>NC_133575.1:94195036-95445036 GCF_048773025.1 Camelus bactrianus | reverse complement strand
ATTGTAATGCAGATTTCTTATTACCACTGCCCCCACCCCCAACAGAGATGGATTCTGCAGATCTGAGGTAGGGCCTGCGATTTTGCATCTTGACACCCCTGGCGGTGCTTGGAGAGACACCGGTGCATAGCAGCACATCCTCATAAGGTGAACACCAAGTGATTTTCCTCATAAAAGGGGCATGTGGCCAAACAGGTTTCAGTAACTCTGAGTTAAGAAAAAAAGACTGATTTCTTTCCTAAAGGCCTTCTTGGAGCTCTTAAGTTTCACATGCATTGTGAATTCTCAAGAGGTTACAGCAGGCAAAGCGACCTCATGACGGAATCTTTTCATCCAGTACTATTTCATATCTGTAATAGTGCCTGGCCCACAATGTGCACTCAACTAACTGTTAGTTAGTATTACAAGAGGCTTCTATTCTTGCTTTAGACCTGACCTCAATTGTGAGAAGAGAATATAGTTCAATTTCATTATTTGGGGCTAAACTGAAGATCGGTCTTAATGAGGGCCTGAGTTATGGAATGTTCTTAGGTGAACAATGAACTTTACATTAGGACCTTCAGAGGCTAAAGGAGGGCCACTAAGGTGATTTGCATGGACAATGTTTCGGATTCTCTGTCCTGTTACAATGAATAGATGGAAGGATCTGGACTAACCTTAACCCTCTGTTTGCCAATAAGTGCTTCTAAAGTACTTTAACAGCTTATGTTAAGTAGCTGGTTAATATGAGTTTAACTCAAAGGGACCTTTCCCTCTCTATAGAGGGTGAAAATAAATTCAGCTCATCTGTGTCTGAGCAGCCTAAATTTGGAACTAGTAAGGCCTGAGAGAGGAGAGTTTTATTACTTGGCACAGCGATTCTCAAACTTTGCTGGATAAACAAGGGATCTGGGGCATTTGCTAACAGGCACATTCCTAGGTCCTGCTCTCAGTGGTTGGGCCTGGGTCTCTGCATTTTTAACAATCGCTCTAAGAGATTCCTTTGAGAAATGCTGATGGAGTGTTTCTGTTTGGAGAGGCTGTTAAAGCTTTCAGGACACTGAGGGCAGAGGGACTGGCTTCTTGTTACGGAGGGGTAGCTCTGATGGCACGGAAGATTTAATTTATCATCTGAGAGGAAGCTGTCCTATTGCATATGAATAAATATAGATTATTTTACTTTTGGTGCTTATTTTTTTCTTTATTTGGCCTGAAGTAATTCTGGAAAATGGCCTCAACCTGTTCCCACTCACTGCTCTGAAAGCTAAAAGTGATGGGGATTCTGTAACCCTGTGTTCCATAGGACAAAAAGCACCATGTACAGGAGAAATGGAGTTACTGTGGGCATTGAGTTTGGGACTGGCTTTCATGACTAAGGTTTTAGTTTCAAGGAAATAGACCATGGAATTCATTACTAAACGAAAGGTATTTTCTCTCTTTCGCTGGTTTGATTTTCACTTCATAGTGGAAAGAGCACGACCTTCAGGATTGAACCTATCTAAATGAACATCCAAGTGCGGCCCTTGCTAGTAGCATGACGCTGGGAAATTTCTTAACTTCTTTGAACTTCTCTTCCCTTTATCTGTAAAATGTTTTTAAAATAACAGCCTCATAATGTTGATGGCAGTATTAAATGAGGCAACTTATGGAAAGCACTTGCCCAGTTCCTGGCACCTGGTAGATATTAAATATTAACGCTCCTTCATAGGAAACAACCAATGCAATTCTAAATGTGCTTCTGCACCCACGTCATTTGAGCAAAGAAAGCCTGTAGACACCCCTACTTCTCTTGACTTCAGTTGCCTTATTTGTAAAATGTAGCTAACAAAAGTAACTGTATCATAGGTTTGTTGTATGGATTTAAATAACATAATGCATGTAAAAGCATTTAGCAAATGCCTGGCACAGAGTAAGAAGTTAATGTTAGTACCTATTATTACTAGTATTATTACTCCATCACTCTCTCCTTGACGCTGCAAAAACTCCCCAAACTAATAGAACAAATGATGTTGATGCTTCAGATGGAAGACTGTGGGGATGAGCTCTTATTTTTATAAAATGCTATAAGTAATTATTAATTTGTGCCAGAAACCTAAATATAACTTTTGGCACATAAACAGCAAACTCTTTGTCACTGGCACCAAACCACCTGGAGCTCTTGATAAATTGGCATTTTGTCAAACCTTTTTAAGCCTGAAGTTGTGACAATGCAACACAATACAAATGACCTCTAAGGGTAATATCTTAAAGGCCTAAAAGATGAAGATTGTTGCTAGAGAAGTAAAAATTTGAAGTTGCAAAATGAGATACCACATTATTCCTTTTAAGAGCAGAACACTGGAATTTATTTGAAAATAAAGACAGGATGGTTTGTAATATCAAGGTAGGATTATTTTGTGCTTTAGATAACAATTCTGGCAATGTTTACTCACTTTCAAAATAATCTAGGTTGTTTTACCTAGAACAGACTGGCGTGGTCCTGTTATTCCAAAGACCGTCCCTTTCACTTAACAGTATGAAGTCCTGGTAGGGCAGTGTTGAATCATCAATGAAAGATAACTTTCTGTGCAGGATATTTGTAGTCATGAGTAAACTTTTTTTCTTCTAACTCTTCAAAATTGGTAAACCTTACATGGTGCATTTAGTAGTTCTTTAGTAACCAGAATACCCAAGTCTATTAATTGTAATATTCTAGTCCCTGACAAAGCTCGATTACAAAACTCTATGACACCATAAACATAAGCCCATTAAGCAGATTTTTAAGAAGCACTGAGGTGGTATGTTGTGTCTGTGAGTGAATGAGAGGAGAGGGAGGGAGGGGAAGAAGAGCAAGAGACCAGGAGGAAAAGTGGCAGCCAGCGTGGTCAAATTGTGTGTAAACTGATAGTTTTTGAATTTTGGACAGAAATTTGGGGACCTATTCACTCACCCACTGACTCTTAGACTTTGGGCATGTCACTGAATTTCTCCTGTGAAAGGAGAGGCAATGGTATATCTTGCCTTGTTGAGGCACTGACCGGTTTATGTTTCAGGGATCAAAAGAACTCCCTTGTGGGCAAGGCCTTTCAGATACATGTATTCTTTGGTAATAAACAAACCACAACCTCAGCTGCCTTTATTAATGTGGCTTGCACTGGGAGCCACTGGAGGACCCTTATCCCTACTCTTGACTGGCTCCCTTAGCAGGGGCAGGCATTTTCTACTTTGTACACTCAAAGTTTGCTTTTTTTTGGTTGTGGGGGGGACCTTCTCATTACCGATGCATATTTACTGTGTTCCCCTTGGATTCAGGCAATACGTTACTGCCTTTTAATTGGGATAAGGGAAACTTCTTATTCAGAGGATTTGTGGAGATTGCTTTTAAGGCATGGATTGCCAATCTTTTGCTCTGGGGTCTCAGGCAACTCTCTTGAAGGTGTCATGTATAGCATCTAAAGTGTGTGTGAAGGAAAAAATATCAGTAGAAATTGTACTGCAATATTATATCCTCTTGAATGTCTTCAAGTGATGCTACGTGGAGACTCACAAAGTTCATCACACCCCTACAGTCTATCTTTGTGTAACACATAAATTCAGTATTAAGCTGTCATATATTATTTGTAACTCTTGTTGATGACATTGGTGAATTCTGGCACTTACAGTTGGTCATAATGCCTTCACTTGGCTTAAAGAATTATTGTTTCATTTTCTAAATATCCAAATTAAATGCAACAAGGTGAATGATTTCTGATGTGCAGACATTTTTGAAAGACTAATATTAAGCATAAGCAATAGGATATTGTTCTGGAATGTACCTTGTATCTATTTTCAATAAAGGTACAGTGTAATATACAGGCACTTCAAACATACATATTCTTAGATAAAGATGGAAAGCAAACAAAGACTAAATGTGTGTAAGTCAGCAGAGACCCAGTTTTATGAAGTCTGTACACTCATATCAATTACTGGAACACTAAAGTAGGCAGAAGTTAGCTACAAAACCTTCAATATTAAAAACATTACAACGGGTTGAAGCCAAAGGATCTCAGGTATATCTCACTGATTCTCAGAGCCATAGAATGTTAGATATGGAAGGCACTTTAGATACTATCCTGTTTAAACCCCTATGTAAAGATGTAATCATGGACAGACACATCAAAGGCCATGAAGAAACTCAAGCCCAGAAGGGAGAAGTGACTTTCCTAATGCTGCAAAGGGAATAGGTAGAAAATCAGAGGAGAATCCAGAAAGTGCAGTGTCAGCAGGAAGTAAAGAAAGAACTTCAGTGTATCATCGCAAAGAGACTGAGGATGAACAACTGAAACACTGCCCTTGGATTTGGCAGGAAGGACCTCACTGGTGAACTCAAAAGGGAAATGTTGGTAGATGAGTGAGAATAGAAGCAGATTGTGGGATAGAAGTGGAGGCAGATTGTGGGATAGAAAATGGAGGCAATTCAGATTAGAAGGGAGGAAACAAAAGGAGGAAAATGGTCAAACACACAGCAGCTTGCAAGAGTGATTTTTTTTGAGAGTTTTGAACTCTATAAAAGGGAAAAAAGGAGTCCTGAGCCCCAAATGTATCATGTTTCTATGATAGAAAATAATAAATTATAATCAGCCCCTCCAAACCAGCACCATCTCACAAATTAAAAAATACAGTAAGACTCAACCCCGAACAGGACAGCATTCAAGCTAATCATGTTGAAGGAAGGGCACAGGCCAGCAGTCAAGCTATAGAGACTTCAAGATTATCCAGCAGTATGACCAGAGGCCAACCCCCAACCTTCCTGCTACCTGCCCCTACACCTAAAACTCATGCTGAAACCATACAGTATTTCATTTGTTAACTTTCTTCTTTCACAGTAAAGTTAAAATATACATCGGGGACATCTTTCAAGAAAGCCACTAGGTACATTTACTCCTGGTTGGAGCTAATTAATAAGGGAAACCACTTTGAATTCCTATTAACAGGGCTAAGTTGGGCAGGCTTGAAAACTATGGCTCCCCTCAAATTCTGAGTACAGAACTAGTCTCTTTGCAGTTGTAAATCTTGATCAAGGTCTAAGTTGGCATTTCAGTTGCTTAACCATTGTTATTCTGGCTGGTGCTTGAATCAGATATTCAGTTATCTCCATGGATGGTTAAGACAGTTGATAGTAGTACTGGTGGCTGCAGACCAGAGCATCAGCAACATTCATACCTGTGAGTGCTGCAGAGGCGTAATCAAGGACAGATGCATCCCAGGCCATCAGTCTATGACAACACTGTGGATTTAGTGCTAAAAGTGTATTGAAATCAAATGTGCCACAATTATGCCTTTGCACGGACATCTCACTTAATTCTCAACAACAGCTATGTGTAGCAGATATTATTATTCCCATATTACAGTTTGGAAAACTAAGACTCGGGGAGGTTAAGAGACTTGCACGTGGTAATACAGCAGGTAAGTGGCAGAGTTGAGATGTAAAGCCAAGTCCGGCTCTAAGTTGCTACACATTCCACCAGGCTACCACTTGAGGTTCTCCACCCTCCCTCCATTCCTGTTCTATATAACTTTTCCCTGCCACTGAAATCTGTTTCACTCTCTTCAAGAATTCTGTGTCTTTCGGTTCTCTTTACTACTGAAATCTGCTTTCATGATAGGATCTGCTATGTGAGTTACATGCATCATGATATGAATTTAGATAGCGCCAGCTCTTCCAAAGGGATTTGTATCTTATATATTTTCAGTGTAGAATAAAAGTCTAGGCCCTCGGTTAAAGGGGCTTTTGGCATCAGTGAGCAGGAGGAAGAACTATTTGGGGGTGAAGGCCAGAGGGCCCATGCCAGCACTTGTGATATCCGGTCAGGTAAGCAGCATCTCTTCTGCTGATGTACAAAGTTGGCATTGGTCCTATGCTTAGACTGGCTGTGTTTGGACAAAGGGGAACCCAGCCCTGGAGGGAGATGGGAAAAGCTGACCTTTAAGGTCCTTTCCATCCTAGAGGTTCAATGAGCCTATGATTTGATGACTCAGTGGAGTGAGCAATTATCCAGCAATATCAACTGAAAGAGATCAGGCCCAAAAGGAATCTACTTTCTGACTCTGGTCTGAGTTGGTTGCTCAGAAACACCCCAAAATAGCTCAAATCTCTGCATCATTTGGTCAAATCACCCTCTGAGTATCCTTCTGTGTCTAGGGAGAATCATCTTTCATTAAAAAGGAGGGGGGCTAATTAAATGGACAATCTTTAATGTTGGAAAAGCCCTCATAGCCTATTCACTCAAACAGTTTCATTTCACAAAGGGTCTGAGACCCAGAGAGGTCATGGTTGCTTAGAGACAGAGCTGGAGCTAGAACCCAGGACTCCTGGCTCCCAGTCCAGAGTTTTAACACACCCTGCTGTTTAGTAATATCCTCTTCCAAGCTCATATTTTCATCTTGTCCCTGGTAAGGCCAGAAAAATACAACTACAAAGGTGAGGCTTAGCAAGGGAAACAACTGTCTACACAGTCTCTGCACAATCCCTTCCCACTAGGGGCTTTTTCTTTTGAACGACTTGATACCCCCGTAAATCCCTAGGCCTGGAATGCGTGTATTTAATTAGAGAGAACCAGGTCTTATTGTTTGCTTTTCCAGCCAAATCGGCTTCTGAGCAACAGAGGAAAAGCTGGACTTCAATGGTGCTTGGTTTTGTGTGGTGGCTCTGCCTAGAGGTAGAGGGGCGAGCTGAGCCGGAAGCTGGGTGACCAGAAGCTGTGTCGCAGCAGAGTCCTGACCTGGTCAACTGGTGCAGATGGAGGCTTTGTGGGCTGTACCCGCTTTAGGCCTTTTCTTGTGAGGACTGTTGGGTGGACTAGTGCACAGCGCTGAGAGGACTGATCTAATGCCTAGCATCCCAGTCTCCCACCCGAGAAGCCAGGCTTTCCTCCTGCGTGCCTGCTGCCTCGGGCTTGATTTGCCTGACTCACCTCAGTCTTAACGACAATGACACATGCAAACAGCACACACATTTAGCAAGGAGCAAGCCCCACTGAAGTAGAAGCCTAATTCTAAGTTGCACAGCAGTTTGAGCAAAGAAAACCTCCTACGTATCTGAAAGAAAACAATAGCTTACTTCCAAGGAGACTGGAATTTGTGGCTCTTCCAGCACAGAATAGCATGATATTGTGCTTACAAGCGAAGGCGAAGGCTCGGGGGCCAGGCTGACTGTGTTCCTCTCCAGCTGTCACTTACTAGTTGTGTCGCCTTGGGCGACTTACTTCTCTATGCCTCAACTTCCTCACCTGTGAAATAGACCTAACTCATAGGAGGTTTTTTTGATGATTGAAAGAGTAAATATAAATCATTTAGAAAGATGCCTGGTATGTAGGAGGCGCTATGTGAACTATTGTTCCCAGGACTCCTCCTAGCAGTGTCTGCAAAGGAGTCATAGGAAGAACAAATGAAGGTGCAGTCTCCTGCGGTTGTTTGAAACACCTGTTCTTTGGGTTTCCAGAAATTGGGACAAATTCCAATATTGAGGTGATTTCCTGTCAACCAGATGTGTTAACATCATCGTGATCCCTTCTTCTCTAAATGGAAGTTGAAAATTTGTCTTGCATAGCTAAATCCTGCAGACACACGCATTCTCTCCGAAGAGGGGAGTGGTCCTGTTGCTGCAGCAGATATGAATACTGAACTGAGCACACAGAGTGAAGGGCCCTTGTAAATAAAGTAGCAAATTAGCAATGATTTTGCCAGCAGTTTTAAAACAACTGGATTGAAAGCGATTTCAATAACTACATGCCTAACTTAGAGCTGCACTCGAAGCATTTAGTAAACATGTCATTCCAGTATTGAAAACAGCATCTAATCAAAGCATGTTTATAATTAGACATCACATATAATATCTCTCAAAATTATCTTCTGCCAGGTGAGATGCCATTCCATGGAATGCTGGAATTGACTGTTTGTTAGGCCTTTGTTATTATTAAAAAGAACAGGTTGGGGGTACCAAGAGAGACTCAGATAAATGAAAGTGCTTAATTTTAATTAGAGAGAGAGAGAGGGAAAAAACCCAACATGGGTAGCTTGTACGGAGAACCTTGTGCCAGTAAAATCTGCCTCAAAAGGTATGACTCTATATTAATTTAAATCAGACAGACATTGGCACTGCGTTCTTTTATTTTTCATTAACATTTTGATTTAGAACAACAGATTGCTGCAGTGAGGGGACAAGAACGGCAGCCAGTGAGCCATCTGCCGAGCATCTCGCTGACGATTCCACTAGCAAAAGAAGCCAGTGACTCTGGAATGTATGCAAGAGGGATACACACCATTAGCTAAGTGACAGGATGAGAGATGGGAAACTTTGCCGGGTCAGAGGAGACAGAGATGGAGAAGGCAAAGCAGAATCCATTCTGATTGGAACTTGAAAAGATCCAAGTAATTGCAACAGGCCAATAGGATGGCTGTCTGTAGTGGGGTTCCTTGTAGGGCTTTTTTTTTTTTTTTAATTGAAATTACAGGTGAGACGAGGAAAGGAAAGTGACAGGCTAACCACACAGTAATTTGCCAGGCATCTCACATGGGATCCATTTTCCAGATAAGTGAAGATTTGCCCCTTTAGACACACCAACCAACTCTTGAGCCATTTGAAATGGGCATCAATCTAAAATGGAAACCCCCCTGCCTGTCTTTTTAAACACAGGAGAGCAGAGGCACACCAAGGTGGGGGTGGCGGGAGTGGTCTGCCCAGGATACAAACAATAAGAGGGTGCATTATATGTAGAGAATTTAAAGACTAATGAATTGTCTAAAAGTACCGTTTTCTTTTTTTTTTTTAACAGAGGTACTGGGGATTGAACCCAGGACCTCATGCATGCCAAGCACGCGCTCTACCACTGAGCTACACCCATACCCCCTAAAAGTACCTTTTCTTATCACTATGAACAGGCAATTCTAAACACTGTCAGTGAAAAAGAAATACTCCTCCCAGCTGGGATGGACCTCTCCCATCCTCCTTTCCCCATGGTACCCCAGTACAATAGAATCAACACAATTTTGTATTGATGATTCTGGGTCTTTATTGGGAGCTCCAGTTCCAGCGCAGGCTGTGTTGGCCATGAGACTATGTGGCCTCTTAGGCCCACTGGTCCCTGCACTAAATAGCCCCAGGCTGCTGTACCTTTATAGCTGGTTATTTTGCATTCTGTTCCCTCACTGTCAACTGTCACATTTCAGTACACCTGCTTCTAGGAGCACCCCATTTCTAATGTGTTATCTTCAGTCACCTAGGAAGTATTGAACACTGTCAGCCTCACAGTGAGAGAAGAGATAGAAGGCTATGAAAATAGATGATTAAAAGCACAGTAATCTGTATCCTCTGCATAATAAGGCGTGGAGGTGTGGGATGCATTATAGAAAGTTTTTCTTCAAAAATGGTTAAAATAAAAATAGCACTTGCACTGCTGAAAGATGTATACTTCAATTATCTGGAAAAATAGCTCCAATGGAACCGCTCATTCCTTTACAATGCAAGGTAAATGGAGATAGTGCGGTGAACGGGTAGAGCACAGGATTAGGAGACAGATTTGGGTCCTGCCCCTATCTCTGACTGGGAGCAACACTTTAAGTTCTCTGAGCCTCAGTTTCTTTAACTATGAAATGGGGATAGTCATAATATCTACCTTGTCTACCTTACTGTAAAATGGATTTTTCTACCAGCATCCCATACCTCCAATCCAGAATGCCCCTGTTGAATTGTAAACATGCCATTATAGGGACCAAAATTTGGGGGGGGGGGCTCTGAAAAGCCGAATAATTTGCCATCACTTAAAAGTTATGGTCTTGATTATTAGCTCAATATTGATTGATTTACTGCTTTTGATTTTTAGCTCAGCATCTATTTAGCAGAGAGTGGAGAAGTATGCTCACTGGTGGCAGCTCTTACTATGTGCCGGGCATTGTGCTGAGCATTTGCTGTGAATTCTCTCATTTGATCTTGACAGTCACTCTAGCAGGGAGGTAGTATTGCAACTCACAGAGGGTTTAGGTACCTTGCTGACAGTCACACAGCTGGAAGCGGCAGAACCAGAATTCTAACCCAGGTCAGCTCTAGCTTTAAAGCCCATGCAATATTGTCTCTAATATTTGGAGCCCAAACTTGCCTACTGGACTGAACCAAACCAAAGCCTTAGAAAGGACCAGTTCTATCTCCTTACCAGGCAGCTGGGGGTTTGAGAAGCAGGGGAAGCCAGGAGATATAAATTCCAGGGAATAGACCTCTGCTGTGAATGCCAGTCCTGAGTGAGACATCTTGGTGGAGTCTGGGGCCTGAGCTCCTGAGCAAAGGAGGGCAAGGAAAGGCGCTGAGCCCCTCCAAAACTCCCCCAGGGAACCTTGTGGTATCATCTGAATTAAATGTATTTGAAGCTGGAAGAGACCTTCGGGGGTCACCTAGTCTAATGGCCTTATTTTCCAAATGGGAAAAGGTGAGGAGGCCCAGAGAGGGGCAATCATATCGCTAGTTAGTAGTGACAGGGCAAGAGTGAGGGCTTTTCTTCCACAACATACTGCCTCCCTTATATGTGTGGAAGAATTTAACTCTGAACAAACCAGAGATTTTAGCAACTCATTTTGAGCCCACCAACCCTAAATATCACCTTTTATCCCCCTAGCTTAATTGGAAAACACAGTCACAATTCTGAGGCCGTAACTTCCCTATGGCTGGCAAAGAACTGGTCATCCTCACTGATTTTGAGCTCAGAGATGAAAGATGTCCCTAAGCAGCATGAATGTATTGAACCTTCTCTGACTGTATGCTTAGTTTCAGCTGGCACCAACTCTGGGCTAAGGGCGCCCATATGTTTACTTTCCATTGGATAAAGTCGGCCTGCCTCTGACTTGCCTGAAATTTGTTCCTTTCCAGTTTTCAGGGGGTGCCCCTCGCTTGGTGAGCAAGGTCATTTGACCCTTCCCTCCATCTTGCTGATTTCAGACTTTGGCCACTTCCTCCAGACACAAGAGGCCCGATTTGGGCTGGCCTTCGCCTGTGAACATTTTACCTGCAGCAGCCAGTGATCCCTGCGGCATGATAGAGGGCTTTTCGATGCTTTCGCCTCCCTCCCCTCAGTGCTTCCTGGCCAAGGCAGGGAGGCCCTCTCTGCAGGAGCTGTGTGGAGGACCAGGCAAGGCTCGGCTGCCTCTGGCAGTAGGGAGGATGGGCTGCACTTCAGGATGAGGGTCAGGGGCAAACCTTGATGGACTCTGTCCGGGCCACGGCGGCAGCTGGGGAAGGCAGCCAAAATTCTGCAGCTAAGAATAGTGAGACCTCATCTGGGTTTATCGTATTAACACATTTCACACTACATTTCTTAACGGACTGCCTTGTTGGATGGCATTTTTAGTCACCTTTGGAGCCTGCTCTTGAAAAACTCCTTGTTTCTTTTTAAAATAACCTTCTGCAGTGTTGAACTTGAAAAGGTTGTCAGATGGAAGTGTTTCTGTGCTCTCATCTCAATTAAAATAGCGTAAAGATGAAAGTATCCAACACGTATTTACCGAGTACCTGGAGGGATATAATTCAGGGGATGCAGCGATATCTGAGCTGCCATCAGCGCCGCAGCTCTTGCCTGACATCGGCTGTATGCATGCCAGGGCGAAATGAATCGTCCTCTGGCTGTAATCAGTTTACTTCATTCAAACAATTGGCAATTGTATTTTCAAGCAACTGGCAATTTCATCTGCTTTACCAAGTTTTCCAAAAACACAACTGAGGACTGACTGCAAAGATAAATATTAACAGTCAAAGAAAGGCCATCTGCTGTAGCGGTCATTCTGGGGACAACGCAAGTCCCTTGGGAATCTGGCCAAGTCTGAGGGCACTCACCCACCTGACTGAGACCCCCCTTCTCCCATCACTTTCTGGCCCCCTTACTCTCCCTTACCTGGGTTAAAGCTGGCGCTTAAAAATATAGTAGAGCTATGTTATATGTGGTTTGTCCTTGCAATAAAATGCCAATTAATCAGGTCCTACCTACAGGAATTCCACAGATAACTGGATTTTTTTCCTTACCTTTTTAGACAAAGGTCAATAAATCAGGAGCTGCAGTGACTGCTTTAGGACTCTGCTCAGGAAATCAGGAGTCCTGAGTTCTCGTCCCATTTCTCTGACTGGCTCTGTGACCTCAAGCTCTCTCCTCTCTGAATCTTTTCTTATTATAACATTAAGCTGTTGGGTGAGATGGTCTATAAGTTCCCTTCTCTCTACAACAGTCACTATTTCCCACATTAGGGGTACAATTTCAGAAACTCTTTCTAGGCTCAGGCTATTCAGCCTAGTCTCCTGCACCTTCTGCATCTCTAATCCTGCTGACGACAACCACACATTACATCTAATTTTACACCCCTAGCAATCATACTTCACAGTGTTCAAAGCACCTTCGCATTCATTCTCTCATTTGATCTTCATAAAATCCCCATAACGTACATAGCTCAGGCATTATTATTCCCATTTTGCAGATGAAGAAACTGAGACAAGTAAAAGAACTCATGCAAGGTTATTGGGTCTGAAAATAGCAGAGAGGGAATAAGAAGCCAGGTATTCTTACTCCAAGTCGGGTGCTTTATTCCCTTGACAAGGAATAGAATATATGATACTTTATATTTTATGATGTGAATAATGGCAACTCATATTTGTTGAGTGCTCACTATACACCAAGCACTTTCCACATATTTTATCATTTAATTTTTACCACAACCTTATGAGCTGGGCACTACCATTTTCCCCATTTGTCAGAGAGAATAACTGAGGCGTGGCGGGGTTAAATTCCTCACCCTTTGCTATATCACTAGAAAGTGATGGATCCAGGCTTTGCGGCCAGAAAGTCTGACTTCTGAGCATAACCACCAATGCTGTATCGCCTGTCTTGGGTTATATAACATGTACCTTAAAGAGGCTGGATGGTCAAGTTCTCACTTTGGTTGCCCTATCTGGTAGAAGAATAATGATCATTCCAGAAAGGTCAAGGCAACTAATCAGTCAGCAAGTATTTATTAAATATTTCCTAGGATGCAGATATTACAGGAGGTTCTGGCATACTTATAAACCTCAGTGAATTGGGAATCCACCAAAATGCATAAAACTGGGTAACGGTTATATAAATCATGGCATCTATATGTCATAAAATGACACTATGTGATACAGTAATTTATAGACATTCAAAAAATCAAATTCTCAAAGAATATTTAAGAGGTCCAGAAAAATGTACCCTATATAATATAAAATATAAAGGCAGGATACAAATTGGTACATATAGTAAAACTCAAAACTCAATTTTGGGTGATTTTTTTACTGTACTTGGATGATTTTTCTTATCTATGTTTTTAAAGGTTTTTTTTTGTTTGTATGTTTTGTTTTTTTACAATAAGCATGAATTAATTTTACATTGTAATTTCTATAATCATAAAAAAATGTCCAACATGTAAAAAATCCAGTTGGGGTAATGTGACTTATGTACATGAAACAATCAGAGAAAAAAAGCTACCAGTAAATGGTAACATCGTGAAATTTGTGATGTTGCTTTAGTACAACACTGCTGGTCAGGTTACAGAACACGGTGGAGAAGACCCTGCTCTGGGAATCTGGCAGTCTAGATTCTCATCTTGCTTCTGCCATTCGGGAGATGCATCACCTTTGGCAAATCTCTTCTCCTTTCTTGGCCTCACTTTCCTCATCCACAAAATGAGGTAGTTGGACTAGAACTACTTGATCCATCGCCAATAGTCTGCAATCTATAACAGGACTTTCAAGACTTTGTTTTGCTCATTCCTGACTATAAATCAGAGGATGGTAAAATGACAGGTTAACATTGGAGGCACTAAATGGAAGGTACCATTAACTGGGGTGCATGAAACTCATGCTTTACTGCATTTCTAATTCACTTGCTATGGATTTATTCTTCCCCTCTGCCACCTATTTGAAAAAGACAGGGCTGTCTTTATTTTCATATGTAACATCATTATGTAGCAGTGAAAGTTAAAAGAAAAAGGCTTATGTTGGGAAGACATCTTAGAGAAGTGCCAAGAGTTAGAAGACCTGAAGCAGAATCTTGGCTTAGCCATCCACTGGCTGTGTGACCTTGGGCAAATTATTTAGCCTCTCTGTTCCTTAGTTTCCTCACCTGAGAGGAAAAAGAAAAGATTAGTGATCCCATGAGGGCACACAAAAGTGGGCATGGCTAGGAAATGAGAAGAGGAGGTGATGCAGGTGGAACAAGGGCCCCCTGGGATAGGGAGGAAAACTTGCTTTTGGTCATCACCCAGGTTTGGGCCTGCTGGAGACAGCATGCTGGAAGATCAGCCCAGAATACAGAGGAGAGGGTAGGAAAAAGACAGCACTGCCTAGTGGCCCTCAGCTGGTTCCTTTCTAGTGAGTCTGTGCTTGTGGCATCGGATAGTTAACCTTTGCTCTGGAGAGAATGGAGACCGAAATGCTGGAAAATCACATTAGCAAAATTTCTCTTTTAACCTTTTCTATATCTCCTTCCTTTGCTATTTTTGGTCTGACTTAGGCAAGCAACATCAAAAGAAGAAAATCCATCCACTCAAACTGATATGCTCTAAACTTCCAACCACACATCATCCTTAATTAAAAGAACTCAGAAAAATCCTGGCTGGGAGAGCTCAACAGGCACCACATTTTCCCTTGTCTAAGTGAGGATTCCAGGACCCACTTTTCTAGTCTCCCACTTTCAACCACATTAAAATAGACTTTACATTTGAAGAAAGGTTATTTTTCCTTCAAGATAGCAAGTGCCAAGGTTATCATATCCGTGCTGCTTTATCCCAAGCATATCTAGTTCAGATAAAAAAATCAGAGGAGATCATGACCTTCTAGACAATTTCACTCAGTGGTGGCATGAGTAAATGTACTGGTGTATATTCCCTGACTTTTGGGGGCATCAAGCCAATTCTTTCTTTCTCCTTTGCTTTGCCCCAAAGGAAATCCCTTATCCCCGAGGCAGCGTTGCGAGTACTCAGAGATGTCCCCATCTGGCCTGGTTCCAGCTACAGAGTCACGGACGGTACAAATTAGTCTGCAGGGCTTTAGGGATGGCCATCAATGGGAAGAATATGTTCCACAGTTTGATTTTGACTGATTCTATTCCTCTCTGCCAATTACCAACCACCTCAGTACTCTGTGTTAATAATAGTTACCATTTATTGAACACTTACTACACGCCAGGCATCATGGTCAATAGTTTACATGAATAATCTCATTTAATCTTCACAGCAACTTTATGAGGTAGTTACTATTATAGTCACCTTCATTTCACAAATGAGGAGACTGAGGCTCAGAGATGTTAAGTAATTTGCCCAAGGTCACATAGTGAAATAAGAGACAGAGCCAAATGCAGACGGTCCAAATTGGAGCCATTCTTTGCCCTCTGGTCGCTCCAAACAAATTAGGAGAAATAGCTTTCTGCTAGGCCAGGGCCAAAGAGCAACCCATTTCTCCAGAGAGTTAGGTGCCAACCCAAGAGCCAGGAGAGACTGTATGCTCCGGTTCTCTTTACCCAGGAGAAAGCTCAGCTTTCCTCATTGCTTCCTTCTCCTCATGTTCTATCCATCTACAGGCAGTAGAGGGAAGAATTGGGGACAGTAAGAGTTGGGACTGACAGAAACCAGGAGATCAAAGGACACTCTTAGCAACTCTTGCACAAAGTTCACTGAACTCTTGTAAGAGGCTGTGATATTTAGTCAAAGGGGTAACTAGATTCAGAGATGTGCCAGAAGTGGGTTTCTGTTGAGCTGTCATCATCTGGATGGCAAGAGACTAAAATGATTGTGTAATGTGAAGTGTTACCAGGAAGTCGGAAGGACCAGGGGAAGATGGATGCAGTGTGTAAGTGCCAGGACAGTGCCTGCCCCAGAGGCGGACGGGCAGTGTGGAGTGCCTCTCCCCTCAGCTCCCTGGGCTCTTGACTCCAGGACCCATGGAGAAATCCCTCTCTCCACTGGTCCTGCAGTCCCAGTCCTCCGGTGAGGCCTCAAGCAGTTCCTTGTTGCTCTTCCTGTGTCCCTCAGTGGACAGTCCCATTTCTAAGAGAAGCTCCAGGGTCTGGCTGCAGAGCCAGTCAGTCCCCCGGGTGCTTGGCCCAAGTGTTTTCTTCCGAATTAACCATCAGAAGACATGTGGACCCCTCCTGGGCCTTTCGGAAGTCAGGGGGACTACATGTGTATTGTTTGGATAATGGATTGTCATAAAAGAACAGAAAGGATGACTCATTTTGTGATTGGAAGCAGATGGGGTTAGAGATGAAGACAGTTTATTTGAACCTGCAGTTCTTGGATTATGTAGAAAAATGAATCTGAGTTTTTGATCACAGAATGTCTGAGCTGTCGCTCACAAGAGGCAAGCTGGGTGGGCAAATTTGGATGCAGGGGTGAGAGATGTAGGGGGTCACCGTGGTGGGCTAGTGATCTGAGAGGGTGCTGTGATGGCGTTCTTGGCCAAAAAAATAATCTTGGGTTTGGGGACGAGCTGAGAACTATAGAAAGGCTCAGAGGGCAGCTTCTCAGGAAGGAAATCTGGTCCCTGAAGTAACAAGAGATTTTACTTTTCAAATGAAACTAGGTTTCTGTTTTTAGGGCAAAAAGCTCAAAGGATTTTAAACTAATGATTATGCTGATAATAATAATATCCAGTATGTGCCAGGCACTACTCTAAGTATTTCACGTGGATTTGAGAATTAAAATGCCTAATAACCTCAGGAGGCGAGGGCTATCATTACCCCCACTTTCTAATTGGGAAATCTGAGGCACAGTCAAGTTAAGTGACTTGCCCCAAGGTTTCACAGCTAGTAAGTAGGAGAGCTAGGGTGCAGGCAGGGATGAGCCCCAGCTGACTGGAAGCACTGCCCACTGGTTTCAAGGATTCAATAGTTTCATCATAGTCTTATAAAGGCAGAGACTAGATGAATATGAAGAGAAGTTTCTAGATGTAGTAGAAGAATCCGAGGTGCTTCATTTTGGATGATCTTTCCTCTGTAAGCAATGAAGTGAGATTATTACCTGAAGGGGAGATCGCAGGAATTGGACAAGAGTGAATGGCTGGATGTGAAAAATGGCAGCCTCCTCAGACATCATCCAGAAGAGCCTCCCCATTTTACAGTAAGCAATGACACACACACACACATATTCACATACACAATAGGTGTGTATGTGTACGTAACACAAATGACAAATGATAAAAACTAGAAGCAGAGAATGGAGTGGCTTGGCTAAGGTCATCAAGGCAGTAGGTGGCAGAGTTGAGAGTGGACCTCAGATCTCCTAATTCTTGCTCCATTGCTCATTCCACTGGACTCCATATCCCCCTACAGCTTTTACTGTTTCCCAAGGCCATAAGAAATACGGTATCTCAAATGTTATATTTTCTGTAATTTACTTTATAAGACTTCAGCATAAATTGGGTGATATATGTGGCTTATTCAGTCTGAATCTACACCCTTGGGGTGGTCAGTTACCCCTATTGGGAAATACACAGTGCAGGAGTGGTTATCCAGCATTTAATAATTCTAATCAAGAAGTGGTTCTACAAGCACTTCAGGTATCTCTGAACACCAGAGGCTTTGTTAATTAACATTAAATTTCTCATTGGTGAAATCAGCAGTGTTTAACATATGTGGATTGGCTAGAAATATGGTAGAGGTGTTCCCCAACTAGCAGGAAGGAGATAGAAGGCTCTAGCAAGCTCTATAGTGTTATCCCTTAGAATGGTACCCAAGGCTTAATTTGTAAATAGTCCTGTGCGCAGCCATTGTTGAGGATTCTTGGTTAGCTGCATCCTGCCACTAGGGTATTGTTTTCTCTGCCTCAAGTGAACCTTCATGCAAGGTGCTGTTGGTGTACCTAAAAGGAAAGGGAGCTGGACTTGACTGAGCCTACTGAACAGGCAGTCCAATTATTTTTATGCCTGCTTGCCATTATTTTAATGAGAAAAAGAATTTTGTCTGAGGCTTACTTTTACACCTGGTATTGAGGTTATGGGGAAGAAGACCCATAGCCCTCCTTCTAATGAAGGTAGGCTACTGATATCCAACAAAACCCACCTGATGATTGTGAATGACCAGTGGCTTAGGTCAGTTTATAACTCCAGGCAACTTACGTTAAGTCTCTATTTTGGACCCGTCTAAAGTTGGTGAGCCTCTGTCTTGGGGTGTCCCCCTGGGTAAATGTTGAAAGAACCTTACCTGACCCAGCAGCGTCGCAGTTGTGGGCCTGCGATTTGCATGTACCAGAATCTAGGTCATTTCCCCTATAGCACCCCCCTGGAAGTACCTCTTTTGACCTGCTGAGCACTTGTTAATGAGTCTGTGCCAGCGTTCTGACCTTGCTGCAGGCCTCAGCATTGCCTGGGAGAAGGTTAGTCAGAGTTGAGCTGGCACTCAACCGTGAAAGGCCGCTGGATATACAGTGTCTGCATGTAGGGCCATAAGGACAACAGAAAGTTCTGCTGTATTGAGTTAGCTTGATGGAACACTAAGAAGGGAAAGTCAAGATAGGTTTTTGTTTGTTTGTTTGCTTACCAAGGAGAGATTTTTCTGTTTTTCTCAGTACTTATAACTACCAGTTAACAGAGCTTCCCTCAACCAGTAACTTAGCTGTGAGAGGGAGATGGATAGGGGAACACAGAGGTCAGAAACTGGTACCTTCCACCTCCCACCACCCCAAGTCCTGTTGCAGCTGTTTGTCCCACGGTGGTTTGGATTTGAATGTCTTCAGGTAGCAACACAGACCCTCCAGACTGCCACAGGCCCCACCACTCCATACCTAGCCCAACTTCCACATTTCTGTTATCCACCTGGCCCCCATAATCAATTGCAATTTCAACCCCAGGGGAAATTGAGTCCAAACTCTAGAGGCACGAAGATCTCAGGTAGAATCCTGGCTTCACTAATTAGCCAGCTGTGTGACTTTGAGCTAGTCGTTTATATATATTGTGAACTACCTCCGATTCCTCTTTTAAAAAATGGGGATGAGAGTAGCTCCTTTCCAGCAAGGTTGTGATGACTCCATGAGCTAAGGTATGTAAAATGCTTAATGCAATGTCTTCCACATGGCATGGGTTCAGTGAATGGGAGTTATTATTATTACTTCAGCCCTGGTTTTAAATTTGTTGATAGCAAGGATGGCCACAATGAATGCTATATAAACTGATTGCAATGCATCTATTTTTAACAAATGGGTTAGTATTTACCATGACATCTCCTTTATAGCATGGCTAAGGACTGGTGATTAGCTAACAAGCAAAGAAGGGAAGAAGCATTGTCAAAATGTAAATCAGTTCCTTGTCTCTATTTACCATCTCAAAGAACATTTTTGCTTTGCTCATCTCAGAGACTGTGACTTGAGGCTAGTCTCTTAGTGCTTGCAAGTCTTGAATTTTCCAATCTGAGAGCCAAACTCACTAATGCTTGCATGGGCCAACAGCACCTCACAGAAGAACCATGTGTGAAAGTGCTTGGTACAATGTGTAGTGCTTAGTGCGTGCTTGACAAATATTCAGTCTGAATCCATAGATCTCTGTTTGCAGTACCAAGGCTAATTAAACTAGTGATTCCCAAATTGAGTGTGCGTAAGAATCACCCATAGAGCTTGTTAAAAAGTCCTGTCCTTATATCTTCTGACTTAATATGTCTGGAGTGTGACCTAAGAGTTCATATGTTTAACAAGCATCTCTGGTGATTCTGCTACAAGTGGTCCAATTCAAGAAACAATATTTTCAACTAACCAACAAGTAGCCTTGGAAATAGTAATAAGATGTAAGAATATTTGAGAATCTATAACAGGTTCTGACTGACTGGATATTCATGGCCTTACTATCTTAAATGTACAAAGCTGTTCATCCACACAGAAACCCACATCCACCCAATTATTCTTCTGTGGGCTGGGTCCTGATCTCTTCCTGTCTCATCCATTATTGGTAGCTGGATCCCTTTCTGGGCAGCTGCAAGGAAGAGGGCCCTGATTGCAATGAGTAATTGGCAAGGTAGATCAATCAATCATAGATAACTGACAGGGGACTGTTTTTGATTGAAACATTTTTTAAAAGGTTAAAAAAAAAATCCTCACCACCCCCTATCACGAACTGATTATGCTTCTGAAAATATCCCACAGTAATTGTGGGGAATCCAGAGGCTACGATCACCCATCACAACAAACAACCATGCACGGAAGAGAGAGCAGACCCACTACCATCATAAGGGTGTGACTTGAAGTGTCAAAAGCAACTAAATCGTTAGCAAATAAACTATCAGAATTTATCTATGGAGAGGGTCAATTGTTGCAAACTAGGTGATGTGTATCTGAGGGATGCTTCCTCATCTTCAAGAATCTCCCTGTCTTCCCTGAATGCCCACCATCCATTTGGCACCCCATTTCTTGGGCAGGTGCCTTCTTCTAGGTCACTTACCTGTCTTGGTAAACCTCGGAGGATGAGCCTGCAAGGTAACAGGTGGTGATCTGAGCAAAGAATTCTGGTTGAAATATGGATGGCTGATAAGGATTGAACTCATCCCCTTCCAGATAGCATGCTGGCATTTTAGTACAGGCCTTCAGTGCAGGAACACAGATAAATTTTTGTGGAATTCCAGACTAATGGCAGACTGTTGGGGGGCAATATTTTGGGTAAGAGGGTGCCATTTGGCAGTCCTCAAAAGACACTGGGTGAGCTTTTCATGACTTCCCTGGAGCAGTCCTCAGCTCAAATATGTCAGAAAGTGACACTACTTGCCCCCGCCCCCCCATCCTCTGTCTCACAATGAGTGCCTGGCACCGGCCTTGAAAATGGAGTCAATTTTTCAGGCTCTTAGGGAAGCAGACAGAATTTGGGTTGTGTTGTACTTCATGTTTCTAACCCTGTTGAAGGGAAGTCAGACAGCTGAGAAGCAGGTGCTACATGCCCCCTTCTGGCATGCCTTGACCCAGAGAAGCAAAGTGGAAAGGCAGTTGGAACTGCATGTCAACCTTAGCTCTCTTGGGCAGGTTGTTTCTAAAAGGGACACTTTGGGATATGGCAAGGAGTCAAGATACTGTCATACTTGCTCATGAGCTACCTCCTCTCTCAGCCTGCCTTCCAGTCCCCGTTCCGAATCCCTACAAAAAGCAACTTGAAGTAGATGCTCTCATCAGACATCTAGTCATGCAACCTCCAGATGTGGCTGAAATGAACACAGGGTTGTTGGGAATATGATAGGGACATATTTTAGTCAGAATGGGCCAAATGTGTCTCTCATAGAATCTTCTCTGGAAGGCAAGAAGGTACAGATGTGGGTAAGAGGTGGTCTGGGAGAGCCTTTTTCTTTGGTAATCACAGCCTCAGTGCCCTGGACTCTTCTTACACAAAGTGTAGTTTAAGTACCAGCAGGATTGGCATCAACTGGGAGCTTGCTAGAAATGCAAATTCTTGGACACTGAAGACCAACTGAGTTAGAATCTTCATTTTAACAAGATCCCCAGGTGGCTGGTGTGCATGTGAAATGCTGAGAAGTGCTGCTCTAGACTGAATTGTGCCCTGTAGGGTTAAGGGGTCATGGCCAGCTGTGTTTCCTCTCCTCTCCCTTACTCTGGTTCTCATGTCCCCTCCAAATAAGGACAAATGATGGTTATATTGAGGACAAGTGCTAAAGAAGCCAATGGCAGTTAGGAACTGAAGGGAAGGGAAGTTCAGACAGAGGGCTATAAGCGTGTCTCTGGCCAAGGCTCAAACAGAATTTCAGAAGAGAGTATTCTGGTTATTTCCATTGGGAGGGGCCAGAGTGTACACTTGAGAAAAGGCAAGGAAGGGATGGAGGGAGTGGGGAGGAGACACTGCTCAGCTCGCCTTCCGAGTTTCTCCAGAGGTAGATGCCGCCTCATAATCACTGCATTCTATATGCCATCCTAGGGAGAGGAGGCTCTCATTCTGAGAGCCAGCTTCCTCCCCACCTTTGTCCCCTCCTGTGATGGCTCTCCATGCCAGCGCATCTCCTGCTAATGCCCACATAGGCACCTTCAGATTCTACCCCAACCTTTTTTTTTTTTTTAACATTTTTTATTGAGCTATAGCAGTACCTTTAAAAAGTTTATACTTTTAAAGAAACCAGTTTATTGAGGCATGATTGACATACAAAAAGCTGTATCCATTTACTTCCTTAATAAAATGAATCCCTGTGAACCTTGGCTGCTTCCCAAATTACCACAAAGGCTTTTTTTTTTTTTTTAAATTCAACATGGTCAAGCTGCACCTGCCCTATGTCTTGGGTGTCCTTATATCGAACCCACCACACGCAGGCAGCTTTTGACTTTGGTCTGTAGAAGTCTTCCAAGACCAGGGTCAGCTAATCTCTGGTTTGGGTAGCATAAACAGCTAGCTACTCTGTACCTCATGTCCAGAAACACCCCCATTTGAGTATCCTTCCTTAGAATTGAGGCATTATGGTTCCCAGAGTCCCTAGTTTTAAAGCAAATACTCCCCAGTTAGGTATATTAACCCCTAATCAGCCAATTTCAGCTTATATTCTTATATTCGATAAAAAGCTGTCACCCCCAAAGTAGAGGACAGGTCCTGAGGAGGAGGGACCAAGAACAGAGACATCCTGATGGAGAAGCAGCATTAGGTCTGGAAAAGTCCAGAACGGGAAACAGTTCCTATGTAAGTTTACTGTGGATGGGATATCAGAATCAGGGGCCAGTCAGACCAGCAGAAAGGCCTGGGCTGGGCAGGCAGAGCAGGACGGGAAAATACTGGCAAGAGAAGAGGGAGAAGTGTGAGGAGACAGATTCTGCTTATGATAACCTTTGGCCAAGTAATGGCCCCTTTGGGGGGCTGCTGCCCAAGCTCAAGGCGCAGCCACACCCAGGCTGAAGCTATCGGTAACTCTGACTGGAGTGCGGACAACTCCTAAGCAGGGAGGGACTTCCTCTTGTGTCTGCACAACTCCTACACTCCAGCTGGAAAACACCCAGAGTCCCCGCCTAGGATTTTCATTGCACCCTCCTGTGGACATTTCATCCACTGAGACCCAAAGTGTCAAAGCCAAAGGAACAAGTCAAAACTTGTTTCTTTTTAATGAGCCAGGTAAAGTAAGCAAACCATTTTCCTGACCTTCAGAGAAGATAGAAAGTTTTATGACAGGTCCTTCAAATATATTTGCTGTCTCAGTCTAAGTTCAAAGTTAAATCATCTGAATTAGCCTGTGTGTCCCCCTCCCCTGAAGTTATAAATGCTACCTTCGAAAATTCCGGCCCTCTCTTAAAATCCATGCTGTCTTTTGATCCTTTAAATCTCTTACCCACAAAGGAAGACTAATAGCGATGCCTCAGAAGCTTCATTTAGTTTTCAATCTGTTCAACTGAAACCAGCCAATCACCTCTGACTCCTTGTAATCCAGAAACTTCAAAATATATCAGGAACCAAAAATATATCATAAAAATCTCAACCAGCCCCCAGTATTCTCAGTCTTGGGGAGTAGGGAGGGAAATACAGAATTAAGGAAGTGCAGAAGTGGGGGATGTGAGAAACTAGTTGCATTTTAAGGAAAAGAATTAAAATTGGTGAGAGAAAAAAAAAAGACATGGCTCACTTTATAGTAGGCATAGATGGACAGCAAAGTCGTTTTTTTTTTGTTCCTACCCCTCAACCCCTTCCTGCCACCCGCCCACCCCCTCAGTAGATCAGCAGGAAGCTGCCTTCTAGGGGAGGTAGTACAATTTGCTGGAAGCTCACCTTTCCAGCCTGCTGATTGCCATCTATTTTTATGGCCCAAATGAACAGCATCACCTTCCTCTCTCCTCACCACATAAAAAATAGATTAAAGAAAAACCATAATAAACCTTGTGAGAAGGTGACTTAAATCTTTGACTGGCACCATGGAAGGCGACCTCTTCGTGCTTCACTGGGCTAAGCCAGCTGGCCAGAGGGGCTGAGAAGTGAGCTCAGCCAGCGAGCCTGTTGAAGACTGGCCAGCAAAGAAAGAGCCAGAGAACAGCAGAGGAGCAAAGATGGGGGAGTTGAGAGTGGGAGGTGGAGGTGGAGCTGGTGCAATCGATATTGGTTAGTGTGTGAAGATCTGTTTGAAGGCAGGAGCGGTGAGACCGCGGGGCTTCACCCTGGTTCCAAAGATTACATGAAAAGAACAAACAAAACCAAACCTACCAAAGAGCAGAGAATAGGATCAGGGGAGACATTTCTTTCCCAAATGGACTTAAACAGTTAAATGGACCCTGGCAATTAGAATAATTATATAATTAGATTGTGACTCTGTGGGCAAGAGATGGAAACCCGTCTCAGCTAAGTACACTTGGTAGCGAAACGCTCTCAGTTATAAAAGGAGGGTGCTCTCAGTTAGCAGGTATATTTCAAATGGCTCGAAAAAAGATTTAATGGAATAAAAATTTGTGGCTGATGAGTTAGATTTAGCCAGCAAAAGGGATTCTGCCTGGGGCTCCATTAGAGCCTGCACTCTTAAGTCCCACTCTCAGTTCCACCATCACTACTGTGCCTCCATCAACAAACAGATTTTTATTTAAGCCAACGCGTTAAGAGCACAATTCCGTGGTGAATAACCTTTGTTACATTTGCCTTTTCCTTGCTTCTTGCAAACAGTGCGTAATCCATGAGCACATTTGTTGGCTGTAAAGGTGTACAACAGCAATTTTTGCAATGACAGTGCGGAGAGGGAATATGAGATCTGTGTGCTAATGAGCTGACACTGCAGAGGCTGGGGCGATGTAGTGTGGAGTGCACTACAAGTGCACAGCAGCAAGACACAAGAGGGGACTTCAAGGGAATCGGAGGCATTTCCTGAGGAACCAGGGCAGCAAATCCATGCCAGTGGGACCCAGCAGTCCCCTGGTGTTTCCATGTCCCCCAGAGCCCTAGGATGATAGAATCTGTCTTTTAAAGAACAGACATGTGTGTACATCTCTTTTGATATATATGGATTATGTGTCTATGGGTGCCTCTGCATATGTAAGAATGTATGTGTCCTGAAATCATAATATTCACACCATCTTTCTTCCTGTGGCTACCTAGCCAAATTGAAAAGTAAGGCGACAAACTCAATTAATCCCTATAAAATAGGAACATGCGCTCCAAATCAGATGAGTCTCTTCGATAAACTTCAATTCACCTCTGAGCTGAGATCCCCAATGAACCACCTTTCAAAGCCAAAGATGCTTTTATTGGCTTCTTAAGACGGGGAATGAAGTTGGAGTCTGTCTTAAGCAAACCTCTTGGGAGTTGTGCAAAAAAAAAAAAAAAAAAAACCAACGGTTGCTGGTGAAGAAGAGTCTTTAAATAACGGATGCCTGGGATTCATTGTAAGGAAACCCTCCGAATACATTGGGGGAGGGAGCCAGAGAGCAGGGACACATACAGAAGGTATTACCTTTTATTTATTCTTTGGGTATTTGTTTACCTGCATATCTATGTCCTCAAAAGTGTGTGCCTGCTGCAGGATTGAGGATGCAGGAAAGATCATGGGAAGAAATCAACGCTAGTGTCAGGGGAAGCTGAAACTGGGAATTTGGAATAGGAACAGGGGAAAGTTGCTTTAATTTTTGCCATCCTATTCCATATTGAACCCGATAGGAGAGATGGGTGACAAGATCTGGACTTATCTGGGGTTACTCAAATTCTCCTTAGGTCTCCAAGGAAGGGCAGGCCAGAAGATCCAGGGCTTTTTCTCCTCTGTGGAGTAGTGCAATCAACTGTAAGAATGGAACCTGGGGTCACCTGCCAGGCTTTAGTGCTGAAGTAGTATTATATGCCAACATCTGTGTATGTGATCTTCACTGCCATGAGAAAGAGAACATTCAAAGCCAGTGAATGAAATGAGATAGAACTGCAGGGCTTCCCTGGCCCCATCAAATGACTGTTTTCTGCATTCAGAGACTATCAGACTGTGGTTGGACTAGTCATTTTTCTCATACTAAGATCCTAGGCAGCAGCTGCAAGGAGACAGCTTTGAGATCTGGCCCCCATTCAATGATTGTGACATTCAGAGAGGACTGTTTTGGGGACCAGAAAAGATGACAGCTTTCCTCCTCTGTCTTCGGAGCTGCTAAGTCTGAGTGTGCAACAGGCAGCTGGGTACACATCACTGGTTTCTGGAAATTTCTCCTGTGTGTGTGCATATGTGTGTATTTGGTAGAACTAAAGGCAAGGTCATCTTTTTGTGTTGTCTTTCCTGTTGCCGAGTGAGTCACACCCCTTATCCCACACTTTCAAGCCCCAGCCATAACCCAGCTTTGTAAGCTTGTGAGCTGAAGTGCTGTGGATTGGGGGAGGGGTGGCGGTTGATCAATTTCTTTTCCTTTCATGGCTGTTCCTTCATTGCCTTGAGAGGTAAGGCATTAAGGTAACTCAACACCCATATGGATGACTTACTGCCTGTTCTCAAACCTGAGCTTTTCACATGGCAAGGATCATTTCCTAGCTACTCCTTGAGTAGGTTTTGATGGCCCTGAGCGGGCGAGTGTCAATCTGATTTGACCACAAAATACAAGACCAAAAACCTTGGAAATCAATCATTCCTGAGAAGTTAATTAGCACTCTTATCTCAGTCCTCATCAGTGGAAAGACACTAAAGTGGGTTGAAATAAATATCATTCATTATTAATAATAATAAATCTGGGTAGTTTCATGTATTTGGTTTTAAACCTGTTCTAATTGATACTTAGGAAGCTGCATTTGAAATCCAGCCTCTTGACAAGATCACAGCACTGCAGGATTAAGAGTCAGATGTGTGTTGTAAGTGTGCTATAGAGACAGGCTGGGATTACCGAAATAAGATGCAAAGTATAGACAGACATTTTGTAACTTTCACACTTAGCTGGAATTAATAAGTTCCTATTTTTGTCAATGTCGGAAAGCCAAAGAATGTCAAATACAGAGAATCTCAGAACATGTTCATATAAGGATCTGTATTTTCAGCTAAATTTTTCTTAAAGCTGATAACTGTCACAATTTCTTGCAAAGTACTTCACCTCCATCCCCTTGACCTACGTTTTCAAATCTAGGGAGCCTGTGCCCTTGGAGACCCTTTCAACAGTTTTTGGAAATCATACACATATCCTTTGAGGCAGAAGAATTTGAAGAAAGTCATATACAAAGTTTCACCAACCAAACAGAAGAAATATCATTTTTTTCCCTGAAGGAAAACCGAAAACCAAAAATTCCAGACTACACCAATCATAAAAGCAAAACATATTAATGCCATCATCAGCCTCATTGCTGTGAAAACTTTTAGTGAAATACGCTTAGATGAAGAATAATCCGTCTTTCTTATAATACCTTCTATTCAAGAAAAACCTGTGTCCAACAGGCTGTCATTCGGGTTCTCGTGGTTTTACTTCTCAAAATGTCCCCTTTCCACAGGAACAATCATTGGGCACAACTAGCAGTTTCAGAACCAGCTTTGGGGCTGATGAAATTCCTCCCTTTTGATATTCAGTTTTCCTGCTGCAAGCCTCCCCCTTCCACCCTCTGCTCTAAGTTAAGAACTGTGGTGTCCTTAACAGTGACGGGGGGGGGGGGGGGGGGGGCGAACAGCACTAGGGGAGACAGAACAGAAGTAGCTTTCCAAATAGTCACCTGAGCACTTTCTCCCTTCCCCTCAGTTTGCCAGGCATTCATCACTTGTAATCAGTTTGTAGTCTTATCAGTTTGTATCAGAGCTCTCTCGGTAAGAAAGGTGATATTCTAGGACACAAAGAGGCCAGGGAACCCAGCCTGATCTGCCTCTCAAGGTCACTTGTTTGCAGATATTCTCATATTTGGCTCCTTTATATTAGGCAATTGTCAAATTCAGCTCATTCCTAAAACCAGGCGCTAGCTTTAACAGTCAAGTAGTGTACATCCTGAATTGACTCAATCAAGAGGCTTCTTTTTTTAAAACCCCATCTTGAGAAATTTCCCTGAACAACCATGCTATTTTTTCCCCAGCCCCTCAAAAGGGGGGGGGGGAGGGATTGTGGAGGAGGGAACACCAGTTTAACAGAGAGGAAAATGAAACTTTTGCATCAAACATTATTCACGACAGAGTTTTGTGCACTGCCTTAAGTCCCTCCCTCAGCCGGATCCTCCGGGAGCTGATTTATGTCGCGTGAAACCTGGACTGACTAGAGCCCCTAAAATGTCTACTGAGGCAATCGCCCCCGACAGCACATACTCCAAGTCCCACAAGCAAAATGCAAATTTTGGGTCCCAAAAGAAGGAAAAGCAGATCTACTTACAAGCATTAGTCACGGAAAAACTATTAGAAGAATCCAAGTGATCTACGTGGTAATTCAAATGGAAGGGCTTCTCGGTGGTGTTCTGGTTGGTGTTGTATAACTGCACGGCAAAGCGGAAAGCGCTATGCTCCTGCACCGTGTTTCTCATGAAAAGTCCACCTATAAGCAAAGGGAACCGAGATTTGGCTTGTGTCCCCCCAGGAGCAGTTAGAAATTGAGGAGCACTAGAGATACGAGATAACCTCAGTGGTCCTGGGATGCACGATAACGATTGATTTTCAACCTGTGTGTCTCTGAAGACTCTTTTGAGCTCAAATTTTGGCCAAGAGAAACCTGGTTTTCTTCTAGACTAAAGAGGAAGAGGAGAGTCTGGAGAGAAGGGGGAAGGGGAAGGAGGAGAGAGGGCTGCTCTAGGGGTAGGACGATGGAACCAAGAGTGGGACTTGGCTCTTTCTCAGGCAGTAGCTTCCTCTCCCCTCTTGTCGCCCCCCGCCCCCCGCATCTCTACAAGCTGGTTCATCTTTTCCTGGCGCAAAAGGAAAGGTTGCGAAGAAAAACAGTTTCATTCCCCGCGCTGCCCCATCCTGTTCTCCATAGCCTCCCCCACCGCCCATGACAATACAGGGGCTGCGTTCTGTAACGGCAACAATTCTAACTTCTCGACTTGTAAATACAGGGAGAAGCCGAGAGAACTCCGTCCCAGCGCCCGGGAGTCGGGCTCCAGACAGACACAGCGGAAATTCATGAATTCGTGGTCTGCGTGACTTCGCCGCTCGCTGGCTCAGCTCCTAGTCTCACCCCCGCCTCCTACCCCATCCGCCACCGACCTCGGCTGCTGCCCGGGTCTGGGGGATCCTGAGTGGGCTCCCATCTCCCCCAGCACTAGCTCGTCTCCGGGGACCCGGAGACGCGGGATGGGGCGCCCCGGGCCAGGTTACGCGCCCTGGCGCGGCCAGACAGGCGGCATCACCCTGGGACAACTTCCAGCGGTGGCACGCACGCCATGGCAAAGTCCAGAGCAGCGAGCCGAAAAGCCGCGACTCTTCGCCGGGATGCAGGCTCCCAGCCCCCTGCGTGCCTCCCCTGCTCCGCTCAGCTCGGAAAACCGGGCAGTCCGCCCGCCCCCAGCCCCATGAGACCCCTCTCTTGTTCCCAGTGCTCCCCACACCAGCCAGCTCTCTAGGGCTCAGATCCCTGCAATTCCTGCCCGATCGCCGTCCCCAGTCCCTTCGCAGGCCATGCAGGACAGGGACCCGCGACCGCAGTAGCCACGCCAGGGCAGTGGTCTCCGGTGCAGGAGAGCCCGGCCCGACCCGCTGGCTCGCTCGCGCTTACCTATGCTGATGGTGTTGGGGAATCCTCCGTGAGAATGACCCAAAAGCCCCAGGACTAAAAAGAAGACCGCCCGGAGCACGCTTTGCCCCATTTTCTTCTGCCTGGCCATGCTACGCCTAGAACGAAGCTGACAAGAGCATGGGCGCAACTCGGGAGTCGTCAAAATAATAATAGAAAAAGAAAAAGAATTCTCCGGCTCTTACACCCCCTCCCCTCAACTTGCTCTCGCTCACTCTTCCTTTCCACCCCACACTAGTCCTCCTCCTCCACCACCTCCTCTCTCTCTCTTGCTCTCTCTCGCTCTCTCACGCTCTCTCTCTCTCTCTCTCTCTCTCTAGCTCTCTCTCTTGCTCCCTCTCGCTCCCAGGCTCTCTCACACCCCCTCCCCGCCCCCCACCTCACTTCTGTCTTCACACCAATCTGGAAGGCGGGTTCATTCGTTGCAAGCTCGGTTCACCAAATCAATCTCTCCCCCTATCACTGGGAGGGGGGGGGGAAATAAAAACCAAAAAGAAACAAAAAAGGACAAAACACCGAAAAACAAAACAAAACAAAACAAAAAAAAACCAAACAAAAATCCCCCAAAAAGAATGAGAGAGAGAGAAAGTAAGAAATTAAAAAGAAAATCCGAGACTTTTCTCCCCCAGAAGATGGTGGGTCTAAAGAGGGGAAAAAAGAAGGAAAGAGCGAAAGGCTCAGCGGCGGTGGATTGGGCTCTTCCAATTGGGCCGGTAGGGGGATATTGATCAAAGTTGATCTGACGTGGAATTAAAGCCGCACACCGCTTAGCTCCACTGCAAACTGCAGCCGCGGACTGCAAAGCCTCGGCGCTGGCGTTTGTCAACACGGGAGATGGGATCAATAGAAATACACTTGTCCCCACGTGAGCCAGCCTTTCAAGCTGCAACCAGCTTTTTAAAGAAAAAGAGAACGAAAAGCGGCATTGTCTGTGCGTTTGTGTCTCTGTCTTGAAGAAGAGGGTCTTGAGAGGGGCGGTTAGTGGTTACTCCGGAGTCTTTGTAGAGACTCGAAGAAGCAGTTCCCATCACAATGCGCCCGAAGATGCTGCGCATGCCCGGGCCGTGCCGCTCAGTTTTTACAGCGGAGATCCGAGGGTCAGTGAAGAACCCCCCACCCCCACAGCTCTGGGAGGCGAGGACCTACCCTGACCCAGGCGCAGAGCCGGACTCATGGGGGAAGGGCGAGAGGGCAGTGATGTGCAGCGTGGGGCTGATTGCATTGGAGGGCGTAGAAAAGTATGTGCGTGGAGGTGGTAACTAAAAGGTTAATGAAAAGGACGCTCAGTCCCAACAACGAAGGAGGAGAGAGGTGTAGAAATGATTTGGGGTTAGGGTGGGGGCTGAAAGTTAAGATTGGAGGAAACTGTCCCTAGCTGCCTTGCTCCCTTGCTGTTGCCTTTGGACATAGCAGCCTAGGTCCCTGACTAATGACCCCAAGAGGCCATCAATTCTGCCCCACTCCTCTTTCACTCTCTTGTCTAAGGGGAGGAAAGAACCTTCGAAGTAGGCAGTGCAGCCTGGATCTCAGTTGGGGGGCGATGGTCCCCTCCACAACATGCTGTGGAGGAACCTTTGTGGCTGTAGATGCCTCCCCCGGCCCCTTTCTCCAGTGGTGAGAAAAAGAAGCCTCTTTATCTCCCAAGTCTTTCATGCCTATCCCAGCTACTCCGGAAGAGATGGATTTTATCCCTCCCCACACCAGCTGTTCTTTTTTCATATCCTCTCTTCCTGGTCTAAGTGGAAAATAAAGCTTCCTGCCAGTGTACAGCAAACACATGGGGTGGGGGTTACCAAGGCAGGGGCCCTGGGGACCAACTGGTACACCAATTACGCTGGAACTTTGGATTTGGTATGACATAGGTTGGAGCCTGGAACAGAAACTCTCCAGACCCCTGGGCAACCAGAAAAATGGTTCTAGGCTCTTCCCAAATTTCTATTCATTCTGATAATGCAAAATGTCTTCCTACCCACCAGCCATGGAAATCTTTTGTCTCCAGTGGGATAGTCCATGGCAAGCAGTGAGAGAGAGACCTGAGAGTCACAGAAGACCAAATTTGCAAGTGGTTGGAGCATTAGGGCAAAAGGGGTAGCAGAGACTAGGTTGGCCACCCCTTGACAATTGTGGAGAGTGACCTAGTATGGTTCAGGAACATAGGCTTAGGAAAAAGGTCTAGGTTCAAATCTATATTCTATCATATAGAGGCAGGATGTGACCTCAAGTGACTCTTAATCTGAACCCCAGTTTTTTCACCTGCAAAATGGGAATATTAATATTTCTTTCCTGATAAAGTGGTTGTGGGTTAAATAGGATAATGGATGTGAATGCATCTAATTCTGTGCCTGACTCACAGAAGAATCAATAAGTATTCATTTCTAAACTCTCTTCCCTCTCTCTCACCTTTTAAAAGTGCCCTTTTCTCCCCCAAAGCTCCTCACGCTGTCAGCCTCCCCTTTCTCCATCATCCCCCAAACCTCAGACTCTGCTACCAAATCTTTGCCAGTGTTCCACGGCAGGCTTCCCATTGTAGCTCCTCAAGAGCCCTAGGAGACAGGAGAGAATCTGGTAGATGCATCTTTATTAATGTTCTAATGGCAGGCAGTGACAATTTACTATTAAGAATGACACATTTACAGAACCTGTCCTCTGTGCCAGACACTACATGTTCCTCCTTTTAGATAACATAGTTGCCTTTTAATAGGAGTCTTCAATGCCTTGCCCCAAAGGAATAACTAATGAGGAGTTTCAGTTTTGAATTCAGGTGAGTGGACAACATATTTTGGATGGAGGGTGGTGGCTTTCAGCACACCTTACTTCACTCCTGAAGACATCTGATGCACCTGGTCACCTGGCAGGGTGCCCACAGCCTGTTCATGGGAATGTTTAGGTAGCAAAAAAAAGTAAATTTTTTAAATTTACAATTCCAAAGTGAAAACAGTACTTCTCTTTTGAGGTTTCTGTTTGTTTCGGGCTCGGAATGGGGCACTTGGCTAAGCAAAAAGAAACATCAGCCAGCGGAATTTGGAGATGGGGGTCCATACCGCATTGAGCCTCATACTTGCTAACTTGATACTTTGCAAAGAGAGAAAATAACAATGGGAACCATTCGGATTCGCTGGAGGGAAACTGCTCTACCCGTTAAAGTTAATGAAACCAAGATACTAGATCCTCTGCCTAATGGAAAGATAACTTTCTCACCATTTGACTCGAAACTTTGATTTCTTCAATAAATGTTTGACTACCTGCTGTATGACAGACTGCTAGGCACCAGGGGTATAAGGAAGCAAGACAGTTTCTGCTTTCAATGAATTTCAAGTTCAGAGAGGAGAGGAGGTATTCATTTTCCATGACAATATAACATGGTAAGCGCTGTGAAGACAGTGAGCACCAGCTACCGTGGCAGTGTAGAGGAAGGTGTTTAAACGTCTGAAACGAAGTACTTCCCTTATCCCAGATTCAACCCTATGCCACTAAAAAGATACAGCAAAGTGATTTCTAAGGACCCTTCCTGCTCTCACGTTCTATGGTCCTGTGATTCCATGAGGCAGGATTATCTTAGCGTCAGAAAAACTGTCCAAACATCAGCCCACACTCTAATCAAGGAATTAACCTAGGTACTACTGATTCTTGATGGCTGTCTTTTGCACTTTCCATTCTTGGATTCTTTGGGAAGAATAAAGTCCAGCTATATTTGGAGACTCAGGTTGGGTGTGATATCTAAGAAAGACTGGGTCCTTCATGTTATTTCTCTATCTTCCAATCTTCTCCGTTACACCACCTCCTCCAGAAAGCTCTGTAGAAATCCTCTATGTGGGTATCAACCTTGATGTTGCTGAATAAATCCACAGCCCCAAGGAGCTGAAATTCCAGGCATGAGCTTAGTTGGATCTGCTTTTGGTGGGAGTATATGCATGGGTCAGAGGAGAAGCCTTATGAACTCAGGTTTAATATGCCCAGAAATGAGTCCACAGCAACTTCCAGGAGATAGTCACACCAAGTGAGCAGTGATCATGAAAGCAATTGTTTATCTCAAATGGTTTTCAGATTGGTTTGATTTTTATAGATGGTGAGGGTGTTTAGAATTCATTATTTTTTGCCCTGAAGACATCTCCAGGAGCTGTTTTGGGGCACGATTACTTGGAAGTGATCTTTCACTTTTAGTAGCCCTCTTCCAACCTTTCCTCTCTGGACTAAACACTTTCACATTGCCTCCTTTAATCACCCTCAGGACTAGTGAGCATGCTCTTGAGCTCTTCAGTTAGGAGACTGAATTACTAAAGTAACAGAAGGATCTCACCATTGAGCAGTCTACCTCTAATGGACCAAAGACAAGACCATTTATCTGAAACATGAAGCATCCTCATCTTCAGATAAAGACACAACCCACTAAAACTGGCACAAACAGTAAGAGAGATGCATCGGCTCATGTAACTGGAAGGGACAGAGGTAGGAATGGCTTGAGATTTGATTGGATTCAGTAGTTCAAAAATTTTATCAAAGACCAAATTTCTTTTCCTCTCTCCTTTCTGCTTCCCCCACAATGGAAAAATATCTGTAGCATTTCTTGATTTCACATCTGCATCATATCTTTTTATATCATTGGTTCAAAATGAATCACATGACCATTCATGATCTAATCCTGTGGCCTAACAATATCATGATTAGACCTGAATTACCTGAACCAATTGCCATGACATGGTGGATTATATCCCAACCATAGAGCTGAGAGTAGGGAGTAGAGTCAGTCCCCCACTCCCCTCACCAAACCACATGACTGACACACAGTGGGAAGAAGGAGATATGGAAGATGGGAAACAACCACAAAACCCACTAAAATCCCTATCTTCCCAAATGTCAATTCCTGAGAATTGTGAGTGGTGATCATTTTGCTCTTGAAATGTCTACAGGCTCCTGGTGACTTGTTGAAATGGTCTTGTCTTTGGTCCACTAGAGGTAGATTGCTCAATGGTGAGATCCTTCTGTTACTTTAGTAATTCAGTCCCCTAAATTCAGTTCATGATGCACCTGCCTGATATTTAATTCTGCTCTTAAGAGAATCATGTTATATTGAGTGTTCAAGGTGAGAAACTATTATAGAAACAATTTCTTTTCCTAGGGGTAGAGGCAAATAGTCTTCCACATCTTTTCACATAGGGATCTAGTGACTCATCCCCATATCCAACTCAGGGTAAGCAGAGGTCTAGGGTGTTACTCCATAGACTATGAATCCGGGGACGTTTAATGAACAGCCCAAGGTCACACAGTCAAGTGGAAGGGGATAGAGTTTCTTAGCCCTCTAGGGCTTTATCCACCAAACCAGAATTCCCTTCACGCTGAGATGGAATTGAATCATAACAAATATATTCTGCTGGGATGGGTACATCTTAGCAAGTAATTATCCCCTGGTGGGCTCTGAATGGACTTGAAACCTGTAGATGGAAATCACATGGCTTTAGGACTCTCACTTCTCACAAAGTGACATTCCTGTAAGCTACAATGTCTCTCTGATGGGAAGTGTTAATTTATTGTGAATTATTCCAGGTTACCTCCAAAATATGATATTGTTGACATTTTTATTAATGTATACTTTTTTTTTACCCCTCTGGGAAGGTTAGAAACTGTCACTGTGAAATAGCACAGGCAAGTCAGGGGAAATTAACCCCTAACCTAAAACTGTCTCTGCATCCCAGTCCTAGTTGGGAAAGGGTAGCTTATTTGAGCAGATTTGAGAAGTTTATTGAGGAATTTTGGGTGCCAATTGGTTGAGGAGTTATGCTATTATACTCAACTGGAAAAGTTTCCATTTTTTGGAGTAGTTATGAAAATTAGAAACTGACTCCAGATTCTGAAACTCATAACTTTGTGTCAGGAACTGAGTCAGCATTATGCCATTTCATATGAAGGCAAATAGGCTTTTCCCCCTCCTTTTTAAGGTGTATGTCTGTGTGTGGGTGGTGGTAATGAGGTTGGGATGGGTGAAGCATGTATTAGATTGAATGAGTGGTCCAATGAGTCCCTCCTTCCTGCATCCCTGCCTTTATTATGGCCTTATTGTGGGCAGTTTAGTTCTCTACCCTTTGACTTTGGATTTGGCCACATGACTTGCTTTGGCTAATGGCACATGGGTAGGAGTGAGAGTATACCTTTTCTAGCCTATGTCTTAAACTCATGCAGTTCTGCTTGTCATCTTCACCTCTGTCAGTGCCATGAGAAGAACATGTACCAGCGAGTTTGCTGGTCCAAGAAGGATGAAAGACATGTGGAGTGGAACTACCTCAGGTGACTCACAGGACGGAAGTAAGAAACAGAACCATCTCATCTACTACAATCTGTAGAAGGGCTGCCCAGTTGAGCTCACACTATATCAGCTGGGTCACAGCCAACCTACAGATGAGTGATAAATGATAAATGATTGTTGTTTTTTTTTAAGTCACTAAGATTTGGGGACTAATACAACACACATCTGGCTATGGTGTATTTGTACGAGTGATCTAAGTCTAAGGTGACCATGCATCCTGGTTTGTCCAGGAAAATTCAGTTTATGCCATTGTCCTGGCACAGTTATTACTAATGTGCCCTTTCACTCTCAAAAATATCCCAGTTTGGATGATAAACTCTATGATCCATCTCGCTGAGGCAATGTGTGGCTTATGGGGTTGCTCTAAGGGCCAGATGAGACTTACTGTTTGCTTGCCACTTCCCCGTCTTAATTTCTGTTTCCTAATCTGTCAGCTGGGGATTTGACTCTAGACACCTTGAGGTATTTTTAATACTCCTTTAGATATAGGAAATTCTGGGTTTCCTGCTTTAAAAACAAATTCAGCATATTTAGAGGAATGAAGAGATAACTTGAAACAGTGGAATTTTAGGGTGCTTGTTTGTAGCTAATTCTTAAAGAGGAATTTCTGGGTTTCCTAAAATTGAATCTGTTTAATCTGTGTGCTGTGAGCATATTCTGTTGAATCTTTATGACATCACTTCCATGAACATCATACTATTTTGCGGGAAAAGAAAGCATATGAACCATTTCATGTTTTTCTAGATGATAAGCCACACAACCAAAATCATTGCTTTTCTTCTTTGAAAATAAGGTGTCTCCTACTGTAAGAAAATCCAGTATGTGGAAATACAAATTTAGAGAGAGTTCAGTGGTTTACTAAAGGATTCACCAAAAATTTCCTTTAAATAATGAACTGTTCTTGTGCAGTGTTTATCAGTTGGATGTGGTTTTGTCCCCCAGGGGACAGGTGGAAATGTCTGGAGACTTTTTAATTGTCATACCCAGCAGGAGGTGCTATGGCATTTACTGAGTAAAGGCCAGGGATGCTGCTCAACCACTTGTAATGCACAGGACAGCCCTTGACAACAAACTATTATCCAGTCACAAAAGTCAATAGTGTCAATGTTGAGAAACCCTACTCCTACGTATTCAGAATAGGAGTTTTATAAAAACCAGGTTTACACATACCTTTTCAGATACGTGGTTATTGGACCACGTATCTGAAAACCTGGATTCTAATTGCATTTCTGCCCAAATCACACTTTCTGAGTTTCAATGTTTTTAATCTGTGAATTGGGAATACATCTTGTCTACCTCTCCTTCCAAGCTAAGAGAGAGAGGTGTCCACATAATATTGTAGCATGCAGGTTGGTAAAGCTGATTATCTCAAGTTATAGAAATAAGGAAATGTGAACTTTCTGAGAGTATTTCTAACTGCTTTTACTTTTCTAGACATTCTATAGTAATAGCTCACTGGTGAAAAAACTGGGGCAGGATAGAATGTCTGTCACTTCCCCAAATCTGACACAGAATCCAAGGCGTTCTGACTTCCTTGGCTATCTCATTTGTCTTAATATACTGCAAGGTACCTACAGTGCTTGTTACTAGTCATCAGTGCTTCAAGGAATATTATTATTATTATCATTATTACTCTCTCTTATTTTTAGTTTAGACAGAATGTTAAAGGAGAGGAAGCAGCAGTTATGAAAATATCTCTGAAGTGATCTCAGAGTGCAGGGTTAGGCAGAAAGCTAGTTTCTACTGAGACACCATCACTTGTTGGACTGAAGGGTGGGGAGTGAGATGGACTCTACGAAGTAGCAGCAGGAAGGAGGGAGATTAAGAGCAAAGCACACTCAGTATTTAGAAACTCTTCAGGGCAGAGACTGGCTGTGTAATTTGTGGGGTCCAATGCAAAATGAAAATGCTGGGCTCTTTTTCAAACATTGTTAAGAATTTCAAGACAAAGAGAGCAGAGCATCACGGCAAGCACAGGGGCCTTTCTAGCAAGGGCCCCTTGTATGCCCGCACCTGTCACAGTTAAGAAGCCTGCCTGGAGGGCAGAGCCTGCTCTGGTGGAGGAGAATGGGCAGTGTGGATCGCCTCCCTCCTCAATTCCCTGGCCTCTTGACTCTGGGCCCCGGGAGAAAACTCATTCACTAAGGGTGCCATAGGCCCAAGGGAAATGAAGGACCTTCCTCTAGGGAGGCCACAAACAGTTCCTCAGCTGCTTCTCCAGGCCTCCCTCAGTGCGTTGCCCCAGTCTCAAGAGAAGTTCCATGTTACAAAGGGAGAGAAAAATCACTTAAAATCACTGTATCTTGGCAGGAGGCCAGTCGAAGTGTCGTCTTACAATCTTACCTACCCTGTTATCTAAACTCAAATTGAGTTCCCTACGGGGAAGATCATTCTATATCCAGATGCACCACACTGAGAAAGTCCTTGCACGGCAATGCCTTTAAATTCAGAACAAAACAAAGCAAAACAAAACAAATATCCCCTCCCCTTTAAGAGTTTAGAACATTGCCACATTTCACTAATAAAGGGAAAGCAGTGACTCCTCCCCAATTCTGAATTGCCTTTACTCAAATTTCTGGTATATACAGATTCATTTGGTGTTTTATCCTGATGCTAATGCTGATGACAATGACAATAGTGAAGCTAATGATCATGAGGATGATGACAATGATGATGATAACTAACATATATTTCTTACCCCATGCCAGGTACTCTGCTAAATGACTTACCTGAATCGTTGAATACTTACAGCAGTTCTTTGAGGTTAAGTACTATTATTATTTCCATGTTGAATGCAAACCAAAATTAGGAACATTTCATACAAACTTTAGAGGAAAGAGACCTTGAGAAGCATCTGTCAAACAAGGGATGGTAAATGGAAAGTAATTGCGTAGTTCCCATTATTAACAAGTTTGAATAATGTGAAAATTGTCATTGCGTCTCTCTTTTATTTACGCTGCTTCCTTTATTGTGTATTTTGTGAACATAAAGTTTATTTTAAAATGCTTTTCATGGTGCTTAGTCCCCAGAAGCTTCTCAATAAAGGTGTGCTGAATGAATTAATAAATGAAGGCTTTCATGGGCTTCCTCAAGATCTCAACAGTCTTAGAAGTTTAATGAAAACATCCTAAGCTCTTTAATCATGAATTCTGCCACAAGAGAAACAGAATTTTGTGGTTGGAGAAATATACTGTACTTTCATTCCAGGGAAATCATACCTATAATATCAGCCTGCCCTGATGATATGGTTATAAACGAAGGGATCATTACCGCCAGCTTGTGGATGTTTCCAATAATTGCAGACAAATTACCTAAACAGAAAACCAGAGTTGTCATGACTATTGAAACAGACTTCTCCAGCACATTACTTTTGCTTTAGTTAGATTTATGGGTAATAAATTAAAACAATAAATTTCTATGTATTTTATTGTAGAATACTTCAAAAATGTTTTTGGAATTAAGCAGTATGATTAATAAGTACATGAATGAATGGAATACTTACATTTCCAAACTAATCAACTTTTTAAAGTTATAAACACTTTATTGTCCTAACCAGAATGAAGCTTGAGGGAACCAACTTCTTTTGTATTGGAATACAATGTAACTCTGTATTTAACTCTAACTAGATATTTTACTGATTTAGTTTGTTTAGGATTGTTAGCTTTATGAGCACAGGGATTTTTTTTTTTTTGGTCTATTTTGTTTATTGCTATAATCCCAGTACCCAGAACAATGCCTCAAATATCATTGATGCCAAATAATATTTGTCAAAATATTATTACATATACATGGATTAACAAAAAGCTAGATCCGATGGTGCTCTGTTTAATGTTATAGTTCATGAGTCAGGAGGAATACAAAGGAGAAATCCATGTGATTTCATGGATGGACTTTTTAAGAGGAGACCAAATGCCCTTTTCTCTGAGTGGTTAGATTTGGCAAACTCTTAGAGAGCCCTGGCCATATGTTACGCTTAGGACAAGGCTCCTTGAGGTGCAGAGCATGGTGGACAAGAGTAGACGGTGGGTCTGGTGGAAGAAAAGGAGAATAACCTTTCTCTTCTTGCCTCCTCATGGTCAAAACTTACCCATTCTTTCATCTTCTTTTTAGAATTCTGTTAGATAAGTGGTTAGATATATTCCACAAGGTACTTGGTGGAAAGCAGTCCTTCTGTTACCATTCAGGATCGAATGGCAGTTGAGAAGAATGAAAGGTCTGAGTCAGTATAACATTTCCTATTTCTTAAGAACGTGAAAATTGGCTGACTATGTCTGTAGCTGGCCACAGCATGATAAGAGGCTGGGTGGCAAATGCCAACAAAGTGGAAATGGACATCAGCAATTTGCTGCTATACCTTATAATACGGGCAAATCTTGGTTTATGCAATGGGCATGCATCAAAACTTTTTGTGGAAAATGAAGTTGGGTAAATTGAATCCTATTTTAAATCCAGGACAGGTGCCACTTAAGGGAACTCTGAAGCAAATAATTCTTTTTTCAAGTGAAAAAAATTGGCTATTTTCTCATTTTTGTGGTTTCCTACATGTACTAAAAAAGCACAGTCCCCTATAATTTAGAGAGCAGACTCCTTTGGATAAAAATATGTAGTTTGGGGCTGCTTATCTTTCAAACCTTCTCTGTTGCCAAAGTTTAAATCAGGAAATATCTGGCTTTCTCAAAACCCCAGAATTCCAATCTGGTATCTTTTCATAGTATACTTCTGGAGCAGGGTTAGAAATTTGCCAGATTATCTGGAACCAAGCCAAAGTGTTAATGAAATGTAGATAGTACTGCTCTCCCCTGCCTCAAATTACCACTATTTACTTCTTCACTAAAACCTTGGATATATAACATAAGCTATAAATTTCATGTCAATGGGAAGGGAATTATAATCTGAGTTATTATTTATCAAGTACTTACTATGTGCCCGGTTAGCTCATCTAACCCTCCTAGCCCCTTAGGAAGTAGGCACTATTATTATTGCAATTTTACAGCTGAGGAAACCGAGACACAGAGAGTAAATGACTTGCCCAAGGTCACGTAGCTCTAAATTGTGGAGGCAAAATTGAATCCAGGAAGTCTCTATGCCACTCTGCCTGCACATCACACTGTGTGTGTGTGTGTGTGTTCTGACATCCCTACTAGTTTGTGTTTTCAAAGGGGAGGGAACAGATAGCCACCCCTGAGCCATACAAACTCAGTGACCATTTGACCAGTGCTGCAGACTGACTGGGGCAAACAAAGACTTGGGAAACAGTTTTATTTTGTTTTATAATTTTCCCTCTTTACCTTAGCTAAAGCAGATTTCTTTTTTTCAGAGTATGGAGGGAATATTGTTTATGTATCCTAGAAAATAATTATCTACTGAATGGTGATCAATCACATGCCCTGGAAGGGTTAACTTTATAACCTGAGAGGGGCTGAGGTAACGTGTTTAGTGGTATACTAATCTTCCATCAAAACCACGGAGAGTGGTTCCGGCAAGGAAGCGCAGTCTCCCTGAGTTCAAAAGCCTCCATCCACGACTACTATTAGGGTGATTTGACTTCCTTGGGTCTCTCTGTCCTCATCAGTACAATGGGGCTGATAATAGTAGCACATACCCCACAAGACTAGTGTGAGGATTGCATGAGATAATTGAAGTGCATAGAATGATGCCTGGAACGTAATAAATGCTCAGTGATGTTAGCTATTATTGTTATTAGCTCCAGGCCCATCGGCATATTTTAGCACATGAGCTTCTTTTGGTTCTGGGGGCTCTGAGAGAGTCCATTTTGCTAAGTTGGAGAAAGCAGGGAAGGGTTGTGCATTTGCACAATCTGTCAGCCTTTGAGTTTGTTTCACCCTTGCAAGAAATGGCTCCCTGCTTTGAGAACAAAGAAAAAAAATGTATTTTTTAAAGTGAAGAAACACCTTTTAAAAATACTCAGAAGACTTATTAGACAGAAAACAGCTTTTACAGAGCAGCATTGTGATGATTGAGGGAAAAACATTGTCAAGTGTATGAATCAGATTGCTTTTAATGGAGAAGCAGAGTTGAGCATGGCAGAGACGGCTGGGATGGTGGAGGGGGGAGAAGGGGAGAGCAGGGGGGTGCACAAGGGTTGCCAATGAGCCATGGAGATTGGATTGTGTCAGTCCAGAAACCACTTGCCAAATGAAAGCTGCAGTCGCTCTCACCCACTGCCGCTCTGCGGTAATGAATGCATTTTTGATTAGCTTTGCTGATTACCTGCTCTCTATGCACGCAGCAGAAGATAGAATAGCCGAGTCTGGGGCTCTTGGTGAGGACTTTAGAGGCAAGGAGGGGCAGCGAGAGAGATTTGATTATCTTTTATATTTTTCTCTCCTCACCTGCTCCTCAGTGTACATTGAGATAACGATGACTTTTCCTGGGAGCAGCCAAGAGGCCAGAACCTTGGGGTTTTTTCCACACATTGGTGCTGTTGCAGAGTAATAAAACTAATGCCAGAGGGGCAAGGAGCTACACAGAAGCCCCCATCCACTCTCCTCTGATTTCTTTGTAGCATTTAACTCATCCCCTCCACCACAGGAGACGAATGTCTTTGCATATATTGAAAAGGAAATTATGTCTTTGATTTCCTAGATACATTACAAGTATTTACCAAGAGATGAGAATTAGGTGGGGAAATAGGTTTTAGGCTCAGAAGGCAATGTCTCTAAAGATTTAGTGCAATTTGAATGCGAACACGAACTTTGGGAAGGAAAAACACAAGTTATCAATTTTGGAACAATTTCCTCTCTGGTGCTGTGAGATGAGAACTGAAATCCAATGTTTATAATCAAATGGTTCTTTTTTTCCACATCAGATGGAGCAGATTTTTTTTGTATTGTATTTTCTCTGTGAATGGGCTATTAATTTTTTTTTTTTTTTTTTGGTCATTGTGATTGCTGTTCTGGACTTGGTATTGCATGAGTACCGATTACCAATCCATTTGTAACAAGTTGAGGGCTAAGTAAACGGCCAGATCCACCTATGATTGTAAGCCCAGCCCAGGGCTGAGGGAGCCTGTCTACAGCAAGTGTTATTACCTTTACAGTTGAGACTAGAAGGCTTGACAACCGTTTGGATCCAGAAATCAGGTCCAGCCCTATGCTTAGAAAGTGCTTCCTTTGATTATGATTTGAGGGGCTTCTATGCTTCCATTTCATCCTTCCTCACCACTGGCCTTGTGTTTTCTGAAATTTCCATTTTCACCCGAGATCCTTTGGGAAGCCCTCTGTTACAATGGCAGCGCTGCCTGCACTTGATACACACTTCCCAACAGTTCTCCATCATGGAACACAGGCAGCTCCTCAGAACTGGAGTCAGCAAGTTGCCAGACTCTGGCCACTCTAGGCCTTGAGAGCTGAAGGCGATTAGTAATGTATCCACGTAATACCATCACCAGTCTTGCATAAGGGTAAGCATATCATTTCTTATCTAACCTTGGACACTTGTGAGAGTGGAAGGGGACACTATTAATAATTAAACCAAGACATCGAGCAACCTGTATAATCTAGGAAATTTGGTCACTCTAGTCAATCACGCCTTAACCTGGGCTAGTTTTCCAGACCAGCTCTCCTGATATCAGACCTCTGAAATGTGTATTTTTCTAGTTTGTTTCCTCCATTAGTCCATTTCTTTATCTGCCTTTCTGTTTATACAGCTGCTATCACCTACTGTCATGTTTTTCTTCAGCCTCCATTTTACAGATGAAGAGACAGATAAGAGACTAAATGATGTTTTTTTCCACTTAGGTTTTTATCAGAAGTGAGCAATCGTGTAGCACGAGGGTCATGTGGGACCCCGGGGCAAGTCGTGCTGTTGGAGTCTTTACTAGCTTTCTGTTTGGTGTTTTTCACGTCCCCTTTACCATGTGTCTTTCGCTAGCTTCCCAGTGCCTATGTTCCCTCCTATGTCCAGAATTTCCTTTCCTTTCTTACATCCACTAAATCTTAACTATTCTCTGCAGTATTCCATTCCCTCAGGGTTTTGCCCTCTGTTCAAATATGAATGCTGAAAAATTAACGTATTAGCTGCTCTAGGTAGTATATTCACATTTAAATAGGGGACTTCTGGAGACCTAACTGTATTAGTCCAGTAAAGCAGTGATAATGGTGGGAATCAGGAACCTTAGCAAACTGGGGTTATTTTTGGTTAGAAGATACAGTCTCTCGGTATGACCTGACTCATGCTACATAAGGCCTGCCTTGGTCAGGGCTTTCAAAGTTGGGTACGCTATAATGCCTCTGGACAAGACTTCTGCCATCATCTAGATGACATGCTCTATGGGATTGTGCTATCATCTTAGATTTACTTGAATTTGTGAAAAGGCAATAAAAATGCTTTTCATAACAGTCAAAATTGATAAAAGAGTAAGGAAGTAAAATAATACAAGTTATGTGCCTGATCTGCTCCAGGTGGGAACATGAACTCACTTTAGCGTGGTAGACGTTTGGAAATGATTCTCTTTTGTCTTTTATTTTCTTGTGATGATGAGACATAGATTGAGTGGAGGATGGATGAGAGGTCTTAGAGCTAAAATTTCCAGCCCTCCATTTTAGTATCTTCCCCATCTGCACCCCTTTAAAACTAAAGTTTAAAACAACAGGCATCAGGATTCTTTGGGAAATTATTTTCAAACAATTATAATGTGTTTCTTAGTGCTTGTATATACTGTCTACCTACCAAATACTATCTAAACCAATTAGTTGTTTCTCCCCATAGGTGTGACATTTGGTTATTTATTTGACAAATATTTCTTAAACACCTACTGTGTGCCAGATACTATGGTAGAGACTGGTGAACATGACAGATATAGACTCTGCTCTCATGGAAGTTAAGCAAACAAGTAACAAGTATAGTAAGAAGCCATTTTTATTTGTTCAAAAAATAAAACCAATAGGATGCTGCAATAGAGGCTAGAAGATGAAGACCAACTTTTGACTGCTAGTAATGGAAAGCCCATCTGAAATTAGGTCAAATAATATGGGCTATGTTATCTCACTGAATAAGAAGTCTGAAGGTTGGGCGATCCAGAGTCAATTCAGATACACAATGTAATTATTAAGAGGGACCTTGGTGCATTTCTTCTTTCTATTCTCCCATCCTTAGAGCCGGGGGAATGCTTCACTCATGGATGCAAGATGTCTTCCACAGTTGGAGGCATCATGTGCAGACACACAAAAACCAGTTAAAGGAGATAGGTGTTCTCTCTCTCTCTCTTTTTCTCAGCAATGATCTTTCCAAAGCAGACTTCCCCTTATGTCACATTGGTCAGATTTGGGTCATGTGCTCATCTAAACAAGTCACTTCCAAAGGGCAAGATATGATCATGATTATCTAAGACTAACCATGATCCACCTTTTGAGACTGGGAAGGGCCCAGCCTCCCCTGACCACACGATAAACATATTCTTGAACAAAATAACCATTGTACTAGCAAAGAAGAAGATAGATGGGGGTTGTTGCTGTGGGGGCACTCAGTATTTTCAACCTTAGATAGGGTGGTCAGGAAAGGCCCACTGGATAGACTGACATGTTAAGTGAGACATGAAGGACGAGATAGATTCAGTCAAACGAAGCTGGGGTAGGGGGAGGTAGGGCTTTTCAAGCAGAGGGAAGAGCCTGTGCAAAGTACCTGAGATTGAAAGAATTTGGCATCTTTGAGGACCTGAAAGAGGACCAGTGTGACTAAAATGCAGCAAGTGAGGAGAGAATTCCATGAAATAAAATTTGGGAACAAGATGGGCTGGAATAATTACAACTTTGTAGAGCAAGGTATAGATTTAAGATTTGTTCTAAGTGCAGTAGGCAGCCACTGAAGGGTTTTAAATAGGTGTTGGACATGACCTACATCTTAGGACACTCTTGCTGCTATGTAGAGAATGAGTTGAACATTGGACAGGAGTAGAGTTTGGAGACCAATTAGGAAATTTTTGCAATGGTTCAGGCAGCAAGTGGTTGGAGCTTGGAATAGAGAGGTAGAAATGTAAGTGGATAGAAGCGGATAGGTAACTTTTATAGGTTGAACTGACATAGTTAATGGCTTAGATGTAGGGAGGGCATGAACAGCAGGGGTAGCAAAGACATTTCCTAGGCTTTTGCCTTCAGAGATTGGGTAAATGGTAATCTCCTCCTCATCTTCCACCTTCATCATCGCCACCTAATCCACCCCCTTCTCTTCTTCCTCTTTCTTTCCCTTGTTTTTAACTGAGACAAGAAAGTCTAGGTGAGGAAAAGGCTTTTGCAGAAGTGGCAGTGTTGATCCAAGAGTTCTGCTTAGACATGTTAAGTTTGAGATGTTCCAAGTGGAATGATCAAGTAGGTAGTTGCATAGGAGATTCTAGCACAAAGGGAAGTTCTGGGCCAGAGATACATATTTGGAAGTCAGCTGTGTGTAAATGGCACTCAAAGCCAGAAGATTAGATGAATTTACTTAGGGAAAAGGAGTAGAGAGAGAAGAGAAGACGGTTTAGTACCATGCCCTAAAGAGCATGAACATTGAAACATTGGGGAGATAGGAGTCTGCAAAGGAAATTGTGAAGTAGATGCCATTGAGGTAAGAGGAAAACCAAAAGAAGCTACGATCATTCCAGGTCCCTCATGGATATCAAAATCTGAGGATGCTCAAGTCCTTTACATAAAATGGCGTAGTATTTATGTATAACCTACACACATCCTCCCTTATACTTGAAATCATCTCTAGATTACTTATTATACCTAGTACAATGTAAATGCTATGTAAATAGTTTAGAATACAATGTAAATACTGTGTAAATGGTTGCCAGTGTGCAACATATTCAAGTTTTGATTTTTGGAAATTTTCTGGAATTTTTTTCAAATATTTTCAATTAGTAGTTGGTTGAATCCTCGGATATGGAAGGCCAACTGTACATGATTCCTCTAGGGCTACATAGGTAACCTCTACCTTGAGGACATAGAATATTTTTCTCTCTTAAGGGCACGAGAGAAGTTTTTGAAGGGACAAAGTAGATAGGAAAATGAGGAGGTAATTTTACACACATTAAAAAACATTGCTTTCTTAATATGAAAATTATACATACAGTCCGCCCTCTGTATATGTGGGTTTGCATCTGCAGATTCAACCAACCTTGAATCAAAAATATTCAAAAAATTTTTCAGAAAGTTCCAGAAAGCAAAACTTGAACTTGCAGCACAGCAGCAACTATTTACATAAAATTTACATTTATTTACAACTATTTACAGAGCATTGACATTATATTAAATATTAGAAATAATCTAGAGATGATTTAAAATATACAGGAGGATTGCATAGGTTACATGCAATACTATGGCTTTTATATAAGGGACTTATATAAAATAAGCATCTGCAGATTTTGGTGGATGGGACTGGGGTGTCCTGGAACCAGTCCCCTGTGGATAAAGGGGGACAGTCTCTATTGATTATTGAACATTTAGAAGAGACATAAAAATATGAAGATGAAAAGCACCCATTTATTATATTTTCATGTATAACTATATAGTCTTCCTCCTCCCTCTGCTCTCTCTCCCCCACCCCACCTACAGTATGAACAACAATGAGCTAGGCTATGTTGTGATAACAAACACCCCCCAAATCTCAGTGGCTTCATGCAATAAAAGCTTTTCATATATCCAGCATATATGGGCAGGGAGCCTCTGCACATCATAGTTGTTTAGAGACAAGGCTGATAGAAGACCCTTTCAACACAGACTTCCATGATTTTCAAGGTAGGAAGAGGGGCACGTGGCAAATTGATCCCTGGCTCTTAAATATTCCACTCACTTTTCACTTGTCCAGTTGAGTCACATGGCCACGCCTAACATCAGAGGGATTGGGAACCATCATCATACTATGTGTCTTAAAGGAGAGCATGAAGATATTTATCAATAGTCCTAATAATTTATATCATTATAAATGTTTTGCAACCAGCTTTTTAGCTCAATAAATTTTTAAAAATAGTATATTTAAACCTTTTCCCATGCTATTAAATCTTCTCATATAATGTGTTTTTTAATAGCCACATATACAGGTATAAAATAATTTATTTAATAAATCTCTTACTATTGGCTATTTAAGCTGTTTCCAATATTTCACTATGGCAAATTATGCTGCAATGAAGCCCAATTAATGTGTATCTTTGTTCTCATTTTGATTTGTGATTCTTTCTATAGCATAAATTTCTACATATGGTGTTACAGAGTCAAAAGATATGCAGAATGTTAAGACTTGTAGTACTTATTTTTAAATTTTCCTTCAGGAAAAATTTTTATCAATTTATGCTCCTACAAGCAATGTGTAAGAGTGGATATTTCCCTGGATCTCACCAATTCTGGCTATTATCCATTTTTTTAAACATTTATTAATTTTCTTGATTAAAAAATCACATCGATTTTATTTGTGTTTTCCATGGATTAATGGTGAGATTAGATCATTTTTACATGCTTTTTGGTCATTCTTATTTTGTGAGTTGCTTTTTTGTGTCTTCTGCACTTGTTTTTGGAGAGACACACCTCTTGCACAGTCCCTACTCATAAACATTCTTCTTTTCTCTCTTTCCCTTTTGAACTTAAAATGCTTAATTGTAACTGAGGCAACAAAACATGCTAGGTGGTTAGACTCCAAAATAGTAGCAGTAATAATCCTGAAACCTTCAACAGTAGCTTTTATTAACTGTGTATAGTTGAAACAAAATTGTATTGTACATTCTGAGTGTCTAGCAGGGATACAGAGGCATTTTTCATGAGTGCTTTTCTAGGCATATAGAGTCCCTATCCTGAGGGCAGGGTTGCTACATTCTATGCGAATGGCACCACCTGGAGTTGTGCAATGTGTTTGCCTTGCTGCAGGCCTGCAGGTCTGAGTACGTGGGTCATGTTCATAATCACTATGCTGTACACCCAAAATTAACATTGTAAACCGACTATTCTTCACTTTAAAAATGTTACTAGCTCTGATTCTAATACTGCCACTTTCTACTTCCTTTCCTCTCTTTCACTTCAATTCTAACCATCAAGTGAATATTTTTCATCAGAAGGGGCACTATAAGTTAGCATGGGTAAATGACTGCTTATTCTTAAGGGAAAAAAAAAACAGTAGCACAATAATTGATTCAAGTAAAATCTGACGCAAAACCTCAATATGTAAAATGGATGAATGTAAAGATGCTCTGCCTGGCCTCCCCATCATGCTCCATATACCATTCAAGACTTCCATGAAACACAGTTTAAAAACTATTGGTCTAATGGAAAGGGCACTGGCCCAGGAATGAGAAGTGGAACTAACTGGAGGTAGGAACTTAGATGTGTTGCTTAACATCTCTGAGCCTTACTTTCTGAATCTATAAAATGGAGAAAATGTAAAATTGATAGTTATGTATTGAGTACTTTGTATAAAATCACCCTACTGGATATTAGGGAGGATTCAAATAATATAAAAGTCTTTGCCCTTAAGAGGTTTATAATTCACTTAATACCTAGTCTACTGATCTTCTAAGATACATATGAGAGCCAGTAAAATAGCAGGTACAAAAAAGAATGACAATGTAAAAATGCTTGGAAGAAGTGAAAAATCATACAAATGCAAAACAATATTATACATATTAAACTATCAATATTTTATTGAGTGTATCAGAAGATCATAGGTTCCTTAAAATTTTGCTTGAAGCTGCTTTATAGAGCATGAGCCAGTCAGCTGAGAAGTGGTAGTTGCCATTCTGTCTCCTGCCCACTTCCCCAGAGCTTACCAGTATTTCAGAATCAAGAGGAGTGCTTCCCATTTGGGAACCATTGTCAAGTCCTGAGACCTGGCATGAAACCCACCCACTGGGAAAGGACAGTCACTGAGGAAACTTTCCAGGATTAAGAGGCTGGACTTGGCTTGGAGGTACAACTATCTCAGTTGGTTTCAAGCAACAGTCAACATCAGAGCGTGTGTTACATCAGTGTTAGACAGGTAGACCACAACACGTGGCGGTAGGTCTTCAGGGCTCAGCAAGCAGACAGGTGCATTTGGGAGATCTGTCTCTTGATAGCAGAATCCTAATCAGTGGATGAAGAGCCAGGGGAGGGAGCTGAGCCTAGCAGGAATATTGGGTCCCTAATCAGGAGAGCCTGGAAGAATTCAGAAGTAGGAAACAGACCAGAAGCTCAGGCTAGTTGTTGGAGACCTTTGGATTCTTAGGGTCTTTCAGGCTATAAACTTACACAGGGTGAACAGAATGCAAAAAGGATTTTTTCTACTGCAGTACTTATGCTGTGGTAGCGAAAGCAGAGAGAGAATACACGGGGCATGGTTGCTAGAAGAATTCGCTAGAAAGAAACTTTCAAACCATACCCCTGTCCCCCAAAGGATACCTCCTTGGGAAGAATTTAAAATGCATTTTATTGTTAATTGTCCTGTGCTCAGTGGCACAAGATACAATGTATTAAGGGAAAGGGATTTATGACTCAAAATGCTTCCCAGATACTAAAGCTGTTGTTATTTTTAATAACAAAAGGCAATTGAATTCTTTAGGCTGTGATTATGATAATACTGCATTGTTTTCTGGCTGATCAAGAGCGATTAAGGCAAAAGCTTTTCAAATTGACAACTCTCTTTGCTTTCACAATGCAGGGTAGAGGATGAATTAAGATGGGCTAGAGTTGATACGGAGAAACTAGTCAGGTTAGAGAATGTTGTAGCAATCTGAGTGAGAGATGCTGGTGATTTGCCAGAGAGTGATGGTAATGGAAATAATGAAAATAGATAGATCGGAGATATATTTTCGTTATAAAATCAACAAAACTTGGTGATGGGTTGAGTCTGTGCGGAATGTGGGAAAGGTGCACGGTGGGAAAATGACATGAGAGAGAGGGAGGTGTCACAGATAAATCCTGGGCTTCTGACTCATATCTGGATGTATGATGGTGTCATTAACGAGGAAAGGGGACACTGAAAGCAGTTAGGTTATGGGATCGAAACTCTGAGTTCAGTTTTGGACATACTGAATTTGCAGTGCCTTTGAGCCTTTAACAGGAAATGTTGAGTGGGAAGTCTGAAGTTCAAGGGAGAGGTCTATGCTGGAGACATAAATTAGGTGAGTCACTTATGAGTCACACTATACATATTATTCTATAATTTGCTTTTTATCTTTAATATGTCCTGTACATCTTCAATTCAATATATATCGATTAATCTCACTTAATAGACATATAATATTCTATAGTATGAACAAATGCACTAGACTTTATTCAACCATTCTCTTATCATGGGCATTTTGGTTGGCTCCAGTATTTTTAAAAGTATTACAAATGCTGCAATAAACAAACTTACACATATATCTTGATGTACTAATGCTTTTATGTCTGGTGGATAAATTCTCGGAAGTGGGATTGCTGGATCAAAATCTATGTACGGTTTAATTTTAATAAAAATTTCCAGGTTGAGGACATGAGCTCCAGAATAAAAGGGTCAGGCTTCAAATCTTGACTCCACCACTTACCAGCTTTAGAACCACGGACAAGTTAGTTAATCTCCTCTGCCTTACTCAGTTTCTTCTGTAATTCAAAAGTATCTATCTTATATGGTGGTTGTGAGGATTAAATGACATGATAGATTCATATGAACAGCTTAGAAATTTTGAGACACTCAATGAACTCAATAAATGTTATTTTTGTCATTATTTTAAAAAATTGTTATTTATTTATAGTTCCACCCGCAATGTTGGAAAATACCTATTTCCCTTACAAACTCAATAGCACAGTATGTTATCAATTAAAAAAATATTGCTATGACTTCAAGTTCTGATCATGACAGAGTAGCTGGTATCAGGCTACCCTCCTGCCACGAGTGACTATGAAAATTTGACAAAATACATAAAATAACTATTTACAGGCATTTGACAGCAATCAAAGAAGGTCCACAATCTTTGAGAGACAGAGGAAGTATGTAATTCAGGCCCAACATTCACCGAGGTGTTCTCCATGGTATATTTCCCAGAGTGGCAGAACCCAAGCAGAGAGTGGTGGTCTCACTGGGCAGGAGAGGCAGGACTTATAGTTTTGGACCTATTAAAATGGTTGGGGTTTGTGAGCAGGTTGCCAGAGAGATTGGAGCCATGGGGAGGTAACTCCAGAAGGCTGCATGTTGTCATAATAATTCCTAGCATGTGCCAGGCAGTGGCTTTTCACTTTAATTTAATTCTCAAAATAATCCTATGAACAAGGTTGATTAGTAGTAGGCTTATTATTACCCCTATTTTATACATGTACATTTCTTATTGCTCCTTTTGATAGACAAAGGAAAAATGGAGGTACAGAGAAGTTAAGTAATTTTTTCCAAGACACACAGCTTACACTGGTGAGCTTGTATTTGAATCCAGGCAATTCCTATACCATACTGCCTTTCTGAAGAGTAAGTACTGGTCTAAGTGTCTTAACATATATTGACTCATAAAAGGACTATCATCATCCTTCCCACTTTAAAGGTAGCTTCCAGCTAGGAATTGCTGGAACTGAGATTCAAACCCAGGTATTTAGGTTCTAATGTTTTTGCTCTTAAACACCACATCACCTCTATTTTATTCTTTGGAGTTTTTATCTGGAATTGTTGCAGAACTTAATATCTGTAAGTTATTATTTGTTGGCATAATTGTATGGATTTTCTCTTTTTAATTTTTAAATGCAAATTATGTTCTTAGATTTTCTAATGTCTTTCATAAACTGCTGGATTTTTTGCTGTCTTATTTAGAATTTTTACATTTGTATCATGAATGATTTTTCTTTTTGAATGTTCGTAAAATTTTGTCTTTAGGTTATAAAAACTTTGTACAATAAATTGGGAACTGTTCCACCTTTTATACATATCCCATGTTTTTTTAATGTTCTTTTTTCTTTTGCTTTTTTATTGTGCTAAAACACACATACAATTTACTGTTGTAACCATTTTTAAGTGTACACTTCATTGGTATTGAATATATCCATATCATTGTACAACCATCACCACCATCCTTCTCCAGAACCCTTTTCATCTTGCAAAACTGAAAACCTGTGCTCATTTAACAATAGCTCTCCATTCACCTCGCCTAGCCTCTGGCAACTACCATTCAACTGTCTGAGTATATATATTTGACTGCTCTATGTACTTCATAAAAGTGGACTTACACGGTATTTGTCTTCATAACTGGCTTACTTCACTTAGCAAAATGTTTTCAAGGTTCATCTGTGTTGTAGTACCTGTCAGAATTCCCTTCCTTTTTAAGCCTGAATAATATTCCATTGCATGTAAATACCTCATTTTCTTTATCCACTTATCTGTTGTTGGACACTTGGCTTGTTTCTACTTTTTGGCTACTGTTAATATTGTTACTGTGAACATGGTTGTAGAAATATCTCTTCAAAATCTTGCCTTCAATTCTTTTTTATTGTATATTCAGAAGCGGATTTGCTGGATCATATGGTAATTCTAATTTTAATTTTTTGAGGAATAGCTATACTTTTGTCTACGATGGCTATACCATTTTGCATTCCCACCAATAGTGCATGAGATTTCCAATTTCTCCACATCCTCACTGACACTTGTTATTTTCTGTGTTTTTTTTTTTTTTTTGATAGTAGCCATATATTTTTATGTGATTATTGGCCATTCTTATATCTTCTTGGGAGAAATCTATTCAACTCCTTTGTCCATTTTTGAATTGGGCTGTTTTTTTTTGTATTGAGCTTTAGGAGTTCTCTATGTATTCTGAATATTAATTCCTTATTAGGCACAAGATTTACAAATATTTTCTCCCATTCTATAGGTTGCCTTTTTACTCTGTTGATAGTTTCCTTTGATGCACAAAAATGTTTAATGTCTATGAAATCCAATTTGTCTCTTTTTTGCTTTTGTTGCCTGTGCCTTTGGTGTCATATCCAAGAAATCATTGCCAAATCCAGTGTCATGAAGCTTTTGCCCTATGTTTTTTCCTAAGAGTTTTATAGTTTTAGCTCTTACATTTAGGCTTTTGATCCATTTTGAAGTAATTTTTGTATACGGTGTTAAGTCGAATTTCATCCATCTTATACATGGATATCCTGTTTTCCTAGCACCATTTGTTAAAAAGACTGTCCTTTCCCCATTGAATGGTCTTAGAATCCTTGCCAACAAATCATTTGACCATACATGTGAAAATTTATTTCTAGGTGTTCTATTCTATTTCATTGGTTTATGTCTGTCTTTGTGCCAATACCATACTATTTTGTTTATCATAGGTTTGTAGTTAATTTTGAAATCAGGAAGTTTGAGTTTCTCAGCTTTGTTCTTTTTCAAGATTGCTTTAACTATTCCAGGTACCTTGAGATTCCTTGTCAATTTTAGGAAGGATTTCTCTATTTCTGCAAAATATGTCATTGGGATTTTGATAGAGATTGCACTGAATCTGCAGATCACTCTTGGTAGTATTAAAATCTTCACAATATTAATTTTTCCAGTACATGATCATGGGACATCTTTCCATTTATTTATGTCTTATTTAATTTCTTTCAGCAATGTTTTATAATTTTCATAATACAAGTCTTTCACCTCCTTGATTAAGTTAATTTCTAAGTATTTTAATTTTTTTGATGCTATTATAAATGGAATTGTTTACTTAATTTCATTTTCAGAGTGTTCACTGTTAGTGCATAGATACATAACTGATTTTTGTGTGTTGACATTGTGTTTGGCTACTTTGCTGAATTCATTTAGTAGTTCTAATCATTTTGTGTGTATGTGTGGAATCAGTAGGGTTTTCTACATATAAGATCATATCATTTAAAAACAGATAATTTTACGTTTTCCTTCCAAATTTAGATGCCTCTTATTTCTTTTCTAATAAGAAATAATAGCCTAATTGGCCTAATAGCCTAATAATTTCTAGTAGCTTAACTATCCTGGCTAGGACTACAGTATTATGTTGAATAGAAGTGGTGAATGTGTGCATCCTTGCCTTATTCCTGATTTTAGAGGAAGAGCTTTCAGTCTGTCACCATTGTATGTGATGTTTGCTGTGAGTTTTTCACATAAGACTTTTATGTTGATGTAGTTTCCTTCCATTCCTAGTTTGCCCATAGCTTTTAACACAAGTAAGAAGTACTTTGGGAGGGATAAATTTTGGAAAAAAAGTCATGATTTTTATTTTAATCTCTTTTCTTTTATCCAAGCATTTATCACTTTCCAGATGACCAAGATATTGTTATACTTTTGTTATTGATTTCTAATTTTTTGTACTATTGTTAGGTAATATGGCTTTTTAAAACTCTACGAATATATTAAAGTTCCTTTGTGTCATGCGCAAGATTGATTTTTATAAATGTTCCATATGGAAAATGTATATTCTTTCTTTGACGGGAGCAGACATTTTTGATTGAATGTCTCCCATCCTCTATTTTTTCCTTCATGATTTGTCATATTCTGAAAGACATTATTAACATTCTTCACTATGCATAGTTATACTGCTTTCTCTTTCTAATTCTGGGAGCTTTTGCTGTAATATTGTTTGGTGCATAAATATTTGTGATGGCTGTATCTTCTTAGTATCTTTTACCATTATACCAGCTTTAAGTCCTTGCTCAAATGTTACCTTTTCAGGTAGGCTTCTCCCACCCTGTCTGAGGCATTCCCCACTATTATCTCCTGCATTTTTTTTCTCCATAGCATTTGTCATATTGTAATATACCAAATGATTTACTTTTTTGTTTAATATCTGTCTTCTGGTACTATAATGCAAAGTCTACAGGAGCAGTTCTTTTATTCTGTTTGGACATTGTTTTTTGCTTGTACCTCCCGAGATGCTTGACACATAGTAGGTACTCAATGAATAAATCAATTACAAATTGTTCCTTTTTGTGCCATTTAATACTTTTCACTTTGATTTCCATTTCCTGATACCAATATATCACCACTCTGACTTTCTTTTTGTTAATATTTGCCTGGTATATTTTTGCCTATTTATTTTCAACACTTATTTCTTAATTCAATCTGAGATGGTTTTGGTATTTTTATAGGGAATTCAGTCCATTCACATTTGTTGGGATAACTGATATGTTTGTATTCTTTCTGTTTTCTTATTTATGTTTATTACTTATTATACCTGTTATTATTTGCTCATTTACCCTTTATTATATGTGCTATATTTCTCAGAGTGAGAAAAATTTCCTTTAGTCTTCTGTTAACTCATAAAATCTCTTTCTTCTAGTGATACATGCCTACATTTTTGTAGTACTTAAAGCTATATATACTCCTCTATCAAAATACCAAAATTAAATAAGTTACGCTTTCCAATCCCCAAAATGTTTCACTACTATGTTTAAACAAATTTCTTACCAAAATGAGAAATTTACAAAGCTTTAAATGCCTCACTCCCTCTTTTCTCTGCCAAATTCTGAACTTTGTTAAAATAGAACTTCATTTCCAGTATATTACCATGTTATTTCTTTATAAAATATACGTTATAGTTCAATACACTGTTTTAACATTTATGTTACAGTTTATGTTCTTATTATTATTAATTTAGATTTTAACTATACCTTTACAAGAAGCACTGCTCACCACTCTTTTGTATACATTTCTTCTTCCCTTATCTTGAGTTCTTTGACCTGCTATAATTTTTATTTGGAAATATTCTTTCTTTGAGTGATTTGCTTATAAGAGTACATGAGAGGTATACTTTCTGAACTCACTCATGTTCACAAATATTATTTTACTGTCACATATGAATATTACTTTGATTAAATCCTTTTCCATATATATATTATAATTTCATATATGATATGTGTGTGTGTATATATATTTCCAATGTTCTCCAACTTTCAATGTTGAAGAAATTTCATGCTAGTTTAATTCTCCTTGTTATAAACAACCTGCTTTATCTATCCAGGAATCTATAAGATTTTCCCTTTTTTGTAGCTTAGAGGTTTCAGTAAGCTTTCCAAATATGCTTCTTTTTTCATTAATGGTTCATGAGATTTGGGGATCACTTTTACTCTGAAAACTGAAGTTTTTTTTTCCAGTTTAGGGCCCTTTTTCTTTTATTGTTTCTTTGATTATTGATTTCCATTTATTTTTTCTCTTTCTGTACAACTATTGTTTAGTTATTAGTTTTCTGGACCTGTTCTCAATGTATCTTATCTTTTCATTAATAAATCACATTTCAATGTATTTTTCTCTAAGTTTAAAAATGTTACTTTTATTTGATCTTCCAATTTTCATCATTGTCCATTCTTTTTGCCATTTTTACCACTGAATTTTTAAATTGTGAAAAAAAAGGTTTTGGTCCTCCCCCTATTTTTGCATCTCTTTGTTTCTTTAAGGGTCCTCACTGTTTTCATTTAAAGTTTTCCTCTTTCCCTTACAATTAGTTCTGCCCCAATTACAGTCATGAATTCTGGTTGTTCAGCCTGGTTGTTCCTTCAAGTTACTGAATCTCCTTGGCTGGATTGTGAATTTTCAATGCTTGCTTATGGCTGGGTTCACTTATCATACATTATAGTTCAGGTTGTTAGGGGTCTCTATGGCAATAGTGAACCAGAAGGTGTTGGAAGACAGAGTAAGATTTTTTATTCCAGTAGTCCCTTAGCAAGTCAAAGAAAAAATGGAACTTCTCTCTAGTGTGTATGTGCATGTGTGTATGTGGCCTTTCTGTTCTCAGTCTTCCTTAGGTGCAAATTGAAAAGTACATGAAACTGGATCAATGCAGCTATTGCCCTCCAGGCATGCCTGGGGTCAGCATAATGAATTATCTTCATTGGCCTACTCTGGAAAGAATTGGTCAATAACATTCATCTTCTCCTTCACCCCTCCTTTGTTATTCTGAAAAATGACATCATGCTCTTGTTATGTCTTCTGGAGACATGGCATTCTCAGATGCAATTAAGATTATCTCTAGGTTTTTTTCACCATCAAACCATACTTATTTAAACTAAGTAGCCCTCAAACATAATTAGATATTAGAATCACCTTGGGGCATTTAAAAAAGTACTATCTGCCTCCCAGGACAATTGGATCAGAATTTTTGGTGGTGGAACCTGGGCACTAAGGCTACCATTTTCTTAATTATTTGCTGGATAGTTTCTTCTAGTAGATATCTTGTTACTTATTCTACCCTTAGGCAAGAGGTCAATAAGGGTTTGCTAAATGAATCAATGAATGCAACGTAATTTTAAAAAATTATAATTGCTCATTTGAATATGTAGTAAGTATTTGCACATTATATAAAACCCTAAAGCCCCCAAATATATATAGCAAGTCTCCCTCACAGCCCTGTTTTTTAGTCTTCCAGTTCCTCTCCCTAGTGGAAACCACTGTTGCTAGTTTCTTGTATATTCCTCCAGAGACATTCTGTGCATATTTAAGCATATAGTACCAACCAGTCTCCTGTTAATGGACCTTTAGATGGTTTTTAGTGTGCTGCTATTACAAACAATGCTGTAATGAATAAATACTTTTCCTACCTGAATCTCTTCTTGTGTATCTGTATGATTCCTACAAATGAAATTATTAGATAAAAGAATATTAAATGTCCTTCTATTCCCAGAATTAGTCCCACTTAGTTATGATAGTTTATTCTTTTAATATACTATAGGATTCTGTCTAATAATATTTAATTTAGGGTTTTTGCATAACTTTAACATAGCCATTCATAACTGAGACCCATGTGTCTTGTGCCCCAATTTCCTGTGTTTTTAAAATTTATTATTAGATGAAACTCTAGTAAGGATCGATGAAGTATTAATGTGTTACTCTCTCATAAGTAGCATATTGGTATTCAAACCGAAGCTTTCTGGAAAATGGTGTTCTAGTTTGGTATTTTTCCAATACTTTTTGCTGTGCATTTGAATCACTTGTAGAACTTTAAAAAATATATGGGTGTACAGGCCTTGCTTGAGAATAGGGGTCAGCAAATTGTGGCCTGTGGGCCAAATCCAAGTTGCCACCCATTTTTGTAAGTAAAAATTTATTGGAACACAGACATACCCTCTCATTTATATATAGTCTATGGCTGCTTTCACACTACAGTGCAGAATTGGGTAGTTGTGACAGACTCCACATGGCCAAGAAACTCTAAAACATTTACTGTCTGAACCTTTATAGAACATGTGTGCTGACCCCATGGAATCATAATCTGGTACTGAGGCCTTGATGTATGTACTATGAAAAACATCCATCAAAGCTGGACCTTATTTGCGCTAAAGTTTGAGAACCAATATTTTAACACAAAGTTAAGTAACTAGGTAATTGCCATTTTCTTCCTGTGCCAGAGTTTCCTTTCTACCTCCTTGTCTACTTTGTCCTGCCTTTGAACTTCCAACCCTTTGGTTGGGACTCTATAAATTTCCACCAGCTCTCCCTGCCATTGTGTTCCCCTTACCAGCCCCTAATCAAAGCCATAGTAACTAATGAGTAAATGTTTATAGAATAAATGACTTGCCCATCCCAATTTTGACTACTCCTGTAGCCTGTATTTTGTTGCAAATACACTTACAGTTATGCAGACATGAATCTCAGTCCACAAATTCATGTATACAGGAAATGGAACTGTCTTTTCTAATAAATTTCCATTCAAAATCTTTATTCCAACAGAGTTTGGAAACTTAATTGTAGTTAGTTTGGGGATTTCATACTTCTTTCCTTTGGGTTGTGTCTAAGTTACTGAGGGGTAAGTGGAGAAATCACATAGTGCCAAGATATCAGGAGATGATCTTTTATATCTTTATTACGGCTATGAAGGTATCTGCCGAGATGCCCATGGCCCCATCTGAGTCTAAGTCAATGGCCCATAGACACCACTAGGAGAGATGATCCTTGCTCTTATCTTCAGGGCTCCATTAGGCTATCTGTTTTTTTCCTACTTCGATGTCACTCTTGTAATCGCAGAAAGCACTTAGCTCTTTCTACACCATGGCGAGGTGGAATAAAGCTCGGTGAGGCTAAGTCCCCTTCTGCCTGGACACATTTAAGAGCCAGTTGACCCTGTGTATCTTACTGTCTCCCAAAGATTTTATCTTAAAATGGGGACTGAATTCCCTATCTTGTGGCAACTAAAAACCTGTGTGGCTTTTTATTTCTTTGGAACATTTGACATCTATATTCCCATTGCTTCCTTTCCATCTTTTCTTAGTTCTCTCATCTTAAGAAATCTTTTCTTGGTCTGATGGGGGATGATTGGGGTAATTTTTGCTTTTTTACAATTATTCTTTGTCCATGTTGTGAGCCCTTTGCTAGACTTTTGAAACCCAAATGCCAAGATGAGATGACTTTTGCTCCCCACTGCTTTATGCTGTTTCTGCTGTCTGTTGTCTGCCAAAGCAAATGAGCACAGAACTATTTAGCTGTACAATGAGGGAAAGGGCCAGAAGAAAAACTGAACTGTCAGGAAGAAATGGTTGATATTTTAAAAATATCCTGCCCAAAAGGGACATCGCTACCACTTAATGACCATGAATTAGCATACATGTGCCTTGTCATTGTTTTTTCTTTTCTGATACATTCCTTTGTCTCTCCCAGTTAGGTCTCTAAAGAACCTAAAGAACTCTCATTCAACTTACCAAGAGCTATTTATTAATCCCCCATTCTAGGCTTAGCCATGCTTCCTTGAAGTGACTCAGACAAAGAATAAATGTGAAATCCCATTTATTTGCTTCTGTGGCTTTTCAGATACTTAATTTTCTTGAAATGGTCAATAATCATAAAAGGTTGAGTCCCTGGTGGGTAGAAATGTAAATCTGGGTAAGCAGTAGAAGACAAATCAACTATCCATAAATAAGTAGAAAAGTTATTCCTTTAGGTCCCTAGGTTAAGTATTCCATAGAGACAGTAGGTGAAGTTTATATCTTACTTTCAGAATTTAATATGCTGCATTTCATATTGTATTAGTCTATTATGTTTATATGCAAAATACAGTCAGTGAGTTAAGGACTGGATAGAAAAGTCTCGCCTCCAGAATTCATGTTTGTTTTTCCTTCGTCCTGAGCCAGAGCCTTTTTCATGGGTTTGATGTACTGTAGTTACTTGGGGTTTAATCTTGTATAATAATTAACTTCAATTGATCCACTGCAGTGTGTTAGCAAAGTGCCCGAGCCTATTAAATCCGACTAAGAATACTCCATTGCTTTCCTAATTTCCAGCATCATTATGCTGCCGGGAAAGCTGATTAATGTAAAGGCATTCCGAATTGGGGCTTTTGCCTGATGAAATTTTGGAAAAGGTGCACACTACCCATTTTATAATATTGCATCTAATAAATACCAAATACCAACATAAGAGATCTTCATTCTTTGGAGAGCCCTGGATCTATGAGTGAGGTTTCTATTCTTCTTTATAACAGAACTCTTCTGTTGAAGGAAGAAGCCAGAATCATCAGAGCTTTTTAATGAGGGAACATATGGTTGATTTAAAACCAAGTAGAAAAATGGAACGTTACTGAAAGCGTGCCATGCTTAATGGGCCTCTGAAAAAGAAAACAAAAGGCTGCCAACGAGGAAGAGAGGACAAGAGGAAGAAACTACAACAAAAAAAAGTTGAGATAAATTTAAGTGAAGCTGTTAAATTGACTATTCACAGGAGACATTTTCAGCCTTTGAGGAAATTTTATTTTTATTTATATTTATTTATTTACTTATTTATTTTTATTGAGGTATAGTCACTTTACAATGTTGTGTCAATTTCTGGTATACAACACGATGCTTCAGTCATACATGAATATACATATATTCATTTTTATATTCTTTTTCACCACAAGCAACTACAAGATATTGAATATATTTCCCTGTGCTATACACTATAAACTTGTTTATCTATTTTGTATGTATCAGTCAGCATCTGCAAATCTCGAACTCCCAATTTATCCCTTCCCACCCTCCTACCACCTAGCAACTACAAGTCTGTGTTCTATGTCTGTGATTCTTTTTCTGTTTTATATATAAGTTCATTTGTCTTTTTTTTTTTTTAAGATTCCACATATGAGTAATATCATATGGTATTTTTCTTTCTCTTTCTGGCTTACTTCACTTAGACTGACATTCTCCAGGGTCATCCATGTTGCTGCAAATGGCATTATATTGTCGTTTTTATGGCCGAGTAGTATTCTATTGTATAAATATACCACCACTTCTTTATCCAGTCATCTGTCAATGGACATTTAGGTTGTTTCCATGTCTTGGCTATTGTAAATAATGCTGCTATGAACATTGGGGTGCAGATGTCTTTTTTAATTAAGATTCCCTCTGGATATATGCCCAGAAGCGGGATTCCTGGGTCATATGGTAAGTCTATTTCTAATCTTTTGAGGAATCTCCATACTGTTTTCCGCAGTGGCTGCACCAAACTGCATTCCCACCAACAGTGTAGGAGGGTTCCCTTTTCTCCACACCCTCTCCAGCATTTATTGTTTGTGGACTTTTGAATGATGGCCATTCTGACTGGTGTGAGGTGATACCTCATTGTAGTTTTGATTTACATTTCTCTGATAATTAGTGATATTGAGCATTTTTTCATGTGCCTATTGGTCATTCATATGTCTTCCTTGGAGAATTCCTTGTTTAGGTCTTCTGCCCATTTTTTGGATTGGGTTGTTTGTATTTTTCTTATTAAGTCCTACGAGCTGTTTATATATTCTGGAAATCAAGCCCTTGTCAGTCTCATCTTTTGCAAATATTTTCTCCCATTACAGAGGTTGTCTTTTTGTTTTACTTATGGTTTCCTCTGCTGTGCAGAAGCTTGTAAGTTTCATTAGGTCCCATTTGTTTATTCTTGCTTTTATTTCTATTGCTTGGGTAGACTGTCCTAGGAGAACATTTTTGAGATGTATGTCAGATAATGTTTTGCCTATATTTTCATCTAGGAGGTTTATTGTATCTTGTCTTATGTTTAAGTCTTTGATCCATTTTGAGTTTATTCTTGTGTATGGTGTAAGGAAGTGTTCTAGCTTCACTGATTTACATGCTGCTCTCCAGTTTTCCCAATACCATTTTCTGAAAAGACCGTCTTTATTCCATTGTATGTTCTTGCCTCCTTTGTCAAAGATGAGTTGACCAAAAGTTTGTGGGTTCATTTCTGGGCTCTCTATTCTGTTCCATTGATCCATATGTCTGTTTTTATACCAATACCATGCTGTTTTGATTACTGTAGCTCTATAGTATTGTCTGAAGTCTAGGAGAGTTATTCCTCCAGCCTCTTTCTTTCTCTTCAATAATGCTTTGGCAATTCTAGGTCCTTTGTGAATCCATATAAATTTTAATATGATTTGTTCTAGTTCTGTGAAATATGTCCTGGGTAATTTGATGGAGATTGCATTAAATCTATAGATTACCTTGGGCAGTCTGGCCATTTTAACAATATTGATTCTTCCAATCCAGGAGCATGGGATATCTTTCCATTTCTTTAAGTCTTCTTTAATTTCCTTAATTAATGTTTTGTAATTCTCCATGTGTAAGTCTTTCATCTCCTTGGTTAGATTTATTTGTAGGTATTTTTCTACTTTGGGTGCTATTTTAAAAGGGACTATTTCTGTACTTTCTTTTCCTGTTGATTCATTGTTATTGTAGAGAAATGCAACTGATTTTTATACATTAATCTGGTATCCTGCTACCTTGCCAAATTCTTTTATTAGTGCTAGTAGTTTTTTTGTGGAGCTTTTAGGATTTTCTATATATAGTATCATGTTGTCTGCACATAGTGACAATTTTACCTCTTCTTTTCTGGTTTGGATCCCTTTTATTTCTTTCTCTTGCCTGACTGCTGTGGCTAGGACTCCCAAGACTATGTTGAATATAAGTGGTGAGAGTGGACAGCCTTGTCTTGTCCCAGATTTTAGAGGGAAGATTTTCAGTTTTTCACTGTTGAGTACTATGCTGGCTGTAGGTTTGTCATAAATAGCTTTTATTATGTTGAGATATGTTCCCTTTATATCCACTTTGGTAAGGGTTTTTATCATAAATGCATGTTGAATTTTATCAAATGCTTTTTCTGCATCTATCGAGATGATCATGTGGTTTTTGTCCTTTCTCTTGTTGATGTGGTATATCACATTGATTTGGGTATGTTGAAGCATCCTTGTGTTCCTGGGTTGAACCCAACTTGATCATGGTGTATAATCTTTTTTATGTGATGTTGGATTCTGTTTGCTAATGTTTTGTTGAGTATTTTTGCATCTATGTTCATCAGTGATATTGGTCTGTAATTTTCTTTTTTCATAGTGTCTTTATCTGGTTTTGGTATCAGGGTGATGGTGGCTTCATAGAATGAGTTTGGGAGTATTTCTTTACCCTTAACGCTGGCCATCCTGATTATAATATGTCTTGGTGTGGGTCTGTTTGGGTTCTTCTTGTTTGAGACCCTCTGTGCTTCCTGTACTTAGATACCTGATTCCTTCTTTAGGTTTGGGAAGTTTTCAGTCTTGATTTCTTCAAATACCTTTTCAATCCCCTTTGCTCTTTCTTCTCCTTCTGGGACCTCTATTATGTGTAGGTTGGCACACTTTATATTATCCCACAGGTCCCTTATATTGTTTTCATTGTTTTTTCTCTCAGCTGTTCTGATTGGGTGACTTCTGTTGTCCTGTCTTCTAAGTCACTTATTTGTACCTCTGCATTATCTAGCCTACTTTTTACAGCCTTTAGCTCAGCTCTTATCTCAGCAAATGAGTTTACTAATTCTACTTGGTTCTTCTTTATAGCTTCTATTTCAGTTTTGACATATTTTATATCTCTAAACACTATTTCTTTTACTTCCTTCAGTACTTTGATCAGTCCTTTTTTGAAATCATGCTCTAGTAGGCTATCAAGGTCTATTTCATTGATTGTTCTTTCAGGGGATTTCTCTTACTCTTTTAATTGGGAGTGGTTCCTCTGCCTCTTCATTTTACTTATATCTCTCTGGCACTATGGAGTATTGAGTATCAGTTATCTACTGTGGTCCTTAAGGGGTTTGTTTGTTTGTTTATCTAAAGTGGATGTGGAAGCTACAGTCATCAAGACAGCATGGTATTGGTACAAAAACAGACATATAGACCAATGGAACAGAATAGAGAGCCCAGAAATGAACCCACAAACTTTTGGTCAACTCATCTTTGACAAAGGAGGCAAGAATATACAATGAAATAAAGACAGTCTCTTCAGCAAATGGTGTTGGGAAAACTGGAGAGCAGCATGTAAATCAGTGAAGCTAGAACACTTCCTTACACCATACACAAAAATCAACTCAAAATGGATCAAAGACTTAAACATAAGACAAGATACAATAAACCTCCTAGATGAAAATATAGGCAAAACATTATCTGACATACATCTCAAAAATTTTCTCCTAGAAGAAATAAAAGCAAGAATAAACAAATGGGACCTAATGAAACTTACAAGCTTCTGCACAGCAGAGGAAACCATAAGTAAAACAAAAAGACAACCTACGGAATGGGAAAAAATTTTTGCAAATGAAACTGACAAAGGCTTGATCTCCAGAATATATAAGCAGCTCATATGACTCAATAAGAAGAAAATAAACAAGCCAATCCAAAAATGGGTAGAAGACCTAAACAAGCAGTTCTCCAAGGAAAACATACAAATGATCAATAGACACATGAAAAAATGCTCAATGTCACTAATTATCAGAGAAATGTAAATCAAAACTACAATGAGGTATCACCTCACACCAGTCAGAATGGCCATCGTTCAAAAGTCCACAAATGACAAATGCTGGAGAGGGTGTGGAGAAAAGGGAACCCTCCTACACTGTTGGTGGGAATGCAGTTTGGTGCAGCCACTGTGGAAAACAGTATGGAGATCCCTCAAAAGACTAGACATAGACTTACCATATGACCCAGGAATCCCGCTTCTGGGCATATATCCAGAGGGAATCTTAATTAAAAAAGACATCTGCACCCCAATGTTCATAGCAGCATTATTTACAATAGCCAAGACATGGAAACAGCCTAAATGTCCATCAACAGGTGACTGGATAAAGAAGTGGTGGTATATTTATACAATGGAATACTACTCAGCCATAAAAACCGACAACATAACACCATTTGCAGCAACATGGATGACCCTGGAGAATGTCAGTCTAAGTGAAGTAAGCCAGAAAGAGAAAGAAAAATACCATATGAGATTGCTCATATGTGGAATCTAAAACAAACAAACAAACAAAAAACCCACCATAAATACAGAACAGAAATAGACTCATAGACATAGAATACAGACTTGTGGTTGCCAAGGGGGTGGCGGGTGGGAAGAGATAGACTGGGATTTCAAAATTGTAGAATAGATAAACAAGATTATATTGTATAGCACAGAGAAATATATACAAGATTTTATGGTAGCTCACAGAGAAAGGAATGTGACAATGAATATATATATGTTCATGTATAATTGAAAAATTGTGCTCTACAGTGGAATTTGACACAACATTGTAAAATGATTATAAATCAGTAAAAAATGTTAAAAAATAAAGTGGATGTGGAAATAAAACTTAAAAAACAAGAAGTTTAAAAGAAAAAATTGAAAACAGTATAATCAATAACAGAAGAGGAAAACAAAGGGAAATTAAAATCAAATTGAGACAAATTTAAAAGAAAAAAAGACAAAATTTTAAGATTCTAAAAATTTTAAGAGAAAATTTTAAAGGAGATTAAAAAAATTAAAAATTAAAAATTAAAAAAATTAAAAATTAAAAAAGAAAAAGAAAAAAGAAAAGATTAAAAAAAAGTGGATGTGTTCCAGTAGAGACTGCACTCTTAATAATTTTGCGGAGAGTTCCTTGTTAAATATGGGTGGTTGCCAAGTCTTCCTTCCATGCCTTTTGTCTGTTATCCCTCTGGTTGGTGGTGTGGCCGGCGTCGTGGTGGCTAGAGCCTGGCCTGGCTTACAGAGCCGGGCCTCCCTTTCTACGGCTGTGGCAGCTCCCGTCCTCACCCTGCTGGGCGAACGCTTCTGGCTGGGTCCAGAGGCGCTCCGGTTGCGCACCAGTGCTGGTAGGCGGGTGGGTCGCGCCCCCTCCCAACGCCGCGTCCCGGCAGCGTGCTCGTGCCCGGTAGGCGGGAGGGTCGCGCCCCCTCCTGATGTTGTGTTCCGGTGTGGCGCCTGTGCACTGGTAGGGGGGCACGTCGCTCCCCGGTTCAGTGCTGCTCCCTGAGGTGCGTAGGGTCCGCACTCGCGAGGTGGGCTCTGAGAAAACGGCCGCACAGCCCTCGCCCCCGCTGTGTGCCAGAACTCCACTCCTTGTTCGTCTTAGAGGCGTGTGTTCACAGAGGCACCGGGGCAGACCGGTCCCCTCTGCCTGGGGCTGTAAATAAAACTCAGTCCTGCCTCTGAGGTTGCGGAGCCCCTGGGTACGGATTCAGGTTTCCATCCCGCTTCTGCCTGGAGGATATGGTGGCTGTCGCTGCGCCCCGCCTCGCTTCTTCCTAGAACGCTCCGGTAATGGCGCCGCAGGTCTGAGGAGAAAAGGCTACGGCACCCCCTCCCCCCAGGGCACACAGACCTGTTGCTTTGCCTTTTTTTTTTTTCATGTTTCATGGAGGACCCAGGTTGTTCTGCTCTGTATCCCCTTCCAGCCACGGCGCGTAGCACCCTGCTGTCCCCCGGGGCTGCCTCAGTGCAGCCGCCCCAGTCCTCCGTCCTGGTCGGGCGGCCTGTCCCGGCCCCTGGCTGCTGGCCCGTGTCTCGGGCTGGGTGTCATGGGGACCCTTTGTGCCCGTTTAACTTAGTTCTGTCAGTCAAGGGGTGCTCTGGGTAGATCTGAGCCTCAGAGGCTCCCCTTCCATCCCGCTGGCCTCTCCACTGGAGAGGGGAGACCCAGCAAACGAGCGCCAGTCTTCTTTTGCTGCTCCCTCCCAGCAGGACCGGTCCCACACTGTTTTGCTTTTTCTTCTTTCTTTTTTCCTTTTCTCCTACCAGATTTTTGGCGTATTTTGTCTTTTGAAGAAGGGGATGTTCTGTCAAAGTTCAGCAGGTGCTCTGATTGGCTGGGTGGGTTAGTGGCTGTCAGTCTTGGTGTATTCATGGAAGAGGGTGAGCTACTAGCATCCTGCTACTCTGCCATGTGGCTCTTCTCTGAGGAAATTTTAAGTGAAACATTCAAATTGATCTATTGGAAAGCTCTGGGTAGGGGATTTCTAGTGAGTTAATCCATTTGGAAAACTTCACTGAGATTCTACTGTATACCAAGGTAGACAAAGAAGATTAAGACTTGGTTATTGTCTTTGAGACGCTTACACTTTTTTTTTTTTAAATTGTCTGTCTTGATTGCCCTGGTGAAGTGAAATCCTATTTTGTTTTTCCTCATGTTCTTAGAAATTTTTAAATTTGAGTCTACTTTCCTGCTTTGCAAGTAGAATCTAATCAACATGTTTACTTTTACAGATTCATAGGCTCATCATCTCTAGAATCAGTGATCATTCTCCAAGAATGGATGGAACAGATGTTGAGTGTGAGGCTGAGTATCTACCAAGACCAAGATACTCCCTGAAAGGTAATTACAAATTAAATTAGCTTTTGTTTTTGGTTTTTTTTGCCTCATTATCTTAAAAATTGTATGCAAAAAAAAAAAAAAAAAGAATTCTACTTAATTAAGGGTTTTGGTTAGTTTGGTTTCAAATAGATTTTTCATTGTAAATGATTATATTACTCTCCATTTTATCATTAGGAGATAAAGCAATTATCTTGATGGTTTAATTAAAGTTATCAAGACTATCAGAGGTACTGAAACTTGGACTTCTTAGGAATATATTTCTTTCTAACTGATGGATTGCAGGCCCATTGATGTTTTCTTTATTTCCTATTATGGTGCAATCGGAATCCAAAGGATAGAGGCCACTGAGGTCTGCAGTTGTTGGGGAAAGCTGTATGGACAAGGTGGGATTTGAGTTAGACATTAAGGAGAGGTAGATATTCTGTTGTGGGGGAAAAGAGGAAGGGTATTTCCAGTTGAGGGAATGGCATGAGCAAAACTGTGTAGGTGGTAGTGAGCATGATGTAGAAGGAGGATAATGATGAAACTTATTTAACTTGAGGGCCCATGTTTGCTCATATGGGCAAATAAATTTTGGTTGAGAGTGGGGTGAAGATGAAAGTATTTGATGACAATTTGAATACTGAACTTGAGGAGTCTGAATTTGAACCAATTAGGATGTAAATGCAGGTATTACAAATATTGAACAAAAAGACTAAGAACTAAAGTCTTATGGAGAAATCTGTACCAATTATGGGATATTATAAAAATTAACATTTTTAGGTTATTGCGCCATTGTCTGTTGCCACATATTGACTAAACTGAATCTTCCAGAACAATTAATTGAATGAGTTTGATGATAGCCAGGGACACCAGACAATGCTACATCTTAGACAAGCTAGAAAAATTATTTTAAAGCTGTTGGAGAACTTGGAAACTGTCAAAAATAATTTGGGAAAATGTCCTCATAATACAATTAATACAAATAATTTTATGGTAGAGAAGTAGTATTAGGTAATCAGTGGACTGGAATAGGATTTGGAGTTAAAGTTTGGGTCCTGGTTTTACCACTAATTGGCTCTCTGTGACATTAGATAAGTCATTTAACTTCTCTGAACTTTAGTTTCCTTAACTCTAAAATGAGAATAATGATATTGTCACATTGTAAGAAATAAATGAAACATTGTGTCTTAGGAACTTTAAAGAGCTACTCAAGAATAAATGATGCTGATGATGAATTTCCATCAAGTAATTATAGGAAATTATAATCTGAATAATGAAGCAATCCAAAATATATCATATTATATAGTTTATATATATCATATGATATAGAGGGTCTCAGTAGAAGTTTGTCAGAAGGTATACAGCAGTAAGCTGGGAATTGGAAATAGGACTTGGCCTAATGGGCACTGAACCTATCGGACCTGGCCCCAGAAAATGGTGGCTAGTAGTATAAGTAGAATATTCCAGGAGAGGTGGCAAAATCCTGTTTAGTCTCAGTAGCTACCCATACCAAAAGGCATGATATGAGAAGTGGGAATTCAAACCCTCATGCATTTCCTGTGGAAATGTAAAATTGTGCAGCCATTTGGGAAAACAGTTTGATAGTTTCTCACAATATTAAACAAAGAGTTGCCATATGAGCCAGCAATTGTACTCCTAGGTATAGATCCAAGAAAAATGAAAACACACGTCCATTCAAAAACTTATACTCAACTATATACAGCAGCATTATTCGTTTTAGCTCCAAATTCATTTAACTTCTCTGAGCCAAAGTGGAACCAACCCAAATGTACATCAGGTGATAAATGAAGGAATAACATTGGTATATCTATGCAATGGAATATTATTTGGCAATAAAAAGGAATGAAGTTCTGATACATGCTATAACAAACACATATGGATCTTGAAAACATTATGCTAAATGAAAGAAGCCAGATGCAAAAGGCCACATATTGTTTGATTTCATTTATATAAAATGTCCAGAATAGGCAAGTCCATACAGATATAAAATGAATTAATGGTTGCCAGGGGCTAAGGGTGGGGGAGATGGAGAGTGAATGCCAGTGTGAATGGGTTTTCTTTTTGGAGTCATGAAAATGTTCCAGAATTAGGTGATGGTGACAGCTGCAAAAGTTTGTGAATGTATTATAAACCACTGATTTGTATACTTTAAAAGGGTGAACCTACTGTATACCACAGGGAACTAAATTCAATTTCTTGTAATAACATATAATGGAAAAGAATCTGAAAAGAAAAAAATACATATGCATGTATAACTGAATCACTTTGCTGTACACCTGAAAATAACGTTGTAAGTCAACTACATGTCAATAAAAAACTTAAGAGTGAATATTATGGCACATGAATTATTCCTCAGTTTAAAAAATAAATAATAGTAGAAGATCAGTATAAAGCATAATCAGAACCAAGTGTCACCAAAATAGAATAAACTTGTGGTATACATAAGCATAACATATACATAAGTATAAAATTCCTCCCCAAAATTAATTTTTATAGTTTTATTTTATACATTTGGTAGTCAGATAAAATATTTGATATTATTGTGTAGAAATAATAATTTCTTGTTACTGTCTGATGCTTGGTTACTCCTGGGGTCATTCTACTGCATACTGGTGATCCTAAATAGATGATCATTTTAAACTGAGGTTTATGAAAGAGTAGGATACTTATACAGTAACACTTTTTTTCTCTAAGACTTTCTTCTGTATTCTTACTCTGTATTCTTTATTCTGTCTGGATCAAAATGATTTATCATGGAGGTTTTGTATGTGATTTTGGAATTTTTTTTCCCTCATGAAATTTTGAGATGGCAAAAGTGGCATTCTGTTTTTAATTTGTTCTGATAAATGTGCATAGTGCCTAATTTATGAATTTTTCTTGGAATAAATGGAATTAAATAACTGTAAATCAAATAGAGGCTTTAAATATCATTTTATTTAGCTAGTATACCAAGTAATTTTATCATGATTAAAATTATAATAAAATATAATATCCATTATTCAGCTTTTATAATGATTATATTTATAATTCTTATATAATTACTTGCCTTTATAATGATAAATATTTATAAACATTTGGTAGCTCAAAATATGTAATATTCTTCCTAATTTATCTGGCTAAGGCAGATAAATTAATATTTTATGATATCTTAAGATATCTTAATATTTGTATTAATTGTCAATGTTTCCCAATTGATTTAACCATTTGGGAATCTTTAATAATTGCTTTTATAAGTAAGAAGAATAGTTTTCACAATCTTCATTAGTTATTATAACACTTTATTATTGCAATAATACATATATATTTACACTTCAACTGGTTAATGAGTTTCAACATATAAAGCACAGGTGAAGATTTTTACTCCAAATTTCAACAAGAATGCTCACCTATTTTGTAAGTGAACATTCAGATATTGAAAATAAATCCAAATGGTGTGCTTCATTTCTATTGCTGACATTGGTGTGCCAATTAGAGGTGATGATAACTTCATAGATTCATGTTTAATGACCTTACACAAGTTCAAGAATGTTGAATATAATGTTGAAGTATGTAGTTGGCTACTTGGCCTTGTGAAGGCTGGGGTTGAAGCTCAAGTCAAATGGAATTTGCTTCAATATTGATAGTGAGGCTGGACTTTGGCAATTCTAATATGTGGGTTCTTAAGGCTCATCCAAAGTATACTAAATGCTAGGTTTTAGGTAGGCTCATTTCATACTTCTGCCCTTTGTATGGTAGGAACTCCTCATCTGTTTATAGGATTGGTTCTCAGTACAGGTGGCTTAATTATCCTCCTTGCTTCCTTTTCTTCTTTTTTCTTCAGATATCCCAGGACCTTTAATGTCATGCTACCCTGATCTACTAGCAGCTAACCTTGTGATCCTCCAAACCAGTCACTTCCTTTCATTCAGTAAACACTTTAGTACTTGGTTCACTTATTTCCTCTCCCTCCCTAATGCTGATAACATTCTTGGTGACTTCAACATTCACATGGAAGATTCATCAAAATCCTCTGGCTCTTCACTTCTTTGAGCTTCTCATCTCCAACGATCTTTTTCTTTATCCTGCCTGATCAACCCAATCTCAGGGTCCTATCCTTCAAATGTTCTTACCAAACACAGAGCCACCTCCACAAACATGATTTTAATGATCGTTAGAGTCATTTCCTTGCATGCCCCTTCAGCTTTTGCCCATCTCTCCCTCAGCTGTCCTTTGCTTACAAAACCCAAACTCTGTTAATATCCCACTCTCGGCCTATTCCAGGCCTGCACACGAGCAGCTGGATGCTACTGGGGAAAATACACTATCTTTCTGTGCTCTGCAGAAAAATGGCCCTTCAAAGATATCTGTGCCCTAATCTCAATAACCTGTGAATGTTACTTTACGTGGCAAAGGGGCTGTGCAGGTGTGATACATCTCGCAAGATGGGGACGTTAACCTGGATCATCCAGGTGGGCCCAATCTTATTCCACGAGTCCTTAAAAGTGGAGAACCTTTCTCAGCTGTTGTTAGAGAGAAACGCCAACATGAAAGAAGGGTAGAGAAGTGCAACATCATGAGGGACTCCTGCTGTTGCTGGATTTGAAGGTGGAGGAAGAGGGCTGAACGAAGGAATGTCAGTGGCCCGAGGAATTCTGGAAAAGGTAAGGAAACGATTCTCCCCTAGAACCTCCAGAAAGGAAAGCAGTCTGCTGATATCTTGACTTTAACCCAGTGAGACCCAGGTTGGACTTCTGATTTACAAGCTGTGAGAGAAATTTGTGTTGTTTTAAACCATTAACTTTGTAGTAATTTGTTACAGTATCAATAGAAAACAAATCCATATGCTAATGGTTTTCATTTTAAATTCACGTCCTCAAACTGAACAACTGCCAGATCTTTGCACGTTTTTGCACGTTTACCTTTCTGCTCTTTGAAATAATCATTTCATTCATTTTCTTCTGCTGAAACTTCTGAAACACTCCACCCCCAGCAAGAAACACACCGTTACATGGGAGTTCCCTTACCTCTCTACTATGAAATCTGTCTAACTTGTATATTCTTTGTTTCTATCAAAAGCAATCCTTCCACTTAACGCTCTGTATCTGATCTGCTCTTGATTTCTCAAGGACTTTTCACCTGATGTCTTCTCACTGCTCTGCATTATCTGTTCTCCTTTTATTGTGGGATAGTCTCTCTGTCTGTATAAACATGTTCCTGTATTTCCCTTGATTTCACATCCCTTCCTCTTGATACCACCCCATTTTTCTTATCCCCTTCATTACAAAACTTTTTTTTTTCTTGTTGCATCATTTTTATTTTTATTTATTTATTTATTTATTTTTAACATTTTTTATTGATTTATAATCATTTTACAATGTTGTGTCAAATTCCAGTGTTCAGCACAATTTTTCAGTCATTCATGGACATATACACACTCATTGTCACATTTTTTTCTCTGTGAGTTATCATAACATTTTGTGTATATTTCCCTGTGCTATACAGTGTAATCTTGTTTATCTATTCTACAATTTTGGATTTGTTCATATTTCTTGGCTCCATTTCCTTATGACCCATCCTCTCTCTTCAGCCTACCACAATCAAGCTTCCATCTTTAATACTGTAATAACTTTTCTGTTTGCAAATCCAGTGGTCATTTTAAAGCTCCTCCTCTTAATAGATGTCTCATAAACATCGGACACAATTGACCACTACCTTATTCTTGAAACAACTTCTTTTTTTGGTTTCTAGGACACCATATTTCTTTCATAACGAGTAGCTGTTCATTCTTAATCTGCTTTGCTGGCTCCTTTCCTCTGCCCTATTTCTAAATGTAGAAATGCCCCAGGACTCAGCCCTGGCCCACCTTTTCTTCTCTGTGCTCTCCCTCTAAGTTATTTTATCTCGTCCCGTGATTTTCAGTACTGCCTATATGCCAGTGACCCCCAAATCTGTATCTCCAATGACCCCTAGATTTGCATTTCCAACTCTGACTTCTCTAAACTCAAAATTTATAACTGTTAAGTGGGAATCTCCATCTTAATATCTAATAGGCATCTCAAACTTCACATATTCAAAATAGTTATTTATTAAGAAAGAGGTGCATTTGCTATGAGCCATCCATAATTTCCTACCCCATGAAGTATATTTGCAAGACCCTTGGACTGGATAAGAGCTCTAGTCTGAGTTATTAGCCAATTTCCTAAGAATCCCTGATTTTTCTTAGTCTTGTTAATATTTTGTGTGAAAGCTCTTTTGATTGCTAACTCAAGTAAAGGGAGCGTGATTTCAGGGATAAAGGAAGGTGTCACTCAAATCCAAATAAAGAAAATGAAATGTAGCCTGGCCTCATTGGAACTGGTAACTAAACTAAAATACCATCCAGAAAGGAGGATTCATTCTTAGGCATGGGTTATCTCTCATTATTTCTCTGCCTCTCCATGAATCTGGTCTATTTTCTCCTCTTTTCTGGCATCTTCTGCTTACTCATCTTACTAATTATTTTGGTTGGTCCCACTGTCCAAATCTTCCCTAATGGCTAGAAGTGGATTTCCTATCAAAAGGCTAATGCAGTAATGTACTGGTAAATGTTTAATAAGTAGCTCTTGGGATGGAGGAGAGGGAAGTTGTCCTGGTTTGTCACATTTGCCAATTTCTCAGGTGTGAATGTTCCCACCGCAGCTGATTTCAAGCTACCAATATGACATCAATGAGCTTGCAAAATTCCTGAAAAATTTAACATCAGTCTTTTACAAATGGATATAGATTGCCCCTAGTACATCACTACTTAAAGAGCTTAAACTTCATGGCTCCTCAGTCCCTTCCAAGGCCTTCTGCCTAGTTTTAAATTTCATGTTCTTTTTCTTCTGCCCCACCCCAATAGTATGCTTGCTTATATGCTACACAAAACCTAGATCTGCCTTGTTAATAACCTTTAAGCTCAGTTCCTATATCTAACTTCCAATTTCCCACCATGACTTAAAAAAAAAACACCAAGAAAGGAAATTATTGGTGTAGCTCACCTCTTTCAGGGCTGATCTCTTTATGCCTGGTCAGGCCATAGGTCAGTTATAAGTCTATGGCTGAACTGCCCTAGACTTTTGGTGTCTATCTCTAAACAATTATAGCTAGGAAGGTGAAATCATGTGTTTCACTGTCAACTTCACAAGGGTTGTGTCTGTGCCAATTTCCCTTAGAAGAATCTGTCAGTGAAACATGTTTTACCTAGAAATGTCAAACTTCCTGAGTATCCTAACCATCAACACAAATAAGACCTCTAGCACAATAGAGCACAGTCTGTCTTTTATGTAATAGTTGAAAGCCAGAATGATCAGCCTGCCTGCTAAGTAAAACCATGAGGAGAATCTTCTAATCCAGAGATTAGTCACTTACTAATTTCTGATCTAGACTACTCCAAGAGTTATTAAAATAAGTAAGCAGATAATGATACTAAGATTTATGGTGTTGATCAAAATGAACAAATGACCATATGGGAATTCCAAGTGGGGATGGTAGACATGTTAGCATCTGTATTAACTGAGTCTCATTGTATTTGTATGACCCAACTCACAGGATGGGTCTGCAGAAATGAAGATATGGCAAGTGATTACCCTTGAGGATTCTTTCATGCCATTACCACTGTGATGTGAGCCCTCTTCACAAGAATATTCCCACTTCCAACTGTCAATAATTTATAATAGGCAAATTCCTGAGTTGTCCCAAACCCTCTGAAAAAGATTCTTGCAGGCAGGGGGTGCTCAGGAACCTGTCTTTTTAGCACAACCCTGAAAATTGTATTTTATTAAATAATTCTGATACACACTGAAGTTTGAGAACAATGTGCCAGACTATCTGGGACCATTCACCACTGTATCTCCAGCACCTAGAATAAGTCTTGATATTGAGCAGATACTTACTAAAGATGATTGAATGACTGAATGAATAAATATGTCCCTTGGGGTCTGGGAATTTTGTCACCTTACATCTTTAGAAATCATAGGGAAGAGGACATGGAGATGTGTACTACATGGTTTTTGATTAATGGAAACACCACCCTGTTTTGGATGGCATCCAGGACATATGTATAGAAAACAATCATTTTTATTTACCTCCTTCACCCAGCTAATCATCTAAATCTCTGCCTTATTTAGCCCACTTAGCTCTGTAGGCTGTCTTGCTCAAGGGATTCACTCTAATTGCTCACACCATAAAGGTGGCACTTCTCAAGTTGTCATTGTCACCAGGGGTGATAGTCAAAATATTTAACAAATAAAGTACAAGAACCAACCAATCAGTACAGTTTATGGCTGTGAACATCTGGTAGGGCCATCCTAGTGCATAATGGCCAAAGATCAGCCTTGACCATTAGCTTTTTGTAGAAGACTGTGCCCCTAGGCCTTTGGCTCTATGGGTCCTTACCAAAAGTGATCTGTACAAGGGTGAGGCTTCCTGAGTTGGGTCATAGCTCACATTATCCTGTGAGATGATAGGCCAGAATAATGGCCCCTTAAATATACCCACACCCTATTTTCTGAAACCCGTAAATGTTACCTTAGATGGCAAAGGGGACTTTGCTGATGTGATTAAGTTAAGGATCTTGAGTTGGGGAGATTATCCTGTATTATATGGGTGGGCCCATTACATATAATATAATCAAGAGGATTCTTATAAGGGAAACAGGAATATGGAGAGTCAGTCAGAAAAAGAGATGTGATGATGGAAGGAGAGGAGAGAAGAGAGTTGAGGGTGCTTTGCTGCTGGAAGCTGGAGGAAGGAGCTATGAGCCAAGGACCAAAACTGGTCTCTAGAATCTGAACAAGCCAAGCAAGCAGATTCTTTTCCAGAATAGCCCTGTTGACACCTTGATTTTACAACTTCTGACTTCCAGAACTATAAGATGATAAATTTGTGTTATTTTAAGCTAGGAAATTTGTGGGGATTTACTACAGCAGCAATAGAGAACTAATACACACTGTAGGTATGATTTTCATAGTCCAATTTAAATTTGGAAAGATGTGATTATCCTCTCCTCCAATATTGTTTGAAGCCCATATTCTATTCAGTCTCAGAAATCTTACTGTTGACAACTGAAGTTACTCTTAGTCAAATTTGTGATTTTTTTTTCAAGTAAAAACTCAGTACAAATCAAGGTTTTCCTCTTCTCCCTTCTTATTCTATGGGGTAGCATCTAAGTACCAAAGTGGAAGGCAGGGTATCTTGTCCACGATCCTTTTCTGCTTGCTTTTGGTGTCTGAGGGAGAGGGGTTTAGCTCCTATTCTGTTTGGGCTATTGGTCTTTACCCCTACTGCAATGTCTCCTAATATCCACAATCCTACCAGACCTACCTATTGCACTGTTGAGGTAGAATTCATTGTTATTGTTTCCTTGTTAAAATTATGAGGCCTCTACACATCTCTCAGCCATTTGTAGTCCTCTTGAAGGCACAGATAACTTTGGCATATCTTCCCATCACCTTCTGGGATCTTAGATTAGGAAGACTTACTGGTCCTCTCTATCTAGATGTGTCTACACATTATTGCAAGGCTTGCTGCCTTCTTGAGCTTCATCAGGGAAGTGAAGCACAGCTCTCTGTTCTCAATATTCCTCCAAAATTTCTTGGGTTTCCATCACCCCTCTTCCCAGAAACTAGTCTGAACTCTCTTCCCTTCCTCAGTCAGTATAACTTAATTTCATCTTGGATTGGGAAAATATGCTCTTCTTTCATCATAAATTCTTCCCAGTGCTCTTGTTTATAAGATAACCTTTGTGCTCTAAGTCTTTAAACTTTTGAAACTCAAAACCCTTTTCTCTCTCAAAAATCTTGGATTTTGTAATCCGAAGCTTTATCTATTGAGACAGTGGCTCTGCCAAGTGTTTCTGAGGTCTAATTTCAAAGTAAACTCCAAGAATGTGACTCTTTGTTTTATGCATTGGGCCCTTGCCTAAGGTAATAAGTCTTGGCCTCAAGGTCCAATTTTAATGGGAAATGTTGAGGGGTAATGAGGGATAAAAAGAAAATGAAAACCCATCCGTTAATACTCCAAGATACTATGCCTTTACATTTTTTCCCTGGTAAATCATTGCATTTGGACTCCTCAACATGGGTGTTTTTCCCACTGCTACTCCCTCCTACCCGCAACCAAATCATGTAAGGCCATTGTAAGACTCATCTAAGCTCTGTGGAGGCTCTGCTTTGGTTGTGGCAGAATTCAGAGGGGAAACTAAGTCTCTTACCAGAATCTGTGCATCCATAAACTGCTCCCATGTGTAAAGATTAAGAATTTATAGAGATAGTTATTAGGATAAGCTCTAAAAATGAAGGTGGTAAATTTTTAGCCCTTGAGCTAAAAAAAAAAAAAAAACCCCAAAACAAACAAAAAAACAAAGCAAACAAAAAAACCCCACTGGTTTAAGTATAATTGAGAAAAAGGAAGAATACAAGATCAATCTGAACAGGTTTTCTCCTGCCTTTTCAGACTGCCCCATGCCCATCACATGCAACACGTGTGCATGTGCTGTGCACACACAACAAAATACATTCTAAACAGGGAATGGTAAGAGCAGGGGTCTTTGGGAAGGTAGGAAGAGAATGACACATGTATCTGAAGGTCTTTGCATTCTGTCCTCCATTCTGTTGAGTCAAATCATGATGGAAATCCCACTTAAAGTTTGAGGAAATCAAAGGAAGAAGGATTTAAGCTTTACATCCTAGGTGGGGACCAGTGAGCTGGGAAGCCTGGTTGAGAAATCTACTTCCTTTCGATCCAGTGCAGCAGTCTTACAGTAGAGCTGTACTGTGTGGCAGGCTAGACAAGAAAAGATCAAAGATAAGTCTCCATTACACTTACCACCTGTCAATCCCCAACCCCTAAGTTTTCTGAACCATCCAGGGACATGGGATACCATATGAAAAGGTCCTAAGGTTTCCTGAATTGAATGGGGAAGTTATCTGAGAGAAAGAGAACCAATGTGTTTCTAAGATGCTTTTATCCTGGATGAGAGGATTCTGTGTATGATTTGAACAGTCTCTGCTGTGAGTTGGGCTATGTAATTCCTCTCAATGGCTTTTCAGTACAGGAGAGCTAAGTGCGGGCTAAATATCCGTAAGAAAAAAAGCAGTTTCATGGTAGGTTGATGCAGCTACGATTTCTAACTTATCCATGATTTCTTGTTTCTGTACTCTTTGATAGTACCCTGCGCATTGACTCTAGGCTTGGCCATGTTGCTTGATTTGGCCAATGAGTCAACATGAGATGTGACGGCAAGTAGAAGCTTGAAGGAGGGCTTACATATTGGGGTTTGCCTTCTCTTGCTTCTATTGGAACTCCTGATCACTCTGTAGCCAGTCTGTTGGGTTATGAAAGACATGTGATCCAGCTCCTCTCTCATCCCATCTGCCAGCCTGCCAATCTCCAGACGTGTGAATGAGGTCTTTGACTGCCAGCTGACTGTAGATGCATGAATGAGTCCAGCTGAGTCCAGCCCAAATCGCTTACCCACAGAGTTGTGAGCTAAATTAATGTTTGTTATTTTAAGCTACTAAGTTTTGAGATAGCTTGTTAAACAGCAAACATTAACTGATGACTGTTTCAAGGAAACGTTCTGCAAAATGTGCACCCAGGAGCAGATGGGATGAGTTACATCTGGAGCAGTAGGAAAGCAAGGCCAACACAGTGGCATTCCCTTTAGCTGCCTCCCTACCCCCATACATACCCAGAGCTGCTCATTGATCCTGAGGAAGGAGTGAAACAAAGGGAAAAACAGTGATTACGACTGAGGATTCAACTTGAACTAACAGAGATTACTGAACTTACCTGGACGTAACTGACTTAAGTTTTCTGCATTAGGCAGAATGCTGGCTCAGAGGAAGATACTTTTTTTTTCTAAAGCACGTTTGAAACTGTGACTAGGGATATCCATGCTTGCTATATATACCTGGTATTTCTGTATTAATGCCCTACACTGAACCTGATGTATTTGAATGATTAAGTCTAGAGCCATGCATTATACTCATGTACAAATACGAAGACTTGAGTCAACATCAGTTTTGAGTTACTTTCCAAGGTGCAGGTGCTTTGCTGTGAGTTGGCAAAACGTGAGAAAATGGACGTGTGTAATTGGTTCTCATTATCCCTTTAGTTTTGCTATAATGGAGAGCAAATACAAAGGGGAAAGACAACATCTTCCATAGGTTAAATTTATTAATATTGATATTTAACATCTAACATTTGATTGAAGACTTAGCAGTGTGCTAAACTCTTTATATCCATTGCCTCATTTAGTTTTCACAACCACCTATGAGGCAATATATTATTTTTCCCATTTTATAGGTGAACAAACTGAGACTCAGATTAAATTACCTTTAGGTCATGCAGTGAATAAAATGGCTGAAATCTGGAACTATCTGACTCCAAAGAATTTGATTTCATTTTGGCAAAACGTTGCTTTTTAAATGCATGGTAGCATTTTGAAATTTATTGCTAGCAATGATTTTCCTTGCAAGAGAAAACAAGTATTGTGTAGGACTGGAGAGTAAAATTAAGTGCTGAAGGACCAGTTACAATTTCACTAGGGGACTCAGAACACTGAGCAGAGCAGAGATGAGAGAGGAGCCACTTTGTGGCTTTTCGATGGATGATCTTGCTCAAGGGGCTTCACTAGACTAAAGATGATGGCAATGATGTGTATTGAATTTGGCCTGGGGAAGGAAAAGCCAAGTTTTTCTCTTTAAAGTAATAGTGCTTTGCAATGAATTATCCTGATAATAGCTTTCTTGTAAGGAAAATAAAGAAGATACATAATCAGAGAAAGGACAATTGGTCTTTAGTCCTCCCTGAATATCCAGGTAAGTACTGTTTCCCAGCATTTGGAATTGGTGTGTTTGATAAAATGTGTCTTGTTTGTGATTTTCTGCATAGGATCACTAATTTTAACAAACTCATTTATGAAACAGAAAAAGAGTCACAGACATAGAAAACAAACTTACGGTTACCAAAGGGGAAAGGGGGAGGGGGAGGAGTAAATTAGGAGTTTGGGATTAGCAGATACAAACTACTATATATATAAAATAGATAAATGACAAGGTCCTACTGTACAGCACAGGGAACTACATTCAATATCTTGTAATAACCTATAATGAAAAATAATATATTAGATATATATGACTGAATCACGATGCTATACACCAGAAACTAACACAACACTGTAAATCAACTGTATTTCAATAATTTTTTTTAAATGCAGTATTTGCAGGCAAAGAGGATTCTCATCTGAAATAACTTGCTATGTATCATAGTCATTACATCTCTCAATCACCACTCCCAGTTTCCAGCAGAGGCCTTAGAAGATAGACGGCTCCTTGCTCTCTATCCATTCTGTCTTGGGGTGTCATCAGCGTGGCACCACGATTTGGCAGGGCTGTTTGACTCTGCTATTCTGACATTCTTCCAGTCTGTGCTAGAGATCAATGTGACTTTGCCTTGCAGCAATGATCATTTTTGGTCATTAGGTCACTGATGCCCCAACTACCCCAACTGCTGTCAGACATAAATCCATCCTTGCACACCAATCAATACACAGTCACAATGGACTGGCTCCACTTGACCCCCAGTTTTTTTCTACCAAAGTAAAATGTGTTCATTAGGAAATATCTTTTCTGGAAGCAGGAAACAAAATGATTGGGTTGAATGTGTGATATGAAAACAATCTTTAGACTAAAAAGAGATCATGTATGTGGAAGTACCTAAATAGGAGACACTTAGTAAACAATTTTTTCCTTCCCTTTTCCATTTCATGATGTGGGGAATAAACAAGGGTACACTTTTCTATGACAAACTATGAGCTATTTTGAAGATTGTGAGTTAACAGTCTAGTTAAAAAATTTCTTTCAATGAAATCTCCACAGTTTTGTGAAATGTTTGCCCTTTGATTAGGCTAGAGGTTGTCAACGTTCATAAAAACCACTTTCAATATCTTTTTTCAAGTACCTTCGATTTTGCTTTTTAATACTAGACAGAATACATGATTCTACATGAGATACTGCATCCCTTTAGAATATGGTTTCTGAAATCTTAGAAATTACATTTTAACTCCAGACAACCAAGTTGTTAGTTCCTCATTGCTAAGGAAACCATTGTGTATAAATCGCCAGTAAATACCATAGATGGTAGTTAGACTCTTATTTGGTGGGGGGCAAGTGCCTTTCCTTAGAGGTTAGAAAATTATTACCTTTTGATTGGAAAGAAAAAGTCATGTGAGTTTAGGCTATTGCTTTAGATAGGCATGCCTGCAAGCCTCTCATTTTTTTCTTTCTGGTTTAGTCATGGATGAATAGGCAGGGAACCTAGAGGTAGCTTTTAGAAAGAACTGGCAGACAAGCGACACTGTCTTTCTCCTTCCTTGCCAATGTCCCACTCCTAATTCTGAGAGGCAGAGATCCTTCACCAGTGTCTCTCAGATTCCTTCCTTTCTTTTTGACCTTTATCACTCTGATCCACCCCTAATCATCTTGAACTGAGACTTTAAATAACCTCCAAATTGGTCTCCCTATGTCCAGACTCTTTTTCCTACATTTCATCCTTTACACTACTTGTCAGATTAACTTCTGAGCCATACTGCTTGTGTTCAAATCCCAGCTCTGCCACTTACAAACTGTGTGACCTTTGTGCAAGTTACTTAATCTTTGTCTCAACGGAGATAATAATATCTATCTCATAAGGTTGCTGTGCTGAATAAATAAGTTAATTCATATAAAGCACTTATTACAATGTCTGACACGTAGTAAGCACTCAGTTAGAGTTAGCTCTTACTAGCTTCCCTGGAACATTACTTTCCATTTCAGGACTTTCTCTTCCCAATTCAAATACTTCAATGATTCTCTATTGTACTCCTTGCACTGACATTTAGAGCCTTCTCTGAATCTCAGTGTATAGTAATACATAACGCAATAAATGGCAATATATAGTCAATTCTTTATTTCCAGATGCATCTAAGTAGCCCTGGGATGTGGCCATGTGTAGTGGCAAGAATACTGGCTTGGGAGTAATTCACAGCTGAGGTTGAATTTCAACTCAATTACTGTATCATCTTAAACTATTTGGTTTTCAGTTTCCTCTTCTATAAAATTCAAATAATAAGCACCAATCTTATGAGAGCGCTTTTGAGAATTAAACAATAAAACCTTTATAGAAGCACCTAGTGTAGAATCTCCGATAGCAGGTGCTTAACAAGCATTGTTTTCCTACCCCATTCCCTCACCTCCACCTCAGTCATGCTGATTGTTGTGGGCTGAACTGTGCCCTCTCACATTCATATAGAGAAGCCCTAATCTCCTGTACCTCAGAATATGACTATGCTTGGAGGTGGTCCCTTTAAAGAGGGAATTAAGTTAAAATGAAGATATTACGGTTGGTCCTAATCCAATCTGACTGTTCTTATAAAAAGAGGAAATTTGGACACATGGAGAAAAACCAAGGATGTTCACACACAGAGGAAAGACCATGTGAGGACATAGAAAGCATCCATCTGCAAGCCAAGGAGAGGAGTTCAGAAGAAACCAAACCTGCTGTTAACCTTGATCTTGGACTCCTAGACTCTACAACTGTGAGAAGATAACTATCTGCTGTTTAAGCCACCTAGTCTGTGGTATTTTGTTATAGCAGCCCTAGCAAACTAATACACAGATCTACTTGTTATTTCTCAAACATGTGTAAATTGGCACCTTTTATCTACACCATGGAAGGTGGGACCACATATACTACTCCCCATGAGAAGTCATTTACGTGGCTCCTTCTGAGAACTTCCCCATGGATCACTACCATGCTTTATGCCGAAATACCCTATTATTCCAGCCATAACTAATCAGGCCTTATCCAAACTCATCCAGACAGGTCCATGATCTATCGGTGGCTTAGCATAGAAACTCTCCCAAAAGTGATGCTCTAACCTTGATAGTGACAGCCCAGCCCATTTAGATGCTCTGTGTTGTGGCACATGTACGAAAAACATGCAGAGTATTAGTAGATGGTAGAGTGGGCAAGAAACTAGAGACACACAGGATGTTAGAATAATCAGAAGCTACAAATAAGCAGAGAGATAGTTGAAAGAGGGAGACTATCAAGACATTTGCAGAAGAGTAGGAACATAGAAAGATGCAAGTTGAGAGAAAAACAGAGACGAGGTGAAAATAGTTGAAGGTGTGAAGTAATGATTAGAGTTGAAAGTAATGTCGACTTGTCTGGTTGCTTGGACTCTTTAGAGTTGCTATTCAGTTACTAAAACTGCACATCCTAAAATATACTTAAGGACCACAGAAGGCTATGGAGCAGCTGAGACCTTTTTTTTGGATATTTCCTACTTCCCCAAGTTGTCTTACACTGGAAGTTACTTCTCATTGAAGTAAACTGAGCCTTTGTTCCTTGAACTGAAAGGGACTGATGCACTTAGAAAATCCTCGCCTTTCTACTTTTAGAAGTCCTGCCCTGCCCTTGTAGCTTAACTCAAGTCCTGCTGTTCTAATAAAGCCCTCTTCAACTGCTTCAGGATTCGAAAACACCTCTTGCACTTACTGGCTTAGCTATGTATTTGTCCCTTAGTAATTAATTTAAAATATTTATTTCTACATTAAAGAACCCATGGAAGGATCCCTTGCTTATGGACTCCTGAGTCGTTGGATATATTCGAATATTCTAAAGCTCTGTAGATTCATAAATATGGAATTTAAACTTACACTAATAAACAGTTGTCTTTTCCATGTTATTCAAATTAGTGAGGTAAGATTGTGTCAGCCCAACCTTACATCTGGTCTTCCTTATTATCAAGAGAAGTCCTGATAAGGCTTTACTTGGCACCCAACCTTAACAGCTGTGGCACTCAGAAGAGGCCTAATGTCACATGAACTGTATCAAGACACCAGATGTATCTGCCAAGCCATTCTCTAAAGACCAAAGGTCAATATTATGCCCTGGGATGTTTCTGTTGTGTGTCTTTAATAAGCAGTCATCAAAAATCTTGTCCATTTCCCCCATGCTGCCCATTGGGATGGACCTCCCTGGGGTGGCATGAGGGTGCACTGACAATTGTGAGTGCCTAGCTGTGTAATGTAATAAAGGTGATGGCCACAGCCAGCCCCTCAGCTACTGTTGAAAAATTACAATTTGCTCTTCTGAGAATTAAGCCCTGGAGGATTCAACTAGCTGTCCTAATAGTGACCTAATGAACAAAGGTGTTTCTGAGTTAATGTCTGACCCTTTCTATCCCCTTCCCTTTTGATGTAGAAATGTCCAAAGGTTTGGATGGCTATGTTTGAAAATGTCTGGAGTAGCTATTCAGAGAGGGTTAGGCCCTTGTGCAATATGTGACAAAAGTAGGAGAGATGTGCTGTTATCACTCTGAGGAAGACAGCCTAGATACTTCCTGAGGTCTAAAATAAGAATGAATTTGTCATGGAATGACTTTAGTCTAAGCTCAGGACCCTTCCTTTACTGTCCCTTTTTGCTATAGTTCTTAGGTGTTGATTAGTGTCACTAAATGCCTTTGGGAAAGGATTCCACAGACCAGGAAATGTTGAACTGCCACCTACTCTGGATAAATTGAAGGCATCCAAAGCCAGCAGAGTCTCTGGAGTAGGAGATGGAGCCATGTTGCAATCCTGGTTAATAGCCTCCTAGGACATATTTGGTCCTAACATATTGGGCTTTTGGTTCCTTTATCATGATCATTGGTTAACTGCAAGGGTGGAATCAAAGCAGAAAACCACTGAGAGCTAGAACAAGGAAGTTGTTTTGGCAAAAAGCAGAGATGAGGAAGGGAGGGATAGAGTCAAGATACTGAAGACCTTCTCTGTACCAGGTATTCTATTGATATTCTAATTTCTCAGGATGGGGAAACTGAGGCACAAAGGGGTTAAATGATTTGTTCAAGGTTGCACAGCTTAGAAAAGTGGCAGAGCTTTGATCAGAAACCATATTTATTTTACTCCAGAGATGACATTTTAAACCACAAAGCCAATATATCTTAATATATTTTCATGTTACTGTTAGGCCTTAAATGCTCACTAACCCACCTGATTGGCTTATCAGATTAGCTAGCATGCATCTTGCATAGACCTGACTTAATGGTATACAGGGCAGAGGAGTTTTAAAGGCTGGTTAAAAGAAGAGACAAGCTTAGTCCAAAGCAGGGATCTAAGCCCCATTTATTTATCTAACTGATGGGAAGTTAGGACTGCTTCAACAAGGGACTTCTGCGGGGGTAAGAGGAATAACCTCAACAAAGAGATCACCATCTACCAGCAGATTTTGAAATCTTCCCTGGTAGGTCTCCAAGTTACTTGTCACTGTCTTACCTACTTTTCCACCAAAACTTGCTCTCCTGACAAGATCAGTTAGTTACATCTTAGTGCTTAATGCTGACAAGGTTCTAACATGGCAAGGATACTAAATAGTTGTAATACTTAGATTCATTTTATTATATATATTGTATTTATTATTGCATTTTACCATCTTCACGAAGATAATTCTGATGCATGGCAGGGCTAACTGATTGGGAACTGAATAATCCATGTGGACAATGACTATATTTACTAGAGTCAACTTTTGGCTAACCCCAAGGACAAATCTTTCTAAGTCCTTACTGACATTGTCTACCTAGTCTGCTGATTTAAGCCTTTTGTTGACAGAAAGAAGATCATTATTTATTCTAGCTCAGCAGGAATGCAAACAGTTCTCTCCCCTCCCCTTCTCCACCCCTCCTTTTGCCTGCAGGCTGACTTCCTTATCACATATTAGAATTATGAAATAGAGCTTATATCAACTGGTCATAGAATCTTAGCATTATTGGGAACTTTAGAAATCATTGGCTAGCACCATCATTTATGACGCATAGATGTAAAACTGAAACAAAGAGCAATGATGAGACCTGCACAGTTATTCAGTGAGTTATTTAGTTAATGCTAGAATGAAAAATCCTGTGATGTCTAATTCAGTGCTCATATTCTATGTGTCTTCTTCTTTTTCTTTTTTTAAATCCACGTGTTATAGTAGAAACTCTCCTTCTCCTACCTTTATTATTATTAACAATATTATTATTCACAAAATATTTTCAGCTTTTGAAAACAAATGCCTTCAGTGAGTTTTGATCTTGGTTTCCTGGTGTAACTTTCCTGACTTTGGGAATTTATCCCTCTGCTGGACAGTTGGGGATTGAAAGGAGAGGTGCAAAGGAAGAACAAATAGTTTTAAAAGGTTCTCTGTTGCTGCAGATTGCATTTCCCTCACCAGTAGTTTCTGCTGCAGTCACCATTCCTCTATGTCTGGCTTAAATGTCAGTGGTAGCTCAAAGTCTCACAATTTTCGAGTCCTTCAGGACGGAATTTCCTAAGTGGCAGTCTAGGCGATTGAAACACAAATTCCCTTTCATGATCAACATCTCAAATTACAAATAATGCCTGAGGCTTAAATATTCCCTCTGTCTCAGTCTTTGCATTTTTATTTTCTGAAAAGGCTAGCAAAGGTTTTCCAAAATTCCTTTGCTGAAATATTCATGCTTGGTCTATGAGACTGGAGTTCACATTTATAAGACAGAGCCCTCTCTAACATAAACAGGAGGCTTTGGGCCCAGCTGGTGTTTGACAGTGGGGATATTTATCTTCAGTTAGCCTTTTGTTGAGGGACTTTCTTCCATCACAAAAGCCCCCTTTTAGTATTCACTAGTAGAATTCATTAACTCCTTTGGATCTGGACCATTGCTATTACCCACCGATAATCTTCAGGGAAATCAGTATATCAGGACATATCAGACATCAAAGTCTGGCAAGAGCATAGCTTATTTGGTAAAATAGGACACAGGTCTGGTCTGCAAGTGAAAAATTTGAAATGACCATATGGGAAGGAAAAGTTTTATTCCTCTCAAAGGGAATATTAAAAATGAGCACAGATGAAAATATAAGCAAAATTTTTCTAAATTACTAAATTTTATCTTAGAAACAAAGGGCTCTTTAGTATATAGTTTTTAGTTCTGGGTGGACCCAGGCATTTGGGGGAAAAAGTGAATTTCTTGAGTCCTTGGAACTAAGGAAAAAATGAACATGTATTGAGTGCTGCTTTGTACAGGGCACTCTGTCAGGCACTTTACATATACTCTCTAAGTTATCACAGTGGTCCAGGGAGGTAGGTACTGTTGTTCCTACTTTATAGAAAGGGAACTAAGTGTGTCAATTCTGGATCTGTTTGCCCTCAGATCCATTCCTTGCCTTTCCCCTACCCTGCCAATTGGTGCAGACTATATTTCTCAGGCTCCCTTGGTGACTAGCTTATGGGTGTGTTCAGCCAAAGGGAGATGCAAGTAGGAGGTCGAAGGGCAGGGGAAGGACGAGGCCAGCCTTGTCCACTCTCCAGCCTCGGGCAGCACCTTTAGAAGCAGTTGCCTTTCCTCTGTGGCTCCAGCTCCCACCAGATAGTCCTGCTGTGGTTCTAGGTTCTCCTGGGTTACTCTGGGCTCTGGAAACACCATCTCCTCTCCTCACCCTTCCAGTCGTAGGGGTGGTTGTGGCCTTCTGCTATTGGGTTGCCCCCGTTTCCTCTATTTGACTTCTTAGCTCCTCCATCAACTGTGTAATGCATTTCTTGTCTTAAATACCCTCTATTTCAAAGACTCTAAGTTTCTGATTTCCCCGGTTGGGCCCTGACTATTATACTGAGCCTTTACCCTAAATCATGTGGTCAGGAAGTGATTAGGACCCAAAAGTGTATACTCTTTCCTCTTGCTTTGAAAATAGATTTAAGTTTTGATGGATTAGGGCAAATGGCTAGTTGAGTTTTTCAAGTCATATTTAAGAATATGGGGACTTGTGATGACAGAACATGAAGGTAATAGTTGTCATTTTTTTCTTTGTTAACTGAATGTTGTCTTTTTTTTTCCTCATGGAACTGAGACAGTTTTCTAAACAAAGACACCACCTCGTGTAAATGATACATCTCGCTCTAAAAGAACTTGCCATTGTTAAAGAACAAATTAGCAGAAAGCCAACCAGGCCTTCATCCCAGGAAAGTAGTTGAGATTGGCTTGATTTGTTCAAATTCTTTTTGTCTACGTTTATGGAAATTAAGTACCACCTCCCTCACTCCCTATCCATAGTTAGGGAAAATTTTATTTGGGGGCTGATATTTGGGTGGATATGGTGATTTGTGGAAGTTTTGTAAGATACCTGGCTCAGCTGAATTCTGCTAGCCTTACATTGGAGGCTGTCATTCTTGCCAGCTGACACGTGATGTGGCAGAAGCTTGGTATAAAATATAGCATAAACTCTTTTTCAGTTGTTTTGGAGACTTATTACTGACTTCTAAACAGGCAGCAGGTGACTTCACTGAAATAGCATTTTTAGGGATAGCCTAGTAGAGGGAGCCCTCAAGCCTAAGGCAGGGGCTTTGGGAAGTTTGTCAACAACTCTTTCCTCTGCTGGCATCTGGACTAGACTCAGGGGGACTGGGCAGTCAATGACCTTTTTGTTGAATAACCCCTCCACTTTCAGTCACTCTTCCTTTCTTCCTCTCGACCTTTTTTTAATTTATTCATCCTTCCAACAATAGTCTCTCTCTCTCTCTCTCTCTTTCTCCCTCCCTCCCTCCCCCCTCCCTCTCTTGAATCTCAGGACACCCTTTCCAGAAAGTAAACAAGACTCTTCCTTTGCTCATCATGATGTCTAGGCACTGGGTCTTTTCCCTCAGGGATGACTCCCCTGCACAATCTAATCTGGGATCTAAAATTGTATTTTTGAAATATCTACAAGTGTCTTAATGCTGTCCCTTTCTCAAGCATTTGGCATTTAATAGGGGTCTTCAGTTCACAAAGGCAAAGTAGTAGGGAAGCTGGTGATCTGCAAGTTGTGCAGGGAGTTTTGTCTCCTTTTTTTCTTTTCAAATTCTCCTTAAATCAGGTCTGTCTTAGGGCTTTGGGGATGGTACAAAAGTCTCTTTTCCACCAGTCCAATGTCTGACATTGCAAGAAGACTTGAAGTCTGTACCCAAATGGAAGCCAGTGTTAGAAAAATCTCATCGCTTTTATCAGCAAAAGTGCTTGCTTTGCTCTTTTCTTTGGTGAAGACTTGCAAGTTCCTCCAGTCAGTTATTCAACATTAAAATGTGGGAGGGATTCTCAATTAGATAGTTTGCGGCTATCACTATTTAAAGGGCATCTTAGAAACTCAACTCTGAGTCAGTCACTTTCATTGTCTGACATGTCCCCATTAGTGACATCCCTTTGGGCTAAAGCAGACAAATTTACTAGGTAATATATTTGCTGTATACTGATTACTAAATCATTGGCATTGGAAAACATGTTGGGGGCAAGGACATTGGACCCATGACACAGTTTCAACCCCAATGAATGCTGCAGCCCTGGGCATAGTGGGGCTGATGGACACTGGAAACTGGAGTGAGGGAGTGCTGGAAGGAGGGGGCTGGTTAAAGATGAAGGGGAATGGCGAGAGCTGACCTTGTCGAGGGGAGAAGTGACAGAAGGAACCTGTACCCTATTCTGTTCTTGGCTGTTGATTCAGGTCATTCTGTATTGCACCGTTTGATTTCTTAACCGATGAACAATCGTTAACTTGTTATTACTTATTCAAAATAAGTATTTTTTTTTGCTTATGGAGGGTGAAGCGTTCATTTAGACAACTGTTTTGACCATTTCTGTTTCTTGAATTTGACTTTCTTTCTCTGTCGAATTGTTTGAAATTACCTATTTCTCCATAATGTGTGTCATTCCAATTTTCTCTCTTTCCAGGCAAATCATGCATCTGTCATGGGGCTTTGGGGGTTCTTTTCCTGAAAGCTGACATAGTCTGGTTGATTTCTATAGGGGGAATGGTAACAGGTGGGAAGGAATATTCTTGATATATTCGCTTTGCTATTATTCAACCCAGATCAAATTCTGAAAGTTATTCAGACTGGTCTGCCGATCCACAGGGAATCCTAGCCTCTCTCCATAATCCTCATTACTGTACCCACCTCTGGAATGATGACACAGTTATTTTTCTCATTTGGAGAGAAGTGAATGAAGAAGCCATTCAGAAACTAAGTACCAAAGGGCTATGCATATTGATATGATAGCTTAGTTTCTCAGAGTAATTTGATCTTGAGTTTCAGTCCATACTCTGGCAAATATATTTATAAGCATTAATTTTAGATGTAGTTGTAAGGCAATGAGCAACAATTTTCCAGAGTATTTCTTCCTAGTCCATTCTATCTGCAGTATGCCTGTAATTCAGTTGCCTACTGTCAGAAGTGTTTCTTTGTGGCTTGGGTCTACGGTGAGGAGAATTAACTCCTACACATAAAGCAGCCTAATAAATTTTGTGCATGTTTCATTCTATGCTTACCCAGAGCCCATCCTTCTCAGTAACATTGGTGGAAACTGAGACAGCTTAATAGTTTCAAAAGTAGGCGCTGTGATTAAATTTCTGTTCTGTACTAGCAAGGACATAGGACTTTGAGGTAAAAGACCTGGGCTTAACTTCTGGTTCTATCACTTATTAATCATGTGATGTTTAGGTGAGCTATTAAACCTTTCTCCACCTACTTCTCATTTTTCAAATAGGAATAATAACGCTTGCCTTGTACAACTTCTGGGAGGATTAAATGAGTTAACATTAAAAGCTTAATACAGTGCCTCAGTGCCTGAAATCCAGGTAGAAGCTCAGATGAATTAATTCCTTACTGGAACACAAATGATGAAAACCTACCAGTCTTATGATGCTAACAGACCCCTGGGAGGTGTTCCCAATTTATGCAGATTCAATACAACCAGACTGTCATTCACTTCACATAGTCATACCTCATATCCTTTGAGCCATTCATCATTTGCCTTCCTTCCATATTAGAGAATATTTGTCTTTGTGGAGTAGCTGTGTGCATATGTACTGTTTATTGGCCCCTCAAAAAGCAAGGTAACTAATTTCCTAGCAAGAATTTGGTGTCCGTACTGAATTTTTTGAAGACAGTTTCCTATACTTTCCTGTAACTTAGGCTAAATAATATACTGTTAGTCTTCCACATGTGAGAAATGAACAAATTAAGTGCTAGGTTCCAAGCCCCTTTTGATTGGGCCCATTAGAATAGGAAACAACTATTCCTGCCCTCCATTTTTTTTTTTTTGGTCTATTGTTTGTTGTGTGGCCTTTGTGCCCACCCACTAGCAAGTATATCTTCTCTGCCATCATTTTTTGGGGGAGAAGCATAGGAAATTCCATTCCAGGTCTTTCAAGGATTTTCTCTTCACTTTCTTCTTTGAGTGCTGGTTCTATACTTTGGAGCTATGTGACCTTGACTAACTGCTTGACTTTTAAGTCTTAGTTTTCCCACCTGCAAGATCTGGGTAATACTAAGTACTTGGCAGGACTGTTGTGAGGATTGTTAAAAAATAATTAAAATACTGACTGCACTAGAAAACACTGTACGCACATAATCTTAGTAAAGAATTGAAGAAAAACTTGAACGTGAGCTGTGATAGGCATGTTTCGAGACTGGTGAGTGTGGCTAGATCTTAGAGCCCCTTGAGCTCCTCTTCTGTCCATCCTCCCACTTGACTTGACTCTCTCTGTCTTCACACCTAAGAGTCGTCAGTGTTGGGGAGTGTGGGCAAAGTTGGGTAGAGGTGAAAGAGAACTGAACCATGCTAATTCAGCTCTCACTACCATCCTATATCTCTGGCAAGCTTGCCACCCTAGCCCCTAAACTTATCCTTTGGTCTCCCAAATATGTCCATACTCTAATCCCCAGAACCTGTGACTGTTACCTTATAGAGGCTTTGCAAACACGATCAAGTTAAGGATCTGAAGATGGGCAGATGATCCTGGATTATTTAGGAGGGCCCAATGTAAGCACAAAGACTTTACAAGAGAGATGTAGAAGGAGCCAGAGTTAGACAAATGGCAATAAGAAGATAAAAGTAGAGAGACTTGAAGATGCTGCACTGCTGGCTTTAAAGCTGGAAGAAGGGACCACAAGCCAAGGCACGTAAGCAACGCAGCTCTAGAAGCTGGAGAAAGCAAGGAAATGAATCCTGCCTACAATCTCTGGAGGGAGGGTAGCCATGCTGCCACCTTGGTTTCAGCCCAGTGATAACCCATTTCTGACTTTTGTCTTCCAGAATTGTAAGTTGATAAATCTGTGTTGTTTCAAGCCAGTAAATTGTGGTATTTTGTTATAGCAGTAATAGGAAACAAATGCACTAGGAGTAGTAATCAAACAGTATTTAGAGATTTTAGGGATGACTATATTAAGTGTGCCTCACGTCTTTAAATCCACCTGACTTGATTAACTACTGCCCAGGACCAACCATCCCAGTTTATCCTGTCTTAGCACTGCAAGTCCTACCTTCCACAAAACCCCTCAATGCCATGCAAAGAGGGACAGTTGGTCACCCTACATTTTCCCAATTTTCCAGACTTTTATTAGTCTTGGTTATGGTTCTCTGTCTCTAAGGCCTCTTCTGTTGTGTATGTTCTTAATTTGTTACCCATTTTTTGGTTCCAATTCAAGCACCAACTCAGCTTGACAGAGATGGCTTCTGTTCATGATTCCAACACTGGTCCTGGGCCTGGCCTCACTCTGGGTCACTTAGCTCTCCTTCATGTTCCAAATGGATGTTACAGCTACTTCTCTGACGGCATCTTCTCCAATCCCCATGCTCCCTGGTCTCAGTCTTTCTGTTGCCTGTGTTGCTCTGGGTTTGAAAGACCTTGTTTTGCTTTCGAGCATCTATGAATTTGTCCTTGAAGTTGTGTCACTCTTGCTTGGACTCTGAGGCAGTAAAAGTAACCTTGAATCACTGCCCTCTAAATGTCACCTTCTGAGCCTGGCAGTGTAGGGCATGTTGGACTCTCATGCCATGCCTCAGTTCAACATTACCTCTCCTCCTGAAAGGTTCCCACTTTAAGGGGATCTAATACACAAATTACAAAGATAATCGGGGGGAAATTATTCACATAATGTGAGAGATTCTCAACTTTACAAAAGGTTTAACTTCATGGTTTACTTAAATAGCAAGTCCCCACAGTGGATTTAAAGTGATTTGGTTTTGAAAAGAGAAATGTACAGTTTTCAAGGACATTTATGACGATAAATGCTAGAAGCTTGCATTAACTCTGTAAATGCTATAACTAAATGAAGGTATGGTATTCGAATTCTCTTTATTAAGTTGATGATACGCTTCTGATCTGAAAAAGTACTGCACTCCAAGGAAAGAAGGCGTTTGGTAGCTATCTCACCTGTTCTCACATCCCTGTGAGAGACAGGTTACCAGCCAGTCAGTCATCCACATGGATCTGATGCTAATTGGTAAGCCTTCGCATCCCTCTTTTCTTTCCTGTGGTGGCTCTCTTCTTCTCTCTCCCACTTTCATCAGGGCACCATTCATTTTGACTCTAGGCTGTTTCCCTGTCGGATTCTTTCAGCAGTTCCAGACCAATATTCTTGTACTCATCCTCAATTCTCTTTATTGCCAGGCTAGCCCTGACCTTTCCCTTCCATTCTGATAATTGGCCAACTGTTTTATTCGGAGAGCCAGTCCTTACTTTGTATCTTGGCTCTGATTAATGTCTTGTTTCCTGTGCTTGAGACCTTACCTTGGTAGCCTGCCCAACATTCTCATTCCCCCAAGATTGACCCCTGTCTTGATTTTGTCAGCACTACTGCCCCTCCCACCACATTGTGAAAACTCCCTGAATTCCAGACCAGTGTCTGGGTCCTACTAGCTGCTAACATGTCAATTAAAAGCCAGCTTCAAGGAATATCTAAATACCAGCCTTTCTTGGATTTTCTGTTGCCATTTTCCATCTTAAAAAATCTGAGGACAAGAACTATGTCTCAGTCACCTCAATTTTCCAGGTTTGTTCAATAGGTGAAAAATTGAATAAATGATGAATGAATAAGTGAATTAATAAATGAAATACCAATCAGGAGACAGCTGTCACTTTGGTATTGGGCCCTCTGATACCAACTTGTTGATGTGGATTACTGCTCATTACCTATTGCCCATCCTTTAGATATCCTGCTTGATCTGCCACATTGAATTTCAGGGTATATGCCCTGAAGTCTCTGCCCAACCTTAACATGTAGATTTATTATCTGATATTGGTTTTACCCATCCCTTGTCCTCAAGCTGTTTATGTTCCACTGGGGCATTCAAGACAACTGTAAATCAGCACAGAGAGCTGTGATTAAATGGTAAGGGTTTTCTGGATTCATTTGAGGAGACTCATTCATTAATTTATAAATATTTTTGGAGCACCTGTGTATTTGTCAGGGTCCCATAGAGAAGAAAGGGCATATATATATTAGGATAATTTGAGGAGGGTTTATTTACAAAGGGACTAACTAAAAGGTGTGGACGGGGTGTATGGAACCATAAGGGCTCGTCAGCAAGGAGAGATTAGTAGTTGTAGAGTTGTTGCCACCCTTAGGCCCAAAAGACGAGAGGGAGGAGTATGTACTGGAACCTGAAGGAGAGAGAGGAGTAGAGGAGGCCATGCTGAGAGGAACAGTGACCTTCTGTTGAGGGACACAACCAGGCCAAGGTGACCCAGCAGGAGGGAGCCAGGGAATAAATGCTGAAAGCCAGAGGTTGAGGACCCCTCCTGTGGCAGAGAGCAAAGTGGAGAAGCATAGAGAGTGGCTTTGGAGGGGTAAGAAGATATCTAACTTGCTGTGTTGGATAACTTTGAGCTAAGTGCTGAGAGGCTTCCAAGAGGCATTGAGTTTTCATCAGAATGTTGAATCAATTATGTGACAGGAAAGAAGATACGTTAATGTTGTTTTGTAGAGAGTTTTAATTAACTCAAAATAAGACATTTACATGAATAAGATAATTCAAGACTACAGCTTGTCTCACATATTTTCAAGCCCAGTACCCCCCCTTTTTTTTAGTTTAAAGTTCTCCTTATGCTCAGATTACTTCTCTGAATCTCCCCTGAGTACCAAATGTGAGTGTGACTTTTGATTTACTCTCTTTGCCTGACTTTCTGTGGCTGCTCAAGTTAAGTTAAGTTAAGTGTTCCAACCATCAATGGTTCTTACCTTGACCTTGCCCCCTAAAACTGATGATTGGTGCATACCAGTCTTCCTGGTGTTGCATGACATCTGGTATGTGACTCTGGCCTGGGTGGACTCCTAATAATAATATGCTCATTAGTTTTCTTAGGAGATCTGTTTCATTCATTGCTTTCTTCTGCTTACTATGTGTTGAAATGTAGGGAGGCATTTAGCAATGAAGACCAATAGCAATAGGAACATGGAGCCCATGGGGATGAAATCACTGGGGTTTAGTTTAGTTAGAAGGTTCTGTGATTGCCCTGAGGGCTACATTAGGAATGAGACTGTGACAAAGTCTGTAGTCAGAGTAACCAACAGCAAAGTAGCCAGCATCAGGCCCTGGTAAAATAAAATACTGGGCTAATAGATAAGGTGATGTTGGATGTTGGCTGGCTCTACTATAGGAAGTTGTGGCAACTGTACAGACCAGAGAGCACCTATCCATAGAAGAGTATTCATAAACACAGTTTAGAACAATACTGTGCAGAATAAACAAACATATCTGAGGGCAGCACTTGACCTTAATTTTTATCAGATCTACATTTTATGACTTCTGAATTCCACCTAACTGATAACTGTGAGGGTGATTAGTGGCTAAGTTTAAGAGTAGGGTAAATGTAATAAGATGCTACACTGTGGATAGCTGAAAGGTGGGGAGTGGTTCTTAATACTCATTTGAAGAAAGACTCAGGAAACAATTCTCAGAGAAGATGTCTGGTGTGTTATCAAGGGGTTCTGATGCTAACCTGGGGCCAGTCTATAGTTCCTTGCTTACTGCTGGTCTTCTGGGAACAGTTTATTAATGAACAATACATACTTCTCTCACTGACTCTCACATGGGAGAGATTTGGGGGCACTGGGCCTAACCAAGCCAAAGAGAGCTTTAGCTATTTTCATGACTGTTATTTTGAAAATCCATACAAATTCTTAGAGAATATAACTTGAGAGTTAGGTATTAGTATTACATTAAAATTTAGTGCAATATTTATTCTTCTAAGCTGCCTTTATGTTAGTAAATCATGATAAGATTAGTATTAATCTGACAGTAATATATTGAGCCATCCAATTCTCTGTTAATTCTGTTAGGCCAAATTTTTTACTTCATTCTTTAATATGCTCTCTTTGATGACCAAATGTATACTTACCTACCCACCCCCACAATACATTTATGAGGTGTAATCTATTCTGAAAACCCTTGGAATTGTTTTGGAGTTATAGTAGTTTAAAGAATATGAATATAGAAGAAACCAGGATAGGATTGTCAGAATTTGGAACTGGGGCTGACCAGGAGAGACTTAGATGCTGAGAATAGCCAAATAGTAGAGGCTGACAGGTATCATAAATCAATGGAGAAAAAAGATCAAGTCCAGAAAGGCCAACTTAAGCTATGGAGTAAGCAGGCAAATTCCACAGTCTAGGGGTCATCTAACAATATAAATGGTTGTATGTGTTAGAGACTGATGGCACTGTGCTATCTGAAAGCATTTGTAAATCCACAGAGCTGATTGGATAGTCAAAGGTCTCTAGATCAAAAGCAGAGGTACTGGGATCACTAGATAATTTTCACACTTGGTTTCCTACTATATATGTCTGAGATAATACCATAGACAACCCAGAATAAAAACCTGGCTACGTATAGACAGTTATTCCAAAATGGACATGGGGCAGCTTTATGTGCAGACATAAATTGGCTAATGTCGATGTCTTCCCAGAAATGAAGAAGGTTTACCCAATTTTGGCAGTGACATTGAGTGAGCTTCTTATAGGCATTCCAGAACATGATTCTTGGTAATTATCCAGTTGTCATGGAATCTTGCCATTGGTTCTGAAGGAATCAGCAGGTATTCAAAGTTCCTATATATTTTAATAGTTTTCTATGGGAATAGAAGTAAACTTACATATTAGAGAATCCAAATGACATACTCCGGTTTTATTTTTCCACTGAATTCAACTGTTTTAATTCTTTTTACCTAGTTTAATCACACACATTTGATTTGCTTACTTTGTACAGGTATGGAAGGAAAAAAAGAACCCTAACATCTATTGAGCATTTAAAAGTGCTAGGCTATGTACTGTTTACCTACATCATTGCTTCAGCAACCTAGTTGGGTATGAATTCTTATTTTCATTTTAGAAATAAGGCAGCTGAGGCTCAGAGAGATTAAGTAACTTGTCTAAAGTCACACAGCTAGTAAATGGCAGAGTGAAGATTGGAACTCAAGTGTGTCTGTCTCCGAGGTCCACATTCTTTTCGTCATGAGATGTATCCTTAAGCAGATTTTGTTATATGCAGACAATTTAAATCCCATGTAATGATAGTAGAAGTGCAACTCATTTTGTAGAAGGGTACTTACTATACATGTAATAGATGCATGATAAATATTTCTTGCATTAGTAAAAAGCTGAATACTTGAAAATATAGTGATTTAACAATAATATATTTGACATCTTTTGTGTAGAACTATGAGTAAAATAAAACGTTCCTGAATTTTAGTGTGAAGTTTCACCTCCTCGATTTTAATTACTGTATCTTTCATTACCCGATGGTGCTTCTGCATTTTAATAATCATCATCTTTCAGTAACGAATACCAGTGTGTATCAGTAATAAGCTTTGCTTTATGAATGAATTAATGAATGTATCGGCCATCTTTTCCCCAGAGGAGATGTTAATGACATTTCCTGAAATCCAATGAGGCTAGTGAGTCTTCGACATGTAAAATTTTAAATCTGAAATTTTAATCTGGAGATTGTGCATTTCATTTCACTCTGGGGGGAACCCCAGTGTTGCTTTGTTGTTATTTTCTTAGTTGTTTCTTTTGAATCTCAAGATTCAAGTAATGCTTTGGAAAATATGAGAAGCTAAATGCCACATTTACAATTGTTTTTGAAAGGTTTAACCTTTATTAAAGTAACTGAGTAAATACAATTCAAAAGGGTTTACTTCTCTTGTAAATTAAATGGTATGTTTGTAGACTGAAAGGTCAGTTTTCAGCAGTCTGGTTTTCAAAAACTATCACTTCTTGTCTGTGATAAATCAAGAAAGCTAATTTGTTTTACACGTCTGATACATAAGCCATAATGCTGTTTGTCTGATTTCAAGCTCAGTTACTTGTGGCACAAGAGTACTTTTTATGGTGAAGTGTAAATGTTGGCTTCTGAAGACAGGTGTGAAAGAGCTTTGGACTGAAGTATTTGGCTCCCTACACTCAAAGAACTGAATTCATCTTCTGAGATTCATAACCCAGTCATGTTCTACATGTCACTTTGGGTCTATTGAGTCATTTCATACCTTGCTACAGAAAATATTATTTTTCCTCTTTTCATTAGAGAGAAAAATCACCTTTTCCTTTTCATTATTCAAAAAATTCATTAAAAATTATAAACCACTTTAAAAACTCACACACTTTCACAGACGTGCAGAGTGATTCCTTCTCTGGCTTTGGTTGCAGATACTTGTTTTGGCTCTGGAATCAGTGTTAAAACCCTATTACTTAAAGGAGAAATGCGTGAGGGAAATCAGGCTTTGAGACTGCTGGCTTTGAGAAGAGCCTGCCCGGAGAAAATTTAATTCAGAGGTGGAGTCTTAGGCCTGATTCATTCCTTGGGTTTTAAGGGTTTTGGTTGGTTTTACACAAATGAACAGGTAGCCATCTATAAAATGATGGAGCCACATGAATAATAATGGCAGATACTAAATGTTAAATAAATGCCAAATACAAAGAATAGTAAACACTTGTTCCAGCAAAGGTATTTGAACAATTGTTTCTCTTAATATGCTTTAGTTTTTGTCAGTGTAGGAGTTCAGCTTAGTTTAAAACGTGAATTAAGTACTTATGTGATAGACTTCGTGCTCAGGACTGGGAGTTCTGAAAATACGAATAAGGCACCAGCTGTTCCTTCCTTTCCCTTTCTTTTTCTTTTTTCTTTTCAGACTTCACGTTCCCTTTCTTCTTAATTCAGTTTTCTTGGCCACAGAAACTCCTTTTCTCCCCTTCTCTTCCCTTCTTTCAAGACAGCAAAAATGTGTGAAAACTTCTGTTCTCGAATCTTAGGTTGGGAGATTGTTCGCATTATTTTTTTTGTTTTGTTTTTTTACACTCAGAGGCTTGCCTTGAGGACAGATAAGTATGTGGCAAGTTCTTATCCTGGCCCTATGGATAACTACGAGTCAGAGGTGGGACATCATTTTACTTCTCTGAACTTGTCTTAGATTAGCTTCTTATTTTTTACAGTTCTCACCTTGCTTTATTGACCCAAGATATTTGATGTAGGCTCCTTGTAATTTAGCCTAACAATATGTTTGTTGCAACAGCAATGGATTTAATTTAATTGAACCAATATTGCTTAATTTTACAAAAGCATTCTGCTTGGCCCTGTGGGTAATACAACGAGTAAGATCAAGTCCTTTCCTTTGGGCTCTCCGACATTGGCTGGGGAGAAGATAATTATCCAAGTAATTATAATAAGGTAAGATATGAGGAATGCTATAATAGAGGAATGAACAAAATGGTATAGTGATTTGAAGGAGGAAGAGAGCACATGTAACTGGGAACATCAGAGAAGGTTTTCTGGAGGTTGTGGTGCTTGAGATGGTCTTTGGAGAGTAGGTGTGATTTAATACACAAGGATGCACCGCACGTCCTCTAAGCAAATGGAGTAAGAGCAAAAACCTCTGATGGAAACACACAGGGGCTGTTTGTCTGCAATGCAGGGTTCCTGTAGGGAGTGGTGGGACATAAGACTGTAAAGAGAATTTGGAATCATATGAGGAGGGACTTCCGTGCCAAACTGAGGCATTTGTATTTAACTCTGTAGGCAGTGTTGGGATGGCACTAAACATTTTTAAAACATTTATTTATTTGTTTATTTAACAGGGTGTGACATGATTTTTCAGGGAGACTCATCTAACAGCTTGTGTAGACTGGACTGAAAGGGGAAAGCCAATGTGAAATAACTAATTAAACCCTTTCCTTCTGATTACGGTGCTAATGCAAGCTCATTATAGAAACTCCAGAACATAAAGAGAGGCACAAAGGAAAAAAATCACCTGCAATTTCATCATCTAGTCTTCTTACTGACATTTTAATGTATCTTTTGCACTCAGTTTTTCATGGTATTGTCTTTCATCTACTTGTTCTGCTTCTTCATATGCCAGGAACAATTATCAGGGCCATTGAAGTGAATTGAAAATTATGTTTTAAAAAGGTACATTGTGTTATTTGTAAGAAGAAACAGTACGTTTATAATGTCATCAAGTAGAAATCCTGCTAAGCCTACTTTAATAAATATAAGAATTACTTATAAATAGAATGCCAATTATTTGATTACAGTTAATGCTGCTGTGGTGTATAATTTTTATAAGTCAGTTCAACATGCTACTCTGTCCTGTTTCTTCCATAGTTAGCTCACGAATATGTTTTAAAATTACTATGATATCAATATATAATTTATTTCTGCCCAGCTTCTCAAGAATTCCAAGTTAGTGTATTCCAAATTGATGATTATGTTTTTTAGTATTAGCAAGTTTACTTTGGAAGATAATTTTTCATCACTCTTTGTGTTTTTTTTTTCTTTTTAGTGGTCACTGAATTGATCTTTTTCTGGTTGGTTTCCCTCTATTGTTGATGCTTCAGTTATTTGGAGGGACTATTCTGCTATTCCAACTGAATTTTAAAACTCCTGACACAATGACACAATTTTTTTTAATTGCACTTACTCATCAGAAAAATGTAGCTGTTAAGGAGTCCGAGAGTCTTCACTATTATCGATATCCTATTTTTTTCAATGAGATTTGTTTTCTAATGTTTTATTACCTGATCAAAGGTCTAAAAAAATCACTTCACCATCCATCTTTTGGTCATTAACACTTTAAATTCATTTTTAGTGCCCTCCCCCATACAGGTCATGACGATGTCTCAGTTGTATAAATTAGTGTCTTTTCTGTCATGGACTTTCAATTAATGTGATATTTCAGTGCTGCTTTCTCAGTTTAGCTTGTTGGCAGCCTTCCCCAGACCCCCATCTTCTTTATAGCCCTGTATTTCATAACCAGGATGTGGTTCCACCAGGCTCTTACGGATGTTACTATAAACTGTGTTGTAATGGCTCATAGGATTAGAGAGAGGCTATTATACATCTAGCCTGGAGTGCTAATGTCTAAAATTAGGCATGGATTTTGTAAACTGTAATGAAATGGAAAGAAATGACTTTCAAATGTATTTTGGCTCTGTGCTCTGCAATCACAATCCTAATGTATTAGGGAATCTTGTCCATCTCCCCCCTCATGATTAAATGCTGTACTCTTCCTTAACTAGACCATTGAATTGTGTGTGTAAATCTTGGTGTCCCTTAAGTATTATTAATGCCATAAAGCTGGGATGCTCTAATTACCAATATTTGTCCCTTCTTTAGTTGTTTGCCCTTTCTGGGCTGTCTCTGTGACTTTAGTACATTAGTGGCTGACCTTATCTCAGACCTATAGCCTTTCCCCCTCATATAGTGGGTTTTTGTTTAAAGAGGTGGTAAGAATGCATTTAGAACATTTTCCTTAAATTACAGGGTTGAGAAAATGGAGTCATTTCTGTTTAAAAAGCCTCTCTGAAAGAGAAGAGTTTGTAAATTGTTAGGCAGGATAACCCTTTATGCAGGATTTAAAGAAAGCGCAACTTGTCTGAACATAGAAATGTATGAATATAGAAAGCATATAATTTAAGTGATTGATTACTATCTCACAAGAGGAATTTTCATTTTGCAAAGGAACTTACCACAAGGTTCTTAAAAATGGGGGCACTTCTTGGGGCATATAAGTTTTTATTGACAAATTACTGCCTATTTGGTAAAAACTGTGGACAGAAACTAAGAGCAAGTTAGTGTAGGGATTACTGCCTGTGGAAGGTCTACCTGCATGAGTCATCCTGTTTCTAAAATTAGAGTATAAGCCAGTGGGAAAAAGTGTGAGTCCTTATACTTCTATTTCTTGAGCACTTACTATGTTCCAGGCACTTTACACATGTTATCTCGTCTAAATATCACAGCAACTTTATGAAGTGTAAACCAGCTTTCCAGACAAAGAGATTGAAGCTTGCTCAGCGTTCTATAGCATAAGTGGTGAAACTGGTTCAAGTTCATTTCTGTCTTCTAGGGTTGTACTCTTTATACATGATAAGCTAATGGAATTGCTTTAGAAAATGTCCATGTATGTGCATTTTTTCCAGACTCAGAACTAATAATATATACAGTAAAGGACACATGCATGGATAAATTTGCTTTTAAATCCTTGAACATCATTCAGTAAATAGTCTAAGATTCTTTCCCTTGCTGTTCATTCAGTAGGGACTCCAAGAACTTCCTTTAGTATAGGACGGTACACCTCCTTTGACAGTGATCTTAAAAAAAGAAACACTTCAAACAGAAAAGGTTTCTAAATTTGTCTCTGATTGGGACAATCTATGTTAGAGCTTTCTTCCATTAGAGTGACCGACTGTATCATGTATATAACTTCAGGTTTTGAGGTTTCTTTTCTTCCAGTTTCATTGAGATATAACTGACATACAGCACTATATAAGTCAAAAGTGTACAGTATAATTATTTAGATACATCATGAAATGATTTCTATAGTAAGTTTAGTGGACATCCATAATCTCATAGATAAAAAACTAAAGAAATAGAAAAAAATATTTTGTGATAAGAACTCAGGATTTACTCTTAACAACTTTCATGTATAACATACAGTAGTATTAATTATATTTATCATGTTGTACATTACATCCCTAGTACTTAGTTATTGTATACCTGGAAGTTTGTAACTTTTGACCACATTCATTCAATTCTCCCTCCCACTCTACCTCTGGTAACCACAAATCTGATCTCTTTTTCTATGAGTTTGATTTTTTTATTTGTTCGTTGGTTTTCAAAATATAATTGACCTGCAGCACTGTTAGTTTCTATTATACTACATAGTGTTTTGATATTTCTATACATTTCAAGCTGATCACCATAAGTCTAATTACCATCTGTCACTGTAAAGTTACTTCATAGTTATTGACTATATTCCCCACACTGTGCATTCCATACCTGTAACTCATTTATTTTGCAAATGGAAGTTTGTACCTCTTAATCTCCCTCACTTATTTCTTTCTGGTTTTGAGGTTTTTTTGACAAGTCCAATTAAGGTGCATTTATTAAGATAGTGTGGTATGGTAAATGGAACGTGGACATTAGTGTTAAGCAAGACTAAGACTAAGATTCTAATTCTTCTTTGCCCAGTCATTGGTTGTAAAACCTTGCTGAAATCACTTAACCACTCTAGGTCTCAATTTCCTCATCTGTTCACCATTTTCTATTAAAAAAGAATGTCAAATTTCCATAGGTAGAGTCACTTTCCTTCTGCTTTTACTCCCAATCATATTAGAATGTCAGCCAATCATACTCCTAATCACATGGATGGGTTCTTGGGTAAATACATAATCAGATTAATGAGAGTCATACCCAAGACTTTTGAGGAAGAGAAACTGTTTTCCACTGGATGTGAAGCTGAGGTCATATGAGTCTGGAGCTGCTGTGGTCGTTTTATGATTGTAAGGAGAGAGACTGTCTCAGAATAAACCCAACTGAAACCAAGAGTCTGAGAGAATCAGGTCCTGGTAATGTCATTTGAGTCCCTACATCAAGCTCTGCCCTGGAGTTTTTCATTTATATGAATCATAACTCCTTTTCCCTTTAAAACATTCTCTTTTTTTTTAAAGATGAGTTTGAGTTAGCTTTTCTATCTATTGAAATCAAGATAGTCCTAATTGTTATACAATCTATTAAGGGTGAGATTGTAAGGATTAAGTGAAGTATTGTTTGAAGAAATGCTTGGTACAGAACCTAATGCTTAAGGGTCTAAGAAGTTTATCCTTTCCCTTGGCTTCAAAAGTATCCCTAGGGTCTGGACCCAAGAGGAGCCTACTGTTTAATTCCAGTGATATCGTTTGTGTCTCTTTGTGACTTAGCAAACCTTTGCATGGGAAGAGATGAGGGTCATTCAGCAATTAGCAGCAGCTGAGTTCTACCACGTTCTCTCACTAATCTTTGTACATGGGCCATAGACCATTTCAGTGAATCCTTATTAATGCCCAAGTGCTGAAGTGGACCTTTATTTCTCTTTATACAGAAGCTGTATAAACAAAGGTCCACTTCAAGTCCTAGGCATTGATGGAATGATTGATGGCTTGTATGTACTAGGATCAGGGAGAAGAAACATAGCTCACCTCCTGATCACTGCCAATGAGGTTCTGTAGTCAGACTTGGGTAATTCTATTCTTTATTCATTTTTCATTTTCAATGTTTTTATATAAAATATTATTTTTGGATATAAACTATTATTATTTCCACAATTTAACTGGACTGGTATGACTAGTGGAAGGAGATCATGTCACTTCTCTATTTAAAACCCTTTAACTTCCCATTACTTTCAGAATAAAATTCAACATCTTACTATTATATATAAAGCCCTTCTTGAATTGACTTCTGTCTACTTCTCCAGCTTTATATCTTGCTATTTTCCAATACAAACCACATGCTTCAGCCAGGCCAAACCACTGGCAATTCCTTGAGTACCTCTGGCTTTCACACAAGCTGTTTCTGCTGCCCGGAATGACCTTTCCTCACCTTTTTCATCCTGCCAACTCCCACGTACCATTTAAAACTCAACTCAAGTTAGTGTCTCTGTGAAAATTTTCCCGGCACCCTTTCTCCGTATCTGATTTAGATGCACTCTGCACTTACCCCTATCAGCCTGTAGCACCATCATGTCTGATTTATTTCTCCATCCCCTTCTCTAGAACATGAACGCCTTTGAGGACAGGGAATACATCTTATTCATTTGGGTTCCTAGCACCTAGTATAGTGCTCAGAACAGAGTAGGTATTCAAAACATGTTTAATGCTGCAACATCATTTAACATGTAGTCAGTAGCAGAATTCTAATGATTGTACTACAAGCCCTCATGGATAAAAGTGTTGTTTTGTGTTAATAATAAAAGTGAATGACTATTATATAGTAGGAAAATAGGATATTTCAGATGAAGTTGAAAAAAAATCAGAGTTGAGATCTTGCTTTGTTTAAAGAAGATATAAGAATTTCAAGACAGAGTGATATTAGTACAAGGATAGTCAGATTGAAGAGAATAATAAAAAGCAAAGAAAGCGGTTCAAGATTATGTAAGAATTTAGTATTTCTTAAAGCTTGCATTAAGAATGCTTATTCAGCAAATGATGTTGGGACAATTGACTAACCACTTAGGAAAAAAAAAGTTTCACAGTATGTACCAAAGATTTGCAAATAAATTCAAGATCTAAATGTAAAAATTAAATAGTAACATTTTAAAGACCATATAGATTGAAGTTAAGAATGCCTGAATTCAAACTCTGACTCCATCAGATACTAGCTCTGTGACCTTGGCCAAGTCACCCAATCTCTTCATGCCTTAGATTCCTCATCTATAAAATGGGGATAATAAAAGTACTTATTTGGTAGGGTTATTGTGAATTAATGCACATAAAGCAATTAGAAGTGTGTCTGGCGCATAGTAAAAACTATATAAATGTTGTATATTGTTATTGCTAGAAAAAACAGGCAAATCATTATAGCATCTTGAGGTGAGGAAAGGCTGTCAAGGGATAATAAATAACAAAGGCACACTTGAAAAAGGTTGGAGTGATATATTTGATTACACAGAAAAGAACTTTTCCTCACTCAGTACCTGCTTCAACTTTACTCATTCTCAGGCTCAGCTCACACATTCTTCCTTCAGAGGGGTCTTCCTTGACATTCCAAGTTAAATCATGTGTCCTTACCCATTTTTCTTTCTCATAGCACCCTATTTTTTGCCTTCAAAGTACTCATCACAATAAATTTTTATATATATGGGCTTGTTTATGTTTAATGCTTCCCTAGACATCTCCCTCTAGCAGACTCTAAGAACCATGAGATAAGGAATCATACTTGTTCAATCAAAGATGTTTTCTTACCGTCTTTTTTTTTTGGCCAATGTCGGGCATAGTGTCTGGTATATAATAAACACTTTGTACATTTTACTGAATTATTGAACTTAATGTTGTAAAATCTTGATCATGAGCATGCTCAAGTTTGTGTGCCGGATGAGTCTGATCATGTGTTTTTCAAGAGAGCTTTTTTGAGAGACAGTATAGTGTAGTGGTGAAGACTGTAGGCAGTAGAGCCAGGTATCTTGAGTTCAGAGCTAGGTTTTGCCCTTTAATAGCTGTATAGCCTTTAGGCAAATTACTTCACTCGCCCTCAGTTTTCTCATCTATAAATTGGGGCTAATATTAATGATTTATATACAGGTCTAGGGATGAACATGGAGGAAGAAAAGGAAACTGTGTAAGGGGTAGACCTAATGTACCTTCAACTCAGAAAATTATACAAGAGCGTATTTTCTTTTTAAACTAAGTCCTGGATTTCTGCTTGCTTTATTCTGAGTGATATTGCATTGATGATTGAATGACCAAATGAATGAAAGAATGAATGGTTTGGATCTAATAAAACATCTCATTGATCCCCTTTTAAAAAGAAATTGGCTAATTTTACCCCTTTATTTTTACAGATAAACATTATAATCATTCTGCAACAAGTTCCAAAAAGAATTTTATTGAGAATTTTAAATGGAATTTTCTTCAGCTTATAGACTTAATTTGAGAATGAATTGACATCTATACACTACTGAGTCTTTTCATTCAGGAACATGGAATGGATCTCCATTTAGTAAAATCTTCTTTTCAGTCCCTTAATAAATTTAACAAGTTTTTAAAAAAAACATTCATTCTTTAAATTTTACAAAGTTCATTGCTACTCTTAATCATATCTTTTTGATAGTTTCTAACTGGTCATTTTACATTTGTATATAAGGAAGATACAGATTTTTAAGTAATCATTTTATAACTAGCCATCCTACTTTATTATTAGTTCTAATAAAATTTCAGTTGACTTTCCAGGTAAGCAGTAGTATCTATAATAAAGTTTTTGTTTCTTCTTTTCCAATACTTCTCTCTACCTCATTGCAATATCTAGAATTTCTTGAAAGAATATTATATGATGGTAGTAACATTGTCCATATTGCCTTCATCCTTATTGTTATGGCAATACCTCTAGACTTTCATGGTCAAGTATATTATTTTTTATCCTGTTGAGATAATATATGCATAGTCTGTATTTATCAAGAGTTTCTTTTATTTAGGGTTGGATGTTGAATTTCTATCAAATTTTTTTCCTCTTTGACCTATTGATAGACTGAAATATATTTATCACACATTAGCAAAATGGCACATTATTGATAAGAAATATATAGATTTTAAATCATTGATGAATTCTTGGGAAAAGGCCAACTTGGCAATAAGTACTACTCTTTTGTAATGTACTAATTGAATTTAAAAGAACTTTACTTAGTAGTTTTACATTTATAATGATAAATGAATTTGATCTTTCAGTTTTTTCTTGTGCTTTCATTTGACAATCATTTGTTGAGTGTCTATTTTATTTCAGACACTAAGCTAGGCACGGGGTGCTTTTTTTTTTCTTTTACTTTTCAAGCCACAGACCTCTCATATGTGTTAAGGGAATGTAAAAATACCACATAGTGTTGGGATTATTATTAGTTTATAAAGTGAATTAGAACATTTTATATCCTTTCCAATGATTTGCAGCAATTTAAATAACATAGGAATTATCTTCACTTTGGATGTATGAAATAATATACTTGTAAAATCACCAAGTTTTTTTTTTAAGTAAATGTTTAACCTTTTACCAACTTTTTTCTTTTTTTTGCTGTAATTTTGGGGGGTTATTCTTAACATAAAAATTTGGTAGGTTAGTCACATTTTACTTGACAATCAGCTATATTTTGAGGATTATTTTGATAATGCAGACCCCTCCATATGGAAGGGAACATTAGGAGAGGGGAGGAACATTCCTCTTCCCAATAATATAGGTTCCTTTTTTTCTTTCTTTTTAATTTTTTGTTTACATTTTCTAATATTTCCTACAACAAAGTTTTAATACAAGGAAAGTTAAAGACTTTAAAATTTTAAAAAAAAATTCAAAATGTTGAAGAAATCAGATATTCTATTGATTCAACCAGATGATAAACTTTAAGAGTACTGGCTAGCTAGATAACTTTAAATATAGCAGCAATTAGATTCATCTGAGAGAAGAAAAAATAAATACAGAGAAAGATTCTGTGAAGATTATGCCATGCATTCTGATTTGATAAATAGAAACCCTGAACATTTGACATTGATAATGACTTTTCAAGGAAGAAAAGGGCCAAATAATATGCCTTTGAGGGAAATAGTAACTCAGGATAAAACATGTCATTTTCAGCCTGAGCTGGAAAGACTGTCATGGCAAAACCAGCTTTTTAAAGTCCCTGAAAGTCCAACAAGACTAAACAACATGTAAGGACTGGGTTGGTATGCTTCTGTTACCTATTGTCATCTAGAGAGTCAAGCATTCAGCTTGGATAATGACATAGTGATCATGGAGCAAGGGAAGAGGATGAAGGGACTTGGGGAATTGTAATGTAACTTACATGTATTTTCTCACTTATGATACCCAACCTTATGAGTCAAGCACTGTTATGGTTGTTTCTTTAAAATGAGAAAATAATGTCTCAAAAGGTCAAGTAACTTGCTCAAGGTCAGACAACTAGAAATTGGCAGCATCAAGTCTTGAACCTAGGCTGTCTGACTTCATATTCTGAGCACATAAATCTCCAGGTTTCCCTTGGTGTGAACAGGGCTCAGGGTAACGTGAGTGGGCATTGCTAATGTGGTCAGCTCTATCTGGCATATTTCTCTCTGTATTTTTGTAGCCCCAAATTAGTGTATGGAGGGTAGTTGCTCCCTTGTCTAACAGGGTAGACTTTTCCAGTAACTTCTTCCCTCCTCCCCATTGGCAACTGCCACACTGGCAGAGTATAGCCAGCTGTAAAGTCCTATCAGCAGAAGCCAAAAGAGGATTTAGCTGGCAGAGCAGTTGTTAAGGAGTATCAGGGGAACAAATAAATGGTTTTCAAAAATGCCACTAAAACTCTGTCCTCTGACCAGCTGTTTAGAGCATTCACTGTTGGCCGTAGTCCTCTGGAGCTCCCTGCTCCAAGATGAGGGGAATTTACCCAGGGTAATTGTGATCCATACAGTCATTGCAAAATCCACACCAATGATTGATATTGATCAATTTGTGACTTGCTTTATGAATATGAACAGAAAAGGAAGAATCACTAGACATATGGATAGAACCCACAGTTTGATAGAGGGTGATTAAGCTGAACAATCAGCACATTTGGCCCCACTAAAACAGAGTTAATGTAGGAAACAGGAAATAACTTTGCGAAAATTGCAATCTAGTTTCTTAATGACATTTGAGAGGTTATTTCATCAATAAAATAAGAACAAGCTGCCATGACAGAGAAGAATTGGGGAATAAAAATTACTTTCTCTGGTCCACCACCTACCCTCTGCTAAACTTGACCTTTTTACCTTATTTTTATTCTTCCTAGCAGTTAGTAAATTTTGCAAACATTTTATTTATTTTTCTGTTTACTTTTCTTCTATCTCCTGCCCATATTCTACTAAAATACATTTCTATGAGAACAGTGATAAGATCGGTTTTATTCAACTTTTTTATCCCCATCTCAGTTTTATATTGTGCAGTGCTTGATACGAAGTAAGCAATCAGTAAATATTTGCTGGATGAGTTAGAATTTAAAAACTCTATTACTAATATAAAATAAACAAAATGACTCAGTAGAGGCAGCAAATAGAAGAAAGGACACTGCTGAAACCTAAAGTATTGAATTATAACACCCACCCAACAGCTCTCCCCATAAAACTGGGATAGGGATAAAACAACAGAAAAGATAGTCTTGGAAATTATGAGTTTTAAACAACTCATCAGGTTGTGAGGAGGTAGTAGATAATGTTTAAATGTTGCTATTAATAAAGAGATACAGGTTAAAAATGAATGTTTTGAAATGTAAAGAGAAACTCAGAAGACATGAAACAAAAGTATATATTGATTTATATTGTTGAGTACATAAAAATCAAAACTTCTATATGACAAATTACACAACAAACAAAAGTAAAAATAGAATAAATGAAAACTGGGAAAACATTTATAACATATAAGACAGATAATGGGTTAATTTCCTTAATTTACAAAAAGTATTTATGAATCAGTAAGACAGTGATAAACAACCCAATATAGAAATGCATAGAAGATATAGTTTACCAAAGAAGAGAAATGAAAATGACCAATAAATATGTTATAATTCTCAACATTATACATAATCAAAGAAATAAAGTTCAAAACCTGAGAGTTCCTTTTTATTTATCAGATCAGCAAAAACTAAAATGTTAGCTGAAACCTAGTGTTGGTGAAGATGTTGGGAAATGAGCAATTTGCACATTGTTGATTAGAGTGCAAATTTATGCAAACTTTCTGGAAAATAATTTACAGCAGCTATAACAAACAGCTTTAGATTCTGATTCAACAAATTGGTTTTTGGCAAAATTTTAAGAAAGATTCTTACAAATGTTAGGCTAATTGTTCATTGTAGCATTTGTGTGCATGTGTGTGCTTGTACATGTGTGGCAGCACATAACAAAAAAGTGAAAACAGCTGAAATGTACAGTCTTAAGTAAACTGGTTAAATAAACTGATTGATTCATATGGAAAGATACTATGTATTGTTGAAAGAATTAGGTAGCTCTGAAAGTGCACATATAGAAAAGTTCTGAGATCTATTGCTAACTGAAAAAGGCAAGCAAGGTTTAGTATTACCTCATAAAATATGTGTAAATAAATATATATGTGGGCGTATAGGATTTTTTATTGAAGGAATCACAAGAAATTGTAGTTACCAGGTATAGGGTTGGATGAGAGAGACTGTCAATTTTCATTTTGTGCCCTTCAATACTATTTGATTTCCAAAACTTACTATGTATTACTTTTATTTAAAAATTATTAATATGGGTTATTAAGGTGGGGGAGATTCTGAGATTCTTTTTATTTTTGTCTTCTTATTTCTCTGCACTTAAAAAACATGTTTTATTAAAAAATAAAAGAACTTATTAGTACAGTGGACCTACAGAATAGCATTTCTAAATAACTAGAGAGATATGAAAGCACAGTACACTCGATCAATTCAGCAAAGTCAGGAATACATTTAAAAAATGTGCAATTACAGTAGGAAATTTTAACATTTCACTTGAAACTTTGGTAGTTCAAATAGACAAAAATAAAGAATAATAGATCTAAATAGCATTATTAATAAGTTCAGTTTTATATAGATATACTTGCACTATACACAATATTTTAGACTGGCCATAGATAATTTACAACAATTTAACATATACTAGATCACAAAGAATAAATGGAGGGACACTCTCACATTCCTTGGGAGGAATTGGATGGAAATACTCAATGTTTTTAAAATGTCAGTTATCCTCATATAATTCCAAATGAATTTCAAATAAAATATTTCAAAGATTTTTGGGAAATTTGACAAATTTAAATTCTAGTTTATCTTGAGAAGTAAAACAGATAATGTACCCAAGACAATTGGAAAAAAACTAATTGGGAGGGGAATTGTCCTACCAGATGTCAAAACAACCTATAAAATAATTAAAGTGTGCAGCTGGCATAGGAACAGCCAGGTAGATCAATGCAGTTGAATAGAGAGGGTCCACAGACTAATAAATATTTATCTAATAACTTACTGATCTAGTATATATTAATGCATTTCAGGAGACTGGATTATTTTGTAAAGGATTTGGGGACAATTAAATGGCAACGTGTGAAAAATTATATATCTGCTGACAACTCACAAAAAGATTTTCCAGAAGGATTAAATATTTAAATAATAGTATTAGAAGAAAATGTAAATGAATGTTTACATAATCCTGAAGGCTGATAAAGATTTTCTATGCATGAAATCAAAGCCAGGGGGGAAAAATGAAAGAAATGATTTGAATCATTATTAAAACACACACACACACACACACCCTTCCCTACATATATGTTTTCTGTATCAAAGGCCAACATAATAATGCTGAAAGAGAAACAAATAGGGAAAACTATTTGCAACATTTATGACAGACAAAAATATAATATTCTTAATATATTAAAGAACTATTGCAGATTGCATCAGGCAGAATACTTCCAGTTGTAAGAGACAGAAATCAACCCAAGTGGAAAAGAAGAGGGGAAGATGAGCAAAGGAAGGAAACAGGAAGCTCAAGCCAGTAGTCATAGGAAAAGATACTCAAGTCTACCAGTAATTGACAGTACAGTGATTTGAAAGGATTAGGACAATTTATAAATGCTAATGTGGATAAATGTCCATGTTGTAAAGAGAAAAAAGTTATGAAGGTATGAATAGTATGTTTCCATTTATGTGAAGCAACAAATATACAAATATATTATATATACAGAAATCTGAAAGGATACACTGCAAACCTGTCTTGTCCAATATGGAAGCCACAAACCACTCTGGCTCTTGAGCAACTTGTGGGCTAGTCTGAATTGAGATGTGCTCTCTGTATAAGGTACATACTAGATTTTGAAGATTCAGTACAAAAAGTATGTAAAATATTTCATTAATAATTTTACATTGATTACATGTTCAAACGATAATATTTTGGATATATTAGACTAAGTGAATATTATTAAATTTACTTTCCTCTTTTTAAAATTGTTTTTGCTTTACATTTCTGTGTGGCTGATAGAAAATTTAAAATTATGTATAATGATGCCTCAGGAGCTGCCAAGGGAGGGAGAGAAGGGAGCTGAGTGAGTGGGGTCTAGGTCTTTCAGATTACTCCTATATATATAGGAGTGTATATATATATATCAATTGATCGATTTATAGAGTCTGAAGTTTGAAAATCACTGGAGTAGATGATTTCCAAAACTCCTTCTAGCTTTGAGAGATTCTGTTATTTAGACTTTTCACAAATTCCCGAAAGACATCTCCTGAATTGATCTAAATTTATGAAGTTTTATATTAAATTTGGGATAACATACTTAGTGCCAAGAAATACACCCTTCTTACACTGCTTGCCTACAAGGCTGTGTGCAGTGTTGCAGGCCTAGGACTGGGCAGTCAGTAGAATGGCTTAGCCTGGTTCTGTATGGGACTGGAAAGCTAATCAGCAGAGAAGATTTCCCTGATGGTCAAGGGCTCCTTTCAAGCCTTGTACAGTATTTTGAAGCATTTGTAAGATGATGTCTTTAATAACCCATGGCAAGAAATCTACATATTTTCTTGAGAAGGAGAGGCAAATGAATTGTTTCTCAGTTTTAAGTATTGAACAGTCGGATGGGAGGTAGAGAGCAAGTCCTTTTGTGACTCCCCTCTTTGTTTCATGAACCTTATGTGGTTGTATGCCTTGCTGGTGTGGAAGTGGGAACTGAGTAGTGAAGTACTTAGTGGGAGAAAAGCAATTGTAGCATCTAGTTTACATCCCTTCTCAACATCTGTCCTCATAGACAAGAGTTCTCAAGAGTGGGTGGGACTCCTGTGCTTCAAAACGTAGGGAAATATGACAATACAGCTACTGATTGAAGTGTTGGTGACAAGGGTTGGCATCTGAAGGCAGAACTAGTTTTGACTGTTAACCTAAAGATTTTATGGGGACTCAGCCTACTCAAAATGAAAAAGGAAGTAAAGTTGTCTCTGGAACACAACTTCTATTTATGTACCTTTTCTTGCACCCTATTCTTCCTCTTCCTAAATCCTAGATATCTCATATTTTCCTGGTCTCATCTTATTCCCTTGATTATAGAGCACAATTGCTGATATATTCATTCTCTAATAAATTGCAAGTGACTGATTATATAATCACACCCCCATAATAAAAAAAAAAAGACCATAGATACCATTAAATCAGACGAATAAATCCACAATGGTAGAATTTTAGATAGCATTGAGTGCATGGAGAGAGTTTCTTGAGGAAGGAACCCAGCCTGGTACTCCATTCTACATAGTCAAGAGGCTATAAATCCTATTCCTTGGGTAGCCATTTAATCACAGGCCTGAGCCTGTTCTTGTTTTTTCTAAATATGTGTTTGTTGTGATAATTAGTAAAAGTGTGAAAGTGTAAAAATTAGGTACTCATTAGCCTTGGTGATACGACTGCCTTCTAGGGGGCCCAGCAAAGGAAAATCTCTGGAAAAGCAACCTCTTTCCTTAGGGATAAAGGGGTTAGGAGATAAAATAAACAAACAAACCCATGAAAGTAATGCAGGGGACCGAAGGAGTTCTGTTAGGGAGTTAGAAGAAAATTGCATGCAGTCTGTTGCCACTGTTTTGAGTGGTAGTCAAGATTTATCAGACGTGTTTAATCTTAGCACAAAAGAGAAGGAAAAAAATAGTTTAAAAATAAACCAGAAATTTAGGGAAAAAAAAAAAAAAAGCTGGTGAGCCTGGTTTAATCTCAGGCATAAACATACGAATTTCCCAAGTTCGATAGAACAAAAAGGGCTGAGAGTACTGGGGAACAAGCTTGAACACTACCAACTAATGAATTTTTAGGTCTATTTGTCACTAGCATTTCTAAAGGCCTCATAGTGGGCTGGATGGTGGGTGTAGGTAGGTAGTTTATACAAATGAAATAGAAAACCTATTTCATACCTACCATTAGGATTTAAATTTATGTGGAAAAATTCTTTTCTCCCTCCCACCTCCTCACACAAATTCAAACACCTATAGCAAAATAGTTGCAAAATGAATTGGAGCAAAGTAGGATCAATTCAGAAAGGCTTTAGACTGAAAGGAAGTATCCTTTGTGAGTGATAATTGACATACAGAATGGCAGTGATTTCCAAAGGACACTGCCCGTCAGAATCATCAGGAGTACTAAAAAAAAAAAAGTACAAATTCCTGGGTTCCACTTCAGAGGTTATGATTCAGTGGTCTGGAGTGGAGTCTGGGAATGTGGATTTTTATCAAACTTCCCAAGAGATTTGGAAACACAGCCAAGTTAGGGGAACACTGACTTGAGGAAGAACAGAAAGTGCCTGACAGAGGGGATGACTTGTCGAAGGAAATTAAAGAAAAACATGGGCAGAGAAGCATGGAGAGAAGGACCATTTATTCACTTGGCAAACATTTCCTGAATGCTTAATGGCTAGAGCCAAGAATGGGACAGATTTGGCCCCCTTCTTAAAAGAAGTTGCCAGTCTGCCAGTGCTTCTAGGCCCTCATTGTGGGTCATATCACCTGGGGGACATTTCACACATAGGCTGCCGGTGCCTTCCCCAGCATTTTAATTTCAGTTGGTGAATGTGGGGCCCAGTCACAGTGGTTTTCAAAGTTGCTCAGGTGACTTTAAAGGGCAACCAGGTTTGAGGCAGTTAGGTGAGTAGACATGCTCCTACAGTTCAGAGAGGTAAATGCTGCCAGGGTCCCTTGGAGGCTGAGAGAGACCTAAGCGTCTTGTCTGTTTTGAGGTACCTTGTATATTAAAAAAAAAAAAAGAAGAAATGCCAAAACAGGATTTAAAATGTTGATTTAAATTTAACAAATGAATCCTTTTTATATACACAAAGAATACAATGTAATATAATTATGCTATTCATAAGATAATTACACAGAATTTATGAATTTATTATTTCGCAGTACACCACAGGCAGTATAGTCTGGTAATTAGCTACTATTGAAAGTTCTGTGAAGAATTTTGTTTTCTTCAGACTTGCAGTATATCTCTGTGACTACGCATTGTCTCATTTGAGGCCCCTCTGGGTGCTGGGAGACCTGAGGGACATTTGACCCAGCTTTTGAGGATCGAGAAAGGCTTTTTAGAATTAGTGCTAACTCTCTTTCTACACGTTTGGGGATTACATGGCTATGGAATTGTTGTTTTGTCAAATTATAATGGGAAAACTTTTACAAGACTCCTTTGCAGTGTGAGGGAGGAAGCACTGCATGGGTCATCACAGAATGCCCCTGAGGTGGATGGTGGTGTTGAGAGGAGTCAGGAAGGCTAGATCCGTTTGGGCTCAGGGAGGCCTGTCAGTGCAGCCTTCCCTGCAGCTTGAAATTAGATCATGGCCCTCAGGCTGAAACTCAGAGAAGGATTGTGTGTGGGTGAGGCAGGTTTGGAAAAGATTTAGCGTGAGTTTTCCTTCTTTCTTTTTTTTTTTTTTTGTGGCTTTGGCTTTGGTTTTAATTTTTAAATGAGATGACACACTTCCCCTGGGGACCAGAATTGGTTCTCAACGGGAATGAAAGGAAGAAAAAACAGGGAGGAGCAAAAACTCAGTGGAAATGGTTTGGTGGTCTACGAGAACAGTTCTCCATTACCCACTAGAGATTTTCTTCCAGAACTTCTATGCTCTCTAGAGAATATTTTACTTGTTTCTGGGTGCAAATCCTTAAGGAAGGCAAAGGAGTTGATTTGCCTGGAGCACAGAGTCCATTTTGGGAAATCCAACAAGACATGAGGCACTTGGCGGAGTATCCTGAGTTTATTGTCAGAGAGTTAGCTTCTGAGATGACTGATAACATAGTAATCCTCTGCAAGCCCGACAGCCTGGAATGCCTGAAGATGAGCAGGCTTTGCCTACTGCCAACTCTATTTATCCCCACCCTGAACTTTGAACCCACCAACAGGAAAGGTCTAGAATACCTCAGGCTGCCTTACATACCTGGACACCCAGCACATTTGACATGAGTCCTGGGCACATGCATGGCTGCGGAACTGCAGCACTTCTTTCCTCCCACGCTTAAGATGCTCCGCTGGGTTTTTCTCTCAGTTTTTTATTAAGTACTACAGTTCCTACTACTAGAGCCTTGCCCTGATTTTCAGCCTACTTTCACAGGCCCCTGAGTCTCTCTCTGGTTCTTGCCACCCCGTCCCTTGAACTTAGTTTTCTCATCTGTAAAACGAGGTTATGTAAAATAGGGAATAATGAAAACATATTTTTATAGGCGTCTAATGATGATAAAGATAAATGGTCAAGTGCTAGCATGAAGCCTGGAACAGCTGGTAGGGGCTTTCATTGTTATCATGATTGTTATTAATACTACCTAAATTTGTCCTTTTAGTTCCCAGTCACAATAGGATCCTGGTTCCTAATATATGGATCCTTCAGTCCTAAGATGTCACCTTTGGTGCCTGTTCTTGTCCTTTCCCACCTGTGGGCCTCCAGGAGATGAATATTGGACCGCATAAACCCTGAATTGGTCATGCCCCTTTGGATAGCATTTATTAGACTGCTTGTATTAATTTCCTGTTGCTACTGTACCCAAAGACCACCAACTTCATGGCTGTAAACAGCACAGATTTATGGTCTTGCAGTTTTGGAGGTGGTAAGTTCCAAGGGGGTCTTGCTGGGCTCAAGTCAAAGTGTCAGCAGGGGGTTGTATTCGTTTTGGAGGCTCCAGGGGAACACCCATTCCCTTGCCTTTTCCAGTTTCTAGAAGTTGCCTGCATTTCTTGGCTCATGAGCACTTTCCATCTTTAAAGCCAGCAATCACATTACTGCCACCTCTGCTGGCATCATCACATCTCCTTCTCTGACTGACTCTCCTGCCTCCCTCTTTCACATATAAGGACCCTTGTGATTACATTGGGTCCATCCAGATAATTCAGGACACTTTCCTCATTTCTCGTCCTTTTTAACATGTGAAGTAACACATTCATAGCATCTAGGTATTAGGACTTGGAAATCTTTGGGGACCACTATTCTGCCTACTGTACTGCCTCAATTAAAACTCACATCCTAGTGGCTGAATCAAATGGAAATAGAAAGTCAGATCCATGTGTAAAGTTGTTTTGGAATCTCAGCCTTCAGGAGAAATCTTTACTACCACCATTTGTAGCTCGAAGACGTAGGGATCATCTGCTTCACCTCACCTGGTTCTGTATTCACACGGTACTCACACTCTCTTCTGGGCCTTTGCGCACACCTTGAATTCACTTTGTGTTCCTTTCTGCCAATTCAGATTCTACTCATTCCTCATGTTTTAGCTCCAGGCCAACTTCTACAGGAGTCTTCCCTTTCTATTCTTCTTTTAATAATAACCATCAACCCTATGCATCTTACCTGACATTTTACTTCTTCTGTCTCTCTGCTGCCTACTTTTGAAGGGGTACATGGAAGACTTACTGGCATTCCCTAGGAAGTGGACATTTCAACTGTCATTTCAAAGTAAGGGAGAGAAAGAGTAGGAGACTATTTTGCCTCTAAGTTCCTTAGCATCTTTGACAGCAGAGAAGCTGCCAAATCTAGTCCATTGCTTCAAATCTGATAATCCTTTGAGGCTGAGCATTTGCTCTTGGTTACTATAACTACGGGTTTGTAGGCGGACATTAGAACACGAAAAGATGTGAGTCTTTCGGCTAGTTTAATGAAATCTGGAAATTAAATCTCCCTGAAAGCTAGACCTTAGGACTAATCATGTCAACTGGTTATAATAATTGTGCCAGTCTATGCCTAGGGGATCTTCTTTCAGGATGGGCATCAACCAACTGAGAAATTTGTTAGAAAATATGTGTCAAAGCAGTTGCTTGACTAAATTAAGAAGTTCAGAGTTCAGTCAAGGAGTCTAGAAGTGTCACCTTCTAAATTAATGACTGACTAATAAATGTCTGATAAATAATATTCAAGGTATATAATAGTATATCTTTAAAAAAAAGCTTACTGAATTGTTGTTGGTTCACCTGCCAGAAATCTCCTGGAGATGTTTCAAGTATCTACAAGTATTTCTGAACAGGCCATAGGCAAATTGAATTAAAATGAGAAAAACCATGAAGCATCCAAATCTTCTAGATACCACCATGTTCAAGTATCTAAATGATTGCTTGGCTTTTCTACTTTCCTTTTGGATGTCCCTTGGCTTAGAGATACAGTTTAGATCTCAAAGTAGCTGGTGGGCTGCGTGGGTCAGGCCGTTTTCTGGTTATTTTGATTACTTCTAAATGTCTGGATTTGGGGGCTGAAATAAGGCAAAGTAAAACTCATTCCAGCAAGGATGAAATTATAACAATGGGAGTTAAACTAATACATGCAAGAAGCTGATTAAAAAGATGTGCTAAGGCATATGCTTCACTGATTCTATTTCTAATTTTTTGTGCACAAGTTTCAGCAGTAAACAGATTTTTACAGGGAGCTTAATGTATCGGTGTTAAAAAAAATTCTTTCTCGTCTTGGCCTGTTGCCATTTGAATGGCACTCAATCTGCATCAGAGGTAATATTTCCATTTGAAAATATTAATATTTTATGAAAGAAGATTTGAGATAAAGGCACACTGTAGCCTTTCTGATCCTTTGGTTTGAATTATCACTTATATTTATGTTCTCTCCTTCATCACTTTTCTTAGAATTGTTGTGTCTTAGGCTGTATCCACATATCACCAAAAGCGAGAAATCCAGTCTCTAAACCAAGATTTATTTTGGTTGGTGTGTTGAAACAAATACACCAATTTGACAAAGACAGCAGCCAAATCAGATGGAACAATTAGGCATTCATTGTGAACATAAAACCCCAGAGAAAGACATGCCAATTTTACTATCCTCAAAATATAGCTCAAATATACTCGTTTCTATCCCACTCCACTGCTACCATCCTATTTTAAACCTCTTTCACCTGGACTATTGCAATACTCTCCTGTTTGGCTTCTTAATTTCCCCTCGTGCTCAATGCAAGACAGGCTGGCATTAGATACTGTGAAACCAGGCATCAGTGCAAGGTTCAAGAAGTATAAATTTTAAGGCTATGTGGCTGACTGAAGGTTCAGGAGCTCCATAGGACAGTTGCCAGAGCCAAGCTCAAAGGGTTGTGGTAGTTGCATTCTCTGGAACCCGTCTGAGTAGCAGCCAGGAGAGGTCTAAGGCCATAGAAGTCGTGATAGCTGTCTTAAAGTTTCTGTAGTCTTTTTTTTTTTTTTTTTAACATTTCTTATTTAAGTATAGTTGATTCACAATGTTGTGTTAGTTTCCGGTATACAGCATAGTTATTCAGTTATACACATATCTTTACCTATATCTGTATCTAGATATAAAAGAATAAGAAAACTTTTCTTTTATTATTTTTCATTATAGATTAGCACAAAATATTGAATTCTGTAATCTTTTATGCGAGAGCAACTACACCTCATGGCTCCACCTCTATTCCTCCTGGCTAGCCCCTCTGGGTTTCTTTCTCTGGTTTTTGGTTGGGTTCCCTCATTACCAGTCTCCTAAATAAGATTATGCTTAATAATCACTTAGCACAGGGCCTGGCATAGAGTAAGTGCTCAATAAATATTATCTATAAAATATTATAATAGGAACATAATATATATATTATGTAAATTGTATAAATATTACCTATAGAAGTATTATCTATATATTATCTTCTCTGGCTACATAAAGAAGCCCAGAGAGGTGTATGAATGCTCTGGGGCCCAGACTATCACCATCATTAATTGTTGTCACCCTTTGAGGTCTGATCAGAGAGTCTAAAACTGGCTGCATTTTCTTTAGAGCAGAGTATAGCAAGAATATTCTGGAAATTTGAAGTTTGTATTTATAGAGTCCTGGTTAATCACTATTTTACTGGGTGTTACTGAAAGCACTGGAGAAAAATCTAGTCCCCATTTTGCCTCCTGCAAAGAGTTTGGTTCACGTTTAATGTAGAAATTTCATAGGTCTTTTTTCTCCCCCAAACCATTCTTATGAAATATATCTCCAGTTCTCTCCTGCCTAGATTATGAGGAGTTGAATTGTATGGTATTTCCAAGTGTTTCCGAAGGTAGCTTCTCTCACTTGCAGTATCAGCAGAGGCTCCTTGGATACAGAGGTTTTTTAAAAATTAAACTCCTTTTCTGGAGCATTTATTGAGGATTCTGATTTGTTTATATTCCTCTCTGACTTTTGGTGAGCATATTAGAAATCACTTTACAGTGATGTTATAACAAATCACTCCGGCCCTGGACAAGTGGAGAGCAATAAAAAAGGTAAATAAGAAAATTTTTTTTCCATAGTTTTATTTGGAGTTGATTTTGCTAAGAGCAATAGTTGCAGGAGTCTTAGGTTTTCTGCCCTGTGGCTATTGCAGAATGATTATAATTTTAAAGTAGAATTACAGAGTCTTAGAGCCAACTCCCTCATTTTGAGGATGGAGAATCCTAGACCCAGAGAGGTCAAGTTGCTTGGTCATGGTCACACAGTAAGTGAGATTCTAGAGATCCACAGAATCTCAATATGAAAGGAATTCAGAGGTTATGTTGGCTTTTTCTTATACATCCTGCTGGCTTCTTTGTTCATTGGAATATGCAATCCTAAAAATGAATGTAGATTCTTACTTTGAGGTAGGTAAAACAACATCAGATAATCATTTCAGATCAATGAGAGAGTCAACATTAGGCTAGATGTACACTGTGATGACACAATCAGCCAAATAGGAATAATTTTTTGACAACTTTTTTTTGGTCTGTGCTGCTTAAATGTCATTGGGTTGAACGGACGGTTTTGTTTTGCTTTAGTTCATACTGGTTTTACTAAATTGACTTTTTATAAAAATCGTATGACCCAAATCAGCTGTTGAAATAGCCTTAGGTGGTTTTGTTTGTTTGTTTGTTTTGCCTGGCTGAGGTTTCCATTTGTAATTTAACACAAGTGTACCTCATTATGGAATAAACAATAATGGTCGTTAGAAAAATAATAATGGCTACGATTAATTGAAGATTTTCAACTTATCAGGCACTGTGATAAATAGATACTTCACACGTTTCTTCACTCTTCCCAACAACCTTCAGGAGGTAGGTTTTTACTAAATCCGTTTTGTACATAAAGAAGTGAAAGCTCAGTGGGATTTGAATCCAGGGCTATCTGATGCCGAAGCCCATGTACTGTACAACACCATGCTGCTGACAAAATCATTAAGAAAATTTTTAATTAAATAAAATAAAAACTAATATAAAGTGCCAGTTACAAAAGGTGGACCTCATGGAGAGCCTCACATTTACCAAATACTTTCCCATTCTTATCTCATGTAATCCTCCCAGTGGCCCTCTGCAGTAAGCATTGATATTATGCCCATTTTATATATGAGGAAACTGGGCCATCTTATCTAACCTTTTTGAACCTCAGGCTTGCACACACAAAAGTGGCAGAGTGGAAAGTGAAAGAGTGGGGATTTAAATTCCTCATCTTCAAAGCCTATACTCTTTCCACCATCCCAAACAGTATTATTACCTAGAACTTTCATTTAAGTAAGACAGTTGTAAATATTACGCTGTTTTCAAAGCACTAGGGATGTTCACTATCTGAGCATCTTATTGTAAATCTGTTTGAAAAACAATGAAAATAGATTTTTTGTTTCTTTTTTAAACTTTTTTTGGGAAGCAAATAACCACTCACTTTTAAATTGGTCTTTGGAATGAATTGGAATATTTTGTGTATTGCCTTAACTTAATCAGAGCACATCTGTGATAGCAAATGCTTTCTCATTTGATGTTAGAGGGCATTGAATCTTGAACAGGACACTAGAACTGCTAAACAGTATTACTTCTGGTTTGTCTCAGTCTCATCGTATATCAGATGAGAGGCAACTGAGCTCAATGCGGCCAAAGATTGAAACCCTACTACCAGAGCCAGAGGAATGTTGCAACATCTGAATATAAAACAATCAGGTCTTGCAGGAGTGTTGGCTGCCATTATGTTATAAAAGAGTGCCATAGCCTCTGTGTAGGTGAGACAACAGCACTTGATTGATCAATAATATTTGAGGGAGCATATTTGTGTGTTGGGCTCTGTGGTGGGGAGCATGTAATCATACACTGGGTTTCATTTGTTGTCTAAATGTTCATGCAACTATTTTTCTCTTTTGCTTCATCTCTTCATTGACCACTGATACTGTAAAGGGGGGAAATGAAAGTTCTGGGCCACTGGGGAAAAGAGCAAATGCACAGAATTCTTGCTCAGATTTTTTTTTCCTAATTGTAGAATGACTGGAAGTTTGATTTTGTCAGTTTGGTCCAACCTGAGTGGTAACATACATGATGAGAGATAGGCAACGGCAGACCATAAAGGACCTTGTAAACTATGTTCAGAAGTTTGAACTTTACCCTAAGGGAAATGGGAAACCATTGAAGGATTTTAAGCATTTGGTTTGAAACTATCACCTGATGGTTTTGGACAGTTATAGTGGAGTCTGGGAAAATTTTGTGCTTGCAAAGAAGATACTGCATTTATCATTTATTCCCATGTTTCTTACCTATTTCATATCTCATTGTCTTTCCTACAATCGAAAGAATATCTGGTTGCAAAGAGTACCACAATTATGGTGCCCAGAGGAGCCATTTCTGCTGTAAGCATCATTGGTGTACTGGCCTTAGTATCCTAATCTTCCTATAGGTCCAATCTTCTCTCACTCTATTTCTCAACAGTGGCTCCTCTGGAACTGCTGGTCTGTTCCTGTGCTCTGAAGTTGTTCCTTTTCACATCCTTTCTTTTGATGATGCTATATTATCCATCTTGAAATGCCATCCCTTTTCTCTTTGCCAATTCAAATCTTACCCATCCTTCATGGCACAGCTCTGGTCTCACCTTCTCTGGGAAGACTTTCCTGATCACTGCTGCCTCATTAATCCTTTTATTCTCTAATTTCCTGGAGCATTTTGATTCTTTCTTCAAAGAATTATGCATCAAAAATTGTCTCCATCAAAAAGTGATCTAGCACTTCTTTATGCACCCTTTTGCATTGCCTCTCATTTAGTGGGTTCCAAGATGCACTGATTATCAGAATGATTGGAAGAGCTTTTTAAAAATATAGATTTCTGATCACCCCCACCAGAGATTTTGATTCAGTAAGTTGGTGGTGAGCCCAGGAATCTGAATTTTTTAAAAGCACGAATTAATTCTGGAAATTACCTGCTCTACATGTTTCATGTAGATTCATCTTTCCTCTGGATCTAAATGGAAGTCCCTTGAGAGCAGGATTCATCTTCAAAGTCCTTTTTACTTCCCCTTCCACTGCCAATCCTTTGAGGAGCTGACAGTAAATACTTGTTGACTTGATTCCCTCATTATTTATTCCGTTATTTGTTGGTGTTCAGTTATAATTTACTCTCCTTTCCCATTTCTAGTTGTAAAAATGTACCGTTCAGTAAATATGCCAACAATTTGAGTGTGTGTATGTTGTTTGGAGTTGGTGTCACCAAAATTCAATCTCAAGGAATTCTCAAACCTTCTTGCTGAACTATGAGACCATACTGCCTCCTTAGATCCCTTTTTATTTTGCATAATTCCCAGTAACATTGCAATAATCATTATACACCTATCCAAAGAGAACTGTGAAATACCCTTTGTATTGGGATATTGGGAGTTTCTTTTTAATGTAATTTAGAAAAAGAAACAGTAGTTTTTGAAGGGAATTATGTTGTTATGACCCAGGAGGGTTTTCCCAGTGTGAGTTATTGCAAATAAGACTCTCCAAGGTTGAAATACGAAAACTGCTCTTCTGTTGCTGAAGATGGTAGGTGTGTGTAACATCAAATGCATCTATCTCAATACTTCTGGAACGTCAAACTAAGCCTTTTGAAGATATATCATTTTTGTGACCAATCTTTGTGCATGGAAAATGTGCTTTAGATTTTTATGAATTCTAGGATATCAGAGGTAAAAAAATTTTTGGAGGTCTCTCTCACACATCTATGTTTGTGCGTAAGTATGTATGTGTGTATCTATTTATCATATAAAGAAGCAGCAAAAACTTAGTTTGAAAAATAAAACACACACACAAACACAGAATACACAAAACAGTGAGACTTAGATTTTGAAATACAGCCTTAATATAGACTGGCTAACTCACTATATTCTAACTTAGATGCTTGGTTGGTTATGGTGATGATCTTGATTTTTCATGAGATTCTAGATTTTCTCATTCTCCCCTGATGATTTTTGAGTGGCTTGAAGGTGATGGTAAGAGGGCAGGTGCATGGGGGATATGCGCACATACACGTGTGCCTGTATGTTAGAATGTATTTGAGAGATGGCTGTATAGCCATCCATGCTAGTGGATGTCTGATGGGTGGGATAAAGAAAATTTCTTGCATCAAATAATGAGTCCTAGTAGAATTAAAGGTATGTGAAAGTTTGAACAATAAGGGGAAACTTTGCACAATCTATTTCTGATATATGTGCCACAGATATAAGTAGTTTAGGGCACACTATTTTCTCCCCTTCATTATTTTTCTTATTTTTCATTGTTCAAATAAAATATATGAATGTATACTTATTATTTAAAAAAATCATCGAAGATGTCCGAAATTTACAGTGAAAGATGAAAGTTCTCTTTCAACCCCTTTCCCAACCCTACTCCCCTCTATAAAATAAACATTTTAAACTACTGTTTATATTTCCTATTATGTTTTTAAGTGAATTTCCAAGTACAGGGAAAGGAGGAGGTCACTCCTTGCCAATTCAGTATGTCATGACGTTTTGCTTTTAGATTCTGTACTTAGGCTTCTGGAATGAGAAATCCTTTTCCTTTTGTGAGGGGTGTGTGTGTGAGAGTGAGTGCGTGTGTGTGCACTTGTGAACACTTGTGCATTTTGGGTAAAAGTGTGCCTAATGATGTTTTTAAAAGGTAGTTTTACACGCATTTTCCAAACACATGTTAATGGATGGAGTTAAGTCTTCATGGGGTGGGGACAGGGATAGGCAGTTTGCAACTATTTCACTTGCAGTCACTATAAACAATTGTCATGTAGTCCAGGGGTTTAATGGCTAGTTATTGTTATATTTTGACATCTCTGGGTCTGAACCTTTTAAAGAAGACTCCAGGAATCCCATGGCTGCCCTTTGTTCTTCAGGATCTGTTCAGTGGTTCCAGGGTGATCTTTTAAGAGAGGCAATCATCACAACAACAGGTTTCTTATAACTTCTTTTTACCATCCTTGAGCAGAATACTGACTTAGGTTTTTTTTTTCCTTTAACAGTAGTAGTATATATTTCAAAGCCCCCTGAGAACTCTTTTCTGAATATCAATGCAATGTGGTAAAATGAAAGTCTCTGGTTTGACATGTGGGTTGGTGACTCAATTCATCATGAAATCCATTCTGCTTGCAAGAATGGATTTGCCTAAATAGGGAAGTTTCTAAGTAGTTAGTGGTTAAAAATGGTTGTGTCACTGCTGCCTCTTTTGAAATTAAAATAATTTAAAATGCCAATTGAGTCATGGCAAAGAGCTTTGTGTCTGCCAAATCATCATAAATAACTCTATAAATGGGGGATGGATTAAGGAGCTCAGAAAAAGATCTAAAAAAAGGAAACTAATGAAAATCATGCTTTGTGTCCCAAGAACAAGGAAGCCTGGAGTGGAGAATAATAACAGTTTGCTTGCATCTGAGTAGGTTCTCCTATGAAAAAGTTTGTCCTCAGTAAGGGCTAACGTGATTAGTGTACAAGACTAAAGTTATGGCTAAGGATTTCTTTCCCAACTGGACCAGTCAGCTATACCTTTTTTTTCCTTTTCTTGTCCATTATCTATTTATAATATAGACACACCATCTGGCAAATGTAAGCTATCAGCCACTCACAAAGAAGGTCCAGGCAACAGATTCTGTATACTCCGTGCAAATCCATGCCCACACACAAACATAAATTCCACCATCTTTCTGAGTCTTTACTCTTTGCCAGGCAGTTTGCTGGAGACTTGAAAGTGTGAAATGAATATGAAATGAGTTCTAGTTCCAAGGAGGTATGTAAGTATGTGTGTGTGTATGTGTATGCACATGGCTGAACTCACAGGTGTGTTCACTAGTGATTGTGACATATAAACACAGTGTTAGAAAATCTTGGAATCTCTATAGAGGTTGGTAAACAAGACCATGAGAATGACTACACCTAGTGATGCTGGGATGGCTTCTCAAGGATAAGTGGTAAATGATGAGTAGAGAAGGAGGGGAAAATGGGGGAAAGAGCAGGTGTGAAGGTGAACAGGCCTGGAAGTGCCAAGCGTGTTTGAGGGGTGGAAAGTATTTCAGGGTGTTAGGAGCGAAGTATTTTCTGGTAGGTTTGGGGGAATGGCAGCAGATGAGGCTGTAAATGTAGGAAGAAGCAGGATTGCGAAGGACCCTATATATTGTAAGAAGGACTCCATCCTGAAGTATGTTGGGAGCCACTGAAGGTTTTTTTCTTTTTTTAAGCAAGGGGAATTATGGTGCATCATTAGTGCCATTTGCTGATATGTCATTTCAAAATATAGCTTTTGTTTCAGCCAATAAGAACTTTAAGTGAGGCCAGCACTGCCCACAGTTTGTCTTCAAACTACTGCTTTTAAACAGAAGGGTTAGTTTCAGTTGTTGCATATGGCACAGTTGTTTTCTGTAAGCCAGTTAGAACATCCAAGAATTTGGGCTTCATGTCCACTACTATTGCAATAGGAAAAGGCTGCTCATAAAAGTTTTCATAGAACTCTTGGACCTTTGGGATACTAGGATTTTTTTTTTTTACAGTGGTTGCTTTGAAATCTCTTGTTCTCTGTCTCTGTGAGAAAAAGAGCTAATAATAATAATAATAATAATAATAATAATAATAATAATAATAATAATAATAATAATAATAATAATATTCCAATATTCTCTTCATGTTTTTTTAAACATTTTTAATTGAGTTTTAGTTGTTTTACAATGTTGTGTCAAATTCCAGTGTACAGCACAATTTTTTGGTTATACATGAACATATATATTCATTGTCAATTTTTTTTTCACTGTGAGCTACCACAAGATCTTGTATATATTTCCCTGTGCTATATGGTATAATCTTGTTTATCTATTCTGCATATGCCTGTCAGTGTCTACAAATTTTGAACTTCCAGTCTGTCCCTTCCCACCCCCCACCCCCTTGGCAACCACAAGTTTGTATTCTATGTCTATGAGTCTGTTTCTGTTTTGTATTTATGTTCTTTTTTTTTTAAATTCCACATGTGAGCGATCTAATATGGCATTTTTCTTTCTCCTTCTGGCTTACTTAACTTAGAATAACATTTTCCAGGGATATCCATGTTGCTTCAAATGGTGTTATGTTATCATTTTTATGGCTGAATAGTATTCCATTGTATAAATATACCACCACTTCTTTATCCAGTCATCGGTTGATGGACATTTATGGAAACAGCCTGTCTTGGCTATTGTAAATAGTGCTACTATGAACATTGGGGTGCAGATGTCATTTTGAAGTAGTGTTCCTTCTGGATATATGCCCAGGAGCGGAATTCCTAGGTCATACGCTAAGTCTATTTCTAGTCTTTTGAGGAATCTCCATACTGTTTTCCATAGTGGCTGCACCAAACTGCTTTCCCACCAGCAGTGTAGGAGGGTTCCCCTTTCTCCACAGCCTCTCCATCATTCGTCATTTGTGGATTTTTGAATGACGGCCATTCTGACTGGTGTGAGGTGATACCTCATCATAGCTTTGATTTGCATTTCTCTGATAATTAGTGATATTGAGCATTTTTTCATGTGTCTATTGATCATTTGTATTTCTTCCTTGGAGAATTGCTTGTTTAGGTCTTCTGCCCATTTTTGGATTGGGTTGTTTGTTTTTTTCTTATTAAGTCATATGAGCTGCTTATATATTCTAGGATCAAGCCTTTGTCGGTTTCATTATTTGCAAAAATCTTCTCCCATTCCGTAGGTTGTCATTTTGTTTTAGTTATGATTTCCTCTGCTGTGCAGAAGCTTGTAAGTTTCATTAGGTCCCATTTGTTTATTCTTGCTTTTATTTCTTCTAGGAGAAAATTTTTGAGATGTATGTCAGATAATGTTTTGCCTATGTTTTCTTCTAGGAGGTTTATTGTATCTTGTCTTATGTTTAAGTCTTTGATCCATTTTGAGTTGATTTTTGTGTATGGTGTAAGGAAGTGTTCTAGCTTCATTGATTTACATGCTGCTGTCCAGTTTTCCCAACACTATTTGCTGAAGAGACTGTCTTTATTCCATTGTATATTCTTGCCTCGTTTGTCAAAGATGAGTTGACCAAAAGTTTGTGGGTTCATTTCTGGGCTCTCTATTCTGTTCCATTGGCCCATATGTGTGTTGTTGTACCAATACCATGCTGTCTTGATTACTGTAGCTCTATAGTATTGTCTGAAGTCTGGGAGAGTTATTCCTTCTCTCCATCTTTTTACCTCTTCTCTTTTGCATTCTTTAATCTTGACAAGAGAAGATTTTATATATAATCATCATCATCATCATCTTCATCATCATCATCATCAAGTCCTTTTGAAGACTTCTTTCAAAGACTTGTGAGTGTAACCACAGAGATTTTATTTATTGTCTCCCTGATCAAAGTTACTGAAATAGTCTGTGAACTAAAGGAAGGGACTGTTTGCATACTGACTTGAAATAATTGTCAATAGATCATTTATAAAAAGCATGCAGTCTGGCTAGTACTCTGTAGTTTGTGCTTCTTCTTCACCATATAAATATGTTGCTGAGGCTCTGGGTAACCAAACTTAAATCAGTGGGATGCCTGCCTAGCAGAAAATGCAATGATCTATAGCACTCCATGATGCTGTAGTTTCAGGTATTATAGCTAAAGCTACAAGCAAATCAGAAATTCTTTTGTGAGAGAATCCTAGGCTTGATGGAAAATGTCACAGTCAGGCTAATTTCATGTTGGCTTATAATACCCATTAGAACTTAGGTTTGGGAGTGGGGATGCCCCAAACCAATTACTTGAGATTGTCTCATTAATGATAATCATGTGAAATTTCCCAGGATTTAGATGCCTTAGAAGGTTCAGTTCATCACACTTAGATCACTCATAGCAGTGGAGAGTGTTTAGAAGGCCTATAGCAGCCTCTATTAAATGATACATTAGTCAGAGCTGATGGTGAGAGTGTTCCATGTAAAGAGCTTTTAGTGAGTCTATGTGAGTGTTCAAAGCCTTGGACGTGTCTTAGCAGCTGATTCAAGATTAGCTCAGGTGGGTGTGGAGCTACAGATGCTCATGGCTCTGAGAGCCAAGATTTTTCTGAATCAAAGCTGGAAATTAGCACAAAGTCTCCCCACTCCTTACATGTTCTGCAAAGAGAAGAAATGTGCAGATCTATTCTGGTCACTCAGTCTCATTGAATATTTATGGAAATTCTGAAGCGAGTGAAATATTCCCAGATATCTCTTGAAGCTGAAACAGGCAGCTTGGAAACAGATAACCAGCAGTACTGGGGTTGTCTGTGTAGGGCAGCATAAATTAAAAAAAAATCACACAGTAATTGTGAAATGTGCCATGTCTTGGTGATTTACCATAAAAAATTGTTAATTTTTCTGAAATCTAACAGAGTAGGAGGGAAAAAAAGCAAAGCAAAATTAAAAAGAAAAAGAGGCATCTTTAAACAACTATTTGTCAGTGCTTTAATGATGCAAGCACTTGATTTAGTTGACCAACAGGATGGAAGTTTCTGTTTTAGTCCAATTTCTTATCATTTTGTACCACACCAGATATTTGGTTTTCCCTAAATTACTTCCACTAAATTTAGGACTCTTTTAATACAGGATCCCTTGATTGCAAAGAAAGTTCAGGTAAAGAGGATTTGTTATAAGGACACTATAGCCAGTGTTATAGATCTAGGAACCAGAGTACAGTCACAATTCTTGAGAAGTGGAGTTGGGAAGATGCTAAGCCAAAGCCATTCTCTTTTTCTCAGGGACCATGGAATAATGATTGTATTATGGTTCTAATTAATTTTCTTCCTCTAGCCTCATCCAGTGCCCTGTAACTTTGAAACCTCCTCCCACTCTGACTTGAGGCTCGGCCATTTGACTTCCATTGGCCAATGGGATATCAGCATATATGATGTAAGCAGAGACTTAAAAAATGTCCATACAATTCCTGCCTTACTCCTCTGGCTTTGCCATGAGAACATGCCCTGGATAGCCTGTGGGACAGTGATACACATGGAGCAGAGCCATGTCAGCTCAGTTGTCCGAGCTGAAGCTCTAAACACATGAGAAAGTCTAGCTAATATTAGCAAAACTACCCAGCCAATGCACAGTTGGCCACAGATGTATGAGTGATCCCATGGAGGCTAGGTTGGATCAGAAGAATTGCCTAGCTGACACAGAGACTAAAGAGCAAAAATAGATGTTTATTGTCATATGCTACTAATATTTTCTGGTTGTTTATTATGCAGCCATATTGTGGCAAATAGATAATGAAAACAAGGGCTACACTGTCTCTTTCATTTCTGTTTCTTCCCCCTCCCTCCCTGCAACCCAGTTCCCAGCTTGTATACTGCCCAGTAGCACTGCCAGACCTTTGTCTGCCTAACCTTACAGGTTCAGTGCATATCACCAACTACCATCTTTGTGTCTCTTGATTCAAATTCTTGACATAGGAAAATTTCTGATTAGTCTGTGGAAAGCCAGTGAATTGGTTTGTTTGGGGTCAGGTGTTGACCTGACCCCAAATCAGCCATGGTTCAGGTGGTGATAATGTGAAAGAACAATGTCACATGGTCTGGGGGCAGTTCTAAGAGGGCGTTTCTTCTCAGAAGTGGACTGTGGCCAGAAAACCACTGTAATTTATATCTCTAACTGAAGAGCAAGACTAGAAAGTAGCAATATGCACAGCAAATTTGCTTTGTGGATCAGTACACCATCTTGAAATAAAATGCTATATATATATATGTATTTAGAGAGAGCAGAGAGAGAGAGAGAGAGAGCTCCCCCAAATCTCTATAAATTATCAGATAGAATTCTTGCCAAATTCCCTAAAAATTTTAGGGGACCAGATCATATGACATTAAATTAATACTTTGATAAAGATTAAACAAGTGGCTTACTTGGCCAGATAAATTTCCCCATAAAAGTTGTATTTTGTTACAGGAAATTTTCTATATTAAAACCACCATATTGGCTTTTAGTAGATGACTTCATTCATTCAATACATATGTCTTGAAGTCCTACCCTATGCTAGATACTTGGTTAGGTCATCATAAGCTCAAAGAACTTATGGCTTAGTGTGGCTATATTAGATATGCACTTATGTAAATACAGAATGATGCAGTATAAGATAGATGCCACATGGGCAATACAAATGATGTGTCAGGGAAGAGAGCCTGACCTAGACCTCATAGTTTAGTTAGCAAAGGGGAAAGAGAGAGAAAAAAATGTGACAATGAGTGTGTATATGTCCATGAATAACTGAAAAATTGTGCTGAACACTGGAATTTGACACAACATTGTAAAATGATTATAAATCAATAAAAAATGTTAAAAAAAAAGGGGGAAAGAGAGCCTAGATAGAGAGAATACCATAATCAAAGTCATAGAAACAACAAGGCACAGGCATTTGGGTAAACAGTAAGTAGGAATTTTTGATTGGAGCTTATGATTCATGTTGGGGATTGATGAAAATAAGACTAGAAAGGTAATCAAGGCTCCACTACAGGAAACTTAAAAGCCAAGTAAAGCAGTTTACCTTTTAATTTGTACTTGGTTGAGAGGTATATAAAGCTTGAATGGAGTTATAATAAGATTAAACAAGTGGGCATTTGCTGGATGATTTAGGGAGGAGATTCTGGAGGCAGGCAGTTTCACTAGGAGTCTGAAGCAGTCTGGCCATGAGAGGCTGGGGCCTAAACTACAGAGATGACATTGAGAATGCCAGGGAAGAGAATGCAAAAAGAAAAATTATATGTAAATAGCCAACTGACAGGTTGAGGCAACTGACTCGATACTGGACAGAAATGTAATGAAGAATCCACAATCATTGAGATTTTAAGTCTAGGTGACATATGGTACTCTCAACATAAATAAGAAATTATTAGGCTGGTGGAAGAAATAGTTTAATTTGTTTAGTTTGAAGTTTCTACAAAATCCAGGTAGAGATGTCCAGTAGATTAGGGAGATAACATAATTTTAGAGCTTAATGGAATGGTTGGACTTAGAGATAAGGATGATACTGATCTTCATAAAAGTAATAACTAAGCCAAGGGAGTGGGAAAACTTTTCAAGAGAGAGAATATACAGAGAGAGATGAGCTAAACCTTGGGGAAGGGAAACAGCCAAGGGGCAGTAATCAAGGTAAAAGTAGAATCGAAAGAATGAACAGAAGGCAGTGAAGGATCAAGTGGTTGGTCGAGAATGCCAAATGCAGAAGAGAAGCAACCTTCCTAGTTGTTCTGGGATGGATGATTGATCTGCTACAAACTAGTCCATTAATAGCTAGAAGTGGAAGTCTTTTATTTTTTAGTTGACTGTTGCAAAGTACTTCCACCTAGGAGCATGTAATTCATACTTAAAAATAACTTTATTATGATTGTATAATAATACATGCTTTTTGTAAAAATTGGAAAAAATCTAACAGTATAAATGATTTAAATAAAAATTTCCCATAATACTAACATCTAGGAATAACCAATTTATTGTTTGTATTTCTTCCCATTAATTTTCCTGTGTTTATCATAAAATTGGGGTCAACATATGTGCACTTGGCAGCATTCTTCATGAGTCAGCCATGAGAATGTGATTCTCTAAAGCATCTGCTTTTATCACTAAAATCATTTGATGAGCTCTCCATGTTTATTTTTGTAGACACTATTTTTAATGACTAAATAATATTCTATTTAGAGATATATCAGAATGTATTACTTCATTAATAGAAATTTGTTTCCAAATCTTTCCCTTATAAAATAATTTCTATCAACTCTTTTTTGCACTTTGGTTTATATCCTTAGGAATGAGTTTACTAGGTTAAAAACTATGCACATCATTTTAAAGGCTTTTGACACATTTACTGAATGACTTTCCCTTAAAGTTGTTGCAGTTTGCTTTTTTCCTTTGTAGATAGGATATTCCATAGTTAATGAGCAAAGTGACTCCTGCATTAACTGAAGGTTGTCTTTAGTTCTCTGTCTCCCTGGGCTACCGTTTTCCCACAAAACATTTTAACGAGCATAATTAAGAAATATTACCAATCAGCGTACATGGCAGTAGTGTGTAACAATGTAGATTTAGGTGGTCCTGCACTACTCTTACCTTTTTCAATCATAAATTGTAGAAAATTAATCTAATAAAAATCCCATACATTCCTATCAAATGTTAAGGCCATTAACTAGTTTTTACCTGAAAAGGTCTGTAAAGCCTTTCAATGTGGATGATAAAAGATATTTAAATTCACTTAACAAGAGCTGATGAAATTGGCCCAGTCATATCTATCTTTTATTCATTTTTCTTTATTCATCTCTAGGTTTCCATTCTCTTGAATCAGCTTCTCACGCTTGGCTCATATAAAACTTTGATAATACATTATTTAATTTAAAATAAAATTTAACATTAAAAAGAATACCATCTTTTGTATAAAAAGGGAGGTGTAATAATATATATCCATATTCCTTTTTAAATACATAAAAACACTCTGGAAGAATATACAAGTAATTACTAAGAGTAACTATTTAGGGATATGGGTGAGGTGGTTGCTGGGTGGATGATGGACGGAGTGGAAGGGACTTTTGAGCCATGTTAATGTCTTACTTAAACTGAATTAAAAAAATAAGATCATGATTTTATGACTTTTTAAACAGCAAAGAAACATGTAAAAGAATATCTACGGCAGTATCATTTTTGTGAACAAAAAATTGGGAAAACCTAAATATTGAGTAGAGAAGGAATAACAAATAATAAATAAAAAATTTAATAAATTATAGTGTAGCAAAAGGATTGATAGGATCTGGTAACCACTTGAACGGAAGATATGACAACCAGATTTCTAGCTTGAGTGGGTGCTGTTACCAAAGGGAGTAGAGGAGGTGTGGTTGTGAGTTTAGTTTGTTTTTTTTCAGTTCAGTGGACATGTGTAGGAAGTGTTTGTGGAATATCCTAGTAGATATGTCTAGTAGGCATTTGAATATTTGAGACTAGGACTCAGAAGAGAGTTCAAGATTGAATTTATAGATGTATGAACCATCAGTATAAAAGTGATAGTTACAGCCACATACATAGGGTGATATTGAGGGAGAGAAGAGAAATTGAAAGACATGTTTTATTGCTGAAGACATTACTTCCATGGAGCAAAGAAAATATTATTTTGTAAAATCATACATGATTTATAAGGTCACTAGCACTTTTAATGTTCTTACCTGTTCCTATTTCACTTCTTAGGTGTTTTGTGCATTTTCATTATTCTGGGTTTAATATAAAGACAGTGATTTGTGACTAGTTGGTGCTGGATGAGGGTTATACTGTACTTTCTTGGAGTCAGAGGTCAATATTTTGAAATATTTAGCACTTGTAAATACTATATGTAAAACCATACTGTCTTTGGGTGATTGGGCCAGTTATTTTGAAGGCAGGCTTCAGCCAAGGGAACAGACATGTTATTGAGCACCATCCATGTGTCAGAAACTGTGTTAGGTGTTTTATATATATTACCCTATTTCATTGTAACAGTATATCTATAATTCTAGTATTTTATCCACAGTTTGCAGGTGATATAACAGGCTCAAAGAGGTTAAATGACTTACCCAAAGTCACGTTTGAGGAAATGTATAATAAAAGCTAGTGTTTCTCAGCCCTGTTATACATAAGAGTTATCTGTGAAACTTTAAAAAATATGCATTCCAGGGTTCCCTAGGAGATTTTGATTTAGTAACTTTTTGATGTGGCCCTGGGTGATGGAATTCTACAGTGCTCCACGGGTGATTCTGCTGGGTGGTTAGGGAGGTGGTTAAGAGCTCTGGATTCAGACAGACTGTATGAGTCTTGGCTCCAGTTACCGGCATTAGGATCTTTGGCAAATAAATCTCTCTAAACCTCAGCATTTATTCATCTGTAAAGTGAAGATTATAGTAGCCCTACCTTGTACCAGTGTTGTAGAGATTGAGACACATGTGCTGAATAGTCTCCCATTTCCACTCCCAATTCCTGCTCTTCCTTGCTCTTATGTCCTAAGAGGCTGGCTTATAGTGTTTTTGTCAAGGAGCTCCCCTGCCTTCCAGCTTCTGGTTGGGTTCAGCCAGCAGGAGGTCAGAGGTCAGGAGGAGAGTGTGAGTATATATTCCCATTTCCTCTCTGATGATTTGTCATGAGTTGGCCATGGCTGTGTTCTTCTGCCTAAAGTCACAGCTCCTGTCAGATGGCCCTCTACTGGAGCTATAGTGACAGCTCTAATATTTTCTGGCTCCCAGTAAATGCCCTCCCCACCTTGTCCCTTCAGCAAAGGTGATAAAGGGTTTGCGGCTATTGCTATCCCTGAAGCACTGCATCATCCTTTAACCTTGATCACCCTTTTGCAAATAGTCTCTTCATTAAACTCTTAATTATCCCATTTGAGTGGGCCATCTGTTTCCTACTTGGACCCTGACAGGTACTACATATAGAGTGCTTAGCACAGTTCTCAGCACACATTGGATTCTAAATAAATGTTCTGTGTATTACATTCTTCAAATGTATGCATTCTGTTGTTTCATTTGGTGTTTATGCTTCATTTGGTCCTTAAAATTTAGTAAAATCTTGTTTAAGTAGAATTCAGGTAACAAGGGCCCTCAATTAAGCAAGTATTCATTCTCCTTTTTCCCCCCTACTACATTTTGATTTTCAGAAAGGGAGATAAATTATTGGAAGATAAACTTATATTTAGGATTTTGTTAAAAAAAAAAAAGCAACTTCTTGGAGAATGTTCTAGAACAAGTGTATATTCAACTAGTGTAAACTATTCCTGGGATTGCATTCTGCCTCTGCCTCTACTAAGTCACTTAATTTCTCCTAATTCATAGAGTTGCTGTGGTCTTCCAATGAGATAAAGTATATAAAGTGCCTACCACAACCCCTGAAACAAGATACATGTGATTCCTTTCTTTTTTCTTGGTTTCCATACCAGGCTTTGACAGATTGATGGCCCTGAGTCCCTAAAATAAACCAGTCATCAGCCACATGTTTCGAGTGGTTTCTATACTGGATTTCTTCTGACAGGAAAGTGGGCAGCATGTTTTAAAAAGATACTCATAAATGACGCAGAATCTAAAATAAGTTTTTGGTTATTAGTGTTTGAAAACTGAAATATTTCAACAAAAAGATTTCCTGTTTTTTTCAGAATTTTGTCTAAAATAGCTTTGTTTTGTTATTACTATTTAAGCTAATTATTAAACTCTAAGCATACACACACACACACATATATATATAATGTTTTTGCTTAGAACAGCAAAAAATTCAGATATGCCAGCTATGTGTTTTCCACTGTACTAAACTCTTCCATTAAACAAGAATCAGAAGGTTACTGAGGTCTAATGGACTAGAGATGGAGCTACAACAAGCAAATAGAATTTTTCTTTCCATTCCGCCTACCAGATACAGGACATCAATTAAAGCCGTAATTAAAGAGATGGAGCTCCGTCTCTCTTTAGGGAATACATGTTAAATATACAACGTATATTTTATGCCATTGTTTCATGGAAAGGATAGAAAGAAAATGGTATCTTAAAGTGACATGTCATTTATTCTCCAAATATAATTATTTCTTTGTACTATATAAAATGAAGCTTGAAGACACAAACCAACTGGCTATGATGGTGATTTTAATTATTTTTTTAAATTGTAGAAGCCTCATTACATTATGTTGTATAACTATAGAACATCAACCTTTCTTGATGACTTCAGTCTAAACAATAGGTCAGATTGGTAGGAGTTGTAAATGAGCAAAGTTGACAGTGGTAGGCAGTCAGTATTTTTTCCTCTCTGTAATTTTGTACCAGACTAATTGTTATTCCTGTAAATTCTGATTATGGTTTTAAATATATACCACATGAATTAAGGAGAGTTATTTATTTTACAAGTTAAAAAAGATTATTCATTTTACAAAGTAATTCACAAACAAAAACAATCGCTTTAAGTCCATATCTTTCCAAATGCATTTTGGTGTTTGTTTAATGCTTCACTGCTGGAAACCAAGCTAAAAACTAAAGTGGTGGGAGTCACTATCCTTTGAAAGTCCTAAAAAGAGAAAATAACTCTAAATGATTGTGCAGACCAATGGAAAATAGGATTGAATTGACAAAAGTCCCATTTATTTATGTATTTTTGGTAGCACAAGTCTATACATAGACCCCCATCTTCTCTCTTGAACACATGAGCAGAGTCCAAGGCTGTCCCTTCCTTTTCTCTAAACGTGGGTCAGGTTGGTGATTCTGGAGGACCAATCTCTTCATGGCTTACATCCCTGTTTACCTGTATATTCTATCTCCCTTTCAGGCAATTCACATTGCTCATTACCATATTAAAATTTCTGCTATGTTCTGCAGAAAAGAAACCTCTTTAACCTTGTTGAACCTAGCAGTTCCCAAACTTATTTCATGTGACTTTTTTTTTTTTCACTGTAATACCTTATTAGTTGATGGTTGTTCTGCAAATAGTTGTGATTTTGGTGAGCCCATGAGAGGAGGTGAGCTCATGGTCTTTCTACTCTTGTTGTCTTACGCAGTCCCCTCTCTCACTGTCATACGTTAAGCACCTGAATGGATTTAAGAGCAGTCCAAACAGCTCCTGTTAAGCTTCTTTCCACATTGCTACTGAAGTCTGTAAAGGAGTCCTCTATGAAGTTTATAAAATTTATTTTGAAAAGTCCCCCAAGGGCTTTTAGATTTAAACTAGGTTTTCAGAACTCCACATGCTCTTGATAAGACCACTTCCTCTTTCCAGAACTGGATTTAAAGGAGGATCCAGGTTACATGTGCTGCAGAAAAGCCCACTCCTCTCAAGGTGGCAACATTACCCACTGTAGGATTAAGGGCGATGTGTATGTGTGTGTATACACACACACACACACACACACACGCACACATATATGTATATATATATGTATATGTATATATGTGTGTCTATATGTATATATGTGTATGTGTGTATATATATGTATATATTTGTGCTTAATGTAGTAAATTCCTTCAACACTGTCAACCTCACCACTACAAATTGCCTAGGAGACTATCCCCTAGAAAAAAGCTATAATTAGATTGAATTCCTACCTTCCCCTAAGAGACCTACTATGGACTGAGTGTATCCCTCCAAAATTCATATGTTGGAAACAAATCTCCAATGTGATAGTATGTGGAGGTGCCCTTGTAAAGAGACTCTAGAGAACTCCCTCACCCTTTCTGCCGTGTGAGCACCCAGTGAGAAGATGGCCATCTGTGACCCAGGAAGCGGGTCCTCATCAGATGCCAAATCTGCCAGTGCCTTGATCTTAGACTCCCCAGCCTCCAGAACTCTGAGAAGTAAATGTTGTTTAAACCATCCAGTCCATGATATTCTGTTATAGCAACCCAGAAGGACTAAAACAAGCCCCAATCCCAGGACTAATCCTTTCATACCTTGTGTATTTGTTTACCTCAGTCACTCTCAGAGAGCCAAGCCCCAGATAATCCCTCATTTCCTAGATTCCCTTAATTAGACCCAATATCATACTCCTTCTTGATCCCCTCAACCATTCCAATGCATTATTTGCAACTCATGGTCTGCTATCAGCAATATCAATAATGTTTGCAGCTATGTCTGTGAACACCCTTTTCATTTTTGTCCTAACTGAAACGTGGCTTTCCTTGATGGTATAACTGCTCTGAACCTCTTACAAGTGGAACTGCTTTTTTTTTCCTCTCATACATCCCACAGTCTTCAGGTTTCTCCTCCCTCCTCTTTCAAAAACCTAATCTCTGTTGACACTCTGGCCATTAGACCAACTGTTACCAACCCTTTCCGTCAGGCCCCAACAAGAGTCCTCCTGCTTGGTGTCACTTGCACCAATAGAAAGAGACAGTTCAGTTCAGAAGCAAAGGGAAGTTTTATTCTTTGATCAAAGAATGGAGACGTGTGAATTTGCAACCTGGAGTCCATGCTCTCCCCCACATGCCATTGACAAGGCTGCTTTGTAGGGTTCTTTTCTGTGGAGGCGGGTGGAGTTCTTGCATGAGGTGCACAGCTGCGCTGCTCAAGGCTTGGGTTAGCATCTCTGCACATGGCCTGCTACTGCCATTTGGATTGCAGTGTTGTGTGCAGTGCTTCTGACTGCTGAGCTGAGGCATCAGGTATGGCCCTTTCACACTAGGAACTCTGATCTGAAGTGCCAGGTGCAAGGCCTCTGCACACAGCACCCTATAAGGAATTGAAACTAGACTAAGCACACATATAAAAAAGGGTTAGACTTTATTACCCAGATTTCTATTTTTACTTCCCAGGAATTGTTAATGGGCTTTGCACAACTACTCCTTGTTAGTCATCTACTGAATTACTGGTTATTACCCATTATTCACTGGAAATTTTAGCTTTTGACACATTGCTTTCTCTCCATCTCTTTTCCTTTCTTGATGACTGGAGTGTCCATGGAGATTTCTTTCCAGCTCTCCGGCTTCTCTGTTCCTTCACATCTTCTCTTTGAGTTATCTTGACATTCACCCCACCTTATCCAAGACTTTCGATGGTCATTGTTTGGACCTTGTAATTACTAATAAACTGCCTTCCTCCCCAGAAACCTAGAAGAACTTTCTGAACACCATTTACTGTCTCTCTAGTTTACTTAATCTGGTAGCTTTAGCTCAATGATTCTTCAAGTGCTTTGGGATCTCCAATCCAGTGACTCCTCAACTTATTCAACTGTCCATGATTTACTTCATACCCTCATTTCTTCCTTACTGAACTTAGATTCCATGGTCTATCACTATAATCTCAGCCTTTGCAAAATACTGAACTACTTTGTTTCTCTCTACTTTTGTCATACTAGGGTTAAGGAAAACCTTAACCGTAGTTCAATCTAACACTCCACCAACTCAAATTCTGCGCCTAAGCAGTCAAACCTGACTGCAAAAAAATCACAACTCTTCCTACTGGATTAACTTTAAACCTATAAATCTCACTGTCCTAACATAATTCTCAAGAAAATTTGTGCTCCCATTTTCCCAGAAAATATTTTCACCTGTTCCCCTTAGAAACCTCCAACAGCTCCTTTACTATTCAGCCTGAACTGATAATCTTATTCCACTGAGAAAATAGAAGCAATCGGAATGAAGATATTTCATCTTCCCACCTCTTTATCTACCAACTCATCTCTGCTGTCTTCTTAGAATAGATAAACTGTCCCTGGTCTCATCTAAGGCCATTCTTTTGCATACGTACTGGATCTCATCTCCTCTCAGCCTCTCACGTTTTCAACTACTTTACTCCAGCAGTTATCTTCTCTTTATTTTCCTAAATCAAATTTCTCCCTCTCAAGAATCATTATCATCAATGTACAAGCATGTTATTTTCTTCATCTTAAAAAATTCCTTCATTGACCCTACATCATTCTCCAGTTGTCCACCCCACTTCTCTGCTTTCTTTTGTAATAAAAAACCCTAAAAATAGACATTTGTACTTAATGTCTCTATCTCCCATTCTTTTTTGAACAAACTCCAATCAGACTCTTATTCTCACCCTTTAACTAAAATGGCTTCTGTTAACATCGTGAATGACCTTTATCTTGTTTAAGCCAGTGGTCAAATACCTTTCCTCATCTTAACTTGCCTCTCAATGTCATTGATACAATTAATCTTTCTGTGTCAATTTGAGTCCTTGGAGGAGCATATGCCAAAATGTGATTAAAGTTATAAGAGTATTATTGAGGGCAATATCTATGAATGATCAAAGAGAGGGAGCAGGAGAATGTAGGGAAAGCTTCAGTCTGGGATGTAGGTCAGATACCTGTGAAAAGGGAGAAAGAAAAAATTATAAAGTAGGAAGAGGCTCAGAGGAGTCACTGAACCACAGTTGCCCACTTGAAGAGTTCCACATACTACAGTAGAACTCTACACTGCTCAGTCATTGGCTGGCAAGTGTACAAAGGAAGCATGGCCTCAACACAAATTGCATGGTAGATAAAGAAAGATGGAAGCTGGGGTTGCTGATCTGTTATACCCCTGCAAGGCAGATCTGAGTGGAGCTTTAACATGGCCACATGTAATTCTTTCCTTTTGAAACAACATTCTTTAGTTGGTTCTTGGCATTCTACACTTTCTTGATTTTCCACCTTCCTAGTACTTCTTGTTGAATTCTCCTCCTCTTTCTAAACTCTAATGACTGGAGTATTTTCAGGACTAAACTTCTACCCTCTTCTGAATCTATGCATACCACTTAGGAGAATTCATACAGTGTGATGAATGATACACAAATTTATACCATAACTTACCACTCCTACATTTGGATATCTAAAACATGCTTCAAGACACCAAAAACACTACTTTGAGAAGATATAAGCACCTCAATGTTCATAGCAACATTATTTACAATAGCCAAGTTATGGAAGCAACCTAAGTGTCCATCAACATATGAATAGATGTAGAAGATGTGGTATATATATATATAATGGAATATTATTCAGCTGTAAAAAAGAATGAAATTTTGCCATTTGCAACAACGTAAATGGACCTAGAGGGTATTATGCTTAGTGAAATAAGTCAAGCAGAGAAAGACAGATACTGTATATTTTCACCTCTATGTGTAACCAAAAAAAAAAAAATCAAATGAATATAACAAAACAGAAACAGACTCACAGATACAGAGAACAAAGTGGTGGTTTCCAGAGGGTAGAGGGGTTGGGGAGGGGCAAAATGGGTGAAGAGGATTAAGAAATACTAACTGCTAGGTATAAAATAGGTAAGTTACAAGGATGAAATGTACAATACAGTGAAAATGGCTAGTATTTTATGTTAAACTTATATAGAGTATAATCTATAAAAATATCAAATTACTATGTTGTATACCTAAAACTAATATAATATTGCAAGTAAGCTATACTTTAAATAAATAAATAAATAAATAAATAAATACCTCAAACTTAACATATCCAAACAGGAATTGATTTTCTAATGCCTCACAGCTCACAAAACTTCTCCTTCCACAATGTTACCTAACTCTGTAAAAGGCAACACAACTGTTTATTAGTTGTTCAAGTCAAAAGTCTTAGAGTCATATGTAAGTCTTCTCTTTCCCTCACACTGCAACATTTAATTCATCACCAAATTCTGTCTGCTTTTGGTTCAAAATTTGTCCTAGTATGACCATTTCTAACTACTTTCACATTTACCACCCCAGTTCCAAGACTGCTTCAGGTTCTCCCTTTTACTCTCCTAATAGAATTCTATTGTGCTTTCCTGGTGTTTCTGGACTTTTGCATCTTTGCAGTCCTCTTCCCATGCCTCCGATACTTATACTTCAGTTGACCTATCTGTTTGGTGTGAGGCTTGAATCAAGAACCAAACACTATTTTTTAAATCTCCTGTGGCTCTGCATTGTACAGCTGGCAACTCATTCATTCAATCAACAAATATTTATAGAGTGTCTTCCACGTGTAAGGGATAGTTCTAGGTAATAAGGATATAGCATGAGCAAAACGGATAATATCATAGCTCTCTATAGAACTTGTATTCTAATGGAGGATGACAGACAATTAATAAATATATAATTTGTTATGGGGGGGAAGTGATAGAAAAATAAAAACAGGTATGGGGGTATCAGAAGCACTGGGTGGTGTTTGCTGTTTTTTATAAATGGTGGTTATGGAAGGCTACTCTGTGAAGGTGACATTTGAGCAAAGCTGGAGGGAGAGAACCATGCAACTGTGGAGAAAGGGTGTCCCAGGCAGAGAGAAGAGTTATACAAAAGCCCTAAGGTAGGAGTGTCCCTGGTAAGTTCAGTGAGGCAGTATTAGTTATCTATTGTTGTGTAATATGTTACTCCAAAACCTAGTGGCTTAAGACAAAAATTATTTATGACATCACAGAATCTGTAGGTAAAAAAAGTATCAGTATGTACCTTTGTCTTGCAAGGCTTCAATCAAGATGTTAGCTAGGATATATTTCTCTCAAGGCTTGACTTCATAGCTTACTCACATGGCTGCTGGCAGGATTCATTTCTTGCAGGGTGTTGAAGATCTCACTCAGTTCTCTGCTGACTGTTGGTCAGTCACTTCACACATGGCTCTCTCCATAGAGAAGCTCACCATGTGGCAGCTGGCTTCCCTCCAATTAAGCAAGTGAGAGAGCAAGAGAAAGTGAAGATGTGATCCAGACCCTTGTTGTAACTCAGTCTCTGAAGTGACATCCCATCACTTTTGTCATACTCTGTTTCTAGAAGCAAGTCACTAAGTCCAGTCTCCACTCAAGGGTAGATTACACACGGGTGTGGATAGCAGGAATGAAGGATCATCGAGGGCCATTAAAAAAAAGATTACTTACTACAGAGGTCATTGTGGCTGAAGCAGAATGATCAGGGGATATAGTTATAGGAAAAGTAGTCAGAGAGGTTGAAGAAGGATCAGGTATGTGCGGTCTTTTCAGCCCTTGTATGGATCTGAATTTAAAAGAATCACCCTAGGTGGGTTTGGGAGAATGGACTATATGAGAGCAAGGGCTGAAGCAGGAAGAGCAGTTAGAAGATGGCTGCAATAACCCAGGTAAGATATGATGGTGACTTGGACCTGGGTAGCAGCAGTGGAGGTTGGATATTCTGAATATTTTCTGAATATGGGGTGTGAAAGAGAATAGTCAAGGGTGACTGTAAGGGTTTTAATCTGAGGGTCTGGGTGAATAAAATAAACATTAATTGAGATGAGGCATGCTGTAGGAGAAGCAGGTTTAGAGATAAAAATCAAGATTTTGGTTTTGGACACAGTAACTTTGAGATGCTAATTAGACAATGTCATATAGGAAGTTAAATATATAAGTCTGTTGTTCAGGGATAAGTCCAGGCTGGATATATAAATTGGGGCAACATCAGCATAAAGATAGCATTTAATGCCAGGAAACTGGATGATATCCCCTACAGAGAGAATGTGTAAAATGACAGAGGTCTTAGAACTGAATGGTGGTGCACCTCATTTGGAAGTTGGCAAGAGGAGGAGGGGCATGCAAAAGAGACTGAGAAGAAGCAGCCAATGAGGTAGAAGTAAAAGTAGAAGGAATTCCTTGAGATAATAGCATGTAGTTGTTGTACCACTTAATTCTTATGGCTTCAGGCAGGAGTGTGCCTTGAGGGATATAAAGATAAAAGTGAAAAAGTAATACAGTTAAGCTGATTTCTGCTCAGACTCCTTAGCAGAGCTTGAAAATCAGATAGCTCTAACCCTCATATGGGAGAGAAGAGAGAAGGAGAGAGAATGTGTGTGTGTATACTCATACATGTATATCCTGAATTTGAATATACTCTGTGGTTTGGCAGAGGGCCCGCCACTCCATATTGCATTATTGTATTCTTGTTGACCTAATTCACACATCAGTGTCCTCTACCAGGGTCCTGGAGGCATTTGAATTTGAGAGGCATATAGCTGGAACCATTTAAAATATTTCTTATTTCTAGATGTATCCCATTCAGTTCAATTTAATAAAAACCAGAAACATAAATAATCCATTTAACAAAAAATATCAGTCAAGTCAGTTTCCTAACATTGGTGAAATGAAATAATTTTTTTCTCTCTAGAGAAAAGCAATAAAATTAATGATAACTGATATTTGTATAGCATTTTACCCACATTTTCTCATTTAAATTCCACTATAATGATGTGATATATATATATATATATATATATATAATTTTATAGATGAGGTAAATGAAGTCCAGCTTGTTCAATGTCATACAGTAAGAAGGCAGAGCTAGATGCTGAACACAGTTTGTGGTCGATTTTCCATCTTAGGTACAAGCAATGATGGTGCTTGGAAGAAGGGTCATCCTCCGCAGGGCTATGAAAACAAACTCAGAGGGCCTTGGGAAGGTGCAGGCAAATAACTATTATGTATGAAGCATAGATAAAATTGTTATCTCTGAATGTGAGGTTAAGTAAAATATTTGCTGTGAATGAGACTGAGAGAAATTGTGCTTTTTGCACTTAGATGAATTCCTACAGTTCCACTGGTTTCTCCTGGAGGAGAATCAAAATCACTAACACCTGTCACAATACCGTATCTGTGTATTCAGTGGAACCCTCTCCCCTCAGGGTGGCATCCACTTTAGATACTCAGGTCTTAAGTTCCTCTTGAGTATTCATAGGAAAATATTGTATTTAAGGAGTCAGATCTAGTTATCTGAGTCTCATACAGCCAAATGACACATGTATTTTCTTCCCAGAAGCCATTTCCCTCCTGACTTTGCTTTAGTATGAAACAAATTAGTGACTCCATTGGCATCTATTACAGCATCTTCCTTTTCCCTAAGTTTCAAGGAAGAACTGTGCCTGTTAAAGGAGATTTAAATTATGGTGTGGCAAGGATGCTATTGCCACTTACAGTTCCTTTCTGCAGTATTTCAAACTTCAGTGCCTTAGCTGGTTACAGAAATAAATCTTTAACGTTATTATTGCATTCATTTTATTTCTTATAGAAGTACCTGAAGCTTACCCTTTTTCTAATGGTGCAACATGTATTGGAATTCTCAAACCTATACCCATGTTTCTTTTTTAGAAATGAAACAAAATTCAACAGTATCAAATGCATGAAGTGCAAATCCATCTATTTTGAACTGATGTCCTAACTTTGTTTACAAAGTAATGTGTAGCATGTTATGTCTCAGCACCAGCATTGTAAATTAATTGAGTCATAAATTAATAGAAGAGTTACTAAGTCTAGGCTAATGGTAAAGGGTAGTTATATATAGATTTCAAATATTTTAAGTAGATTCTTTGTTTTCAAATGAAATTTTCTGTGAAACTCAGTTAAAAAAAAAGATGGAGCTACTCTTCTTAAAGCTCTTGTTGGTGAGAGTTCCTGAACCATGTACTCTGAATCTCCCCCTTACTCCATAGTGGCCTTGAAGTAACTCAGGAGAACCCCCAAAACTTCAGGTAGTTTGAAAAATCACAAGAGTACAGTATTAGCACAAGGGCATCCAACCATTCCAGGGAGGGCTCAGAAACTTATGTTTAAGAATGGAGGTGGGAGAGGGTTAGCTCAAGCGGTAGAGCGTGTGCTTAGCACGCACAAGGTCCTGGATTCAATCCCCAGTACCTCCATCAGAAAACTAACTAAATAAATAAGCATAATTACTTCCCCACTACAAAAAAAAAATGGAGCTGGGGGAAGGAATAGTGGGAACACTCTGACATGGAAACTCATTTAAATATTGAGGGAAAGTGTGGACATGGCTAGGAGTCACTCATACAGGCAACTAAATCATAGCTTTCTGTGGTGAGGGAAGGTTAAAGTAAGTGGAACCTTCCAGACCAGGTGAACAGAGAGGACAGACCTGCTGGGAAGGAGAGAAAAGCAGGTCATTGGAAGGTTAGAAACCAGAAGATTCCCCAAGACCTAGGAACAGAGAGAACAAGTAGAAAGGAGGTAGGAGGGAGGTAGAGAGGAAGACAGAGAGAGCCAGAGAGAGCCCGAGAATGAGAGTGAGAGAGAGAGATGCCAATCTCAGGTTGAGAATTTATGTAAATAAATACGGGATCGGCTGCAGGAAAGAAAATATCCTGCTGGGAAAGCTGTTAAATGACTGGGGGTATAAAAATGCTGGCCTATTATTTATGAAATTACAACACACGATGGTGCCTGTTAACATGTCAAGTCCCACAAGGATCTGAGGAAAATCTGCCTTTAGAGGAAAACTATTTTCTGTGAGGGACCGGACAGGATAGAGTTAAATAAATAAAATATGCTGAGGAGAGTCTAATGTGGAGAGGAACCATCTGGCAAAATCTCCACTATGCCCACACTGCCTTCTTTCTCAGTGCCCTTCCCTAGGGGCCTTGGAACAGCTGTGTTGAGATACTAGACCCAGAGTTTTCACATTCATATCAAAAGTGAAACCCAAAATGTCTGCACTGCTGCTGATTAGAGAGAGCATTTGAGTGGTTCAATATTGAGAAGATTTGTGGCACATTGGACTCCTTTGCTTTGAAACACCCAACTTGTTATGAGTGTGTTTCTCAATGCTACTTGGCTCAGCTTTTATTTTCAAATCTTTTTGCTTTACTGCTGTATTGTCTCTACTGGTGATAAATACAAAATTTCAAGGAAATGCTTGAAATGCTTTCAGACATTCCCCTGAGCCAGGATTTCAGTGCTGCGTGGTGTGTTGAAAAGAGAAAAGGCTTTAGGGTCAGTGAAGCCTGTGTGAAAATCTGTCATGTAGATGGGCAAACTGCTTAACCTCTCCAAGCCCAGTTTCATCATCTGTAAAATGGGAGTAGTCATAGTTTTGTTGCATGGTTGCTGTGAACAATAAATGATGCATCAAAGGTAAAGCACTCAATATGGTACCTGACACATAGTCTTTGCCCTATAAATGTTAGTTGCTGCTTTGTTGTTATTATTACTCACTTCTCCTAATGGAAATTGAAGCTTCCTAACTTGATGCACAGATTTTGTGGGTGTGTGTGTATAAAACACATCTAAGTCTTTGGTTAGTGATAATCATCTGATTGTTGTGACAAAATTTACCCCTGAGTGATCTAAAATGCAAATACTATATACATATCACCTAGAATTGTTCTTAGATCATGTTTTCTCATAGCTTGTGCTTTCCAGACTTCTCGAGGCCTTGGTGATTATATTGCTTTACTAGAAGTCCATTATGAGTAAGGGAAGGCAAGTGGGAGGCTTGGGGTGCATGGTTCAGGGACCCTCACTCCTACCCCTGCTTTAATCAGAGAAACTCCATTTTCCAAAAATGCAGAGAATCCAAGGGAAGAAAGTATTTCAAGGAGTAGGAACATTCAAATAGAATCCAAGGAAAATGTGGAATTTCAAAATTTATTGGCCTTTGTAGAGAAGGTAGGAATCTTAAGCAGCAGTGATTTTATAACCATGGACCAAAATGTTGCAGGCAGCAGCCCAAGGGTCTGACCAATGGAATGCCAGGAAATCATCTGTCAGGAGCCATAGATAGGATCAAGAAATCAGGGACAACCAAATAGCCTTCCTAGCTCCTGGCACCCTATTTTCCATGGGGATTGAGGCCTTTTACTTTCTCTCATTTACCCATAGAGGGAAATTAAACCCTATGGAGTTTCTACAAGGTGTTCAAGAAAAAACCTGGTATTGTGTCATACCAGAGTAACTAGAGGATTAGGCAGAGTAGGCTAAGTTCAGCGACTGGTAAATTAGATGGTAAGTAATCAAGTTCTCAAACAGAAGATAAATCATGCTACTGTAAGCCAGGGCTAGAGAGTAGCTAGGGCCAAGGAGGTTATCAAAGGCAGTGATCAAGGAGTGAAATTATCGAAGTGAGAAAAAAGGGACCGAATTCTTGGACAGAGGGGAAAGTCATCCAAAGAGCAGCCTAGTGGAGAGTAGGGGTAGAGATCAAAGAATTAGGTTGGACTCCACTGCCCCTGAGAACCTCTGTAATTCTGACATGTTATCATTCTGTCTAGTGAACACACAATGAAAGATCGCCTTTGAAAAAATGTTCTTAGACGTGACCCCATGTCTTTGGGGATCATATAGTCCATTGAAAAGAATAGGACAGGATCTAAGCAACAAATTAGGGGATTTATAAAGTTTGCCTTCCAGGCATCCAATGCTCCTTCCCCCAAATCTTCTGTCAAATGGAAAGAATCTTACACACTTTGCCATGATGTCTGCTGTATTACTCCAAGACAATCTGATCTGACATTTTAACTTTCAAATGACAAAATTTCTGGCATCAGTGATAATTCAGTGACCTTTTAAGAATAATTACACACACTATGTTTACTGTTTCTCAAAGGGTGGCCTACTGACCAATTACACTGAACTCACTTGAAGAACCATATTTAAAATGTGAATTAACAGACTCTACCAAATTAGCTGATTCAGAATATTTGAGGGCAAGACCCGAGAATCTACATTTTAACCTACCTACTAGGTAATATTTATCCACAAGTTTGAGAACTACTGACATGTGAACTCATTCATTCAGCTTCTTCATTGAGGCTAGTCTTGAGATGTGATAAACATGAACAGCTTAGAGAGATTCCTTCCTTGGAGTGGATAGTATACATATGTGACATCCTAAATATGGTTTATTTACTTAACCCAAAGTGGGTGTAGGTTCACTGCTATTGGATGACACTGTTGTTTCTAAATGCTTTTAAACAATTTTCACATACTTCTGAATCTCATTTTTTTTTACTTTTGTTTAAATATGTTCTGAATGCAGAAGTCAGTGTGGTGGGATTTTTTTTTCTAACTTCTGTTTTTAGTGGATCTGAGATTCATTCACCATGGCTCCTGTGAGCAGAGGCAGAATACTAGTTTCACCTTATTTTCATATAAGATGCAATGAAGGCAGCTGAGGGAAATACACTCCAAGTTTCTTTTCTTCCAAATCTTGTTATCTAAAGTTTGGGGAAATAGCTGGAAGAAAGCACTAGATTTAGGAAAAAAGACATCTAAATCATACCCAAGTGCTAAATAATGCAAACATTGACCTCTGGATGGCTAGGATGGCTCTTACAATAGTAGAGAAGAACAAAAACTGCCATTATCATGAAGGTGATTTAGGGATAGAAGTCTGACCTTTCTTCATTCTGTGAAAGTTACATTATTAAAGACCTGGTAAATTATGACACTGCTGAAGTTGAAATATTGTTATTTTTTTCTGTAGGTTTTTTTCTCTAAAGAAAATTCTTAATCTTTTTTTGCTTCTTCATGAAGTTTAATAGATAGGCTTACAAAAAAAGTAGAAACATCATGAAATGCTAAACTCAGGTGGAGATAATGAAATGCTTCTAGAAAAACAAATACTCCCCCTGCCAAGGACCATCTTACTTTGGCTCTATCCCTAGAAATATGACTATGCCTGCTACTCCCCAAAAGCTGTTGGGGTGGGGGTTAGAGGGGCTGTGAAAGGTTAGGCTATTGTTTTGCAGAGATAGTCTGGCAGATTAAGCAGTGAACAATAATTTAGTGAATGCCTTTAGTATGCCCACTGTTGTGGTTGATGCTATATTAAGATCACCTCAATTTATTCTTTCTGCATTTTTTTCTTAAAAAGTAATAATGCAGACATCAGCTTTGCGTATAAGTCACTTGAATCAAGCATTCAGTGGGTTCAACAATTCAGTCAAATTGGATATTTGGCATTTATTAAAATTACCTTTACTCCTTTCCACTCACTGCCTTCAGTTAGCTGAAGTCAACCAGTCATTGTTCTGAATTTGGTTGGCCTCATTTGTACATGTAGACATAGCCTTCGGTATTCAAAAAAATAATGCTTAATAAAATATCCCAAGCTACCCAACTTCAATTGAGTTGCTAAAGTCATTCTTAACAAGCCAAAGTGGAAACAGGAAAAACCTCGCCTTGGCTCGTTCAACTCAAGGATTGAATTCCCAGACAATATCAACCCTGATAAAATATGAGGCCAGATAAAACACCGTGCTAGAGGATCATTCTGAAGACTGATCAAGTGTCGGAAGGCGCTCTGTACTGCTATTGAGATTTCAAGGCAGAACAGAAGCTAATAGTCTCTTTGGTAGTTATCTTGGGGTAGGTGTGACTTCAGGGTCATAGATAAATAAAGATGATTACCATCTGTATACCCAGACACCATACAGTCCCTCAACTCTGCAAATTCCCATTATGCCCATCCAACAAGATTTTATTACAGGTCAATAAATAAGAGAGAAAGAGAGCGATTGTAGCTGGTGCTCTGAGGCGGAAGGTAGAGAACACAGCTGCATTTAATTGTGTCCTGACTGTTGTGTTTGGCTTCAGGTTCACATTCAGTTAATCATAATTTGTTTCTCAAGCAAGTTTTAGGTCTCCCTTTATAACTGACTCTTCAATCTACCTCCTCAAATGGCTTTTCAGTGCTTAACGAGCTTACTACATTGGTCTCTTGTGAGGTAATAGCAATAAAGTTAAAAGGAGGGAATCATGAATCACAAGCTTTGTTCATGGGCCATGGTTTTTCCCGGGTGTTAGCCTTAAGATGCTAATTAATGGGCACTATATCAATCAGCTGGGTAGATAGACATTTGCCTGCTTGCTCAGCCCAGAGGGGGACCTAGCCTAGTGCCTCTGTAGTCCCCTGCCACTTTGGGTAAATATGAATCTACCTACCATGCCTGCCTCCTTATTTATTCTGGTGGAATAAGGAGGAGATATGACAAAATATGAATATAGGATAGTGAAAAATGAGGTTTAGAAAAGAACAATAAGGCCGTCCACTGTCAGGTTCAGGGTTATGGCTGGTAGGCAAGATAGGGATATTTGAGAGCTTGGCAACTTGTGTGAATGTGGCAATGAGTCTGTGAAAACACAGTCCATTGAAAACATATGGCCTATTATCTTGGAACACTGGATCCTTAAAGTATAATCTTAAAAAAAAATACAAACGAGTGTGGCACAATGTCTTCAGCACTATATTTTCAACTCAGATCTTGCTCACTACTGCTATAAATCCCAGAGAGTAGTGACCCAGTTAGCAGTGGCCTTCTTCTGGTGGGAATATTAAAGTGAGGAAGTAATTACTATGCTCTCATTGTAGGCCTAGAACTGTGTTATACACAGTAGGGATCTGGGGAATAAAATAATAAGAAAGGTAAGATTCTTGCTCACAATTAGCTTCAGTGTAATGTGGGGTGGCTGCCTCATGTACATAGATAAAGTAGAGAACAATGCACAGATCATTGATTACTAGAACTGTAAGGGACATTTAATTCAACCTACATTCTGATGCATGAATATTCTTAAACCATATCAGTCAAGAGGTTGCTTGGTATCTGAATACTTATAGTAATAGGGAATCCCATGAATTCTGCAGGTCATCTACTTGGTATTCAGACAGCTGACTTTTAGAAGGTAGTTGCTTATGTAGGGTTCAAATCTGCTTTCTGATAGTAGCCACCAAATTCCTTTCCTTGAGATCACTCATCACAAGCATACTTCCTTTCTTCCACATGATACTGAAAATTAGCAGCTATGCATCATGGAATCTTCTCTTCTTATTTCTCAAAAAACATATCTTGTTCCTTCTACAATTTGAAGCCAATGAATAATCAAGCACAAAACTTTGTGACGTAGTCATTAATACAGAAGTTGCGAGGAAGGAGAGGTGAATTGAGCTGGGGTGTCAAGAAAAATGGGGATGTGGTACTTTAATTGTTTACTTGCTGATTTTCTGTCTCTCCCGCTAAAATATAAGCTCCATGAAGACAAAGTCTCTGTCTTTTTTATCATTGTGTTTTCAGAACCTAAAATTGTGCTTTGTGAATAGTGGGAGCTCCATAAAAATGGGATGATTTAGAGAAAATAACCTGAGGAAAGTCTCTTTGGCCTATCTTACCAGAAGATAAACCATAAATTTAAAACCACTGTTACTGGGATAGGCTTGCTGTGTATAATGACACAAGTAGAACAGCTGAAGTAGCCAAAGTCCCCTGGAAAGTGGACACTGACTTTACAGTCTGGAAACTAATGAGTGGAAAGTTTGCCAAAAGGTTTTATCTGCTGGGAGTCTACAAGGGAAGATAATCAAAGCATTTATTATAGTTTTGGTAATCATTTCAATTTTGCGTGGATTCTTACTGATCTGGAAATTATGAAGGGAGAACAAAAGATAGGGGGATCAGAGTTGGTTGCTTTAACCACTCTACCAGCCTTTGCCCCCAAGGCTCCCCACGTCTTTCTAAAGGCAGTGTTGTGCTGTTCAGCCAGAGATCACCAGGAACACACCTGTAATTGAATGAGTTGGGTTTAATACTCCTTGCAATGAGGGAGAACACAAACCATGGGGAAACGTGGGGTGTCTCAGTGAGAGAGCATTAGAAAGGATTTATTACAGGATTTGGGCTTTAGTTAGGTGATTTGGGGGAAGGTACAAGGAAGCAAGGGTTCTCTCTGGATTGAGTGCTGTCAGAAAGTGGGGACAATTCTGTCATTGAGTATCCCAATAAATCTTATCTACAGAGATGGCAGACTAGAGTGAGGCTAAAGCTGTAATTGGTAAAGAAGTAGCAGTCACTCATATTAGCCAGGAGAGAAAGATATTTGGTATTTTGTAGTTTGGGAAATATTTATGTTTTTGTTTATTTTTAGGTGAAATTGATAGTCCTTTCTCACTTTATTGTGGTCACAGAGTGACCTCGTCTGATGTTGGCATTCCGTGAGATTGTTTATGCCCAACAGGAAAACAACATGGCCTATCTATGAGCACCAGGCTAGGTTCTAGCAACCCTGGAGCCTAAGTGTCAGACCTGTTCCCAGATATCAGGACATTTTTCTTAGCAGCAAAAGCACGGTGGAAACAGGAGGTGGCTCCTACAATGATGATGTTTCCTCTTCTTCAAATTAATTGTCCATCAGGCACCAATACTCTATTCAACTAAGGGAGTCTTGCACAGAGGATATTGTCAATGTATGACCTTGATCTTGCTGATTAATTTTTGCCTTTCAGGAGGTAATAGTTACCCACAGGTGCTACTACAATATTTTGTCATAGTCTATCTATGGTCTCCAAGATGATTTTGAACTGCATTTGCTGAATTGCTCAATGTGACCACTCTGTCCTCATTCACTGTCCCAATTTTTTATCTTCTTCTCAATCATTTTTGAATGAAAAAGATACAAATACTTTCCACTCTGCACACTGGGCTCCCTCCCACTGAGCACAAACTAATTGCTGTATTTACCTACACAGCCTCTGCTGCTGCAGTTACAAAGACTATTAATGCTTGCTGGGAATTCATTTTGTGTAATATATTAGGCTGCATTCTACCTTTTGGTTCATTTAGGACCATTCTCCCCTTTGTTGTAGATAATATCATTTGACCCCTTGCAAAACATTTTAAACTGGCCAGTAAAGAGGCAGAAAGACCAATTAATTTGTAGTTATGGTAGGTCTTCTGGGTAAGATTTTCTGGGTCTTATACAATGCTGGTGTTTGGACAATGATTAGTTAAGAGAACAGAAAATATATCCAGTGGCACAACCTCCTTCTGTTCCCCTAATGTTCCATGGTTTTAGGAGCATTGGACAGTTTCACTGTGTGCCCCATCATGAATGAGTTTTCCAAAGATAGGGCTGTGTCTGTGTTAACTATAGGGAGTCTTCTGTTTGTTATGCACAAAGACTAAGATGTTAACTTACAGGCCTCACAAACACAACTGAGCCTTGGGGAGATGTGTGACAGTGGAGAGAAGATGGATGTAGTGTCAGAGTTGCTGGAAGTTGCAGACTGAGTTTAGGAAAGAAGAGGTGATTTGCACATAAGTGGCCAGATTGATTCCACTGCAGACCTGAAGAGCAAACTTTTTCAGTCTTTACCTTTCATCAGACCATAGTAATGAACCACAGAAAATGTTATTGACTGGATTTCTTGGTCATTTTTGTTCTCCCTAGTCATACAATGAAAACAGGTTCATAAAAAAATGATAAAATAGTATATATCTTTGATTCCTCCCCACTTGTCCTTTGGGTGCTATTTCCATGTTTTGGGTATCTCTTCCCTGTTGCTGAGTGCCCACAGTTGCCCCTAAGATGCATCAGCATCAACCACTCCCACACACATGCACATTGTAGTTGTGCTCAGAACCTATATCTTCTGTCTTCAAGTTTTCTTTTCCCATTTCTCATTTACAAAGGAACTTCTTTTAAATCACCTGAAAACTTATACAAACTAATCTATGACAATACTAGTAAGGAGATACTGTGTTTGCCTTACATGTATATTTGCATTTTAGTGCATGTGACCCACATTGCCTTTTCACGAAAGAATAACTCTAATGGTGAAATTTCAGGAATTCTGTCAGGTTAGAGATGGGGAATATCTTTAGTTTGAGGGGCATCCTGATACTCCATATTCCAATGCATTTAGACTGCCACAGACTCCAGCTATAAATGAAGCCAACTCATATCATGTAAATAAAACCTTTAAGGAGAGAGACAGTATCACAGTACTCCCTTAAAAGTCAGCCAGCAGAAAAACCATCAGGAAGAGTAATGGTTAACTTATATGTCAGTTTGACTGAGCCATGGGATACCCAGACTTCTGGCCAAACATTATTCTGGGTATCTCTGTGAGATTTTGGATGTGATTAACATTTCAATGGGTAGACTAAATAAAGCACACTGCCCTCCCTGGTGTGGGCAGGCCTCATCCTATTAATTGAAGATCTGAATACAACAAAAAGGATGGGTAAGAGGGAACTCCTTTAGGCTGACTACTTGAATTGGGACATTGGTCTTTTCCAGCCTTTGAACTCAGACTGAAACATTGGCCTTTCTTGAGCCTTGAGCCTGCCAGCTTTTAGACTGGAACTTTTATCATCGGCTCTCCTGGTTCTCAAGCCTTTGGACCCAGACTGGAACTACACATTGGCTCTCCAGCTTGCTGATTGCAGATTGTAGGATTTCTCAGCCTCCATAAGTATATCAGCATATATATATATATGTATATATATATGTGTATATGTATATATATATGTGTATATGTATATATATATGTGTGTATATGATTTTTTATATTTGTTCTATTTCTTTTGAGAACACTGTATAATAGAGAGTTTCCTCTTTTCTCAAAAATGGTATAATTGTATGTAATAAGAAGAATTCAGTAAAAATATGTTTTTCCAGATTTTCCTACCTGCCATGATTATTTCAATTTCAGATTGAATTGACTAACAACTTAAGCAAGTTCTGATTTGGTCAAATAGTTGACTGGTTGTAGTGCAACAACCAAAAAGTTCAGGCAAGCTAGTCATTTTAATCAAACCACTATTCATCTTAGTTCTTATTAACTAGCTCAAACCTTCTTCAGCTGTCAAAACAGTCAAAACCAGCCAAAGAAGTAGCTTGAATTAATCTATTTTAGATAGGAGCTATATAAGCTAGTTAAGAAACATAACAAAACTTCACTGGGGGAGCAAAAGGCAAGCTTTGACTGACATGACTGCCCAGATCAAGCAAAGCAGTCACAAGGGTTTGCCAAGCTACACCCAAGTTTCACCCAACCTTGGTTAAGTTTAGTCCATCTTTCATTTTGATTCTTTTTGAATTATTTGATTATTTTGGCTGAATTAACCAATCAATCTCATAGTTTCATAACAAAACACACTTAGAATGGGCTATGTTTTTCAGCTCTACTTAACAGGGGACTACAGACACATGTAGCACGTGAAGAAAGGGGTCTCTAAACCTCTAAAATGGTCAAGGGAAATTACTGCATGATTGAACTAAGTGGCTATTGTGACAAAACTATTTAGTAATGGCTATTACCAAACTGTTACATGATGAACTAAATGAAGGAACCAGATCACACTAAACTTGTTAGTCTCTTGAAACTAACTTGCTCTATTTCCTTCAGCTATCCATACTAGAAAAGGCCCTGCTGAATAGAATCTACTCAGGAAAATGGTATTACACAGTCAGGCTGGTTTGTTGGTCATCCCTCACTGCCAGTATAAAACCAAATATTCAAAGCAACGTATCAGAAAAAAGTAATAAAAGAGAAAAATGGTTACAACTTCCTACCTGATCTCAAAAGATTTTATTCATAAGAAGAGAATCCCATATCCTGAAGAAACATTAATTCAATTCATGTTCTACTCCTTTGAGGATTACAGTATAAATTCTTTCCCCATTGCCTGGCTCCTGCCCTGAATAAATTTCAAAGACTTCTTTTTCCTCAAAGAAGAGCAAATTAAGATTTTTGCTTTTCCCTCAAAAGCTAACCGTGTCACTGCAGATCACAATGGTGTCAGAATATAACTTGAATACTGTAGGTAGGCTGCAAGAAAACCAAACCAAACCAAAACAAAAACACCAACTTTTATTTCAAGGTTTTGAGGTTAGGTGAATACAAGCTATTTGGAGCTTAATATGGACAAAAAAAAAAAAAAAAAAAAAAACCAATTCAGAGGCAGAGTGTGCAAATTCAGTCCTGCAGTTTTCTACTTTGAGAATTCCTATGGTTAATGCTTAAACCCAGGCTAACATCTTCCTGCCACCTGCGTTCTGTCCACCTGTATCTGGAAAGAAGAATTGTATACTACACTTCAGTGCACTGTTTTTCAAACGGTGGATCACATAATGAGCTATTAAATAAATTTAGTAGGAAAACATACACCTTTTTTCCCCTTCCCTTCCCTTTTCTTTTTTTTAGTGAAAAAGAATAGAGTAAAAAATATTACAGTGCATTGTCCCCAGTAATGGTATTATTATTTTATGAAATCTTTACGTAAATTATGTGATCATAGTCTGTGTGTTGTATGGATATCTACCTAGCTATCATGTATGTGTCATGTGTGTGTGTTTATACTGGGTCATATGTAAAATATATTTCGTACTGAGGCCTGTGGTCAAAAAAGTTTGAAAGACATTGCTCTGGTGGAAGAAAGATGAATTTGACAGTGAGACAAATCTGGTTTCTAGAAGTGTACCCAGGGTTGGAGGTGGGAGGAAGATTGGTAGGAATGATTCTCCCAGGTAGGGAGAGAAATTATTTAGAATTAGATAATTTTAAATGGTTAGAGTTGCTAACTCATGTTAGTAACAAAAAAAAAAAACTACTAAAGTCAGTGTTGTTATTAAATTCTTTCCTGATGATACACTTCCTTGTTGCTGTACCCACGATATATTGCCTGATACATGATAGGTGCACAACAAATATTTTTGAGTAAATAAACCTAATATTTCTTTGGGCTTTTTACCAGTCATGCTATAATTTGGGCTCATATTGACACTGTGGTCAACACATACTTCCATTCTTTTTTTTGTGACTCCCTGGAAACTCCTCTCTCGGCTAGCCTTTGTTCATTAGAGTTTTGAATATATAGTTGACCCTTAGACAACAAGGGAGTTAGGGACACTGACCCTCTGAGCAGTAGAAAATCTGCATATAACTTAAAGTTGGCCTTTCTATATGTTCCTCCACACCCGTGATTCTGCCATATCCACAGTTCTGCATCCATGGATTCAACCAACTGCAGATCATTTAGTACTACAGTATTTACTGAAAAAAACCCATGTATAAATGGACCCATGCAGTTGAAAACCATATTGTTCAAGGGTCAACTGTACATAATAATCTTCTTTAATTTGGCTCTGTTGATGTGGGATACTTGTATCCTATTGAATAATTTGAATCTGAATTCTGTTTTACCTTTCTTTCCCAGTTTTATGAACCTGGGGCAGAAAGTAAAACCATAACAAAAACAAAACAAAATGAAAGTGAGCAGAACATTCATTAAGAAAAAAGAATTGAACTAAAACAACAAGATGCCCTTCATACCTTTATCTAAAGTTGCTTCAGAACTATCAAGTCAAATAAAATCAAAGAATGTGCTGCAAAAATCATATGCATTATAAATCAAGTATTTAGACGTTTTGCATTTAATGAATTTCAGATTGATAATTCTACTGACTGCCTATATGGTTGATTCTCAAGAATTCAGGATTACAGCTTTTGCCCTATCTGGTTGTCCCCAAAATGTGAACCTTCAGTTACAAAGGACATACCTGACTTAGCATAGAGCTGACTTTGCTACTAAGCAATCAACCCTAAGCACTATTGATGGGGACTGAAAGGGCAAAAACGTGGTCTGTTCATCACAGAGCGAATCAAGAGGTGGCTGACTTATAGGAGAATTACTGAGAATACTGTCAGAAGTTTAAATTTAAACGGATTTAAAAATAAAACACTAAAATTCTGATATCGTGTAATTCAGAACTCATATAGCATTCTTTTGTAGATAAGTTTACCTTCTAAGTTCTCCGATTTCTGTTCTGTTCAGTCTCTTGGTTTAAAAACCTTATAGGCCATTATTCCTTCTCCCTTTTCTTTCACATCTGATCCAGGAAACAGTTCTCTCTTTCTTTGAAGTCAGTCAGAACTAGGTTCAAATTCTGTCTCTGCTTCTTGCTCATTTTCCTCAATAGTAAAATATCATGTATTTAATACTCAAAAATGTTTCCTATCTGTTTTTTTCATCATCTCTCACAATATCTTTCAAACTTATTCCTTTCTTTCCATTGCTACTGCTACCATTTATCACTTCATACTCAAAATACTAAAGTAAGTTCCTAGATCAATGAATTTTAACCTTTTTACTATCACAACATACCAGGGATATGACACACTCTTATCAGTAAAGTGGTTCCCTGTTGTAGTGATCATCATCTGGACATGTATGGGTGGAGGGAAGAATTTATCAGATTCTAAAGGAGAAGGAGCAAATGAACAAACACACAAGCCCCTAGAAGTTCTGATTCACTCCTATAGGCAGCTGTCCATATCTCACATTGAGAATCATTGTCAACTTTCCTGACTAGAAGATCCCCCAAGATTTGGTCCTGTCTACATACAGCTACAGGTATACATATAACAACAGCTATTAATAACTGACACTCATATAGAACTTTGCAGTATTAAAACTCTTTCATATATATAGTCTCATTTAATTTGCCAATAACATACCATATGGTAGATATTGTTATCCCCATTCCACCAATGAGACAGTGGGCTCAAAAGAGTTAGATAACTTGATAAAGCTGACATAGTTTGTGGCAAAGTAGAATTCAAACCTAGGTCAGTCTGCCCACAGGATACATAGCCTGGGTCCTGGTAGTGTTGGCACTCTCTGGTTCACAGCATTTACCTTCATCTCTGGTCTTGAGCTTCTGAGCTCTCTAGTTTGAGTCATACCTTTAGTTAACACATTTCCTTCTCAGATTGCATCGGTTGATTTGGGACCGTGATCTGCTATGGCTCTAGTTTCTGTTCAGGTCCCTGCATCAGGCCACAGCCTCATAAGACCGGTTTCAGATGGTTCCTTCAGACTAGGAGTGGCCTTGCTCCTCTCCTGCCACTTCAAGTCCTCCATCCTTCAAGGCCTCACTAGGGTCTTCGTCTCCTTGAAGCCTTCTCCAGACAATTCAACTGAGTTTCTTTCCTGTATCTGACTCCCTTAACCATTTGTTTGTACTGAATAAGTGGGCATTTTATCACGTATCTTCTAGTAATTGTTTCATGGGACTTCATTGTCTATTCACTAGGTTGTAGATGCTTTGTTGGTAAGCACTGTGTCTTATACACTGTTGTACTCCTCGTAATGTCTGGTATAATGGTAGATGCTCTTACATACTTATGAATTGAGTAATTTCAAATGGGACAGCATTGGTGAAAATAAAATGGAGATGGCCATCTCTTGAATACAGGGTCTGAAATGCTCCTCAAACATGAGAACCTCCAGAGGAATCTTAAGGATTTTAGAACCTGTCCAGAGATTCTTTTTTGGGCTGCTGTCATTACATGCTGTATTGACAGACTTTGAGATGACATCTTGCTACTGGAGCAGAGCCCAAGGAGGGCTAACTATTCTGATACAATAAATGTCATTTTCCAATTTTCCATAACCTTTTTAGAAGCCTGCATTGAGAACATCTTTGGGCCCTTCTAATTTCCAAGATATCTGAAAACCATTTACACCCATTCTTTTCAATTTCATGCTGCTTCGTACACTCTCAGTGCTTATCACAGTGGGAGACACATAGCAGGCACTCAATAAATGTTTGCTGAATAATGTTCTAATAGTTACATCCTTTGCTATATGAAGCAGTATAGGAGACTGGAAAGAGCACACTCTGGAGCCAGACTGCCTAGGTTCAAGTAACAGCCCTAGCACTTCTTAATCCCTTGACCTTAGGAAAGTCACTCTACCCTTCTGTGTCTCAGTTTCCTCACCTATAAAATGGGAATAGCAATAGTAACTACATCCCAGGGTTTTAGTGTATATTAGCTACAATAAACCTATATAATAAAATTCATATAGTAAATCCACTGCCTGGAACATAGCGAGTATTTGTTGTAATTAGCATTTTCCTTTTCTCTGCAGCCAATATCTCTGTCTTATTTCACTGCTTGTCCATTTCTTCTGTAAAATGTGCCCAGTGTTTATATATAGTATCTTCTAATTGTGTCCCATGTAGCCTGTCTCTCACTGAGATATTTCCTCAGTGTGCTGAATCCTTAATATCTGTAATTACTATAGAATTAACTGCTGAAATGCACCCTCATATAGTAGGGTGAATGTGCAGTGGAAAGTTGGGCCATTAAGAAAACAGTACGGAAAAAGTAATAAAGTTGAATTGATTTGAATTATTCATGCATCATCCTTAATGTCTTTAAACAGTTCTATTTATTGGGTTTAGTAAACTCAGAGCAAGGTTGATACGTTGCCTGGATATTTTAGTGATTTTCCAACTTTAACTGTTCTCTAAATCTTCCTCTGCAGCTGCTAGTTGAAGCCAGTCTAATACATTCATTGATGGATATCAGATTAAATCATTTTCCTGACTGAAGAACCCCAAAAGAGTCTGTATTAAAAACATATTTTCTATTTTTTTGAGTGAGGCATTTGATAGATACTCTATATGTATTCACACTGCATCCTCCCTCCTAATTTTGAGGAGTTAATATGATACTTTTCCTCTTACTTCTCCTTATGATGCCCTCAATAGAAATCTGACTGGTCCTTTGTGGTGGAAGGCAAAAAAGTGGGCTTTCACCACAGTTCACACTGCCTCAGTTGGTCTGACAAACTCTGTTGTGGCGATGCTGATAACAGATGATACTATAGAATGTAACATTTGTCTTCATGAAAAAAGAATAAGGGGATTTGGCCCTATGATTATACTAGACCATTGGGCATTAAAGTTCTTGTTAGAATGGGACAGGGGATGAGACTAGATAATACAAGTAAATATGGAGGACAGCCTAGCATACTTGTTAAGCTCATGTACTTTGGTGCCAGTCTGCCTGGAGGAACCCTGGCTCTGCCATTACCTGGGTTGTCTTTGGTAAGTTACTTAACTTCTTTGTGCCTCAGTTTCTACATTTGTGAATGAGTTAATAAATGTAAAGCATTTGCAGGAGTACTTGGCACATAGTAAGTGTTCAGTAAATAGATCTATTTTTATCCATGGGTAACATATGGAGGTTTGTTGAGGAGAGAGAGTTGTATCTAGAGAACTTTCTAAGGAAGCTTCTGGCAAGCTCTTAGTTCTCAATTGGTGCTGAATTAGAATTTATATATGGACATAATTTGGATGCACTATACCTATGCGATTAGAGAATCCAATTTCTCAATAGAATATGGTGGTTAAGATGAGTCTGAGGACGATTATTTCCCTCTGGCTATAGTTATCATATGCTGACTTCGGAAACACACTGAAAATCTCACTGTAACTGTAAACATGAACAACAGCAGAGTATGGTGGAAAAGGCATGGATCTGACTTCCATTGCTAGAACTATCATGTACTAGATAATCTGGAAACTCTTACCCCACTCAGAGCTACAAAGCTCCAGAAATACTGGCTAAAATTAACTTATTCATTCACCAAATATTACTGAACACCTTTCCTATGTATTAGGCAGTGTTCTAGGTGCTGTAGAAGTGAACCAAACAGACACAAATTCCTGGCCTTGTGGGGTTTACATTCCGATGAACAGAACATAGTCCTTAAGACATAGTCGAGTTTTCAAGCAGAAAGACATTTCCAGGGGTTAAACACAAAGAGGAAACTATAAACTAGAGTGCTACCAATGAGTTAACACTGGTTACCCTGGGGATGTTAGAAGGTTGGATATTGGTAATGAAGGCCTGTGTTTTAACACCCATGCACAGTACTGGAGTTGAGACTAAAACCTTCATGTAAAACTGGGTCTCTTAAAGTGTTTTATGTGCAGTAAAATCATGTACTAGGAAAACTCTTTTCCTGAGCAGAGGAAGATGACAAGGGAGTTTGTCTATCTCAGGCAAAGAAAAATGTTTCAGCAGAGAAAAATGTCTTTTCTGAGAATTTGTAATCATAGCCTTGCCCTCATGTGGCCTCGGAATTTGAATTAAAACCCTTTGCCAGGGTTTTAGTCTGGAAATGAACAAGCAAAAAACAACAACACAAAAGTGCTGGCATTTGCTGCCAGGTGTTCAGTGTGAGAAATTCTACCATCATATCCAAATTCCAGCCAGCAGGAGTAAGGACAGGGAGATAAGGCTGTCAAATCCCCTGTCATGGCTAGAGCTGCCATAGACATTTTGAATCATGAAGTGGAAGCCTAAAGTTGAAAATTATGGAACAACAAGATGGATTTGTAATCTGAGTTCTTGATAATCATGGAGCCACCATACTGTCCCTCAATTTCCTACATTGATGTAAGAGAGAAACACACTTCTATTTTATTTACATTATTTTTTGTTATCTGCAGCTAAATCTAATACTGATTAGTACAAATAGCGTGAATAAAACAAAGGCATTTTCAAATAAACAGCAACTTAGAGGTTACTTTTAAAAGACTTACTAAAAGAACTACTAAAGGATGTACTTCAGGAAAAAGGAAATTGAACTGAGAACGAAAGCATGAAATGCGAAACAGATTTTTGAGCAAATAAATTGGTATATATATGAGTAAATCAAAAGTAGGCTTGATGACATAAAACAATTTCAATAGTTTTGAAAGAGTATGGATTTTAGAGTTAGAGAAAAGGCATCAAATCCAAGCTTGACCATTTACTTTCTGTGGGACCAAAGATAAATTACTTGACCTCCTTGAGCCTCAGTTTCCTTATTTGTAAATTGGAAGAACTATAACAATATCTACAGAACATAGTTACTTTAATATTGGAAACAATTTATGTAAGACTCTTGACATGATGCTCAATGCATGTACTTAAAAAAGAACAAATTCTTTTTATTGAAGTATAGTCAGTTACATTGCATCAGTTTCTGGTGTACAGTATAATGTCCCAGTCATATATATACATACACATACATACATACATTCATTTTCATATTCTTTTTCATTAAAGGTTATTAAAAGATTTTGAATATAGTTCCCTGTGCTATACAGAAGAAATTTGTTTTTTAATCTATTTTTATATATAGTGGTTAACATTTGCAAATCTCAAACTCCCAAATTTATCCCTTCCCACCCCACTTCCCTCGGTAACCATAAGATCATTTACTATGTCTGCAAGTCTGTTTCTGTTCTGTAGATGAGTTCATTAGTGTCCTCTTTTTTCTTTTAGATTCCACATATGAGTGATATCATATGGTATTTTTCTTTCCTTTTCTGGCTTACTTCACTTAGAATGAAGAGCTCCAGGTCCATCCATGTTGCTGCAAATGGTATTATTTTATTTTTTATTGCTGAGTAGTGTTCCATTGTATAAATATACTATAACTTTATCCAGTCATCTGTTGATGGACATTTAGGTTGCTTTCATGTCTTGGCTATTGTATATAGTGCTGCTATGAACATTGGGGTGCATGTATCTAAAAAAGAATGAAATTTTGCCATTTGCAGCAACATGGATGGACTTGGAGGGCATTATGCTAAGTGAAATAAGCCAGACAGAGAAAGACAAATACTGTTTGATATCACTTATTTGTGGAATATAAAAATACAATGAACTAGTTACTATAACAAGCAAGAAGCAGACTCACAGATATAGAGAATAAATTAGTGGTTACCAATGTGAGGGAGAGGGGAAGTATAAGGGTTGGGGAGAATGGAAGGCACAAACTACTGGCTCAAGTATGTATTGTACAACACAGGGAACATAGCCAATATTTTGTAATAATTGTAACTGGAAAGTAATATTTAAAAATTGTATACAAATAAAAAATTTTAAAGTATGGCAAATTATAATATGAACAAATATAGAGACTCAACGAAATGTTTGCTAGGAATCACAAATGACATTGGAGATGTCCGGTACTTTGCCTGGGTAATGTCGTTTGACTGTCAACCAAAATATCTTGCAAGATAGCATTTAGTACACTGGGTATTGTACTTTGGTTTGAGACCTAGCCTTCAGCCTGTTTGCTTAGACATCTGGTATTGTCAACATATTGAGAGTGGATCCATCACTCAGAGGGAGATGTATACTAACTATTCTCACAAGAGTCATGTATAAAACTAAAGTGTCAGTGTATTAATGAATGATGAACAACATGATTTTTACAGACCAAAATACTTGTTTTGGCATGACCAGAAATTCTTTCCCTTCTTCAGGAGAACCTACATAGGAAGCCAAATTGTAATCAGAGTACTAGTGTATTAAATCATGATGAGAAATAAATTTTACAGGAACTAGAATCTATAAAGTTGGTATGACCAACATATCCTCTCCTTCTAGGCAGATAGGTATGGGAAGTCCAGTCAAAATTGTGGGATCTTTAGCAAGTCACCTAAACACGAAGCCTGATGAGCTTTGAGTCAGGTCAAGGACACTGAGATGGAATGAATACCTAATGACATACAACTAAGATAGACTGACATATCTCAAATAAGGAGAAATCTTCTCAGTGGGAATAACACGCTTGATTTCCATTGTCTCAAATTTCCTATATTCATTATCATAATAGAGGTGAAGAGTCTTGGTAATGCAATCAGAATGCGAAATCCTTTGACTAAGGTATTTTATCCTCTGAACAGTGTTTGGATGGGCACTGTCAAAGGTCAATATTTATTCATTGATTATCATATTTTCTGTGTCTGTTCAATTCCCCTTCTTATAGACAAATTATTCCTCTAGCTATGTTAATAAAGTTAATCAGATTAAGGTCTCATTCTGCTAGCCTATAAAAATTCATTTTTTTGAAAATGGTTTTACCTATTATTCTTCTAATTTATTACATGTTTTCTTATGAATTCTGAAAGCAATCTTTATTGCCCTCATTTCCAAGTTCTTGTGTATGTATGTGGAGGGTGAAGTCTCTCACTGTAGGCTCTTATACAAAGTCTGTATTACTGATCTACTAATGATTATCCATATAGATGCATTTTGGCTTGGCCTCATAAACTGTGAGAAATATAGGAAGAACAATATACGTTGTTCTTCCAATAGTGGGGAATAGATTTGCACCGTCATTCACATTTGTTGACAATTTTTTTGATGGTTCAATTGCTAGGTGTGTGTGGTACTTCAGCAGCCCAGACCAGTGGGGAAAGAGAAGAAGCGTGGGATGTGGCAGTGCCAAGGCCTAAGATGAATGACTCACATGTAGTACTGCACTCTGGAGGGGACTCAAAGTCCAAAGTGATCTGTTTGATGGAATTTGACTCCATTGGTGGTCATTATTAGTATCTAAGTATGATCTCATTGGTGGAACTTGGCAATAGAACAGGAGTTAGTGACACCTAGAGTCAGGAGACAGGGCTCTGGTTCGAAACATCCTTCAGGTATGAAGCAGGTTCCAGGCCATAGCTAAAAGTACAGAGACAAAATTCAGTCCCTAAGTTTAAAAAGTTGTCAATTGTTCAACATTGAATCAGGATCCCAGTCACATGGGGCTGAGGTTCACATGGTGACTGTAAGGTGTTATTTAGCACCTACTTGCCCACCCCCAGGATCAGAAAGATAGACTGGATGACTTGAAGGTAACACCTTAAACTTATATGCCACAATCTTCCTGAGAGTTTAGAGCATAGAGTGAAGGATGGGGGTTGAGAGTTCCAAATTTATTCATCTACTTCTGATATGATGAACTCCCTGATATAAATGGAGTGGGAGAACATTGCTACCTTCTCAGAGTATTTTAAAGAAGTTTTTTTGAGACTAAAATAATTTATAATGGAATTCAAAAAGCAGGGATGAGCTTCAGGTGACAATAAGAAAAACAATTTTGTATATAATCTGGTAACTTCTCTCGTTAGAGATGTTTGGCTTCTGTGGTGAGAGAAAATACAGGTTTGAGTGGCCTAAAAAAGGTTACATATGTCCGGAATTGGTTTGGGGATCTATTATCTCCCTGGCTACAAGAGAATTCAGCAGTAGAAGGCTAATGGTAAAAGGATAGTCTGAGTTTTTTGCTCTTCAAATATATTTCTTGAACTGAATCTAAATTGATCAAAAGCATTTTTGAACAAAGTCCTTTTTCAGATACTGACTTAGATTACTATTTCTCTTTATTTAAAAATCACATGTTCTACTACTAGTTCTGTTTTTATGACCACTAAATCAGTATTTCTAACCTCCCTCTGCTTGTTTTGAATCCCCCAAATATCTCTACTGTTCACTAGACATCTCCTCTTGTGTGTCATATGGGGCCCTCAAATTTGACAGATAATTGGAGAAAATGAAAACACTAATTCCAAAAGATAAATGCATCCCAGTGTTCATAGCAGAATTATTTGCAGTAGCCAAGATGTGACAGCAATCTAAGTGTCCATCAACAGATGAATGGATAAAGAAAATGTGGTGTGTGTATGTATATATATATACACACACACACACAATGGAATATCAGTCATAAAAAAGAATGAAATTTTGTCATTTATAACATGAATGGACCTTGAGGGTATTGTGTTTAGTGAAATAAGTTAGAGAAAGATAAATACTGTATGTTATTACTTGTATGTTAAATCTAAAAAATAAAACAAATGAATGACTAACAAAACAGAAACAGACTCACAGATATAGAGAACAAAGTAGTGTTACCAGTAGGGGAGAGAAAGGGGGAAGGGTAGAGGGAGTGGGAAGGGAAAGTATGGAATTAAGAGGTACAAACTACTTTGGATAAAATAAATAAGCTACAAAGATATATTGTACAGCGCAGGGAATGTAGCCAGTATTTTATAATAATTTTAAATGGAAAATAATCTATAAAAATTTTGAATCACTTTGTTTTATACCTGAAGCTAATATAATACTATAAATCAACTATATCTCAATTTAAAAAAAGAAACATCTCACCAAATAAAAAAGATTCTAAGAGATGAAAAAAAAAGACAACTATAAAAGTGAACTCACTATCATCCTCCTTTTCCTTGCTGTATTTCCCATTTTGGTTTATTATAGCAATGATTCACAGGCTCAGACCACCAGAGTTGAATAATTTTCCTTGAGTTACATAATTGACAAATGGCAGAGCTAGAACTAGAATCCAGATCTTCTGATTTCAAGCCTTATATGTGGTAGTGGATTGGACCAGCTGTCAGATGATCAAATCTGAGCCTGACAATCAAAGCCCTGCACACTTCAGCCCTTGAGCTACTTTTCCAACATCACCTCCCACCACTTCCTCTCATGTTCTCTTTGTCTAACCATGCTGTGCTCCTTTTGGTTTAACAAGCATGCCTGGCATTTTTCCATTTCCATGCCTTTGTTCACACTGTTCATTTCACTTGGACTGTCTTCCCTCATGCCCACGTCTAATCTTGTTTGATCTTCATAGACCAGCACAAAAATGATCTTCTACTAATCCTTCTCTAATCCATCTTGGTTAGAAGTATCTGCTCCCTCTGATAAATGTCCATAGCGACTTATCTATATGTTCCCCGTGGTTCTTACTACTTTTTACCTTGTGTTGTTTACTTTGTATTGTTAATTCATCATTTATTGAGCACTCATCATGTGCCATTTTTATTTGAAATGTGGGGACGCCTCAGTGAACCAGCTGACCAATGTCACTGGCCTTATGAGATCTATTGTCTAGTCTGGGAATAAGAGTTAAAAAGCAATGGCCAGGGTGTCTAGGGTCACAGAGTCATAAAGAACAGGTGCTATTGGACATCAGATAAGGGCGCCTTACCAGGACTTGGAATGGTAGAGACAATCAGGAAAGGCCTCTTGGAGGACTTGACACTGTAGCTTCTTTAGGGCAGCGTCCTTGCTTGATCAGTGTCCTCCTGCAGAACCCTCTAGCCCTGTGCTATGTACTGAGGAGGCTCTTTAAGGTATTGTTGTAGTTCCTTTGGGGGCTACTCCCTTATTTTAATGTAGTCAGTTATACTTCATTCTTTTCCTGATATTGGGCATGCAGTTATAATTAAAACTTGATGGTGGATGTCTAATAATAGATTGAAAATCTGAATCAAAGTCTTTTCTAAATGGGTTTTCCCCTTTTACATGTGTCCTAGTCTTAAACAGCAATGCAGATGACCACGGGCTCATTGCAGAATAGTTCATATAACAAATAAGGCTTGCGGAGCAGCCTATTTTCCTTCCTAACACTTGCCATGGTTTGTGATTATGTCTGTGTATAATCATTTCATAGGTATCCATCTCCCACACAAGATCAAAAAACTCCACGAGGGAAGTTATTATTTTTGTTTTGCTCAGATTTGTATCCCCAGGGTCTAGCACAGTGCATGGCACTTAGTAGCCACTCAATAAATATTTGTTGAATGGATGAATTAATTGCCTAAATAGCCAACATTTGATGTAATTTTTTACCTTTTACTTTGAAGAATTTGTGTTATTGCTCTGCATTGGAACAAAAAATGATGAGTGATGGGGAAGTATATTATAGGCTTTCTTTTTTTTATAAGGGAGAACCATTGTTTTCCCATAAAAAGATAAGAGACATACAGATATACATGTATATTTACAGCCTCCTAACAGGTCTCCCTGCTTCTACTCCTGCCCCTCTAGAGTCTATTCTCAGCACAACAGCCAGAGTGATCCTTTTAAAAATGTAAACTAAATCACATTACCTACTTCTTAAAACCCTCAATGCACTCAGGGTGAAACCAACCTCCTTACCACGACCTACAGAACACTCAGTGGGCCTGCCCCTGCCTACTTCTCTTCCTCTTGCTTATTCTACTCCAGCCACACTGGCTTTGTTTCTTTCCCTTGAACTTGCCATGTTCTTTTTCTTCTGAGAACCTTGATACTTGTTCTTCCCTCTACCTGGAGTGCTCTTCCCCTGGATATTTTGCATGATTTGCTCCCTCCTCAAAGAGCACTTCCTTGACCACCCTATATAAAGTAAACCTCATCACCCCTGCCACTATATCCTATTGCCTAGTTCAATTTTTAATAGCAATTATTATTATCTGAAATAATCTTATTTATTTGTTTACATTTGAAGGATCAGTCTCCCCATGGTCAAGCTCCATGAGGGTAGAGATTTTTGCCTGTTTTGCTTATTTTTATGTTTTTAGCACTTAGAGTCTGTAATAGAGTACACACTCATTCAATATATATTGAATTAATAACTGTTTTATTATTATCTACATTAAAAGACTGTAAACTTTTAGAGGCAGGAACCACACTTCTTTCTCTTCGCCATTTTAGCCCTAGTGCCTAAAGGTTACTTAGGACATGGTAGATGATGCTCAATAAGCATGTTTTGAATTTAACATAGTCATACCCATAGATAACATGGATTAAATGGATACTCAATTTCTTTTTAATGTTGCCAAGCCCTTTCTGAAATGATAAGCTCTCCAGAACCCCCCCAGAAATTTAAACAAACTTTGTTTACAAATCTTTAATCTCTAACTAATGAGCAAAATATGATCAATTCTTTCTTCCATCCCACCTTTGGCATCCTCTTTGATTTCTCCAACCTAGAACTAGTCTTTTACCAACTCATTGACCTTTCCATGCCCATTGACACCCTCTTAATAAAGGGCCTCATTGCCTTTTGTCTGGAATTTTACAGAAACTTTCTAACATTTCTCCCCTTCTCCTGTCTTGAACCTCCTAGCCATCCAACATACAGGATGCCAGATCAATCTTCTAAGAGTTTATATTTGATCACATAATTTCTTTGCTCAAACACCTCTAGACCTTAAAGGTATGTGTGACCTTATATGACTGAACCCCGTCTACTGAATTAAGTATAGCATTATTGCCCTAGCATTCAAAGCTCTCATTGACATTCTACCAATCTGATTTTCCAGCTTTACCTTTTATTGTCTATCTCATGAACTCCTACTATACTTCCAGACTGACTACTTGTATATCTTGGACACATCCATGACTCTAGTAATGCTGGCTTTTTTTTTTTTTTGACTCAAATGCTCTATTTTTCATACTTGTTTGCTAAAATACTTCCAACCCTATGTTAAATATCATCTCTTCCTTTCAAGCCTTTCCTAAGGGAGACATGAGACAAATACTCAAATAAATGGACTTCATGTTAGGTAAACTAATATGAGCTGAGTCTTACACCAGAATAAATCACAAATGTTTGTGGAATGCAAAGCTCCCTGAGGGCAGGGAATGTGTCTGTCTTGTTCTCCATTACCTGCCTAGCACAGTTTTTGGCACACTAGAAACTAAATAAAAATATGATAAGTCAGTATTGAATGACTTAGAGCAAAGGAAGCTCATATTCCATCTCATAAGCTTCTTGAAGACAGGACTTTCTTTTAAAATTTATGCTCATATCCCTTATAGTAGATGCTCAAGAACTGTTTGTTAAATTTAATGGAAAACATAGTGTCCTATAAACAGTGTCATCACTTGAATACTGATTATCTTTGAACTCAGTTTGTACTGGGCCAGTGTCATTAACATGATGTAGGTCTTGGGCAAAATGATGTATTGCTATTTTACTGACAGATTCAGGGAGAATGGAGTCAAAAAAAGGCCAAACTGAGGGTTTCCTGGAGTCAATTAAAATCTCCACATAAAGAAGATTGACTGGAAAATACTCAAAGGCCAAATAAAGTTCTCGGGAAGATTATCAGTCCAATGAAACATTAGTTTTTACCCCTTATCACTAGTGAATCATTCATTGTGAAGGGAATTAGAACAGCTTCATCTTGTGGCTTCTGGACTCTGTAACTTGGTTTACCTTGATGAAGCAATGAAAAAACAAAAAGAGTCCCATTGTGGAAGAGGTAAAACCTTAAATTTTGTTGACATTGGTGGTGTTTGATGCTTTTATTCAGTTGTTTCTTTTTGCTTCCTGTACAGATATGTAAGACCTTTGTACTTATTATTTTGTAGTACCCCATGCTAGGCAGCAGATCCTTCATGATCTGGGCCTTTCCTCATTTGCTCTTTCCAAATCCAAGCTCACATAGTCCCAGGTCTCTGGAATTCAATGTAGAAAAAAAGTAAGTCAAGGTGTTAAGTGGTTGTTTTTGGCTTCAGTTGTGACACACTTGCATTTTAATGGGTTTCTAAAAGCAAAGCCTTTACCAGACAGAAAATCCTAATCAGAGGAGTTTCAAGTGCTAAGGCAGGCTAGGAGAAACCAGGACACTTCAGAATGCCCCATCTGACCCTGAGTGCCCTGAGGACCAAATGCAGTTATATTAGCCAAGACTCTCAGGAGAAGAATTGACATGTTCACTTGTCATTGGGTTATTTGGGGATATCTTTAAAGTACTTGGAACTCATCAAAGATAAGTACTATTACTTGGAGCTAGAGGAGGTAGCTTGAAAGCAATAAAGTAGAAATACCACTTTATCCAGCAGGTGGTAAACATATGGAACCCATCACCTTAGGAAATGATGCAGGCTGAAAATAGAAAAAGGGTCAAGAAGGGCTGAGAAAAAAAATTTTTGAATTCTAGATCCAAGGGAAAGGTGTATATGTAGTGGGCCTAGTCCTCAAATTCTTCAGGGGATGCCATAGGTGGCATCTATATAAAGTTTCTATTTGCCTGGATGATAGAACCAAGAATGACATTTCTTTTATTCTTGTCTTAATTCTTTTGGAAGCTTCATCCCTTCTCTTTGTCTCCCCTTTACAATCTACCCTCTTTTTCCTCTTTGCTCCTTCCTCTTCAAATCCAGAGGTGTTTCAAATATTATCTCTTTCCATCAGTCCCAGAATTCTCAACACCTGGAGTTGCACTGTCCAATATGGTAGCCAGTAGATACACATGGCTGCTTAAATTTAAATTTTAGTTAATAAAAATTTAATGGAACTAATATTTTAGTTCCTCAGTTGTACTAGAATAATTTTAAGTGTTCAACAGTCCTATGTGGTTAGTGGCTAAGTATTACAGTTCAGAGAAAGGATATTTGCATTATTTCAGAAACTTCCATCAGGCAACACTGAACTGCATTTCCAGTCTCCTCTCCCAAAGGTGTAGGCATTAACAAATTTGACAACAGAGACATTTTATAACACATACTCTGTGAGGCACTACACACAGCTCTTTAAATATGTAATCACATTTAATCCCCTCAACAGTTTTTTGAACTAGATACTATTATCAGTTTTATTTTATAGATGAGGAAACCAAGTCTCAGACAAGTTAACTAACTTGTCTGAAGCCACGTAGTAACTGTCAGAGCTGGGTCTGGAACCCAAGTCTAATTTCAAAGACCATGCTTTTAACCACTCAACTAGACTGTCTCCCATAGATTTCTCATTCTTCCTCTCAAGTTAATCTTGCCATCATCCTTCAAATGACAAGGAGAAGATGACATTGCCTGTGGAAAGACCCTGGCACCCATCATGTTGTGAGCCCCATAGATTCAACTTGAATATCCTGTTTCTCTCACATGCCACTTAGTTGTCTCTTCTTACTCACTCCTCCATCTAGCCTTTCCTATTCTGAAAGGTGCATATTATAAGAAATAGTGGTGCATTACTGATTTGCTTCTTGAAGTGAAGCACACAAACATTGCTTTAGGTCCAAATACTTTTCCTTTGGAACCCTCTATGAGCAAAGGTTGGAGAGAAAACAGATAAAATAGAAGTCTTCCTGACAACAATCAGTGTCAGTGTTTGAGAAGAGAATATACGGTTATTGTGTAAGAATATAAGAACTCTAACCTCCTTTCTCCTCAAATCCAACCCAACTCTATGATCTACTCAGTCTTCTGTCTAAACCTAGAGCCAAAAAGGTCTGTATTTGCTTAGATAATCTGTCTCTCCATACTCATGTGTATGTTTGTATTTTCAGTAGATCCTCAAACATTCCATAATACTGCAAAATGACTATTTCACTCAAAAATTTATCTCATATGTTTCCTAAACTGGTGTGCTATAGGATACTATAACGCAAGATGTGAAAATGTATTCTATAGGGATAAAAGTCTTTAGTGATCAAATGTGCTTGGGAACTACTGGATTAAAAATTCTAAGCAGATTTCTTTAAGGTGGGACTGCTCAAAATCTTGATGTAAATTGAGTTAAGCCACTTTCCTGCTCAAAATCATTTAATCCCTACCATGCGCTGGCCCATGCCTTCCTTTTCAGCATCATCTGGTACACTTCTTGCCCTGAACACTCTGCTCTAGCCACATCAGCTTCCTTACTGTTCATTGAACACACTAAACTTTTTCCAGCCTCAGGGAATTTCCAGTATTTACTATTCTCTATTCCTGACTCTTCCTCTTGCTATTCCAATGGAATAGTCATAAATTATAGATCAAATATCATGTCTTTGGAGAGCCCTTCCCTAATGACTCTAAGGTAGTTCCAGCATATCCTCCTGCCATGCTAAATCTCATCCTTCTGTTTTATTTAATTTGAAACATTTATTATTAGTTAGGATTATCTTATTTATTTATTCATTGGACTTGTATATTTTCTGTCTCTCCAACTAGGATGTTAGCTCCATGGGGGTAGGGACCATATAAGCCTTAGTCATCATTCTATATCCAAATCCTGCAAGAGTACCTGGAACACAGTAGGTGCTCAATAAACACTTGCCAAATTTAAATTGTGAATAATTGAAATTGTAAATAATTGGATTATTAAAATTTATTGAAATTGTAAATAACATCCACTTATGTAGAAAATATGATATAAAAATTTCCCAAAACTTGCTTGAGAATTCAACTACCTCCCCCTAAAACACACTTTAAAAATTAACTCTGAACTCATGTTCTGCAGTACACAAGTTGGAAAACAATAATCTAAATTTTTTTGAGGATTTACTTTTTCAATGTTGGGAGTTAATAATTTCCCATAAAATTGATAAGGACTTGAAGAATTTTGGCCAAAAAGCTGCCACAGTGCATATCCAAGAATAAAAGCCAGCAATTTATTTCCTTTCTTGCCACTTTTTCACTTTCCCACCCAATCAAGTCTTCACATAAAGTTTCTCCACGGAAAGTTAGCAGGAAGATAAAAGAAAAAACAATAAAAGGAGATAGCAATAAATAGCTTTTTCTGGGGGCGATCTGGTAACAGACCCTATCAGGGACTAGGAAATAAAAACAGAAGGGTCATTCTGCTTTCTCAAAATGTCAATGAAATGAAACAGCAATGCAGAGCATCCCTACCTGCAGGCACATAAGAGGAATCTGTAACTAACAGGAATAGCAAGCCAGCACACCAACAGTTTTAATTTCATCTTGTGAACAGAAGGTGGCTAGACAGATGCGTGGTCCAATGTGATAATTACCAATGTCTGCTTGGAATATAAACTTTCTTGTCTTCTGCTTCACTTTCTTTCTCAGTGAATGGGTTTAAAGAGCCATTTTTGAGATTTTAGTTAGGCTTTCTGCCTTTCTGCCAAGGACACTCATTAAAAATTTAATGAAATTCTGGAAGTTGACTTTTAATTATGATATGCAAGCAGGTTGCTTAGTCATAGGTCAGAGAAACACCATATTAGTCCAATAAGAGGGATCTCTGACTGAATGCAATTACAAAAGTAATGGTAATCTGATTTTTTTTTAAGGAGAGGGTCAGATTCTAGAAATTATGGGCCAGTGATGTTGACATCAATTCTTAGTGGAAATCTCTAGTGGATTCATAAAGAAATTGATTATAAATGCTAAAAAAAGATAGTGAGGATCATGAGGGCTCTCAGCATGGCTTCAGCAAGGGTTGAGTTGTGCTTAGTTAATTCCATTTCATTTGTTCAACAACAAAAACAGGAATATCACAGTGATTGCATGTGGGCTATAGCACTAGACTTCAGGTTTAAAATCATAGTTCTACCACTTATTAGCTGTGGGTTCTCAGGCAATTGACATCATCTCTCAGTTCCTCTGTTTTCTGATCTATAAAATCAAAATAGAAGTAGCACTTATTTCATAGGATTGTTCTGAGGGTAAACACTTACACATGTAAAAATTTTGGAGCAATATGTAAGGACTTTAGAGTAATATCTACTAATTGATCAATAAGCATTAGCTATTATTATTTGAGTGCCTGGAATGTGAGCTGTATGGAAATAGTGTTAACATGGTTCCATAAATAGCTGAATAACTCTAATGAATGTATGTCAATCAGAAAGGAAATTTCTAACGGTGTTCTGTTCATCATTTTTATCAGGGTATAGATAGCATGCCTATTAACTCTGCAGATATGGAAAGTTTTTATGGTTTAGAAAGATGGTGTGAAAATGATAATAGCTCATTTAAGATGCATAAATTTCAAGTCCGAACTCGTGGGTTTAAAGTCAACTGTATAAATGTAGGGTACAGAAGATGTGGTCCAACATGAGTTTTAATGTGTAAATCCTAGAGGATCATTTGACTGTATGCTCAGTATGAATCAACACTGATCAGCCATGCTAATGGAGGCTTAATCTACATTGATAAATATGTACTATATATAATGGAAGAGGTATGTTGGCCCAGCCAGTCCTTTGGTAACATTTAGTTTTTATTTTTAATTTAAATATAGTCTCTATTGTATTTAATTCCTCTCTGATCTTTATTATTTCCTTCCTTCTGCTGCTTTTTGGGGCTTTTTGTTCTTCTTTTTCTAATTCATTCAGCTGGTGGGTTAAATTGTTTATTTGAGATTGTTCTTCTTTTTTGAGGAAGGCCTGTATCGCTATAAACTTCCCTCTTAGCACTGCCTTTGCTGTGTCCCATAGGTTTTGAGTGGCTGTGCTTTCATTATCATTTGTCTCAAGGTATTTTTTAATTTCAGCTTTGATTTCCTCATTGACCCATTGTTTTTTCAATAACATATTGTTTAATCTCCATGCTTTCCTTTTTTTCTCCTTTGTTTCTCTGTTGTTGATTTCCAGTTTCATGGCATTGTGGTCAGTAAAGATGTTTGAGATAATTTCTATCTTCTTAAAATTGTTGAGGTTTCTTTTGTGCCCAAGTACATGATCGATCCTGGAAAATGTTCCATGTGCACTTGAAAAGAATGTATATCCTATTTTTTGGGGGTGTAATGCTCTGAAAATATCCACCAAATCTAGTTTTTCTATTGTAGTATTTAATTTCTCTGTTGCTTTGTTTATTTTCTGTCTGGAAGATCTGTCTAGTGATGTTAATGCAGTGTTAAAATCTCCAACTATGATTGTATTCCCATCAATATCCCCCTTTATCTCTGTTAGTAATTGTTCTATGTACTTAGGTGCTCCTATATTGGGTGCATATATATTAACGAGTGTAATATCCTCATTTTGTATCACTCCTTCAATCATTATAAAATGTCCTTCTTTATCTTTCTTTATGGCCTTTGTTTTAAAGTCTATTTTGTCTGAAATCAGTACTGCAACACCTGCTTTTTTGCCTTTTCCATTTGCATGAAATATCCTTTTCCATCCTTTCACTCTCAATCTATATGTGTCCTTCTCCCTAAAGTGGGTCTCTTGTATGCAGCATATTGAAGGTTCTTGCTTTATTATCCAGTCTGCCACTCTATGTCTTTTGACTGGAGCATTTAGTCCATTAACATTTACAGTAATTAATGATAGATTTGTGTTTATTGCCATTTTGAACTTATCTTTGCAGTTGAATTGGTATATCCTCTTTGTTCCTTTCTTCTTCCTTATGTGGTTTGGTAATTTTCCTTTGTATCATCATGAAGCTAGAACACTCCCTTACACCATATACAAAAATCAACTCAAAATGGATTAAAGACTTAAACATAAGACAAGATACAATAAACCTCCTAGAGGAAAACATAGGCAAAACATTATCTGACATACATTTCAAAAATTTTCTCCTAGAAGAAATAAAAGCAAGAATAAACAAATGGGACCTAATGAAACTTACAAGCTTCTGCACAGCAAAGGAAACCAGAAGTAAAACAAACAGACAACCTACGGAATGGGAGAAAATTTTTGCAAGAGAAACCGACAAAGGCTTGATCTCCAGAATATATAAGCAGCTCATACGACTCAATAAGAAAAAAATAAACAACCCAATCCAAAAATGGGCAGAAGACCTAAACAAGCAATTCTCCAAGGAAGACATACAAATGATCAAAAAGCACATGAAAAAATACTCAATATCACTAATTATCAGAGAAATGCAAATCAAAACTACAATGAGGTATCACCTCACACCAGTCAGAATGGCCGTCATTCAAAAATCCACAAATGACGAATGCTGGAGAGGCTGTGGAGAAAGGGGAACCCTCCTACACTGCTGGTGGGAAAGCAGTTTGGTGCAGCCACTATGGAAAACAGAGTGGAGATTCTTCAAAAGACTAGGAATAGACTTACCATATGACCCAGGAATCCCACTCCTGGGCTTGTATCCAGAAGGAACCCTACTTCAGGATGACACCTGCACCCCAATGTTCATAGCAGCACTATTTACAATAGCCAAAACATGGAAACAGCCTAAATGTCCATCAACAGGTGACTGGATAAAGAAGAAGTGGTATATTTATACAATGGAATACTACTCAGCCATAAAAACCGACAACATAATGCCATTTGTAGCACCATGGATTCTCCTGGAGAATGTCATTCTAAGTGAAGTAAGCCAGAAAGAGAAAGAAAAATACCATATGAGATCGCTCATATGTGGAATCTAAAAAACAAAAACAAAAACAAACAAACAAAAACAAAGCATAAATACAGGACAGAAATAGACTCATAGACAGAGAATACAGACTTATGGTTGCCAGGGGGGTGGAGGGTGGGAAGGAATAGACTGGGATTTCAAAATTGTAGAATAGATAAACAAGATTACACTGTATAGCACAGGGAAATATGCACAAAATGTTATGATAACTCAGAGAGAAAAAAATGTGACAATGAGTGTGTATATGTCCATGAATGACTGAAAATTGTGCTGAACACTGGAATTTGACACAACATTGTAAAATGATTATAAATCAATAAAAAATGTTAAAAAAAATGTTAAAAAAATAATAAAATAAAATAAATATAGTCAATTACAATGTGTCAGTCATCTCTGGTGTATGGTATAAGGTAATACTTAGTTTTGATGTTATATTTTAAGCATTTTGACCACTGGACAACATTTTTGAGGGTAGGAACTGTATTTCAGTTATTGTTATATCTCTAATATGTAGCATATAACTTATAGTGGAAAAGAATATGAAAACAAATATATGTATGTTCATGTATGACTGAAGCATTATGCTGTACACCAGAAATTGACACAACATTGTAAACTGACTATACTTCAATAAAATGTATATATAAAAAATAATATGTAGCATAGTGCTTAGAATCATGAAATTTTGATGAATAAAAATAAATAATGAAATACAGTGCATCCATAGAATGTGACCAAGATGATGAAGAGACCGTAAGCTATGTGATATAGGGAACTGTTGAAAAGACTGAAGCTGTTAAGCCTGGGGGTATGGGGTAAGCTATCTTCAGCTTTGTTATGTAGAAGAAGTATTTGGTTTATTCTGTGCAGTCTGAGGTTAGTTTTAGAACTAACAGATTTCAACTAAATCTGATAACATTTATATGGCACTTCATAGTTTATTGAGCACTTTATTATACATTATTTCATATGATTTTAATTTTTATACCAACCCTATGAGGTAGTTGCAAGAGTACTCCAAGAATTTTACCCCCAATTTAATAGAAAATAGTAATAGTTAACACTTATATTGTGTTTACTGTATGCCAGCCACTTTGCACATATAAACTCATTTACATTTCACCACATGAGTTGGCTACTCTTATTATCAGGTACACGTTACAGATGACTAACCTGAGTTATGGAAAGGTTAAGTAACATGCCAAGATCACACATCTAGCAACTAGTAGAGCCAAGGTTTGATTTCCACTCCGTCTGGGCTCCAGTTACTCTTAACTGTTACACTGCATTGAATTTCACATGAACACTTTCTATAGAAAAGGAAACCAAGTTGCAGGTAGATCAAGTGATTTGGTTAAGATCACATAACTAAAAAGTGGCAATCAGGATCTAAATTCTGACTTCAGATCTAGTGCTCTTTCCACTACCCCTGGGTGATTCTCCTGTTGGATGAAATTTGGGATTTTGCAGAGCCATTTAACAGTGTAATCAGGTACAGAGGCTGGATACCTACCTGTGAGACAAGCTGTGGAGGGAATGCCTACATCGAGTGTGAAAGGCACTTCAGTGATCTTTAAGGTTTATTCTAACTCAAGATTTTATCAATTTATGAACACAGTATTTCAGGAAGAGCAGAGGGAGTCAGCCAAGGAGGAGAACAAAATGATGTGGGAAGATCAGTCTGTACCACCACAAGGAAGTGCTTCTCAATGTGCAGTACTCAGGATATCTGTATTAGAACAATATAAGGCATTTGTTCCATTGCAGATTCCCAGGCTTCTCCTCAGATTTACTGAATCTGTTTCTGGGGAAGGACAAAAACACCAAGTGATTCTTGTTGAGACAGATTTTGAGAACAACTCATTTAGAGTTGACCAGGGCCAGATTAGCAAGCCTTCAAAGTCACGCTAAGGATAAACAAACAAATAAATGCATTTAAGGAAAGGAGTAATATGAAAACATTTTGTAATTAGGAAGTTTGGTCTAGCTAAAATGAGAAGGATGGGCAAGAGAAAAATGAAAATGGAGATGAGAAGAACAGACAGGTGTCTATTTTAGTAATCCAGGCAAGATAAATCTCCAAGTCCAGAATAGTAGTTATAGATAGCATATTGATAGTCTCAGATTGGTAATATAGCCCAGGTCTTTAAGACCCCTGGTTCCTGCCCTCTCGGTGATCCCTCCTTCTTCCAGAGTTCTGTGTCAAGGAAGCTATGTGCAAAGAACCATAACCAAATGGAAATCTGATTACTGCTTCATTGATAGACAGCTGAGCAGGTACTCAGTAATCCTTGCAAAGAACTGAATGAGGCGATGAGGTTTAAGCTGGAGGCTTAATGGAGTCTCTTACTCACCCCTACCCCCTAATCCTAATCTTGGGATCTGTGTACTTAGATCTGCCTGCTTGGGGCAGATGATAAGTGGAGAGTAAATGGGAGAGAAGGAGAGAGAGAAGCTGGGTCGCAACAAGGGCCCTGAATCCATTGACCCAACCAGCTACATGATGTGGCACAGAAAAAAAAGTCAAAAAGAATGCCAAGTTTGTTCCTGAGGCAGGAATGTAAGAAAGAAGAAGATATAGACGAGGAGGATGATTGAATCTGCATCAACAATATAGACTCTTTCTAGACATATAAGTGAAAGACAGCTATGAAAGGAATTCTGGGACAATAACTATATGTACCATTCAAATGTGACACGATCTATGTTTCAGGCTTTGACCAATAAGAATATCAAGTCCTCTTCCCCTGTGGAGGTGCTGTTAAGGGGATAAACAGAGGCAGAAGTTTGGAAAGAAAGGTGGAATTTCCCTCTGCAATTATCAAAACAAGGATGCTTTTGTTATATAGTGATAGCATGTTCTCTAGCTTCTGGCCATGGTTCTAGCAGAAGACATCAGGAAGAAAGCAGGGAGATAATTTGGAGGATGTGGAAAGATGCTTTTGAGTCAGTATCTCACTGGAGAAAAAAAGAAATCTATTGAGTTCCTCAAGAAGCATTTCACGTCTTTATGCCATGGCACAAGAATAAGCCAGTAGCTGTGCTACATGACATATTCAACAAGAGTTTTGCAATCCTTTTTTTTCCTTTCTTTCTTTAAACCAAATTCATCTGCTGTGAAGAAATCAGGATGCAGGTCCAAGTCATTGGTCCCTCAGTGACATTACAGAACATGTCCCTCTCTATTCCCTATCCTCTTTACCATTTGTTGATTAAAACACGTGTTCATGTTCCTTTTGTGAACTTGGCTGCAGTGGTTTGGAGCTACAGCCCAGTCCAAAGCACAGTCCAAATTCCACCCACAAGTTTTCTTTCTGAGAGTATTCTTCTTAGACATGAGCCTGGGAATCATTGCAGCCTAATCAGCTAGTCATCCCTTAGTGGCACATATTCTTGTCTTTGACAGACATTCATTCCGAGGGGCATCCTGTAAAGCTCATGATGCCGTCTTCATTGAACTCATGCTTATAAGAAGAAAATAAGGGGCTATAGAAAACTTATTTTTAAATTGAATTTAAGTAGTTTTGCCACATTTTAAATGTCAGACAGAACTGTTCCACAGTACAAATCTGCCAAGTCTATGCAGGCGGCTGTTTTCAATAGGACTGTTTGTGCCCTATTGTACTAATCTTTTTTTAAACACACACCTTGCTGGAAAAGGCCAAGAACACCCACACAGGCAGTGGGCACTGTTACTTTTTTCTTGCTCCAACTGGATGAATAGGCTCTTATTCCATTTGGTGTGTTGCACTGTGAAGCATTTCCCAATCATTTTCTTTCCTTGATGGACATTGAGCCTTCCCAGGACACAGCAGGCAACAGCCCCTGTCCTCTCCCACATGGCCATCCACTCCTCAAGCCATCTGCCCATTTATCTGCCTCCTCCTGATCACCCTCCCCTCTTCTCCCACATAGACTGGATCCTCAATTCAAGAATGATCAAGAATTACATGCAGAGTGTGGGAATGGTCTGGTGAACTAGAGCTCCAATTTTTCCAATAATGAATGCTAAAAATCTTCCTACTGTGTATGCTGTTTCACATTTGCAAGGTGCAGTCTGGTCATCAACAGTGGAGTGACATTTGATAATTTGAGAAGTCCTCAGGGTAGCATCTGTATGTTACTAAGGCAGTGTTCCTATTGGTTTAGAAGTTAGAATCTGTAGTCAAACGATCTAGATCCTGACTCCTCCACTTACAAGCTGTGTAATCCCAGAAAAGTTCCATAACTTCTGTGAGACTCAGTAAAATGGAGCAAATAATACCTACATCACTGTGTTGTTATGAGAATGAAATGACATATCTGTCAAGTGCCTGGCAGAGTGTCTGCCATATAGTAAATACTTATTATATATGGTTTTTAGTAACTGTAAGTGTTTGTTAAAATGTTAACTGCAAGCAGCATTATTATTCAGTTTTATTATCCTTCAAGCCCTATGTCATCATCCTGCCAATCAGTGCTTACTGATTCTGCATCTGCAATCTTAGATAATCAACAAATATTTTGGGCATTTTACCTCTGTGTAAAAGATTATCTGGGAGGCTACAGAGAGCATTGATATAATCCTAGCCCTAAATGAGCTTTCAGCATACTTGGGTAGACACAATATTTGCACCTACAATAAAGTTAATAATATTAAAGCACCGGGCATGTGATATACATGCACTAAGATACTAGGGCTCAGAGAAAGTAAATATCCCTGTGGGCTTGGCTGGTGGTTGAGCTATGAGCTATGACTTAAAAAATGACAAAGGATAATAATGATGATGATTTCTTCTCTTTGTTGGAGACTCAATATGGGCTAAGTGCCTTACATGCTTTATCCCATGTAACCCACATAGCATTCCTACAGGTTAGGCAAAATTATCATTGTCGCTTTCCAGGTAAGAGAACTGAGGTTTAAAGAAACTAAGAAACTTTGCCTAAAGGCACCTGACTATTAAATGGCAGAGCCAGGATCTGAACCCTTGGCTTTTCACACTCCACAACTCATTCTCTTTTCAATATGCCACACTTCTTCCTGTCATGAAAGAGAAGCAATTTGAGACAATCAGGCAGGGGAGATGATGCAAGCAAAGGCACATGGGAACTGATGTTCAGGGACCAATGAAGGAGACATCTGACTGTTACAGAGGATTTATGTGTCGGAAGAAAGAGAGAGAAGAATCTGGAAACTTAAACTGGGCCTGACTGTGAAGGGCCATGTAAGCCAGGCTGAGGAGCTCAGACTCTGTCTTCCAGGCACCAAGGAGAAGAAATGGGGATCAGTTTGTGTGGTGTTAAGACATCACCTATAAGTGGTCTCTGATCGAATCTTTAATTTGGACTTTGGTTTTATTTCTTTCTTTTCTTAGAAAAGGAATGACATTTGTTTGAAATTTTCAGGTAGATTTGGTCCTCTGGGAAAGTGTGTACATGTGAGAAGCAAGAGAGACTGAGACAATTCAATACACCTTGACCTACTGAGGATATTTTTGTAATGTGCCAAATGTCCTTATTCCCAATCTGGGAGTTGGTGGTCTATTTCTTGCACTGTATGTTGGTGAGATTAAGTGAATATCACCATGGAAAAGATTTGGATTCCTTCCGATTAGTCAAGAACCACAGGCTCTTCTCTAGCATAGTGTTTAAAAACCTGGGAAAATGCCATGCACATAACATAAGCAGTTCTTAACTTGCAGACGAGTTGACTTCCAAAAGTTCATTTATCAAGAAATTTTTCATAACTTGGAACACACTGTACCTTGGAAACAATGCTATATAAAAATGGTGCCTGATTTTTCTCTACAGTGGAGATGATGGAATACTTAGGATTCTTTTGAGTAATCTTATGTGCCATAGGAACTAGACAGCTGGCAGTAATTATGCTTTCAAAGGTCTAAAAGGGGAAGCAGTCAGAAGATGTTGGTCTGGAAAATTGGTAAAGTCATACACATTTTCATGCAATATGCTATTGTCCATTTTTTTCCAAAGAAACTTAAGACTTTTGGAGAAACTCCTAGTTTTCTAAGGATATATCCAAATAGTTAGAGGTATGTAGGTTAAAAACAGCTTCAACAGATTAATGTGATGGGATACTTTTTTAGAGCAATTTATTTCTACCTTATATATGTTCTATAAAGGACTTGCCCTTTGCATAAGTGGAGCTGGAGGGCAATTGGAGTGTAACTTGAAGGGTACCACTATTATGTCCTTTTATTCCAAGTAATAATTCTACTCTTCTGCCAGAGTGCCAGAAATCCTACTGTAGCTGTCACTTTGTGCTCTGGCTTTTTTTTCCTTCAGTAACTAAAGTGGGAATCCTTCTGTATAGGGTAATTCATCAAGGTATTCCCAGTGATCAACAACTCAACATGAGTTAGTTTATCAGGTAGAGACTGCTGAAGGCACTGGCCAGGAAACAGGTAAATTTGATGGTAAATGTAGGGAATTGGAAATAATATTTTCAAGTTTGATACAGAGCCTAGACAGGATACGCTTGGGTGAGGTTGTAACAAGGAGTCTGTCCCTAAAGGCGTTGGTTTCCTGACAGAGGCAGAGAATTTGCTCAAGGTGAAAGAGGATCGTTTTTACAATATGGAATAAGTGGCAGCAAGATAGAGGATGGCCAGGAGGGACCAGAACTTGTGGTTTGGTTAGATAAAGTGAAATCAGCAAAAAGTTGCAGCTTGAAGGAACAAACTATTTAAGAAAAATCAGTTGACATTGCTGATAGGCAAGCTTAGTTAACCAAAGGCAGCGGTGTCAGCCAGGTAAGCAGCTCAGAGGGTGATACTTGTTGAGCTAACTAAGACAGGAAGGAAGAGTTAAGCAGATCCATGTAGATGCAGAGTCCAGAAAATTGGAAATATTGACAACAATAAGCAAGAAATACTGAAGAAAGTGCTTGTCTTAGGAGAGAACCCATCCCACTTTGTTCTTTTTGCCAGTGACTGTAACCTTGTTTTGGCAAGTGTTAATTATACATAATAAATGCTTAGAGGCTTGTGGATATACCTGCTTCTATGTGAGGCAGGGAAAAAGTGTCATCAATCTTGTCTATTCCAAGTTCTATACATAACCTAATGTTATTTGCCTATATTTGTGTTTTAAAGGAACTGACTTGGGTCTCAGGCAAGAAAAGCCCCTTATGCCAGGCAAGAGTCATTAGGGAAGTCTTCCTGGAGCTGAGTCAAGAGGTATCTTTTTTTTTTTTTCTTAAGAGATGTCTTTTGAAGGATGAAACAGAAATGGTGACAAGTTAAGGAAGGAACAGTCTAGTTTTATAGCACTTTTAAAAAGCCTGCCTGACAAAAACTAGAAATAAGGGTGCAAATGAAACTAATGAAAATCATAGAAGTTCAAGTAAAATCTTAATGTAGCTTGTATTATTAGATTTAGTGTCTGATTCTCAGTATAAGGATTTCTTCTGAATTCAATGGTGCAGGATACTCCAGTACCTGAGGGCAACAAGCCAGACTAATGATCTACTGGGAGAGCTGATTCAGAGTTTCCTGCCTTTGGATGATGTTAGAGACTGTGCTAGAGAGCGTCTAAGATGGCCCCCAAGGGTCCCCAACTCATGATATTCATGTCCCATGTAATCTTCCTTCTTTCAGTATAAGCTGAAATTATTGACTCTCTTCGTAGAACATGTCAGAAGTAAAGGGATGTTACTTCCTAGATTAGGTCATAAAAATATGATGCCTTCTATCTTGGCAGCTTCCTCTATCTCTCTGTTTACTCACCCTGAGGGAAGCCAGCTGCCATGTTGTGAGTTGCCCTATGGGAGAGGCCTAGGATAGAACTGAGGTAAACATCCAGTGAGGAGTTGAGCTCTCTGACCAATAGTTTGTGAGGAACTGAATCCTGCCAACAACCACATGAATGAGCTCAGAAGCAGATCCTGCCTTAGCTAAGTCTTCAGATAAGACTGCAACCTTGGCTGACAGTTTGACTGACCTCATAAAAGACCTTGAGCCAGAGGCACCTACAGAAACTGTGAGTTAATAAATGTTTGCTATTTTAAGCTTATGAATTTGGGAGCAAATATTAATGCAGCAAAAGATAACTAATTCAGAGACAAACTCACATATTTTTGCCTATTCTATGGGTGGGTACACCAAAATTCATTATTTGATTTTCTGGTTATCCTGTGCTTTGTGATCAGAGAATTTGCCCACTTTTTAGAGAATATCGACATGAAACAGTCCTCTAGAGTTTCTGGAACCTTTTGGGGCTCTCCCAGTCATCCCCAGGAGGTGTCCCCATCAGTAACAAGGAAGACTTGGAGCACAGTAGTATAGTCAGGTATGTTCAAATCCTGGATCTGCCATTTATTAGCAGTGTAACTTTGGATGAGTTACTCTGTGTTGCTATGTCTCAGTTTCCATCTCTGTAAGATAGTAATAATAATAATATTAACCACTTCATTGGGTTGATATGAGATTTTAATAAGTGGTTAAAAGAGTACCTGCATAAAATAAGTGCCACATAAGTACTAGCTAAGTAAATACTCTCGTCTCTCTATTCATATTCTCCCACACCCATGAATCCATTAGACGAGGAGCTGATTGAGAGTTGAATTGAACTAATGGTGGAATGGTCTCTCTAACTACATTATACTAGTAGTACTGGCATGCTGGACAGAACACATCATTGTTTTTTTCTCTAACTCTGTTTTGGGCCTATTTGGCTTTAAAATACCACTTACTGAGCACAAGATGTACCCAGTGAATTATACAGACGTGGTGGTGTTTGTGCTTAAGCAGTTCATTCCATTCTGGAGCCTGGTCAGAGCTTCCAGGGTGCTTGCTTAGGTGCTCAGCTAGCTTAGAGCCCCAACTGCCAGGGCTAAAGGTTCTATAACTGGTTGTAGATACAGGTTACATTCAGTGAGCCTATACTCTGGTCTAATGTTTTCCTCATGTTACCTTTTTAATCCTCAAAACAATCCCATAGCAATATCATTTTCATTTCATAGATGGAAGAACTAAGGTTCAGAGAAGTTAGCTGATGGGCTCAAGGTCACAGAGCAGAGATTGGAACCTAAGTGTTTTGACTTCAAAGCTTATTCTATGGAGTCAGAAGACTTAGCCTCTCTATTCCTTAATGCCTCTTGATAAGAGCCATTGACTTCAGAAATTGTGCCTACCTAGGACAGGGCCCAGTAATGATAGCTGCCTAATCCAGAGTAGAAATGACAGACCCAGTACTTTAAGGGACTGTTCTGGAAGTTTAACTGATTCTGGAAATGGGCCAGGAGCCAAGAACCCTAAGCAAGTAGAGACATGATCCTATAGGGCAAATAATTAACTGCCTCAGTGGGTTAACAATGGCTCCTTAGAGTTTCAGGGTGGGTAATCACTGGTTCTACTCACACTAGTTGAGGAGAAGTCAGGCCAGAGCAATGACAGTGAATCCCAACTCTGTCTTTTACTAGCTGTGTAACTTTGGACAAGTTATTTAACATCTCTGATCTTCATATTTACCATCTATAAAATGATGGTAATATTAACTACCTTACAGGGTTGTTGTGAGGGTTACACAAGATAAATAATGCATGCAAAATGCTCATCACAATGCTTGGCATACAGGAATGACTTGGTAAATATTAGCTATAATAAATAATATCAGTATATAATAATAATAATAAGCTATTAATGTTGCAAAAAGTACACAGACCCTTGAAGTACTCCTATTAGATTTCTCAGGATCAGACAATTTTTAAAAAATGGATTCAGACATTTTAGAGGAAGCAGAGGATAGGATATGTGGTTTGGAGTCAGTGTACTTGCATCCAATCCTCTACACTTAGTAGCTGTTGTGACCTTGAGCAACTTGCTTCACTACTTTGAATCTCATTATTCATCTGTCAAAGTGGTCTATCAGTCAGTGTTCTCCAGAGAAACAGAACCAGTAGGATATATATATTTCAAGGAATCAGCTCACTTGATTGTGGGGGCTGGCACGTCTGAAATCTGTAGAACAGGCTGGCAGGCTGGAAATTCAGGCAGGAGTTGATGCTGCAGTCTTGAGGCAGAATTTTTTTCTTCTCTGGGAAAACTCCATTTTGCTTTTAAGGCCATCCAACTGATTGGATGAGACCCAGACCTCCTTTACTTAAAGTCAGCTGATTGTGTATGTTAACCACATCTACAAAATACCTTCACAGGAACACCTAGATTAGTGTTTGATTGAATAACTGGGTACTGGAGCCTAGTCAGACCGACACATAAAACTAACCATCACAAGTCAGTAATAAGAGACTCTGTCTTATAGGTTTGTTGAAATGTTTCAATGAAATAATACATGTAGAGAATTCTGCACAATGCTTTGCTACATAACAAACACTCAAAACAATATTAAATACTGCAGCATTTCTGCTCAGGGATACTGAAGGCAAGGACACTCAGCTGTGCTGAGGGACTGAGGGTGGCTTCTTGAGTTTCCGTGGCCAATCTAATGTCTCCTGGGTTGGTGTCTCTGGTTATGAAGGCATGTTCATTTCTAGTTTCTTGGCTGAGAAAGGGCCACTGCAGCATATTTATCAGTCTCCAGAAACAGAACAGCTGCCAATCCTGGCCTGAGGCTGGATTGACAAGGAGATGACATAGCTAATTGGTCGGGCTGAAAGAAAGCAGCAAAGAGGATGGGTTCTCTAAACCTAAGCAGCAGCAAGGTCGGCAAAGACAGGCTCAGGGATGTGCTAACTGGCAAAGGGAACAACCTTTGACGACCTTCCTGAAGTTCTCTCTCCCTTGTCCGAGCCACTGTTCCCTCTCTCCTGGACTAGAGTAATAATCTTCTTACTGGCCTCCTGGCTTCTCCTTTTTCCCCCTTCAACCTTCTAGTCATGGAGCAGCCAGAGTGATATTGTTAAAATATAAGTCAACTGTGACATCTCTGCTCAAAACCCCGTGGCTTCCCTTCTCATTTACAGCAACATCCAAAGTCCTCACAATGGCCTCTGATTGGGCCTCTAGTTCCTTATCTCATCCCTTTACTACTCCCCACTTAGTTCATCCCTTCAGCCACACTGGCCTCCTTGCTGTTCCTCAAACACACCAAGCACACATACATATAAAAAGGGCTCAGTTATTGGAACAAGAAAATAAGACAGGACTTTATCATAAGCAACCAGTTTTAAAAAACCGGTTTATGTCAGAGGAGGGTCAGCAGCAAGGGATACTGATAATGAATTTATAAATGCTCCTTGACAAGGGTTCTGATTGATTCCAGAGGCTGGAACAGCACTGAGGCTGAAACATGGGACTAAATGATCCCAGCATAGAGGATTGGAAGTCTTTATGGACAGGGGCTTGAATAAGTGATTATGTCAGTTAATTCACGTCTTATCCAACTGGTTTGAGAATTCAGGTATCTTCCACAGGGTATCCATTTCCTATTTCAGATTGTGCCCTTTAATCTGGATACTTAGAACACAGAGAAGTTCTAGAGTATGGGGAGACCTGCACCTGAGAAAACTTTATTTTCAAGGTCATTCCATCCCCCTCCCACCCATCTAGGGCCCATTAGCCTTTTGGATGTGCATTAGAACTAGCAGAACATTAAGTACTGCAGTTTTTGGCTGACTTTTATAGTTATGGCGATGATGACCCAAATAGTGAAAAAAGGCCCATTCATTTTGGTAATATAAGTATGGTGAATTTGTGCTGACACTGTGGGTGGTCAGAGACTTTATAGCTTCCTGGAAAGACAGCCTCATTTGGTGATGGGAAATCCCTTTTTCAGGTAAAGGACAGTGTGCTATGATGGTTGTTTCCATCACCACCCATCAAACCATGTCTCTTCAATCTAACTGTGTCATTCAGTAGTGTGATATATTTGGGTGCGGGTCCTAACCTCTGGAAACAGTACTATAAAAGGCTACTTTATGCTTTGGGGTGGGGGGATGGGCTTCCCATGGCCTCTTCTGTTATTTATACACTTTCAGTAGAAGAGGTGAGGATGTTGTCGTGATGTTTTATGAGGCTGGTTAGCTTTATAGTGTGAGAAACTTGACCTATGCTTTTGGGACCAAAATAATACCCTTGTTTCCTCCTGCCAACCCACACCAGAAAAAGAAAAAGAGAAGAAAGAAAGGAAAAAATTACTATTCCAAAACCAAATAGAAATCTGTGCCTGTGGATTGTTTCAGTAGAAATGATAACCCCAGTAAGAAGATAACTGGGAAACTGGCACCAAAGAAGACCTGGGAAGGAAAGAAATCATTTGACTGAGACAATGTAGAATGAGGACCCAAACAAGGGAGTGAGAGAATGAGAGAGAGGGAGAGAGGGGGAGAGCGAGAGCCAGAGTGAGAGCAAGAGAGATCCTTCCATGGAGTTTGAGTGAGCTTACTGACCACTGACCATATTAATTTGGTCTTTCCAATTTAAAAGACCAGACAGTAGGCATGAGGCTCTGTCTTTATTGCTACCATCAGGTGCTAAAATTGAACAAACTTTGTCCCAATTGAAAGACTCTTAGGATTTTATCTCACTTTGAGGATTTTGGATTGAGATAATAACCTTTATACCATTTCCTTTGGCGTTCATGAAACTTAATTATGTTAAAAGTCGAGGGTTTCCTGACAGGCCCTCTTAGGCTATGAGTAGCAATGTTAACAGATGATTTTCTCTGGCTTCCTTACTTTGTGTCTGGGTAGCTCACTGGTTATGATGGTGGGTCCAGTGCAAGGTGAGCTGGGATGAAAAGTTGGAAGTTCTTTGAGGCTGAATTTAGTACCAAGCAGTAACTCTTGGAGTTCCTTTTCTGATTCCTTACACATAACTAGGGACTTGAGAAGTCCAGAACCCATACTAGAAATAACCCTACTTGGTTCAAGTAAAAATTAAAGTTGTAATTCTAAAAGCTTGTTCAGTTTAATTCATTTATTTTATAGAGGTGAAAACTAAGATTCAGAGGGAAAAAATGATTTACCTAACATCACTCAACTGGGTGTCTCCTGACTTCTAAGTGCAGTGCACATCTCAGAAAATAAAGCTCTAAGGTCTATATTTGGAAGTTATATTAAGAGATGATTGTAAAGGGTAGAGGAAGTTCTCTTGGAGCTCTTCTGACTGAGAGTGAAAAGATTGCTATGGCTCAGGTACTATCATACTTTGCCTGGTGATTTGGCCTCTTGGGCATTTGCCCAAGCCAATTTAGAGATCCTCTACCCTGGAAAATTCTACGTGCTTCCTTGTGAATGTTTCTGTGTATAGCCATTGAATTATGAATTGGCATTTAAATTCTAGTACTGACCCCATGTTGTCTGGCCGACTAAGGTGAAGAAATGGGATGATTCTAGAGTGGTTTCTAGTGGCTGAGGTAAGACTGAATTAAGAACTAGGAAGGTTAATTTACTTGAACTGAAGCAAAGGAAAGTACATTCCTTATGCTGGTTGTAGAATAGATGGTAAACTTGTCCAGGCAGCAAAATTGTGAACATAAATGAATAGGATCTAATAACCATTTGTTACTTAGGTCTCCTCTATCAACATGCTACTGAGTTCCTCAGAGAAAATTCCAACCATATGGAGTTGCTCAATGTGGCTCTGTTGTCCCGACCGGTAACCTTTAGTTGGAATTTGGACTAGACCAAACGTGTTGTCAAAATTGGTTAATTATCAGAACTAGGGGGGTCTTATTTAATTGAGTCTAGAATTGTAGTGCTTTTTAGTATCCTGCTTCCTAGGCCCTACCTCCAGGGATTCAGTAGGTGATTGGCATGGCCTGTAAATCTGTATATTAACTAGCTTTCCATGTGATTCTGATGCTCATCTAGATGTGGGAGCTGTTGGACCAAGCTGTTTCTCTTTTTGTCCAGCTCGGCCTGTTAAACACTCCTCTGTGAAAAACCCATGGGATGACAGACATGCTCTGCTTAACAAAAGCAAGGCCTGTAGATGCATAAGGCAGGGGTGAGTGACAGCCAGAAGAATCCTGGGTTTAAGGAGAAGGAGTCGCAGTGACAAACCGATAAATAAGAGGCTTTCCTACTGCTTGTAATTATTTATTTACAGAATTACATTTAACTAGTTGACAGAGAAACTAGAGGATGAGGCAGAGAGATTTGTAACTCGTGTTAGAGGATCAGAGCATATTGCAGATCTAGGAAATATAAATATGAAACAATTCTGAAGTGATATTAAACCCAAGGAGAAAATAGCATATGCTTGATAAAAATTTGATTGTCTCACCCTCATCCCCTGGCTATTTTCACAAGTATGTTGATTTGGCTAAGTAAGATTTCACCTATGCTAAGCTGAACCCAGGCACAAGTTGGAACACGTCTGGGAGGCAAAGCGTCTATGGTTGTGCTTTTGAACAGCTTGAGTTTGCCTGTTGTCTGTGTTTATTCTGTAAGTTTTCACAAACACAGGTCCTGGGCCCTCAGGACTGGTAACCCCTGCTGGTGCACCCTACTCAGCTCTGCCTTCCTGGCCATGCCGGCCCCGTAGTAACCCTCCCTTCTCAGTGAAAAGCTAGCTCCTTCAGGCCCGTCCCTAGCTAGCTAGAGGAGAGAAAGGACACGGGTCTCAAGTGTTAATCAAGACAGCAATAATGCTTAACATGATACCCAGGGCTGCTTCCTTTACAGAATAAGAATGAGAGGCGACGGCTCTCTATGCTGGCGCTGCAGGCTCTGTGGTAGGGCTGGAGAGATATATTTTGGGATGAAGTTTGCCTTTTAAAAATAACATTTAATAATAAGCATTTCATTTTAGAGTAATTTTAGATATACAAAAAGTTTGCAAGAATATTACAGAGTTTCCCTATACTCCGCACTGTATTGTTAACCAGTATATTTAAACCATTCATTGTGTAGTTGGATTCTAGATACCGTCTTTGCAAATATGATCTATTAGGTTCATATTTGCTCTATTTCTATTTTACCTTCTTTTTCTGCCTTCTTTGGTTTTAATGAAATATTTTATGTGGTCTCATTTTATCTCCTCTCTTAGCATATCATTTATACTTCTTTTTAAAACATCTAAAATTATATTGATTATTTATTACTAATTATCAGCCATGGCCACAAGGAGCTCTTTTTCATATCTTCACTGTGAGAACCTGATAAATTCCTGGAGTGAATGCCTTGCTAAGACTATAGCCCCCAGGAGTTTCTCATTCTCAAGGTGGTCTGCACTTAGTGTTCAGAAATTCATCAAAATAATCATTTAAGTGTCCCTACCAGCTTATGGGTTTCAGTGGCTTTTGTTTCAGGTGAGCACATTTTAAAGATGATGTCATTATAGATGTGATTGTCTCTCTAGATTTTGGGGTGGTATATGCTCTGCAACTTCAGCTCTGTCATGGGTCCAAGAGAACTTGATGATTTCTTTTTGTTTGTCCAGTTTTTATTGTTTCAAGGACAAGGATGACAATTTCCAAGCTCTTTGCATGAGCTGTAGCTGGAATCCAAAGCTTGCCCCTTTATGCCTGAAATCATAACCTCAACCTACTTCCTCACTCCACTACTTCTGCTAACTTTGAGTAAGGCTGATTCTGAATGTCATATCTCTGTGTCTAGCAACAATTTATGCCCATAATGAAAGAATGAAAGATAGGCACAGTGTCTGCTAGAACATTAATTGGCTCATTAACTGTAAGTACATCATTTTATTTTCATTAGCCAGGATCAGGTTAAGAATGGGTAGAATCCTAAACTCAACCTTTTAGTGATGAATATGTGGGTTTTTTTTGCAATTAATGTAAGTAAATAGGAGTTTAGAGGAAAGTGAAATATATATTTTCTCTAAGATGATTGCAGAAAGGTATGTGTACGTTCATAACAGTGGTCACTGAACTTCACTGGAGGATAGGGGTGAGGGGCTGGCCAGGGGAAGGTAAGCTCTCCGGACAAGGTGATGCCCTCTGTGCTGTGGGTTTCACCCTCTATGGGGTTATCAATGCTTTTGAAACTCTGAAAAGATAAGGACCTTCTTTCCAGAAAAATGTACATTCTTGCAACATTTTATAGACCAATCCATATTCTTTAGATAGAATCTTCTTTTGGATTTTGGTTTATTTGGAGAATAATGGCCTGTGTCATCGTTAACCCACTTAGATTCCCTGTAGGGCAACCTCTCACTTTTTTTCCTGCCTCCACTGACTAGGGACTTTAACCTTCCTGCTCTGAGAACTTCTGTTGAGATCAAGGATTGGCAAAATTTGACTGGCCTATTCTTTTTTTTTTTTTTGTAAATAAAGTTTTATTGGAATACTGCCACACTCATTTATTTACAGTGTCTGTGGCTGCTTTTTTCCTTACGACTGCAAAGTTGAGTAGTCATGGAAAAACTAAAAATATCTACTATCTGGTCCTTTACAGGAAAAGTCTGCTGACCCTGTTCTAGATGGAAAAGTACTGCTGATAAAAGAGTTAATGTATAAAAGAGTTACCTTGCTCAAGATGTTTACATTTTAGCCTGGGTCAAAATGCTTTTCAATTGGTTGGATTGTCTTAATGATGAAATTTTATGTTTCAGTGAGCAAATTCCTAAAATCAACTGATAAGCCCTTAAATCAGATTACTTATGTGTGTGATCAGCCATGCTAGTAAACAGAAAAGGCTTTATCTAGCCAATTCCTAAAATTCAAGAATTCCCAACGAACACTAAACAGGCTGACACAAAATTTTACGATAAACTTTATCTTCTGGTATTATCCTGAGCTACCTTTCTTTCCCCCCTCAGCCAGTGCTCTCAAAAAGACTCCCAGATTTCCAGAAAAAAGAGAAGCTCTGTCTGATGTTCTTCTCCTTAGAGTCTCAGTATGATGCCTTCCTAATACAACTACTAGTTTTCTAGTGCTCTTTGCTTACAAGACCAGAAAAAGCAACTGTAAACAGCTTTTTCTGCAGACATTAATGTTCAGTGGGCGAGGAGAGGAACAAACATAGAGTTTACACAATGACATTTCTCTACAGTTTAAAATTTACACAGGCTACTCACTAGTTTGAAAGGCCAAAGAAGCCAGTTGTGCTAATATCTACATAAAGGTCTATAAGGGAAAAGCCCCTGACAGAGAATGGTTTGAATGCAGGGTCCAGCTGGCCAGCCAATTGTGCTGAGCGTTCAGGCTTATGTGTCTGTTTTTCCTCTTCAAGTTTCCAGGCTAGTCTCATTCAGGATTGGTTCTTACCTGAGGGAGCAAGATGTGAAGGCAACTTAGAGTTGTTCTTTTGTTCTTTGTGCTAACTTCTCCTATTTGCTGCCCTGCACCTCTACCTCACCCTACCTCATCCTCTGCTTATTTCTTGTGAACTCACTGTGTATTGTTTGCCTGGCCATTTCCCCAAGTATTTTGGTCCTGTATACGTGGAGATAACATACTGTGGTGGAGGGACATAGACTTTGGATTCAGAGAGAACTAAGCTCAGTTTTATGAGCTCGTGTCACCCAAGGCAAGCCTCGATGAGTCTCAGTTTCTTCATCTGTACCGTGGGATTGCAATACTGTGTATTTCAGAAGGTTATTAAGAGGATTACTTGAGATAATTTGTATAAAACTCCTAGCATAGAACCTGATATATTAGTAATACCAGTTCTCTTTTGCCTCATTCTTATCAATGAGGACCCTTCATTTCTGTGGCCTACCTGGCCTCTGATTCATCTTTGCCCTGGCCCTTATGATACAGATGCCCTTACTCCCTGAGCTCACAGTCTTGCTAGCCTTTGCTTCTTGATCTAAGGGAGCACACCAATTGACCTCTTTTGGGTGGCTCACTGTAATTCCCAGGGACTTGTAAAGCCAGTACCCAATAACATGCCCTTAAGTCATTTAGAACTGTGGTAGACTCCTTATGTGGTGATTTGCATGTAAATGGTGCTGTGTTTTATTTAGCCATGACAGAAAAGAATGTGTAAACAACAGCGTCTGCATGAATATGCATGTTGCTTAATGACACAATTATTTAATTTGCTCCTTTGCCAAGTCTCACCTCACAGATGGTTCTAGGAAGGCCCCAGGAATTACACTAGAATCACCAAATACTCATTCTTTTCTTGCCAACTCACTTAGTCTTTTAAGACTTGTTAGGGCATATATAAGCAAATAGTGCTACCTCACATTGATTCAGATTCTTTAAGTAAACAGTTAAAGAGCTAAACTATTCCAAATACCATGCCTTGGAAATCATGGTATTTGGAATACTACATCATAGCTATGTCCATAATGTAGCCTTGTGCTACAGGTCTTATGTGAATGCCTCTCCCTGTAATTCTTGTCCCTGTCTCTACCCCAAGCCCCATGTATACTTTTGACCTAGGCTCCAGTTTTTGCTGCCCTTTCTTCCTTTTTTGTGTGTTAGATGAAATTGGTGATCATGATTCTTTACTCCCTTGTAGTGATACCCTCTATTCACCTGAACATAGTGTTCATTATTATCTGAAGTGACAGAAGTTTATCATATGGACTTTGAATTCAATAGGAATTTAACTAAGTATATTTTATATGCCAGGCACTGAACTAGGTGTTTTCCAGTTGCTTTATTACCTCCTTGATTACCTCCTTATAAGGACTCTGTTAGATAAATTTGATTGTTTTCGCCATCTAACATATGAAGCAGCTGAAACCCAGAAAGGTTCAAGTTGTGTGCTCAATGTTGTAGCTACTTAGTAATACATCTATGACTGAATGCCAAGTTAAAGAAAGGGGCAAGTCCTTGAGAAGAGATTTAGTGTGGAAATGAGAGACACCCTGAAAATATACATACTTCTTACATTATCATAGTGTCACATCTTCTTTTCCTTATCTCCCTCAAATTTTAGATTTTATAGAAATTTTTATCTTATTTTCTCTCCCTGTTGCTTAGCCCCAGGATAGAGAGAATTCCAGTGGTGGTCAGATTTACCAAGCAGTTGTTGAGAAAGGGCCATTTTAGTATGCTGACCTGCCTCCCATCTCTCGTCACACTTTTACTATGTATCTCTGTAGCTCCGTGAGGACAACTCCTAAATGGGAAGTCATTTAGAACTACAACAACATAGAATCAGCAAGTTTGGCTACTTTTCTAGGAACCTGAGATGACATTTGGCATTCTTCTGTATCAGATATTTCCAAAGAAAGGTCACTTCCCATGCTGAGAGTCTGTGATTGCCTAGTTTCCAAACTACTCAGAGTAAAGCTCTGCTAACAGTCCACCATCTCCTACCGTTTGTAGGTTTTGAGCAGAAAGCAGAGACTGTTTTAGTGCAAAATGTGGTCTGGACCCTAGCCCCAATATAGACATTTTGGGGGAACTTAAGTCTTCAAAGTACTGTCAAGGTAAAGATTTTCAGAACTTCATTGTCTCCCACAATTTAGGGCCTATGGAATCAGACCTAAACCAAAACGTTTTTCCTTCCACCAAGCTAGAGACTTGAACCAATCTATGAACACTGTAACTAAAATAAATCATGCTATTCTCTTTAAGACTAAGTTTTACCTCAAAATTATTTTACATTACAGACAATTTAAAAAATCTAAATATGTTTCAGGATATACTTTATAAACTTTTTTTTTTCAAGTACCAGTTTGGTTCTACTCTAGTGATCTCCCAACTGGATCTGGGCTGAATGTGGATTGCTTATGCTTCAAAGTCTGAGCAGAGTGAGATTTTCCTCTTTCTCCTCATCAGTATCACCACCACCACCACCATTTAATAGAAGTGGAAAGGTAATTGATGTTTACATAGAAGTGGAAAGGTAATTGATGTTTATTGAAAATCTATGATGCATCAAAAGTTGTGTTACTTTACATATATCATCTGTAATTCTATATACACGATGTACATGATGTCTAACTCTCAAGATAAATTTCTGAAGTGGAAACTATTATTCTCATCTAGCAGATGAGGAAACTGAAGCTTATATAAATTAAATATTTTGCCCAAGATCACCTAATTACTAAGTGGCAGAGGTGGGGATTTAAAAAAACAGCTTTATTGAGGTATAATTTGCATATCATAACATGTATGATGTACCCATTTTAAGTGTACAATTCAATAATTGTTAGGAAATGTGCAGAATTGTGCATCTATTACCACAATCCAATTTTGGAACATTTTAATAACGCTAAAAAGATCCCTCATATCCATCTTAAGTCATTGCCCATTCCCACCCACTACCAGTCAATCATTGATCTACTTGCTGTCTCTAAAATAATAAAGATTAGATCAGATATAAATGAAATGAGTAATTAAAAAACAAGAGAAAAATCAAAAAACCTCAAAGCTGGTTCTTTAAAAAGATAAACACAATTAAAAAAACTTTAGCTAGATTTACCAAGAAAAAAAGACTACTCATATTATTAATATCAGGAAAGAATAACAGGGTCATTACCACTGATCTTGCAGAAATACAAATGATTATAAGACAATACTAGGAACAACTGTATGCCAAAAAATTAAATACCTAGGTGATATGGAAAAATTCCTTATGACACACAAACTACCAAAACTGGCACAAGAAATATGTAATGGAATATTACTCAGCTATAAAAAATGAAACAATGCCACTTACAACAACATGGATGGACCTAGAGATTATCATATTAAGTGAAGTAAGTCAGACAGAGAAAGACAAATATCATATGATATCACATATATGTGGAATCTAAAAAGAAAAATTATGCAAATCTTACTTACAAACCAAAAACATGTTCACAGGCATAGAAAACAAACTGTGGTTGCCAAAGGGGAAAGGGCAGGGAAGGGGTAAATTAGCAGTTTCGGATTAGCAGATACACATTACTATATATAAAACAGATAAACAACAAAGACCTACTATATAGCACAGGGAACTATATTCAATATCTTCTAATAATATTAATATATATATAAAACCAGAATCACCTTGCTGTACACTAGAAACTAACATAACATTGTAAATCAACTATACTTCAATAAAAATGGTTAAAAATTAAAATCATATTTTACAACTGCAAAAAAGTAGAAATCTTAACAGCACTATAGCAAGTAAAGAGATTGAGTTAGTAATCAAAAACCTCCCAGCAGCAACGACAACAACAACAACAAAAGCCAGGACCAGATGGCTTTACTGCTGAATTCCACCAAATGTTTAAAGAATTAACATCAATCATTCTCCCAAAATATAGAAGAGGAAGGAACACTTCCTAACTAATTCTATGAGGCCAATATTATTCTGATACCAAATCCAGACAAAGATATTATAAGAAAAGAAAACTATAGACCAACATCTCTTCTGAATGTGAATGCAAAAATTCTCAACAACATAGTAGAAAACCAAATCTATCAACACATTAAAAGGGCTATATACCATGACCAAATGGACTTTATCCCAAGTGTGCAAGACTGGTTCAACATATGAAGTTCAATCAATGTAATGTACTATATTGATGGAGTGAAAGAAAAACACATGATTATCTTATTAGATGCAGAAAAATCATTTAACAAAATCCAATACCTTTTGGTGACAGAAACACTCAATAAACTAGAAATAGAAGGGAGCTTCCTCAAAATGATAAAGGGCATCTATGAAATACCCACAGTTAACATCATGGTTAATGGTAAAAGACTGGAAGCCTTCCCCTTAATAACTGCTTTCACAACTTCTGTTCCACATTGTAGTGGAAATTCTAGCCAGGGCAGTTAGGCAAGAAAAAGAAATAAAAGACATCCAAATCAGAAAAGAAGAAGTAAAACAATGTTTTTTGCAGTTGATATGATCTTTTATATCAGAAATCCTAAGGAAACCACAAAAAAACTCTTAGAGTTAATAAACAAGTTCAGCATAGTTACAGGAAACAAGATCAATTTACAAAACCCAGCTGTATTTCTATACACTAGTAACAAGCAATTCAGAAATGAAATTAAAAAAATTCCCTTTACAATAGCATCTAAAAGAATAAAATACTTGGGAATAACTTTAATGAAGGATGTGCAAGACTTAAACACTGAAAACTACAAAATGTTGAAAAAAATTGGAAAAATATCCTATGTTCATGGATAGGAAGATGGAACACTCTCCAAATTTATGGAATTAGTGCAATCCCTGTTAAATTCCCTACTGCCCTTTTTTTGTGTGTGCAGAAATCACAAGTTTATACTAAAATTCATATGGAATTGTAAAGGACACAAAATTGAACACAAAAAGCAATCATGAGAAAAAAGAACAAAGTGAGATTCACATTTCTCAACTTCAATAATTAATACAGTAATCAAAACTGTGTGGCTTTGGCATAAGGATAAATACAGAGATTAATGGAAGATAATTGAGAATTGAGAAATAAACCCATACATTGATGGTCAGTTGCTCTTTGACAACAGTTCCAAATCATTCAATGGTGAAAGAAAAGTCATTTCAATAAATGATCTTTGGACAATTGAATTTCCATATGCAAAAGAATGATTTTAGAATTCTATCTCATACCATATAAAAATTAACTCAAACTGGATCAAAGATCTAAATGTAAGACCTAAAGTTAAAAAACCCTTGGAAGAAAATATACATATTAATCTCCATGACCTTTATTTAGTCAACATTAACATTTTCTTTAATATGGCACCAAAAGCACAAGCAACTAAAGAAAAACACATTAATATGACTTCAACAAAATTTTAAAAAATTGTTTATTAAGGACAGCATCAAGATAATGAAAAGACAATTGAAAGAATGAAAATCATACATCTAATAAGTGTCTGTTATCCAGAATACATAAAGAACTCAATAAAACAATAAATGATCCCATTTAAAAATCAGAAAAACACTTGAATAGATGCATCTCCAAAGAAGGTATACAAATGGCCAACAAGCCCATGAAAATGTGCTCAACATCAGTAGTTATCAGGAGAATGTAAATTAAAACCACAAGATACGAATTCACACTCACTAAGATGGCTATTTTTTTTTAAATAGGAAAATAACAATTTTGGGTGAGAATGTGGAGAGATTGGAACCTTCATACATTGCTGGTGGAAATGTGAAATGATGAGAGCACTGTGGGAAACAGTATAGTAGTTCCTCAAAATGTTAAGAGAATTACTACGTGGCCCAGAAATTCCACTCCTAGCCATATACTGAGATAACTGAAAACATGTTCACACAAAAACCTGTACATGACTGTTCATGGCAGAATTATTCATAATAGCCCAAAGTATAAATTATTCAAATATTTATACATTTAATCCCTTTAATGGACTATTATTCAGCCATAAAGAATGAAGTACTGATACATGCTACAACATTAATAAACCTTTGAAAACATGCTTAGTGAAAGAAGCCAGACACAAAAAATCACATATGTGCTATGGTCTAAATTTTTGTTCATCCTAAAATTCATATGCTGAAATCCTAACCTCAAAAGATGATACTATTAGGAGGTGGGCTTTTGGGAGATGCTTGAGTCATGAGGTTGGAGCTCTCCTGAATGGAATTAATGCTTTATAAAAGAGGCTCCAGAGAGATCCCTGGTCCCTTTCACCATGTGAGGACACAGCAAAAGGTGCTGGCTATGAGCCAGGAAGAGAGATCTCATCAGAATGTGAATGTGCTGGCACATTGATCTTGGACTTCCCAGCCCTCAGAACTGTGAGAAGTAAATGTTTGTTGTTTATAAGCCACCCAATCTATGGTACTTTGTTATAGCATCTTGGATGGACTAAGATGATATGATTCTATTTATATATAATATTTAGAATGGATAAATGTATACAGACAGAAAGCAGATTAGTAGTTACCAGGGTTTAGGGGAGTGGGGAATTAAAAGTGAGTGTGTAATGCAAAAACAGACACATGGCTCAGTGGAACAGAACAGAGAGCCCAGAAATAAACCCACAGACTTGTGGTCAGTTAATCTTCAACAGAGGAAGCAAGAATATACAATGGAGTAAAGATAGTCTCTTCAGCAAGTGGGGTGGGGAAAACTAGACAGCTGTATGTAAATCAATGAAGTTAGAACACCCCCTCACACCATACACAAAAATAAACTCAAAATGGCTTAAAGAATTAAACGTAAGACAAGACATCATAAACCTCCTAGAAGAAAACAGGTAAAACATTTTCTGACTTAAATCTTAGCAATGTTCTCCTAGGGCAGTCTACCCAGGCAATAGAAATAAAAACAAAAATTAACAAATGGGACCTAATTAAACTTGTAATCTTTTACACAGCAAAGGAAATCATAGGCAAAACAAAACAGCAATTTACAGAATGGGAGAAAATATCTGCAAATGATGAGACTGACAAAGGCTTAATGTCCAGAATATATAAACAGCTCATACAACTTAATAACAAAAAACCCAAAAAAACCCAATCCAAAACTTGGCAGAAAACCTAAACAAGCAATTCTCCAGTGAAGACATACAAATAGCCAATAAGCACATGAAAAAATGCTCAGTATTGCTAATTATCAGAGAAATACAAATCAAAAGTACAATGAGGTATCACCTCACACCAGTCAGAATGGCCATCATTTAAAAATTCACAAAGGACAAATGCTGGAGAGGGTGTAGAGAAAAGGGAACCCTCCTACACTGCTGGTGGGAATGCAGTTTGGTGCAGCCATTATGGAAAACAGTATGGCGATTCCTCAAAAGACTAGAAATAGACTTACCATATGAGACAGCAATCCTATTCCTGGGCAGATATCTGGAGGGAATCCTAATATTCATAGCAGCACTATTTATAATAGCCAAGATGTGGAAATAACCTAAATGTCCACCAACAGAGGACTGGATAAAAAAGTTATGGTATATTTATACAATGAAATATTACTCAGCCATAAAAAGGAATAAAATGCCATTTGCAGCAACACGAATGGACCTGGAGATCATCATTCTAAGTGAAGTAAGCCAGAAAGAGAAAGAAAAATACCATATGATAGTGCTCATGTATGGAATCTAAAAAAAAAAAAAAGACACGAATGTATTTACACAATAGAAACAGACTCACAGATGTAGAAAACAAACTTATGGTTACCAAGCAGGAAAGAGGGTGTGAAGGGATAAATTGGGAGTTTGAGATTTGCAAATACTAACTGGTATATATAAAATAGATAAACAACAAATTTATACTGTATAACACTGGGAACTATTTTCAATATCTTGTAGTAACCTTTAATGAAAAAAAAGTATGAAAACGAATATATGTATGTATATGTATGACTGAACATTATGCTGTTACACCAGAAATTGATGTAGCATTGTAAACTGATGATACTTCAGTTAAAAAAAAGTGTGTGTAATGGATGCAAGATTTCTTTATAGAGTGGTGAAAATGATCTGAAATTGGATATTTGTGATGGTTGAACAGTATTTTGCGTTTACTATAAACACTGAATTGTACACTTTAAAATGGTTAAAATGAAGTTGCCCAGCTAGCTCAGTCGGTAGAGCGAGAGACTCTTAAAATGGTTAAAATGATGAATTTTGTTACATGAATTTTATATCAAAATTAAAAATCTTTTAAAAACTCTTTAATTTTGAAACTCTAATCCATTACCCAGAAACAAGTTCTGCTTGGAGCAGGGGGAGGTTCCCTGAGCAGAGGGTGAAGATCAGATGATGATGGTTCTGCTGACTGTGTTGGGAGCTTCATGATGGGAGCTTTCTACTTTACATTACAAATGCTAATGGGCCATAAAGAAAGTGAGATGCAGTAGCTCTTGGAATGACCACACTCTGGCAATCTCTGATTAACTGGTTGTGAAGCCCTACAGATTGTCATGTAATTTCAGTCTGCTGTAATTCTTACCTGACTGAATAGAGATCACAGTTTCCACCCAGTCTTAGGGCTGCTGTAACAAGTGCCATAGACTGGTGGCTTATAAACAACAGAAACTTATTTCTCACAGTTCCTGAGGTTGAAGATCAGGGTGCCAGCATGGTCAAGTTTGGTGAGGATCCTCTTCCAGGTTGCAGACTGCTGACATATTGAATCAGAGAGCAGAGAACAAAGGGAGGAAGCAAGCTTTGTGACTCTTAAAAGGACACTAAGCCCATACATGAGGATTCTACCTTCAAGATTTCATCTAATCCTAATCCCCTCCCAAATGCCCCACTGCCTACTACCATCATGTTGCAGGGTAGGGTTTCAATATATAAATTGTGGGGGGATACATTCAGTTCTTAACACCCACTTATGAATAACTCCACTCTAAAGTAAATACTTACACCTAAATTATTTTATGAGTTAAGATATCTCTATGGGAAGTTAGATTTTTATCGAGTACCTCATGCTATTTTTTTTTTTTTAGAATTCATTGTGTGCTTGACCACTGTACCTAAACATCACATTCTTTATATATATATGTATATATGTTTAACATATATATGTTAACTTAATGCATTTAACAAACTCATTAAATAGGTTTTAATGTTCCCATTTTAGGGATGGAGAGACTTTAATGGAGAGAGGTTAAATAACTTGCCTAAGGCCGCACAATTACTAACGGTTATTAACTTAGATCTATGACTCCATACGCCATGCTCTTTAACACTATAATAGAAGTTAGCTTGGGCTGGAGGATGGGGTGAGCTGTGTGGGATTGGAAAGAAAGAAGTCTAGCATGAATTCTGGCTTCTATTTCAGACCAACTGATTGATTTTCTCACATTTCAGCAATTGTTTATGCTTAATGAAGACAGGGACTTAACCTCTTTCTCTCTCTTTCACTCTTACAAAAATAAAATCTTATCCTTTTTCATTTTCACAAATTCACTGTGCAGTAAATTGGGCCTGTTGAAATCTCATAACATTGTTGGGATGGTGTTAGGCATTTACAGTATGTGTTCCAGTTTGTTTATTTGTTAGCTGTGAAAACCTGTTGATCATGCATTAAATTGAGGTGGATCTATAGTTTCTGACTTTAAAAAAGGGACATATTGTAAATGTGGCTGTTGACAGGTTGACAGGATTTTAAGCTTTTACAATTAAAAAATGTCTACACATTCTGTGTAACATCCAATAATTAAACGTCTGGCAAGTGTCATTAAACAAAATTTACATACTAAAGGTGTTTGTTTGTAATTTATCAGGATAGGAAGAATGGATGAGTGTGTACACAACTGTGTTTACTTGAACAACTGCTTGTAACTTAATGAAACCATCATTTTGTTTATTCCCTTTTCAAAATTCTGAAATATATCTAACTTACTGTTTACTCTGTAATAAAGCATTGTATTTGCTGTTCTGAAAATAAATACAAATGCAGACAGGTAAATTAGGGTTAGATTATTTAACTAAATATATATAGTGTTAGTTGTAATTTTTAACCATATAGACCTTAATCCATGTCACCTCTTTCAAGACCCATACCAGAACATGCACAAGAAACTATGGTAGCATCAAGGAGGCACTTTAATCCATTGCTGGGCGGGACCTTCATGTGTAGTCAAAGAATTGGTTTTAGAAGTTGTGATACCTGATGCTTGTCTTGAGATGAGGAGTTACTCTGAATAGGAGATGTGGTGCAGGAGGGAGAAAGGCATAGAGGAACTATAACTTTAAGAACTGCAGGCACTTGAGTGAAATTGGAAAGGTGGTTTTGTATGTTTGTGTGCATGTGTCTGTGTCTGCACTCAGGAGGATAAATATGTGAAAGGGCTAGATCCTGAAGGTCTATGTATGGAGTTGGGATTTTTAAATTGAAGACACTTGGCAGTCACGTGAAAAGGCAAGTCATTTGATTCTTAGGGGAGCAGAGCAGAGTAAAAATCTGTTGATCATGCATTAAATTAAAAGGGAATCTATTACTTCTGAGTTTGAAAAAGAGGGACAAGAATTTCTAATAACTATTCTTTAAACATAACCCATATATTCCTATACTTGTGCCACTGCTCACTCTTTCTACTGCCTTCCCTACCTTCCTCCCACCCCCATCACTGTTCTAAATACCCTGCTTTCAGAGACCAGCTTAAGGAATACCTACCTCCAGGAAAACTTCTGTCATTTTAGCTCATTAGATTACCTTTCCCTGAACTTCACAGCACTTGAATACTATACTGCTTCTTTTATCCTTTGTATAGATCACCTGGCACATTTAGTTATTTCATGTACATTTATCCATTTTATGAATACGTATTGAGAAATCTATTATGTGCTTAGCATTGTATAAAGTGCTTCAATTAAATCTAGATGTATATAATGTGGATTGAGGTCTCTGCCCTCAAAGAGTCACAGTCTGGGCATGAACCACCCACACCAGATTACCAGAAGTGCGTATTAAAATACCGATTCCAGGACCCACCCAACAGTCACTGAATAAAAATCTCTGAAAAGAAGGCCCCCAAATCCAGATTTTAATGCATTCCTACTGTGATTCTAAAGAACACTAAGTTTGGGAACTAGTGGTCTGGTGAAAGAGGTAGGAATATACATAAATAATCCCAACACAAGGTAGAATGAGCTAGATGTGCACCACATAAAACCTGTGCAAAAACGTTTTGGGAGTTGAGAGCACTTGTAGCTGGGGCCATTGAGGGACATTTCATGGACAAGGTAGCATTTTAATTGTCATATCTGAGGCACAGTCACTGATATATCCTCTCTTATTTGTTCATCTATTTGATTCCCTTTTCTTTGATATGTAAGTCTTGATTTTATTTTGAGAATGCTGCCCCTTTAACAGGAATAGCAGACACATTTTTGAAATACGTATTTCCATGAGAAGCTTTTTCAAATTGGTCTTAAGATCTTGATTCTCTATTTGCTAGTCTCTTCTGCCACAGCTTTTTAAATCTAGACTCAACAACCAAAACTGCACTTACTGCTTCATCCACTTATATATGCTCACATTCACATTGCGCTTGTGGGAGGATGAGAGCTATATAAATCCAAGGTATTATTATTATTATTACGCTTTCTCACTGCTGTTCCCTTTTGGCCCTTTATTCTAGGCTTTCAACTTGACTTAGTTTGAATTCTGCTTAATCTGATCTTCAATTTAATTCTATTTTAATAAAGCTGTCTATAAATAATAACAATGATAATTATTATAAGAAACAAGTCAGATCTGTTTACCACAACCCTCAGTGGACTAAGACCAATTTTCCCTGAGTAATGTCCTGAAGACACTCAACTTCAACATCTCTATTTAGGTACATTTATGTTGGGTGAATTTTTTGAAGCTCATAGGGTTGATTAGTGCTGGCAATTTTCTTTTCCTTTACACATGTTCATCCAGAGCTCTTATTACTGAAGCACAGAGGTACTGCTAATGAGAAACTTAACTAAAAACTGAAGGTTAGCCCACACACAGTGCAATTTCTTTCAAGAAGTGGTGTTGCCTCTGGCATCTCTTAGCAGGCATTGTATTACCATCTCCTGATACTAAATCTTGTATCAATCAATGTTCATTCAGAAAAGCAGAAGCCTTTTGGGGTATTTTACATGTAGAGAGAGGTACACAGAAATAGTAATTCAAAGAATGAAAAGCTTTCATAACCACTGGAAAGATCTTGGTAGATAGAGGATGTCAGGAGACTGCTTTCAGGAAACATGTATGTCTGGGGATCCCAGGGAAGCCCCACCAATGCTATCAGCTGCCTGCTCAAAATGGACATGACCTCAACTGCCTGCATCCCATCAGACGCACATCTCTGCTTAGGATTGAGAAAGGTGGACAGAGCAAGCTTGCGCCTGTCTCTACTTTTTCCATTATCCTCCATTGGCACAGATGTAGGCATTTTTTGGTCTTTGTACCCTTAGAATGGCATACACTTTAAAATATATGGAAATGTGCTTTAAAATGCAAAATGTTTTTTCATTTAGTAAGTTATGAGCATACTCCTGTCACTAAATATGATACACTGTGATTTTAATGGCTGTATGGCATTCTTTCATATGGATATATCATCGTTTATTAACCACTCTATTATTTACAACAAAAGGGGGATAGTGAAAGAGCTCAGGCTGTAGAGGTACACCCATCTGTGACTGAATCCTGGATTTGATGCTCACTGGCTTTGTGATCTTGGCAAGTCACTTAACTTCTCTAATCCCCATATTCTTCACTTGTAAAGTGGAATTGAAAATATTAACAACCTTTTGGGTTGTCAAGGACATTAAAAGAGACCATATATAGAAAATGCTTCACATAGTGTCTAGCATTTAATTATAAACTCTCAATAAATATTGAGCATTATTACTGTTATTATAACACAACAATTAAGAATATCTCATTATTTCAGTTTTATAGATTCCTAGTGATTGCATTGTTGGGTCAAAGATACATACTTTTTAAATTGAAGTATAGTTGATTTACAATGTTTTATTAGTTTCTGTTATACAGCAAAATGATTCAGTTATACATATGTACTTTTTCATATTCTTTTTCATTATAGGTTATTTCAAGATATTGAATACAGTTTCCTGTGCTGTAGAGTAGGGCCTTGTTTATCTATTTTATATATAGTAGTTGTGTGTCTGCTAATTGCAAACTGCTAATTTATCCCTCCCCGACTTTCCCATTTAGTAACCGTAAGTTTGTTTTCTATGTCTGTGAGTCTGTTTCTATTTTGTACATAAATTTATGTGTGTCATATTTTAGATTCCACATATGAGTGATATCATATATTTGTCTTTCTCTGTTTGACTTACTTCACTTAGTATGATAATCTCTACGTCCATCCATGTTGCTGCAGATGGCATTATTTCATTCTTTTTTATGGTTGAGTAATATTTCATTGTGTGTGATTGTGTGTGTGTGTGTGTGTGTATACATACATACATACCCCAACTATACTGCAACTTCTTTATTCATTCATCTGTTGATGGACATTTACGTTGCTTACATATCTTGGCTATTGTAAATAGTGTTGCTATGAACATTGGGGTGCATGCATCTTTTCAAAGTAAAGTTTTCTTTGGATATATACCCAGGAGTGAGATTGCTAGATCATATGGTAACTCTATTTTTAGTTTTTTAAAAAAACCTCCATCCTGTTTTCTATACTGGCTGTACCAAATTACATACCTGCCAACAATGGAGAAAGGTTCCCTCTTCTCCACACCCTCTCCAGCATTTATTGTTTGTGGACATTTTAATGATGGCCATTCTAACAGGTGTGAGGTGATACCTCACTGTAGTTTTGATTTGCATTTTTCTGATAATTAGCAATGTTGAGCTTCTTTTTATGTGTCTGTTGGCCATTTGTAGATACGTGCATTTTTTTGCATTTTTAAAAATTTTTGTAAGGAGTGAGTGAGTATATATAACAAATTTCTTTTCAGAAATAGTGGGCAATTTATATTCCTATCAATAGTTGTATAAGTACCTATTTTACTAAACACTCACAATTACAGGATATAATTCCAATTACTGTGATAAGACTTTTCAACTGTCAAATTGGTCTTGTTTTAATTTGTGTTTAGTGGATTTCTTTTTTTTTATGTACTATACTGATACTTTTATTTTTTTAACATTTTTTATTGATTTATAATCATTTTACAATGTTGTGTCAAATTCCAGTGTTCAGCACAATTTTTCAGTCATTCATGGACATATACACACTCATTGTCACATTTTTTTCTCTGTGAGTTATCATAACATTTTGTGTATATTTCCCTGTGCTATACAGTGTAATCTTGTTTATCTATTCTACAATTTTGAAATCCCAGTCTATCCCTTCCCACCCTCCACACAGAAGATGTGGTATATTTATACAATGGAATACTACTCAGCCATAAAAACGGACAACATAATGCCATTTGCAGCAACATGGATGCTCCTGGAGAATGTCATTCTAAGTGAAGTAAGCCAGAAAGAGAAAGAAAAGTACCATATGAGATCGCTCATATGTGGAATCTAAAAAACAAAAACAAACAAACAAACAAAAACAAAGCGTAAATACAGGACAGAAATAGACTCACAGACAGAGAATACAGACTTGTTTAATGGATTTCTGTTTTATGAATTGTTTATTCATTTCCATTTCCCATATGTATACTGGTATATAATAATCTCACTAATTTTTAAGATATCATTATATATTAGATTACATATAAAAATACTAATATTGTTTTGGTCTGTGTTGTAAATATGTTCTTATTATTTGCCTTTTAATTTTATTTATGGTACCATTTGACATACAGAAGTTTTAAATTGTACTTGGTCAAATCTGTCATATTTTTTTATATAGTTTCTTCTTTTGTGTTTAGACTTAGAAAGGACTGCTCACCCAAACAGCAGATATCCATGATATTTGCCTGAAATCACTTTTCATTTTTAGAAAATGGTCACCAATTGTGGCATTACCATAATTAAATAACCTATCTCAATTGTGTTTTAATGCCATTGTTATTACACAACAAGTACTTAAATATACTGGTTTATTTTCCTGGGCTTTTCAATTTGTTCCATTGATAGGTCTGTTTCTGCTCAAGTACTTTACTGTCTCTATTGTCAGAAATTGTAATATACTTCAGCGTCTAATAGTGCAGATTCATCCTGCATTCTCCTTTATGTAAACTCTAAAATATTTTGTGGAGTTTCAAAAAATTCCTCTGCCTTGGATTGAAATTGCATTGTTAACTTATCTGAGAACAATTAACATGTTTTTAATACAAGGTCTTTTCATCCTGTAAAATGATTTGTACCTTTTTTATGATTTTTGTTGTATTTTCAATTAAAAACTTGTACTTCTTAGAGGTTCTTATACTTTTTTATCTCTTCAAAAATTTTTTGGTTATCAGTAAGTATAAGATCTATTTTATATTTAAATCATTATTTACTCAATCCAGTCTCATATTATTTGACACATTAAGGATAAAATTTAAAATGAGTGATCTGAGTCATGAAACTATTATCAGTAAACAATGACTTTCCTTGTCTTCTTCAGTGATTCCTGCCTTGGATTCTTCTTTTCATCTGAATGTTAACATTGACAAGTCTGATTTCATTTTGTTTGTATTTGCCTGAGTCACTTTTATTTATTCTTTTAATATTTCTGAATTACTTAGTTATTAAACATCTATCTTATATTAAAAGTATGGTCTATTCATAGTTGTTTCAGTTTTGCAGAGAAGAAAGCTGATTTTCTTTCTTTCCAGATAAACAACTTTTAAAAAATCTGTCCGGGTACTTACAAAATCTTTTATCTGTGGAGGTAAAAAAAAATCATTTGGATGTGTTCAGCAATTAGTCTCTTGAGAGCCATTTTAGTATGGGTATCTAGTGATATCTTTCCACCTGTTGACTTGGGTCTTTGTCCATCTCAGGATTACATCTTTGCCTATTGCTTCTTTTCCATTTGCTCCACCTCTTCTTTAGGGATAGCAATTAATTATGTTTATGTTTTCTGTCCTTTATACAGAGCGTCTTTAATTTATTCTTTTTTCCATTTCCATTTACCCTGCACTGTAAAGAAACTCTACTTTGCTTAACATGGCACTCATCCACCCCTACTGAATGCCACCTGCTGAACTGCCTAGCTGTATGTGCATTTTTACTTGTGTGCTTTCCTCACTCAGCTCTGCTTTGGGTGTCGCAGGGGCCATCCTATCTTGTTTGCTATTGTATCTCCAGTATTCAAAACAGTCATCTTTTTAAAAAACTTTTCAGTGTTGAACAGAGTTAGAAAAATATATCGTCATTTTACTTTCATATTTTCAATTCAAATTTATGAGTTTTCCTTAATTTCTTTTAATTATATGCTTCTTTTTTATCTTATATGAAAATCTTGAGTCCTTATCACACTACTATAATTGCTTCTTTGGTATATATACTTTGAAGATGATAATATAGATTATTACTAACAAAATGATTGCTGAAAACAATTTGAGAATCCTCTGCAGATTTTTAAGAATTTTGTATTTGAGTGCATACTACTAGAGATGTATAGTCAAACTGTAGATCTTCCTTGACTTATGATGGTGTTACTTACATCCTAATAAACCCATTGTAAGTTGAAAATATATCATAAACCAAAAATGTATTTGATACACCTAACCCACTGAACATCATAGCTTAGCTTAGCCTACCTTTAATGTTCTCAGAACATTTCCATTAGCTTACAGTTGGGCAAAATCATCTAACACAAAGTCTATTTTATAACAATGTTGAATATCTCATGTAATTGATTGAGAACTTTACTGAAAGTGAAAAACAGAGTGATTGTATGGGTACAGAAGGATTGTAAATGTATCAGTTGTTTCCCCTCGTGATCACATGGCTGACTGGGAGCTGCAGCTTGCTGCCCTACCCAGCATCACGAGAGAGAATCATACTGCATATTGCTAGCCTGGGAAAAGATCCAGATTCAAAATGTGAAGTACTGTTTCTAATGAATGTGTATTGCTTTTGCACCACCAAAAAGTTGAAAAATCAGTCAAACCATTGTAAGTTGGGACCATCTGTACTGTGTTTTAACGTCCCTTGAAATAATTATTTTTGTAGTTATGCCAATAATTTGATAAATAATTGTTTCATTTTGCTTTTGTTTTTGAAAAATTGCTTTTTAAATTCAATTTTGTTTTATAGTTATGTGAAATATTTATTGTTCCAAAGTTAAAACAAAAACAAGGTACACTAAAAAAAAGTCTAGCTTCTCTCCCTTTCCCTTTCATCCTGTTTCCTTTCTCCCTATTATAGACAATAATTAAAAAAACAATAGTTTTTGGTTTATCCTTCCATTGTTTCTTTTTAAAAATATAAAGAAGATATAATTATCCATAATTCATAACTTTTTTCACTTCCTTAGATGAATGTATATACATATATATACACATATGAATGCATAATATAATACATTTCTGTACCCTGTAATTAAAAAAAAACCAATATATTCCTGAGATCATGTCATAGTAGTATGAGGAGCTTTGCTTCATTTCTTTCTTATACCTGCAAGGTACTCCATTGTGTGGATATCCCAGTTTATTAAAATAGTTCCTTACTAGTATGTATTGGGGAGTGTTTCCAGTCTTTTGCTATTATAAATACTCCTGCATTGAATAGCTTTCAATATATATCATTTTATATTTTTGACATGTATCTTTGGGATAGCCCCTAGCTGTGGGGTTGCTGGGTCAAAGGGTAAATGCATGTGTAATTAACAAAATCTTGCCAAATTTCCCTCTATAAGAGGTATATCATTTTTGCAGCCCCATTAGCCCTCTATGAGAGTTCCTGATGTCCCGTAGTCCCACCAACAGAGAGAGATTACTAAACTTTTGGATTTTTCCCAATTTAATGGGTCAAAAAGTGGTATCACAATATGGGTTTAATTTTTATTTTTTTAGGTTTCAAATGTTTAAGGAGTATTTGCATTTTTGTGTGTGAACTGTCTTATATCTCTTTCCTATTTTTCTATGAAATTGTGGCAAGAGTTTTTAAGAATGTGAAGAATTGAACTGCATATTTTTTGTTGTAAAGATAAGGGCTAGCTAAATAATATTTACAAATCAGTTACAAAGAAAAAAAGAGCATTAGCTGGGTGGATAAAGGGCCATTTTAAAGTTAAGTCAATATTTAACCTGTATCTTGTCATCATAAAATTGAATTCTTGACTAGTTTATTTGTGCAAAACTCTCTTGAAATATTTTTCCTTTAAAAGATTGGTATTATCACCTACAAAATATAACCTCTAACCTTAGGACAATCTTAATAATAATGATTGTTTCAGTATGTTTGTCAAAAGAAATTAAAGTTGTTTGTCAACCTAATAATAGTTAACCCACTGATGATGATCTCACAATATTGTTACCATTTGCCCAACTGGTTATACAGTTACATATTTTCTTGCTAGTCAGGAAAGTATGTCTATTTAGTTTTAGGGTTTTTTTGTTTGTTTGTTTGTTTGCATAGGTCTATGGAAGTAACATAAAATAATGTTCAAGAGTAGATTCATTACTAAATGCCAAAGTAAAATCTTATAATACTATTAAAATCTTTTATAGGATTATCTGCTTCCTTACATTCTTTGGCTGAGCCAATTTCCTTTTTAAATCTAATTGTTTTGACTTTTAATAAATCTGCAATAAGATTTGAGTTTAAATTTCCTTGAATTATACCCTATACAAAGCAGATACTATTTTAAATTAACTTCTGTCTCCTATAGTAAATCTTTTTCAAAAGTGTGCTCCTCTTACACCACTTGCTTCACTTTTTCCCCCCTCCTTTTTGTGCTGCAGCAGAATTTCACTGACCTTGTATTGGTTTCAAGTCCATTTAATTCATTTTTGAATGAGGAGGATTTATCTCTGCTTGATATATGTCATTCAAACATATGGGTAAATTCTTCTTGCATTCTCTGTCTAGTTGTGTGCTGTTTTAATGATCTTATCCTGCCTCTAACTGGAGCGGCTAACAGCTACAAGTTTAGATTAGCACTGTGATACAACTGGCAGAAATACATGGTAAGGGTACTAAAATGATTGATAATCCTATTAGGCAGACTTGTTTAATCATTTCAGTTGAGATTTGTGAAGGGGCATTTTAGTGCCTTTGTTCAAGTCATGTTCTTACTTTAAAGGCAGTTTGTAAACTTTCTGGCAACAAATCTTTAGGTGAAGCTAACTAATCAATGTTTGAGTAATCACCTTTGCTCTTTTAGACTGATTTTGACTCTTTTTCCATAATTACCATCAGAATACTTTTCTGAAGCATCTGATTGCTCATGATTCTATACTAGATGATTGAAAATGAAATGAATTCTGCCATATATTTAAGTGGATAAACACTAAATTTTATTGAATGAATAAAACCATTAAACACATTAGTCCCCAGAGTGATAATACTGGACTCTGATTGACCAAGTCCTACTTATATTTCTGGTCTCTAGTAGTCATTTCTTCTGAAAGGCCCTTCCTGAACACACCCCATCCAAATCAAAGTATTCCCCCATTATACACTTCTATACTCTGTAGTGCTCCTTAATTGCAGTCATAGTTGGTAGTTATCTGTTTGATGATAGTTTCTTTAATGTTGTGTTGCATGCTAGACTGTAAATGCTACAGAATTAGAATTTTGTCTTGTGTGTTTTATTGTCTATTCTAGGGCCCAGTGCCTAGAACAGTCCTAATACTCAGTATATACTATCTGAAAAAAATGGATAAATCCAAGATATAAATATTAAACCACATTCTGCAGACAAATTGGAGATAGGAGTAAAGGGACATATGTAAGTTGGAAAGATTGGACTTGGAGAGGAAGGAAGCTTAAAATAGTGAGTAGACCACCAGATTAAGAATCAGAAGGGTTCAAGTCTTGACCCTGCTACTTAGCAGCTGTGTGACTTTATTAAAAACACCTTCCCTCTGTAATTCTTTATACATTTATAAAATGGTTAGGGCAACTTAAATAATATAAAAATTTCTTATGTTTCTAGTCATCCTTGATTATCATGACTTCAGTTTCCTCATCTCTAAAATGGAGGTAATAATAGTACCTACCTCACAGAGTTGTTGGAATTTTAAATGAGATAAGGTATGCTGTTTTATTTCCTTCTACCCCTTCTTCAGCAGTTTTCAAAAGTCCTTGGAGCTCCTTGCCTTACTTTCATCTTTGGATAGCTCCAACACAGCCTCAGATTTCTCCAGAAACTTCTAGAACAGTGTCTGTCAACTAGGAGGCACTTGATTGTGGCATTCCCCATTCTTTAGTAAGCTCTGATAGTAGAGCATCACACAGGGAGAGACAAATGCCCTTGTTAAATAGTCCCCTCCACTTAGTTTGAATAGGAAATGGTATCCAGCACTGGCCTAATTCTGAATGGTGCTTTCTAATCTCTAAAGTGATTTTTTTTCTTTCTCCATTTAGTATAGACATACTTGTTTCCCTTTATGGTACAAATGTATTTCATTGGCTACTAAGTTGTTTTTCCAGGCTAAATAAAAAGGCTTTTTTTCCCCATTAAGGCAGCAAATTTTCCTACTTTCATGTTGCCAGGTGCTGGTTATACTAGATAGTACTTAGCTGATGAAAGTCTGTCCTTTGCAGTCAGGAGAACAAGAAAACCCAGAGGGATAGAGCTTCTGTTTTGTTGGCTTTCTTGCTGAACTTCCGTATTGGAAAGAAAATCACCTAAGAGAGCCATATCTTCCCAGCTCTGCACAGGCCTGGCAGAACAACACTGAGGGGGTTTCCTTGGGCTCAAAGTCACCAGATGTGAGGGAGGCAGCTACAGCAGGGGATAGACTATAATGAGAATGGAGCAATCCTTATCTGAGTCCCACCCACTTCAGGGATCATTCCTCAACCTAAAGATCATGTGTTCATCCAACAGGGTGTAATAAGCCCCTACTTGGTGCCAAGAACTCTCTTAAGGCAATATGTGAGCAGAAATTCAAAAGAAGTAGAAGAAAAATGGACACCTAATCTGAGGAAAGTCCAGACATCTCCAAGAAACTATGAAATTGGTATCAAGGGCTAAATTGTGGGAGTTGTATAGCAAGTACCATCCGAGGCCAAGAGAAGGGAAAATAAGTGTAGGTTGGTATTGGCAGAGACAACTTCATTATGAATTCAGGTGGAGTGCATTTGGGTAGAAGGAACAAGCGCATGGTATACAAGGAAACAATGACTACATAGAGCTTTGTTAAAATTAGGTGTTTTGTTTCAATACAATTTTAAACAATCTTAAGAAAAAGAATGGAATGGAATGGAATTCTTGCTCCTTTTAAAACAGGTAAAATTGTGATACATTGTTGAAAACTGCAGAATCTCTGGTAGGAAGGACAGTGAACTCTTCAAAAGAAAATAAATCATTGGTTAAAAAAAGAAGGACCCTGGAGAGGGGCTGGATACAAGTGGATGAACTGACGTTTTTACACAGTTGTGGTTTGTCCAGTAACCTTTTTTGGATTGGAATAATAACAGAAAAGAATCTTGTAGAAAGAAATGTGGAATGTGACTCTGTTTGGATCTTTCTTTGAAGGTGAACTGAAGAGTGAGCTGAAGGGTTAAGACCACTTTATGCCCTCTCATCCAGAGGAGCAGGAAATTGGCTAGCTCTTCACATGTGTCAAGCACTTACCATGCACCAGGCACTGTGCTGGGTGCCTTGTATACAACATCTCATTTAACGTTCTCAAGAGCCCTGTGGGGATGGCCTTCCTATTGGACCTCTGCTGTCAGATCCAAGATACTGCCATTCAACTGCAGATTTGCAGGCTCTGTATCTGGGGAGAATCGCTCTTAGGGGGCTTGGCATTGCAAACCAGACCTAGAGAGGAACAGCCCCTTTGCCATACATGTTCAGGCTGAGGAACAGTGAGGCGGAGGCCATAAAGGTCACATAACACACAGTGAGGAGTGCCAAGGGGATGGCTTTCAGTTATTTCTTTTCTCTTTTTCCTGGTGTTAAATAATGGGCTGTGTATTTAGTCCGGGGGTCAATAAACACAGCTGGTGTATGAGGACTCTTGTCATCATTTTTCTCAGGGAGAAGAAAGCGTTATTTCCCTATATTTGATTCTGTACTTTGAGCAAAGGATTGAGAAGTGGAGGATGAGGCTATGAAGCTCTTGAAGGTCTTGCTGAAAGCATTTAGAAATTGTTTTGCCAACATTCATTATTTAATTCATTTATGCTCTCATTTAACAAATATTAGCTGAACACCTATCATGTGCTAGACGTTATGTAAATTGCTGGATTTGTGACAAAGTTCAAGACATAGTTCCTGACCCAAAGGATCTCGGAGGTTAACAACACTACAGTAAGGTAAATGCTTTGATAAGATAAACAGAAGCAGGGCTGGGAGGCGAAAGAGGAGCTCAACCCAGTCTCAGGGTTTATCAGCATTTCAACCTTAAAAATAATAATCCTAATAATGAGAAAATTTAGGCTCAATTTACTTTTCTGTCGTACCCTATTTCCTTTCTCAGCACTCCATCTCTCCAGGCAATCTGATTTGAAAGTCTAAGATATTCCAAGAGCAGGGTATTTGTCAGCACTCATGTGCCAGAGGGTCAGTTAGTCAGTAGCAGCAGAGGGAAGACCTTTAAGAAGGCTAAGTGCTGCATGTGCAGAGATAGTGTTAAAATAATTCTGCTCAGATATCTCATCTTCAAAGATCAATGCCCAAGAGCGGCCAAAAAGAATATTAAGTCCTAGAGGTAACTTCTATGGATAACGAATGTGGTGGCAGATCATATCCTGCTGGGAAAACTGGTGTTGGCTAGTTGGTAGACAGCACTTTTAAGATTTGGGAAATCATTTTGGCATACTGCATAGGACGTGCAATTTGGGCCTCAAGCACCTTCTCTGCATTGTATGTCTTGTGCTAGTGATGGAACAAATCCTAATTCAAACATTTTAGTCAGGAAAGGAAGGAAATTAACACGTATTGATTGCAGACTATGAACCAGGCACTTGTTGTTTTCACATGTAAACAGTAATCCTGGGAGGTGGGAGTCAATGGTTAGATTTTTACACATAAGAACATGAGACTCAGAGAGGTTAAGTATCTTACTCAGTCACACAGCTATTCGGTAACAGGGCCAAGATTCAAATTCAGCTCCAAATTCCAGTTGGCAAGAATAAACTCATACTCAAAAGCAAGCAAATGTGTTTGGAGGGTGGACACGTTTACATGCAGAAAATGTTTGATTTCATTCTCCTGCTTTCCTTGGCTCTGAAGAAGTTGTGTTCTGGGTAACAGCTTGTGAGTGCTTAGGGTTAGTTACTGCATTATGCAACCATAAATCCCCTTTGCAAAGAGCTGTCTCGGTGGATTTGCCACTCTTGTCAATCCCTTCCAGGCACTAGCTAATCAGGTCATGAACACAGTAGCTGAGACCAGAGCCAAACAGAAACTTGTCAAACTGTTTTGATGGGCTAACCGTGACTTAAGCACGTTTACAGTGAAAACATTTTGAGATTATTCACAACTGTCGAAGCACAAGTTCAGTGTGGTTTCCAACACTCCCACACCTACACTTTCAATGTGTTTTGGGGCTCTTGTAGAGAGGCCGTGTTACTGGAGTGGAAAAGGTTTTAAAGAAAAGGCTGTGCATCAGAGTGACTCACTGACAGCCAATTAGGCGGCTTCTGCTGGGAGCCTGCCCTGGACTGACAGCAGAGCTGCAAATCCAGAGTAACTTGGCCAGGCTGAACCATTCCCCTAATGGCCCCCGAAATATGGTTTTGGGAGGAAAACCCCAAACTGTGATAGGTTGAAAAAAAGTCGACTGGTTGGTTTTTGCTTTGTTTTAAGTAGAAAAGAAAGGGCAGTGGAAAGGAATTTCATGATTTCTTGCCTCTGTTTCCATCATTCTTTTTCCAGACAGAATATTTGCTCTTGTATAAAGAGAGGCTTCTCCATGATGCACATATATGCATATGCACAGACTTACTTAAAGTTTCTTCATATGGTGACAGATGAATACCCACTTTAAACAAATGCTTATTTTATGGGTGATGGTGTCAAGAATTAGTTACAGTCACAATGACTTATGATTAAGACTGATTGTCTTCTCTATCTAATAAATCATAATCTCATGACATTCATCCTGGTCATCATACTACACTAGGAGCAGACAGAGATATTTGGGAGAAGCCAAGTGACTGTCAGAATAGAGAATCCTTTTGTTTTAATAATAGAAATACTACTGGTGATGATGACGGTGATGACCTTACCTCTAAGCGTCAATATAATTCAGCTGGCATTTCTTTCAAGAAGTTCCTTTAGACAAGGACCCCATAACAATGTTTCTCAATTGTTTTCTTATCATGCCATACAGAATGGTGTTATTTGCATATGGAGTAAAAGGAAAGGATTTCTCACTGCCAGAGTTGAAAAGTCGAGGGCTCTGACCACCCCAGGCCCCTCCTGGTCTGCTGAGTGTTGGAGATGGTCAGTATCTCAGCACACCCATAACCCCTGCACATAAGTTGAAAAGCTCTTTGATCTAAACACCAGCTAACAAAGATTATACTACCCATATAGTAGTTTTCCCAGGCAGCCCAAATCTCCATGTATCTTAAAATCTCTCAGAGCTCATCTTTAATAAGTTGAAAATGTTAGTACTTAGTAAACTAAGTCTGGATGAAGTGGCTTTGTGTTTTTGTTCCCATTAAGGGTTAGGTTTATTGGTATCTTGAAGGTCTTTGAGAACCCTATGTGAATAATTTGCTATCCTGGTTACATAAAGATAGTGCCCCAAGCTCCCCAGTCTATCAGAAGGGTGAACAGCCTAAGTTATTCTCCCAGGAACAGGATGGGGTCCCCCGATCCAGCTCTTTGCTCTCTGTCTGAGGGACTCACAAGACATTGGGTGGGACTGGGACTCTAGTCTGCTACAACAGAGAAACCAGTTAATCTTTGCTCATGTGTCTCCTCTGGCAAAATCCTCTTTTTTCCTTTTCTCCATCCTGGAAATAGGTACTCTAAATTTAGGCCCGATCTCCTCCAAGAAACCTTCTCTAAGCTCTACTGTACTGTGTATGCACTATCATAGCATTTATCATACCACACAGTGGATATCTCTCACTGAGGGAGGCCCTTGACATTGTTGAATAAAATCATGACTGTATGAACTGACCCATATGGAGATCAGAGTTCACAGCTTTGGACTTACTTATATCATATTCCAACTCAAAATGAGAATACTGACTACTGTGCAGTGAGTGCTTCTTGTGTGTCAGGAGCTTCATGCATATTATATCCCATAACCCCCCCAATGGGATGAGTGTTACTAGCTCCATCTTACAAGAAGCTTAGGACAAGGAGTATTAAGTGACTTGCCAAACAGAAGTGGCCAAGCCAAGGTTTCAAACCCAGCTCTGGCAGACTCCAAATGCATTATTTTTATCCACTGAACCTCAGTATTTTTCTAAATTGTCCATTCCTAAATGGTCCATTGGTATAGAGCAGACCCTTTTAACAAGTAAGGCATTTCCATACATTTTGTTTGGTATTTGAGACCAATGACATTTCTGGGGTGCTGTGATTTTTAGAAATTTCATGGACTATAGCTACTCTATGACTAGCATTATTAAGAGATCAGCTCATGCCAGTACTTCTGAAAAATGAGATTCCATAAATGATGTTACCCAGAGACTCAAAAAAGAAAAGACACACAGAGCCAACTTCAAGCTAGAGCTTTAAACTATTATTACTATAAACTGTTATTATCAAAATATTTCCACTTCCATCTCTACTCAAGAGACTGCTTTAAGCCCAACATTCAGGATGTGTTATTGCAACATAGGTAATAGTTTTGAAAAACTACCTGCTGTTATCATTGTTATTATGCTGGGAATTATTAATGCTTACCATAATGGTATCACTTTAAATTTGATGGGTGAATTAATGATGGTAAGCCCATGATGACAGTCTGCCCACTGTGCTTTATACAGACATTGTTAACACATTTGTCTAAGGCCTCCATGAGCTAGGCCCTTGGAATCCTAAGATTATCTCAACTGATAGCTTCTCTAAATTATCAAATGATGTGGCTGACTTACTTGCTGTGTATAGGCTGCTAATAGTGAGGTAAAATTTTCTAGGTTCAGTCCCCTAACCAGGCCACTCACTGGTGGGTTCTGGAGCTCAGATAGGCTTCTAAAGTCTACCCACCCAGACTGCACACAGGGCTCCCTGGGTTTCCTCAATGAGAAGGATTGCAGAGATCACGGAGGTTCAGATTATCTAAAGCTCAGTTCTGCTAATCCTGCGCACACAAACACGCACAACTCTTCCTGGGTTCACACCATGTGTAAAACTCTGTGTTTGATTCTGTGGGCAATTTATAGATAAAAATATGTGATATATTCCTTACCCTCAAATAGCTTATAATCCAGTCCATGAGAAATATCTAGATCTACATAATTATAAGTTGGACTATGGAAAGCTCCATATTAAAGGTAAAAAAAAAATAAGTACTATTGGATTATAAGGGAAAGAGAGAAATTTTCACTGAGGATTTTTAAGATGCTTATGTGGTTGAGGGAGAATTTTAAGGCAGCTTAAAGGCTGAGTGTGCTTTTGAAACATAGATGTCTTTGAAGGAAGGAGGACTTGTGCAAGACAGTCTAAGCAGAGAGAATAACTTAAACATAGAATTCTATCGTTAAGTTAGGTCAGCTTTGAGAAATGCCAAGGTGAAAAATATTGTTAAGTTTAGAATGGGGTTGAATTGGTAAAGGACTTTGAAGGCAAGATTGCTGGATTAAGATGTTTGAAATGTTAAATTTGTCACTGCAGAGTCCATGCATACTCCTAGACCTGGGAGTGGCTTGTTTAGATCTGTGAAACTGGGGCCAGCTGAAGGATGGAGCAGAGCAGGTTGAGGATGGAATCAGTGAGGCTTCTTTGGTTGTTACTCTTCTAGTTTGGACAAGAAATAGTAAGGGTTGCAAGTGAAAGAGAGTACTAGTGTTTCAAACTCTGGTGGCTTAGGAGAGTGGTATGACCATTAATTGAAAACAAGAAACAGGAGGAAGTACTGGCTTAAGGAGGAGGAAAGGAGAGCTTTCCAAGCATGATATCCAGCAAGAAATAGAGATGTAGGACTCAAGCTCAGTTGAGGTTAAGGTCAGAGTCATAAATTTGGGGCTCATCCACACAGAATAAGCTCTTGTAGCTACAGGAGTAGATGTGATTGCCCAGCAAGAGTGGGCTCAGGGGAAAGTGGAGCGTGCCAAGACTAGAACATTGGCAAGTACCTGTGGAAGGGGTTGGCAGAAAGGAGCTTCTAGTGTAAGAGATATCTCTCTATGAAGCGGCAGCAGCAGCAGCAGCAGCAGCAGCAGCAGCAGCAGCAGCAGCAGAATGCAATTTTACAGCGAACAAGAGGGGAGAAGTTTAAGACAGAGGAGCGGTCAATAATGAAAAAAACGTAGCAGACAAGGAAGTAGGATGAAACTTGAGAAAAGAACATTAGAATTGACATTTTGGAAGTTATAGGTGACCTTTTAAAGAGTAGTTTTAGTATAGTGGTAAGTCTATAGCTGGATTCCCAGTGAAAGAAGAGAAAATGGGATATAAAGAAGGCAATAGTGTAAGATAGCCTGTTGTTGGCATACTCTCCCTTCCTCCTTTAGTCCTTGCACCAATCCTGGGAGATACATAGTAGCATCCTGTTTCAGAGGAAGAAAGTGAATCCCACAGATAACACTTACTAACATTTGTTGAAGATCCCCTCTCTGCCAGGCACTTCACTAAGCATTTTATATAGTTGATCACACTTGGCACTCGGAGCATCCTTTGAGATTGATACTATTTGTATCACTTTACAAATGAGAAACTGAGATTTAGAAAGTTTGGATATTTGTTTAAAATCTCTTCGTGAGTAAATGTTAGAGATGGTGTTTAAACCCAGATTTGTCCAGTGCCAGAGCCTAAACTAAGATAATTTACCCAAGATACCGTGGTAGTCTGATTCCACTACAGGTCTTCTTGTGAATTTAGCATGGTACTTTTCCTGAACAACCAAAATATATTAGGGCCGGAGTACAGATCCAAAGGACAGGGTTGTTTTTCAAGGAGTACACAGTCTTGCCTAATAAGGATTTTGGTGCCTAGACATAGGAAAACACAGTGGCTCTTGAGCTGTCAGCTATTTATCTTGGGACAAAACCCAAGAAAGATCTTTATACTTTTATGGTCTACCCAGGTGATTAAAAGCACAGACATTGGATCCACACTATTTGAGTATGAATCCCAGCTCTAATACTTACTAGCTGAATGACCTTGAGTTGGATATTAAACCTCCCTATGCCTCAGTTTATTCATCTGCTGAGTGGGTACAAAAATAGCACCTAACTCATAGGATTGTTGTGAGGGTTAAACAAATCAATAAATATAAAACCACTTAGAGTAGTGCCTGGCACAGAGCAAGTGTTAATTAAAGTTTATGGATGTTTTGTGGGTCTGTGGGGTCCTTTCCAGCTTCTTATAATGCTTCAGTCAGACCACTTCTTGGTTTCTTCCTCTAAGACTCTTCTTAGGGAGCTGAATTTTTCACTTGTACATTCATTAATTTATTCAACCAATACCCATTGAGTACCTATTTTGTACCAGTCACTGTGTTAGGCACAGTGAATTTAAGACTGAAGTAACAAGTCTGGTCCCTTCTCTTGTGGACCGCACAGTTCTGATGGGAGAGACAGTCAGGTAACTAAACAATTACGATACAATGGGAGGCAGTGTTATGATAGGGGAAGCTCATAAGATTGTCAGTGAGCCGGGGCTTGGCTGGTAAGGGACGACTTCCCTGAAGAGATGATCTCTACATTGAGATCTGACCTCCACACTGAGATCTGACCTCCAGGTTCCTCTCAGTGACAACAACATTGCTGTCAGCTTCTATTCTTTGATCCTCTGGTGTCATTATTTCTTTCACCCAGTTTTCCTCATAGTTGCTGAGTCCAGAGAAGTCCTGTGTATTGAAAAGAGGGTTCAGAAATTGCTTCAGGCTTCACAGCCAGTTCCACCTTGGCCTTTAACCTTCACTAGGAGATGTTAAGGAAAATTTTTGTGGAAGGATCCTGAAACCAGAGGTACAGTCCTTAGCTCTCATGACACGAAACCAGACTGGGCAGTGAATCAAGACTTGTGCGCCACGACCTTGTCCTGAGGGAAGCACCATCTATAATGGGCAATGGAACCTCAGCTCACTCACAGTGATTAAAGATTCCTTTGATGTTTTCTTGGCAAAAATCACATCAGCAAATTGCATCCTGTCTGTCTGGCCTGCATATAGTGGCTTGGAATGGGAAACTGTGTTTTCCTTGTCTGGTTCTTGATATTTAAAATTCCTGCCATCAGCCATAAGAGGTTTGAACTAGAGGGGCAAGATCAGGATTTGAATCTTAGATCAGGCTCTTACTATCAGACCGTGGGAAGGTCACTACTTGTCTCTTGAGGTTCAGCTTCCTTGTTGCTAATTGCAAACAATAACACTCCTTATATCAGATTACTGTTGTAGAATGAAAAGGAGATAACATCTTTGAAACACATCACTGGCACTCTGTAAAATGGCAGCTTACCTTCTACTCACTTTCTTTTGGGTCATTGATGGCCAGGTATGTAACAAGTATGTTACATGCTACAGTGAACATGTCATTTTCAGCCACAGCTACATTAGCCCTTAGTAGATGCTCAATTAATACTTGTTCTTTTCTTACTCACTTTGCTTTAATTGATCAGATTTTCTGACAAAGAGAAGAGGGTTGGAACATAAGGCAGAAGAGGTACCAGTCTTGTCCACTCTGATGCTTTCCTTCTATTTTAAACCCATTAAATAGTGTCTGGTAATTTTTAAGCACTCAATACGTATTTGTTGAACAATTGAATGGGTGGCTGAATGAATAACTAAGTGAGTCAGAGTTTGAGAGGCAGGCTGTGATGAGAGTGGGAGCTGGCTAGAGCACGAAGTGGTGACTGGCAATGGTATGGCTGTACTCAAGGAGAGAGATGAAATCACATGGATGAATCTCAAAGACCCCAATGTTGAGCAAATAAAAGAACAGAATTTATGGGAAACTACATATAGTGTGATACCATAAAACACAAAACAATATTATATGCTGTTTATGGATATATTTATATTAAGAAAAGTATAAAGCATACATGGAAATAGCAAACACCAAATTTATGATAGTGTTTACTTCTAGGGAGGGAGGGAATAGGAACAGGAAGAGATACACTGCACCAGTGGCTTCATTTATATTTGTGATATTTTATTTCATAAACTGAGTGGTAGATAGGAGAGTGTTTGAATTACTTGCTATGCCTCTTGCAGTTCTTACATTAAGGAAATGTAAAATTTTAAACTTTATACCCAGGACATATGCTGGCAATCTGGGAACTAGCATTTCTGTGCATGACCTGTTTTCATTGTGGCCCGTGCTTTCAAAATACTGAGCAAAAATGGGATGTCCTACTGACCCTGGGATATTTTACAGTGCACAGAACCAGGGGCTTTTGTGATGAGGTCTGAAGCAGAAAAATAGCTTCACTCTTGAGCAAGATTGTTTTGGACAGCAAGGACCCCAATTGTCCAACCCATTTTTAAACAGACTTTGCATTGGTCTAAGTACATTGCTGTTGCATTTGGTTTGTGGTCATATGGAAATTGCCCTGTTTTCTCACTGACAGTGGATATGAGAATAAATGAACAATTTGCAAAATTAAATTTTCATCTAACTGGTTTCCATCAAGCCCAGCACTTCTTGTACCAAGATAAAATTGATTTCTGAGAAAAGTGAAGCTTACTTGGGACATTTCAACATTATCTTAGCACCCCAATTCTTCTGACAATTAAGAGCATTATGGGACAGAACAGTCCCATTCCTGGGAATCTAGAGGCCCATATATCTATATCTTAAGGCAGCTTTGTGAATGCTGAGATCTTAATGCACTTGGCTTAGAGGACTCATTCTCTCATAGAACAAGATAAAGGGGTCCCCTTTTTAATTCCATAAGAAATTCATGTAACACATTTGCAAATATGTCTAAGCTTGGCTTTTGGTCTATTGATCACTTTGGCTGAACACCTAATGTTTGCAGCCGCTGTTAGTAATTTATTATAATTAGTTCTGCCAAAGCAGCTTTCCATCCTTAGAAATAACTTGCACATGAATGTGGCCTAAATAAATATCTAAATTGCCTTCCCATTAAGATATACATTATGCATATTATGTCATTGGAGAATTTTTCTCCTTAGTTATTCATATAATAAATCATTAGAAAAATTCCTATATTGCTGAGGTGGAACCTGGTGATTAATTACCTATTGACCGTGAAAGATGCAAACAAGAGGAAGTGATGGGGTCTTTTGCTCTTGTAAGATTTTCCTGGTCCTCCTAGTTACTCTAGACTGGATTGGACATTTGGAATAGATTGTGAGCTCGATTAGAGAGGGCAGCTACTGACCTGATGGCTGGTCTGACACTACACTTATTTTATTTTCCTAACTTGCAGAATGTTGTCAAATGTCTGATTTGATGAGCCCAGTTAACTTGGTCGTTAGTTTTTCCATTCTTAAATATAACCAAATCTATAGATGCTTTGATACTTTGCAGCATAGTTTTTGGTGAAGTGAGAATAATTATTTGTCCTTAGGACTGATAACTTAGTGCGTGGGTGTGTGGATGGACAAGAATGGTCATCACTTTTACCTCTCATGTTATTGGCAACACAAAATTCACTTTCTTTTCAAGGGAACCACTGTGGAAGCCAGTAGATTAGTGATATATGATCTTTGAAATAATTTTCTACAAGAATTGAAAGAACAAGAGAGGGCCTGGGAATCTTGTAGAATGTTTTCTTGTTGAGTCCCAACCCTGCAGAAGGTAAACTCCTTGAGTTTATAGATGTATTTTGTTCACCACTGTATCTACTGGGAACACCCAGTAGAGTACACACAGGAGGTGCTCCATAAATATTTGTTGAATAAATTAAGGAATGAAGAATGCAGAAAAATGACCAAATGAGCAGACCTAGCTGAATGATTTTGGGTCCAACAGATCCAGCATTCTCATTTACAAAATGTATGGGATTTACCTAATTGCACAGAGTGCTGCCATGACACTGTTATAATCCTTATAAGTGGGGCTACAAAACCCACTAGGACGTTAGATGGCCAGTGAGGGAGGAAAATAATCCAGAGAAAACATGTTCAGGGTTGTGAAACTAAATGAGTTTAGCAATAGCTTCTTAAGGGGCAAGGTAGCAGTTAATGTCATTGTGTCCATAGCAGTGTAGCAAGTTCAGGCCTAGCCATCATGTATTTTAAAGAAGGAGGGTGGTATAATATGAGTAGGTGATATGTGGATGCTCATTAGCAGAAGTTTCCAAACAATGGCTGGCTCTATATGTAGAAATATGGTAGCACTGTGGTTCTATAAGGTCCATTTGATTGAAAACAAAGTATGAAAATCATGTCCCTATCAGTAAAGGTCAATCTCAGAGTCAGAGATTCAGGCTCTAGAGCCACAAGAGAAACTTAGTGTAGTCTGGACACGGAGGCAGAATCCCAATTATACATACTGGCTAAACCTAGCAGAAAGTTGAGGCTCATGGACCATGTGGTAACACTGAGCTGGTGTCAAGCTTAGGACAGATAAAATAATTGTTATCTCTAATGTCAGTGAGACTCAAGGACTTGATGGACTTAAGTCTGCAGTTTAAAAAGCTTTCAGCCTGTACAGCAGGGAAGCATGTAAAGAGCAAAGGCTGAAGGGTCTCGTTGGCAGAAAATCAGTTAAAAGACAGTCTGCCTCCTGAGGAAATGTTCCAACATGAGTGTTCATTTCACAAAGAGGAAAGGATAAATAATAATATCAGCAGCAGTAGTAACAATAATATAGTAACACAACAACAACAATAGCAGTGTCTGCTTCCATTTAATGAGTGATTAGCGTTTTGCACGCCTGTACTAGGCACATTGTGTATATTATCTCATTTAATTCTTACAAAAATTCTATGTGAAGGATCCCAACATTATCCTCATTCTAGCAGGTCAGAGAGATTAAGCAACATGTCCAAATTCACTTCTCTAGGGAATGATGGAGCTGGGATTTGAACCCAGACAGTCTGATTCCTAAACCCATGTTTCCTATTAATACATATGATGTATTATCATATATATGATACTGAATAAATATTATGAGACAGGCTTAATTATCAATTTTACTTGAGAACAAAAGAAAATGGATTTGGGGTGGTGATTCCTCAAACATGTGTTGTGCACCTACTATACGCTAAGCATTGGGTTGTGTGCTGCGGAGACCGCAGTGAATAAAACATGCACAAGTGCTGTCCTCACAGAGCTCACAATCTAGCATGGGGCCCTGCAGAGTAGTTATGGGCTACTTTTGACAAACCAGAATTTAAGGAAGTCAATTTCCAGGTTGAATTATTCATCTTTTAGATCCATTGGAGAACTCCACAGAATGGAAGGGTAAAATAGCATAGTGTTTAAGTGCATGGACTCCAGGGCTAGACTGAGTTCAAAGCTTTATCTCAACTTAGGGTCTTTCCAAGAAAGCAGAACTACTCTAAAAGGAATTTAATATAAGGGATAAGCTAAATGAGTAATAGACTTGTTGAAAAATCAAAAAAGGGGATGGTGAGGCCACCAAGAGATTAGTAGCAACAGGAAGCTACTTCCACTTCTAGGGCAGGATGGGCAATGGGAGGAGGTGGTGTTACCAGAACCTTGAAGCCAGGCTGTCTGGTTGAAGCTGAAACCCAGACAGGGGCTGCCCAGACAGACCTGGAGCTATGGGGTGAGAGCTGTCCACGGGAAGACATAGCAGCTATAGGAAGAAGAGGGAAATAGAGACAGAGAGAGACTGGCTTTTCCCCAACTCTTGCCCTATAATTTTCTTTCTACTATCAGTGCTTCCCATTGACCAAACCTATTCAGAAGCCAGAGGACAGAGGAACCTGATAATGTAGTTGCCTGTATTGAAGAGCATAGCAGGGGAAGGGAAGGAGAGCAGTGAATTTGAGGTAGTTAATGGCTACAAAAGCCAAGCTCCATCATTTACTAACTGTAATTAGGGATAAATAGCCCTGTGCCTCAGTTTTTCCACCTATAAAGTTGGGATTTTGGAATAGTGTCTCTCCATAAGGCATTGGTGAGAATTAAGTCATCAATACATGTGAAATGTTTGGAACAGTATTTGGCAAATAGTAAGCCCACTAGAACTTAATAAGATTTGATATTATATGATATAATAAGATACTAATAAGACCTACTATTACTGTTTTTATCACATACAATACACCAGCTCATTGTGTTTAATAAAGGCCTCAATCATGGGAGATCATAGTTCAACTGTCTCAGAAAATGCTAACTGTAAACAAATGACTCTGACTATTTCTGATCCATGTCATACCTCCATTAAAGACATTCTCATAAACGTAAGCAATGTTCAGACTGGAATTTAAGGAAGCTCATGAATCACTTGATAAGCCCAGCTCCAGCCAGCACATTCAGCAAGAAGCACTCAACGTAACCTCCTGTGTTGAGTTAGAATGGCTTCATCAGATGAAAGTGAAATGTAAGAAAACGTTATTTTCAATTTACCCCCAAACAATTGCCCTCTGGCCTTTTTGACAGATGTATACATTAGTCCTTAATCCCTCCTTTAAAATTGCTGTCATCAAAGTTCTGGAATCAGAAATGAAATCTGGTGGTAAAAAGGGAGAATGCAAATAAGATGGAGATAGGAGCAAAACCAGTAATTCACAGAAATGAGATAGAGAAAGTTCACTTGGTTTATAGATAGCTAAAAAATTATAGCAGATCATTTAAGGTTAAAAATGACATAAAATATTCAATCAATGAAGGCAGTTATTAGATTAATGTGTCCTGTAGAAAAATGGAGAAGCATATCAGGTGGCATATGAATGACAAGAAGAGGGAAAGAAAGCTCCAGGTGACGGAGTACTGTCTAATGCCTTAATGCTGTGAGGGACCCAGTACTTCTGTTCCTTTTTGGCACTGACTGGGAGACAGATTGGGAGCAGTCTAGCAGGTATTTTACATCTCTAATTTCCTTATGGTAAGCCCACTGGATTACTCAAATTGGAGAAAATTCCAATATCTTTGAAATAAAGAATTGTTCGTCAGGACCTGGCAGGTGGATTTCTGCAAATACATTTTAAAATGTTGCTCTTTACCATGAGTGAAGATAAAATTCTGGCATTGGTGAAGATATTGTCTATCTTTGTTTGTCTTTGCAACTGAGTGGCATTGGTACGAGCAGCACTTGGCTGACAATTTAAGCAGGAGTGCTGGGCCAATCATCCTATCAATTTCAGCCCTTGGCTCTACTTTGGCATTCCTGATTTGGATATTTCAGACTGAGACTTTTGAGGACATGAATTATGCAGGTTACAGTCCCAGGCTTTGCTTCACTTTGCAGGTCCAGACTTGACTCTGATGTTTATTAGATTGTATTTTGTGTATCAGCCTTTCCTAGACTACACTGTGGGCATCACGAGAGTAGGGACTGAACTGCCTTTTCACTGTTATATCCCTAGTGTTCAGTTAGTGCCTGGTGAGTGCTAGGCTCTCGGGGATTATTGTTGGATAAATGGATAGTCTTTAGCGACTAGTAGACATTTCTGTAGATGCTACTGAGAAACAACATGAAAAACCCGTCAGATGTTTTCAAGGATATTGTTGTCTCAAAACACAGGCAAATATTATACTCCTAGTGGAAGGCTGACTTTAGAGAACACTGATTGTTTCAAGGTATATTTGTGATATGACAAATGTCAGAAGAGGAGTGCTTTGGCCAATATAACTATGCTGAAGGGCTACTTCTTCAGGTTTTCTTGAATGGAACCTCTCACTTCAGCATTCTTAACAGCCAAATTGGATCAAGAGTTACGCAGCAGTGTCTACTGCTTAGTGCTTTACCATATATGCTCTTTGTAATTGACAGTTAAGAAATTGGGAGTTGTGGTTCAGCATTTGGAGGCTGATGAAATTCTATCTCGGTTTAGTCCAGTTTTCCAAAGTGTGCTGTGCAGAGCATTAGTTACACAAGATACTTTATAAGAGAAAGAAAAAGGTTCTATGGTCAAATAACTTTGTGTGATGCTATGTAGTATATTCCTATCTTGGAAATTAATGATGTACATTAATCAGCATAATAAAAGCTCTGGGAAGTTACACAGTAAAGAAACCTATTTATTTTTAACTCTGAGTTTCTCAAATTGAGTTAAATACAGAAACTCCTCCCACCCCTTATCAACATTCCTACAAGATTATGTATTATTCCATTGAATACACATTGGGAAAATTAGTAGAATAAAAGAGGACTGACCTACCTATCAAAAGAATCAAACTCCTCCCTGAATCTCCTACTTAATAGCTACATGACATAGGTGTTAATCTTCCCGACCTCATTTTTCTCATTTTTGGAAGGGCGTTATACCACATGTCCTCAGGTCTAAGACCAAAGTTTTGTTTTCATACTTTTAAAGTTTTTGAAATCGAAATAAGTCTTGTGATCCATGTAACATGATACTTTTTTCTGAGAAAAGTTATAATTAAATCAACAGTTCATCTTAAAATTTATGGCATCTTAGAGACAAAGAAATATGATAAAACTTCCCTGCCAATTTCTTAGGATTGTAAAAATCAAATGAGTCAATGGATCAAAAAATAGTATATACAAATCCATAATAATGGATTATTATTTTGCCCAGTTTGCCTGACCTAAATGAGAGGGACAATCTACCAGGCTGACCATACCTTTTAATATTATTTCCTTAGGTGGACAGAAACACATCAAATCTACATATTGTAACTGATTTATTTAAATTTTCATTTGGTTGCTTGACTTTATTTAAATGATAGCTCTCTGGTCTATGTACGTAATCATGGCCTCAATTAAAAAAAAGAATAAAACAGTTTTTGATGTTCAGTAACAATTTCTGGCAAAAAAGGAATTTGAAAATGTGTTATAACTTTATTCACTGTTAAGAGGAATTTGGAATGAAGTGGGTACTTCTTGGAACCCATCAGGAGAATTAATTTCTCAATAAGCATTTACTGAACTTATGCGCCCACTTCTGCATTAAGAGCTGTGAAAAATGCAGTCGGTAGACACTAAGTGGATGTTTTTAGCATGACTTTTGCTTTGGCTGTGTGATAGGTCTGACCATAATATGGGTGAAAGAGGGCAGATCACTACTCTGGAACAGCTCATAGACTAATGAGGAATACAGACTCGTAACAGATAAGTGCCATGATAGAAATATTTACAAATCATGGTGGAGGGATCAAGGAAATGGGTACTGTGAACCAAGTCAGCTTTGTGGAGTTTGAATGGGACTTGATGCTTTACTAGATGAGACAATATGGGCTGAGTATTGAAGGATCAGTAAGAGTCAGGCAGAAAGCTTGGAAAACAGTTAAGGCATTAAAAAATCACATGTGCAGAAGCACAGTTGGATGAAATTCCATGTGTGCCCCATGATCTCTGCAAAACATTGGGTTTATCTGGTATGAAAGTTTCATGGAATCATAGCAAAAGATGAGCCTGGAAATGAGCCTTGTGACTGGGCAGGGCCATTGTATGCCATGGTTAAATTTTTGGCCTCTGTGGTGGAGGTGATGGGCAGACATTAGAGGGTTTTGAATTAGCAAGTAACAAGATCAGTTTTGTATTTAAAAAAAAAAAAAAGACGACTCTGCTCACAGCCTGAAGCATGGATTAAAAAGCAGAAAATCTGCTTAGGAGCCTGTTCTAATAATCTGGCCAAGAGATGATGAGAGTTGGGGATGGGAGGATAAAGATAGATTTAAGAGATAAGTCTAAGGTAGAAGCTGCAGAATTCAGAAATTAAGCAGACATGGCGGGGATAGAGGGAGAGGGAAGAATCAAAGTAAAGTCTGTGCTTTTGAGCTTGAGTAGATTATGATGTCATAATTTATAATGGGACATTTAGAAGGAGGAGTGCGCTTACAGAAAAGACAATTACTTTAGTGCCAGTATTATTTTCAGCAGTCAATAGGACATATGGAAAAAAAGATATTTCTGCCTTCCTAGAGCCTATTATTTGTTTAGTGTGACAGAATTACACATATCTTTCAAGTGGCCTCTGGTATAGAGTAGTCATGAAGTCTCCACTGAGAATTACAGAAAGACTCTCCAGCTTTTTTGGTGCCAGAGGAGGCTTAATTAAAGAGATGACATTTAAGGTGGATCTGGAAGAATGAGTAAAAACCAGATTCATAAGAAAGAGTCATTAAAAGAGCCATTCGATGCAGGGGAAACAGCATGAACAAAAGCAGAGAGCTGTGAAAGATTGTAGAATGTCTGGGAATCGTAAGAAGTTCAAATTAGTTCAAAAAAGTCTGTATGGTGAAATGGTGGGAGAAGAGATTTAAAATTAAGTTTTAACCGGTACCAAAGTCAAGGACTTCACACTTTACTTTCTAGGGACCAATGGATGTTTAAAGCAGAAGATTAGTATCCACAAATCTATGTATGTAATTGGAGATGAGGCCTTGAGTTCAAAAGAGATCAGAAGGGAAGGAAGTCTGTGATTCCCTTGTAGGATCAGGTTAAGCCTGTGGACCTTAATGACTCCTAATTAAGGTCACCCATTAATCCTGCATCCCAAGAGATTGGGTTTCATTTGGGATCTTCCTGCTCTTACTTGAAGTGGCCACCCATTTTTCTTTTATACAGAGATAGCTTCTGCCACTGAAGTATGGCATCAAGCAGGTTTGAATTGATTCTGCCTTTCTCAGCATGCCAGACATTGAGATTTCCCTTGGAAAAATTATCACTAAGAGTCTCAGATTGTGTCTGATAGTGCTTTATATTTTATTAAAGAAAATAGTTATAATAAACTCCAATGAGTGCCTGGTAGATATCAAATATCTGGTTTAAAAGGCAATTGGGAATCTATTCAACCTAACTGGCTGTTTCAAGGTAGAAAAATTATTTTGGGGTGTGTGTGTCTGTATGTGTACAGAGTAATAGGGGTTTTTTTTTTCCATGTAGAGTTATATTTTGAAGACCATTTCCCTTAATGCAGTATTTCCTCAACTATAATCCTGTTCAAAATGTAGATTCATGATCCTCATCCCAAACCTACTGAATCAAAATGTGTAGGTTTAGAGCCCAGCGATATGCATCTTAAAAAGGTCTCCATGTAATTCTGATGCTATTTAAAGCTTGAGAACCACTAAAATATGGAATCTACAGATTAATAAGGTCACACGGTATATTTAATTTTTAGATCTCCCAGACTATATACTGCATGAAGTTACTTTTAAATACAACAAAATAGCCTTCCTTTAAAATAACCCCTGACATTCTGAGGCTGGAGAACCATGCAGTGGGTTAAAAAAAGGACTCCAGCTGCCAGATGTCAGGGTGCTCAATTAGGACAATGAGACAAACTAAAAGTAGTAATCAAGCCGTTATTGACTTACAAGCAAGAGGGAAAAAGTAGAGCCAATTCTCTAGTGTTCCATTTTCCCCCATAGAATGACGTCGAGCAAGGGTCAGATGGATGCAGTGCACATGGGGGTAATAATCTTACTGCTGAGAAGCACTGAACAAAAGGCTTCTTCCTCTTTATGGATGTATGGGCTGGAGATAAGGAGAGAGGGAAGGGCTAGGAGCGCAAAGATAATGAGACAAAGCAAAATGCTTCTGACAAGAGATCTCAGTGGAAATGCGGGGGAAATGCCTCAACCGAAATTCCCAATGAGAAGGCCTCCAAATGGAGTTGCTTGGGCTAGGAATGCAGATAGGTGTATGAGCATGGCTGCCCCGAAATGGAAGGCCTCAGTCCGTGACCGTAACTCACTCTGGAAAATTGCAATGCAGTGACTGTGCACCAGGCCTAGTGTGGGGAGAGCAGCTTCTGCCCATGAGGCCTGCCCAGCAAAGCCTTGTGATTGCCTTTGGACAGCCTGAAAGAGCAACATAGGATTTTAGTTTGGAGCTGGACTCCTCAAGGCTTTGACTGGGAACCAGGAGATGAGAATTCTGTGCCTGATTTTGCCACTGATTCACTGGGTGAGGTCAACTCTTCTTTTTGGGCCTCTGTTTCCTCACTTACCAAAATAAGGAGGCTCTAGTTTCATACTCCCATGCTCAGCCTGTAAGGGTCCTTTCATCTCTGCTGCTTGTAGTTTCACTGCTAAGAGAAGGTGGTTGGTGTCCAAGGGTGACAATACACGGATTATACCTCCTGCCACAAGAACAGCTCTTGTGTAAAGTGGGGGAAATAGTTAATGACCACTAGGCAGCCTTTTAATGCACAGCCTGAGAATGGTAGCATCTTCCTCCTCTTAGAAAACTAGAGAAGTTTTTGAACAGCTTTTTGCTTCCTGGGGATTCTCTTTAGCAAATACTAGGTAAAGGTCAAAAGCAGTAGCAGCTCTATGAAAGGTGACTCTTGGCAAGAGACTTCTCTCTCCTACCTGGCTTACTAGATTCTGTCATTTATGATATGAAGACACAAGGCAGATTTGTTATGGTGGCAGGGGCTGGGAGAACACAACAAAAGCATCTCTAGATGGGGACTTAGATTTAATAGGTCTTCTCACCAGCAAGTTTCAGATGGTTTTAGCAACCTGAGATGTGAGCATACAGATGATTAACTGCTCCAGAGCAAGGCTGTGACTCATACCACCTTGGGTCCTCAGCGCAAAGAACATAGCATGTGGGGAGCTATCTCTTGTTATAGTTGGTATTGTGACTATCAATAGCCATTGTTGAGTGAGTGCTTACTCCATTTCAGGCACTTTAAACATATGCTCTTTTAAAAGTTTATCCTCACAAGCCACCCTGTGAGGTAAATGCTATTATTATCCTCATTTTACAAGGGAGAAAACTGAGCCTCAAAGGGACTATGTGGCCTACTCAGGGTTCTATAGCTAATAACTGGCTGAGTAAGGATTTGAATCTAATGTGTCTGACTTCAGAAACTATGTTCTTAACCACTGTCCTATGCTACCTCTCTCTTCATCAGGTTAATTCAACCAGGGCTGGCCACATCCTTGGGTGAAGTAGGTCATTACCTACCTGGTATGGTTTGAGGATTGCTAAAATGCTCTGCCAAGTCAACAATTAGCATTCCTTTTTATGTTGGACTTTAAAGGTGGATTCATATTTAGTTTGACAAAAATATATAGTATTCCAGAGAAATGAATCACCAAGGCCAATGTGCCTATACATTTGTTAATGTGTCTTTTCACTATCAAACATCTATGCTTATTGGATGGTGCAGGTTCAATGAGACAATCTTAATAGGTTGAGAGTGTAAGATTCAGAGAGGAATTTAAAATCAGACCACTGAAAGACCTTAATAACACCCAAAGGAACAATACTAGAGGAATTTGCTACCTTTGGTTTAGAAAGATATTAATGGTAATTTGTCATGTAAAAGAATGTGATTGTCAGGAATCTGTACGCCTGAGTGTTGAATGTCATTGAGGCAGAACAGCCCTCTGTGGGCACGTGTGCACTGTGGACCAGGAAGATACTAGATAAACTTGTACTTTCTCCAATCTGTCTCTCTGTTTGTGTCTGTTCTCAGTCACAATAAAGGAAACTAAGGTAATTTAGACAACTTTCTGTCTGTGGGCTAAGGCATGTTATCTTTGGAAATTTGTTCTTAAAATGTCAGCATCTTTTGAGAGAGATGTTAGGTGCCGTCAGTTCTTTAGTTGTAGTTTATCCACTAACATCATGTCTGAGGGAGACCCAGTCACATAATTTTATTCAAGGGTTAGATGTGAAACATGACTTTTTTTTTAACCTTGCCTTCTTTTTTAAATTGAAAAATTTTTCAATTCTTATCTTTTATTGAAGTATAGTCGATTTACAATGTTAGTTGAAACTGAAGGTGTACAGCAAAGTGATTCAGTTATACATATACATATATATATATTTTTCAGATTCTTTTCCGTTACAGCTCATTACAAGAAATTGAATATAGTTCCCTGTGCTATACAGTAGATCCTTGTTGTTTATCTATTTTTGTTTGTTTGTTTGCTTTTATTTTTTACCACCTTTATTGTGGTATGGTTCCTGTGCAGTAAACCACACGTATTTCAGATGTACACTTTGATAAATTTTGATAGATGTACACACCAATGGTAGTGTATGTCTATTAATCCCAAACTCCCAATATATCCCTGAAGGATAACTGAGGGACATGTCACCTCTGCTACTTGGGGGAGAGGTAAAGGCAGGCAGGAGGGTAAAAACTGACTTTACCTCCTTTAATCCACAGCCTGACTCTGAGCACCTCCACCTTGACAGGGACAGGATTTCCGAGCAGCCAATTGATGTTGCTTCCTTAGTATTGATTATTTCCCTCCTGAGCTCACTGATACTTGCATCCTAAACAGCAAGACAGATGGCCGTAATTAAATGCTCAGGAGCCTGAACGAAGTTCAAAGAAAGTTCACTAAATACACCTAAAACCTTGTAGTGAAAAGAGGAAACACTTTGGAATATCTTTCTAACTTCAGAAACACAGAAGAGCATTTTGCTCACACTGGGAATTAATGATGAATTCATTTTTACAAAAGAGTCTATTCAGGTGTTCTTCCGTAAGAACTCTGGCAATGCAGAACTATGAATGCTTCCAGAAAATTGAAAGGCACTGTGGTACAGTGGAAAGAGCAGGGGCTTTGGAGACACACAGCCTTGGGCAAGTGACTTAACTTCTTGGTGCCTCAGTTTCAGTTTTCTCATCTATAAAATGAGGATGATAACAGTACTTTCCCCGCTTCACAGAGTTATTGTGAGGCTTCAGTTGATAAAATATGTGAAGTGTCTGATCCAGTTCCTGGCATATACTAGATGCTTGAAAAGGCTAGTTCCATCCTTTGCCCTAGGTGGAAGAGCTATGTTGGGGTAGAAAAGAGAGACTAAAATATACAAGGACAGAAGCCACAGATCATGAAAATCATCTTAATGAAGAGAAAACAGTGCTGAAAGCATGATGCAATTCTGTAGGCAAAGAATATACAGTCTCAACAAATGGTTTGTGCACAATGTCTCAGGAAACAAACTTATTGCAGCGCCTGGAAGAAAGAGATAGCCATCAAAAGAGTACGGCAGCATGGGGACACCCTATCCAGTTGGCACTGACATTCTTGTCACTATCAATAAGGCAAGAGGCCCTTTAGCACACTTCTGCTATGCCAGAGCCATCCCTGTTTACAAAGAAAGTGATGGCTTACTTTGGCAAGATTTTCAGTGTGGGCTGTCAATAGCAACCAGGGAAATATTCCCATTCAAATATCACCATATCATTGTAGCTATTCAAATAGACAAAAATAAACAGTCTTTAGTGTTGGAGAAGATGGGGGAACATGTACTTACGACCACTGCTGGTGGGAATGGAAATAGGCACAACCCTTTGGAAGATGGTTTGGTAGTTTCTACAAAATACTGAAATGGACCTTTACATCAGTCCAGCAATTCCACTTCTATGTATGTATCCCAGAGAAATACCCACCATGAGCATTGGGAGACATATTCAAAGAATGGTTATTGTAGACTTGGTTGTAATAGCCTGACTGCTTATCAGTTGGGGGATGGTTAAACATTACAGCACATTCATGTGATCAAATATTATGCAGCCATTTAAAAATGAAATCTTTTGGATACAAGGATATGGAAGTATTCCTATGATTCATTGTTGAGATGTAAAAGCAAGTTTCAGTACAGTGTTTATAGTATGATATCAAATTAATTTTGTAAAATTGTAAAGAGATGGTATATACTTACATTTGTATAGAAAAACATCTGGAAAGATAAGTTGCCCCTGGGGAATGGGAATAGGAGTGCTGTTGGTTGGGGGGAGTCTTGAAGCATCACTTTCCCTGTTTACTTTTATTTTATTTTATTTTTTAACATTTTTATTGATTTATAATCTTTTTACAATGTGTCAAATTCCAATTTAGAGCATAATTTTTCAGTTTTACATGAACATATATATATTCATTGTCACATTTTTTTCTCTGTGAGCTACCACAAGATCTTTCCCTGTGCTATATACAGTATAATCTTGTTTATCTATTCTACAATTTTGAAATCCTGTCTGTCCCTTCCCACCCTCCACCCCCTTGGCAACCACAAGTTTGCATTCTATGTCTATGAGTCTGTTTCTGTTTTGTATTTATGCTTTGTTTGTTTGTTTTTGTGTTTTTTGTTTTTTGTTTTTTTTAGATTCCACATATGAGCAATCTCATACAATATTTTTCTTTCTCTTTCTGGCTTACTTCACTTAGAATGACATTCTCCATTATTTTGGGTGCTGTTTTAAAGGGGATTGTTTCTTTAGTTTCTTTTTCTGTTGATTCATAGTTAGTGTAAAGAAATGCAACTGATTTTTGAACGTTAATCTTGTAACCTGCTACCTTGCTGAATTCTTCAATCAGCTCTAGTAGTTTTTGTGTGGACCTTTTAGGGTTTTCTTTATAAGGTAACATGTCGTCGGCATATAGTGACACTTTTACCTCTTCTTTTCCAGTTTGGATCCCTTTTATTTCTCTCTCTTGCCTGATTGCTGTGGCTAGGACTTCCAAGACGATGTTGAATAGGAGTGGTGATGGTGGGAAGCCTTGTCTTGTCCCAGATTTTAGTGGGAAGCTTTTGAGTTTTTCACCGTTGAGTACTATGCTGGCTGTAGGTTTGTCATATATAGCTTTTATTATGTTGAGATATGTTCCCTCTATACCCACTTTGGCGAGAGTTTTTATCATAAATGGGTGTTGAATTTTATCAAATGCTTTTTCTGCATTGATTGAGATGATTATGTGGTTTTTGTCCTTTCTCTTGTTGATGTGATGTATTACATTGATTGATTTATGTATGTTGAACCATCCTTGTGTCCCTGGGATGAACCCCACTTGGTCATGATGTATAATCTTTTTTATGTGTTGTTGGATTCTATTTGCTAATATTTTGGTGAGGATTTTGGCATCAATGTTCATCAGTGATATTGGCCTATAATTCTCCTTTTTCGTAGTGTCTTTGCCTGGTTTTGGTATCAGGGTGATGGTGGCTTCATAGAATGAGTTTGGGAGTATTCCCTCCTTTTCAATCTTCTGGAAGAGTTTGAGAAGGACTGGTATGAGTTCTTCTTTGTATGTTTGGTAGAATTCCCCGGTGAAGCCATCCAGTCCTGGACTTTTATTTGTAGGGAGGTTTTTTATTGCTAATTCGATTTCATTTCTAGTGATCGGTTTGTTCAAGTGGTCAGTTTCTTCTTGATTCAGTCTTGGTGGACTGTATGTTTCCAGAAATTTGTCCATCTCCTCTAGGTTATCCAGTTTGGTTCCATATAGTTTTTCATAATATTCTCGTATGATATTCTGTATTTCTATTTTATTTATTGTAATTTCTCCATTTTCCTTTCTTATTTTGTTAATTTGTGCTCTCTCTTTTTTCTTCTTTGTGAGTTTGGCCAGAGGTTTGTCAATTTTATTTACTTTTTCAAAAAACCAGCTTTTGGTTTGATTGATTTTTTCTATGTTTTTTTTTAATCTCTATTTTATTTATTTCCTCCCTAAACTTTATAATTTCCTTCCTTCTGCTGCGTTTGGGGATTTTTGTTCTTTTTCTAATTCATTCAGCTGGTGGGTTAAATTGTTTATTTGAGATTGTTCTTTTTTGAGGAAGGCCTGTATCGGTATAAACGTCCCTCTTAGCACTGCCTTTGCTGTGTCCCATAAATTTTGTGTGGTTGTGCTTTAATTTTCATTTGTCTCAAGGAATTTTTTAATTTCAGCTTTGATTTCCTCATTGGCCCATTGGTTTTTTAATAGCATATTGTTTAATCTCCATGCTTTCCTTTTGTTCTCCTTTGTTTCTCCATTGTGGATTTCTAGTTTCATGGCATTGTGGTCAGTAAAGATGCTTGAGATAATTTCTATCTTCTTAAAGTTGTTGAGGTTTCTTTTGTGCCCAAGTACATGATCAATCCTGGAAAATGTTCCGTGTGCACTTGAAAAGAATGTATATCCTATTTTTTGGGGGTGTAATGCTCTGAAAATATCCACCAAATCTACTTTTTCTATTGTATTATTTAGTTTCTCTGTTGCCTTATTTATTTTGTGTCTGGAAGATCTGTCTAGTGATGTTAATGCAGTGTTAAAATCTCCAACTATGATTGTATTCCCATCAATATCCCCCTTTATCTCTGTTAGTAATTGTTTTGTGTATTTAGGTGCTCCTATATTGGGTGCGTATATATTAACGAGTGTAATATCCTCATCTTGTATCACTCCTTTAATCATTATAAAATGTCCTTCTTTATCTTTCCTTATGGCCTTTGTTTTAAAGTCTATTTTGTCTGAAATCAGTACTGCAACACCTGCTTTTTTGCATGGAATATCCTTTTCAATCCTTTCACTCTCATTCTATATGTGTCCTTCTCCCTAAAGTGGGTCTCTTGTATGCAGCATATTGAAGGTTCTTGCTTTATTATCCAGTCTGCCACTCTATGTCTTTTGACTGGAGCATTTAGTCCATTAACATTTACAGTAATTAATGATAGATGTGTGTTTATTGCCACTTTGAACTTATCTTTGCAATTGATTTGGTATTTCTTCTTTGTTCCTTTCTTCTTCCTTTTGTGGTTTTGTAATTTTCCTTTGTATTATCATGGATTTTATTTAGTTTTTATGACTCCCTTGTAAGTTTTTGGCTTGTGGTTACCCTTTTCTGTAAGTCTATTAGCCCATTACTATATCTCAAACCCATCCTACTGAAAACAAAAAATTTAAAAAAGGAGGAAAGAAAAAAAAATACTGTATATTTTCTTGCTTCTCTCTCCCACTCTTAGTGATTTAGACGTCTTCTTTTACAATTTCATGTTTATTCTTTTTGTAATTCATAAGTGATCACATTTCCAGTTGTGAGTTTCTCATTTTTGTAGCATCATGCTGCTTTTCTGTTTAGAGTAGACCTTTCAATATTTCTTTTAGCATGGGTTTAGTGTTGCTAAACTCTTTTAGTTTTTGCTTGTCTGTGAAATTCTTTATCTCTCCTTCTATCCTAAAGGATAGCCTTGCTGGATAAAGTATCCTAGGCTGCATCATTTTTTTCATTCAGGACTTTGAATATATCTTGCCACTCCCTTCTGATCTGTAGTGTTTGTGTAGAGAAATCAGCTGAGAGCCTTATGGGGGTTCCCTTTTAAACTCACTCTGCTTTTCTCCTGCTGCCTTTAGGATCATTTCTTTATCCTTGACTCTGGCCATCTTGATGATGATATGTCTTGGTGTGGGTCTGTTTGGGTTCTTCCTTTTTGGGACCCTCTGAGCCTCCTGTACTTGGATATCTGATTCCTTCTTTAAGTTTGGGAAGTTTTCAGTCATGATTTCTTCAAAAACCTTTTCAATCCCCTTTGATCTTTCTTCCCCTTCTGGGACCCCTATTATGTGAAGATTGGCATGCTTTCTATTATCCCATAGGTCCCTTATGTTGCTTTCATTTGTTTTTATTTGTTTATCTTGCAGTTGTTCTGATTGGGTGCTTTCTGTTGTCCTGTCTTCTAGGTCAGTAATTCGTTCCTCTGCATTATCTAGTCTGCTTTGCACACCCTTTAGATCTGTTCTCATCTCAGCCGATGAGTTTACCAATTCTACTTGGCTCTTCTTTATAGCTTTGATTTCATTTTTGACATATTTTATATCTCTAAATACTATCTCTTTTAGTTCCTTCAATACTTTGATCACTCCTTTTTTGAAATCTTGATCTAGTAGGCTATCGATGTCTATTTCCTTGATCATGCTTTCAGGGGATTTCTCTTGTTCTTTTAATTGGGAATGGTTTCTCTGCTTCTTCATCTTACTCATCTCTCTCTGGCACTGTGGCTTACAGAGTATCAGTTATCTATTGTGGTCCTTAAAAGAGTTTATTTATTTATCTATCTAATGCCTATGTAGGAATAAAACAGAATTTTGGCATCTTTGTCTTTTGAAGAGGACAGTGTTCTATTGGAGTTCCACAGGTGCTCTGGTTGGCTGATTGGATCCATGGATGTGAGTCTTAGTGTATCTGTGGGAGAGGGTGAGCTACGAGCGTCCTACTACTCCTCCATCTTGGCCTTGTCTCTCTCCCTGTTTACTTTTTAGGTATCTGCATTGTTTGAAATTCTTTGGATAAACATGTTGTAATCTTTTAAATAAATCATAAAATAATAAAATATATGTGATAGATTGGCCCAGTCACTTCTAGCCCACGCTTGGTTTGCATTTTCTCTGAGTCTTCAGATAATAATTATGATGCTAATTATAGCAGCTAACATTTATTAAGTGCTTACTACGTGCCAGGCGATGATCTAAGTGCTTTACATCTATTAACTCATATAATGTTTACAAGATCCTTATGAGGTTGTCTTAGTCAGTTTGGATTGCTGTAACAAAAATACAACACACTGGGTAACATATAAACAACAGAAATTTATTTCTCACAGTTCTGGAGTTTGAGAAATTCAAGAGCAAGGGACCAGCAGATTCAGTGTCTAGTGAGGTCATGTTTCCTGGTTCATAAATGGCCATCTTCTCACTGTGTCCTCATATGGTGGAAGGGGTGAGGAGGCTCTCTAGTTTCTCTTTTATAAGGACTAATCCCTTTCATGAGGGCTCCACCCTCAGAATCTAATCACCTCCTGAAGACCCTACGTCCTAATACCATCAGATTGGGGTTAGGATTTTAACATATGAATTTGGGGGGAGGGGACACAAATATTTAGTCTATAGCAGAGGTACAAATTATTATTATCCCAATTTTGCAGATGAGGAAATGGAGGCTCAGAGAGATAGAAACTTGTTAAATCTCTTACATCGTCTAAGTGATGGGGCTGAGATTTGAAGTCAAGGACCTTGCTTCAGAACCAGCATGCTTAAGCAGTATTCCATATTTTCACTCAGAGGAAAGAGGTAAATGCCATAGTCTGTGCTCTCAAAGGGTTTAGAAATTGATTGGGGAGATAACACACTCTCTCTCTGTTTTTTTCTGTCTCTCTCTGTCTCTCACACATACACGTTCAGAAATACACATGAAAAAATGTAATACAAAAGAGTGCTAGAGAGATGAATGCTATGGGAGGTATGTAGGAGAAAGAGTGTTCATTGTAGGCTCAAGGAGTCAGAGACCAGTGCTTGGAGTTGGACCTCTATCCCATAGCCCACCTTTTCACCTGGTTCTTCTGTGGCCAAGAATATGCTTTGTGGGGCAGTTGATAGGGGTACTTTAACAACCTGTGCCTAAAGAATAAAACAAAGACTAGAAACCCATCCAGACCTCTGTATACATGTTACTCCCCAGAGTTGGGCTTGGGCATTGCAGCGGCCCTGAAGCCAACTATAGTAACTGAGGTGGTTCTCTGGGCCTATGCTGCAGACTGGGTCAGGAGAGCCATTGTAAGTATTCTGTGCCTTGGCCTCATCTCTCATTAATATGGAGTAACTCCAATCTGAAGTTATATGAAACCACAACTGGAAGAGCCTTTCTGTGTTCTCTCTTCACTTTTTTTGTTTAATAGATGAAGAAACTGAAGCCCAGGAAAGTTAATTAACTTGATCAAGTTCACACTGCTATTTTGGTGGCCAACATACTCAACATACTGCATATATGGCAGGATGTTCCTTTTCTTTACAGTAAAAAACATGACCTGGCTAAAGCAGTCCCTCTGCCTTGTGATTTAGGTAAAGGATTTAAAGGCTTTTATATAGGGTTTGCTTTTTCCCTCCCCCCTCTCCAAACACACAGACTCACATACACATACATGTACAAGAATTTCACTTCCTGAAGCTTTTATTTGTGTTTGTCTCTATCAATTACCACTTACTCTCCATATAAAGTATTGGAGGACTTTGGCCAGCCTTTTTCCTCCCTGAACATGAGTGGAGAGGGAAAAATGATCTATTCAGACGTGACTTTTCAAAGGGTATCATTATCATGGCCAGAGGATGAATGATGGGACTCCTAATAGTATCTTGAGAACAGGCCCCAGTTTTCAGGGATGGCATTTCACATGCTTGCTTAGAGGACAATGAGTTAGTACCTTGGTGACATGATCAATTATATGGGGCCAGGGTTAGGGTTATGTAACAGACCTGCCTGCGGGAAAAACCTTCTAAAACAGAGGGGTGGAAAAAATATGCTGTGCAATTGCATAATAATCTTGTGAAAAACAAAACGTCTACTCATTTTAATAAAAATACCAGGAAAAAATGATGAGTCTTCACTCTGTCTAATCAATTGCAGGGCTTCATAATAAAAGCAAAGCTGCTTTTTCCTCACAAATAAGCACAAAATCAATCTTCAAAAGCAACATATTTTATTGCACCCATTCTTGGCTCTTCAACTCACCAATTTATAACTGGTTATTTTTTCCCCCTAAGTTGGGTGGAGATGGGGTAGAGAAGAGCAGAGGAGGGCCCACAGGTATCTATAGCTTTCTGAGCTGTGTGTCACAGGGCTGTTTTCAAAGTCCTTCTCAGTTCAATAGAAGCATCAGTTAATTTGAGGGTTAATTTGGGGCTTGAGTCATGTACAGTAGAAGCACACAAAAAGATGTGTCAGAGAAGAGTCTTGATTCACCTCTGCTCTAAATAAGCTCTGACACTTGACAACATGGCTAGAGTCATGCTTGTTTCCAGGCCCAACCATGCTCATCATTCCTTATCCCTCTTTTGGGGTATTTCATACCAGCCTGCACATAAAATCTGCTGCTTAAACTTCCTTCTCCATCACCATCCAAACATCCAAACAATATTTTGTCTTTTCTTCTTCCTTTATGCTGAAATGAATACCTCCCTTTAGCCTAGTTCCTCTGATTCTGAAGATCTTAAAAGGTGATTTCTCCCAGGAAGCATTTCTTAGCACTCCCCCGTAACTCTCTGCCTTTCAGTATAGAGTTAGATACTTCTCTTTAGTGTTTCCTTAACACACACACACACACACACACCCTTGTTTTTTCACTGTCTACTTACGTGGCTTTCTTATCCCACTTGTAGATTGCCCAAAGATAGGAAACAGGTATGCTTTGGGTCTATATCTCTATCAGGCAGCACTGTGCTTGGCACAGAGAATGGGCTAGTCAGTATTTCTGGAATCAAAATGTTGTGGCTTACCTGACATGGTGGAATTAGAGGGAGGCAGTAATGAATTGATCAAATAAATATCCCTAGTAGAATGGATTCAAGAATTAGCAGTGTTTGAAAAGTCTAAAAACAGAAAATATGGAGGCTGTGAATTGCAACAACACCGCTTTGCAAACAGGGACAAAGAGCTTGAATCTGTGACCTAGACAGGTTTGCCTTCAGTTTGTGTCCTTGGAGCGAACCACTGCCAGGATTATTTCCTCAGAGAGATGTCTTCATTGAGTCATATTTATAACCTATTTCCCTAAGTTGAATTGGATTTCATGGGTGGTTTACCTAGTTCAGGGACTCTTGGTATCATTGAACTAACACTGTGTGCCCATGGTAGCACCAGGGTGCACCTGTCTCGATTGATACAGTTGCTCATTTGCTGAGCAGGGAGGCAGGTGGTTCTAAGCCAGGGCACAATGATGTTATTATGAAAAAATAAATAGTTTTCTTTCAGTAGAAACTCTCCTAGTCAAGGTGATGTTAAAGAATGAGGATTTTTCAAAGAGGAGGAATGCAAGTGCAAATGGAGAGGAGGGATAGGAATGTAGGAATGTGTATTTGTGTGTGTGTGTGAGAGAGAGAGACAGAGAGAGACTACATGATCCGTGTGATTTAGACTCATGTCTAAAAATAAGAGCAAACATTCACAGTGTTTGCTCTATGCCAAGCATTGTGCCAAGCACCTTACAATGAGCATCTTACTGAATTCTTACAACCTCTTGAGGTAGTACTACTATGTGCTTTATTTTATACATGAAAATAGTAAGGCTTGGGTAGGTGAAATAATTTACCAAATGTCACAGAATTGGTTATGTGGGAGCTGGGAATTTAAACTTCATTTGTTTGATTCCAAAGCTCATGTTCTTCTGTCTAATTAAAGGTACAGCTTACATACAGTGAAAGACACAAATCTGAAGGCTATAGCTCGGTACCATTTTACTATGTATATACTTACATGACCACCACTCAAAATATAGAACATTTCCAACATCCCAGAAAGTTCTTTTATGCCCCTTTCAAGTCAACACCACCCCTCCCCCTAAAGGTAACCACTATTCTGACTTCAATCACCATATATCAGTGATTCTCAAAGTGTGGACCAAGGACCAATAGCGTCAGCAACATCTGGGAACTTGTTATAAATGTAAATTCTCAGGCCCTCCTCCCAGACCAACCCTGCTTTTTTTTTTTTTTTTTTTAGAAACCCTGCTTTTAACAAGCTTTCTGTGTACTTTGGATGCACCACCAAGTTTTAGAAATTCATATATGTATATAAGTAGAATCATACAGTATGTATTCTTTTGTGGCTGGCCTTTTTATCTCAGCAAAATACCTATGAAATTTATTCATATTGTTGCATGTATCAGTAATTCCTTCATTTTACATTGCTGATTTAGTATTCCATTGTGTGAATATCCAATGTTCTCTCTTTAATAGGTTGTTAGTAGAGCTCTTATTAAGGGAAGTTTATTAAGGGAAATCTTACATTTGTCTAAGGCAAATTTATGGAATCACAAAAATTAAGATGCAACTTAAGCAAGAGTAAAGCAGGTTGTCACATAAATACAATCCAGAGAAGCAATGCTGTTCTCCCAACCAAATCTCTTACTTGCTTCCTAATGCTGGGAATTTGTTTAATAGGTAGCTAAGACTTTTATTCAACAATAAACACTAAAACTTAAAAGGCATGCATATACCCCCGGAAGGAAAAAAATGTAAAAAGAAAAAAGACAGACTAAAAATCATACTGAAGTGTTAATGATCTATCCTTTCTTTCCAGTAAAGGACATAAATGCCAAATATATAGCGTGTATGCTACCACTTACTAATCTAAATCTGTGTCAGGCATTACTAATCATTCATGCTACTTTTAAATGTTGATTCCCAGTGCAATCTCAGGATCCTTCTCAACAAATTATCCCAGGCAGCAACTATCAATCCACCACAGCATCACAGCTGGCATGCCATCTCTGGCCTAATTTGTGTGTGTGAGTGTGTATGAGATTGTAATGTTGTTTAGAATTAAAGAGGAGGAGGAAGTCACCATGGAGGGTATGTATGGTTCAGGAAGGAGAACCAAAGTCATATTTTCTTTCCTGCAAATGAGTTATCGTGTGTTTACATCAGAAAGCCCATTAGGTGGCCAGGATATAGTAAATTCTTAGGTAACTGAATTTGTGAGAAATCAGCAAAACACCACCAAAAACAATAACAGCAACTATTACTACTACTTTTACTGAGAGCTATGTATTGGGCTTTGTGGTAAGTGATTTATGTGCATTGTTTCATTTAATTCTCAGAACCCTGCTAGACCAGTATCATTGTCTCCATTTTGAACATGAATTTGAGGCTGAGAGAGGTGCCCAAATTCATATGACAAAGCTGAGATTCAAATCCAGGAGACCTGACTCCATATCCCATGTACTTTGGAAACCACAACTCCATACTGACTCTGAGATCATTAGATTTATTTAACGCTACTTAGAACCCCTTTTCTTCGCAACTCTAATTAAAAATGAGTCCACTTTCCTGCTTTAATAAGAATATAGTGACCATCATTAAAGACCTCAGGGTTATCATCCTTAGCATCAGCGGTTACATTTATAACTAGAGCTGTCAGTGGCACAGGTGTAGGAGATTAGAAGATTAGGTATATGAGATCCACACCCACCCTGGTGTCTGCTTCCTCTCTTTATTTCTAAATACTATTATGGTTATACACATGCACGTGTGTGTACACAGACAGAAATGAGGGCATTCCTTAGACGTTAACTTTTAAACTACAGGTGAATGAATACATGTATTCATTTATCAGACATGTACCATTTGCTAAACTTAAAGCTTTAGGAGGGCAAGAACCTTTCTTGTTTATTGCTATATTCCCACCACCGTACACCTGGTAAAAGGTAGGTGCTCAATAAGTATTTGTTGAATGAATGGAGGGATGAATGAATAAATGCATGCATGAATAAATGCATGAATAAATGCATGCACGAATGAATAAATGCATGCATGAATGAATAAATGCATGAATAAACATTGTATTAAGCTCTGAGATATAAGTGTGACTTCTAATTTTGGTCATTTGCCTCAAAGGGAGAAGTTAGTACAGGGATCCCATTAGTTAGATGAAAGTTAGTTATATGCTTCTGACTATTAGACTTCTAGAATTTTCATGCATAATATGTAAGGAAAATGCAAGGCTTGGTCTTCTCAGGTTATATCTGCTGTTTTCCCCCCAATAACTTAATGGTTAAGATTTTATTTCCAACAGACAGAAGGTTGCTTCTTTTAAAAAAAACTGAATATATTAATACTGGCAGGAGATTGCAAACATTGTGTCCACAGTGGTTTTTACATTGGATGCTACATTAAAAAAATGCAAAATAATGAAAGAAGGAACAGAATTTCCCCACCATCCTCTGCACAGTTAAAATGCATTACATGGTAAGTAGTCTTTTTCAAAAATAAGTCAGTGTTGATTCAGTATTCAGCAAAATGCTTCAGTGGTTTTTTGTAAAATTGAGAGTAGCATATTCCTAATCTAGTGAAAGTGAACATTCAAAAATGTCTCATTTTTTTCTAAAATTATGCATAGGACCTGGGACAGTGGCAAGCAACTTACCCATGCATAGGTCCATGGAAGCTCAGACATCCCATCCCTCTGTCTTACACCAAAGCAGTTACAAATGGCACACTTTCAGAGTTGAAGTGCTGTTCATGTCACCTCAGCATCAAATGCAATTGGATTCTATTAAGCAGGAACCAAAAGACTTTCATGATCCATAAGAGCAGTGCAGCCAGTCACTCAGTTGGAGTTCCCTCTTAGGTGTAGGTGGGTGAAGGAGGCCATATTTCCTTAAATATAAGGAATGATGACCATCTGTCTTGCTCCAAAGGGATGAAGGTCAAAAATATCGACACAAACTTTTCTTTGGGGCCCATATAGCCATTCTAAGATACCATACCAGTAATGAGAAGCAAGGGCTTGTATTCTAGAGTGACACTGTGTGATTTGGAAGAGGAATTCAGCTCAGGTTTTGTTGTTTGTTTTTGTTTTTGCTATTTTATGGGCAATGGCTGCTGTGGTGCCAAGCTATAGAGATATTTGGTGATACAAACCCTAAAGGTGATTTTTTTTTAAAGGATTATGATGGTACACTTAATTTTTTTCACCAAATCTAGATGTATTAGTTTCCTATTGCTACCATAGCAAATTACCACAAATTTAGTGGCTTAAAACAATACAAATATATTCTTTTACATTCTGAAGGTAAGAAGTCTTTAAAATCAAGATGTCTATAGGGCTATGTTCCTTTTGAAAGTTCTAGGGGAGAATTCATTTCCTTTCCTTTTCCAGCTTCTAAAGGCTACCTCCATTCCTGGACTTATGCACCTCTTCTCCATTTTCAAAGCATATTGCTTCAACCTCTGCTTCCATCATTACGTCTCTTTTTTCCTGCCTTGCACTTTGTTGCCTCCCTCTTAAGAAGGACCCTTATAATTACATTGGGTCCATCTGAATAATGCAGGGTATTCTCCCTATCTCAAGATCTTTAACTTAATCACATCTAAAAAATCCATTTTACAGGGGGAGGGTATAGCTTATTGGTAGAGTGCATGCCTAGCTATATGAGGTCCTGGGTTCAATCCCTAGTACCTCCAGTTTAAAAATAAATAAATAAACCTAATTGCCTCCCTCCCAGTAAAAAACAAACAAAATAAAGAATCCCTTTTTGCCAGGTAAGGTAACATATCCACAGGTTCCAGGGATTAGGACATGGACATCTTTAGGGGTCCATTTTCCTACCATACCAGTCTAGCTATAATGATAACAATACAGTACTCACTTTGTTAGGGTACCTAAGTTCATGAGGCCAGTATTTCTTGTCTGATGCTCATAAGTGCCATACTGATGATTATGGATTATATCATATAATCTAATAACAACTCTATGAGGTAAACATTATTATAATCTCATTTTGAAGATGTAATAGTGGTGCTTATAGAAGTTAATACACTCGCCCAAGTTCATATGGCTACAAGGTGATAAAACCAGGACTCAGAGCCAGATTTATCTTACTCTAATGCCCATGAAATTTCTAGTTTCCCACTCTGCCTCTTTAGTTTTGCTAAGTTTACTTGCTTCATTTCCTGGCCACTGTATGTACCTAAACCTTCACCAGAAATGTCACAGCTGGGTGTCTTTGGCCACATGTAGCTAGATCAGAGCAAATTTGTCACCACCACTCCAAGTGAAACTCACTTTCACTCCAGAAACATTTATTAAGCATCAATGTATGTCCCCACCCTGTGCAAAATCCATGCCTCACTGATGGTGAAGACTCATGTGGGTCATACTGATATTGTCAGAGGACTAGACTGCAGACATGTCATTTCATGGTTATCTCACAGGATAAAAGGGAGCAGATATCTCCAACAGTTCAGTGAAAAGGCCATGTCTTGCCACTGGGAAATTGCCAAGTTCCCTAAGCTCCTTTAACTTGGAAATCCTTCCACTTCCGGAGATAAGAGATAGTTTTCTGTGGGTGGGGTGGGTGGGAAGGGGAGGTAGTGTTTACTGTTCAAAAGATAGTCACTGAGATAAGCAGTGTCCCTGGGGCTATGGAGGTGAAAGGATGGTTATAGAAGGCTGGTTAATCCAGAAGTAGCATGACTATATTTGAAATGCCCCTTCTTACATTTCCTTTAATAGTACATGACTTCATCTTTTCAGGGACAGTGGAAGGTCAAACCCAAAGCTGATAGTCATGGTGACATTAATCTGATTATTTTATTGGCCAATGAATATCCTTATATATTTTTTAATTGAAGTATAGTCAGTTAACAATGTGTCAATTTCTGGTGTACAGCATAATGCTTCAGTCATACATATATTCATTTTCATATTCTTTTTCACCATAGGTTACTACATGATATTGAATATAGTTCCCTGTGCTCTACAGTATGAACTTGTTTATTTTATATATATTAGTTAGTATCTGCAAATCTCCAACTCCCAATTTATTCCTTCCCACCCTGTTCCCCCCTGGTAACCATAAGTTTGTTTTTTATGTCTGTGAGTCTGTTTCTGTTTTGTAAATAAGTTTGTTTTTTTTTTTCTATTCCACATATAAGTGATATCAAATGGTATTTCTCTCTCTGACTTAACTTCACTTAATATGATAATCTTCAGATCCATCCATGTTGCTGCAAATGGCATTATTTTATTCTTTTTTATGGCTGAGTAGTATTCCATTGTATAAATATACCACAGCTTCTTTATCCAGTTATCTGTCAGTGGACATTTAGGTTGTTTCCATGTCTTGGCTATTGTAAGTAGTGCTGCTATGGGCCAATGAATATTCTTTTAAAAAGCTCTTTAAGCATCCCATCCCATGTTACCTGACCGGCCCCCCCCCCCATTTCATACACCAGATCACCCAGATGCTCTATATATACTCTAAGCTCAAACTGCTTGCTCTTGTGTCCCATTCCCCAATAGAGCTGTATTCCTTATAGTTTTTATAATAACTCTGTGCTAAATTATTAAATATATAGCTTTGTTATCCCTCCCAAATAATAACTTTCACTGTTGAGAGAGGGAAAGGGAGAGAAGTGAGGGGAGGGTGAAGAGTGCGAGGGGGAGGGGAGAGAAAGAGAGAGAGTGCACTTGGTGGGGGATTTTTTCAAAGCTCTCACTCCTGGAAATTTTCTTCCCTTTCCTCCCAAATCTGATTTTCTTCCAGAATTCTTTTCATATTCTTTTAGTCTTCAAAGACCAGGCAGACTCAAGAACTACTTTCCCCATTCATTGAAAGCTACTTAGTCCTACTGAGTCTTTGGTTCGGTTTCACACTTTTAAAAACTGTCATGTGTGTCAGGCACTGTGCTGGGTTCTAGAGAAATAAAAGAAATCAGACAAAGCCCATAACTGGGAGGAGTTTTTAGGTTAAGAGGAAATAGACATGGTAACAGAACGTTTTGGTGTACTCCAGTAGGGACAAGTGCACATAAAGCTCTGGGAAGAGTTCCTGAAGAGCTAAGTCTTCATTTTGATGGATGAATAGAAGTTAATTGGGAAAAATAGTTGAGAGGCTTTATTTCCTTAATAATGTCTTTAGCATGCCTACTACCCTTTCCAGGTTCATGGCCCCACCCTGATCCAGACCTAGGTCAGCTCCATCTCAGGCTGTTTATTAAAACAGTCTCCCAGCCAGTCTTCATGTTTCTTCTCTGGTGTCCTAACTGCCCTGCTATCCACTGGCTCATGTCCCTCTTACACCTTGCTCACAGATTAATCTTCATAAAACATTTATTTGCAAAAATCATTCTCTCTCTCTACTACCACTCCCAGCTCCGAAATCTTTGTTGACTTTCTAATGTTTTTAAGATAAAACCTTGGGCTCTTCATCTGAGTTTCAGTGCTTTTCACAATCCAGTTCTTGTCTTTGGGCCCAGCCTCATTGCCAATAATCTCTGACACATAACCTACTCCCTACTCAAATTAAATGTGTGTGTAATTTCTCAAGCTTCCAGATTTGTTCTTGTCTCCACATTTTGATCACATAGAGCTTGTTCAGAATGCCTTCTTCTGTCTAATCCCCAGGCAAATCTAAGTCCTGCTCTTCCTTCAAGAACTAGCTCAACCTCCATACCCTCTATAGAACCTACCTGGTCCACGCCATCCCTCTGTGATCACTGCTTTATCCAATAGACTTCTGTCATCTAGCATTTAGCATATGCAATCTTCTACTGCACTTACTTTTCATGTACAATTCCATTGTCTCTCATTAACTAGTAATCGCCTTAAGACAGAGACTGTATCTTGCATCCCTTATATCTCCAGTGTTTAAGTAGTACAGAAGATTTTTATGATGATGGTAATGAGTCACTTGTATGGAACATATAGGTGAGGTATGTGGAAAAGAACTCTTGGAATCCCTCATTTCACACCACGTAGGGAGGGCCGCTCAAATTGGATACATGAAGGACCAAGCTGAAAACTTTCTTAGGAATAAAAGTAAGCCTGAGGCACAAACCCAGATGCTTGCAGGGGCCAGGGAGGGAATGTAATTAGACTGGAGGTAAGCCCATATTTGTTTATTAAACAAGTATTTACACAGTGCTTTCTGTGTGTTGGGCATTATTCTAAATACTTTCCAAGTATTAACTCATTTAATTCTCACTACAACCCTACTATTACTATTCCCATTTCAGAAATGAGACAGCCAAGGCACAGAGAGATTAAGTTATTTTCCCAAGGTCACATGACTACACTAGACCTTGAATTTCAACTCAAGTACTCTGACTTTCAGTGTCTCTATTCTTAACCATTGCATGATGTTGATTTTCCAAAAGGGACCAACCAATGTGTCCAATGGTGAACTAAAGTGGGTATGATGAACTGAAGGACATTTAAATTTAAAGAAAATTGTGAGCCAGAATAAACAAGCCTGTGGGCTAGGTCAGCCAGAGTGGCAAGAGTTTGTAACTCCTGGATTGATTCCAACAATGACAGGAAAAAGTTTATTCTTCGTAACACCGCATATATTCCAGGACAGCAAGAAGCATCCCAGATTATGTCCTATGTACGTTGACATCAGCTCATATGCCTGTTACGGGGATTTGTCAAAGAAAAGGAAATATCAGTGTTCACTGTCATCACTTTATATGTTTAGGTTTGTAGATTCAACTTGCAAGAGATTTATGAACCTCTGAAAGGAACTAATACCACCTCTGCATTTGCTCCCTTAGCACTTTTTTTTATATCTTTACAAACTTGTTCAAATGTCACTCTTTCTCCTATTTGAAGAATTTTCTACTTTTTCTTAGCACAAAATATACTCTATATCTTTACAGGTACTTACTTGTAGATTTTAACAGCTTCTAACTCTTTTAATGTGTTGATTTAAAATATATTTAGCAAGTCTTTATCAATTTCTAACTTTTACACTTTCCAACAATAGGAAACTCTTTTCTAGTACCCCTAGATGTAAATTCAGACTCCTACTAGCCCAGGACTTTTAAAAGTAACATAAAGTAATCTGAATCTTTGAAAACATTGGTAGCTTTATTTTAATGTTTACTTTGTTCATATTTGAAAGAGTAAATGCAAATAGGCAGTATATTTGGAAAATTCTAGAAAGCTTAAAGAAATACATAGCAAGTAGAAAATTTTACAGTCACAAACTCAAATGTACAAGAGTACAACATTCTTTATTTCTCTACAACTGAAATTCACCTAGCTTTTAATTCACCTTGCATTTCAACTTTCTGTAGTAAACTGAGTCCTACAGTGTAAGATGTCTTAGGTATTTCTGAATTTAAATTCAGTCCCTTATGAATCTCCTCACTTAAGTCTTCCTTCTTCCTTTCTTCTGAGTGTTGTAATTTCCCTTGGGTATGAGTGTCAACCCTCTATTCTTATTGCTGTCTACTGAGGTGTATGTAGCTTGTCCAAGCTAGTCTTATGTATCAGCTTATCTGTATTCGGCTTGGGAACCTATTGTCTAGTTCCTTGCTCTGTCACTTGCTCCTTACTCTTTCTTCTTTGAGATTGCAGCCATGCATTTAAAAAAAAGTATTGTTTTATTTTATCCTTGAAATTAGTGTACCATTTTGCTAGAAGTGGAAATCCATAAATTAACATTTTGAGTCCATCTGTAATTATTCTTGGTGGAAAGTAAAGAATAAGAACCACTCCCCCAAATTACCAACCAGCTGTTGTGATATCATCATCAAAGAATTTCTTTTTTCCTCATGGATTTGAAATGGCATTTTATCGTATACTCCATCCTTCTACAGTTTAAGATCTATTTCTGAGACATTCATAATATCATATAGATATGTATCCCTGTTTTTGTATTTATATCTTACTATTCCAGTGATTGTAGTTTTAGAATACATTTTAATGCCAGGTAATTTATCAGTCTCTTTATTACTCTTCCTTTGCAAAATTTTATTGACTATTTTTATGTTTATTTTTCCATATGAATTTTGAAAACTCTTTCCAAATTTCAAAGAAAAATATGTTTCAAGTTTTGTTGTTAGATAATGTCTTTTCAAGTCATCTTATCAATTGTAAATATATTCTTTTACGTGCTTCAGAAAGGTCACACCTTTGTTTTATATATTTGACATTTTTGTTATTAGTAAGCATTTTTGGTTCTTATGTTCTAGATGAAAAATAACAAAGTAAGATATTCATATGGCAAAATACATTAATAGTCCAAAAATGTGTATAATGAGAACTATATCTTCTTCATATGCCATATCTCTAGTCCCCCAGTATGACTTTAGAATGCTTTTTTTTTTTTTTACAAGTAATGTGACATCTTACTAATAGTGGCTTAAATACACAGGGGCTTGTTCATTCTATGCAGTAAGAACTCTAATGCTAGGCATTCTGAAACTAGCGTGACTCAGAGAAGCCATCAGGAACCCAGGCTTCTTTATTTTTCTATCCTACTGCCAGTAGCATGTAGACATTTATCTTCATGCTTGTCAACTCATGATATTAAACCTTCAGCTTCAAGTTCATATTCCAGGCAGGATCAAGGAGAAAAGGGCATGGCAGCCAACTAAGTCTGTCCTCTTTAAAAAAGCTTTCCTGGAAGCATCATCTAGCAACTTTTACTTATATCTAGTTGGCCAGAATTACGCTATATGTGTAGTCAAGACTGAAGGGAAGTCTGAGAAAGTGAATACTCTTAGCTGGGCAAATTGTTTCCCCAAATAAAAGCAGACTTGCTAGTAAGAAAGAAATGGAGAATAGATATTGATCGGCAGCTAGCAGTGCTTGCATCCTCCTACCTCCTGCCACTATTAACAGTTTTTGGATTTTGTTCATTGAGTTTTCTACATGTATATAAGTGTATGTATTTGTGTGTTCTATAGTTCCAATCATTGTTTAACTTTAGTTTATTTAATGGATTCACTATCAGTCCTTTCACATTGTGTTTCCCATCCTTTTCTAGTTTTGCTTGATTTTGACTTTAAGAATTTTTCAGAATTGTTCATGACTACTTTATTTCCTGAGTTCTTGCATATTGAAAATTGTTCTCAGTTACCCTTATGTTTGAAAGACAGCTCGCATGGGCATAACATTCTCGAGTCACATTCTCTTTCCCTGAGGATCTTCTCATTATTGTTCTGCTATATTTTAGCAGGAAGCTTGAGACCAGCCTAAATTCTTATTTCCGTTCATAAGTGATTATTTTGCATGGTTGTCTATAGGATTCTTCCTTTGATTTTGAAGCTAGGTATTTTTACAAAGATTTGCTTTGGTAATATTTCTACATTAATCTTTTTTTCCTCTGGAACATCATGGACTCATTTAATAGATACACTCAGGTCTTCCTTTTGTAACTAAACTATCAAATGGATTGGACTTTATGAATACAATTATCAATTTTATTTATCTTTCACCACTGTATTCAAGCATTTTTTGTTGGAAATTTCTTTCTTGCCCCTGAGTGACATATTGGGCAGATATCATAGCTTTTTGGACACGTTCAGGCATTAGTAAAACATCTTTTCATGTGTCAAAAAATTGAATCCAGTCTAAATAAAAACTTTTACATCCAATTTAAAACTTATTTTCTATCTCCAGCTCAGGCCTTGGCCAGGCTTGGAAATTTGGATTGGGAAAGGGATCACTCGAATGCTTTTGGAGAGGGCAGAGAGAAGGGATGAAAGCTTTATATCAACCAATCTCCATACTCATTAAATGCCAGTAACTCTCCACCCCTACCCAGTTATTGTAACACCTGAAAACACCCTCACACATTTACAAATGCCCTCTGGCAGTGAGTGTTTTCAACCAGAATGGTATTGTTCTCTAAGGGACATTTGGCAACATCTAGAGACATTTTTGATTACCCCAACTGGTGAGACCAAGGATGCTGCTAAACATCCTATAGTGCATAAGACAGCCAACACAACAAGGAATTATGTGGTAAAAAATAACAGTAGTGCTGAGGTTGAGAAACCCTGCCCTAGGGAGTAGGGGGTTATACCACACCCAGTTGTGAACCCCTGGAAGACTGAATGGCTAGCCATGAAGCATGCGTTACAAGTTTTCTGTGTAATTATATTGCAGAGCTGACCGCCAACGACCTTTCCCCTGACCCCACCTGTGCCTGTGCTTTCCCTCATTTAGCCTTTACTCCCCTGCCATTCCATCAGTTTAAGAGAGGTCAGAGATACATTGAATATCTTGAAGAGACTATTGGTTTGGACTATAAGGAGGTACATCCCTTTTTACAGAATCTTTCCACTTTACCAAAGATCTGCTGAGACTTGCATTCTGCTCTTGGTTTTCTCATTCAACCAGGTCAAATTTTCTCTGCACTGGACAACCTTATTCATAGATTGTGACTTGAGGTTGTGTTTGTTTTACTGACAATTTTTTTTTCTATTTTTCATTCTCCCCGTTGTTTTCAGCTGGTTTCAGAAGACAGCACCAGACAGAGTAAACTTTGCTTTCATATCTGTAACCTGAAGTTATTTATATTTAATTGTTAGTTTTTTTCTTTACTATTTGAGATGAATCTTGTCTACAGTCTACTTTCTAAATGGTTATTTCTGGTAGAAGAATATTTACTTTATACATTTAGTTTGAAACTGGTTACCTCATTAAATTATCTTAAGTGTTCTATTAATTTTTCAGTGGAATCTCACTGTTTTTCTAGGTAGGCAGTGAGCAAATACTGAGAATTTTGTTACCTCTTTTCTGGTTATTAAAACCCTTGTATCTTTTATTGTGTCTCCTTGAGTTGGCCAAAACTTTTATAGGTTTATTAAATAATCGGGGTAATGACTTTTTCTTAACACTGAGAATTCCACTAATGTTTTATTATTCATTCACTCATTCATTCCTTCATTAGCCCTTTTTAGTTAACTATCATGTAATAGCACTTCACTAGATGCTGTGCATACAGTAATGAACAAAATAGTAATCCCTGCCTTCATGGACTGAATGGTCTCACTGTGATATAGATGCTAAATAAACTATTACACAAATAAATTGATAGTAACAAATTCTGAGGTGATCTAATTTAAAGTAGATGTCAGGAAAACCTACTCTGAATAAGAAACATTTAAGCTGAGTCTTAAAGAATAAGTAGGAGTTAGAAAAAAAGCATTCCAAACTGGAGGAATGGTATGCACCAAGGCCTTGACATATGTTTGAAGAACTGAAGGAAAGGTAGTAAGGCTGGATGTTACCAGATAGGAAAGAGTGCTGGCCACAGATGTGGCTGGAGACATTATCAGTGGTTGGTAACTCAGGGTCTTGTTAAGGCTTTTGCATGTTCTTTTCAGTTAATGAGAAACAGGTGGTACTATTTACAGAGACCATGAACACTGGAAAATGGGTAGATTTCTCTTGGTGGGCTAGGAAAATTTAGTCCCGTTCTAGACATATTGAGTTCAAGACACCTTTGAGAAATCAAATGCCAAGTAACCTATAAATATTCTGTACACATTTGGGGCCCAGAAGCAAGGTTGTGATAACAGGAAAAAAAAAAAAAAGAATCTGAGAAGAGCCACAAAGCTAGAAGGAAAACTAGGAGTTTTAAATGTAGAGAGTGGTCAACTCAGTCAAATATCGACATCAAAAAGTCAAGTAAAATGAGAACTGAAAACCATCTACTAGATTTAGCAATTTGAATGTCAGTGGGGACTACTTAAGCAAGAGATATTTCAGCATAGTGATGAGGATGGGAGCCAAGGAAAAGTGGATGGGAAGTGAGGAAGTGGAGTTAGTGTAGTGATAGCTCTTTGGGGAAGCTTGATTTTGTTAAGAATAGGCAGAGATCAATAATAGAAAAAAATACAAGACCGAAAAAGAATTTTACTTTTGATGCAAGTTAATAAAGCATCTTTGAACACTGATTATAAAGGTGCTGTAGAGAGGTTGGAAGAAATGAGAAGCAGAGCGCATGCAAAGGATCTGGTCTTTATTAGCATGAAGGTTACTTTTCTATTATAATGAATCTCACTCCTTTAGACCGCCCAGCCACACCACCAGTTTCCATTATAATTAAAGGGAAAGTGAAGAAGATGAGCACAGATGTAAGGGGGGGGAGGGCAATGCCTGTCTGAAGGCTATTTTCTATATGAGATATGAAGTAAGATTGTCCTCATACAAGAGAGAAAGATTAGCAGTGGGGGAAGGTGAGTTTGGTGAGTTAGAAGGGAAAAATAACTATTTCTTGCAGAAAAGAGAGAAACTTACTAGAGAAACATAATAAATTTTTGCAATGTTTAATGCCAAGTTAATTTATTATAAATTTATAAGTAATGCCCAATTTTCCTGGTTCTGGACTTTTCTCTATCAATCTTTCAGTTGTAGTCACAGATCATGGGAGTGGTAGGCTTCATCCAGTGTTTTTATTTTACTGGTCGTGGTGTAAGAGAAGGGAAAGAAAAGAGCATTAACAGCATTTTCAAAAGACTGATCATAATGCTGAACCATCAGCTATATCGTGAATAGGGAAAAAGTGAAGTAGAGAGAGAGAGAATAAAGTGATCAGCGGAGATCTTAATGATCTTATTTATGTGAATAAGTGAACTAGAAGAATAGGAAGTTGTGTTGGAGAGCTGGATGTTTGAATCAGTGATTTCAAGAAAGATGCAGATTCTTATGACAATGAAGTAGGTCTAAAATGTGACTGGGAATGGTGATTGAGATAGAATAGAGAAGACTATGTTTCTTCTCTAGCAAAGAGAAAGTAGGGGCCCCAAAATTGTCCCTTTATGAGTGGTGAAAGATGCCCTTGGCAATTTGTATTTTGCCTGCCAGTCATTGTACACTTGCTTTAAGTGGGTGGCAGCAAGTACTTTTGTTCATACGTTCCTGGACCAGGTACCTTCTGCAGGATACTTCAGATTATGCAGAAGATTGCCCCTATTTATAATTTTCTATGAAAACCTTCACATGATGAATCATCTGCCTGATTTCCTACTTTGGGTCCTTTGAAGTCTGTGTTCCAAATCTTTCTGTTCCTTCCTGACTCTCTTCTTGCTCTTTTGTTCCCTGAATTGGCCTGTTTTGCAAAAACTGAAAAGCCGAGGCAAAAATTCCTGCGTTTTTTTTTTTTTTAAATCTATCACGACATGTAAAATTTCAGTATTAAAAATGGCTTCTGCAGTTTCCAGGAGTTCATTTTCTTCCTTTGCTTAGCATAAACCAAATTCACTGCAGACTAGTGGGCGTTCTGGCAACAAAGTATAGGATTAGGCATTCAGACACATTTCTTTGAGCCAGCAAAGCAAGTCACAGAACTTGAACTCTTCCTGAAATCTGTTGTTTCCCAAGCACATAGTGTCAGTGCCTTGGCCTATCATTTCATTAATTTGATTAATTTTCTCTTGAGGCTAAAACTTAATTCCTCAGTTGAGGCCATAATAAAGCTCTTCCCACTTCTTCCTGAAAGTATCCTTAAAAAAAGATGGCAGTAGGATTCAGGGAGGTTGATTCTGCATGCCTTACTTCGGTAAGCCCAAAGTCATGTCTCTAGTTTTATCTACCCTCTTCCCTTGTGATTCTGCCCATGTACATGGAAAACCATGTCGCCTCTGTGAGCTTTCTGATACTTTAACTTTCACCTACTACATTTATGTATATAGCTGGCACCTTTATGCATTTGTTCCCATATCATCCTTAAATGGCTAGTTTAGTTGGTTTCATATCAAACCAATTTCTCTATCTCAGTGGGAATCCCCTCAAGGGCATGGTCCATGTTGTCTACATTTTGTCTTCCCAACACAATACAAACTGGAGGCAAAGTGAATAGGATCTTCATTATCTCACTTCCTTATAAATGTGCCCTCTGCTTTGAGGAGAAAGAATCAAATTATCAGGAAACTAGTTCTTATCAGAGATTTGGGCAAATATAAAGCACTCCATACTCTGTTTCAGGCTCAGTTCACAGTAAGCCCAATTTGACACCATATTTTCCTTTCCCTTTATGCTCTGAGCAATAGTAGTTGATGGAGAATGTAATCAAGTTCTCACTTGGGAAAGTATTAACTTTTGCTTCATACGTATCCTTTGCTTAACTATTTGTGCTATCCAGTTACACTAGCCTGGGGCTTAAAAATAAGAGAGGAAGCTTCTGGGTTTTAGGAGACATAACCTAGAATATTCTGTGGCTATACACAATAGCCCTGTCCTTCTTTCTTGCAATTTTTTTTGAAGACTGTTATAAAATATAGAGTAAACGATGCTATCACTTTAAAGCTTGTCTAGGTAGGGGACAGGGACTGTTGGCCTCATCTGTCTATTCCCTGTAGATGACCTAGAAGGGGTTTAATAAATTAACTTTACTTCAACCAATATTTATTGAATACTTACTAGATAGATACAGTTTTAAGGCTTCAGACACAGGAGTGAATAATAAAAGCAAGATTCTTGCCCTCACTAAGCTCCTAGACTGATAAGGGAGACAGGTAAGCAACCAATTACAGTGTAGTATGGTAAGAACTTTGATAAGGAAAAACACAGAGTGCCTAGGAACACAGAGATAGGCATTTGATCTAGTGAGGGAGAGGTGGTGGGTCATGGAAATCTTTCATGAAGAAATTTTATAAAAATCTATGAATCTGTCTCAACCTAATTCAAGTATCACCAATAAAACTGTGTGACTTTAAGGAAGTCATGTAACCTCTCTGTGTGTCAGTTTTGTCATCTGTAAAACTAGGTCAATAATACTCTCTCTGAATGAATCAAGTGAAAGAAGAGATATAAAAGTGCTTTGGAAAGTTAATGCCAATTTGTTTTCTGTTATTACTGAAAGTAATTACCTGGACTGTTAGGAACATAATGAATGCATACCTCAGGCTCTGTAGTCAGACTTTTATGGATTCAAGGCCTGGCTCTGCCAATTTGTGACTTTGGGCAAGTTACTTAATCTCTTTAAGCCTCATTTTTATTATTTATAAAATGCGGACCTCATAGAATTCTGGTGAAGGTTAAATGAAAAAAATGTGTGTAAGTTGCCATGTATTAGTCATTCAATGATAGTTGCATAATATTGATGATGATGATAATGCTTATGATGGGGATGATGATGATGATGATATAAAGTAGTAAATGTAGTGCTTGACACATAGAAGTCACCATAATTATTAATATTGGTGAGATGGGGTCCTGGATATTGTTTTGGTAGTTTTATTCCATCTGTGGCCAGAGACTACATCCTTAACCCTAGCTGTCCACCATTTATTACTTTCTCATAGCCAATATGGGGACAGGAATCCTCCATGACTTTGCCTCTCTTATTATACCTGCTAAGCAATTCCCAACACTCCGATAGCTACTGTCATCTTTTTTCTGTGTATTAGTGATAAATTTTCATCTTTAACTCCTATTTCTCTGCCTATGTTGGTGGTTCCCATTCATTAGAATCTCCTAGAAAGCTTATAAAACTCCCAATGCCAAGGTTGTAAACAATACTAATTAAATAATAATAACCAAACATCACTGTTTTTAAAAGCTCCCCCAAGTAATTCCAATGTGTAGCAAAGTTTAAGAACCACTGACCTAGGTCCAGGTCCACACTTACAACTTTGTGTTAGAAATCTGGATGGCTCATTAACTCTTCAAACTCAATTTGTCCAAGATTCGACCCATAATTTTCCCTCTCCCCCAATCTGCTGTTTCTCCCAAATTCCATATTTCTATGTGTTACCCAGGCCTTAAGTTTTGGAGTTATCAATTGCATAGCTACTATAGATTCTATTTCTGATATAGAAATAATTTTGATCTCTCCTTTTTCACTCCCACTACTTCCAGGCTCAGTCAGGGCCGTATTCACTTAGGTAACCACAAGGTACTAGAATCATAATTTTTATAGTGTTTCAGTTATAAAAGTCAGTGCATAAGACAAACACTTGAAAAAACTGTTCAGAATGCATCACTTTGGAAACTGATAGGTTCTAATCCAGTGCAGCCAATAGGTGCCCTAGCATTGAAATGGCTCACTCCTCTTTTGAGCACTAGATAAAGTAGTTGGCTTGAGTTTAGGAGCAATGTTCTACCAAGACAAAATGCATATATTTTAATTATAAAATCACACTGAGCATGCTGATATGCTCACAGTGACAGTCCCACAGGAACTTAGAGACTCACTGAGGAAGGAGCTTATTCATGCTCCCAGCTTATGTTCATTCCAGGGCAAACATTTCTTTAGTGAAATGGTGGACAAAAAAAAATCACAATGTTTTTAAAATGTTATTTTCCTTTTTCTGTGCAATGTATATAATTAAGTATGCATATGTTAAAGGCAGGTGTCTGTGTGTGCTCATGCACATGTGTCCCTGTGTGTGTGATGTGCCCCTGCTTTAGTTTACAGTGATTCCCCTCCACACACACACAGACACACATACACACACACATTTCTTCTCACTTCTAATCCATTATACATGCTGCTGCCAGGTTTATCTTCCTAAAGCACAGTCTGGTCATGTGACTTTACAGTTCAAAAATCATCAGTGACACCTCACAACCTACTGAATTAAGTCAAAATTCCTCAGTCTGTCATTCAAGGCCTTCTGTGATCTGGCTCCAAGTCTGCCTTTGTAGTCTTATCAACTACTACTCCCCTTCATGGATCGTCTGCCCCAGTCAACCTATGGTATTTACTTTCATTTTGCCACCTTGATACTTTTGCTCATGCTATTTATTCCCTTTGCCTGAAATAGTTCCCCACCATCCCATCTTAACCTGACGAAATACTATTTTTCCTTCAAGACCCAGTTTGAAAGGAAATGTGGAAATTTTTCTGAGCTCTTTCCTTTCGCCTCAATATATATATAAATCAGATTATCTTTTCCTAGAGAACTCTGAGTGGATCCTCTTCATATGACTCTGTATCACTAACTATGCCTATAACTGTGTGTCATACGTGATAGACGTCCAGTGGTAAATAAGAAATTAAAGCATTATAATTAAACAAAAATAACTTTGTGATTCCTCCTCTTCTCTCTTCCTGACCCCTGCCACTTATTCATTATACACTGTCTTTCAGTGTTTTTAGGAACTGCATTAGTAATTCCTCTATGAGATGACTCAGATTTTTAGAATAAACAGACACTCAAAGCTCAGCAATTCTATATGAAGCATTGGGGATGGAAGTGGGAAGAGAAATTAAAGTTAATTTAATTATGGAATAAGAGAGAACATGACTTAAATGCCATTATTAGGCCCAAATGTGTTGAATCACTTTGAAGGAAATCTAAGCATTGAATGAACACTCTTACTTTTCCTTGCTCATTGGGAATGGTCATGCTCATGTAGGTAATAGACTACAATCAGTGGGCCAGTTTACTCCTGAAAGTAAATGGGAGAAAAAAGAAATGCGTCCTGACACATTCACCTTCCAGTTTGGGACTCTGGGATGCATTTAACAAATGTGCATTGAAATTTCTTCACCAAAACTGCCTCAAGCACGCAAACTGCTGGGACAGGATGTAATATCCAGCTACCTGTGAAGCCTCCAGATGCCTTGATAGAAGTAAAATGCTCAATGAGTGTCCTATCTCTGTCTCATTAGTAGAACTTGCTGTGTTGGTGTCAATGCTGAGTAGAAGTAGAAAAGTCAGAAACAGATCCGAGAGAGATAGGTAAACAAAACCTGGACTATGAAGAAAAAGTAAGTTCAGGGGTTTGATCAGAGTCATATACCACAATAGGAACAGAAACCATCATGGCTGAGTTAGCAAAATCTGTGGGTAAATACACATGTGTTATGAGGAGATGAATTCAAGACCAGGAGTTTGAGAGTTGGGCTTTTCTGCTGTGAGTACATCTCCAGAAGGCATTGAAGGCATGGCTCTCAATCCTTGGAAGTGTTTTTCCTCAATAGAAGGAAAAAAGGAGAATACTGTGAAGGAAATCAGTGGAGTAAAACTGTATCATCTCTGTAACCTAATAGCGTCTTTGAACAGCTTGAATCTTGTCTAATAGAGATGTGCTAAATATTCTAATGAGGGAAGTGGCTTTAAAAAGGTATAGCCTATCATGATGTAAAAAAAAGCAGAGTTTTTTGATGAATAGACAAGTGAACAGGTGGGAATGATTTTCTTTATTACTGTATTAAAATACTGGCACTGGGTGCAAGTGATTGCAACCACAGCAGAGCAGTTTTATCAGCCAATCTATAGTTTGACTAAGGCTGATTATCTTAATGGGTAGAATATTATGATAATGAGGTCTACAATATATATCCAGTCTCCACATAAACTTTATTTTTTGTTCTGGTCACTGATTTCAGCCCTAATCTTGAACCAGCCTCTGGACAAATATATTGATGATCATAATGAAGGATAGTTTAGACAACATGAGATGTTTCACTATGGCATATTTTTACAACTTCAGAAACAGCTTAAGTTATATGACTTGCTGATGGCAGAACGTATATTAGTCAGGATAGGCTAAATATGTTTCAGTAACAAGCAAGATCCCAAATATTAGTGACTTAATGCAAGAAAAGTTTATTTCTTGTTTAGACAGAGTCCACTGTGGGTCCTAAATGACTCCTAAAGGTAGCTTTCCCTCATATGATAACCCTGAAATCCAAAGTACTTTGGTCTTTTGGCCGTGCCATCTCAAGGCCTCCTTCATGGGTGCTGTGGCAGGGAGGGACAGGAACTGAGGAATTGCACATGGGCTTTTTATTGCCTTAGACCAGAAGCAATAGGGCATTATTGCTCATATTTTATTTTCACATGGCCCCACCCTATTGAACAAAAGCTGAGAAATGCAGTCTTTCCCTTCTCTGTTCAAAAAGGGAAGATAACTGGATATTTGTGAACAGTAGTATAGCCAACACTTGCATTGGCCCATATTACATCCCTGCAGCCCACCTGATTTCAGCACAGCTGTAGTGGACAGCACATCCCATCACAAGCACTCTAAAGGGCCTCTCTGCTTGTACACCTCAGCACTGTCTCCAAAATGTTGAAAGGCCGTTCAACCCCCACATGGGTGTAGCCTGGGAAGGTGATGGAGTTAAAGTGCTTGAGGCTAACCCTCAACAAATGGGAGATAGGAAGTCAATGGATAAATATTCCAACCATCCAACATTCTAGAGGGAAAATTTTGAGGCACTTTCTAAATGGTTTCTCACAAGGTCTCCAGGGGTATTGAACCCCAGTTGTGGACAAGGTAACCACCTCAATACTTTATTGGCCTCTCTCCTTTCTCTGTGTCCCCACTTACTTACTTGTACTTCTTAAGATTACTCCCCACATAAGCTATCTGTACCCATGTTCTTGTTTCAGGCTCCCCTATCAGGAGACCCCAAACTAAGACAACTAATAATGTCTATCACAGAGCCAGTACTTCATGGGATGGATTGGGAGCCAAGAGGCTTGTGTTCCAGGCCGAGTCCACCATTCATTAACTTCTTGACCTTTGACATGTCAAATCTCATGACAGCTTAGCTGGTTGTTGTTGATGTTGTTTTTTAACTTTAAACTCATCTTTAAAATGAATTCTTCAGACTAGTAAATTTCTAATACCATTTTCAAATCTGATGCCCATAATTCTGTGATTAAATTTTGGCTGTTAAAGATTATTAAAACAATCATGGAGATCAGTGGTTCTTCATCATCAAAGAGGAGAAAAAAGGAAATTGTCTTAAATATTAGCCAGAGGGTTTCCAATTAGGTCCAAGAAAGAGCTGCTTGAATATACAATTATTTATTGGTAATTTTTAAGATCAAGATTACTGCATATATTCAACTAGTTTGTTGAGCATCTACTTTTTACCAGGCTCTGCTGATAGAGCAGTGAGTCAGCTGGAAAGGCCCTGCTCTCAGGAAGGAAAAGAAAAAAAGATTATCATATGTATCTGGAATAGTTTCTAACTAGGTGACTCTTAAGTGCTCACCTACTTTTGATTCTATAAAACGACTGTGGTTGTGGGGTCATTCACTGGCAGATTTGATGATTTGGTTGCTCCATAATGGTCTCTCTATCCCCATTTTTTGAGGAAATCAAGGGGGCAAATATCAATAAACAAACTCATATCAAGGACTTGATGGAAATGGCAGTTTTCCAGGGGATACCCATGCTTAGCTACTGTTCCTATAGTAATAAAATTAGCTAACATCCAGTAAACACTATATGCCAGATATTATCTTATTTAATAAGATAATTTAATGGTAATTTAAGAATAAATTAACACTGATATAAGATATGTTTTACTGGTGAGGAAACTAAAGCCCAGAGATATTTTATCTTCCCGGTATCACATGGCTACTGAGTAGCAAAGCAAGGACTCAAACCTAGGTGTGTCTGATTTTATTGCTAGAGTACCTAACTATATTGCCACACCATCTTGCCAATTAGAATAATAATTGATGCTCCCAGTATAAAATTTGAGGTCCTACACAAGCATTAACAATAACAAACAACAACAAAAAAAAGAAAGAAAAAACAGTATTTTTTTTTAAAACTCTACTTATTAAGGCAGAATGTGTGTCTGTGAATTTAGATAAGTCTTCACCCTAATTAGGAGAAATGAGGGCGATTTCTGTTCCCTATCCACAGCCTTCTATTTGTAGGATCACTCTACTGATAATGAAAGTGCTTCAGAATTCTAATGGCTTGGAGTTGGGGTTAACCTTGGAAAAATTTTCCAAAGCTTTCAAGAAAACATTCTTCAAGTTCATACAATGATTTAATCTTTCAATAACTATACATTTAAAAAAAATTTTCTTGAAGCATAATCAGTTACGATGTGTCAATTTCTGGTGTACAGCATAATGTCCCCACTCATGCATATATATATATATATACATATGTATACACATATATTCATTTTCATATTTTTCATTAAAGGTTATTACAAGATACTGAATATAATTCCCTGTGCTATACGGAAGAAATTTGTTCTTTATCTGTTTTTATATATAGTGGCTAACATTTGCAAATCTCAAATGCCCAAATTTATCCCTTCCCACCCCCTTTCCCCTGGTAGCCATAAGATTGTTTACTATGTCTGCAAGTCTGTTTCTGTTTTGTAGATGAGTTCATTAGTGTCCTCTTTTTTCTTTTTCTTTTTTTTTTTAGATTCCGCATATGAGTGATATCATATGGCATTTTTCTCTTTCTGGCTTACTTCACTTAATTGTCAATAAATATACATTTCTGTTCAGATCAAATTCTCAGCCCTCTCCATTAGTTTCCATAAACACTGAAAAGTAAAAGGTTTATTCTTTGTTTACTTAAAAAAATCTAAAAATAGAAATGAACAAAGGAAGCGAGGTTCACTGAATGTATTAGCTTCCACAGTTTCATAACATTCAACTGTAGAATGGGTTGGATCCTATATTCTGGAAAGAAGGAAATGTGCTGAACAGATTGTCTGAAGAAAGAGTGGTTTGATGAGGTTAAAGGGAAGCCTACCTTCTCTGGTGTCACAAAGACCTATATGCATAGAAAACCACCTGTTTATATATTCCTCCTAAAGAAAGTGTGAATGTTTCATTTCTAAACCAGAATTAGGCTGGTTGTGTGTGTCTTTGTTTTGAAGACTGTTGGGAAGGCACTGCAATTTGAGCATGTTTAGAGTTCACGAGAGACAGCTGGTTAAGATGTTTGTGCAAATACTTTGAAGAGTGTAAATTTATGTGTATAAATGTTAGCGAGGGTTATACCCTCTGTTGTTAAGAACAATTTCCTCTCTCTTTTGACCTATTATGTGCATAAGAAAGGTTCTACATTTTGGTAGAATGGAAAATGTCCTTTCAACTTTTAAAAAGCGTCTCCTTTATGGAAGTATTGAATCAGAAGCACAGAAGAAAGGAAAAAAAAAAGCATGGCAAAGACAGACACTTTTCATGGCCAGTAAAATTGGAGGCTTTTATCTTTTTATGGTCAATTTACATTTAAATGGAGAGACCCTTTAGTGCTGATGGAGGTGTTGGGGGAACAGTGCTTGCATCATGAATAATAAAAATCAGGGAGAAATGTCAGTTTTTCAGCCTACTAGCACATTTTGTTGCTATGACAACAGAATGCAAAGTGTTCTCTTAAAGGGAAACATGACAATTTGTTGGGGATTAAAGCAAAACTCACTCAACATATTTAAATATAATTTTAAATTCATAAATACCAAGGATATACTGAAAAAGACTTGCAGTTCTTTGATTTTTGAGGAGATGTAATTACAAGAAGGGCCATGCTGAAGGTAGTGAGGAGAAGCATTAAGATGAAACTTTTCTGCCTCCAGTTCCTCTTAGAACCCACAGAACCACAGCCATTAGTAGGCCCATCTGGTGTGGAGCCAGAAATTGGCACCAAATGGAGGTAGATCCTTTTAGTTCTCAGACATTTAAGCAGGCTGTGTTTTAACATTCTCACTGCATACATAATTTTTTTTCATCTGAGCCCATGTTAATTATTTTTTAAACCATTAAACCTGGCTTGAACTCAACTAAACTGAAAATTAAAAATTTCCATGTTGCAAAGTGGCACCTGCCTACCTATTAAAAGAAGTAATGCTGAGAGATGGTTATGGAGATTCCCCATTCAAAATTCTGTAAATGTAGGAAATTAGAATTTCCCAGTGGTGGAGAATATATTCTATTGATTTATGTTAGCCCAGGTGGGGTTCAGATGTTTGATCAGTATCAGCTCAAAATTGTCCTTGGAGAGCTTTTGCTTCCATACCCAGATAAGATGGTTGTAGCCCATGGCAGGTATCACTTAATTGATCATGGCACTCTTTTATGCCAAGCCTGGAAGCAGTTTTCAGCATCATTCTCAACACAGTGCTCTAGGCAGCCAGCAGCCACTATCTATTTTTTGGAATTAGCACAAGAGATGAAACCAATTTGCTAAGTCTCCTTGATCCTATGAAACAACTATCGCTCCTCTACCTCATTCTGGGTTTGGGGAGGAAAAAAATCAGCTCAGTTCTTCCCTCTTGCAGTAAATTTCCCTTATGGTTTCAGTCCATACTCATTTCTTCTTCCTTGGAAAACTTTATTACCTTTATACATAGTGTCAAATATTTTAGCCCTTACTTATGCCATAGATCTTAATTCTCTCCCCAAATATGTATTTGAAAGGCTTTTCCAAGTGATAGTTATGACAGAACTTTTATCGACATTGTGATTCATGTCTCCTTCTACATTGGTCTTGGCACCAGAGTGTCATGATTGCTGGTCTGATTTTCTCTCCATAGCGATAGAAGTTGCTGGCTATTTGAGAAAGGGAAAAGAAGGGGCAGAGGGAGGTGCTTTTCGTTTGTTTTGTTTTGTTGATTTTTTATTTGGCTCAGTAGCTATGGTCAAATTGAGAGGTAGTTAGTTAGTCTCTCCAGGACTTTGCTTCAGACGTGTAAGATAGATTCCCTGCTATCCATGAAAGCATTGCTGTCTCTGTCACTGACTCTGGGCTCTTTCTTCAGTCCTGAAGCTGGGAAATTACAGGCCTTGCAGGCCTTTGGGGTGCAGCCCAACACCATATGTGGGACCCCATTCATCTTATCACAGAAGAAAAGTATCTGATAAATTGTGATAAGGAATTTCGTATGTTACTCTTCTGAAATTGTTTTAATTTATAAATGGATATCTAGAGGGGCAATACTTAACCCAAAGAATAGATCTTCAGTGGAAGAATCATAGGCACTATGATCTTGGGGAAGTATGAGGGAGAAGATATTTGGGGGCACGATGGCTCAAATCCTGACATTTGAATAACCATCTACTCTATACATAAGGCTGATACTGGTAAGAGAATGGTGGCTACACTCATTCATTTTGGTCCATGTTGGCATAATGCTATCAGCACTCTCTGTGGCTTGGCCACTTGCATTTAGTTATTAGTTGCTCTTGTCACATGCTAAACCAATAGGAAACATTGCTACTGAGTTGTCACTGGTCCCATTGAAATAGCCTTGGAAACAAATTCACTACCTCAATTTGGAGCTAGCCATCACATATTAGTCTAGAAAAATAAAACTGTGTGTTGGGTGATCAGACCTCAGAAGTGCTGCTTCCTTCTTATTTCTTCAAGTGCAGTCAACCCTAAGCAAAATTATACAGTAGACAGTTTGTTAGAGGGAGCTTTAGACTCCCTGAACTCTTCCATTTTTGGAGACATCTCCTTGCCTCCCAGGAGATCGAACACTTGCCCCTCTTTTTTAGCAAGCCTGTTTTTCTTCCTTAATCCTAGGTGTTAATCACTGAAACAACAGAGAAGAATATTTCTCAAGCTGCTGTTCTGTGGAAGGAATTTGGTAAAGTGAGTTCCTGTGGCAAGATACATTTAGGAACCTGTGTTTCCATAATGCCTCTTGGAACTTTGCCATGCATATTAACATTTAAAAGCTTGGGAAAGTTTAAAGTTAAATAGAAGAAATCTACTTAACTTTGTTTAACTCAGCATCTTGCCAAACTAATTTAACCCTTTTGTCATATAATCATCCTTGAAAAAAATCCCTCAGTTCCAATGTTGTATGGACCAAAATTTGGAGAATTCTAGCTCACACAGTGTGCTGTTTAAGGTTTTTTTATTTTCTTTTTAACTGGTATAAAGCAGTAACAGACAAGAATACATTCATAAGGGGCTGAAATGATGTTCTTCTCTTTTATCCTTTTTGAAATGTATTCTTTTTTAAATCATCAAAACTTTCTCAATGATAATTAATCTTGGATAATATAAGCCTACAGTGTTTGGGAAAATAGCATGATATAATGAAAGTTGTACAGGCTTTGGAATTAAGCAAACCTGTCTTTGAATCCAGTTAATTCACTAATGTTGTGTCATCTTTTGCAACTAAATTGGTGTTTTTCCAACCTCATTTTATTTACCTGTGAAATGGAAGTAATACCAATATCACAAGTTTGTTTTGAAGATTAAATGATATAATACATATAAAGCCCTTGGCACAGTGAATATTTTAATTAACCCCCTCTTGTCCAGTCTTCGTCACGTGAGTAATTTTCACCCTTTCTACATGTATGCTCATACTTTCTACAAGTATGCTGAAGGAAAGAAGTAGTCCATAAACTCTGTGCATTTTCACTAACACATTGTTAATTCTTAAAAGGAAGTTTTCACCTTTTTACAGAACTAAAAGAGCAAAATTTTCCTTGAGCTGTCATGTATATATAAAGAACCATCTTTTTTTTTTGTACTATTAAATTCCAAGCCTCAAAAACCAGTAAGTTGTTATGACCTTGCCAGCAATAGCTCAAGCTCTTGCTATTAAATGCGAGATGCCTCACATACCATTCCAAAATATTGGCTTTAGCAACGAATGAATTATTAAACGTCAAATTGTTATTTCCCGTGACAGTTTCCAAATGGACTGGGTCTGCACTAACAAGTAGTGAAATGTGCCTCCAGCCGCCTCGCAGCTGTGGAAGAAACGGATTGCAACTCCAGTGGACTCATTTTACCTGGCAGCAGAGCACTGGAAGGCTCACCCATCTGTCAACACACATTTCTCTTCCAATCTCCTCGAGCCCCTTCTTGAAATTCTCTCTTGTTTAAAGAGAAAATCAAGAGCTATTCAAAGTAGTGGCTTTTTATAAGGACATTTCAAGTACAGTCAACTCCAGATAGTTTACTTATAGGTGTCCATGTTGTCGATTAAAATCACTTGACTCTATTCTTTTAACTTGCTAGCATTCTCTTTCCTGTTTCAGCCTCCAAATGAGTAAATTGAAAAATAACAGAGTCATTAATGAAAATAATTATAAAACAAACAGCATCTAATATCTCCAAGCAAAAAATAAATAAATAAAGGCAATTAGAAAGTACTTTAACCTAGGTTCTGTCTGTATGTCAAATGAAAAGGAAAATAATTTCTTAGATTAAGTTAAATGCTTTATTATATGTGATTAAAAAGTTTTACTGGAGCATAGGTTCTCGCTCTGAAATGTGTAACATTATCACTTATTCATGGTTTTCAAATGGCATGAGTAAAGGCTGACATCTTATTAAATACAAGTAAATGATTGTCCAGAATATTCTTGTTAATTGGGACCACCTAGGATGAAATTATCAGTCGTTCACTGTTATAAACATTACCCTATAAAATTCCTTGTATTTGTAGGCAGAAATATTGAATAGGTGATAACTGAGATATATTCTTATTAATGTTTTCTTCCCACTACTCTTTCTGAGTAGGAAGTGAGCTGGGAGATTTAGTTCAAGCAGCATTTTGTGGTGATATACCGTTTGTGGCTATTTTAAGATTACTTCAACTGGTAGGGTAGGGGTGTTCAGTTTACTCAATATCATTGCAGCTTCCCAGCTATCAAACAAGAACCCGGGGGAAGGAAAGAGAGAAAGAAATGGAGAAAGAAAATCAGTGGCCAAGAGGACTGTATTATGCATTGGCTTACTAAGATTTTGAGCCCTCAACTAGCTATAGATCATCTGCTAAAAGAATGTTCGTAGTTACACCACTTTGCAGAAGTTCAGAGAAAGGATGCACATATGAATACCGTTAATCATTCTAAATGTTCAAAGGGAGAGATAGCAAAATTATTTTGTCAATATATTTGTCTATCATTCTCTGTTATCAACAGTGTCCATGTAGATTTCTTCTCCTTTCCTCTGATAACTTTTATGATGGATGACTATTGGCAGCAGGTGCTTTGGGGAACATTCAAATATATAGATGCCTACTTTTGTAGGCTCCAGAGGTACTCAGATACCTGTTACTTTATTTTCACCAGTCTTCTTTCTGTCTTTAGCTACATCTAATCATTGGCCTTTCAGTTAACAAAACATATAATAAACATTAAGAAAATCAAGCTATTACTTCTAGCTTTGCTAGCTGGCATGACTGAGAATATGCACAAGGACTTACAGGGCCTGAGAGCACAATAAAAGTAAAACTCAGTGGGGCTTTACAGAGGTGCGTATAGCTCTATCAGTGATAGGTGTTTCTAATATCTGAATCTTGAGTGATGTCAGCAAAAGTAGGAGAGTGAGGACCTCCAAAAATTCTTTTCTTCACAAAATCAATAAGAACTTTGACAAAAATTGTCCAAATCAACTTTTATTACACTCTGGGAATTAATCAAAGATATGTAGTAATTCAGAGTGCATTTATTCAAGAAAATTGCTGAATCTCCACAAGAACAATGAGCTTTGTTGCATTTTAATTTGCCTTATTGCCATCCCATCCTCTCTGACTCTGTGGTAGCCTTGAAACCAATGACTTGCAATCACAGCTTAGTTGTAGTGGAGGTAGCATAATGGGATTAGAGCCTCATTTCCAAAGAATTGACATTACTTCATTTATCTGGAGGTTCCCTGGAAGACACCACTCACAAAGCTGACTTTGTGATCTGACTCAGATCTCTCCCAGTGAAAGTGGTCTTTTACCCAGCTATGTTTGTGGAAAATAATTAGAAGAAATTTTTGAACGTCATGGCTGGCTAGAGCAGTGGATAACAGTTGGATTGAACAATATGCTAATCAAAAGCTTAAAAGGAAAAGTTGAGAAATGAAATATCTATAGGAGGCTTTGAAAATCTCTGACATATTCCTGGGAATCCAGAAGGTCACAAGCATGGTAGGGCTGTGAACATGCCGAGGAAAGAAGTGAGACAGCCCTAATCTCTCACCTCTGGTTAATCTTAAGGGTCTGCATAAGCAGAAAGTGAAGACTAAGGTGGAAGTATTTGGCTGAGTGCTGAAAATAACCCCAAATGTGCACACAGAGTCCCTCAGCAAAACTAAGAGACATTAGTTCCAGGCTTTTAAGGAAATCTCTATATAATCATGATTTGACCACTTAGCTAACCAAGCAGAAATATCAGTAGCCACATATGACAAAGAATACAGAATTGACAGAACTAGTTCAGATAATTCAAAATAAAACAAAAACAACATGACAGCTACAATATCAAAACCCTTGGGAAGGAACTAAATCTGATTTTTAGAGTTGCCATGTTATAATATTCAAAATGTCCAGTTTTCAACAAAAAATTACAAGACATGCAAAGAAACAAGAAAGAGTAGCCTATACACAGGAATGAAAGCACTCAATAGAAACTATACCAGATCTTGAAATTGCTACATACTTTTAAGTTTTTACTTAATTGTTTAAAACTTTTAATATAATTTTAAAGGTTACTTTCCATTTACAGTTACTACAAAATATTGGCTATATTCCTTGGGTTGTGCAATACATCCTTGAGCCTGTTTTACACCCAATAGTTTGTGCCTCCCACTGCCCCACTCTAATATTGCTCCCTGCCACCAACTGGTAACCACTAGCTTGTTCTCTATATCTGTGAGTCAGCTTCTTTTTTGTTATATTCACTAGTTTGTTGTATTTTCTAGATTCCACATATAAGTGATGTCATCCAGTATGTCTTTCTCTGTATGACTTATTTCACTTAGCATAATGCCCTCCAAGTTCATCCACGTTGCTGCAAATGGCAAAATTTCTGTTTTAATAGCTGCGTAGTATTCCATTACACACACTCACACACACACACACACACACACACACACACACACACACACACACACACACACATACCACATCTTTATCCATTCATCTGTTTGTGGACACTTCTGTTGTTTCCATATGTTGGCAATTGTAAATAATGCTGTTATGAATATTGGGATACATGTATTTTTTCAAATTAGTGTTTTTCTGTTTTGCTTTGTTTTGTTTTTAATATGTACCCAGGAGTGGTATGGCTGAGTCATATGGTAGTTTTGTTTTTAGTTTTTTGAGAAACCCTGACACTATTTTCCACAGTGGCTTCACCAATTTACATTCCCACCAACATTGTACAGGGGTTCCCTTTTCTCCACATCCTTGCCAATATTTGTTGTGTTCTTTTTGATGATAGCCATTCTGACAGGTGTGAGGTAATACTTCATTATGGTTTTGACTTGCATTTCCCTGATGATTAGTTTTGTTGAGCATCTTTTCATGTGCCTGTTGGCCATCTGTATTTCCTATTTGGAAAAATGTTTATTCAGTTCTTCTGCCTATTTTTTAATTGGGTTGTTTGGTTTTTTGTTGTTGTTGAATTATATGAGCTGTTTATATATGTTGGATATGAATCCCTTATCAGTCAAATCATTTGCAAATGCCTTCTCCCATTCAGCAGGTTGTCTTTTGTTTTCTTGATGGTTTCCTTTATTGTGCAAAAGTTTTTGAGTTTAATTAGGTCCCATTTGTTTATTTTTGCTTTTATTTCCTTTAGGAGACAGATCTAAAAAATTATTGCTGCAATTTATGTTAAAGAGTGTTCTGTCTATGTTTTCCTTTAGGAATTTTATAGAATCCAGTCTTACATTTAGATCTTTAGTCCATTATGAATTTATTTTTGTATAGTATTAGAGAATGTTCTAATTTCATTCTTTTACATGTATCTGTCTGGTTTTCCCAGCCAGCACCACTTATTGAAGAGACTATCTTTTCTTTATTGTATATTCTTGCCTCCTTTGTCATAGATTAATTAACTATAAGTGTGTGGGTTAATTTCTGGGTTCTCAATTCCTGTTCCATTGATATGTGTGTCTGTTTTTGTGCCAGAACCATGCTGTTTCGATTACTGTAGCTTTATGGTATAGTCTGAAGTCAGGGAACATGATTCCTCCAACTCTGGTCTTTCTCAAGATTATTTTGGCTATACAGAGTCTTTTGTATTTCCATATAAAGTTTTAAACTATTTGTTCCAGTTCTGTGAATGCCATTGGTATTTTGATAGAGATTGCTTTGAATCTGTAGATTGCCTTGGGTAGTATGGTTATTTTAACAATCTTGATTCTTCCAATCCAAGAACACAGTATATCTTTCCATTTGTTTGTGTCTTTTTCAATTACTTTCATCAGTGTCTTACAGTTTTTGGAGTACAGGTCTTTTCCTCCTTAGGTAGGTTTATTCCTAGGCATTTTATTATTTTTGATGTGATAGCAAATGAGATTGCTTTCTTAATTTCCCTTTCTGATGCTTTGTTGTTAGTGTATAGAAATGCAACAGATTTCTGTACATTAATTTTGTATCCTGCAATTTTACAAAATTCATTGATGAGCTCTAGTAATTTTCTGGTGGCATCTTTAGGATTCCCTATGTATAGTATTTTGTCATCTGCAAATGGTGACAGTTTTACTTCTTCCTTTCAAAATTGGATTCCTTTTATTTGTTTGTCTTCTGTAATTTCTATGGCTAGGACTTCCAAAACTATGTTGAATAAAAGTGGCAAGAGTGATCATCCTTATCTTGTTCCTGATCTTGGAGGAAATGCTTTCAGCTTTTCACTGTTGAATATGATGTCAGATGTGGGTTTGTCATATATGGTCTTTACTGTGTTGAGGTGTGTTCTCTCTATGCCCACTCTCTGGAGAGGGTTGGTTTTTTTTTTTTTTTTTTGGTATCATAAATGGATGTTGAATTTTAAAAGCTTTTTCTGCTTCTATTGATGTGGCCATATGGTTTTTATTCTTCAACTTGTTAATGTAGGTATTAAAAAATCCTTGCATCCCTGGGATAAGCCCCACTAGATCATGGTATATGATTCTTTTACTGTATTGTTGGATTTGGTCTGCTAGTATTTGGTTGAGTATTTTTGCATCTATGTTCATCAGTGGTATTGGCCTGTAATTTTCTTTATTTTTTTTGTAATATCTTTATCTGGTTTTGGTATCAGGGTAATTGTGGCCTCACAGATTGAGTTCGGAAATTTTTTGGAAAAGTTTCAGAAGGATAGACATTAGCTCTTCTCTAAATATTTGGTAGAATGCACCTGTAAAGCCATCTGGTCCTGGACTTCTGTTTGTTTGGAGGTTTAAAATTACTGATTCAATTTCATTATTGGTAGTTGATCTGTTCATATTTTCTATTTCTTCCTGGTCTTAGGAGATTGTACCTTTCTAGGAATTTGTCCATTTCTTATGGGTTGTCCATTTTAATGGCAAATAGTTGTTCATAGTAATCTCTCATGATCCTTTGTATTTCTGTGGTGTCAGTTTTAACTTATTTTTCATTTCTGATTTTATTGATTTGGGCCCTCTCCCTTTTTTTCTTGATGAGTCTGGCTAAAGGTTTATCAATTTTGTTTATCTTTTCAAAGAACCAGGCTTTAGTTTAATTGATCTTTTCTATTTTTTTTTTTTTTTTTTTTAGTCTCTATTTCATTCACTTCTGCTCTGATCTTCCTTCTACTAAATTTCAGTTTTGTTTGTTCTTCTTCCTCTGGTTACTTTAGTTACACAAACACTTTAAATCAGCAATTTAAACTATACTTAAAGAATTATAAGAAATCCTGTTTAAAGAACTAAAGGAAAATATGAGAACAATGTCTCACCAAATAGAGAATACCAATAAGGAAATATAAATTAGGAATAAAGAGAACTTAAAAGGATTTCCAGAGTTGAAAAGTAACAACAGCTGAAATAAAAAAAAAAAAATTCGCTATAGAATCTCAACAGCATTTTTGACAAAACAGTACAAGCAGGAAAATTGAGGTAGGTTATCCAACCTGAGGAATAGAAAGAAATAAGAATGAATAAAAATAAACAGTGCATAAGTGACCTATGGGACACTATAAAGTATACTAAAATATGCATAATGTAAGTCCAAATGGAGATGAGAGAATGAAAGGGGGAGAAAGAATATTTGAAGGAAAATGGCTGAAAACTTCCCAAATGTGATGAAAAACATTAATCTATACATTCAAGGAGTTCAGTGAGCTTACAGGAGAATAAACTCAAAGAGATCCATACCTGGACACATCATAGTCATACTGTCAAAAGACAAAGGCAAAGGGAGATTCTTGAAAGCTTCAAGAGAGAAGCAGCTCCTTCCATAAATGGGACCCTCCATAAAGTTAACAACTAATTTCTCATTATAAACCATGTACACCAGAAGGCAGTAGGATGATATATTTTCAAAGGGCTGAAAGAAAAAAAAAACTGTAACTAAGAGCTCAGCAAAACTATCCTTAAAAATAAAAAAAGAATTTAAGACATTCTCAGGTAAACAAAACTAATAGAATCTGTGTCTAGAACATCTATCGTATAAGAAATACTAAAGTAAGTCCTTCAGGCTGAAATAAAGTGGCCCTCAAGGGAAACTAAAATCCACATGAATAAATAAAGATCACTAGAAGAGGTAACTATGTGGGTAAATATAAGTGATAATACAATGGATTTTTTTGGAACTCCTTTTTTCTTCTAATTTAAAACATAACTACATAAAGCAACAATCGTAAATCTGTGTTGATGGACACACAATACATAAAGATTTAATTTGTATGAGAGTAACAGTATAAAGAATACTAGTAAAGTTTTTGTATACAATTGATACTAACTTGGTATTAATATGAACTAGGTTGGTATTATTAACATGCTGATTATAATACCTATAAAACAACCACTAAGAAAGAAAGTAAAAAATATATATATTTGAAGAAGGAAATTCAAATGGCACACTAGAAAATATCTATTCATCACAAAAGATGGTAATAACGGAGGAAGAGAGAAATAAAAGATGATAAAATACAAGACTTATAGAAAACAAGTAGCAAAATGGCAAATGTAAATCCTAATTCATCAGTAAAACACATTCATTAAATGAACATGGATTAAAACTTCAATTAAAAGGCAGATACTGGCAGAATGGGCAAAATACAGGATTCAACTATATGCTGTCTATGAAAGACACACTTTAGATTCAAAAACACAAACAGATTAAAGTAAAAGGATGGAAAAAAATAATACCATGAAAACATTAACCAGAAGAGAGCTGGAGTGACTCTATCAATATAGACAAAATGAACTTTAGAAAAAAGTTAATAGAGATAAAGGAGAATATTTTAGAATGATAAACGTGTCAATGCTTCAATAAGATATAAAAATTATAAAAAAAACATATAACAATTGTAAACATGTGCATCTAACAACAAAGTCCCCAAATTCATGAAACAAAACCAGACAGAATTGATGGGAGAAATAGGTGATTTATAATGTTGAGGGCTTCAGTATCCCACTTTTAATAATGCATGGAACATCTAGGCAGAGGATCAAAAGCAAATTGAAGACTTGAACCAAGCAGACATAAGCAGATACCTAAAGATCACTCCACCTAACAAGAACAGAACTCACATTGTTTTCAAGTGCATGTGGAACATTCTTGAAGACTGACCATATGTTTAGGCCATAAAACAAGTCTCAGTATATTTATAAGGCATTAACTCACATAAATCATGTTCTTCAACAACAGTGGAATGAAAGTAGAAATCAACAAAAGAAATAAATTTGGTAAATTCACAGATATGTGTAAATAAAAAAAAACACACTCATAAATAACCAAGGGTTAAAGAAGAAATAACAGAGAAAATAGAGTAACACTTTTAGATGAATGAAAATGAAAACACAACATACCAAAACTTATAGAATGTGATTTAAGCAGTTTTTAAAAGGAAATTGATTCTTGTAAACACCTGTATTAAAAAATAAAGAAGATATTAAATCAATAACATAGTTTTACAACTTCAGGAATTAAAAACAAGCAAAATAAACTCAAAGTAAGCAAAAGGAAGGAAATAATAAAGATGATAGCAGAAATAAATGAAATTGAGAATAGGAAAAACAAAAGAGAAATCAGCAACACTGAAAGTTCCTTTTTTTCAAATGATCAACAATATTGACAAAACTATCAAGTCTGATCAATAAAAAAGAAAAGACTTTAACTAAGAAGAACTAGTAATACCATTTCTTCTCAAACTCCCTTTTTAAAAACAGATGTGGAGGAAACACTTTCTAACTCAGATATTTTCACACCCATGTTCATTCATAGCAGCATTATTCACAATAGCTAAAAGATGGAAACAATTTAAGTGTCCATTGATGGATGAATGGATAAACAAAAAGTAGTGTATACATGTAATGGAATTTTATTTAGCTTTTAAAAAGAAGGAAATTTTGATACATGCTGCAACATGGATGAGCCTTGAAGACATTATACTAAGTGAAATAAGCCAGTCATGAAAGAGCAAACATTGCATGATTTTTCTTATATGAGATACCTAGAGTAGTCAGATTCATAGAGGCAGTAAATATGATTGTTGCTATGTTGGGGGTAGGAAAAGGAGGGTTGTTTTTTAATAGGGATTTCTGTTTGGGAAGATGAACATTTTCTGGAGATTGATGGTGTTGATGATTGCACAACAATGCAAATGTATTTAATGTTTCTGAACTGTACACTTGAAGTGGTTAAAATGGTAAATTTTATGTTATGTATATTTACCATGGTGAAAATAAAGGAAAGAATTCTGTTATATGCTTTAGCATGCATGAATCTTGAAAACGTTTTGCTGACTGAAATAAGCCAGACACAAAAGGACAAATATTGTATGATTCCATATACATGAGGTACCTAGAGTAGTAAAATTCAGAGACAGAAAGTAGACTAGTGGTTACCACAGCCTGGGTGGAGGGAGGATGAAGCTTATTGTTTAATAGGTATGGAGTTTCAGTCTGGGATGACGAAACAAGTTCTGGAGAGGGTTGGTGGTGATGGTTCCACAACAATATGAATGTACTTAATTCCACTGAAATGTACACTCAAAGGTGGTTAAAATGGTAAATTATATGTTATTTATATTTTACCACAAAAATAATTTCTAGGTAAGGTTATTTCCACCTGCCATCTGAGATTTCTTAATTAAAGGAAGTTCTCTAACTGGTGCTATGTGGGCCACCCCTTGGATCAGAACCGATAGACCGAGAAAGTGAAATTGTGACTGACCTAGCCAGGGTCACAGACCACCCCTGTGGTCATGTGGAGTGAGGTGGGATAATGTGACTAAATCAAAAGTACCACGAGAAATTGGGGAGAGGCAATTTCCTCAAATTAAGGTAAGGTTAGGGTACCAGCATCTGAGAAGGGATACTTGGATAGAAAAAAATAATGACAGTTTCTCTGGTATTTTTGCCTCTGATTTCTGGCTTCTGTCTAGATTTTGTTCTCCACTCTATATCTTACATGTCTTTCTTAAGCCAGCTCCACGCTGGCTCAGATTTGAAGCTCAGTTCCTTTTCCTTGATTTCCATCCAGACAACGCTCAGATATTGCCTTTGTAGCAAAATTTTCTGGAGGATTGTAGGGATGAAGGGGTGTCTCATTTCAGAACTGGAAGGGATTTTAAATTGAGTTACTTATAACTCTTTTCTTAAAGAATTCCTTAGCTTTTTCAGATAATCTCAGGCTTCAGCCTCCCACCTTGTGTATTCTTCCTTCTACTTCCTCTGTTCTCTTTAGACTGTTCACCTTCTCTTCCCAAGAGTAAATATATAGACAACATTCCCCGCTGTCTCATTCAGAGCAATTTAGTACCCTTTTTATACTGTTACTAATTGTCAGGCCTATTTCATATTTACCCTTTTATACCCAAATGGCCTTTTCAAGTTATTCTGCCTCTGGCACAGAATCAATATTTTTAAAAATCTGTTCTTACCAATATAATAATTTGTAAACACTTACTCTTATTAATATGGTGATTAGTAAATGGTTTTTCTTTGCTATGAAATTGTTTTCTCTATTATAGAAAAAATGATTATTGGGCAGAACATTGTATTATAATTGGTGATACATCTGTCTTTTCCCCAGCCATGGGAGGCCTTACTCCTTACTTCTCTATGGGAAGCCCATGAACTTCTCCTCTGGTACCAATCTCTGCCTGGTAGCATCTTCCTCAATAGCATGTGTACAACTACGTTGAAATTATTTCAAAAGTTTTAGATGTATAAATCCAAACCTATAAAAGGACAACAAATGTTAGAAATTTTCTGTTATGTTGCTGGAGTCCTGTGCTTTAACTTCTGGGGATATACAGCTCAGCTTATAGTCTTGGAATTGGCTAATGTCCAAATGCAATCAGAAGAGTAATCGAGCATACCTGTCTTCATCATTTTGTACCCAAATAAAATGGCTTGTCTGAACTTGTACCTGTTAGCTCATCACAGAAGCAGAGACTCATAGACGATTACAGCTCAAGAGGACATTAGGGATTATCTAATACAACAGTCCAGAATTTCAGTGACTCCTTATTCATCTTCCTCATACTGAATTGGATCTAAAATCTAGGTCTCTTGGCTTTTAGTCTATTGCTTTTCTAGTTATACCAGCCAAGAGACTATTTCCTCTAAAGCTAGTTTTGCCCAGAACCCTGACTCAAACATTTCAGATATCTTAGGACATTTTTACTCACTGTTGCGATCAACACATTTCTAAGGGCAATAAATTTTGTTTTACATCAATGGAACCAAAATACACTATGACAATGTTAACACTATTAAAGTCTGTCATTCTGCTATTTTGTCTTTAAGTAAGTAGGCAAGCCTATGGGAACAACTTGGGGTAATAAAGGTTAATCACTGGGAGCTTAAGGGTGCTTATTCTTAATTGGTGGGCAATTAAAGATGCTTAAGGTTAATAGCTCTGTTTTCAAAGCCAGTAATTCTGTTTATAGAAAGCTTCCCTTGTGGCATTGGCCACACCTATCTATCAATTCCAGCCACTAACCAATAGGACAGCAAATTTAGGAGTGTAACCCTAAGGAGATTCAGGGGTGAGGATGATTATCTTAATTTGGTTGTAACTTTAATCTTCTTTAAAAATAGTTTGATTATCTTTAAAGTGCTCCATTCTTTCCTTCTTTTACAACCAAATTGTTTCAGTTTTGTTATATAGATGTAACCCCAAATGGTACTTTTTCTAAGGCCCAAAAAGCTGATAAAATAAGTTTATAGTTAGTTGCTGGTTTTAAAAGCTGTTTGGTTAGGCGTTTCAAAGATTAGTTAGTACAGTCAAAACTGATTTGCTAACAATTACGGAACATAAGCTAGACATTAGTTAGTGACCAGGCATGTTCAATACCTAGGGTAAAGATCTTGAGTAAGTATTCAAATTGGAAGGAACCTTAGAGACTCTTCAATCATTTTAAAGCTGGTGAACTGAAGGGATCTAGAAAGTTTGAAATACCTGTCCATGGTCACCCACTCCAGCTAAGTCTAAGTCTAGGTCTGGTCTTTTGATATCCGGAAATCATTTAGCTATGGTTAGCCTACAGCTTTTATCTGAGCTAAATATTGCCATTTCAATTCAACCTGTGTATAAAAAAATCTTCTAGGAGAAGGCCAGTAAATTAGGCTTGTGTTCATTTGGTAAGCTTATGTTTTTAAAGGTTATAAAGCAGAAGATGACTTATAACTGAAAACAAATGTCATTCATACGAGAAGTATAAGAAATGTACCCATGCACAAGAGTCAGCTATCCTTCTCATCAAATCCCAATTGATTTGTTATTCCTTGCTAATGAATTAATCTTTGGTAAATCCTTCTGTAGAAATCAGACATTAATGACTTAACAGATTATTATACAGGTGGATATAAAAATTGTTTATACTACTCATTGACAAATTTGAAAATTTTGTCACTGAAAATAGTTTGGGGTGTGTGTATAATTGTCATTTATCTCTTTTTGTCAATAATAATGTGTTCACACAGTAAATGAAAATTGAGTCCAAAGATTGATTTATTTAAAATCACTCAGTGGGGAAATTCATTCCCACAAGCCAATTCCCTCCTTTTAATTCTCTTACCTTGTGTCTAGTAAAAGAAAAAGACAAAATATATTGCATTCCTAGTGCAACGTTTTGATAATACATTTAATTAATGGAAACAGATTTGTCATTTTATTCTGATTATCCAGAAGGTTTAAGCAACATGAGATTTATGCAAAGCACGTAATTGGTGGCATGACCCGGAGAGGTCTATTGGAAAATGTTGTCAGCAGCTCTTGGCAGGATGTTTCATGGCAAGCTCAGAGATCTCAGTATATGGATATATGTAAGCATTTTCAGTAGGCTGAAGCCATAACTCATAGGTATGCTTTCACACTAATCCTTATAATTAAGTAGGAAATTACAACAGAAAAACCTAAGTGCTACTTAAAAACCAAACCCATTAGTTTTTGGTTAATCATGATGAAATAATGATTGCTGTAAGCAATTTCCCATTTCTTAATCTCAGCAGTCTTGCTCAATCCTCAGATTTGTTCATGAAGAAATAATTATCGCCACTTGTAACCCAGTCAAGAATAAAAAACTGTTAATAGCCTAGGATTTCAAACTACTGAATTTTTTCCTCCTTTGATCACCTGATTATTTGACTTGCACTTGACTCAAACTCATTCTATTCTCTAAGAAGCTCATTGAGAAAAGGTATCTTCCTATACTTTGAAAATTAATCATAAGGAAAATGGGGGAGGGGTACAAATATGACTCTGGCTACTTCTAGTCAGTTTAATGTCATGCTTATTTAAAAACACAGGAATATTATTATGTCCCACTTGTTTATTTTTGCTTTTGTTTCCCTTGCCTGAGGAGACAGATCCAAAAAAACTATTGGTAAGACCAATGTCAAAGAGTATACTGACTATGTTTTCTTCTAGGAGTTTTATGCTTTCAGGTCTTATAATTTAGGTCTTTAATACATTTTGAGTTTAGTTTTGTATATTATGTAAGCAAATGTTCTAGTTTCATTCTTTTATATGTAACTGTCTGGTTTTCCCAATACCACTTATTGACTTAGAAGCTTTCACACAGCAAAGGAAACCTTCAACAAAACAAAAAGGCAACCTACTAAATGGGAGAAGATATTTGCAAATGATATGTCCAATAATTGATTAATATCCAGAATAAAGAACTCATACAACTTAATATCATGTATGTATGTGTGTATATGTGTGTGTGTGTATATATATATGTACATGTACATATATATATATACATATAAATGGAATATTACTCAGCCACAAAAGTGAAATTTTGCCATTTGTAACAACATGGGTGGACCTGGAAGGTATAATGCTTAGTGAAATAAATCAGATGGAGAAAGACAAATAGTGTATGTTTTCACTTATATGTGGAATATATAAAATTAAATAAACAAATAATTAAAACATAAACAGACTCACAGATAACAGAGAACAAACTAGTGGTTACCAGAGGGGAGAGGGTAAAGGGAATGTCAAAGTAGGAAAAGGGGATTAAGAGTTACAGACTACTAAGTTTGAAAGAAATAAGTTTTGGGGATGTAATGTACAGCACAGGGAATATAGTCAATATTTTATAATAACTTTGTATGGAGTATAACCTATAAAATATCAAATTACTCTGCTCTGAAACTAATATAATGTTGTAAATCAACTACAATAAGAAGATAAAATAAGAAATAAAAACATAGGAGTAAACTCTCATATGGAAATTATTTTAAGTGAGGCTTGTTTTTTTTGTTGTTGTTTTTCCAAAATTTTGAAATAGTCAGTGAATGGAACATAGACAGAACTGTATTTTACCTCAATAGAGGGGGAAAAAAACCCCCTGATGATTAGAGTTGAAAACAATGGAATGGGAGTATTTCTTGAAGCAGCAGGCTTTCTGCACTGGAGGTGTTGAAACAGTGTGTGGAGGCTTTGTTGGCCCCATTTTAGGTATGCTATAGAGACAAAATACCTGTGTTAGAGCAGGCAGATAGCTAGATATGAGCAGAGAAATTGGGGCATGGACAAATGGCAGGAAACCACACTTCTTGTGAACAATGGGTAGAACAATGGGTCCTTGGATAGACAAAGAAAAGCAGGAACCTCTGGACTGATAGGAAACCACACATTTTGAGGTAGTAAGTGTCCTGCAGGCAGACAAAGAAACAAGGGAAAAGATAGGAATCTCTGGCATCAGAATGTAACCTTTTGCTAATTATGCCGTCCTTACAGTAAAATTAGCCTTGCAGATTAGAAGTACCCATCATGCTATGACACTATGACACTTCTGATAATGACTAAATAAAGACAGAGATCCCTCCCCACCTTGGGAAGGCGGAGCTGGAATGGAAATCAAGGAATACAACCCCAAACCTCTCCCTCTGCAATGAATACTCCACTCATTCATTTTTACACTCTTTGTAACCAACTTGCCAAAGAAACTCAGTGTAGCTACTCATCTAAACCTGCCTGCCCTCCCTTTGAGAGTGACCTATCACTTAATAAATCCTCACTTTACTTTCTTGACCTCTGTGTCTCATCTCTGAATTCTTCCTGTGACAAGAACCTACTCTCCAGCAGCAACTGCATTTAGAAAGAAGCTGGACTAGATGACTTTTATGGTTTTTCTTAACCGTAGAATTCTAGATTTAAAATCTCATTTTTTGGCTCTGCCCAGAATCCACATCAAAAATTGCTATCCAACAGGTTCTAGGTCATATCAATTTAAGATGTATTATTCTGAAAGGGTACCCATTGATTCCTAAAGTTAGGTTTACATTTTGTAGGTAACTTCTATGTTTTAATCTGAAAGAAAGACTGGGATGCAGAATTCCATCCATCATAGCAGGCTGTTGGAAGTCATATTTCAGACAAGTCTTGACTTGGAGCTTTCCTGCAGCACCTGGAAAGTTATATCCCTTGGATCAGAAATCTAAGAATCTTAAATTTTCCATTTTTCATATGAAACTTCCTTCTGTCCAAAATTTGATACAAAATGAAACAGTATAGCGAATATATGTTTAGGTGTTGAGTAATGGATTAAGTAAAATTAAACCATAAATCAAGTGTCCAAAGAATAATGAAAAGAATTTACATTTCATCCTTTTGAGGCATCTCAAAACAGTTGATGTGTACAGTAATTAAATACATATTGAAGGAAACTTTTATATCACTAATGCCCATCGGATCATCTGTTTGAATTATAGCCTAATCATACATAGAAAATAACCTTGAGCTTCTCTGATAACTCATTAAAAAACAAACAAACAAAATCATTGGCTCTACTAACCATTTAGCTTACAAGTACCTCCTGAAATCTCAATATGCAATAGAGAATTAAAACTTTGTATATCTTCCTCAGTAAATCTGGGGATCTTTATTTGTAAATGAAGGAATAAAACAGACATCCTCGTGGTGGTTATGGGGGCCAGGAAGGTTATATCATTGAGTATAGCAGGCTGGGTTTAATGGCTTTTCTATTTTTCTTGAAAAATGTTACCCTCTTGCTCTTATCTTTAATTTCCTACTTTTGGTATATAAACGTGTAGAAAAATAATTCTCAATTATTAGAAAAATCAACAGTTAAACTATAAATACAAATGGCATTTGACATTGGACCTTAGCAACCATATCATTTCCAGATATGGAATGGGGGAATTCAAGTGGAATGGAGAGCTCACACTCCACTTAAAAGTGGCAGCTACTATTCAACAAGTAGGAATATGTATACAGTGATGACAGGTCTTCCAAATTTTCAAGAGAATTAGAAAATCAGATTTTTATATGACATCTCCTGATTTTAAAATATTGGCAGCTAATACAAAAATATTTTAAAAAACACTGTGTGGGCCAAACAAAACCCATCTGTGGGTCAGTTTTGTTTCATAATTTCTTTAGATATTCTGAATGAGTTTACCAGAGCAAGTTTGAGGACATTAACTGGGAACATATCAAAAGGTTTGCAAGGAAGCCATACCAGTTATAATCCCTAGTGGCCCGTCTCGCTTCTATACAGTCCCTAGGCCTGGGAGCCATAGGAATGCTTGCCTGTTATTGAAGAAAAGAAAGGGCCTCGGGAAACTTCTAGTCATTAATACTTGTCACTATGGTAATTGCTATTTGTTGAGCATGTATTGTGGCCAGGGGATTTTTCAGACATTATTTACTCTTTCCAGGAACTTTACAGGGTAAATATTATAATTTCTATTTGTTGTGGCAGCCTACAGATACAGGGTAGAACTTGACCCCAAATTTTGTCTAGATATAGAGGCTAATAATGACACATACATACACCAAGAGGTCATTAAAAGGTTTATTAGTTAAATAATGAGGCTTCTGGGGACAGAAAGGCAGGCTTCCCAAGCTGGTTTGAAAATCTCTTGAGAGAGTGGGGAAAGGAGACTGGCTTGGGATTTTTATTGCGTTCAGGGGTGGGTTCCTGTGAAGGTTTCTACTCAGAGGCAGAGGCTTGCATGATGTGAACCTTCTATGGGCACCAAAGGAGGGAGCACCTTGGCTTTCTTACTAGCTTTCCCAGATGTGGGACAGAGTGGGAGAGGGAAGGGTGAGGCTTAAAATCTGTCCACATTAAAAAAATTTTAAATGGCTTAGACTCTTTACTAAAATATTTTATAGATGAGGACCCAGATGCTCAGGGTTTATGAATTTGTCCAAGATTTTACAGTAGAGTAAGGATTCAAACTCAGGTCTCGTTCCAAAGTCACTACTTCCTCTTGCTACAAAACTGGCATACTGACATAAAATGTAAATAAAATAATTAGGTGCTTACACTTAAAATTTCACACACAAAAAAATCAGGTCTGAATTTCCACCTGTATAAGTAGCTGGGGCTGAACAGGAGCTGCCGCTGTAGATGACACATGTGTACTCTCCAGTTCACCACAGTCCCCACTACTCCTTATTGTGTCATAACAGAAAAGCAGAATATCACTTGATGTTTATAATCACATTGTGTCATTGCTTTTTAAGTTTTTTTAAATGGACTTCTTTGGATTTATTTTGTTCAAGATTCATTTAGCTTCTTGAATCTGAAGGACAAATTCAGAAAGTTCCCAGCCATTTATTTCTTCAAATAGTCTTTCATTTCTACTCTTTCCTCTCCTTCTGGAACTCTGATAGCAGGAAATTTGAATCTTTTGTCATTGTTCATCAGATTCCTGAAGATCTCTTCATTGTTTACCAGTCTGTTTCCTCTCTGTTGTTCAGATTGGATAAATTCTGACTACAAACTCAATGATTTTATCCTGGATCACCTTCACTCTACTATTGAGCCAATCCAATGAGTTTTTATTTCAATTAATGTATTTTCCCCTTTTTTTGGTATAATTTCCATTTAAAAATCCATTTCTTTGATGAGATGATTTTTTTTTTATTTTGACATTTGTTTCAAAAGAATTTGTAATTGCTTGTTGAAACATTTTTGTGATGGCTGCTTTAAAATCCTTGCCAGATAATTCCAGCATTTGTTTCATCTTGGTGTTGATATTAGTTCATATTCTTTTCTCACTCAATTCGTGATTTTCCTGGTTCTTGGGATGAGGGGTCATTTTCTGTTGCATCCTGAATATTTTAACCATTATGTTAGAAGACTCTGGGTACTATTTTCTGTTTTTATTGTAGCAGGTAGTCACTCTGCTTAAGTTTAGCATGCGAGTCTTAGCCTACTTTTGTGACAATTTAATTTTCTGAGAATTTGTAATGCTATTTTGATTTGTTTGGTCTGATGTCACTGGGGCTCACACTGATCCCTGATCTTACTGCCTGATAGCACAGAAAGTGCCTCTCTTGGTGAGTGAATGGAGTCTCCAGCCTCCAGGGATGAAGAAAACTTCCCTGGTGTGTACACCTGGTGGGTGATAGTCTTCATGGGCTAGACCACTTGTTATGGTGGGATTCCCTCTGCCAGTGCCACCCTGCTGTTCAGTGTCTTTCAGTTCTAGAAGGAGTTCTCTGGTCCATTTGGACAAAGACCACTTCCCAGCTGGGTGTTATAGCTGGAGTCCCCCTGCTAGTGCTGCCTAGCTGTCTGGTATGTCTGTGTAGGAGAGGGGAGTATCTGGCCCAGTAGGGTTGGAGAGTGCTTCTCCTGGAGGCTTATTGTCAGGGGGGCTCCTGATCAGAACAGAGCTTTGTCTTGAAAACAATGCCTGCTATCAGTGGTGATATGGTGCTGTGCTATGTAGCAGAACACTTGCAAAAATTTAGAATTTCTATGTGAAGCAATGTTTGGGATCTTCCCCCTACCCTCTTTTCTTAGTCAATTGTATCCATAAACAACCTCAAGAAAACTTCTTCCCATCCCCATAAAAGTCCACAGCCAGAAAATGTCCTGAAAAGCCTTTGCCAGAAAACCAAAGACAAAAACCTTCCCTTAGGTCCTATGAGTTTTTCCAAGCCTCCTCCCAAATATTTATTCCCCAGAAGGCCCACTATGATCTGGATCCAGCCCACATTTCCAGCCTCATTGATCACCACTGCCCACTTGCTTTGTATATTCAGTTACTCAAATCTGTCACGCTTCTCCTACTTGCCTCCAGGTCTACATATATGCTGCTCCCCTTGTAACCTATTTCCTTCATCACACCACCTCACCTAAAAAAAAGACACATCCTTCATATCACACCTTAGATGTCAGTTCCTGTTAAGTCTTCTATGACCTTTTCTTTCACCCAAGACATCAGGCACACCTGTTACATACCCTTTATCACAGCTCCATACTGTCCTCTTTTTGTCTTGCACCCAAATTTTTTTATTTTTTATTTATTTATTTTTTAACCATTTGAGGAACTGCCAAACTTTTTTTTTTAACATTTTTTATTGATTTATAATCATTTTACAATGTTGTGTCAAATTCCAATGTTCAGCACAATTTTTCAGCCATACATGGACATATACACACTCATGGTCACATTTTTTTCTCTGTGAGCTACCATAACGTTTTGTGTATATTTCCCTGTGCTATACAGTAGTCTTATTTATCTATTCTACAATTTTGAAATCCCAGTCTATCCCTTCCCACCCTCCGCCCCCCTGGCAACCACAAGTCTGTATTCTCTGTCTATGAGTCCATTTCTGTCCTGTATTTACGCTTTGTTTTTGTTTGTTTGTTTGTTTGTTTGTTTTTTAGATTTCACATATCAGCGATCTCATATGGTATTTTTCTTTCTCTTTCTGGCTTACTTCACTTAGAATGACATTCTCCAGGAGCATCCATGTTGCTACAAATGGCATTATGTTGTCGGTTTTTATGGCTGAGTAGTATTCCATTGTATAAATATACCACTTCTTCTTTATCCAGTCACCTGTTGATGGACATTTAGGCTGTTTCCATGTTTTGGCTATTGTAAATAGTGCTGCTATGAACACTGGGGTGCAGGTGTCATCCTGAAGTAGGGTTCCTTCTGGATACAAGCCCAGGAGTGGGATTCCTGGGTCATATGGTAAGTCTATTCCTAGTCTTTTGAGGAATCTCCACACTGTTTTCCATAGTGGCTGCACCAAACTGCTTTCCCACCAGCAGTGTAGGAGGGTTCCCCTTTCTCCACAGCCTCTCCAGCATTTGTCATTTGTGGATTTTTGAATGACGGCCATTCTGGCTGGTGTGAGGTGATACCTCATTGTAGTTTTGATTTGCATTTCTCTGATAATTAGTGATACTGAGCATTTTTTCATGTGCCAATTGATCATTTGTATTTCTACCTTGGAGAATTGCTTGTTTAGGTCTTCTGCCCATTTTTGGACTGGGTTTGTTTTTTTCTTATTAAGTCGTATAAGCTGCTTATATATTCTGGAGATCAAGCCTTTGTCGGTTTCATTTGCAAAAATTTTCTCCCATTCTGTAGGTTGTCTTTTTGTTTTCTTCTGGTTTCTTTTGCTGTGCAGAAGCTTGTAAGTTTCATTAGGTCCCATTTGTTTATTCTTGCTTTTATTTCTACTAGGAGAAAATTTTTGAAATGTATGTCAGATAATGTTTTGCCTATGTTTTCCTCTAGGAGGTTTATTGTATCTTGTCTTATGTTTAAGTCTTTGATCCATTTTGAGTTGATTTTTGTATATGGTGTAAGGGAGTGTTCTGGCTTCATTGTTTTACATGCTGCTGTCCAGTTTTCCCAACACCATTTGCTGAAGAGACTGTCTTTATTCCATTGTATATTCTTGCCTCCTTTGTTGAAGATTAGTTGCCCAAAAGTTTGTGGGTTCATTTCTGGGCTCTCTGTTCTGTTCCATTGGTCTATATGTCTGTTTTGGTACCAATACCATGCTGTCTTGATGACTGTGGCTCTATAGTATTGTCTGAAGTCTGGGAGAGTTATTCCTCCAGCCTCTTTCTTTCTCTTCAGTAATGCTTTGGCAATTCTAGGTCTTTGATGGTTCCATATGAATTTTATTATGATTTTTTCTAGTTCTGTGAAATATGTCCTGGGTAATTTGATAGGGATTGCATTAAATCTGTAGATTGCCTTGGGCAGTGTGACCATTTTAACAATATTGATTCTTCCAATCCAAGAGCATGGGATATCTTTCCATTTTTTAAAGTCTTCTTTAATTTCCTTCATCAATGGTTTATAGTTTCCTGTGTATAATTCTTTCACCTCCTTGGTTAGATTTATTCCCAGATATTTTATTACTTTGGGTACTGTTTTAAAGGGGATTGTTTCTTTACTTTCTTTTTCTGTTGATTCATAGTTAGTGTAAAGAAATGCAACTGATTTTTGAATGTTAATTTTGTAACCTGCTACTTTGCTGAATCCTTCAATCAGCTCTAGTAGTTTTTGTGTGGACCTTTTAGGATTTTCTACATATAGTAACATGTCGTCGGCATATAGTGACACTTTTACCTCTTCTTTTCCAATTTGGATCCCTTTTATTTCTTTCTCTTGCCTGATTGCTGTGGCTAGGACTTCTAGGACTATGTTGAATAGGAGTGGTGATAGTGGGCATCCTTGTCTTGTCCCAGATTTTAGTGGGAAGCTTTTGAGTTTTTCACCGTTGAGTACTATGCTGGCTGTAGGTTTGTCATATATAGCTTTTATTATGTTGAGATATGTTCCCTCTATACCCACTTTGGCGAGAGTTTTTATCATAAATGGGTGTTGAATTTTATCAAATGCTTTTTCTGCATTGATTGAGATGATCATGTGGTTTTTGTCCTTTCTCTTGTTGATGTGATGTATTACATTGATTGATTTGTGTATGTTGAACCATCCTTGTGTCCCTGGGATGAATCCCACTTGGTCATGATGTATAATCTTTTTTATGTGTTGTTGGATTCTATTTGCTAATATTTTGGTGAGGATTTTGGCGTCTATGTTCATCAGTGATATTGGCCTATAATTCTCTTTTTTTGTAGTGTCTTTGCCTGGTTTTGGTATCAGGGTGATGGTGGTTTCATAGAATGAGTTTGGGAGTATTCCCTCCTTTTCAATCGTCTGGAAGAGTTTGAGAAGGACTGGTATGAGTTCTTCTTTGTATGTTTGGTAGAATTCCCCGGTGAAGCCGTCCGGTCCTGGACTTTTATTTGTAGGGAGGTTTTTAATTGCTATTTCTATTTCCTTTCTAGTGATCAGATTGTTCAGGTGGTCAGTTTCTTCTGGATTCAGTTTTGGTGGACAGTATGTTTCCAGAAACTTGTCCATCTCCTCTAGGTTATCCAGTTTGGTTCCATATAGTTTTTCGTAATATTCTCATATGATATTCTGTGTTTCTATTTTATTTATTGTAATTTCTCCATTTTCCTTTCTTATTTTGTTAATTTGTGCTCTCTCTTTTTTCTTCTTTGTGAGTTTGGCCAGAGGTTTGTCGATTTTACTTACTTTTTCAAAAAACCAGCTTTTGGTTTGGTTGATTTTTTCTATGGTCTTGTTAATTTCTATTGTATTTATTTCCTCTCTGATCTTTATTATTTCCTTCCTTCTGCTGCTTTTTGGGGCTTTTTGTTCTTCTTTTTCTAATTCATTCAGCTGGTGGGTTAAATTGTTTATTTGAGATTGTTCTTCTTTTTTGAGGAAGGCCTGTATCGCTATAAACTTCCCTCTTAGCACTGCCTTTGCTGTGTCCCATAGATTTTGAGTGGTTGTGCTTTAATTTTCATTTGTCTCAAGATATTTTTTAATTTCAGCTTTGATTTCCTCGTTGACCCATTGTTTTTTCAATAACATATTGTTTAATCTCCATGCTTTCCTTTTTTTCTCCTTTGTTTCTCTGTTGTTGATTTCCAGTTTCATGGCATTGTGGTCAGTAAAGATGCTTGAGATAATTTCTATCTTCTTAAAATTGTTGAGGTTTCTTTTGTGCCCAAGTACATGATCGATCCTGGAAAATGTTCCATGTGCACTTGAAAAGAATGTATATCCTATTTTTGGGGGGTGTAATGCTCTGAAAATATCCACCAAATCTAGTTTTTCTATTGTAGTATTTAATTTCTCTGTTGCTTTGTTTATTTTCTGTCTGGAAGATCTGTCTAGTGATGTTAATGCAGTGTTAAAATCTCCAACTATGATTGTATTCCCATCAATATCCCCCTTTATCTCTGTTAGTAATTGTTCTATGTACTTAGGTGCTCCTATATTGGGTGCATATATATTAACGAGTGTAATATCCTCATCTTGTATCACTCCTTTAATCATTATAAAATGTCCTTCTTTATCTTTCTTTATGGCCTTTGTTTTAAAGTCTATTTTGTCTGAAATCAGTACTGCAACACCTGCTTTTTTGCCTTTTCCATTTGCATGGAATATCCTTTTCCATCCTTTCACTCTCAATCTATATGTGTCCTTCTCCCTAAAGTGGGTCTCTTATATGCAGCATATTGAAGGTTCTTGCTTTATTATCCAGTCTGCCACTCTATGTCTTTTGACTGGAGCATTTAGTCCATTAACATTTACAGTAATTAATGATAGATTTGTGTTTATTGCCATTTTGAACTTATCTTTGCAGTTGAATTGGTATATCCTCTTTGTTCCTTTCTTCTTCCTTTTGTGGTTTGGTAATTTTCCTTTGTATTATCATGGATTTTATTTAATTTTTGTGACTCCCTTGTAAGTTTTTGGCTTGTGGTTCACACCCCATTTTTAAATTTTTAAAATTTTATTTAATTTCAAATGTAGAAAAAGTTGCAGTGATTCATACTTCAATCATATTGACCAATTAATTTACATTTTTCTCTATTTACTTTCCCATCTTCTCTCTCTCATATTTAAGACTACATTGTAGACATTGTTCCCTTTTACCTATAAATGTTGTGGTATGTATTTCTTAAGAACACATTATTTTATATAACTGCAGTATAATTATAAGAACCAGGAAATTGAATTTTGATAAAATTCTATTATCTAATTTGGAGTCCATAATCAAATTTTGTCAGTAACTTCAACAATGTCTTTGTAGTTATTTTGTCCAGTGCAGGATCCTTTCCAAGATCAGACACTGCATTTAGTTGTCATGTCTCTTTAGACTGCTTTAATTTGGAACAGTTCCTCAGTCCTTGTCTTTCTTGACCTTGACATTTTTTAAGAGTACAGGCCAGTTACATTGTATAATGTGCATCTATTTGGGTTTGCTGATGTTTTCTCATAATTAGATTCCAGTTATACGTTATGTAATGGTTGCCACTTTCATGTCCCCATAGTATTCCTGGGAAGGATTTACTCATCACCTCTTGCACAAACCAGCCTTGTCTCCTTTATTGTTGAAAGCTCCCCACCCCTCTATTTTAAACAGTGGCGCATTAACAACCTCCAGTCTGGAAAGAGTCAGCCCTAGGTCCCTGGAATTTCTCTCCATCCTATCCTTTCTGACTTCCTATGCTAGAAGGATAAATGAAGGAACGTTCATTGAGAATCTACTGTGAATCTTCACATCAGCCATGTGAGGTAGGGATTATTGTCACATTTTACATGCAAGAAAGTGAAACTTTTACAGCTGGAACAGGTATTTAAACCCATATCTTTATTTAAGCATTCACTTCCTTTTAGCAGAGGTTGGATTCCTGTAACATCTTGTATAATCTTGAGCTGAACTCATTCCAACTTCCTCTTCTCTGCCTCCTCACAACCCAGTGGGACACAACTATAAAGTTAGACCTTTGCATGTGCACCTCAGAAATACTGTAAATTGCTGGTTTGTGCTCATGGCTCCATTTGCAGGGGAAAAAAAAAGTATGGCTTTAAAGTAGAGATTGTGGTTGGTTCCATTGCTCATTCTTAAAGAAGGCACTAGTTAGCTTGAGAAGATATTAGGTAGTTAGCACATTTTACACATTCAGTGGATTCTATCTCTGAACAATCAGCTGTTCTTGTGTATCTTAAATTTTTAACTTCACAGATATGGGATTAGGCTTAGAGAGGGAGAAGTAAAGAAGGTGAGGGGAATCCCATTCTACAGTATCATGCATATTTCTTTTTATTTATCTATCAATTTTTAATTGAAATGTAATTGACATATAATACTATACTAGTTTCAGGTGTACAACATAATGATTCAGTATTTATTTATATTATAAAATGATCACCACAGTAAATCTAGTTAATATAAATCACCACACATTGTTATAGTCTTTTTTCTTGAGATGAGAACTTGTAAGATATACTTTCTTAGCAACTGTCAAATATGCAATACAGTATTATTAACTATAGTCACCATGCTGTACATTACATCTCCATGACTTATTTCTTTTATAACTAGAGGTTTATACCTTTTGACCCCCTTCACCCATTTTGCCCCTCCCCTCTGCCTCAGGCAACCACATATCTGTTCTCCGTATCTATGACCTGGGTTTTTGTTGTTGTATATTTAGATTCCATGTATAAGTGAGATCTTACGGTACTTGTCTTTCTCTGCCTAATTTCACTTACCACACTGATCTTAAGGTCCACTCATGTTGTCAAAAATCCTATCCTTTTTAACATTGACTTCTGCCTCCTTTTACCTTGATGAGCCAAGTCTCATCCCGTGAGGCTATGAGCCCCATTTTATAATTTCTCCTGGAACGAAAACAATCAACCTTCCTACCCCAAATCATCTCTGGGCTCTTTTTAGATATGACTTAACAAATTCTCCAAAATTATTCATCCAAATATTACCACTTACCAGGCTATCTACCAGTGTTTCCTTCTCATACCTTCATAGTTCTCACCACCAGATATACTGATGCTCTTCCTAGAAGAAGAAGAGAATCTATGTCTTCTCCCTACCCTCAGAATGGGGTATGGCTGCACTCCCTCACAAGCATCTCTAGCCTATTTTATCCACAGTGTCAAAACAATAGCTTATATTTATTGAGTGTTTATTAAGTACCTGAAACTTTACGTGCTTCACAAACATCATCTTGTTTAACCTTTATAATAACTCTCTGAAATATGCACTATTATTATTTCCACTTTATACACAAGGAAACAAACTCAGAGAAATCAGGTAACTAGTTCAAGACCATATAATTAGTAAGCTTCAGAACTAAGATTTGAACACAAGTGTCTGTACAATATACTGCCTCCCATTTATTTGCAGGCTTTGATATCAGTGACAGCCTAGCCCTAGGATGCAGAGACCAAACATTACTATTTTCAGCTTTTGAATGAGGTGGTAATTTTCCATATTAGTCACATAGAAGAGTAGACCTAGTCAAGAGTCTCTAGGTCAGGAGAGGTATTTTTAAGCTTCCAAAGTGCTTAATTGAGTTCATATAAATTTCCTGGCACATTGCATATACTCAATAAATGGCAGCTATGACTACTATTGTTTTTTAAAATAATAATAATAAAGATAGAGACGTACTGAATGCAACGGATGATTGAAAAAAGAAGAATTATTATTTGATACAGCTTCAGAAAAAGGTGAGCTGAGAAATGAAAGCCTGATGAGAATGTGTAGGGTTTTTTTGTTTTTTGTTTTGGTCAATATCCTTGTGTTGATTTCCACTGAGGTTGAGAGGTGTAGCAAGATAGGTGGCGCTGATGCTGCTCTGGGAGTCTCTCTAAGAAATGCTCAGCAGTCAGCAATGAGAAGTCCCAGGTGTCAGGGTTACTGGGTCCTGGGCTACAGATGGCTGGCTCAATGCAGCTTTACAGACATTCCTGATGTACCCACTCTGAAATGACAGTGAATATGTTCTGAGGCACCAATTGCTTTGCTTGAATTTACTCAACTCTTCCCCTCAATGGACTGAATTTCATGAAAAATTTAAAAAAAAAAAAGATTTTGGGGGCATACACAGTGACAACCAACCACCTTGTCTGCTTCTCTCTTTTCTGTAAGTCTTAGCAAACTTGCATCAAGTGCTCCTTCTGTGCCAGGTCTCAGTCTGTGGAGCTACTCATATGGTACCGGGACTAGAGCTGGCATAAATAATAAAAGCTCCCCATCTGGCTCCAGTTGCCTAGGATCTGAAATTCCCACCATTAAGATTAATCAGTTGAGTTTAATGAACACTAATTGGCTGTCAGTAATACATAAGACTCCATGGTAAATGCTGAAGTACGCTCAGACTCTGACGTTCGGTCCTCATGGAGTTCTCAGTCTGGTAGACGAGGCATATGGGTACAGTTAAGGACATTACAACATGCCCATTACTCTGTGCACAGTGTGTCCTAAGTGTGGTGGTACAAGAGGAGGACTCCAAGTCACTCTGCCTGGGAAAATTAAAGGGAATAAACATCACATTTGAGCAGGAATATGAAAGATAAGTGAATATGTATGAGTTAGTTGAAAATAACAAAGAGGGAAGAGTACAGGGAACAGAATCAGGAAAGGCACGTGAATATTCATTCAGTAAATAGCTCTGTCTGAGTGTGAAGGGCATTTTATGGGGTGTCAAGGAGTAAAATGATCAGACGGAAGGGGTTGGGGGAGTTTGAATATTTATTGAGTGTGGCTTATGCATCACACACTAAATGTTTTATGCATATTTTATCCTAACAACTATATGAGACAGATCTTATTGTCACCTCATATGGCAGTGACTGTGAGTTGCTCACCAAATATTCATGCACTCCTCTATATTATCTAGCCTGTCTTTCAATATATTTGGACCATGATACTGAATTTTGGCCAATGAGGTATGGGAGAAAAGTATGTAAGCTACTTCCTGTACTAATGGGATCCTCCAGTCCTCTCTTTTGCATTTATGTTATCTTGGAGGCCATGTGTTCCAGATAATATTATCTCCAAGATGGAGGAAGATATCCTCATCTGTCTTCTGTGTGATGTGAGCAAGAAATACGCTTTTATTATGTTCAGTCTCTAAGATTAGAGGGTTCCATTTTTACCACAGCGTATGCTATTCCGGGGGTCGCCAAACTACAGCCAGTGGGTCAAAAATGGCCTGCCACCGCCTTTTGTGAATAAAGTTTGATCAGAACACAGCCACACCCAGACACTTACATGTTGACCCTGTGACTGACTAGTTTCAAGCCGCAGTTGTGGAGTTGGAGAGTTGCTATAGAGACTGCATGGCCTGCAAAGTCTAAACTATTGGCTACCTGGCTCTTTACAAAAAACAAAACAAACAAACAAGAAACTTTGTTGACCTCTGTCCTACTTTACAAAGGAAAGGGAGAAACACTAGTCAGTAGTGTTGCTGGCATTTGAGCCCAGCTCTGGTTTGATGCTAGCCCCTGTTTCTTGCTTCTATTGCCGCTGGCTCTTTGACCTCCATTTGGTTCTATATTTTAGTTATTACAGTTCTCCTGTCCATCTACCCACACCACACACCAAATGGCCTAACAACCCATTCTGGAAACACTCTTCTGGCTCAATATTGGCATGTTTTTGAGGAATAACTTACATTATTTGTCCCCTAATGCCTAAATTCTCCCACTAGTCTCACCTTATCCCTGAGGGACTGGCCATGAGAAAAGGAAGAATCAAGTATAACTCCAAGCACTTAGCCTGTGCAACTGGATGGAAGCAAGATAAATAGGTTGAGAGCTGATGTGGGGCTGGGGTAAGGACTGGAGTGGGAGAGAAATTTAATACCAGACATGTTGAGCTTAAGGCTTCCCCGGGAAAATCCAGGTGAAGATATCCTGTAAATAGTAGATCGGTGTGAAGCTCAGGAAAGAGGTCTGCGTTGGAGATAAAATAGAACGTGTACATCTATCCTTTCTCTCTTTAAATCTTATTAAAATCAGTATTAGAGATGTAAGATGGCTCGCCAAGGTCAGGGCTCCATCTGAACCAGGTTTGTATTCATTCTTTGATTGTATGAAACCAAACTTAATGGACACAGCTAGGATCATATCTGTGACCTCAACCTTTTAAGCATCAGACCTCTTTCTCCCTATAACATAGCACACCATGTCTTTATGGCAGAGCCAGAGTGATTCGTGTTTCCACATCCTGTGAGACTCTATTTGGGACTAGGGAGCTTCTTCTCAGAAAGATAAGCTAAGCCTTTATTGTTTCATCCAAGTTTTCATGGGAACTAGTAGCAGGTTCAGTGTCTCAAGGCCATTTTTTTTTCTCTAAGAGAAACAATGGTATGAATTATTCAGTATGCCACAGGAAGGCCATAAATTATTCGAGCATTCCACAGTTTAACTGTAGTTGAATCTAGGATTGCTGATGCAGGATGGTGATTAATCTTCAAGATGTGCAAAAATGGAGGTTCCCCCTCTCCTGCAGGGAGAGGGGCAGTGGGCCAAGTACCTGAGATCAAACTTACTTGGGTCAAAAATGTTTGATCTTCTCACTACCCTCCTTAGAAAATCACATTTAAGAAATCAAGAACAACAATAACGAAAAATCAGACCAAATATTCAAAATCCAACAATGACAATGATACGATGTGGTTTTTCTTCATAGTGTGCTCCTTCTCATGGCCCTTCCACACTGTAGTTCATTGCAAAGAGATGATCTGAGGAAAATACCTTCCTAATGTATTGACTTGTTCAGAGGCATCTCCTTTTAAAACCCATGTATTGCACCAGAGTCCACTTCATGGGCATGAGTCCTGTGAGGTCAAACAGGGCTCTATGCTCAGAAGAATCCCATTGTTGGCTTAGTGCTCTGCTGTCGCTGTCTTGAAATTTTTAATAATTTTTGAACAAGGGCCTCACAGTTTACTTTTGTACTGAGAACCTGCAAGCTATGTGGCTGGTTTTGTCTTATACTTGACTTTGGTTTCCTACTGCCCGACCTTAGCCAACCCTGAGCCCTTTAAATATACTCAGGCCAAAAATGCTGTGAAGATGCTTAAAGAAATTTTGCATTTCAATATGTATCGTAATAAGTGGGATTTTGCTGTTAATATCCTCACAGGTAGATAACTGGACTATTTCTGCATCCTCCAATTTTGAGCTGTGGCAAGATGATGCTTGACTAATTTCTGAGATTTTGATAGGAATAGTGGCAAAGGAAAGGTTTTCCAAACCTGGATGTCCATCTGCAGATGAGTGCTTAGTTCCTCTCAATAATATGGACCACAAAAAGGTCTATTCTGCATAGATGGCTTCCTCTGTTGAACCTGTTTAAGGCAACACTGCTATGTCTTCTTATCTTTGGTCTCTTTTGGACCTCCCTTAGTGATTCCTGTCTCTCTCTGTCACCTGCAGGCACCATTACCTACAATGTAGGAAGGTTTACAGTTAAGGATGCTTTTGTTTTATTATACTCCTCTATATTAACTATCTCTTTAGACAGCATGGACACTTTTGATAGAATTCAAGCCAATGTATTGCTTCATCCAGGGATCTCTGCATGTGAAATCTTCACAGTCAGGAGACAAGAGTATTGTCTGATGTATGGTTAAGGAAGTGGGGGCAGTGGGCTTTCCAGAGTGCCCCTTCAAACAATATCTCTCTGGATTTTGCCGAATAAATCCATGAAAGACCATCCTCTGTTCATTCAGCCTTCAGATATTTGTGTAAATTTATGATTCCTTCTAGACCATCCAAACCATATACCCTAAAAGGTTAGTGCCATCTGAGCCATAAAGGAGTTTTGTTTGTCACTGAATTTTTTCTACCCTTGGCTCCTTTTCTGGGTCCAATTTCCTTTTTTTTAGTGACCTTTTTGTAACCTTCTTTTGATGTCATGGATAGCCAAAATCTAGATATGGGACGAGCTAATGGTACAGATATTCACTGTGACTTGGCAAACATTCTTCTTGTCAGTCGGTGACTCAGGCAGGAGGGACAGGAAATGTGCTGTCAGTGGCAGAAATGCTCCCTGCAATAAAGCATTAGTTTGAATCCCAAATTAAAATTTTTAAAAAAGGGATGGAGAGGAAGAGGCTCATCCATACCCCCTGTCTGTATTCACCTGGTTAATGACTCAGGCTGTTCATGAGGCATCAAAGAAGCTTCAAAAACTGAAATACCTGCATTCAAATTACACTAACATGCCCCACAGCCTCTTTAATTGAAATTATGTGATGGGATCTAATGTAACATTTATCTTGCTGCAATTGACATGAGAGGAAGAGGTGAGGGGTTTAAGGAATATTTTATTTAAAGACAGACTTCAAGTCACTGTGGGAGTGATTGTCAGCTTGTCAGTTGACTCAGTGATGCCTGGAGAGAACTTTTTGTCATTAGCCAATTTGAATCCCAATATGGCCCAGGACAGTATAGTGACAGCTTTGTCTGTCCTCTACCCCCAACTCCCTACCCCACACCCTCTCTCCCTGATAGTTATTATCTCTATCAACAAATAGAAATTAGTGCTCAACTCCTGCTGGAGACATTCACTACAAAATTGATCCAATACAAGGCCTACCTTGAGGGCTTATGTATTAACAGACATGTCTTTCCATCCTGCATACAACTGAAGTATTTGTGTTTGTAGGAATTAACAGTATTATGGGTACAAAGAGCTGGCATTCAGAAAGAAACTACCAGGACTATGGGGGAAGCATCCTGTTTAGCTTACTGGGTTTGGCCATGCATAGGCTACTATCTTGGGAAAAATAATTTTGTATACCAGCTTCATTTTTAAGGGAGGAGATATTCTCCTTACTTCTGAGGGAGGCACTGGGTGGGCCTGGTGGAATCATCTGCAACATAGGAAGGATTTGGGGGAATCCTCTCGGGTTAATTCTACATAGGGGTAGGTATTCACACAGACATCTCTCCTCTTAACCCCAGCTATTGTAAAGGGATATGGTATCACTGTACATTAGAGCACATTAATTGCTTAGTTTGGTTTGGGCAGGGAAGGAGGAAGATAAGGGATCGGTGTATATGTAGGAACAACCTATGTTCTGTTTCTGCTCATGGGTCTCCAAAATAGATCACGTTTTTATAGAAGCAGGAATTTGGGTAACAGTCAGTCTCTATGAATGTCTCTGTGATGATCAGCTGCCCCCTACCATACTTGCTTACTTCTTGAAGTAAGAATTGGAAAAAAAAAAAAAAAACACTTCTATTAGGACATTCATTCTTTAGGTCATGGATGAAGATTTGGTTGATTTGCAAATTTTGTCACCCTCTAGGCCAGAATCCTCCTTGTTTCCTGTTGCCTAACTCCTGTCAGTTTCTTCATGTTTGCTCACCATGGATTGATTTTTAAAAGTTTTTACTTTGACAAAATTATAGATTCATAGGAATTTGCAAAAAATGTACACAGGTCACATGTACTCTTTGCCGAATCTCCCCCAACTGTGGATTAATTTTGTCCTGATTTTAATCACGTTTATTTGATACAAGACCTCTTGACATCTCATTCCCTCAGTACATCCTACACAGGGCATTATATGACATAGGGCATTCCAAGATATGAGTATATAAATAATTGAATAATATTTCATTAATAACTACCCACTATGTATTTTCAAGTCATCTTATGATTTCCATTCATAAAGAGAGAGCAATAAATGAAACAAATAATACATAAAAATATAAGAACTATCTCAAAGATTTTCAAAGATGACTGTGTTCCAGAAAAGCTTGACTTATATGTCATGTGAGTGGCTTACATATCAATGTGATTGTTATCCATGGCATAACTGAAATCATTTTTGAAAATCAGGATGATACAGACTCTCAAAGTAGGAAATCCTATCAATGTAGCCTCTCACTATGTAACAGAGAATTCCTTTCCTTGGTGACAGCCTTAGCTTTCTCAAATTTCTTATTCATGTTTGTGCATCTCTGCTCAGATTCCATATTGTGGAGCTTGACCATCAAGATCATTCTCCCTGTCTCCTTTAATGAGTTTATGACCATCCATCATGCTGCTCTCTCAGTCTTTGTTTTTCAAGATTAAATAGACCAATAGGTACAAGAAAAAATGCTCAATATCACTAATTGTCAAAGAAATGCAAATCAAAACTACAATGAGGTATCACCTCACACCAGTCAGAATGGCCATCATTCAAAAGTCCACAAGCAATAAATGCTGGAGAGGGTGTGGAGAAAAGGGAACCCTCCTACACTGTTGGTGGGAATGCAGTTTGGCGCAGCAGTTATGGAAAACAGTATGGAGATTCCTCAAAAACTAAGAATAGACTTACCATATGATCCAACAATCCCACTCCAGGGTATGTATCCGGAGGGAACTCTAATTCAAAAAGATACATGCACCCCAATGTTCATAGCAACACTGTTTACAATAGACAAGACATGGAAGCAACCTAAATGTCCATTGACAGAGGACTGGATAAAGAAGTTATGGTGTAATTCTACAATGGAATACCACTCACTGATAAAAAATAATAAAATAATGCCATTTGCAGCAACATGGATGGACCTGGAGATTGTCATTCAAAGTGAAGTAAGCCAGAAAGAGAAAAAAAAATACCATACGACATTACTTATATATGGAATATTAAAAAAAAAGACAAACTATGTACAAAACAGAAACAGACTCACAGATGTAGAAAACAAACTTATGGTTACCATGTGGGAAAGAGGGTGGGAAGGGATAAATTGGGAGTTCGAGATTTGCAGATATAAAATAGATAAACAACAGCTTTACACTGTATAGCACAGGTAGCTATTTAATATCTTGTAGTAACTTATAGTAAAAAAGAATATGAAAATGAATGTATGTTCATGTATGACTGAAACATTATGATGTACACTAGAAAGTGACACAACATTGTAAACTGACTATACTTCAATACAAAAAAAAACATTAAATAGAGTTCATTGTATTAATCAGTATTTGTGGATAGTCTCTTTGTCAACTTAAACATATTTCTCTAGTCCTACTCCAACCAATTAATAACCACTCTTTCTTCCAGAAAAAAAATGGATATACTTCACATTTACTCCTTGGCTCCAAATCTGTGGGGGGAGAAATATTTCTGAATATGAGCAGAAGTGCATGGGTGTGCATATATATGTGTTTGGGGAAGTAGTTATGATGGTGGGGAACTTAAAGTGTCACCATTTAAATAAAATATGCAGGTTCCTTAGGGGAAATTTTTTCTAAAAAAAATTAACTTTGATTTTTCACTATTCTGCTAAAAATTATGCTGTTTCATTGGAATTATTCAAATACTGCTTTTAAAATTTTCACTGTACATATTTAATTTTCACTCATGCATTTGAAGGTATGCACATATTTGTATTTGTGGCAAATTTAGGAGGCTTTGCGTGAGTGCACACACATTCCTTGGTGAGTCAGTCTTTCAGTCGTAGGCATTACTTTCTGTGATTCCATAATATCAAATAACTGAGGACATTGGACAGGAATATGCAAAAGAATATTTTCTCTTGAATTTTACCATAGACTTGCCTGCAGACTAAAACATAATAGGGCAAACACTCTTTGCTATTTCATTGATATTTTAGGCTTCTTTGGACTTTGAAGCTTTTTAATAAAATTAAAAGAAAGGAAAGAAGAATTTGTTAATGAGGATGATTAGACAAGAAATATGAAGATCTTTCTTCACTTTTTAACTCCCCTTTACTAACAGATGTTCCTGGAATATCTCCATCTATTTCTGCAGTTTTCAAGGTTGAGTACGTAACGGAGATTCTCTTCACATTTAAACTGCAGCAGTAATTCTCCTGTGAGTAGCTGTCTTCTCATCAAGAATGAAAAATAGTAAATTGGGGGTCTGGGATCCAAATTTGGAACCATTCTTTTTCCAATAGGCAAACACTGAGTAAATGAGGCTTACTTTGATGCTCTTGAGGTCTTAACACTCTACCTTCCTGCTCCCTCACATCCAAGCCTCTAGCCCTCAGACATAATCAGTATCTCCCACCTTAATTCTTTCTCTGTCTTTCCTCATACTTCTTTCTCTTCTTTCTCTTGTTTCTAGTCTCTTGATTATGGCTTATAAGAGCAGTGACTAACTACAAGCTTCTTTTAGGTCTTTTGGTGTCTTCAAAGAACTAGTTGTGTCCTGGGGCAAAAAATTACATCAGAAAGAATCTGATGAGACTTCATGGAAGAAAAGTATAGAATTCTGAGTTTAGGGTTCTGTTTCCATCTATGGCAGATCCTTAACTTACTGGGAAGCTGGCTAATTAATTTCAGTCATAATACTCTTGAGACTAATGTCATGGAATTATAGATATTTTTAAACTCTAAGAGACCTAGAGGCTAAACAATCACTGTACCATAGACATTCAGAATGGGAAACGATCTTAAATGTCATTTAGTCAATATTACCCAATTGATGTTTGAATTCATTTATAAACCTCCCTGCCAAGAAGTTCCCAAGGTCCTGCTTAAACACCTTTACTGATAAAGAACTCACTGCCTCATGAAGTTGTCTATACCTTCTTTGAATAACTCTTGCTTATTCTTGTACAATTTTACTTACACTGACCTAAAATCTGTTCTGTAGATTCCATCTATAAAACATCTATGGAACATCTATATTCCTTCTACCCTCTTGAGGATACACAGAACACTATTCTCTCATCTTCATGATGGTCCTTCAAATGTTTGTTGAAAACTTCCATCTTCTTCAGTCACCACTTCTTTAGGCTCTCTGTTTCTTATATGACACGGTTTTATGTCTCTACTCCTCTTGTGGTTTTTCTCTTTTAAAAGCATGGGCGCTGGTATTTCACTTTATATAAAGGGGAAGGTAAAGATACCATCTAAAATGGAAAGCTTAAGAAAATAAATGTAAGTTTAGTATACACAGTTATATCTAAAAATAAAAATGTGACTAGCAGAGTTTGGGAGGGTATGGTGGTGGTAGGAGGTAAGTAGGGAGGGCGTAGGGGAGTCGAATGAACTAATTATTTATTGGCAGGAAGTTACTATATTATTTTAAAAGTTTATAAATCTAGAAAGAGATGAAGAAGCACATATTTTGTGTTCTGGTGATAACCAGCAGGAAACCCCCCAAAGAGAAATTATTGAAAGTAGCAACTACTCAGAAACTGAGAATAGAGGTGGAGAGAGAGAGAGAGAGAGAGAGAGAGAGAGAGAGAGTTCTTTCTTCCTTTGTGCACTTCTGTATTGTTTAAATCGTTATTACTATAGGGATAATCCAGTTCCGTGATGCCTTATATGTAATTCAGAACCTAAAAAAACTCTTGAGAGAGAAAAGATTTTTTCATATCATTTAGCTGTTAAGCCTGACTTAATCTGAAAATTTCGTAGTTATTCAGCAAAATTTGAACTGATTGATGTAAAGCTGTGTATAATCTTCATTAGTGCAATGTAGTATGTATATTCATTGATTATGCTCCAGAATTATTACTGTGTTTGAGTAGGGGGCACTGTCTCATACACCATTATGTGTGCTAAGTAATATACAGTGTAAGCACTGTATTATCTTTCTAAACCCTAAATGTTTTGAATTTTTGAAACATCTGGCTTTCAGTATTTTAGATATGATATTGTGAGCCTATAATATTTTATTATAATAAATAAAAAGGAATAGTAAAGCCCAGAAACAGCACACAATATTTTAGCATGTTCTGATCACAGCAGAGCCCAGTTAATCGGCTCCCTCAGTCTAGATATCATACTTTTATTAATGTAGCCTAAAAATAATCACTTTACTTGTTTCAGTGTTTGTGCCACATTTTACTGAATCATTCTGAGCTTATTGTTTATTAAATCCTGAAGGCTCCTTTATAAGAGCTACTGTTGCTAAGTCATGTTCTCAAGAGTAATGTAGAAGATGAATGTGTATTCACTAAAGGGTTGTAATAAATAGCAAGCTCCCTGGTGCATTTAAAATATCATTCAATATGCCAAGATATGCTATCCATACAAGTTTTCAATAACATGGTTACTGCATTGTTACTACGTTAATATAGTGAGTGCATTATGAATAGTGCCCTATCAAATTAAATATATTTGATTTTGAATCCTGAATCTGGTACTTCTAGGGAAGTGACCTTGGGAAAGTCATTTAAGCACTCTGAGCTCATTTTCTTCATCTATAAAATGGGCTTTATTATACTAAGCATAACACAAAGAGTTGTTCTATATTCTTGGCTTGCAGTAGATGCACAAAAAAGGTAGATATTCATATTATCCTAAATAATAATAGCAACATTAAAATAGTGGTTCCCAAACTTTGTTGCACATCAGAATCATATGTGAAGCTTTTAAAATTCCTAATGCCCAAGTTGTATCCCATATCAATTAAATCACAAGAGCTGGAGGTAGGGGCCAGGTGATTCCAATGTGCAGCAAAGTTTGGGAACTACTGACCTAAATTTTAAAAAAAGAAAATCTTTACAGTGGTCACCAGAAGATAGATTTGTTGTTGCCATATTAATTTAATTGGCATCTGAGATTACTAGGCTCTCTTAATAGCTTTTCCCAATCTTAGCTCAGAAAGATTTTGTTTGTTTTGTAATTACTACCTGGTTTTGAAAATTCATTCGGTCCCAGGAAGCTGACCCTTGCAAAAATCGTGATCCCATTTTCATTGTAAAGTGGATTTCATATTAAGTTTCTTCACATATCTTATAATTTTTATTGAAAACTGGTTATTTTAGGCAATCTATTATAGCATATCTGGAAAATCATTCTCCTCCCCCATTTGGGGGGCTTGTATTTGTTGTTGTTTTATTATTTATGTGTTTAGTGACTTGGATAGACTGTTTGAATGAAGTCTAATTCCCCAGCAATGGGAAGCCTTTGATGTTGTGTTCCTCAGGTGTAGCATGGGGCATGCATGCATTCACTCCTTTACCAACAGCGACCACTAATATATTTTCCATTTCTATAAATTGGTCATATGAGAAATCATACAATATATAGCATTTTGGGATTGGTATCCCCACCCACCTGAGCATTACTCTTTTAAAAGTGATCCAGGTTATTTTGTGTATCCCCATTTACTCCATGTTATTGCAGAGGAGTATTCTGAATGTACCACAGTTTGTGTAACCAGTCACCAATTGGATGTCACCTGGGTTATTTCCAGTTTGAGGCTCATGAATAAAGATGCTATAAACATTTGTATACAGGTTTTGCATAAACATAAGTCATGTGTTCTCTGGGATAAATGCCCAGGAGTACAATTGGTAGGTTGTATGTTAGTTGCATATTTATTATTTTTAGAAACTGAAAAAGCTATTTTCCAAAGTGGCCATGCCATTCTACATTTCCTCCAACAATAGATCCAGTTACTCTATACCTTTGCCAGCATTTGGTGTTGTAACTATTTTAAAATTTTATCAATTTTTTATGGGTGTATAGTGATTATGTTGTGGTTTTAATCTGCATTTCCCTCTTGGCTAATGATGTTGAACATCTTTTCATGTGCTTATTTGCTATGTGTCTGTATATTCTCTTCAGTGAAACGTCTGTTCATGCCTTTTGCTAATTTTCTAATTTGACTTTTGAGTTCTTTATATAATTTAGATACTAGTCCTTTGTCTGATATGTGGTTTGTTAAATACTCGCCAAGCTTGTAGCTTGTATTTTTATCCTCTTAGCAGGGTCTTTTACAGGGCAAAAGTTTAAAATTTTGATGAAATACCATTTATCAGTTTTCCCATTTATGGATTATGTTCTTGGTAACAAATCTAAGAACTCTTTTCCTTGTACTAGTCCTTAAGATTTTCCTTCAAAAACTTTTTTATAGTTTTATATTTTCAATTTAAGTTGTAATCCATCTTGAGTTGATTTTTGTATAAGGTGTGAGACACATGTCTAGATTTATTTATTTATTTTTGCCTATGATGTTTAATTACTTCAGCACAATTTGTTGAAGAGTTTAACTTTCCTCCATTGAAGTGCTTTTGCACTTTTGTCAAAAATTACTTGGACATATTTCTTTGAATCTATTTCTGGGTCTATTGTGTCCTATTGATCTGTGTCCTGATCTGTCTGTCAATACAACACAGTCTTGATTACTTGAGCTACATTATAAGTCTTGAGATTAGAAAGACTGACTCCTCTCACTCTATTCTTTTTCAAAATTTCTTTTAGCTATTGTAGTTATTTTGACTTTACATATAAAGTAAAGAATTATCTTGTCTATATTTACAAAAATTCTTACTAGGATTTTGATAAGAATTGCATCAAACCTAGTTATCAATTTGGAAAGGATTGACATCTATACTATGTTGAGTCTTTTAATCCAAGAACACAGTTTGTCTCTTCATTTATTTAGATATTCTTTTATTGTTTTCATTAGCATTGTGTAGTTTTCAGCATACAAGTCCTATACATATTTTGTTAGATTTACACCTATTTGTTATTTTACAGCAATTGTAAATGATGTTGTATTTTTAAGTAGTGTCCACATGTTTATTGCTAGTATATAGAAATAAAATTCACTTCTGTATGTTGAGCTTAAATCTCCATCCTTACTGAACTCACTTATTAAGTCTAAGATTATTTTTGAAACAGATTCATTGGGGTTTTCTATCTACACAATCACGTCATCTGCAAATAGCAACAGTTTTGTTTCTTCTCTTCTCATCTGTATGCCTTTTATTTCCTTCTCTTGCCTTGTTGCATGTCTACAACTTCCAGCACTGAGTTGAACAAGAGTGATGAGAACTGGTATCCTTACTTTGTTCCCAGTCTTAGGAGGAAAGTATTCAATTATTCACCATTAAGCATCATGTTTGCTATAGGTTTTTCACAGATGTTCTTTATTAAGCTGAGGAAGTTTTCCCTCTGTTCCTATTTTGCTGAGAGTTATTTTTTTATGTACATTGAATTCTGTCATAAGCTTTTTCCACATGAATATGATCATATGGTTTTTCTTCTTCATTCTGTTAATATGATGGATTAGATTGATTGATTTTGAACATTAAACCAGTCTTGCACCACAGGTTGTATCCATGGTCCCGGATGAGATCTGTCATTTGAATTGTTTATTTCTTATAGGTATAAGGAATAATTACTATTCTCTGGCTGCTTTCCAGATTTTTTTCTTAGTTTTTGTTTTCAGAATTTTATATAATATTTCTTGGTATACATTTATTTGAGTTTACGCTAATTGTTGTTTGCTCAGCTTCCTAAATCTTCAGGTTTATGTCTCTTGCTAAGTTTGGCAGGTTTTCAGCCATCAATTTCTTTGAGTACTTTTTTAGCCTCATCCTCCTTCTCTACTTATGAGACTCCGATAAGGGAATGCTCGGGCTTTTTTTTTTTTTTTTTTTTTTTTTTTTAATAGTTTCAGTTTTCTGAGGCTCTGTTTATTTTTCAAAATATTTACTTTATCTCTGTTGTTCAGATTGGGTGATTTCTGTTATTCTAGTTTCCAGTTCACTCATCCTTTCCTTTGTCTCCTCCATTTGCTATTGAGCCCATCTACTGAGCTTCTTATTTCAGTTATTACATTTTTCAGTTCTAAAATTTCCATTAGATTCTTCTTTATAGTTTGTATTTTTTACTGATGCTTTCTATTTCTCTACTGAGTGTCTCCATTTTTTCATCTGTTTCAAACATACTTGTAATTGTTTGATGTAGCACTTTTTTAGGGCTGCTTTAGGGTCTTGTCAGAGAATTCTAACATTTCTGTCATCTCAATATTGACGTCTATTAATTTTTTTCACTCATTTCAGTATTCCTGGTCCTTGGTATTATGGGTGACATTTTTTTGAAATCTAGACATGTTAGTATTGTTTTTTGAGACTCCACTATTATTTAAAATTTCTTTAGTTGCTTTAGTTGGATTTTTCTGATACTGCTCTGGCATGGGACAAGTGGGTGCCATCTTATTCCTGTCAGGCAAAGGTAGAAGTCCAGATTCCCCACTTGATTTCTGTTGAAACTCAAGAAGGGGGTCCCCCTTGGTTTCCAGTAACATCATAGAGTGGACTTATTGCTCACGGTGGGGATGAAAGTTCAGTCTCCCTACTTGACCATCTCTAATACCACCCCAGCAGGTTCTATCCTTGTTATACCCATGCAAGGGTGGACATCTAGGCTTCCCGCTCAGGTTTTTCTGATGTCAGTAGAGGTTGGGCCACAGTTTTCTCTTATAGAAGAGTATTTGGCTGGAGTAGAGTGGTTATTGCCTAGTAGTTTCCATCTAGGCTGCTCCTTTCCTGGTCCTTTGGCTAGAGAGAGGAGGCTTTTGGTGGAGAGGGGTGATACTTTTTTTATTTGTGCCTGTTGGTGTTACATATTACTGGCTTATGCAGTTCCAACTCAGGATACATAGAGCAAAAATAATATCCAGGGAACACAACACTATGTTATTACTTGTGTCCTGAGATAACCAGCTCGTCTGTCTTCTCCTACCTTTAATAGACTTCTTATACTTTTTAAATATATAATTAATGTGCAAGGTTTTTAGTTGTACTTAGAAAAATAAGAGAAAGTTTATCTATTCCATATTTCTGGGCATGGAATTGCCTCAGCAATTTTACTTCTAGGTATTTGTTCAAGATAAATAAAAATATGTCTACACAAAGACTTATGCCTGAATCTTCATAGCAGCCTTCTTTATAAGAGGCAAAAAGCCAGAACCTACCAAATATCTATCAATGGGAAGAAATAAATAAATTGTGAGATAGATATATATATATATATATATATATATATATATATATATATATATATATATATATATATATTCATAATATTGAATACTATTTAAAAATTAAAAGATTTGCCTGGCAATATCATATGTGAGAAAAAGGGCAAGGAAAGAGGGACATTTAGACATACTGGTGGAAATATAAATTGTTATAATTGCTTGGGAAACAAATGGAATAAAGTTAAATTTGTAAAATTCATAACACACATTTTCACTTCTAGATGTCCTAGAAAATCTCTTGTAAGTGCGTACAAGGAAAGTTGTAGAAGGATAGTTAATATAGCATCCTAACAGACAGAAATTGGAAAAAATCTAAAATGTCCATCAATAGCGGATTAATCATGGTATATTGGATAATAATATCCAATTATCTCATGAATTGAAGTAAAAAAAAAACTTACTGTTGAGTGAAAAAGTTAGTTGCAGAGCTATGATGCAAATTACACTAGTTGTATAAATTTTAATTCGTGTAAAACAATTCCATAACTAGTTTTATGGACACAAATGTATATAATACGTGTATAAAGTCTTGGATGAAAAAATAACCAGAAATTTACATAAGTGACTGCCTTTAGTCTGAGAGAAACAGTTTAAAGAAACTTAAACACAAAGGATCTCTTATTTTAAAATTTTTTCCAGGTTTTAGATTCATAGACATTTTCTATATTATTCTCTATAATCTGTTTTTACTTTTCATAATTAAAAAGAGAGTAAGTTGGGAAATTATAGCTAGACATGGCTTTCCAAAAAGAGGAAAACACATGTAAAAATGATGAAGCATACTTGGGAAACTGTAAGAAGTTTGTTGGCTCTGGGTAAAGGGCACAAAAGTCTTGAGTCAGAGATAAAGGGCAGGTCATGAAGGGCATTGTATGTCATACTAAGAAACATGCAGATTTTTCTTAAAGGCAATGGGGAACCAATGAAGGCTTTGAAGAATGGGAGTTATGATGCATACCTGCAGCAAATGCATATTTAAGTGCTATAGTGTTAGGGATGTGGAAAGGGAAGGGACTCAAAGACAAGAGGCAATACAATCTATTTTCACAAATAACAGTTAATGCTAAAAGTAATGTCTGATTAGCACGCAGGCTTTGTGCAGGTAGGAAACTTGTCATTTCCTTAGTGTGTGCCCCAGAGCAAAACATGCATGTAGATGAATAGATACTCAGCAGTTATAGTGGCTGGCTGCTGGGACAATTCATGGTTGGGCACTTATTGTGAGAAATTCTATTTCAGAGACATGGGTTTCTTGGTGGTAGGTTTAGATCTTCATAATGCAGGCTATGTGATAGATCTGGACTTTTTTATTTGCTGTCTGACAGCCTGAATGTCCTCCTGCTTGACTGGATGTACTATGATCTACTTATTATGATCAATTATGAATTATTATCAATTCAGTTAAAAAGACAATTCCTTATAACATCAGGAATATCATTTGTTAGAGTAAATAAATTTATAGTTTGACAAATATTTGAGCCAAACTGACGTTCACAATAGTCTCTTGGTTGCATGAACTGAAGCAAAGATTCACTAGGTAAACACAAAGAAACAATATTTTGTTTTACTCATAAAACTCATATCTGGGAAAATGTTAAAGTTCATCTCTGGGAGATAGGTTCAAGCAATTCCAAATCCCACTCTATTCTCATTCTCATATTACGTTTGTTCCACATAACTCTAAGATTTTTAAACTTACCCTTAAAAATAGAAGACAATCAGACACAAAACTCTTTGACATAAATTGCAGCAACAATTTTTTGGATCTTTCTCCTAAGGCAAAAAGAAATAAAGGGAAAAATAAACAAATGGGACCTAATTAGAATTAAAGGCTTTTGCAAAGCAAAGGAAACGATCAACAAAATGAAAAGACAACCGACTGAATGGAAGAAAATATGCAAATGATATGACAAATAAGGGGTTAATACCCAAAATTTATAAACAGATCATACAACTCAATATTTAAAAAAACAATTAAAAATGGGCAGAAGATCTGAATAGGCATTTTTCCAAAGAAGACATACAGATCGCCAACAGGCACATGAAAAAATTCTCAAAATCACTAATTATTAGAGAAATGCAAATCAAAAACACAATGAGAGACCACCTCACACCTGTCAAAATGACTATCATCAAAAATTCTACAAATAACAAATGTTGGCAAAGATGTGGAGAAAAGGGAAACCTTGTACACTATTGGTGGGAATGTAAATTGGTGCAGCCACTATGGAAAACAGTGTGTCAAAAAACACTATGTCAAAAAACTAACAATAGAAATACCATATAATCCAGTAATTTCACTGCTGGGTATATATCCAAAGAAAAAGAAAACACTAATTGGAAAAGATACATGCACCCCAGTATTTATAGCAGCTTATTTACAATAGCCATGACTTGGAAGCAACTGAAGTGTCCGTCAACAGAAGAATGGATAAAGAAGTTGTAATATATATATATATATAGTATATATCCAGTGTATTTTATATATATATATAATACACTGGATAATTATACATTGTATATATTGTAGAATATATACAATGGAATATTACTTAGCTATAAAAAAAGAATGAAATTCTTCCATTTGCAATAGTGTGGGTGGACCGAGAGAGTATTATGCTTAGTGAAAAAAGTAAGACAAAAGTAAGACAAAGACAAATACTCTATATTATCACTTATATGTGGAATCTGATAAAACAGGCAAATGTATATATAAAAACAGAAACAGACTGCTAGATATAGAGAACAAACTAGTGGTTATCAGTGGGGAGAAGGTAGAGGGGAGGGGCCAGATAGGGATATGGGATTAAGAGATACTACTATATTTATTTTATTATTTTTTTATTGAAGTATAGTTGATTTACAATGTTGTGTTAGTTTCTGGTATACACTGTAGTGATTCAGTTATACATAAATACATATGTGTGTTCCTTTTCATTTTCTTTTTCATTATAGGTTATTACAAGATATTGAATATACTTCCCTGTGCTATACAGTAGGACCTTGCTGTTTATCTGTTTCATATATGGTAGTTTGTATCTGCAAATCCCAAACTCCTAATTTATCCCTCCCCTCCTTTACCCTTTGGTAACCATAAGTTTGTTTTCTATGTCTGTGAGTCTGTTTGTTTTGTAAATAAGTTGATTTGTGTCATTTTTTTGGATTCCACATATAAGTGATATTATGATATTTGTCTTTGTCTGACTTACTTCACTTAGTATGACAACCTCCAGGTCCATTCATGTTGCTGTAAGTGGCATTATTTTATTCTTTTTTTATGGCTGAGTCAAACTTCTATGTTTAAATTTTAAAAAATAAGCAGCAAAGATGTATTATACAGCACAGGGAATTATAGCCATTATTTTGAAGTAACTTTGAATGGAGTATATAAAAATATTGACTCACTATGTTGTATACTTAAGACTAATATAATATTGTAAGTCAACTATACTTCAGTTTTACAAAGGGGAAAGATAAGACATGAATTTCAAAAAACAGAAGAAAATCTCACTCAGTGAAATTTATAATTGAATTTTACTTGTATATGGAGTGGGTATGGGCTAGATTATACTACAAGTTTCAAATAATATTTGGAAACTGATTAGTTTATTTCTACTTTCAGTTGATCAATTAATATTTGTTGAGTTTTGGGCTAAACTCTAAAAATTAGCATGTGAAATTTAAGACACAGTCCCTGTTCCTGTCATTTAACTTCTTGATATATTTTAAGTGAGGATAATAGTTTTAATTTTCAAAGTTATTATGTAATTTAATTTACATACATATATATGTGTATATATGTAAACACATACACACATGTATATATATGTGCATATACATGTATATATGTTTATATGCATAAAATATATATATATTTGCCTGATACATACGAGGCATCTAATTAATGTTTAATCCTTTCTCCCTCCCACCCTCAATGAGAACTTGGCAGACGAGGAGACATAAGTGAAACAACCAAACAGATGATTTCTCTGTGAAGAGAAGCTTTCAAACTACAGATTAAAAATTTAAAAAGTCACAATCCACCCATTCAGATATGGTTATTTTAATGATTTAGTATGTCTCCTTTTTCCCAAATTAAACAAAATGTGTGTGTCTGTGTATGCACATGTGGGATAGATCACACTCTGCATACTGTTTTACTGCCCGCTTTGTTTTACTGCCCGCTTTGTTTTACTTAATTATCTATTGTTCATACCTTTTCATATTATTAAATATTCTTTCTCAGTGGATAAATCATTTCCCATTCCTCTATGGGCCTTTTGCATAATGTCTTGTATTCCATTGTCTGACAGTATGAATACACTTTTCTCCCTTTTTAATATTCCCTTTATGTAGCTACTATTCATTTTGCTTTCGATTTACTAAATGCACTTTTCCAAGGAAGAAAAAAATCCTACCACAAGTATGTTCTTTTCTAATAATGAATCTCAGTATTGGAGACATTTTATTTAGACAAATACGTCTACATGTTGCATTTAAGTTGTGGAGTGACTCTGGCCACATTCAGGAAGTTAGTATTCAATATTTATAATATACATAGAGTATTTAATAAATAATACCTATTGTTGAGTAGTTATAATATGCTAGGTAGTGTACTAAGTGCTTTACGTAGATTTAATCCTTGCAACCTTACTACACATACCACTTGTATACCTATTTTAAAGATGAGCAAACTGAGGTCATAAAGTTCAATAACTTACCCAAGGTCACATAGCTCATAAACAATGTGTAAGTAAGGATTCCAGTGTTGGCCACGTGTGCTCTTAACTGCTGCACTGTATGAGATGCTGCCTGACTCAGTGAAGAGAAAGTCAGAAAACAGGTATGCAACTGCTAGATTCCACGATTCCTCTGTTTTCCTCATTTTGACCAAGGCACAGCAAGCAAAAACACTGACATCAAGCTTTGCAACAGAGAGGGTTTATTCGTAAAGCAGCCAAGCATAGAGACGGGAGAAAAATCTCAAACCCACCCCTCAGAAGGCAAGGGGCTCGGGGTATTTATAAGAAACGAATAAAGAATCAGGGCGATGTGAGGCATGGGGAGCGTGGAGAAAGGTGATTGGGGAAAGGTGCGGAAACCCTCGGTCTGTGCAGGTGTAACTAAGCTACAGGCTTCTTTCTCCATGTTCAAAAGATCACCAAACGAGGACACTGGCGCGTGCCCCGTTGGAGGGTCGGTGGTATTATCCAGTCTTAACCGGCTCAACTCGAACTAGACACAGCTGACTCCAAGTTCCTAGAAAACAACACAGGCAAACATCTTATTGTTTAGGCTACATGCCGCTTGGAAGACTTGCAAGTCTTTTATGGCAACAGTTAAAACCACCTTGATTAGTGAAGGCAGGTTACAGGAGAAATAGATTTAACTAATGATTACCCATGGTTTCACTAGCAAACAATTACTGAGAGCTAAGCATGTACTAGATACTGTGGTAGCATTTCAGAAAACATAAAAACCAGGTGATGAATATCGGCTAAAAATTAAGCTTCACCAATAGAATATATGCAATGGCTGAGAATCCCTCCCACTCCCATAATAATGATAAAAGCTAAAATCAATTTAGCACTTACTAAGTGCCAGGCTCTGAAGAAAGTATTTTATATTCATTATCTCATTCAATCTTCACAGTTATACTTTGAAGGAGCTTATAGTCTAGTGGGAGAAGCAGATGATAATCAAATAATCTCATAAATAAATTAAAATCGCAACTGTGACAAGTCTTAAAAATGGCTACAAGAACATATAATTAGAGGGATTGCCCTAGTCATGAAGATCAAGGAAGACTTCCCCGAGGGAGTGAGTGGGCGTGGGGAAATAGCATGAGCAAAAGCTTGTAGGGGAGGGAGCATGGGGCTTTTGGAAAACTGTGAAAGTAGGCCAGTGTGGTGGGAGCAGAAAGAATAAGCATGGTGTACATGGAGGCTGGAAAGTTAAGAAAGAGACAGATCATGCAGTAAGTGTGTTAAGGATTTGGGACCCTGAGAGCCCAGTGAGATATTTTAAAAAGGAGGATGATCTGTGCAAATGTGTGTTTTGAAGCAATCACTCTGGCTGTTGGCTGAATACATTGGAGGAAGGGAGGAGACACATGGAGACCAGTTAGGAGATGATTACATTCAATCAGGTAGAAGGTGATCTGACAGCTTGGACCAACTGGTTGTGGTAGATAGGGAATGAATTTGATTGATTCAAGGGAAATTGGTTCTAAAGGATGGGACTTGGTCTTATATTTGTGGAATAAATGTTAATAATTAGTATGAACTATATTGTATTTCCCAAATTCATAATTGAAGCCCTAACCCCCACATGACCATACTTGAAGCTAAGGCCTTTGAGGAGGTAATTAAGGTTAAGTGAAATCATATGGGTGGGGTCCTGAGCCAATAGGACTGGAGTTTTTATAAGAGGAAGAGATACGAGGGATGTATGAGCACAGAGGGAGAACCAGGCGAGGACACAGGAGGTAGCCATCTGCAAGTCGAAGAAAGAGGCTTCAGGAGAAACCAAAGCTGCCAGCACCTTGACCTCAGCCTTCTAGCCTCCTAACTGTGAGTTATAAATATCTATTATTTAAGCCAGCCAGCCTGTAGCTCTTCGTTATGGCAGCCTGAGCTGACTAACACTTACCTCCAGGTTTCTAGTTAGATCAACTGATTTGTTAGTTGATGGTAGCAATTACGGTTGACTCTTGAACAGTGCAGGGATTGGGGGCACCAACCCTCTGTGTGGTTGAAAATCTACATATAATTTGTAGTCAGCCCTCTGTATACGTGGTTCCTCCACTTCAGCAGTTCCACACTGCTGATTCAACCAATACCAGATCATGTAGGACTGTAGCATTTATTGGGGAAAAAAAATCCACATATAAGTGGAACTGTGAGTTCAAACTCATGTTGTTCAAGGGTCAACTGTACTATGAAGAGGCATGCCAGAAGTCCCGGTACATAGGAAAAAATGAAGACACTGAGATGTAAGAACTTAAAATAAGGTACCCGTGTTTCCCAAACTAAAGCCTGACTGATTCCAGACCCCATATTCTTAACCAATATTCTAGTAGAGGGTAAGTAGGGCAGAAAAAAATTCAGTCTGCTATGAGCCCTAGAGATAAATTATAATTTTAATTTTTAAAAGCAAGTTTCCAGTTTAATTATGTAATGCAAAAGAAAAGGCATCTGTATAAGTGAGGCTGCCTTTCGTATCATTGGCCTAGAAACATGAATCTGGTCTTGCCTAGCTTCAGAGAGCATAGCTCAGAAGCTGAACTTGACTGCGTTTTTTACAGAAGTGAGGGAATCTGCCTTCTGCTTGATATCTTCTCAGCATGGCTGCCAGCCATTGTCAACATGCTTGCGATCTTCTTTGAAGCATACCTCACCCCCAAAGGCAGTACTCCAAAGACACAGCTGCCACCTATTATGAACCAGATTGACCCAAAGCCCAACCAAGTATGGGAGAAGCTGTAGCTAATACTGGATAATACAGATGAGCAGCTGTGTTAGGTTTGAACACTGCCTACTTTTTCAACCCTTTCCCCGTGTTCCTCTCCCTCCCCCTCCCCTTCCCAAGTGGGGAAAACAGAGCCCATGGCATCCAATGGCTGTTTCATGCTCCTGTGTGAGAGGAGAAATAAGGGGGCAGATAACTGACAGCAAATAGAGCTGAGGAGGCCTGGATTACCTTATAAGGCAACTAAGTACATTGATATGGCACCAAAAATAATTTTAAGGAAAACTTTGATATTTGATATTTTTAAAAAAGCATTGAATTAGTCATCATGACAAAATCAGAAGTTTGTTGGCCTTACTTGTGCTTATTTAATGATTTAGTATAATTTTTTTACTTTGAATTGCATGGAAGAAGCAGCAGCATCATTCTTCAGTGCTGAAGGCTTCTAAAAGGCTGGCTTGGGCTCTGTAAAGCAGTCATGAGGGCAGAAAGAGAAGCACTGAGGAGAGCCTTTAGAGAATGAGGCGGTTCTTCCATGCAGACCTGTATTAGGTAGAAGAGGTCACCACTTACCACCTGTCCATTTATCTAGCTCCCACTGTCACCAACACCCACTCACTCATGGCTCATTTTTTCACATTAGTCTCTCTGTGGTTTCACTGTGTGAAGAGTTTTATCAGGGTGGTCTGGTTATCTTCAGACTCCTAGGGACCTTTATTGAAGAGCTTGGTTTTTGCTCTTTATAAACTTAGCTTTTAGTTTCTTATTCACAATTCTTTTAGTCTTTGCTATCTTAGTTACTAGATTTGCCCCTCATTTCAAATACTTGTTGACTTTCATGTTTCTAGCTGCCTTCTCCTTAGCCTTTCCAGTTTTGGTGGAACATTGGCTTATACCAATTATTATTAGACTACCCTCAATGACTTGCATCTTGGCATACGTGGATTTGTTTTTTTTTTTTTTTTTTTTTTTAGAAACAATGTAAAACAGAACAGATATGTATTAATTAGAAGGAGTGCAACCTACAAGGAATTTACTGGAAATAAAGTTCTAGGTGAGGCAGCCAGGAGGCAGGAAAGTATTGAAAGTAGGACTAGTTGCCTAGTGAAGGATTGTACCTTTGTCTTTTTCTTTTTTCACTTTTTCTTCATTCCTTTCTTAACATTCAAAAGTTCCTAGTTGTAGTCACTCTTTAAAGTGTATTAGTCATTGTGATTTGGCCCCTCATGCTTGCTTCCTGGGCTATTAGAATGTCAGACTTTCCCTCTTTGAGTCCTAGTGTCTCTGGTGCCTGTAATTCTCAAGCCAGCTCTCGCACACCGGGTTCTGTATTTCCTGGGCTGTGCCCCAAACTGCAACTCTCTCTATTCCATTTTATTCTACAGCAAAATACCCTGCCCTCTCCACGGCCCAGGCTTACCTACCAACAGATGACAGAATCTTATTTGATACTATCACCAATGTCAATGGTGGTGGCTAATGAGAACTTACTGTGTTCTGTTGTGCATGTACCATAGTACATTTAGTTATTTAGGTCTTCACTGCTTTCATGGGGAAAAAAGTGATTTTAATGGTGGCAATTCCATGAGTATGGCTTTGGGCTGCTGTTTCAAGCCATCTCCAACATTGCATAGGTATAACATTTGCCCTACTAGAGTATATTGTTATAAACTCTGAAGTACCTGGAAATACAATTTGGGGGGGAAGACAAAAGTAAAACATGTCTCATCTGTTGGTACCTTCTCTCAATTACAAAGTATTCAAATCTCCTCATGTTTGTGCCTCATGTAGAAAGATGGCTGGTTTATTGAGAGATTCCTGGTATACAATGGAAAGAAAAAACACACAAAATACTTGACACACAGGCTGCCATATCCCATTTGCACACCAGTGGTAGAGAATGCTTCTCAGTCATGATATTCTTTACCATTGAACCCAGACAAGTCCTCAGAATTCTAATACTATGTGAAAGCCGGGATCAGTAGACCAAAGTTGGCCCTTTGGATGAAACGTATGCAATTTCTGGTTCAAATAGTCTCTGAAAACACTTCAAGCTGCTCCCTGAAAATTGCTTTTCAACTTTGGATTGGGGCTCATGAACATCATTTTACAACCAAAGAAAGCAAAGACATGAAAAAAGAAGAGAACCTCTTCAGGGATGCAGAGAAAATGAATGAGAGAGCCCAGTAGTACTTATTTTTTGCATATAACGATCAGGTAGCTTCCTGAGATATGAGTTGGATTTACCCATAAGCACATACAATTACTGTAATTAGCATCACTCCTTTGGGTTGAGGCACAGAAAAGAGAAATATGTTTTGGAGATGCTGGAGATGAAGGAATAGTTGGTACTGCCCATCAGATTAGCCCTATGAGACAAAGAACAGAAAAGGGAAGGAGTAATTGTGAAAGGAAGGCCTGGAGAAAGGCTTCCAATGGGCAGCCATTTTGCAACATTTTCCAGAGTGTGGGATGGGGCAAATGAAGCAGGCATGCACAGGGAGGTGTCCTCAAACACAGGGTTCTTTATTCACCTGGCCATCCTATCTCACGCTTCTGAGAGACAGGGAAGGGGTTCTTTAGTGCCTATGCCCCCTTGTTGAATAGAAAACAAGGAAGCTCAGAACGCTATTTATTAGGGTTCCATTGGCTGGCAGGGTATTTTGTTGGCCCTAAGCCAAGAGCTCTTTCATTTCACAGCCCCACTAAATCCCAGCCCCAACCCCCTGCCTGTGAATTGGGGCATTTTGGGGAAGTAGTTGCTGTGCTAGTACACTTTTCACAAAGAGAGCCAAACATGGGTGTCAGGGTCCGTTTACATCCCAAGAACATGTCACCAAAGGAAGTAAATGTAATCACTGTAATTTAGAGAGTGTCTAATTAACACATTTGTTAGATAACTACGGTGACTTTACAATTACATCCTAATTAATGAATAATATCCTGTGTATTCATAGGGAGAATGTGACCAAAATTAAGTTGCTAATGAAAAAACAGGGCTCCGATTACACCTGAATCTTGCCAATAAACAAACAGCCTGCCCGTACACCAGGGTAAAACTACTGTGGTTTTCAGCTCATCTCTTCTTATTAAATGTCTTCTTCTAAGCCTGGAGAATAATACATATATTCATACTAACCCCATGCCAAGGTGACAATATTATGTGTGTGTTATTAACAATGCTTACTATGGCAGTTTAAATAACTATGCCTACATTAAAATATAAGGCAGTCAGAAACTTTACACCCATAAAGGCCACAGTTGGGTTTCCTTTAAAAACTAATATTGTCTGGAATCTGAATGTACTTGTTCTTTGAGGATGGACTATTTTTGTTATGATTGTCTACTGGGAAATGACCCATTTTTTTCAGCTAAAGTACAAAACTTGACTAAATGTATCAAGAGAATGTAATATATCTGGCTCTATTCATCTGAGGAGTATAATATTTAAATAGAAAGATCCAATGATTGCCTATTTTGGGAAGGAAGGATAATCTAAAAGAAGGGTTAATGTTTTATAGAACCTGTTGTAGTAACACATTCAATGTATCTGTCCCTGAAGTGTCAAAATAAACTTATGAAATATTTTATAGAATCCTAAGGAGCACAACACGTGTCTATATATTAAGTAGTGGAGAGGGAAAAGCAGAGACCAGCGCTTTTATTCCCATTTTCTAGAAGAAGTTGAGTAACAAAGAAAACAAAGGAATTACTGGAGAAGCACATGAAGCCAGCATAACAGCCAAGATTTAATACTGCAGGCTATTTTGCTATGTAATATGAAAAGGGTTTTAGGCAAGTCCTGGAACAATCTACCACAATGGGAGAGTCAAGAGGGAGTGCTTTTAAGTTGGCAAATAGAATCTGAGTTGTTTCCATAAGTCTGTGACATTCCCCCATTCTCCTCCTCCTAAGATTGCTGTCACGAGAATGTGATGTTATGGGGAATTTGTCAGGGAAGAACTTCCCAGGTAGTCACAGTTAATGGTAGAAAAGAGAATGAAGAATTTCAGATAGCTTTATCCAAGACATTGATGAAGACACACACATGCACGCACGCACGCAATATCCCTGGGCCTGATTTTGTTGACCAATGGGGTCCGAGTGGCATTTTCCCCAGAAGGAAATACATAAATGTGGTATAAATTTTAAGGGCAGCCTGGCAGGGAGCCCACACGTCCTTTAATGAGCTGGCCAGCCAAAGCCCACTCCATAGATTCAGCTTTCATGGACTGGCAGCTGTCTCCACTCTAGTCCAGAAGTGCCTCTCACTAGTCTGAGGTAGTTTGTTAGAAGCTGCAGACTGAAGCAGGTAACTAGTCCAACAGATCTGGCCCAGAATGAAAATAGATGGGTATACAATTTTGCAACTAGAGTGAGCCAGCCTTCCGGCCCACAGATATGGCTTATTTAATGACCTACTATAGAATGAATAGCTGAAGCCTCAGAGTTTAGCTTCACTGGCTTTACTTGTTCTCAGGTTGTTGCTTCCTTCTCTCCAGCTACTGTGAACTATTTTAAGGATGAGATTGTGTCTTTTGTTTTTATGTCTTCATGACTTTGCTCCTATTTTTCCCCTTTTCTACTTTTTCTACCTGAGGAATTTCTTATTCCTCCTCTAAGAGACAGCTAACATGAAATTCCTCTTGGTAGCCTTCCATGACTGCCCCCATGCAAAGTTAGTCACTCCTCTTCCAAAACCATGTTGTGCATTAACCAGATCAAATATATGACAATTACCTGCTCATATGTGGCTTTCTCCTCTGTTAGGTAGTGAATTCCTGAAGGGCGAGGGACATGCCTTGTTTACTTCTGTATCCCAATTATTTATGATAGTTCTGTTCAATCAATAACTGACCAAATAACTTCTATTATCCATATACTGGACATTTTACTACGTGCTGGAGATTCACCAGAGTCCCTGCTATCAAGTTTCTATCCTGGTGGAGAGGACAGTGGTAAATATGTAAAACGACCAAAGTAATTTCAGAGAGTAGTAAGTGCTCTAAAATAAACCGAATATGTTAGTTGAAACTGTGGAAGTAGGAAACTAGGAAACTCTAGTATGTGAAGAACAGAAGGTTTAGGATGGAATCCTTGGTAATTCCAACATTTAAGGCCAGTCAACAGATGAGGAGTGAGAATGAATAGTCAGAGAAGTAAAGGGGAAAGAGATGAGCGTGGTGGTCCCTCCTTTTCCTCCTCCCATCAGTCTCCAGTTACTCTGCCGACTCTCATTCATCTCAGGTTGGAATTGTTGAGGAAAGCACACACGAGGGACCTAAATGGACTTATTTAACTGCTACTGATGTCATCTGATATGAATGCCCTGTGTGTATGACTCATACCAAAAATGCTAATTCTTCCTCTCTTTGGTCTCCTTTGTGGGTTTCTCTGATATTCTCCAACTGAGGGGACCCAGTTATAGTTTCTACAGGATACGTACAACATTCTAGCTGAGGTCACTTTACACCTGGTTGTAAGCCTTCGTTAGTATTATCCTTTTACACTGTAGCTCACAGCTGGTTACTTTTTGTGGGGTTCACATATGGCCTGCAAGAAAATGCAACATTTCTCTGCCATTGGTGAAAATACAGATCACTCTCAATGCCGTACTTTGTCTCTGCACTTTACTAAGCCTCTTTAGCCACAGTCTTTTGACTTCAGATAATTTTCTAGGCACATGTCACTAATACAAAGTTTCATTTTACTCTTTGTAGAATGATAATTGGAAGCCATTGGTGTATTTTGAGTGGAAGAGTGCTATGTGAATTTTTAAAATATTACTTTATTCTGTAGAGATTAGAATATAGGGAGTCAAACACGGAAACAAAACATTTAGGATTCAGTTGCAATAGTCCAAGTGAGAAATGATGGTGGCTTGGCTTGGATGGTACACATCAAGACAAATGGTCAGACTCAAATTACCTTCTGGACTAGAGTAAGTGGGACTTGCTGGTGAATTAAATGGTGAAGAGATGTGTGAGGAGAGAACAAAATCAATTATAAACTCTAGGCTTTGCTTGAGCTAGTGGTCCCATGTTACTTACATGGGGATGACTGAGGAGCCTTTTTTTGGGAGGGAGGGGAATCAAGCATTCAGTTTTGGAAATGCTTAATCCTAAGTGCCTATTAGAAAATGATAGTTAGATTTGAACACAAATCACTGTCCATATCTCCCTCATCCCCTAGACACTGAAATATTTTTGGACTGCTATGTAGGCATTATTTTCAGTAAATATCATTCTTGCATACTCAAAATCTTACATTTTTCAAATGAAATGAAGTTCAATAGCTGGAAATTTAACATGCATCCTTATAATATTACTATAATTTTTATAAGGTCAGATTCAGATCTTATAAAAGACATGGATTTGTCAAATGGAAAGAGAATTACTAGTGTAAACAGAGTAGTAATAACTATTGTATCTATGTAAACTTAACTTTTGCTGCTGGGATTGCTTTTAACTCTTCAGTGTTTAGAAACCTCTACTCACACACTATCTACTAACCAACCAACATTTTCTTCTCCTTATCAAAAAACATCAATATACATTTGCAGCTAAAAACTCTTGAGTTGGTATTGCTTTAGCAAAAAGGCTATTTAACAGTTGTTATAAATTACCCAATGTGTCCACAGATTAGGCCCAGCAGACTTACCTTATGTGTAGATAATACTGGCAATAGGTAATCTCTTAAGGTCTTAACCTTTATAATAATAAACATTTCCACCATCTTTGCTTACTGGTCTTTTAGTCTGAAACCCACTACTTTTTTTTTTTTCTTTTTGTTCTCTATACTCTCTGTGGAATCACTCATAAAACAAGACATTTTCCAATAATTATATTCTGTAAATCTTCCCAAGAAGAATTCTGAAAGCCTTGGATTATCAAATTAACAAAACGCATTTTCTTTAGTCACAGTAGCATAAAGGATGGAGAAAAAAGTAGGTCTTAGCCTCTGTGGGTGACTAGTTAGAAGAAAAATAGGAAATAAATAAGCTAATACTGTGGGTGAGTTTTAAGGATGGTCTTCCAGTGAATGCTTTTGTATGTTTTTCTTTCTTTTTTTTTTTTTTAACTTTAATTAGTTTGAAGCCATATTAGAAGATGTTTTAAATCCACGTTGTAGCCCATCTACTGATAATCTTACGAATAGCCTAAGGGAGTGCATCTGGCTCAGTTTTCAAATCTAAATCTCCTTAAATAGTGCAGCTTCCTCAAAATTTATTATGATTCTCCAGAGAAGATCCAGGGAAGTACATGGAGATGCCCCTCATCTACCAAGGTTGAGGCGCCTCCCTTGGTCAGCTTTGGGAAGTACAGGAGGCGCACCCACCTTTCAGTGAAAAACCTTTCTGGCTATGTCTTCCCCCAGTCTACAGGCATGGGGAAACTCTCAGAGCTATATCAAGAAAGGTCCAAGAATGGAACTATTAACAAGCCATTGACACGTGTCTGCAAATAAAAAGTTGATCATTTTTCACATTTGGTCTTGGCTTGTGAAGGATATAATTTGGGGTTAAAAATAAACATACTGGAACATACATCCTGATCAGAAACATTCATATGCACAGCTGGAAACAGACACAGCAATTTGAAAGTATAATTAAGATTTACCATCTCTATTTATAGAGTACAAGCATAGCAAATTCATTGTCTTTAAATGTGAAGGTTCAGAAAGTGTTAGGGGGAGAAGAAATATTATCTATGAGTAACATGGCATACAGCACATCAAGCAGTCGTTTCTGAATTTAGGGTTAAAGAAAGCAACATAGGGGAAATTGAAGTGCAAATGAAAAACACACACACAAAGGGAAAAAATAATATTCCCATGAAAGCCAAGAAAATAGTCCTTAATCCTCTAAGACAACTATTGTTTCCATGAGTTAGGTAAACATGTCTGCTGAGGTAGAGTATTAATGTGTAGGTATTTAAGACAAAACAGCTGTGGAAATGGAGCGGACGATGTTTTCCTGCAAGTGAATAATTTGCAATGGTAATGAAGCCCCTTTTCCCTAACAAACCCCATTACTTAATAGTCATTAAGTGTCACATGGACAGGCCAATTGCATTTGTTGATAGGAAAAGCCTTGCAAATGAACACATTGCTGCACTATAGGAGAGTTAAAGGAATTTTAATTTTTTATATTCTTAAGCCCTTTATTGCAATATTAATAATAATCAGTTAAAGTAAGTTTAAAAGATTCACAGAATCAATTTACATTTCAAAATGCCGAAATTGTCTAGCTGAGCTACGTGCATCAGATATCTTTGAGATTAGACTTTGGAACATCCCTGGAGGGGACAGTGCTGTGATTTCTTGTGTTTTGTGTATGATTTATAATACTTTTCTATTCTGTCAGTAGGCTGGCCTTGTAGTCAGGTTCTGTAGTCTGTTTATTAAAAACTAGAGGAAAAAAATCAATTACAGATGTATTTAAGAGGGATAGATTAGAGCTTTTTTGGTTGTTTCTTTTTTGACAAATTGATTTACGGAGAGCCTTTTAGTGTCGTCACTAGTCCTCTTCCAGGGTGGGCTCCTGAGCTTAGAATTTTCCTGTAAAGAAGGTAGTTACTTGTGTTTAGGTTTATGGGAAATGCTAAACAATGTGTTTCTCCGTCCGACATCTTTGTTGACACAGTTTTATCTCAAAGGCAGTTCTGTCTCTTACTAATATGCCCAGTTTTGGGGGCACTACAGAAGCTTTATTTGAAAATGTTCTTTTCCACAGCCATATAAGCATTGTTTCAAGAGTTGTTTGAAATAAGGAGCTATTAATACAGTCATTTACAGTTAAGTACATTCTCAGAATCTTTCATTATTTGGATACTTTAAGATAATTTAATGCTTAACTGACATTCAATGTTTGCCTCCTGAATGCAGTGGCATTATGGGAAATAGAGCTCTGTTTCCCAACAGCAGAGTTCTGTTCCTTGCATTTACTTCTGATGCATTAAGAGCATCGTGTGTGAGGCATTAGTGAGAGCGAAGGGTTGATGCTGACAGAGGCTGCCCAGTATATGACTTTAGGATGCACCTAAGCTGGAAGCCTCTTGTAGGTAGAATTGTGGCCTCAAAGAAGTTTCCACTAAATACTCCCCAAGACTGTGTATATAACTTTGTGTATACCTTACATGCTACCTTCCATGACAAAATGGACTTTGCCACGGTTAAGTTACCAATCAGTTGATTTTAAAATAGGGATAGATTTTTTCAAAAGCTTCTGCTGTCTAGCACAGGGAACTATGTTCAATATCTTGTAATAACCTTTAATGAAAAAGAACATGAAAACGAATATATGTGTGTATATTCATGACTGGGACATTGTGCTGTACGCCAGAAATTGACACATTGTAGCTGATGGTACTTCATTAAAAAAAAAAAAAAAACAACTAAAATAGGGAGATTATCCTGAATTAGAAGAGTAAGGCAGAAGAGAAAGTCAGAAATATTTGAGGCATAAGTTTCCTACATGTTGGCTTTGAAGATGAATGAAGCCATGGACTGGGGAATATGGGTGGACTCTAGAAATTGAAAACAATCTCCAGCTGAGAACCAGTAAGGAAATGGGAACTCAGTCCTAGAGCTGCATGGAGCTGAATTCTGCCAACAACCTGAATGATCCTGGAAGCAGAGTCTCCTCTGGAGCCTCCAGAAAAGCCATTGGCCAGCCTCTTGGTTTTGGTCTTGTGACACTCTAAGTCGAATATCCAGCCAAGCCCACCTGGCTACTTGTCCTAGAGAGCTATCAGATAATAAATGGTGGTGGTTTTAAGCCACATTTGTAGTAGTTTGTTACAGCAGTGATAAAAACTAATATAAAGCCATAAGCTGATGCTAGTAACATACAGATTGCTTATTTATAGTCATAGAATCTGCCTGTGTCTATTTTCTTTTGTCTAATACCTGGCAAACCGACTCCATGAGTTCAAAACAGAATTCTTGCTTCCCTTGATACCTGATGATCATTTATATGGACACTTGTTACCTTTCTTCCCCACTTAGCCACTACCTTTGCACCATGTGCTACAGTTACTTACTGTAGTAAGTAACTACTCCCACCCTGTTTCTGCTCATCAGTCTGGACCATAACAAATAAAACTTCTTCCCCATACAATTTAGACTAATATCTAGAATGCAATAAAAATATCCAGTTCATTTTTCCTTTTTAAATCTTTATTTTGAAATATTTTTAAGTTTATAGAAAAGTTGAAAAGATAGTATCATTAAAGACTCTTTTGAAATGGATTTCAAAGGCTGATGAGAAGTTTGAGGATGGTGATCTGTTAGGTTCATATCACATAATCTATTGAATTGTATCAATGAGCTTGAAGTCGGCCTAGACATGGCTGGGTAGAAGAGCTATTTCACTTCCCTAAACCAGGATACATTGTCACAGCAGTAGCAACCTCACTGGCACTGTCACCCAGTGAGAAAGAGCATTAAATAATGGGTCATAGAGGGGAAAGAAAACACTTAAAGGGCTTAAAATGTAAATTAAAAGGAAAAACATATAAAGAATATAAATAAGCAAACTTAATTCTCTTTAACTTTGTGGAAAATCTCTTTATGGAAGGGATATAAATGGTTTGCTCATGTTTCTTTAATGTTTTTCAAGCTGCCATTTCATAATATGAGTTTCCATCATCTTAGCACACTGACAAATTGCACTAAATTCCATTTGGTTGGATATGGAAATGTTAATGTGAGGTCAAGGAAAACAGTGGTCACACTTAGGTATTTCTGTACTAACAATGCACATTGGACTTCTTTAACTCCAGGGGCAACCCTGCTGCCTCTGGAAACTTCCTTGCAGGCAAAACAAGAAGTCTTGGCCACAATCTCTCAATGGGAACCTTTCTCATCTTTATGATTCAGAGTAGGAATGACAAAGTTGTCAAAAAGATGGGTTTGGCTCTGGCATGGGAAAAGGAAAGCAAAAAGTTGGGGCATGGATGTGGAAAGGCAATGGAGGAAGTGTGGCAACTTAGAGAAGAGATCAGCTATATTCTTGAAAGAGTTGGCTGCTGATTCAGCCAGAAAGACCTGTTTGACAGGTGTTAAACTAGGGGTTTTCATTGAAAAGCTGTCTGTGCTAAAAGATGAACTTGAGTGGTGTCCAGAAACAGCAGACAACTATTAGCAAATTTAGTATCAATTAGGATCCTGTTTACAGTTCTTTTGTGTAGAGTAACCATTTCTGTACACTTTATTCAGATACAGACCCATTATTCTGTGAAAATATTAAAGGTGGATGTTCCTCAGGAAGTGGAAATATGCAATTCACTTGTGTAAGTAAAAGCCATGCCTTTTTTTTTATTGAGTTATAGTCAGTTTACAATATTGTGTCAATTTCTGGTGTACAGCACAATTTTTCAGTCATACATGAATGTACACATATTCATTTTCATATTCTTTTTCACCATTAGCTACTACAAGATCTTGAATATATTTCCCTGTACTATGTAGTATAAACTTGTTTATCTATTATAAGCCATGCCTTTTTAAACTGATAGTCATGACTGGGTGTGATAAAGGAAAGGGGGTGTAAATTCAAACAAAAGTATCATGACACTAGATGATAGAAATGTAAACAGGAGGTCAATGAGTGCATCTTTTAGTAGCTTTGTCTTCCTTATAGATTCTTTCCCAAGTCCTGCCTTGATCTGGGATAGCTAAGCATCTACATATACCAGATTGCAAATGATCCATCTGAGTTTTACTTTCCTGAAGATCTGAAAGCAGATCCCTCATCTAGTCTCTTTAATCGCCCTTTTTTTGTTAACTCAGCTTAATAATCAATTGAGATCCATGGGTGAGAGAGGAAGGAGAAATGTGAAGATCTAAGAATAAACAGAACCTTCTTCTTTCTTTGTTTGAATTGTACTTAAAATAGAAGTGCCTGGGGGACTATTGCGGAGGGCTGCAAGGGTGGTTTAAGAAAGATTTGGCTGCGTGACAAGAGCTACAATTGAGCAGACTTCAAATCTGAGGGTCTTATTTGCTTCTCTCCTGGAGGTACTTCACAATAGCACATTATTGTTTGGTGTACATTTTGAGAGATTCTCAGATGGACTAAAGGTACCTCTTAAATACCTCAGCAAGCCCACTATACTATCCACTTTCTAGGGCTCTACAATTTTCAGAAGCACTTCAGCTTCCTTGATGCTGCATTCCTGAGTCACTTCCTTGCTCTACTGTAGATCTATTTAGTATGGATAACTTTGCAGTTTTCTGTCTGGCTACAACCGTGATGTCACAAATCAGTCTACATGTCTAGAATGTAAGGAGGGAGGATGGGACTTTGAACTCTAATGGACAAAAAAGAAAAGTAAATGAAATAGCTTCCTCAGTGGTAAGAGAGCTGATAGAAAAACAGATGAAATAGTGACAAAACAAAAACAAAAAAGCGGATTATCCATACGCTGCATTGAAATAGTACCTTCTGCCTCTGTGTGTTGCTGGGTTTTTTCCGCTAAGGTCTACCTGATAGAGATGTGCAGCCATTCCCAGCAGTGCAGGTATTGGGAGAGAGTCAGGTCAATAGAGGAAAAAACATAAAATGTATGTAATAAAAAGGTGAAAGGAAAGTCTATATGAATTTTAAAAATCAAGGCAGAGCAAAGAAGAAACTTGGTACATTTCACAGCTGCTATGGAAATTTAAATACTGAGGTTTAGAATAAGTTTTTACAGGTTGGGGAATCAATATAAACCTAGGGCAAAAAACACAGGCAAAACCAATGTACCTTGAGGCAATTAGATGAAGTGCCAGGGACTAGCGCTTTTGACAGGACTGGCCTGAGGCCAACCCATGTTTGAGCTGTTTTCTTTTGTTCTCCTTTCTTCTTGAACTTTTTGCCCTCTGTCTCATCCTCGGGGGGCCTCTCTCTTACTGATGACAGCTAGCTAATCTGGTAAACAAATTCTTAATGACGGATTAAAGATGTAGTGAAAAGAACACAGGCTTTGGTGTCAGACAGGCCTGGGCTCAGATCCCAATTCTGCCTTTCTCTTAGTCCATTTCTTAGGTATGTGGTCTTGGATAGCTTTCTTCAAGTATCTTAATGTTTTTTTTTAAATAGGAATAATCATGTCCACCACACTGTGTTGCTGTAAAGATGAAAGTAATGTCTATAAAGCATCTAGAAGAGTACTGTGGATACAGTAAGTGCTTAACAAATGGAGCAGCTTTTTTGCACTCAGTACACTCTTCTCAAGATTATAATTTCCTATCAGTCTTTCATTCATTATAACAGGAAAATCTAGTAGATTTCAAGGGCCAGGAATGAGCCTTTTATGTCATTATCATTCCTAACATTTGTTAAGTTTGTACAATGTATGGGGTCTCTTGTTAAGGGCTATAATAAACAATTTCATTTAATCCTCATAACAACCCGATGAGCTAGATGCCATTACTATTTCCATTTTCTGAAAGAGGAAAGTAAGGCACAGAGGTTATAAGTAACTTGCCTAAGGTCACTGAGCTAGAAAATGGAGCAACCAAGACTCTAATGTTCTACTCAAACATGGTGATTCTAAGAGACTCTCTGCTGCTTATAACAATAAGACTCCTGCAAAGGGTCACCAAGGAACTAAGTTTTTACATTTGGAAAATGACTGCTGTGCTCCTGTTGAGATGATCCAACCAAGAAATTGAGCTCTCAAGGGTTAAAACCCATAATGATAAAAAAGTAGCTACCATTTCTTGAGTACCTATCACGTACCGGGCACCATGTTATGCACTCTATATACAAGATTGTATTTAGTACTTACAGCAATTGTGCAGTGTGATGTTAATCTCATTTTGTAGATGAAAACACGGAGGCTTAAGAAGGTCAAGTAACTTGCTCAGGATTACAGGATTAAGAAGTTGTGGCACTAGGATGCAAGCCCCTGGCTGTCGTCTTCTAGGCTGTGTCAAGGACCTTGAGTCTTTCCCATGCGTGCATGTGCAGGCGAGAACGATGCTGCTCGCTGCTCCCCTGAGCGCTGCTGCCTCAGCTGGGAAGTTCAAATCCAGCTTTCAAAGCCATTTTCCATCAGGGCTAACTTGTACTAATCAGCGAGGGGATTCACTTAAAAGTAGCACTTTGAAAGTAACCCCTTTAATGTTTTTAACATTAGGAAGGAATTTTGTGAGGGCTTCTTTATTTTTTTTTCCTTTCCCTTTTATTTTAGTATGAATCATACTGCTGGTTAGTTTCACTGAGAACCCACTATAATCTGACTCCATCCCCAATGATAATAAAATGGTTACAGGGAAAGATTTGGATTCTATGTTAATGTTTGATTTTGGAAATTTGTTTATTGAAGTTTTAATAGAATTTTTAGTAACTATAATAAACATACACAAAATTGGAGTTCTTCATCGCCTGAACTCGTATAACTCGTATGGACTGAGGAAGTACTTGATACCTGAAGCTATGTTAGGCATTAAGAATTCAATTATGAGAAGGATGGGTTGTGTTCCTACTCTCACAGAGCCTGCTGTTAGCAATAAGACCTACCTGATTCTACTCCTTATTCACTCATTCATCATGCAGTTACCGAGCATGTGCTGCGTGCCAGGCACTGTGGATAAAAACAATAGGTCAAATAATCCGCCCAAGGTCAAAGTGGTGGAGCCAGGCAGTTCTGCCAGAGCCTGCACTCATAGCTACTATGTTAAACTGCTTACAATAGTTAAAGAGAAACATTCCCTGCCTTTAAGGAGCTCATAGTCCAGCAAAAACTAAAAATTTAAATCAAGCAGTTCTAATACATTGCAATCTAAGATATGGAATTTATAGCATATCATGAGAGCACATTATAAAGCTATCTAACATGGTCTAGAGTGTTTCAAAATGAACATCTAAACTGAGACTTGAAGGATGCGTGTTAACTATCAAGGTAAAGGGAGAAACAGAATAAGTGTGTAGGTGGACAGGGGCCAAAGGCTGGGGAGGCTCACCGGGAAAAGTGTTTCAAGTGGAGGGAACAACATATGCTAATAGAAGTTAATTTATTATAACATATTTCATGCTGTTGGGGAAAGGTATTATTTGAGGCTGGAGAGTCAGTCAGGTTTGAGATCATGCAGGTTTATTTAGGTTATGTTAAGAAATTTGGACCTTATCCAAAATGTAGTATGAATCCACTGAACGGATTTAAGTGAGGGAGTGACAGTAATTTGCATTTTAAAATGATCCCTCCAATAATAGTGTGGAGAATGGAATGATGGGACAGGAAGGCCAGTTAGAAAGTTGTTTTCCTCAGTCAGTAGCTGAATATATGGGACATACCTGAACAGTTCCCATTTCCTTCTTGGGAATTTTTTGTGATGATAGTTACCCAAACTTCCTGGTTTCTGCGGCCCTGACTTTTCCTGTTCCCCAAAAGTACATGAAACCAGCATGATATTTTTGGCTTAAGATCTAATTTTAGTCATTGCTTCAGAAGGGAAGAATAAGAAGTCACATTTTTGTAGCTATTTCTATTTATGTTTTTAGTTTAGAAAAAAATGCTAATTGAATAAAAATCCCTTATATTTGGTTCAGTATGATACAGTTAAGCACTTTTTCGGAAGGGTATTAGTCTCATAAAGTTCTGAGGCATAACCAAGTATGAAACAGCTTAGTATAAGACAGAGCTAATATTCCAGTCTTGTTATCTGCTTGCTTTATCCCACTGCCTCTAGATAAGATGTTGTGTGGTGATTACTTTGCTCACAGCTGAAAAGTAAGTAAGCCAAAGGCATTGCTCAGAAAGGCAAAATGTAGAGTTCATGCAACTGTGTAAGATAATTGCTTGAATTTCATATTTCAGGCCAAATATTGTACCTTGAATAAATATATAATATAGCTCAACAATGGCATATTTCATATGTTCCCCAAAGATATCTGGAACTTCTAGAATCTAGACAAGAAGAGGTGAAAAAAGGATAATTATGTTGCATTAAATCCACTTGACTGAACTAAGGTCTCGAGAGACCTTAACCACAGTTCACAGCACTTCAGGTATTCTTACCAAGTTGTTGAAGGCTCTGTGCTGAAGGACTGTTTTGTCATGAATAGACCAACATACTGGATGGGAAGACTATACCTGAACTCAATCTATGCCAGAGTTTACCATCATTAGTGTAACACATACACACATATACACATACTTAACACTAAGAGGTGGTAAGTTTGAGTTGTAAATAGTAACACATCTGAGAAAAAGAAGAAAAGTGTAATTGATGAAATATGGTGTATTCCTTCTGACTTTAGAATTCAGAGAGCAAATACTCTCATGAAGCAGAGACAGCTTGTCTAATGTTTCTTACTTACCCACAAAGACTTACAAAGCATGACCTTGACTACTACTTCTGTTTGCCAACTGGCAGTGCTGAAGCTGTGTGGGGCTGAGGTCGTCTTTAAGGGCCAATGGATTCACCTTTGCTGCTTTGTGTCTAAAAGAAGCTTTGTGTCATCTATGCCCTTGGTGACTTAGCACCACATCAGCTGTCAGAAGAGTGGTGACAAAGATGTAAAGTAGACTGTTCTTCCTGAGAATAATCAGTTTAGCTGTGAGTCAACATGTTCTTTGTACAACCCTTCCTTCTCCCCCTTTACATCCCACAAAGTTAAGAGCTTAGCACTTCTTTTCCCTAAGGTGCACGTGGGAAGCAATGGAGTATAATGGAAAGAACATATGATTAGGAGACCTGCCTCTGCTGTGTCTGTGACATTTGGAAGTCATTCAACCTTTCAGAGCCCCAGTTTCCAATTTTCTTATTTATAAAATGGGAATAATAATTATTGCCCCATAGAATTATTGAAACATGGACATAATTGTGAAAGCACTTTGTAAATGCTAAGTAACTACAGTCACTCAGATTCTCTGGGACTCAAATTTCCCTATCTGGAAAATGAATGTGTTGGAAAAGATGACTTCTAAGTGTGCTTACAACACTAACGTGTGATCATCTTAAATGTCATAAAATCATTCTGTTTTATAAAAATATTTACTCAGATTATTTTACAGTCAAGAAAGTGATAATATGTGTTGATGGCCCATAGCTCTAGGGGAAAGTAGACCACAAGTAGAGAGAGTGATCAAATGCCAAAAGGGATACTGTAAGCAGATGCAGACAAGTGACTTACAGATTTCAGCACAATAGGGATAGAGGTAATGAAACTGAGAACAAACAAAACAGAGAATCTCCTCCCTCCCAAAAGCTTGCTGTAAAAACAAATCGAGTGCATGTAAGGAAGGAAGGGAAAAAAAAATCTTCAGTGCCAGGAAGATGATAGTTATTTATCAGTCTCTACTACAGTAACAGAGGCTCAGATAGCTGGCAGGGTATTAAATAGAAGTCAGTGGAGATGGATTCTGCCAGGCCAAGGGACCTTGGGGACAGACCTTTCAGCCACAGCCTGAGTAGCACCATAGTGCAGCTATGTGATGGATGACAACTCCAGTGGCATGGGAATTAGCTGTTTTAAGCCACCTTGGTGAGTGGCTGGGAGGTTCATATGTGCCACGGAAACAGTCAGCCAGCACTGACAGGGGTGGCTTCTTGCCTTGCCATTTGCCACAGGTATCTGGATAGTGGAGGAAGATCTGCTCAATTCTGATTAAAAGAATTTAAGAGAGCCATGATACAAAATGCATCCATTTAAGTCATTTATTGTGAACCTACTGTGTACTTGTGCTTGGTGCTAGGAGTGTAGCACAAACAAGAGTCCTGTTCTCATGGAGTTTACTTTCTAGTTTGTGGAACATAACAAAATAAGTAATAGGTAAAAATAAATGTAGTACATTAGTTGGTGATAAGTGATGTGGAGAAAGATAAATCAGAGAGGGGATAGGGAGTATGTAAGGGGTGGGTTGGGGGTTTATAATTTTACATAGGGTGGTGAGGATTGACCTAACTGAGAAGGCTGCTTTTGAGTAAAGACCTAAAGAAGGTGAGATTAACTGTTCTGCTATCTTAGAAATGAAAAGTTTAGGCAATGAGAATATGAAGTACAAAGGGACTTGCAGTAGGAGTGTGACTGGTATGTTTGGGGGAACAGTGAGCAGGTCAATGTGGTTGCAAAAGAACCAGCAAGGCAGACAATAGTAGGAAGAAAAGATCGAAGGTCAGATTAAGTAGCCTCAGATCATTGTGAGGATATTGGCCTTTAATATGGGTGAGATGAAAGGGTATTGGAAGTTTCTAAACAAAGAAGTGATACTATATAACTTAACAATTTAAGAGTATCACCTTGCTGTGTGATGAATAAACTACACGGAAGTAAAAGAGGAAGTTGTGAGACCAATTAGGAGACTACTGCAATAATCCAGACGAGAGAAGAGAATTTTAGAACTAAGTAGTGATGGAGGTGGTGAGAACTGATTGAATTCTGGATATATTTTGAAGGCAGAATCATGAGGATTTTCTGACATATTTGATGTGAGGATGTTAAGAAAGAGATGGGTCAATGATTACTCCAAAGATTTTGGACTTGTGGGTAAAAGGGTGCAGTGGACAGTAACTGAGATGGGAAATAGTGTGAGGAACAAGTTTTAGGGGGATGATCACGGGTTCAGTTTTGGACATATTAAGTATTAAATTCAATTAGAGATGTCAGGTAAACAATTGTTTATATAAGTCTGATTTTAGGAGAGAGGTCTAGGCTAGATATATACATTTGTGAATCATTAGCATATAGTCTGAATGAGATCTTCAAAGGAGAGAAATACATATAGAAAAGATAAGAGGTGCATGGACTAATACTTGAGGCAAGGTAACATTAAGGAGTCAGAAAAATAAAGCACACATAAGTAAAGATTGCTTGTTCTAATAAGCAGTTGCTAAATGGCTTAAGAAAACAGACACTTGTATCTTAAGGTAAATTCCAAAATGAATGCTACTGATGGGGGTGTGGGGGGTTTTTCCGCAGTGATCTAACTCACATTTCCACTATCTTTAATTACCTTGCTTCCCAAATGATCACAATCACAGCATTAAATTTCATCGTACTGCATCAGACTGGTAGAAAAGAAATGAATTTGGAGGGTAGTGAGTGGAGTACTTTATGGGCCAGGTTTGAAATATGAGCATATAACTTATACTCACTGTCCACTAACAATCATGTGGCTACAAAGAACTGTGGTAGGGGGGCGGGGAGACAGGGAAATGTACTGGAAGTATGTGCCAAGGAAGTAGAGGAAATGAGTTTCATGAACATCTAGCCGGTCTCTGCCACACGGAAAAACTAGCAAAGAAGATTGAAGATAAGTGGTCAGTGAAATAAATGAATCAGGAGTGAATTACAAAATAATTTTTTTTTCCTGGAAGGAGAGAATTATGGATTGAGTAAGATGGTACATAAAAATTAACCATTGGATTTAGCAAGGCATAAGTCAATGGGAAGCTTATCAAGAGCAGTTTTGGCTGAGAAAGTCTAACTGGAATAGATTCTAGAGAGAATGAAAGGAGAGTGGTCAGAAGCAGTGTAATAATATGGACAACTATTTTGCTAAGTCTGTTAGCACTTTGAACCAACAATGGCCATTGGCAACCTAGCATTGTACATAAGTAGCTCTACTGAAGAAAATGTTTCTGAGCTTTACATAGTGGCGATAAAGATTGTGGACAATTTTCTTGGCTCTACCTAGACAAGATGGTGTCCAGACAGACCTTCAATATGAATCAAAAAAAAAAAAAAAATGCCAGGAAAATGATGTCACCAAGACAGCAGATTAGAAGATCCCAGCCTCCATCATTGAAGCTCTAGAACAAGAGAGGGAGAAAGAGATAGAGAGCTTATTTAAAGAAACAATAATTTAGAACGTCCCGAAACTAGGGACTGAGCTAAACATCTAAATTTATGAAGCTAATAGATCACTACAAAATTTCAATCCAAATGTATTATCCAGCCATAAAAAAGGAGGAAATCCTGTCATTTGTGACAACATGGGTGAATCTGGAGGACATTATTCTAAATGAAATAAGTCAGACAAAGGAAGACAAATGCGTATGATCTCACGTGTTGAATCTAAAAACATCAAACTCAAGAAACAGAGTAGAATGGTGGTTGCCAGGGACTAATGGGTTGGGGAAATGGGCAGATGCTGGTTAAACGGTACAAACTTTCAGTTATAAAATGAATAAGTTCCAGTGCTTTCATGTACAGCCTGGTGAGAATGGCTTACAGTACGATATTGTTTGCTTGAAAGTTGCTATGGAGGTAGAGTTTCAATGTTCTTACCACCACAACAAAATTATAATTATGTGAGGTAAAGGATGTGCCAACTAACCTTTTTGTGACAAAGCATTTCACAATATATGTGTATCAAATTATCACATTGTATACCTTAAAATTACACTATGGTTTATGCCAATTATATCTCAATAAAGCTGAAGAATGAAATTAGTACCACAATGATCTAGGAACTCAATTTGGAATACTGGTTTCTTTCTGACAATGATATCGATATTCTTGACAGAGTAAAAGATAACATAGTTTGACTTGTAAACCTATGAAGATTCTATCCAGTCTTTTTCTTCATGAGCATCTATTGAATCAAATCTTATGATTAATCCATTCTGTGCACCTGAGGTCAGCTGAAAATGAGAAAGAAAATTCACAATAATAATCTTGTATAACTCCTTAAACTGTAGATCGGGAAACTGAAGCCCTGGGAAAGGAAGTGATGCATCATTAGTAAGTGATAAAGATAGAATTTGAACCTAGTACTACTGATTTCTTAGGCCAGGGCTTATACCCTTCAACCAGTGGTATTCATTGTTTTGTTGCATTATACCACACAGAGGAAATGATAGCCATACTTATGACCCCTCAATGATCATAGGAAATGCAGAATTTGTGGGTCCTAGCCGTAATTCCACTACTTTCTTTTCCATATATCCAAATGCAAGTAAGGAAAGAGGAGGGTAAACTTGAGTTCACTTTAATTCATATTTATTTATTTATTTATTTATTTATTTATTTATTTATGTATATTGAAGTACAGTCAGTTTACAATGTATCAATTTCTGGTGTACAGCATGTTTCAGTCATACATATACATATATATTCCTTTTCATATTTTTCATTAGAGGTTAGCACAACATATTGAATATAGTTCCCTGTGCTATACAGAAGAAAATTTTTGCTTATCTATTTTATATATAGTAGTTAGTATTTGCAAATCTCAAACTCCCAATTTATCCCTTCCCATCTCCTTCTCCCCTGGTAACCCATAAGTTTCTTTACTATGTGAGTCTGTTTCTGTTTTGTAGGTGAGTTCATTAGTGTCTTCTTTTTTCTTTTTTTAGATTCCACATATAAGTGATAATCACTTGGTATTTTCCTTTCTCTCTCTGGCTTATTTCACTTAGAATGATGATCTCCAGATTCATCCATATTGCTGCAAATGGCATTATTTTATTCTTTTTTATGGCTGAGCAGTATTCCATTGTAGAAATATACCACAGCTTCTTTATCCAGTCATCTGTCGAATGACATTTAGGTTGTTTCCATGTCTTGGCTATTGTATATAGTGCTGCTATGAACATTGGAGTGCATGTATCTTTTCAAATTTGAGTGCCCTCCAGATATATGCCCAGGAGTAGGATTGCTGGGTCATGTGGTAAGTCTATTTTTAGTCTTTTGAGGAATCTCCATACTGTTTTCAATAATTGCTGCACCAAACTACGTTCCCACCAACAGTGTAGGAAGCTTCCCTTCCTCCACACCTTCTCCAGCAGTTATTGTTTGTGGACTTTTTAAAGAGTTTGCAAATATCTCTGCTTTAAAAGATACTAATAACACTTGTGAAACCTTTCACATTGCCACTGAGATCTGCTGTATGATGCCTTTTTTTTTGTTAAGGAATATAAAGATGCATGTAGAACAGAGGCAAATTTTTTGGATATTTTAAGACAGAACCTCAATTTTCTTCAATAATCCGGATATTTATTTTACCCATTAAGAAATAACTTTAAGGGTGGATTTAGATCTTCTCTAATTGCCTGGTATCCATGTGGTTGTCCTCAGATTCTCCGTCAACTTTGACTGGGAAAGCATTGCCTTTGCAAGCAAGCCATACCAGGAGTAATCAGGTTGTGGAGGAGCTGTAAACAATAGGCCAAGAACAGCAGTATGGTTTTGAGAATAACTTTTGTTGACTAAAATAAATGCACAGCCTAAAGTTGAGAGTTATGTTTTATTTGGCGAGAGGACTTGAGCCGGGATGACAGCCTCTCAGATGGCTCTGAGGGACTGCTCCCAAGAGGTAGGGGAGGAGCTAGGATATACAGGAACTTTACAACAAAGACCAGGTAGTTGAAACATTAAAAGATTACTTGTTAACTAAAGAAAAGCAGGCATCTCAAGTTAAAGAATTTAGCGCTTTTCTATGTATGGGAGGGAGCAAACATTTGGGCTCATTGAATTCATCCCTTTGACAAGCACCTAGCTGTCTAGGGTGAGTATTCTGTCCTTTCTTATTCTGAGTCCCCTCAGGGTGCACCACTGTGAGTGGCTGCAGAGGCTGGGCTGCAGGCTTGTCTTCACTGGGGGGTGGCGGCAGCCGCTGATGAGTTGATGGCTTCAGCATTCTTTGTTTACTGATATGGTTTGCACTTTCATGATATCTACATTAAGCAATGTGAACTTACCCAAGAATGCAAGGCTCTTATTTGAATGAACAAAGTAAAATGTACATTGGTTCCCAATAACTTAGGATCTTATAAGAAGAATTTTTATTTATATAATTTACTTAGGTGAATGGTAACTACATTAAGAACAAATTAAAATATAATTCAGTAATCTATTTTCTTAGCAATCCCCCTGGCTAAGGTTGTATAACATTTTGGCATCCCAAAGAAGGAAGTGAGACTTTGGGCATTTGATTTATTGCATAGCAGCATCATTTCAACCTAGGCTGCTAGGTTGTGGCTCAAGAGAGCTTAAGAGAGAGCAGTCAGGGAGGACAGAAACAGGTAGTGTCAGTTGGTATTCACAAAGATACCACAAATTTATTGGTGCTAACTATATTTAGGTTGGAAAGCAAAAATATTTTCATTAACCATTAAGTGGTTAATGCATTGAAATATTCTTTCAAGTGTTAAAAATAATTAAAAAAGTAATAATTTCCCTTTAAGGAATAATTTGGCATTTACAGAAAGAAATATTGCAAAATGAGTATTTGACTAAAAAGAGAATTTTCTTTGTAGATGAAGCTCTCATTAGATAGGATGGGGAAATAAAGAGATTCTGGGACTGGATTATTTGGAGAAGAATGAGTAGAAGGTAAACCATATCAATAATTTAGTTACTTGGGTAACCATAACCACATTAGAGGGGGAGAGTGATAGGATCTTGAGAAGCCTGACAGGATCTTGAGGAGAAGCTGATTGCACTTCCTTTTATGTTTCCAGACAGACTGGAAAAGGGCAGACTAAGAAATGGAGGAAATAGGGAAAACAGTTTAAGATTTTACTGAAAATCACAATAATGAAAAGTAATAATCTAAGGACAGGGTGAAGGGTGTCGACTGAAATAAAATGCACAGTCTAAAAGTTGAGTTATGTTTTATTTGGCAGACATTTCTGAGACACGAACCCCATTGAGCCCGGGATGACAGCCTCCCAGGTTGCTCTTAGGGACTGCTCCGAAGAGGTAGGGGAGGAGCCAGGATATATGAGTTTTACAACAAAGACCAGGTAGTCAGAACATTAAAGATTACTGTTAAAGAAAACCAGACATCTCAAGTTAAAGAATTTAGCGTTTTTGTATGTATGGGCTCATTGAAATCATTCCTTTGACAAGCATTTAGTTATCTAGGGCCAGTATCCTGTCCTTTCTTATTCTGAGTCCCCGCGAGGGCACCATTGCGGGAGGCTGCAGAGGCTGGGCTGTAGGCTTGTTTGCACCCTGAGCTCACTGTCGAGGGTGGCGGCAGCCGCTGATGAGTTGATGGCTTCAGCATTCTTTGTTTACTGATATGGTTTGCAGTATGTTTCGTTCGCAAGGGTCAGACAAGCTACAAGGTGCTCAACTAATAACCACAATGGAAGACTGTGGATGTGGGGCTTTAACATCAAAGTTACAAACTGCTTGCTTTTGTTGCACGTAAATGACTAGGTCCAAAAGCCTCTTTACAGAGCCTAGAAGCACATTAGGAGAAAGAATTTAGCATATTTCCTTAAGTCCAAACAAAAATCAAAGTTTAAGAAAGATATCAAAGTAGCTTATTTTAATAAAACTGATGAGTTGCCTTGTACATCGATTTTCTATTTCTTTTAATCTTGCTCCAGGCATATTTTTCCCTAAGGATTATGAAACGTAGATATCAAATTGTGTTACCTTGGAATATAATAGACCAATGATTTATCTTTCACACCTCTCACTTATGCACCCCTGAGAAAAATGAAAACTCTGCACTACTCCATCAGAAATGATCAGTACCCACCAGCAGAAGCTGCCCAAATTTTAGTCATCAGGATTAAGAGGATAAAATGGTCTCTACAGAAGAGATAGCAAATATTTGACATTTGAAATACCACTTCCCTTTTCCTTCAGCCATGGGCATGATAAATTAATCATGGGATTCTTTCTGGCTGGGCCAGGAAATAGCGTTAGAATTCCTTAGCAGTACCCTAGGTGGCCACTACAAACAATAGGAATTTGCATATGAAAAGAAACCTAGTGCTATCCGGGCTCTAGAAGGTGTTCTTTGTGAAAACCAATCAACCTTATGACAAACTTCACAGAAGGCATTTCTGTTTGAAATGAAAGGGAAAAATTTACGTCTTCCAAAGTTTCCAATTTCAAAGACATTTGGACTCGGTGGATAACTAGAAGAGGGTGTTAAGATTAGTGTGATTAGTGGTACCATTTCTCTTAACATTCTCTACTAATTCATTGGTAAATACATTTTATTTCAGAATAGGATTCCATATGTATTGCAAGAGCAGAGCCAAAAGATTACACAGTAGAAATGTGTTATTCAAAATGTTCTTAAATGAATTTCAGTAAACAGTTCTTATTTCTTTTTTACTTCACTTACAGCAATTGTTGCCAGAGAATAGGTTCTTGTCTCGCGCAGGAAAGAAATCAAGCGCGAGGTATAGTAAAGCGAGAGTAAGTTTATGCAGGGAGAGGCACACTCCATAGACAGTCAGGTCTGTCTCAGAAGGCAGAGCAGCTTAGGAGATACACACTCCATAGGCAGAATGCAGGCCATCTCAGAATGCGGGAGGGAGAGAGACCGAGAGGTGTGGGGGTGTTTAGTTTAAAGTAAAAGCAGATACACACTCCATAGACAGAGTGTGGGCAGTCTCAGAAGGCAAGGCAGAGAGCAACCAGGAGGTGAACACTTGTTAGTTCTTATGGGCTTGGTAATTTCATATGCTAAGGAGTAGGAGGGTTATTCCAACTAATTTGAGGAAGGGGCAGGGATTTACATGAACTGGGCCCCCGCCTATTTTTTGGCCTTTTATGGTCAGCCTGAGAACTGTCATGGTGCCTGTGGGTGTGTCATTTAGTATGCTAATATATTACAATGAGCCTATAATGAGTCTCAAGGTCTACTGGAAGTCGAATTTTCTGCCATCTTGGTTTTAACCAGTGTGTCCTGTCCTCAATTGCTGTGCCATTCCTTCAGTGCTTGTGCCCTGCCCCGTTCCCTCCTGTGTCACAATTATTGACCAAATTGCAGTTACCACCATGGAACATTTAAAGAATTAAAGAAGCTAAAAACAGCCTGTAGTGTTCTTGTTATCATTTGTAACTGTAGAGATTTTAGTGCTTTTTTTTTTCCAAACTCCTTACTATTTTCATATATATATATATATATAAAATTTAACTCAGGGATGGAATGAAAAAAACAACGTGCAGCATGATTTCCCATTAACACTCCTGATTGGCATCATTTGCAGTTTACACCCTCCATTTAGTAGCTCATTAGCTTTCTAGAAAACCAGTTCCATCTTCTGTGGGTAACATACTGGAGTATGTTGGAAAGCTAAGACTTTTTTCTTTTCTTTTTTTGTGGTATTTACAAACAATATTTTGTCTTTGCAAACTCATTTTAATGTGTTTTGCATCAGGTAGAACTTTTTTTTTTTTCCATCATAGTTAGCCCAAAGCAAAGTCGGTCAGTCATGGTTTAAACTCCTAAACCCTTTTTTCTTTCACCCTTCGTGTTTTTCACTCCCCTTATCCTTCATCCCATCACGTATTCTGCTTTTCCTGCTACAGGTATTGTGTGTTTCCATATTGTCTTCAGGACACCTAGGCTCTTTGACTGGGGCTCTTTATTCAAAGCTGACCTGTCTTTCTCCTTTCCATGCCTTTTCTCCCATTAAAATATATATGTCTAATGGCTCAGTCTTTAAGATATTGCTGGGATACTGTAGCTAACTGGTTATATTGATTTATAATATGGAGTTACTCTCTATTTCATGTGGTTCTCCTCCCATGGCTTAACTAAATAAGGAAACATAAGGTCTTGGGTCAGACTGGTGGAAACACAAATCTGGAGCAAGGTGTTTGCAGTACTACTTCCATCGCTCCAGTTAAGAGTATAGCTGTGTCACTTCTGTGAAGAAAACTTTGGTAGCACATGGTGATGATCAAACTTGAATATGCCTGGATATAATTAATGCAAAGCTTCCACAGAGAAATCACCAGGTATGTTGTGTGATCTGGAGAAGAGAACACTGGACTGGGAGTTAGAAGATCTGGATACTGACTAGTTAAGACTGTGCCTCTTACTAGCCCTCACACCCAGGAACTTGGTTTCTTCATCTGCTTTCCACCAGCAGCTGTTAAAAGCTTAAACTGAGGTAATATAGGTAAAAGCTCTTTGGAAACTGTCAAGGGTAGCATCAATAAATATGTAATTATTATTGTGTGCAATAGTCATCCTATGACCCCCCAGTGCTTTTAATAAAGTTCCAGGCACAAATAAATTTCACATCTTCCTCCTAGAGTTTATGGGTGGCTTGTCTGGATTAAATAATTTCTTGCCTGCTTGCTTTCTCAAGAAAATACCATTGTCAACAGGCACACCTGGACTGATACAAGTACTGTGTTCCCTGAGGTGACAGCTTGACATGTGGATTTGAAATTTATGACCAAGATTCAGTGTTTTCTGTGGCTGTTTGTGTTCAAATTCCCAGGACATCCAAATGCTCTCTGGTATGCCGAGCTTCAGATAAGTTCTAAAATTACATGGGGCCAGTCTGTTGGGCCGGCCTCTGTGAACCTCACAGTCCCAGCATTCGTGTCCTTTTCCATGCTAACTCATCAGCTTTTAGGGTCATGTGTTGAAACTGAATGGTGTCCTGCTTGGAATCCCTCATACTGGATTGATACTTAGTAGGCAGGGAGAGACTTTTTCCTGGATAGTGACATATATGCGACATCAGTTATTCCTACAAAACAGGTTGAGAAAGGACAAACAAATTCAGTTCAGATTGAACTAAGAAGGCGGTATTTCATGGTAGCTGAGCACATAGGTTTTGGGAGTCAGCCATGCTTGTTTTGTTGAACCCAAGTTCATGTGCAGTGACACACAATGAGGACTAACAAACTGAAATGCCAGAGTTTGGAGCAAAGAAAGTTTTATCATGAGGGCCAAGCAAGGAGAATGAGCAGCTTATGCTCAAAAGATCTGAAATCGCTGATGGTTTGAGGGGAAGAGTTTTTATAGGCAAAATTGGGGGGGAGTTTATAGGCTGCAGGGTGTGTGACCTTCCTCTGATTGGTTGGTGGTGAGGCAGCAGAGTGGTGTTCCAGGAAGTGTTGTTTTCTCTGCCTCATTTTTCTCGTACCAAGTTTGTCTTTCCTATCCCTTTTCTAACGAACATGAAGCAAAGTGGTGAGTGGGAGTGGGAGTCAAAGTGAGTGGGAGGAAGTTCCCAGTAGAAAACTGACATTGGGCAAGTCACTCTCCCTCTATGGATTCAAATTTCTTATCTGTAAAAAGAGTGGGTTGAATTTATGAGCATTTAGATCTCTTCCAGCTCTCAAGTTCCATGATTCATTCAATGATTCACTTGTATCCAGACCTTCATCAACATGTTGTGTGTGTGTGTATATATATATATATATATATATATATATATATATAACATTTTAATATTTATTATCTCACCTTTAAATCATTTCAACATCTCATAGGTGAAGAAAAAAAGGTCTATAGAGATTTTAGGAAACTTCCCCAAGGTCACTGATTGAGGTACTGAGAGAATTGGTTCCAAGTACAAGTTATGCCATGGCACCTCAAAGTGGCACCAGTCCAGTTACTTTTAAGCACTTAATTACCATTCACTGCTTTTCTGAAGCACTTTATTAGAAGATGGAGATCTTTTCCTGAAAATGTATTACATGTGGATGAGTGTCAGCGAACTACGACAAGCAATATATAAAACACAGTGTTTATGCCACAGTCTTCCTTAGCTAACTTAAGTAGAAAATGCCCTCACTCAAATTATTCATCTGGAATTTTCCTGAATGCTGGCACACTGTTTCTCTCAAATCAGGGCCACCTTTAGTACATTTGGAAGTGGAACTCTTTTCTTCCTTCCTACAACTGCTAACCTGCAGTTTTTATAGCTCTTCCAGATGGAAATCAGAATTAAATATTAATGCAGGTGGTATTATTTTCAGCCTGACTACTGCCCAAAGGCTGTGTCAATGGCTGAGAGGGGGCTAGCAGAGGTTCCATTGCTGGTTATATGCCCCGCTGATTACTAATTAGATGTGAAGGTTGAAGAGTAAACGTACTTTAAACATCAATGCCCAAATGGAGTTCTACTGTCTCATGGGATATATTTCAGCTCTATATGGGAGAGACTACATTTTTACTAAGAGTGGCTGGCTTTCTAGGTAATTAATCCAATGTGTAACTGAGAAAGCAACAATGGGGACAGTGTGACTCTAGGTTGAACCAAGCTGACTTTATGAGTGGTCTACTCTTTAATTTCAGTCTGTATTAGCATAGGGGTAATAAATACATCTGGTTAAGTTCTCCTTTATAAGGCCCTGCTTGCTTGCTTCTTATCAGGACTCGAAGTGGAGAAAGAAAGGAGGTGGCACAAGAGAGGGGGGGGAATGTACCATTGGGAGGGATGAGTTCTACTCTAAAGACAGGAGCCTGTGTGTATCCAATTCCAAAGATGAACAGGATTTAACAATTACTCAATCCTGGTTAGTATTCACTATACCTGACCTGGACCTGCTGTCCCTAATTTTGTTCTCATTTATTAGTTACTAGCTCCTGGCTGGGAATCACTGATGCGTTATATTGTGGAGGTCCTGTCAGATAACATAATGCTGTAAACCCAATTCTAATGCATCCTCCTATTGAAAATCACTCAGTGGCTATAGACAGCTTTAGGGAGAGTCCTAACTCTTTAAATCGTCCACAGGGCCTTTTCTAACTTGACTCCTGTTTACCTTTCCACCATCAATGGTCATTATTACATTATATCACACCTTCTTCTGACTGTGCTGAAATACATTCAGCTCCTTAATGAACCATGTGCTCTAACCCATTTTAGCCTTTACATGTTTCTTCTGCTAAAGATGTCTCTCCCAACTTTCTCCACTCTACCTGCCAATTTATCCTTTAAAATAGAGCTGAGATGTTACTTCCTCCAAGAAGCCTTCCCTGAGTATCTTCTACTGAGTTAGATGACTTTACTCTGCATTCTGATAAGACTTATTTCTCTATGACAATTTTTAATAACCTTTTTACTTGCTTTTATTCATAGCTATTATGTCAGCTCCTCAAGGGGAAGAGCCATGGTTCTTTCATCTCTGAATCCTCATATCCTACAAGTAGTTCCTATCATATAGTTCATTCTCAATTAACTTCTTATGGATGATTGGCTATGGTATCTTTGGCTCTACAGGCATGACAGGATGGAGATTTCAGGCACTTGCAACACGATGAGGGCAAACTTTTTGTCAGGGTTTTTGTTTTCCTTTTTGGGGGCGGGGTACCTTTGTCTTTACATGTAATGAAAGCTACTTTATGTATACAGATGGGGCTGATACATAGAACCTTGTCTAAACAGTGTGTTCCAGGGCTATAGTATTTTCAAACCACTTGTCCCCTCAAACATGGACCTGAAGAAGGTGACATCATAGTAAGAAAGTTGGTGGTAAATGGTCTGCAGAGGCAGAGGGAGGAGGAGAAAAGATGAAGTGGCACTGGTGTCACGTTTTAGTGATCTATCTTTGCCAACAGCTACCTAGGTGCCTGGGAGCAAAGTTATTTAACTGCCCTGGGTCTTCTTTGCTGCTTCATTGGTAAAATAAAGGGGTTTAAGCAATGAAGTACTTTGTAAGCCCAAGAGCTACCACTTGAGTAAATTTGACTCAGGACTGCCTGAAGACAGGAGGATGGAGCAGAGGATTTTTTGAGAACTTTTAAGGTTTTCCAAATCTTCTGATCTATAATTTGATGATAGAGTGTTACATTACTTTTGACATTTAAAAACGTCATACAAGTAATATGTACTCATTGGCCAAAATTAGAAAACACAACAATTTTTTTTTTTAAATCACCTTCAATTCCACCAGCCAGAGCCACATGAGTTTTAAATTTATTACTATGCTGGCTATCTTCAGTGGTGCTGAAACAATTGGTTAAAAACTGAAAGCTCCTTATATGTTGCTATTGAACTATTTCCTTTGGAATGTAGTTTAAGTAGATCAAATCATTTGGGTGGTGAAACATAGCCTTGCTGTCTGGGGTGTCCACATTAGACATTTAGAATATCTGGAACTAAATATATAAATAATATCAACAGTGCTAAAGTCAGTCACTCCAGACTTGGTCTTCTTTTTTAAATGTTTAACTCTAAGTGCTGGGGCTGATACTCTTGCTCACTTATTTTATTCAGCCATCATTCCCCACAGCTGAACTTGTCTGTGCAGATTATTTCCCTCATTTGACCAAGGAAAGAAGAGTTCTGGAGCCGTTTGGTAATTGGGATGAGATGTGCTACCTCCAGTTACAGGGGCTGTGCCTCCCCTCACCATCTCCTTACCCTGACCTTCCATGGTACAAAATATCCAGTTAAAGGATGGAGATAAATCAAGCAAAAATCCATGAATGTTTTGAAAGCAAGATCACTGGGGTCTAATTGATCAAATACTCAAATGCTGAATGTCTTCCTGATGCCAAGTCTCCGGATTTGGAATCTGAGAGACAACTTAGCTTATGCTGCAACTCATGAGGGTGACAATACAAAAAAATGTCCTTATATCACTGACACTTCTGGTTGAAAGTGCATCTTACCCAGGTCCTTGCGACAAATCGTCAGCCATTTGTCCTCAAAGTGGTCTCAATAGACAGAGATACTATGAGCTGCTTCAAGTAACAGGCAGTGCTGACAGGAGGAAACACTCAGGTGTCATTTCATGCCTATAGCCTAGATGAGTCCCCTCCTAGTTCAGTTCCAGTTACATAAAGGATCACTGCTGGCTGCATTGTGTGCTCACACAAAATCTTTTCACTGAAACTTTAAGGTAACTTGGAATGTGGATGAAGCCAGTCAGATTCAGGTCCCAGGACATGTATAAAAGGCAGCAAGGCAGAGTGGAAGAAAAAAAAGCACTGGGCCGAGAGTCAAGAAACTAGAGTTAAAGTCCGTGTTCATAACTTTCTGTTTGTCTTACCTAAAAACTAATGACTAAATCTCTTCTCAGTTTTCTCATTTTTTTGTAATGAACACCATAAAAGTTGCTTTCTACTTCTTACAGCTGTAAGGGTCAAAATCAAAGTGAAATAATGTATATGAAGTGGACTTTTTTTCCCCCCAAAAGATAACCATAAAACTGTACAAATATGTTCTGAGTTATGGATTAATAAAACACTTCCTATTCATCTCAAACAATCCGCAAGCCCAATTCCACTTGAGTCCATAGTCAATTGATTTAAAACTATCTGGCTATCAGCCCAGAGTGGAAGCGAAAAGATCAAACCAGAGGTTTATGCGGGGCTTTCCCCTAGATCGTGTTTTATGAGACTGATATCTCTAAGGAGGACTTAATCCCCCAGAGGTGAGGTTGATTAATTTTTCTGTGCCTGGTCTCGCCTTCCTCCCCTCACTGTGTCTGTTTCCTAACTGGGCACTTATCCTGGCTATATCCCAGAAAAGATAATTTCCAAAAACTGGTTTCTTACTGGTCCACAAAAAATAATTATCCTGGATTATCATTTTTATTCCCAAATTATCAATCAAGGCAGAGCAATATGTGTGTGTGTGTGTGTGTGTGTGTGTGTGTATACACATACATACATACATGCTCAGTTAATGCCAATATGGGAATAGTCTCCCTCAAATCCATCTTCTTTTATTCTGTTGCATTTTTGGGAGGAAAGAAAATTTGATTGTTTTTCCTTTTTCTTTTTTTTTTTATTGAAGTATAGTCAGTTTGCAATGCATGAATTTGGAAACAAATATATGTATGTATATGTATGACTGAGACATGCTGTACACCAGAAATCATTCTGTGACACTTTAATTAAAAAGCTAGTATTTTAAATTTCTGTTTACAAAGCTTGAAATGCAATCTGCCAGACGTAGTCCCCTACAAGGTGCAGTTCCTCATTGACTAGCACCCACATAATCTGCTCCACAAGGCCCCAAAGGCAGCTTTCTGTCCTATCTGGGCTTTAGAAGTAGTCTCCTACACTGCTATGCACTATTGTATCAAAATACTCTTTTCCCTACCCTGTCCCACCTGAAAGTCACTCCGTGTACTGCTCAGTCTCACCTCAGCAGTGAGTGGGGCCCCTCCCAAAGGGCTTTATTCATCCCCCCTGTCTCAGGTGTTCAGCAGAACCACCCTGTTGACCCTGGAGGAATCCAGCAGAGTCTCTGCTTTCTCAGGGATCATGTTATATCAGAGGTAGCCTTCTGGAGTCCAGCAAGCTGTTTTGTTTGTCCTCACAAGATAGCTCACAGTGTGTTTTTTAAATAAACTTTTTATTTGAGAATAGCTTTCAACTTACAGAAAAGTTGTAAAGATAGTACAGAGAGTTCTCACATATCCCATACCCGTTTCCCCTATTGTTAACATCTTATATTAGTCTAGTGCACTTACCATAACTAAAGAAACCAACATTGGTACACTATTAAGTAAAGTCCTTACTTCATTCAGGATTTCTTAGTTTTTATCTAATGTCTCTTTTTTCATTGTAGGCTTCTAGCCAGGATCCCACATTGTGTTTAGTCATCATGTCTCCTTAAGTTCTTTTTGGTTGTGACAGTTTCTCAGACTTTCCTTGGTTTTGATGACTTTGACAGTTTGAGGAATACTGGTCAGGTATTTTGTAGAATTGACTTAGCTGGGATTTGTCTGATGTTCTTATGGTTAGACCGAGGTTATATGTTTTGGGGATAAAAACCAGAGAGGTAAATTGCCATTCTCATCAGATTATATCAAGGGTACATATTATCAACATGATTTATGACTGTTGATGTCAACCGTGGTCAGCTGGCTGAAGTAGTATTTGCCAGGTTTCTTCATTGTCAAGTCCTTCTTCCTCTGCCCCTTTCCATACTTCCTTTGGAAGGAAGTCACCATGTGCAGTCCACACTGAGGAGTGGGGAATTTTATGCTACCTCCTTTGAGTATATAAAATCATTCAGAATTTTGCACATAGGTTTTATCTATTCTCCCCACTTATTTATTCAATCATTTATATCAGTATAGACTTGGGGATATCTATTTTATACCTTTGAGTTATAATCCAATACTTGTTTTTATTTTTATTTAATATTTATTTTGTTGCTGAAATTGTTTCAACTTTAGCCAATGGAAGCTCCTACAGTTGTCCCTCTGACACATTACTATCATTATGGGACTATCATCATCATCATCCCTCCCTTACTTTCTGGCACTAAAATATGCTCCAGGCTCGTTTTGTGTATTTCTTGCCCCTGTCTTATAATCAGTCATTTGTCCAAGGAGCTTTAGTTCTTTTTATTATGGAATAATATTAACAATTAAAGACAATATACAAAGAGATGTTACCAAACCATATATAAAAATGGAACTCTGACCTGTAGCAATCAGCCTCCCCAAAATAACCCATTATCTACAGTAATCAGCCCAGAAGCTAGCCTATCTACAAGTCAGACTTGTAGGAAGTCCGACCACTATGCCTAGAAACCAGCTCAGGAAGCCAAACAATAACCCCTGTAACAATTGGCCCCAAATGCAGGACTTGACCAATAACTGACAACTTCCCTAATATTTATTCCCACTTCCAGCTTAGAACCATCCAGAAAGATCCAACTCTGGCTATGCATGATTAACTAATCACATAGGGCACTCCTTCTAGTTAGCCTGCCTGCATGTAGCTTCCGCTTGACGATAGGCTCCAATCGGCATAGCTGAAGCTTTGCCCTTTTTTCTACTATAAAGCTTTCCTACTCTTTTGCCTGCTTTTGAGTCTCTGCCAAAATTCAAGTGATAGGGGCTGACTCCATAGTAATCTCTGAATAAATAACCTTTGCCAGTTCTCATTTGGTTGATCCTTACTTATTTCCACAGAAACTAGAATCTTGATGATAGGTATGCTTATTTCTATTGGGGTTAATTGCTTATAGGTCCTCTTAGCTAATAGTGCCAGGAAATAAATGTGTGTGTACTATGCTGTATTTATACATAGAACTATAAATATTTCTATGTGTAATCACCTGTATGTGTATTAAACTAAACATGATTTCATATTGATGTCTCCAACTCTAATCCGTTACCACATGCATCATTCTAGCCTCCTCCCATTGCTTATCTGTAAACTACAACAGTGAGAAACCTGGCTCTTGCTATATATACACATACACACTGAGATTTAATGGTTAAGTAAATGGATGATGAGTAACACTATGAGAATTGCTAATCCTTACTCACATGGGACAAAGCTTTACTATGTAGAGTATAGTGCTTATGTACAGTTCCCTTTGCTTTTAGTCTTCACTCATTTTCAAACTTACTTAGGTCAGCACTTCCCCCACCCCCGCTTCAGTGAGGTTATATCATATTTGTTTTAATACAGTGAGATTCTCTTATAGTGTGCACTCTTTCCTTGTATCTCTGCCCTCTTAAATTATTTTTTTTTAATTTGTATACATTAAGGTTCACTCTTTGTGTTGTAAAATTCGATGGGTTTTGACAAATGCATAGTGTCATGTATCCACTATTAAAGTATCAGTCAGAATAGTTTCACCATTTTAAAAAGTACCCTGTGCTTCAACTGTTTAACCTTCACTCCTGCATAAACCCCCGATGGCCACTCATCTGTTTACTGTCCAGAATGACATGTAAATGGAATTATCCAGTATAAGGCCTTTTCAGATTGGCTTCTTTCACTTAGCAATATGCATTTAAGTTTCGTTCATATTGTTATATGGATTGATAGTACATTCCTGCTTATCAGTAAACAGTTTTCCATTTTATGGCTATACCACAGTTTGCTTATCCATTCACCTATTGAAGTACATCTTGGTTTCTATCAGAATTTGGTGATTATCAATAAACCTGTTATAAATATTCATGTAGAGGTTTTCTCTGGACATAAGTTTTCATAATAGTTGGGTAAATATCTAGGAATATGATTACTGTGTCAAATGGTAAGCTTACGTTTAGCTTCGTAGAAAAGTGCCAAGCTTTTCCCAGTCATTTGGCAAACACTGCAAAGTGTTTTCCAGTCATTTTTCATCCTCATCAGCAGCAGATGAGAGTTTCCTCGTGTAACCCCCTCGACTATGGTACATTATATAGCCAAAGGGAGATTATCTGGATGCACCTAATCTAATCACATGATCTCTTCCCTTAAAAGCAGTCTTCTTAGGCTGGTAGCAGAAGAGGAAGTCAGAGTTTCCATGCATATGTTGCTACTGGCTTTGAAGTGGAGGGGACCATGTGAAAGGATCAGAGAGAGCTGGAAGTCACCCCATCCAACAGTCTTCAAGGAAATGGGAACTTCAGTCCACAACCACAGGAACTGAATTCTGCCAACAATCTAAGTGAGCTTGGAGGTGAGTTTTTCCCCATATACTCCAGGTAAGAGCCCATTCTGGCCAATGCAACTTGATTTCAGCCTTGTGAGACCCAGAATAGAGAATGTAGTCAAGTCTGCCTGAACCTCTGACCTACAGAACTGAGCTAATAAATGAATGTTGTTTTAAGCCTGTAAATTTGTAGCACAGCAATAGAAAACCAATACAGAAGATTGTCATTGGATGATCCTATTTAATAAATAAGGAAATGAATCATAAGCAAGGAGTGTAAGGGTACCAAATTCTGAAGAACAAAGATGAGAGCAATATCAGCCATGGCTAATTTGAGTCTAGCCCTGCCTCCCTCTAAGCAGGGGGCAAAGTGTGATGACCTAAATTTTGGTTGATTGCTGGCATTTGATTCTCTCACACTAACCTACCTTCTTTTCCTTCCTGCTAGTTAGCCATAATCAGTCTAACACATTGACTTATTCCTTAAGAGAGATATTTGCATGTCATATGGAGCTTGATGTACGATTCATTTTATCCCAAAGTGTCAACTTTGAGGAGGGAATCCAGAGCTGTCTCAGTCAAAAGAACACTATGGAGAGGAAGAGACAGATGAACAACCCCTGAAACATCACAATATGTGGATAGCCATCCATTCCATTTATTCTAGTCCTGCCGAGTTGGCAAAGTCAAAGAAAACCATTTCCCCTGGCTGGCATCACTAAACCAGTTTGAGCTCCTAAAATCAAATGAGAAGAAAGGTGCAGAGAGCCAGAATGAGCCATTCAAACAAACTAAGCTGATTTTGACAGGTTCCCTGGTAACAAATCCAACTATGGTTATAAATGGGTCACTATAGCCTCCAGCTGTAGTTTTTGTTACGTAAGCTTCCTGGAAAAGAGGATTAAACCATATTTAAGATAAACATTTGCTTTTCTATAGTGAATTTAGCACTGTTGTTTAAAGTGCTTTGGAATTGAATTGTGCAGGTGTTAAAATTCTAATTGCCTGTTTTTCCTAACATCTTAGAATTGCTCAAAGAAAGACATTATCTTTGACTCTTTCACATAAAATGTAATGGCCACAGTGAAAGGAATAGAATGGATAGGAAAGAATCACAAGATGAAGGCCCTTTGGAAGTCATGTATTCAAGCCATCTAATGGTGAGAATGAAACAAAATTTCTCAAATGAATCCACTTTGGTTTGCTGATGATTTGGGGGAAAAACCTATACCTGGTTTATGGTAATATAAATAGAAAGCAAGAACGTCTACTTATGTGGGATGTGAAAAATCCAGTGTTTCAGTTGAAGGTATAGATTTGGGGCTATCTATATAGCTGCAAGACCTGAACATTCTTAGGGAAATAAAAATTTTTATGAGTCAACCAGAACACTCTAAAAATGCTTGATTCTGACTTCACATTTCGTTAGACTCTGAGAAAGCTACAGTCTGTAGAAGCTGTGTGTGTGTGTGTGTGTGTGTTTCTTATTGTGTTTATTTTAGTATCTGCATAATTGCTTAATTAACCTATGACCTAAGGCCAAGGAAAAGTACAAGCAAATGATCAAAAAGAAGAATCTCTTCATAATCCTCAGGGCTCTGCTATTAGTTGGAATAATAGTAACATTGGTGAATTTAGTCAAGGCTTTTAAATTGACTTGACATAGTAGCCATGCCATCGTTTGGATCATGAAAATATCTACTGATATGCCCCTTCTTTGATCACATTCTCAAGCTGTTTGGGCTGTTATATACAAAAATGACATGAGTTATAAAAATGGCAGATTGACTTTAGAAAATCAGAGTCCTGAGATAATAAAAATACTTCCATTTACTGTGATAGTGTGATTCATTTAATACCTGTTTGCATGAAGGGGAATAGGAAATGGAGAAGACTCTCCCTCCAGAACTGATGGAAAGGATCATGCTCCCACTGGCATCCATCTTGAAGAGAAAAATTGAGTTTCAGAGTCTGTAGCATAAGCAAGACAGAGAAGAAGAATTCAACAAGTAGAAGCTTCACTCTCCTACCTAGGTGCTGTGTTGGTCATAAAAGCCAAATGCTGCCCTCAAGGAGTTCATAATCTTTTTGGAGATATGACATGAATCTCCAAAGATAAAAATAAAGAATACAAATCTCTATATAGTCAAGTGCCACGGTGTGTGGTCAGTACTTTGGGGTAATCTAGACAGAAAGGAAAACATGACCAAGAGTGGGAACACTTTAAGGTTGAGCTGAAGTTTGAAATAAGTGTTAAAACAGCCAGATTTGGAAGTATATATGTTCTCCAATATAATAGACACTGGCTGTGTGATTTTATTCCAACCATTTAGAGGTGGTTCACATTTCTGGGCAGGTTCCTGTATTATTGAGGATGTTTATGGCTACAAGTAACAGAAAAACAGACTTAACAGTGGCTTAAACCATAAGAACATTTAGTATTCTCTAGAGGGGAAATCTGGAGGTAGTTGGTGCTAGGATTAATTCAATAGAATGATGATGTCAGGGCACTGGGTAGGCATCTCTAGAATTATTTTTTTGCCCTTCTCTTGTGGTTACTAGGTGACTGAAATAGCTCTAAGCAGCATGTTCTTATATGAGAATGTTCAAAGCAGAAAGGAACACATGAAAACAAAAGCCTGGATTTTGTTAAAGCTAAAATATGCTCAGTACCAGAAGATGAATCATGACAGATCTAATCTTGCTGAGAGATTCTAGGGGAGGAAAATCTTTTCTAGAAGCTCCCAGCAGACTCTTTTGTATTCTACTAGCCAGACTTGCATCATATGTCCCCAACTAGTCCATTCTCTGTGAAAGGAGAACTGAATTGACGTAACTGGCTTAGACCTATCATGACTTATTTCCTCGGCCTAGGCACACTTTAGCAAACAAAATCTTTTAGGAAGGAAGTGAAGTAAATGGCTATGGGGTAAGTGAAAAAAAAAAAAAAAAAAAAAAAAAAACAGTATTTGCCACAGCCCCAAAGCTGAATATGATATTGAACATGCTTTGCAGCAGAACTTAATATATGAATTTTTGGTTCTCTCTCTGTCTCTCTCCATCTCTCTGTCTCTTGCTCCCTTTTTCCTCTCCTCTATCTTCTTCCTTTTCTCTTTTACTTTTATAGTCACACATACACACAGTCATACGCATCTCACCATTAAACACATTGAAAACTTACATCTAAATGAGGCACAAAGGGAGTAGGGCAGCAAATCTATTTTTTGCTTGGCTCCCTTCCCATATGCCTTTGTATGTCAGATAGTATTCACATTTTATGAACTTGCCCAATTAGAATCTTCTGTCATTCACAAATTTCAACCTGAGATCCTTTGAAATGAAAGGTATGGAGTAGTGGTAACAACTTCTAATCAGTCATGAATCACCTGCAGACATACAGAGTTATTTTTCCTATCCATGAAGCCTTAACCTTCATTTTATTCCCATTAAATATTAGGTCAGTGGTTAACAAAACATTGTGGCTTAATATTTTTACACACTGAGAAAGCAGTGTGATTTAGGTTTGCTGTGGGTATCAAGCTACAAAAGAAGTCACGTTAAATCATATTTTAAGGCATCTGGCTATAAATCTGGCCGTAAATTATTATTTTTTTCTCTTTCTAAAGGGCTTTGTTCCCAGAAGCTTATTGTCTAAATGCTCAGACAAGATAAGTAAATAAACAGCCAGGATCAACACAGAGAGGTTTAGACAAAATGCTTTTCTTGAATTGGGAGGCTAAAGAAGGGTACAAGACTAGAGTGTACATTACGACCTCATGTTTTATTCATGAAGAATTCTCAGCTCGAACCTCTGAGACATGTGGAGATAATGTACTTTCTATACCATAACCTCATTTACTCAAGATGTAAATATGACTCCTAGAACATTTCTGGCCTTTATAACTGCTGGCTTTGTTTTAGTGAAATTATAACGAGATACTTTCCTCTTTAAGTTAGGAACATTTTACCATTCGCACTGATTTCTCTATTAACTTGCAAGACAAAATTGTCTGTGAGTGCTGGAACACTAAATTTAGCTTAACACATATATTTAAGTCTATTGAGCCAGATTTTTACTTTGGCTGGTTTAATTGCAGATCCTTAAGTAACTGTCTCTTTTATTTTGGAGTAATAATTTTGATATTTAAATCATAGAATATTAGAGTTTGAAGAAATCTTATAGATCACCTAGTTCATTTCCCTTATTTTTCAGACGAGAAAAAGAAAAAAAAACAGAGGTGAAATGACTTGTCCACTGTCACACAGTTAATTAGTGGCAGAGTTAGGGACTATAAACAAGTATGTCTGACTTCAAAGTCCATACTTTTTATGCCATACAGTGATGCCTCATCTATAGTAACTTTTGCTCTCGTGCTAAATACATTGGCATCATATAACCCTGTTAGGATCTTGCCTTCCCTAGCCCTGATTAGGTCCAGGAGGTAAATCCATCCACTTTGTGACCTCAGCCAGCCCAGAGAACAGAGACCACACAGCATAATAATTATGAATGTGGGCACTAGAATAAAGTAAGATCGGGGTTCAGATTCTGCAACTTACTTACTACAAATAAGACCATGTTGCTTAACCTTTCTGGGTCTCACGTCCCTTGACTGCAAAATGGGAATAAAATCCTCTTCATAAGATTGTTGCTTGAAGAAGCAAATCCCCATAAAATATTTGGAATCTGGAAAATTCTCAATAGATGCTAATTCATTACTTCTTATCTCCTTTTCTGGGTCAAACATAATCAGAACAGCAAGTTCTGTTCTGATTAGGGTTCAATCACAAGACCAGTAAGTCTAGTCTGGAATCAGTTTTGCTGCCAAAGAAGTAGTAATAGGGAATGTTCACAAATTGTCTTTCTTTCTGTTCTTTCTTATTTTTTCTTTTTATTGTCTTAAATATAATATTACCTTTTTCTTTTATATTCTCTCTCTTTTTAAAAATTAAAAAGAAAATGAGTACTAGATATTTACTAGGAGAAGAAATTAGACTTATAGTAGGTAATGTACAAAGATATTCTGAATATGAATAATTGGATTTAAATCTTTAAATGTTTAGAGCATCTGTGAAAAAAGCTGTGGGAAATAGGAAAGAAGTATTGAATATAAAATTGCCCTCTAGAACACTTAACTCATGCCAGAAAGACCAGAATTTTAGAATTTTATATGTGTGTGTGTATAAAACATTACCACTAGTGATATGTATATGTCTTTTTAAAAGTAAAAACACTTGACTTAGTGATTGATTTCCACTATTATATCAAGTCAGGAGAGATTAAAACCAATGTGCTAGTGTGTGCCAGAACCAGGAGAAGAGGCTTAATTAGTGAGGTACAAGTTGAGCTGAGTGTTGAAAGATGAGTGAAACTTGCAGAGGCAGAGAGGAGGAGGGAGTGCATTTCAGGGGGTGGAAGCAGCATAGGTAACATCATGGAGAAAAGAATTTATAGTGTATGTTGGCAGCAGCGAGGAAAGGAGTGGGAAAGAAGTAGGATGAGGATAAATTATTAATGGAGCTGCAAGGTTCCCAGCGCCTTCACCTGTGGAGAGGCAAACAGAGTCTAGTCTGGTCCATGTTACTAGGGCAAGAAGAGAGGCAAAGATAAAATGCTCTGCCTAGTGAAAAGATGATATAGTTGTCCAGAACTCTTCCTGGGCTGTGGTTCTGGAACTGTAGCCTAGACAACAACAAATGGTCAGGATTACAAAGGTTTGCTGCACAGGACAAGAGATTCACATTTCAGCACTGTAGTTTCCAACATTCACAATGTTTTTCAATAGTTTTTCTTCCTGAGTAAAAAAGGGAGAAAAAAAAAGGGACTTCCCAAGTCCCTGCTGAAAAAGTAGGTTCTGGTCCAGCCTGGAAGGAAAAGTGGTCCTTGAAGCTGAGAGCCTCACTGACTACCTACAATATAGCTCTTTATTTCCAGCTTTATTGAGATATAATTGACATAGAGCATTGTGTAAGTTTAAGGTGTACAAGTGATGACTTAACACGTGTATGGTATGAAATGATTACCCCAATAAGGTTAGTTAACACATCCTTCTTAATTATGCCTTCAAAGTTGGAAGGGGGATCTATTTGTGTTGCCAAGAGTGTAAGGATACAACATGGAGAATCCACGGTCGACATTATTTGCTGCCACCTCTACTCCTTTCAGACTGTTGTCAACAGAGATGCTGCGTAGTAGCATTGACCCAGGACAGTGGCGGAGTTGGTACAGTCCCTATAATTCTACCACTATCAGCTTTATCGTAGCCTTCTCTCCTTTCATATCCACACAGGGAAAGCTAATTGACCACTTAATATACTAGTTTGGCACTTTGGGGATTAAAAAAAAAAATCAAGTTCATGTCAGTAAGTGTTTTTTTTTTTTTTTTTAGATCAGTTAAACACCAACAATCCAGAATTTCTCACAAAACATCCTGAGAAGGAAACACTTTGATCTAGCCAGAAGTAATCATTTACTGTGGTACCAGTAGGTCCTTGCTGAAAGTATGTAAGAGCCTCATGACAGAGCCAGACAGACCCTCACCTCTTTATCAGGTTTCCCTTTTAGTGTTTGGATTGTTGGTGCCCCAGATACAGTCCCTGTTTCCCACTCTGACCTCTTGTCAGAACAGATGAATATGATTTCTTGGCTCCCATGGTCCTGACACTGGTATAGTTCTCACAGTTCTGCCACTGCATGATAACACCATCCTTTCTTAACATTTGCCGAGTAATTATCATGTGTCAGTCACAGTGCTAAGTTCTTTAATGAGCATTATAAAATTTAATCCTCACAAAAACTCTATGGGATGGGTACTAATGTTATGCCCCCCCCCCTTTTAACAAATGAGAAAACTGGTGCATAGAGAAGGTAAGGGCCTTGCCCAAAGTTAAACAGTGAGGGTAAGAGTGTACATTCTATTCCTAGGCAGTTTGATTCCAGGGACCACACTAATAACAATTACAGTGTAAGAACTGGCAACTTAAGGATGTTCTAGATATTTCATGATTTCAGAGCTTCTAGAAGAGAGTAGTAGAAGAACCTCTGTGGGTGAGTTAACCAGAGGCCTACCAAAAATAAGCAAGATTAAATTTTTAGGCCCATTTCTATGAATTTTTGCAATAGCTCATGTTATACTATTTTTTTTTTTTTAATGTCAGCCAGAGAATTGTGGACTATAGTCAGGAGGGGCTGAAGAAGGGTGCATTGGATAGAGGATGGAGGGAGATTTTCTTCGCTCTGCCCAGAGGGAAATGGTTGTTCCAACAATAATGGGCAAATGGAGGTTGTTCAAAACAAGTGCATTCCATATTCTTTTCCCTTAGGACTAATGTAGTATTGACTGGTTGCTTCAAATTCATCATTTGCAGAGTCAATAATATTGATCGATCTGTGGCTGGGTGCAAAACATTATGCTAAGTAATGTGTGGCAAGATAAAGACATCAAGAATGCAAATTTGCTCTCCTGGGGCTGCTAGCAAAGAACATGGATTGGGGACAGTGCATGGGTGGGAGACAGTAGAGCACGCACTAGGACATAGGCACAAAACAAAATGACATTGTAGGTGTAGGGCAAAGATTCTCAAGGCTGTGCATCGAAATGGCTCAGAATCACCACCAACACCTACCTTGCAGTTGAATTGTTTTCAGTTTTCATCAGTATTCTCAGAAGAGGGCTTGGGGCATGCCTTTTGGATGTTCATAGAGTGATATCTATAAAGCAAAGTTTCACAAAGCTGACTGTGCACCATGTTAAGGTGTTGAACTATTGAAACATACACAGGCCAGTTTCCTACACAGATCTACTAAATTAGAAATCTTCAGGTATTCAGAACCTGGAAATCTCTGTTCTTAACAAGAAGCATCTGGAGAAAAATAATGCTAATACTGCTTGTCTGAGTCATTTTGGTGTGCTATAACAAAACTACCATAGACTGGGTAGTTTACAGCAAGCAGGCATTTACTTCTCACAGTTCTGGAGGCTGGGAAGTCCAAGATCAAGCCATTAGCAGGTTTGGTATCTGGTGGGGGCCTGCTTCCTGATTCATAGATGCTGTTTTCTCACTGTGTCCTCTTATGGTGGAAGGGACCAAAGAGCTCTCTGGGGTCTCTTTTATAAGGGCTCTCATCACATTCATGAGGGCTCCACTCTTATGGCCTAAACACCTCCAAAGGTCCCACCTCCTAAAATACCATTACACTGGGGAGAAGAATTTCAACATAGGAATTTTGTGATGACACATTCAGTTTGTAACACTATTGATTTCATTTACAGCAGGGCAATGACACGGGGAATCAAATGAGACATAAAATGTGAAATTGACACGCTATTGTTACTTTTTTTGTATATATATATATATTTGTTGAAGTATAGTCAGTTTACAATGCTGTGTCGATTTCTGGTGTACAGCACCATGCTTCAGTCATACATGAACATACACATATTCGTTTTCATATTCTTTTTCACCAAAGTTACTACAAAATATTGAATATAGTTCCCTGTACTATACAGTATGAACTTGTTGTTTATCGGATTTTGTGAAAATCCTCCTGTATTTCCAAGCGAGAGACACTCTGCCTGAGTTGAGTAGGTGTTCTGGTGTGATTCAGTGAGTTTGTAGATGTAATTCTTGGTGTATTTGTGGGAGAGGGTGAGCTGTGAGTCTCTCTGCTCCGCCATCTTGGCACCTCCTATAGTTACGTTTATTTAAGGGCTTCTGTGTCTCAGGCATCATGCTAGGTGCTTTAATTATATTATTCAGTTACTTAATCTCCACAGCGTTCATATAAGTTTCAGCTGCAGCTTCTTCATTCAAGCTTTATAGTTTTGAAGAATATATACCAAAATGTTAACAGTGGCTACCATCAGGTGATGAGATATGGATAATCTTCATTTTTTTTCCTTATACTTTCTGCATCCCCCCTTTTTCTTTTGCAAAGATCATGCATTATTTTTTTAATCAGAAAAATTTCCAAGTCCATAAAAATTATTACAAAATTTTCAATTATACATGGGCAGTCCACATTCATAGTGTTAGTAAATCTGTAAAACATTATATGAGAGAAGTGTTCTGAGATTAAGAAATAGTTGAAGACCGATTGGACTAGGTATTAAACACCCGTATTGAAATGTTGCCATGGCAACATTCCTCCATTTTCATGGAAATGCCCTTTGTTTTCTCAGAGGATCAGAGAATGGAATCTGGATAGAAATGTTTGTAAGGGGAGAAAGATAGGAGGAAAATTCAAGAGTATGGGACATACTTAGTTCCAATATCATACCACAGTAAGGAATCCCAGTTATTATGAGGACATTATTAAGGTCTTTGGCACATCAGAAGGGAGGTTAGATATATGGAAGTAAAAAGATGGTGAACTCTGCAATTATATGTTACTGATTTCACAATTTTGCTCTAGACTGGCTGGATTTTGGTATGACCCCAAACTCTAAATTATTACTATGAGATAGTCACCAGCTGGGTGTGTACTCTAAATGGGAAGATGTTCTAAATCCTGCTAGAAGTCTATAATTTATCCACAACCTGTCACACCATTTGAAGATTTGGCACTTGTCCTACATATGCCACTCTACTTCCTTCAGAGAGTGGTAATTCAATAGTGGCAACATTAGCATAAGTTGAAGTGGCTGCCAGTAAAGTGCCTTGATTATCATCAACAATGGGTCACATATCCTTAATGACACTTACATAAGTCTGTTTTCCCACTTTCTGTCCTCACCCTCACTCTTGCTTAAAAGGACAGCTTTTTATCTGTTTTCTGCTTCCTCTCAGCTGCTCTTCTAAATCACCATGGAAATGAAGAAATGGTCAAAACCAAATGCAGGCTAAGGCGGTTAATGATTCAGAAAAAGCAGCTGAAAGGAGACTAGCTCAAGCCCTAGTTTGCTTTTAAACTGCAGTTTAAGAAAATAACTACAATCAGGAGGAGAAAAATTTGTTTAAAAGAAAAAATGTACCCCAAAAGAGGCCAAAGGTGAGGCTGAAATGTACTAGTATTTGTTTTGTTTGTATTATACCATTCAGTTCTTCAGCTGAAAGCTATAGCCTCTGTGCAATACCCCCAAAATACAATGCCTGAAATTCAGAGACCCTTCTTGAGAAGCCATGGAAATGCAGTACACATTTGTTTTGGCCACCCACCGGCCACTCAGTATGCATTTACCTTTTTTAAATAGCAATTTGTTTTCCATTTGGAAAAGTACCTGCCTCATTGTATGCAGTATGGGTCAAGTAGTCAGTGGAAGTATTTTGCCCTCAGAACAAGAATTCTGAGGAATATTGGGGAAGGAAATGTCTAGGAGAACCAAAGGACTGATTGAAATTTGTGACCTGAGATTCAGGCTTGTATTACTTTGAGTATCAGAAGACATGTGACCTTATTCTGTACTCCAAATTGGATGACACACGGTATATTTGTAACGAGGAATAAAAAGAATGGAAGATACCAATTGTTAGTGCTTATCTATGGGTGATGAAATTATTGATGCTTAGTATTTTCTTTTTTATAGAAGTGATGTATACTTATATAATACTTTAAAATTATATAAAACACTTCAATATGTTTGTTTAAAATATGTCAGTCCATGGGCTGTCCTAGTTTGGGAAGTGAGACCAGTCTTTGTCTGGTGAGATGGCGTACTTCATCCAACAATCATCACCCCAAGCAGCCTGAAGCCTTCAAGAATAGATTCCCTTTTTTTGTTTCAGTTCCACAAGTTAATAATTGGTCTACCACCTAAGATTTGATATTTTCAGCACACATAATTCATGTGAATTTATAATCGAGCAAAAATACTTTATGAGAAACTTTGATATATTTTGAGACAAATCACAAGAAAAATGTCATCATACTCAGCTTTCTTAATGCAAGTATATAACCTCTTCCATTGTCATTGCTTCTGTCAGTCTGAGTCTGAGCCCAGGAATCTTTTTTTTTTTTTTTTTGCCCTCTTTCATGTTTTCTGCCCTTGTCTTGGGTCTTTGTTTCTGTCAGCATGTACCCTAGAACAGTTTATTCTATTGCTTCTGTGGTCTTTCTTGCCTGATCAGACTTGTAAAAAGTTCTCTTAGATCTTTACAACTCTGTCTCTTGTAAGCAGCCCACGCAATCCAACTGATAATTCATTCCCTGTGCATTTGCAGCATATGTCTTCTGCACAGACTGGTGCAAACCACAGGACTGGTTTGCATGTTAATGACAACATCATTTTCTCCCTGAAAGTTTCATGGCCCTTTCTCACAAATTTGAATATAATTAGGACCACATTTTAATTGTAACATATTGGAGACTGAAGTTATCCAGGTTCACTCCCTAGTTCACAATGACTTCTGGGAGTCCAGTGGGAAGAAGAAAATCTATTTTGAAGTGGTTTTTTTTTTTTTTTTTTGCAAATTGATAAAGCTCAGAATATAAGTACTTGAGTTGTGATTTTTTTCCCCTGAAAACATGGACCAGCACCGAGTAGAAATGTTATATGGCAAGAATAAAAATCTGGGAGGTTTTTACTTGAATTATTGATACAGAGTAAATTTTGTCCAGATACAAAGTAATGATTCCACACATGTGTATTTTACCTTTAACTTTTATATTTGTCTGGGATCTCTGAGATGAAGGCACTTAATCTACCTTCTCTGTAATATCTACCTTTAAGACCCCTCGCTATACTAATTTTCGTCTTTTCTGACATCTTTGATCACTTTCAGTCCGTTTCAAATGATCAGTACCTAACTGAGGACTGGACTGTATTACTCTAAATGTGATTCATGTCTCTCTAAATAGATTTTGAGCCTCGTGAAAAAAGAACTGGCCTGAGTCTTTGGATCTGGGTTCTAATCCCAACTTTATCTCTATTCACAGGGAATATCACAGTGGGCATGATAGATAACACTTCTGCTTTCATGAACCGTACATCTAGTAGAAAAGAATGGAAATAAACAGTAAGCAGTTTAATAAGCAAAGCAAGAGCATTTCAGTAAGTCAGTAATACGGAGAAAAGAAAAGGGATTATGCTAGAGAGTGATTTGTGGAGCATGCAAAGGCCCTGCAGTGGTCTGTGCAGTAAATATGTATGAAGCATAGTATGCAGTGAGGGTGGGTGGGAAACAAAGCTAGAGAGGTAGGCAAAGGCAGATCAAGAAGGCTTTTCTTTTGTACATTGTTAAGAATTTGAATTTCATTCAAGTTGTGATGGGAGGCCATTAGATATTTTTAAGCATGGATGTTGCTTCATCTGTTTCAAGAGTATTACTCTGACTACTGTGTGAGAAAGATATAAGGAAACAAAAGTATAATTGTGGAAACCTGTTATGGGGTATTAACTGCCTATATTCTAACTGAGAAGTGATCATGGTTTGGATTAGGATTGTAGAAACTGAGTCAGGGAAGAGTGGTCAAATTTTGGATATATCTTGGAGGGAGAATTTTCAGGACTTTCTGATGGATTTTATTTGGTAGTGATTGAAAGATGTATTTCTATGTTTATACTATAAAATTCTGAAGGATAAATTAACGTGACCAGAAGTATCACTCACATTTCTCTGCATACTCTGGGCAAGACTTGCATTTGTGGTCATCATCAACAGAGCAGTAATAACTTTAAAGAGAGTCACTATAAACCAGTTTTCAAATGAGCCGGGAAGGATGTAGTGTCATGAGTGATGGCATAACCAGCATTAAATAAATGGCATTAGGGAACTGAAGAAGCAGGAAGATCTATATTATTTTATAATAAACTGGTTGTGAGGAGCTATGGTACCATAGTATTGTGAATAATACCTATATTGCTATTTTTTTTTTCATGGAGAGAAATATAAAATTAACCAGGAGTGGCACATTTAACAATAAAATACACAAAGAGATTGTTTCTGGACCTGAGCAGAAAGAAATAAGGTTTGAACATGACTAAGATTCTTCATGTGAATTTTTTTGTATAATAAACAAATATAAAACTCTCTTCTCTATCCATTATTCAAAATCTTCTTTATCCAATATTCTAAGTCTTCATCAATAAGTCACTGTATTTTATATGGGCTCACTGATTTTATATATGTCTTAAAATTAAGTTGTTTATACAGTGAGAGTCCCCACAAAAATGCTTACCCGTGCTCCCCTACCCCACAACCTAGGAATGACCTTGATTCTGTTTATCCAGGCCCCCATGCTAAGAATCCACAGTTCTTCTCTCATACATATGTACACAGGGTAATTTTCTTTTAATCTATCATTATCAACGAAGATATTCTAAAATGTTAATTTAAAAAAAAAAAACACCTTAAATTTGCCTCTTTAAGAATTGAAATGTTTAGAAAGGCAGCAAGAAATGAATTATTTTTATTTTGTGCAAATTCATATCCAAGATGATAAAGTCTAACAGAACATAACAAAATTTTGCTTGATGACTGAAGAAACAGATCAATGTGACCATCAAATATCAGGACACATTATCATGTCCTTCATGTTTATTGACATATGTCATACATTCTCCAAATAGCCCCAAATTTCAGTGTTTTTAATTGCTTGGGTATAGTCTTAGAAGTTTTATCCCTCTAGCTTGCTTCAAGAATGTATGTCATTTTTCACTGTGGTATGCCTGAAATGACAACTTTCTTTACTTGCTTGTAGCTTCTAATTTGCTGCTTCTGGTCTTCTACAGATTGAAGGATGAGATAAATTTATTTTTTTATACACAAAGATACATAGATATCTATTTATTGATATAAACGTATCAAAATGTGAATCTGAGCAAAGGATGAAATACTTCTATTGGACAAAATAGTTAGGCTTTATTTAGTTCATGGGATTTATGAGAACTACTTCAGGGTTTTTTTTTTTTTTTTTTTTTTGTCTGTCTATTTCTAGGTTCCAGGTTGAAGTTGCTGAGAAGTGTAATTGAGAAGTGTTGAGACTAGGTTTTATATTTTGTATACCTGTATCTTATTATTTTATAAACACCAGATTTGACTTAATATACTAAGTCAGAGGGAAATAATTATTAAATTAATTAATTAGAGGCATATTTACAATTCTGATGTTGACATTCCTCCTGTTTGTTTGAATTGGTGGTCCCCTTAGTTCATCAGTTGTTAGTGTTTGTCAAGAAAAGAAAAATAGTACTTGAATTTTGCCAATGTATATGAACTGCAGAGCCTAGCAGGGTCCCAACCCAAGTCAATAGTTTAATTGAATGAAGGGTTTTCTGGACTGCTCATGGTTTTATGTAAAAGCAATAGGATTTTAAATGTATCTATTTAATGTGTTTAATAATAGCAATTAATTGTTTTACACTGAATCTCAGTGTGTCTTTTGTAGTGCAAACTTGTACCTTGATACCCTGGGTCTCCCTCCTTATTAAACTCTCTAAGTTATGAAGAATGCCTGTTATTTTGGCTTTCTTAATCGACTGGTACTATGCAACAATGCCACAACAGTCCTCTCAAATCCTTTAAAATAATAATGAAATTTGTCTTTTTCCTTTGCAAAATGTAAAGTCAGGATGACCTCACTCTACCCTCTGGACTCTCACCTGTGTCCCTTGTTCTATGAGTTATTCACTGTGACAGATATAACTGAACTACAAATCTTTGAGAAACAGCAGCAGTCTTACCTTTCTTTAATTTCCTTTCCTTTATACAAATGACCTTAGTAACCTTTCTATCCTATAGAAGAATACCTATCAAAGGAGGCCCTAGGAGTCTTTCAAGCTTTCAGGTCAGCAGTATACTTTTGAAGAAAGGAACTCTGCTAGGATTCAGGAGACCTGTATTATTCTTTGTGTTTCCTTGGTAACTCATTTCTTGACCTTGAATAAGTCGCTGAAGTCCTTAGTAGGCTCTAAATTACTCACTTATAAAAATGGGTATATTTCCTAATTAATGTATGCTGTCCAAGTTTATTTCCACAATGATGTTAAAGTTTACTCATGTGAAGAATCTCTCCTTTGGCTCATGGCCTAACTACTATATCGTGGAGTTGGAATAGTGATAATGAGAGGACCTTCCTAGAGGTAAAGGAGGAAGATACCAGCAGCACAACTTGAATACTACATGCTCTAGACTAAATGTTTATGTCCTCCCAAATTCGTATGTTGAAATCCCCAATGTGATGGTATTAGGAGGTGAGGCCTTTGGGAGGTGATTAGGTCATGAGAATGGGATTAGTGCCTTATAAAGGAGACCCAGAAAGCTCCCTCACCCCCACTGCCATGTGAGAACACAGCAAGAAGACAATGTCCATGAACCAGGAAGCAGGCTCCCACCCCGCAGCAAATCTGCCAGTGCCATGATCTTGGACTTCCCAGTGTGCAGAACTGTGAGAAATAAATTTCTGTGTTTATAAGCCACCCAGCCTAGGGTAATTTTGTTATAGCAGCCCAAATTGACTAAGATACCACAGATGCATATAGCAACCCTCATACCTAAGCCTTCATTAAAAAGCTTGAGGGGCTACCAGACATGACATGCTGTGGTCGCTTTGGATATCCTTATTGAATGTAAGTCCCTCAGCTTGTTGAACATGACTCGTTTGTACCCTGCTAGAGCTAGCTCACTCTCTTGCCCTCTTGTACTCTCCCTCCCTCCCTCTTTCCCTCTTTCTCTCTCAGTCTCACTCTCTGTCTAGGCAGGATAAATAACAACTGAGTTCAGGAAACGGTGGGGAAGATGGGACATGTGTTGATTCTACATGTAAGAGACAGCGGTTCCCTTCTGGCCTTTCCCCCAAGGGGGTCACCAGCTAAGTCTCTGTTATGGACTGAATGTTTGTGTGTCCTCAAAATTCATATGTCGAAGCCCCAACCCCCAATGTGATGGTATTTGGAAGTGGAGCCTTTGGGAGGTGATTCAGGTTTAGATGAGGTTATGAGTATGAGACCTCATAATGGCATCAGTGTCCTTATAAGAAGAGGAAGAGAGACCTGAGCTCCCCCATGCACATGCATACACCAAGTAAAGACCATGTGAGCACAAAGGGACAAGGTGGCTGTCTGCAAATCAGAAGAGGGCTCTCGCCAGAACTTGACCATGCTGGCTTCCTGATCTCAGAACTGTGAGAATATAAATGTCACTTAAGCCACCCAAGTAATTGTATTTTGTTATAGCAGTCCAAGCTGACTTAGACAATCTAAAACAAAAATCTGTGAAAATGGGTAAAATTGTCTCTGAATTACATTGTTTCAGCTATCACTGGAAATGTCCAAGTCTCACTATTTGATTTTTTTAAATTGAAAAATCCACTTTAGCCAGTCACATATGCATATGTTCCCAAAGTCTCAGCACTGCGGCCTTGTGCTGAGGAGCATGTGTGGCTGAAATCAATTCCTGTGACGATCAGGAAGGCAAGATGAGGGAAACGTAACAATTTTGGAGAGGAAATGAAGGCCTCCGTGCTACTGTGTGAATGTGCTGTGAGCTTTTCATTGAAATTCCCCTTTCTTTTTGACTACTATTTAATCCTAATAAATAACTCCCTTCTTTCAAGTGTCCCCTCCCCCTCCACCCCCATGCCACCTCACTCTCAAAGGCCCCCTGCAGTTTACAGAGGTGGTGTCATCTGCTTTAGAACATCTGAATAACCTGCCCTGTTGCTGAATAAATTTGTTACCATTCAGATCCCACGGCTCTCTACAACCTTAGACATAGTGCTTATTTTGTTAGTAATCTTTATTAATATTTCATCAGTCATTTTCTTTCCAAAGGGATGAGGTTTGCACTTTTCCTGCCATGCTGGGAGGGAATGATAGAGGCAGAAAAGCTTACTGATTTACATAAAGATTGCCAACTATTATTCTCCTAGTAATTTTAAAGCACCCACACTGCATACCACTTTCTGATGTAATCACATCCCTGCCTATTGACCCTGACATGCATGACATCTGTAATTGGAGTTGGTTTTCTAAAGAGGGCAATCACTTCTTACAGGAGAAGTAAGGAGTGCTGTCTTTTAAGAATGCTTTTCAAGGAGAGCCAATGGGAGTCAATGGAGGCATCCTTTAAAAAATTGTATCTAGACTCAGCACAGATTCAGGTCAGACATGCTCCTCTCACATCTGCTTCCATTCTACCTTTCCATTTTAAATTACAGACTTCTTCCTGCTTCTGCCTCTCCTTTACTTTGATATCTAGGCGTACTCAAGTTTCTCATCTATTCAAATTTCAAACTTGGTGTTCTCAATTATAGTTTCCTCTCAAAACTCTTATTTTTTTCCAACTCACATTGTCTTGGATTTGGTTATATGCCACTTAGTACACTAAGAGGTTTTGATGTGCCAACTCTCAAGCCACAAACCCCTTTTTTAAAATCTAGAATGACCAGTTTTCTCAGAATAGCTCTTGTTTACCACTTGTTATTTCATTATAATCTAACAGTGGCCCCCTTTTTCCTCAAAAGTGTACTGGTTTCAACAATAAAGTATCTGGTCACTTTACCAAGATCCCCTTGAATGCTGTACCTCACAATCTATGCTAGGCTGGAAGCTAAGTGCTTAATATTTATACCCTTCACTTATTTTGCCCATTCTCTCATCTATCTCCCCTCTGGCAACCACTAGTCTGTTCTCTGTATATGTGAGTCCATTTCTGTTTTGTTATGTTTGTTCATTTATTTTGTTTTTTAGATTCTATATATAAGTGAAGACATATTTGTCTTTCTCTGTCTGACATTTCACTTAACATAATACCCTTTAGGTCTATCCATGCTGTTGCAAATGGCAAGATTTAAATTTTTATGGCTGAGTAATATTCCATTATACATACATATATATACATACACATACTATATCTTATTTATACATTCATCTCCAGTAGCCACATAGGTTGCTTCAATATTTTGGCTATTATAAATAATGCTGCAATGATCATTGGGGTGCATATATCTTTTTGAATTAGTGTTTTCATTTTCTTTGGATAAACACTCAGGAGTGAAATTGCTGTATTGTGTGGTAATTCTATTTTTAATTTTTTGAGACCCGTCCGTACTGTTTTCTGTAGTGGCTTTACCAATTTGCATTCTCACCAACAGTGCACAAGGGTTTCCTTTTCTGCACATCCTTATAATGCTGATTAAACTGTATACTGCTTAGTAAAAGTAACATCTTTGTACCAGACTTAAGGTCTAGATGGCAAATATTAGGAACTTCATTAATTCCTTCATTAATTATTAACTATCTAACTTAGCCTAATCAGGGCATCAAATCTCCTGTTTTCACAATGGCTGACTTGGCTACATCCAACCGTCCTGTGATTGCCCTGATATCTGTTGGTATTCAGTAATGCTCATAGGTAGTTGAAGTGACTCAAAATGAATCTGTTATCTGGGTTACACATGGGCAAAACAGACACAGGTCTGATCTGAGCACAGAAGTTTTATGCCAAATTGATAAATAACTCAAATCCTCATTGGTAGAATCCTTGTTTTGCTTTATATTCTCCAATGTAATTAAATTGAATGCCTTTTGAAAAGTATAATTACATGTATTTTATCATAATAAAAAAGGTTTGAGTGACATTTATTTCTTAAATCATAATATTTTCTCTATAAATTATGAGAGAAATGATGGCCTTTGATACCATGGTGATGCTATTGTACTTTGAATTTTATCTGTAATTCATATTTTCTGTCATGTACAGAGCATTATTAATACCATGTGAGCAGTATCATAATAAATATCTCTTATGCTAATTGAAATACCATTATCTGAATGACTCTCCTGAGCTTTTCATTATAAAATTTAAAAACATTTTCTAACTTAATTTTTTGCTTTTTTGGAAACCTTTTGTAGAATCAATATATACTTTTTTCATTATAGAAACATTACAACTCTTAGCCTAAAAGCAGATTTAAATGCCATATAAATAAGTCAAATTTGAATTTGTCATGTTCTGGATGATAGTAAGTGGAACAGAAAAATATGTTTTCCTAGTGAAAGTGATCAGATAATCTTAGAGTCAGAGACTCTCAATGTTGAAATAAAAAATTTGGGTTATCCAATCTACCTTGCCACTTAAAGCAAGAATCTTTCTGTAGTGATCCTGACCATCTAGTTTCTCTAATTTGTTTCTCTAATTTTAGTCAGAGAAAGTTGTAGTGAAATTTTCTTCTCTAACGTTACTTTCAATTCTATCTTGTTTTTGATTCTGTTTGGGGGTGACAGAAACTGCCTCTTGTCTAAGACAGTCTTCATATATTTAAAAATGAATTTTCCTCTTAGTCTTCTGACTTTGACATCTTTAGCTCATTTAACCATTTCACATACTTAAAAAGGTAGATTGAATCCTAACTACTCTGGTAAACCTTTTCTGAATGCTTTCTAGTTCGTTAGTACTCTTTAAAATACGGAACCCAGAACTAAATGCAGTGTAATCTTTGTTGACCAGCCATTTATAGAAATGTGTGGGATTGTTGCTGTCCATATTGGACACTATGTTTCTGTTAATGTAGATGCCTAGATAACTAGATTATATTGGTAATTCTTTTATATTAATCTTATGTCAGTTAAAACTTAAATATTCTTTTTTACATATGTCCCTATACAGTTTGATTTCCTTTGAGCTATTATTAGCAAATTGCTTTTCCTAAATACCTACAGTGTAAGTAATGCATAGTATTCCACGTAGGTTATAAAATGCAGAACATATACAAAGGAAAACAGGTAATGCCAGTGTATATATATTTTATTATTATATATATGTACATAATTTTTGATAGTTTGGTGTATTTTCTTCCACTTTTGATGTTTAGATAATTGAAGTTGTATTGTATTGCTATGGTCTGAATGCTTGTGTCCACCCCTCGAATTTATATGTTGAAATCCTAATGCCCAGTGTGATGGTATTAGGAGATAGGGCCTTTGGGAGGTCATTGGGTCATAGGAGTAGAGACCTCATGAATGGGATTAATGCTCTTATGTAAGAGAACCCAGAGAGGTCCCTCACCCTGTTCCCTATGTGAGGGTACAATGAGAGGTCTGCAGCCTGGAAGGTGGCCCTCACCTGACCATGCTGGCACCCTGATCTTGGACTTTCAATCTCTAGAACCGTGATAAATTATGTTGTTTGTAAGCTACCCTTTCAGTGTATTTTGCCATAGCAGCCTGAATGGACTAAGACATGTATGAATATTTCTATATTCTGATTTTTTTACTTAACTTTATGTCAAAGAATGTTTCCATGCCCTTAAAATACTTCAAAAGTGGTAAGCATATATCCTTAATTTGCAGTAATTTGTATTTAACACTGGGTAGCATTTAGTAATTTCCGTCTTGATAGATTTATGTTTTCAATTTTTCTGTTTTAAATGTTAAGTAATACTAATACTGAGACACTTAGGTAATATGCTGGGGTAATGTATTATCTATTTGAAAAAAAGCACTATTATACCTTCATCTTACAGAACAGAACAAAATAATTTCTATAAGAATTAAAGAGTTATATATAATAATATATGTCAATAATATCTAAAATAAAATATAGATAAGTTTTTACCTGATGGAAAGGAAGTTACATAAGAAAGCACAAAGGGAAAATCAATACATTAGATGGCACAAAAGTTAGAAATTCTGAAGGTCAAAAAGCATCACATCTGAACATAAATAGTATATGGCATTTTGTGAAAAAAATTAATGATGATTAATATTCATAATGTATAAAGAAACCATACAAGTAAATAATAAAAATGTTAAAACCCTAGTGGTATAACGTGTAAGAAACATTGAGATAATTTGCCAAAAAATATAGTTCACTAACTGCCATAATATAATAAACTGTTTTTCTTACTAGTAATAGTAGAAGCAATATTTTAAAAAATCAGTTAATTTTTTACTGTGTAAGAAATTGTACAACCTCTCTGAGGATTTATTTGTAATATATATCAAATGCCTCAAACAAGGGTACATTTTTAATACAATAATTTCTCCTTAATATACTGTATGACAATAGAGTTTTTTATATATATATATATATATATATATATATATATATGATATTTATTGTCTAATTTAAATTCTTAAAACTAAGAATGTGTAATAAAAGTTATGGCATGCAATAGGAATATTCAAAACACAGTTTTAATGATTGTCTCTTTAGTGTAATAGAGAAATGCTAATAATCAATGCAATTTGTCAAAAGAACAGAATATAAGGTATTACGTATGTAAATCTTAGCAATGTTCTCCTAGGGCAGTCTACCCAGGCAATAGAAATAAAAGCAAAAATAAACAAATGGGACCTAGTGAAACTTAAAAGCTTTTGTACAGCAAAGGAAACTAAACAAAACAAAAAAGATGACTTACCGAATGGGAGAAAATATTTGCAAACGATACAACTGACAAGGGCTTAATGTCCAGTATATAAACTACTCATACAACTTAATAACAAAAAAACAAACAACCCAACCAAAAATCAGCAGAAGACCTAAACAAGCAATTCTCCAATGAAGACATTCAAATGGTCAATAGGCACATGAACAAATACTCAATAATGCTAATTATCAGAGAAATGAGAATCAAAACTACAGTGAGGTGTTACCTCACACCTGTCAGAATGGCCATCAATAAAAAGTCCACAAATGATAAATGCTGGGGAGGGTGTGGAGAAAAGGGAACCCTCCTACACTGCTGGTGGTAATGCAGTTTGGTGTAGCCACTGTGGAAAACAGTATGGAGATTCCTCAAAAGACTAAAAATACACTTACCCTATGATCAGCAATCCCACTCCTGGGCATACATTCAGAGCAAGCTCTAATTTGAAAAGATACATGTACCCCAATGTTCACAGCAGTATTATTTACAGTAGCCAAGACATGGAAGCAACCTAAATATCCATCCATAGATGATAAGATAAAGAAGTTGTGGTGTGTGTACACACACACACACACACACATACATACATACATACACATACAATGGAATGCTACTCAGCCATAAAAAAGAACAAAATAATGCCATTTGCAGCAACATGGATGGACCTGGAGATTGTCATACTAAGTGAGATAAGCTAGGAAGAGAAAGAAAAATACTATATGATATCACTTATATCTGGGATCTAAAAGAAAAAGACACAAATGAACTTATTTACAAAACAAAACCGAATGTTCTAATTTCATTCTTTTATGTGTAGTTGTTCAGTTTTCCAGTCCCACTTATTGAAGAGATTGTCTTTTATCCATTTGTATATTCTTGCCTCCTTTGTTGCAGATTAATTGACCCTAAGTGCATGGGTTTGTTTCTGGACTTTCTATCCTGTTCCATTGATCTATGTGTCTGTTTTTGTGCCAGTATCATACTGTTTTGATATAGGTTTATAGTATAGTCTAAAGTCAGGGAGCATGATTACTCCAGCTTCATTCTTCTTTCTCAAGATTGTTTTGGCTATTTGGACTCTTGTGTTTCCATGCAAATTTTAACATTTTTTTGCTCCAGTTCTGTGAAAAATGTCATTGGCGATTTGATAGGGATTGCATTGAATCTGTATATTGCCTTGGGTAGTATGGCCATTTTAACAATATTGAGTCTTCCAATCCAAGAGCACAGTATATTTTTCTGTCTGTTTGTGTTGTTTTTACTTTCTTCCATCAGTGTCTTATAGTTTTCAGAGTACAGATCCTTTGCCTCCTTATGTAGGTTTATTGCTAGGTATTTTATTCTTTTTGATGCAATGGTAAAGTGATTGTTTCCTTAATTTCTTTTTCTGCTATTTCATTGTTAGTGTATAGAAATGCAACTGATTTCTGTATATTAATTTTTATACTGCAATTTTACCAAATTCTTTGGTGAGCTCTAGTAGTTTTCTGGTAGCATCTTTAGGATTTCCTATGTATAGTATTGTATCATCTGCAGTGACAGTTTTACTTATTTTCCAATTTTGATTCCTTTTATTTCTTTTTCTTTTCTGATAGCTGTGGCTAGGACTTCCAAAACTATGCTGAATAAAAGTGGTGAGAGTGGACATCCTGTCTTATTCCTGATCTTAGAGGAAATGCTTTTAGCTTTTCATCACTGAGAATAATGTTAGCTGTGAGTTTGTCATATATGGTCTTTATTATGTTGAGGTATGTTCCCTCTATGCCCACTTTCTAGAGAGTTTTTCTCATAAGTGGATGTTGAATTTTTTCAAAAGATTTTTCTGCATCTACTGAGATAATCATATGGTTTTTATTCTTCAGTTTGTTAATGTGGTATATTACATTGATTGATTAACATATATTGAAAAAATTCTTGCATCCCTGAGATAAATCCCACTTGATGATGATGTATGATCTTTTTAATGTGTTGTTGGAATCAATTTGCTAGTATTTTGTTGAGGATTTTTGTGTCTATATTCATAAGTGATATTGGCCTGTAATTTTATTTTTTTGTGATATTTTTGCCTGGTTTTGGTATCAGGGTGATAATGGCCTCATAGAATGAGTTCAGAAGTGTTACTTCCTCTGCAATTTTTTTGGAATAGTTTCAGAAGGATAGGTGTTAACACTTCTCTAAATGTTTGGTAGAATTCCCCTGTGAAGCCATCTGGTCCTGGACTTTTGTTTGTTGGGAGTTTTTAAATTACTGATTCAATCTGAGTGCTGGTAATTGGTCTGTTCATATTTTCTATTTCTTCTTGATTCAGTCTTGGAAGAGTGTACCTTTCTAAGAAGTTGTCCATTTCTTCTAGGTTGTCCATTTTGTTAGCATATAGTTGCTCATAGTAGCCTCTTATGATCCTTTGTATTTCTGTTGTGTCAGTAGTAACATCTCCTTTTTCATTTCTAATTTTATTAATTTGGGCCCTCTCCCTTTTTTTTTTTTCTTGATGAGTCTGGCTAAAGGTTTATCAATTTTGTTTATCTTTTCAAAGCATCAGCTTTTAGTTTCATTGGTTCTTAGTTTTTTAGTTTTTTTTTTTTAGTCTCTTATTTCATTTATTTCTGCTCTAATCTTTATGATTTCTTTCCTTCTTCTAACTTTTGGTTATGTTTGTTCTTCTTTCTCTAGTTGCTTTAGGTGTAAAGTTAAGTTGTTTATTTGAGATTTTTCTTGCTTCCTGAGGTAAGCTTGTATTGCTATAAACTTTCCTCGGAGAATTGCCTTTGCTGTGTCACATAGGTTTTGCATCATTGTGTTCTCATTTTCATTTGTCTCTAAGTATTTTTTGATTTCCTCCTCGATCTTCAGTAATCCATTGGTTGTTTAGTAGCATATTGTTTAGCCTCCACAAGTTTGTGGGTTTTGCAGGGTTTTTTTTCTTGTAGTTGATTTCCAATCTCATAGCATTGTGGTCAGAAAAGATGCTTGATATGATTTCAGTTTTCTTAAATTTACCAAGGCTTGCTTTGTAGGCCAACATGTGATCTATCCTGGAGAATGTTCCATGTGCATTTAAGAAGAATGGGTCTTCTTCAGCTTTCAAATGGAATGCTCTGTAAATATCAATTAAGTCCATCTGGTCTAATATGTAGAACATTCTCTAACACCATATACAAAAATAAACTCAAAATGGATTAAAGACCTAAAAGTAAGACCAGATGCTATTTTTCAAACACTCTTTGACATAAATTTCAGCAATATTTTATTTTCAAGCCAGCTACTAGAATAATGGAAATAAAAGCAAAAATAAACAAATGGGACCTAATTAAACTTAAAAGCTTTTCCACAGCAAAGAAAATCATAAACAAAATCAAAAGACAACTTATGGAATGGAAGAAAATATTTGCAAATGACATGACCAACGTGGGACTAATTTGTAAAATATACAAACAGCTCATACAGCTTAATAAAAAAAACAATCAAAAAATGGGAAGAGGACCTAAATAGACATTTCTCCAAATAAGACATACAGATGACCAACAGGCACATGAAAAGATGCTCAATATTGCTAATTATTAGAGAAATGCAAATCAAATGTACAATGAGTTATCATCTCACACCAGTCAGAATGGCCATCATTAACAAGTTTATAAATGATAAATGCTAGCGAGGGTGTGGGGAGAAAGGAACCCTCCTACACTGTTGGTGGGAATGTAAATTGGTGCAGCCACTATGGAGGACAGTATGGAGGTTCCTTAAAAAAACCAAAAATAGACCTACCCTATAATCCAGCCATCCCACTCCTGGGCATATATCTGGAGAAATCTATAGTTTGGAAAGACACTAATGTTCATGGCAGCAGCACTACTTACAATAGCCAAGACATGGAAACAAACTAAATGTCCATCAACAGATGACTGGATAAAGAAGATGTGGTGTGTATGTATGTGTATGTGTGTGTGTGTGTATATATATATATATATATATACACACTCAGCCTAAAAAAAAATGAAATAATGCCATTTGCAGCAACATGGATGGACCTAGAGATTATATTAAGTGAAGTCAGACAGAGAAAGACAAATAATCACATGATATCATTTATATGTGGAATCTAAAAAAAAGTGATACAAATTCTATTTACAAACCCAAAACAGACTCATGGATATAGAAAAAAAACTATGGTTACCAAAGGGGAAAGGGGGTGGGAAGGGATAAATTGGGAGTTCGAGATTTGCAGATACTACTGTCTATAAAATAGATAGACAGAAGTTTCCACTGTATAGCACAGGGAACTATAATCAATGTCTTGTAGTAACCTACAATGAAAAAGAATATAAAAACAAATTATGTATATGTGTGACTGAAATATTGTGCTGTACACCAGAAATTGATACGATGTTGTAAACTGACTATACTTCAGTAAAAATATATTATGTATGTATAATTACAGTTTTATAAGAAAAAACATTTACAGTAATGAAATAAAAGGCAATACCTCAGCATGTGTACATTAGTTGTTTCTATATGGAATATTTCTGCATAGAATTTAATTGTTCCTCTGTGCCTTTCAACATTCCTTAAATCTGTTTTTTAATAATTAGAGTAATAATTATTTGCATATTTTAAAAGCATTATAATAAACATCTTTGTACATAAAATTTTTTTCTAATTCTGATTATTTTCAGGAGAGATTCCTAAAAGCAGATTGGTATATGATGTAATAATAACATCAGTCTGTGAAATTGCACTATTTGGGTTCTGGCTGAGCATTTTAACATGTTCAGGGAATTCTGAATCTCATATGTCATTCAGCATATGATAGGATTCTATCTTTGGATCATCTGCAAGTTTGATCAGCATAATAAGCAAGAACCTCATGTAATCACTGTTTAAAAAGGAGAAGTTTGACTAAGACAGTTTAGAGGATGGAGTTTTAAGCTCAGAGCTCTGTGGGCAGGCCATGGGGGGCTATGAATTGTCCTGAAAGTTAAGTTGTTTATATTAATAGAAATGGGAGGATTTACTCTTGCCATGAAATAAAATGTCATGGACAAGATTAACTAGTTCTGATCATCAAGCATCCACATTTAAGGGTCCTATTATCTAATTAGTCTTGTGGTGAACACAGGAGACTTCATTACATTATTTTAGGAACTTGGAATCTGGCTGTGGAGTTATAACTCATGTTCAGAGTTCTTTGCCCTAAATCTGGGTGATCATCCAAATCATGCAGATAAATACTTAAAAATAAAGATTTCAGGTTTCTATGCCTATTGATCATTGTTTAGTATATTTGGGATAAAGTCCAGGCATCTGCAATTTAAAAAATTTCTCCAGTGAGCCTAATTACTAACCAGGTTTGGCAGTCACTGAACTAGATAACTTAAACAACTAAATAAACTAGAGATAGAGTGATGATGAGATATGGGCAAAAGTATAATCAGGGTAGGGTGGAAATAGTCAAGGAAGGCTTATGGTAGGAAATGAATCAGGAGGCAAATTTACCAAAGTGGTTTATTTACCATTTTCACTGTGTATTAGACCTAGACTCTTTTACAAAAGGTATTTGAGTTTCCATATAAATATATATATTCAACTGACATGTTACGTAGTTTATTAACATATCAAGATAAACTAAATTTCAATAAAAATTTTAAAATTTCAGGCCATGAAAAGGAGAAGGAAGCAATCATTCTCTTATAACTAATATATTCATTTTAAGCATATAATATTCATTCATTTAATAAATATCTCAGCCTACTATACACCAAACTCCCACTGTTTTATGTGCTTGGGACAAACCAGTAGACAAACCAGGCAAAGATCTCTACCCTCATGAAGTTCATTCTAGAGGGGGAGATAACACAGGGATAAACACAATTAGTAAGTTATTTAATATGTTAGAAGATGACAAGTGTCTGGCGTGTGTGGAAAGGAGGAATCATTATTAAACAGGGTGGTCAGGGTAGGCCTCCTTGAGAAAGTAAGATTTGAATAAAGATTTGAGGGAGTAAACCAACTGAGTATCTTAGAAAAGAATGTTCTAGGCAGAGGATATAGCCAATGCAAAAGCCCTAAATGGCAGTGTACTTAGTGTGTTTGAAGAATATAGTGAAGAGGCCAGTGTGGCTGAGAGAAAGTAAGTAATGAGAGAGTAGGAGACGAGGTCAGAGAGGTAATTGAGGTGTCAGATTGCCTAAATCCTTGTAGGCCACTGTAAGAACACTGGCTTTTAGTTTAAGTGAAATCTAGAGCTCCACTCCCAGTCCCTTGGAAACACTGCTCTGATTTCTGTCTCTATAACAATATACATACATAAATATGTATAGTTATACAGAAATATATGTATATGCTTAATTTTATATGTATATAATATTTCTGGCTTCTAATAATTAGAATGCTTTTGAGATTCTTTTGTGCTGTTGTGTGTATTAGTTCATTATTTTTTATTGCTAAATAGTTCTCATTATGTAACTATTTCACAGTTTCTTTAGCCATTTACTAGTTGACGAAGATTTGGATTGTTTCCAAGTTTTGGTTATTATGAGGCTATAATGAAATTGCCATGAACATTTGTGTAGAGGTCTTTGTGTTGCACATACGATTTCGTTTCTCTTGGGTAAATTACTAGGATCGAAGCAGTGGGTTCATATGATAAGTATATGTTTAACATTAAAAGAAAGTTCCAGTCTTTTCTAAAATGCCTGTATAATTTGCATCCTCACCAGCAATGTATGAGAGTTCAATTTGTTCTTTGTCTTTGTCAGCACTTGGTAGTTACAGTTTTAAAAATGAGATAACTGTCTAATGGCTTTAATTTACATTTCCCCAATAGTTTATGATATTGACCATCTTTTCCTGTGTTTATCTGCAATCTCTACCTCTTCTTTGATGAATTATCTGTTCAGATTTTACTTATTTTAAATTTTATTATTTGCCTCATTACTATTTAGTTGAAGTTGTTCTTTTTATATTCTGGATACAAGTCCTTTATCAGATATGTATTTGGCAAATATTTTCTCCTTGTCTGTGGCTTACCTTTTCATTTTTATAAAGTTGTCTTTTGAAGAGTAGCAGCTTTTAATTTTGGTTATGTCTAATTTATCAATTTTTTTCTTTATACTTTGATTTCTTGCATATTATCTATGAAATATTTGTACAATCAAGGTCATAAGTGTTTTTCCAGGGTTTCTTTCAGAAACTTTATAGTTATATGTTTTATATTTAGGTTATAATATATTTTTATTTAATTTTTGTAGATATTGTGACTTTGTAGATATTGTGACCAAGGTTTTATTTATTTATGCATAAATTTCCCAATGCCATTTTTTAAAAGACTGATCTTTCTCCAGTGAATTATCTTGGTACGTTTGTCAAAAAAATCAATTTAACATATATAGTTGGATTTTCTATTCTGTTCTCTAGATCTGTATGTCTATGCTTATATCACTGTTGCATGGACTTGCTAGCTATAGACTGTAATTTTTGAAATTAAGTAGTATGAATTACAAATTTTTTGATTTTTCACATAAAGTTTATAATTAGTGTCATAGTTCTTATGGAAAAAAGCCTGCTGGAATTTTGATTGAGAATACCTAGGTTTTGTACATCCATTTGAGGAGAACTGAAATCTTAACAAATTATTTTCGAGTCTGTGACTACAGTATATAACATAGGCCTCTCTAAATCTCTCACAGAAATGTTTTGTACCTTTTAGCATACAAACAGTGCATATTTATGAGTATTTATTTATTTATGAGTAGTTCCTATTTTGATATTGTTATAAATGATAGTGTTTACTTCATTCTAATTTGCAGCTTTCATTGCTGGTGTAGAGAATTTCAATTGATTTTGGTACATTGACCTTGCATTCTGTGAGGATTAAAATCTTGCTTCTCAGATATAATAGCTTTTGTTGGAAGACTCTGTAATTTTCTAAATAGACAATTATATCATCTGAGAAAAAAGGCAGTTTAATTTCTTCTTTTCAAATCTAGATGCCTTTTATATTATTTTTTTTTTCTACCTGATTACACTGACTAGGACCTACAGTATAACGTTAAGCACAAGTGCTCAGAGTGAACATCCTTGTCTTGTTTCTCATCTGAAGAGGAAAACATTCAGTCTTTTTCCACGAAGTTCAATGTCCACTGTTGATATTTCATACATGCCTTTTTTCAGGTTGAGGAAATTTCTATATATTCCCAGCTTTCTGAGAATTTTTAAATAGATGTTTAATTTTGTTAAATGCTTTTTCTATATTGAAATTCTCATATATACTTTTTACTTTTGCTTATTGATATACTGAATTATGTTGGTTGATTTTCCAATGTTGAAACAATCTGACATTCCTGTAGTACACTCTACTTGTTTTATGTATATATAGAGACGTACCTTGGTGATATTGAGGGTTTGGTTCGAGACAATTGCATTAAGTTGATTATTATTATAAAGCAAGTCACACGAGTTTTTTGATTTCCCAGTGCATATAAAAGTCATATTTACACTATACTATAGCTTATTAAGTGTGAAATAACATTATATCTCAAAAAACAATGTACATACCTTAATTTAAAAAATATTTATTGCTAAAAATGCTAACCATCATCTGAGCCTTTAGCAAATTGTAATCTTTTGCTGGTGGAGGGTCTTGCCTTGAAGTTGATGGCTGCTGTCTGATACAGATGGTGGTTGCTGAAGGTTGGGGTGGCTGTGGCAATTTCTTAAAATAAGACAACAATGAAGTGTGCCATATCAATCAACTCTTCCTTTCATGAACATTTCACCTGTAGCACGCACTGCTGTTTGATAGCATTTTACCCACAGTAGAATTTCTTTCAAAATTGGAGTCAATCCTCTCAAAATTTGCTGCTGCTTTATTAACTAAGTTTATGTAGTATTCTAAATACTTTGTTGTAATTTCAACAATCTTCACAGACTCTTCACTGGGAGTACATACCATCTCAAGAAACCATTTCCTTTGGTCATCCATAAGAAGTTTTCATCCATTCAAGTTTTATGAGATCACAGCAATTCAGTCACATGTTCAGGCTCCACTTCTAATTCTATTTCTCTTGCTATTTCCACCACATCTGAAGTGACTTTCTCCATTGAAGTCTTGAACCCCTCAATGTCATCCATGAGGGTTGGAATCAACTTCTCCCAAACTCCTATGAATGTTGATATTTTGACTTCTTCCCATGAATCATGAATGTTCTTAATGACATCTAGAAGGGTGGATCCTTTCCAGAAAGTTCTGAATTTGCTGTTCCCAGATCTATCAGAGGAGTCACTATCTATGGCAGCTGTAGCCTCATGAAATGTAACTCTTAATTCCTAAGACTTGAAAGTTGAAATGACTCCTTGATCCATGGGCTGCAGAATGGATGCTGTGTTAGCAAGCATGAATACATTAATCTCATTTGCACCTCCATCAGAGCTCTTGGGTAACCAGGTACATTATCACTGAGCAGTAATATTTTGAAAGGAATCTTTTTTCTGAGCAGTAGTTCTCAAAAGTGGGCTTAAATATTCAGTAAACCATGTTATAAAAAGACGTGATGTCATCTAGGCTTTGTTGTTCCATTTATGATGCATAGGCAGAGTCAATTTAGCATAATTCTTAAGGACCCTAGGATTTTCAGAATGGTAAATGAGCTTTGGCTTCAAGTTCAAACTACCAGCTGCTCTCTCCCTAACAAAAGAGTCAGACTGTCCTTTGAAGCTTTGAAGCCAGGCATTGACTTCTCCTCTCTAGCTATGAAAAGTCCAAGATGGTGTCTTATTCCTATAGCTCTTCTGGCTATATTCCTATAGCCCATCTGCATTGAAAATCTGTTGTTTAGTGTAGCCACCTTCTTAGCTATATCTTAGCTATATCTTCTGGATGACTTGCTGCAGCTCTACATCAGCACTTACTGCTTCACCTTGTACTTTTATGTTATGGAGATGGCATCTTTCCTTAAACCTCCTGAACCACCATCTCCTGGCTTGAAACTTCTTCTGAAGCTTCATCACCTCTCTCAGCCTTCATAGAATTAAAGAGAGTTAGGGCCTTTCTTTGGATTAGACTTTGTTTTAAGGGAATGTTGTGGCTGGTTTGATTTTCTATCCAGACCACTCAAATTTCTTCATATTAGCAACAAGACTGTTTTACTTCCTTATCATTCATGTGTTCTTTGGAGTAGCACTTTAAAATTCCTTCAAGAATTTTCCTTTCGCACTCACAGTTTGGCTGTTTGGTGCAGGGGGCCTAACTTTTAGCCCATCTCAGCTTGTGAAATGCTTCCTCATTAAGCTTAATCATTTCTAGTTTTTGATTTAAAGTGAGAGACATGTGACTATTCCTTTTACTTGAACATGTCGAGGCCATTGTAACATTATTAATTGGCCTAATTTCTATATTGTTGTGTCTCAGGGAATAGGGGGGTCCAAGGGGAAAGAGAAACTGGGAAACAGCCTGTTGGTGGAACAGTCAGAACACATACAGCATTTATCAAATAAGTTTACTGTCTTATTTGGGCCCAGTTCATGGTGCCTCAAAACAATTACAGTAGTAACATCAAAGGTAACTGATCACAGATCACCACAACAAATATAATAATAATGGAAAAGTTTGAAACATTATGAGAATTACCAAAATGTGACTCAGAGATTTGAAGTGAGCAAGTGCTGATAGACTTGCTCAAGGCAGGGTTTTCACAAACCTTCAATATGTAAAAAAAAAAAACAGAGTTATCTGGGAAGTGCAAGAAAGTGAGGTGCAATAAAATGACATATGCCTGTAAATGATACGACCTCTTGGTCATATCAAAGAAAGCATTATCCTTCCTATATATTGCTGGATTTGATTTGCTAATATATTGTTAAGGATTTTTCTGTCAAAGTTCATAAGAGATACTGATCTCTAGCTGCCTTTTCTTGTAATACATTTGTCACATTTGATGTTAGAGTAATTTCAACCTTATAAAATTATTTGGAAATGTTCCTTCTCTATTTTCTAGAAGAGTTCTTTTAGTACTGGTGTGAATTTTCCCTTAAATGTCTAATAGAATTTGCCAGTAAAGTCATTTAGGGCTTGACTTTTCTCTGTGCATAAGATTTTAACTAAAAATTCAACTTATTTACTAAATAAGCTTGTTTAGGTAATCAATTTCTTCTTCAGTGACTTTTGGTAATTGATGACTTTCAAGGATTAGGTCCATTTTATTTAAATAATTAAATTCATTGGCATAGAATTTTTCTTAATCTTATGCTTTTAATTCCTGGAGCATGTGTAGTGATAGCTGCTGTTTCATTTCTGATATTGGTAATTTGTCTTTGCTCTTTCTTTTGATTTCATAAGTTTTAGAGGTATATCTCTTTTATCTTTTAGAATAATCACCATTTAGTTTCATTGATTTTTCTCTGTTTTAAATTTTACTGATTTTTGCCCTTGTCTCTCTTAATTTCTTCATTCAGCATGCCTTGTGTTGAATTGTTCTTCTTTTCCTAATTTCTTAAGGGAAAACATTATCTTATTCATTTTAGGCCTTTCTTCTTTACTAACATGTTTTATTTTCAGCACTGCTTTAGCTGTGTCCCACAAATTTTGATATGCTGTGAATTTGCCTTCATTTAACTCCAAATATATTCCAGCATCTCTTGTGTTTCCACTTTGACCATGGGTTATTTTGTCTTTGTCATTCTTGCTAGAGGTTTGTCAATTTTATTGATCTTTTCAAAGAACCTGCTCTTTGTCTTTTTGACTTTCTCTATTGCTTTCCTGTTTCTAATTTCATTGATCCTATTCTTTATTATTTCCTTCATTCTGATTGCTTTGGTATTATTTTGCTCCTCTTTCTCTAGGCTCTTCAAGTGAGATTATATTACTATACTATTTATTTGAGATGTTTCATTTTTGGGTAATGTTTTTTAGTGCTATAAATTTTCCTCTCAACCTTGCTTCAGCTATTCCCCACAAAATTTGCTGTGTTGTATATTTATTTTCATTAAGTTCAAGATATTTCTTTTCACTTTCCTTGAGACTTCCTCCTTGACCCTTGGATTATTTAGAAGTGTGTAGTTTAGTTTCTAAGTGTTTGGCAGTTTTCCTGCTGTCTTCCAAAAATTTTCATCCTCCCAAACAGAAGATCTATACCTGTTAAGCAATAACTATCCATTCCGTGCTCCCTTCGCTCCTAGCTCCTTGTAAACTCAAATCTATTTTTTGTCTTTATGAATTTGCTGATCCAAGATATTTCATAAAAGTGAAATCATACAATATTTTTTCTTTTGTGTCTGACTGATTTCATTTAGCATAATGTTTTCAAGGTTCACCCATATTATAGCTTGTACTAGAGTTTCATTCCTTTTATGGCTAAATAACATTCAATTGTACGTAAATACTACATTTTTGTTTATCTATTCGTCTGGACATTTGGAGTCCATCTTTTGCCTATTGTGAATAATACTGCATTGTACATTGGCATACAAATGTCACTTTGATTCCCTGTTTGATTTCTTCGGGGTATATACTTAGGAATGGAAATGCTGGCTTATATGATAATTCTGTGTTTAACTTTATGAGGAACAACTAAACTGTTTCACAGTGTTTTTCTTTTTTACATATATGCTAGTAATGTATGAGTGTTGCAATTTCTTCACTTCCTCACCAGTGCTTGTTATTTCCTGTTTTCTTTTTATTATAGCTATCCTATTAGATATGTTGTGGTAAAAATTGTATTTTATATTTGCATTTTCCTAATGACTAATGTACAGATTTTTATGTGCTTATGGTACATTTGGATATCTTTTTTGGAGAAATGTGTTTCAAGTCCTTTGATCATTTTTAACTGGGTTGTTTGTCATTTTGTAGTTGAGTTGTAAGAGTTCTTTATGTCAATATGAAACATTTATCAAATACAGGATTTGCCAATATTTTCTTCCATTCTATAGATTGTATTCTCACTTTCTTGATAATGTCCTTTGATGCACTAAAGTTTTAAATTTTTATGAAGTCTATTTATTTTGTTACTCATGCTTTTAATGTCATGACTAAGAATGCAAGTTCATGAAGATTTACCCCTATGTTTTCTCTAAGAGTTTTATGGTTTAGTACTTATATTTATGAATTTTGGCCCTTTTTGAGTTAATTTTTATATATTGTGTGAAGTAGGGTCCAATTTTACATTTTTGCTGGTGGAAATCTTGTTATCCCAGCACAACTTGTTGAAAAGACAATTTTTTTCTCCACTGGATGGACTTGGCACCTTTATCAAAAATCTGTTGGCCATAGGTATATGGAATTCATTCATTGACTCTCAATTTTGTTGTAGTGGTTTGTATATCCATCCTTATGGTAGCACAAAACCATTTTGATTACTGTAGCTTTGTAATAAATTTTAAATCAGGAAGTTTGAGTCCTCCAACTTTTTTCTTTTTGCAGATTGTTTTGGTTATTATGGCCCCTTGCAATTATGTATGAATTTTAGGATTACCTTTTCCTTTTCTGGATAAATGTCTGTTAGATTTTGCTATGATAGTGTCCAATCTGTAGATCATATTGTACAGTATTGAGATCTTAACAATATTAAGTTTCCAATCCATGAACACAGGATGTCTTCCATCTAATTAGATCTTCTTTAATTTCTCTCAGCCATTTTTTGTAGTTTCAGCATACATGTCTTTCACCTCTATGGTTAAATTTGTTCCTAGGCATTTTACTCTTTTTTGACGCTATAAAAATGAAATTGATTTCTTAATTACCTTTTAAGATTGTTGATTGATAGTGGGTAGAAACAAAACTGATTTTGGAGTATTGATTTTGAAACATGCAAATTTGTGCAATTAGTTTATTAGCTCGAATATTTTGTGTGTGTGTTATTTGGGATTTTCTATGTCAAAGACCATGTCATCTGGGCATATAGTTTTACTTCTTCCTATCTAGTTTTTATTTTTTTTTTCCTTGTCTAATTGCTGTAAAACTTCCAATACAATGATGAATAGCAGTGGTAAAAGTGGGCATCCATATCTTGTTCCTGATCTTAGGGAGAGAGCCTTCAGTCTTTCACCACTGAGTATGTTATTACTTGTGGTTTTTCCATTAATGTCATTTATCACGTTGTGGAAGTTTCTTTCTATTACTGGTTTTCTGAGAGGTTTTATAATGAAACAATGTTAGATTTTGTCAAATGCCTTTGTTATATCAATTGAGATGATAGTGTCTTCTTTTCCACTTCAGTCTGTATTGTATTAATTGATTTCTTTATGTTGAACCGCTCTAACATTCCTGGAATAAATCCCACTTGTTCATGGTTTAGTTTGCTAGTATTTTGTTGAGGATTTTGCATCTATATTAAGCAATATTGGTCTGTAATTTTTTCTTCTTGTGGTATCATTGTCTGGCTTTGATATTGTGTTAAAAATGGACTCAGAATGAATTAGGAAGCTTTCCTCCTCTTCTAGTGTTTTAAATACTAATTAGAATTAATGTTAATTCTTTAAAAGTTTAGCAAAATTTGTCAGTGAAACTATCTGGTCCCAGGCTTTTCTTCATTGGGAAATTTTTTTTTTCTTTTAAGATTTAACAGTTAGTTCTTATTTATTTATTTATTTATATTTATTTTTTACATTTTCTTATTGAGTAAGAGTCATTTTACAATGTTGTGTCAAATTCTAGTGTAGAGCACAATTTTTCAGTTATACATGAACATATATTTATTCATTGTCACATTTTTTTTTTCGCTGTAAGATATCACAAAATCTTGTATATATTTCCCTGTGCTATATGGTATAATCTTGTTTATCTATTCTGCATTTTAAAATCCCAGTCTGTCCCTTCCCATTCTCCATCCCCTTGGTAACCACAAGTTTGTATTCTATGTCTATGAGTCTGTTTCTGTTTTATATTTCTTTTTTTTTTTTTTTTAGATTCCTCATATGAGCGATCTCATATGGTATTTTTCTTTCTCTTTCTGGCTTACTTCACTTAAAATGACATTCTCCAGGAACATCCATGTTGCTGCAAATGGCGTTATGTTGTTGGTTTTTGTGACTGAATAGTATTCCATCATATAAATATACCACTTCTTCTTCATCCAGTCATCTGTTGATGGACATCTAGGCTGTTTCCATGTCTTGGCTATTGTAAATAGTGCTGCTATGAACATTGGGGTGTAGGTGTCATTTTGAAGTAGGGTTCCTTCTGGATATGTGCCCAGGAGCGGGATTCCTGGGTCATATGTTAAGTCTATTCCTAGTCTTTTGAGGAATCTCCATACTGTTTTCACAGTGGCTTTCCTTGCTTCCCTCTCCCACTCTTAATGATTTAGATGTCTTCTTTTACAATTTTGTGTTTATTCTTTTTGTAATTCATGGCAGTTATCTCCTTTCCAGTTATGAGTTTCTCATTTTTGTAGCATCCTGCTTCTTTTCTATTTAGAGTAGACCTGTGAATATTTCTTTTAGCATGGGTTTAGTGTTGCTAAACTCTTTTAGATTTTGCTTGTCTGTGAAGTTCTTTATCTCTCCTTCTATTCTAAAGGATAGCCTTGCTGGATAGAGTATCCTAGGCTGCATCTTTTTTTTCATTCAGGACTTTGAATATATCTTGCCACTCCCTTCTGGCCCGTAGTGTTTGTGTAGAGAAATCAGCTGAGAGCCTCATGGGGGTTCCCTTGTAACTCACTCTTTGTTTTTCTCTTGCTGCCTTTAGGATCATTTCTTTATCCTTGACTCTGGCCATCTTGATGATGATATGTCTTGGTGTGGGTCTGTTTGGGTTCTTCCTTTTTGGGACCCTCTGAGCCTCCTGTACTTGGATATCTGATTCCTTTAGGTTTGGGAAGGTTTCAGTCATGATTTCTTCAAAAACCTTTTCAATCCCCTTTGTTCTTTCTTCCCCTTCTGGAACCCCTATTATGCGTAGATTGGCATGCTTTGTATTATCCCATAGGTCCCTTATATTGTTTTCAATTTGCTATTCCTCCCACCTGTTTTGATTGGATGCTTTCTGTTGTCCTGTCTTCAAGGTCACTTTTTTGTTCCTCTGCATTATCTAGCCTGCTTTGTACAGCCTTTAGGTCAGCTCTCATCTCAGCAAATGAATTTACTAATTCTACTTGGTTCTTCTTTATAGCTTCTATTTCATTTTTGACATATTTTATATCTCTAAACACTATTTCTTTTAGTTCCTTCAGTACTTTGATCACTCCTTTTTTGAAATCTTGATCTAATAGGCCATCAATGTCTATTTCCTTGATAGTGCTTTCAGGGGATTTCTCTTGATCTTTTAATTGGGAGTGGTTCCTCTGCTTCTTCATCTTGCTCATATCTTTCTGGCACTGTGGCTTAAGGAGTATCAGTTTTCTAGTTCTCCTGGAGACTGTGTGCTCTTAATGATTTTATCGAGAGGTCTTTGTGTCTTCACCCTGTTTCACGTACTCAGCTTGCTGTTTGTAGAGGCCCTCGTTGGCACCCTTGTCTGTGCTGCTCCCAGTGGCTGTCGGCTAGCAGATTGCGCCCCCCCCAACACTGGGTCAGGTGCTGAGCTCTTACCTGGTGGGCGGGCGGGTCACTCCTTCTCCCGATGCTGCAGTCAGCTGCTGGGCTCAGGGGAGGCAGGTGGGCTGATCGTGCCCCTTCCCAGCACCGTGGTCAGGTGCTTTGTTCCTGCCAGGTGGGCGGGGGGCCGCCCACCCTCTCCCAGTGCAGGTTGCTCCGCTGCTCTGTGCAGCTGCCCGCTCTGCCTCGGGTGGGCGCTCCAAAGGTGGGCTCGGGGAAGACTGTGGAACGGCCCCGCCCCTGCTCTGGGCCAAATCTCAGCTCCTTGTTTGTCTTGGTGGCAAGAGTTCTCTGAGGTGCCAGGGCAGAAAGATCCTATCTGCTTTGGGCTGTAAACAAGTCTCAGTCCTGCCTAGGAGGTTGCGGAAACCCGGGTGCAGATTCAGGTCTCAGCCCTGCCCCTGCCCGGGCGCTGCGCACAGGAGGAGATGGCGGTTGTGGCTGCGCCCCAACTCTCTTCTAGAGAAAAGTGCCAGTAATGGCGGCACAGGTCCTAGGAGACAAAGGCTATGGCGCCCCTCCCCCCAGGGCACACCAGCTGTGTTGCTTTGCTTTTTTTGCAATTTATGGGGGACCGAGGTTGTTCTGCTCCATATCCCTTCTGAGCCACAGCACGCAGCCCCCTGCAGTCCCCCGGGGCTGCCTCAGTGCAGCCGCCCCAGTCCTCTGCCCGGCTTGGGCGGCCTGCCCTGGCCCCAGCCACCGACTCGGGTCTCGGGGGGGTGTCACGGGGACCCTTTGTGCCTGTTTAACTCAGTTCTGTCGTTCAAGGGGTACTTGGGGCAGATCTGAGCCTCGGAGGCTCCCCCTCCTTCCTGCTGGCCTCTCCGTTGGAGAGGGGAGCCCCAGGAAACGAGCACCAGTCCTCCTTTGCAGCTCCCTCCCTGCGGGATCGGTCTCACATTGTTTTGCTTTTTCTTCTTTCTTTTTTCCTTTTCTCCTACCAGAATTTTGGCGTCTTTGTCTTTCGAAGAGGGCGATGTTCTGTCGGAGTTCGGCAGGTGCTCTGGTTGGCTGAGTAGGTCCGTAGATGTGAGTTTTGGTGTATTTGTGGGAGAGGGTGAGCTACAAGTGTCCTTCTACTCCGCCATCTTGCTTCTCTCTGGGAAATTTTTGATTATAGATTCAATCTCTTTATTTGTTATAGATCTGTTATCTTATATTTCTTCTTGAGTTACTTAGATAATTTGAGTGTTTCTAGGAATTTGCCCATTTCATCTAGAGTATCTAATTTCTTGACATATAATTGTTCTTAGTACTTTTATATTTTTTAGAACTTTCATTTTTATTTACTTATTCCCATCTTTTCTCTTTTTCCTTTGTTAGTCTGGCTAAGTGTATGTCAAGTGTATTGATCTTTTCAAAGAACAAAATTTTGGTTTTGTTGATTCTGTGTTTTTTCTATTCTTTATATCATTTATCTCTACTGTAATTTATTATTTTCTACCTCTTGTAGCTTTGGGTTTAGTTTGCTCTTTTAGGTCCTTAAGATATAAAGTTAAGATATTGATTTGGGATCTTCTTTTTTAATGTATGCTCTTAGAAAGCTATAAAAGCTTAGGAAGCTGTAAACTTTCCACTGAGTACTGCTTTTGCTGCATCCCATTGGTTTTTATATGCTATGTTTTTGCTTTTATTTATCTCAAAGTATTTTCTAATTTCACTTGTAATTTATCCTTGACCCATTGGTTGTTTAAGAGTGTGTTTAATTTCCACATATTTGTGAATGTTCAGTTTTTCTTGTTATTGATTTTTTAATTCCACTGTGGTCAGAGAAGACACTTTGTATGACTTCAATCTTTTTAAATTTATTAGAACTCATTTTGCATTCTAGCAGATGGCCTATGCTGGAGAATGTCCTATATACACTTGAGATGACGTATATTCTACTGTTGGGTAGAATGTGCTATATATGTCTGGTCTAAGTGTTTTGCAGAGCTTTTCAAGTTTTTAACTTCCTAATTGATCTTCTGTGTAGTTGTTCCGTCCATTATTGAGAATGGGGTATTGAATTCTCCAACTGTCATTATAGAACTCCATAGTTCCCTTCAATTCTGTTAGTTTTTGTCATTTTAAGTCATTGTTCTTTGATGCATATCTGTTTATAATTGCCATAATTTCTTGGGAATTGAATATTTTATTAATATATAGTGAACTTTTTTGTCTCTTGTAATTTTTTTACTTAAAATTTATTCTGTCTGATACTAGTAAATCTACTTCAGCTCTCTTTTAATTACTGTTTGCATGACATATATTTTTTCCCTCCTTTCACTTTCAATTTACTTATGTCTTTGGGTCTAAAGTGCATTTCTTATAGACAGCATATGGTTGGATCATGTTTTTCATCCATTCTGTAAATAGATCTGTCTTTTATGGAATGTTTTATCCCTTTGCATTAAAAGTAATTACTTATAAGGGAAGACATACTTCTATAATTTTTGCTATCTTTTCTGCATGTCATATACCCTTTTTGTTCTTCAGTTCCTCCATTACTGACTTATTTTGTGACTGATTTTTTCTAGTGTACTATTTTGATTAAATCCAGTTTCTTTTTCTGTATTAATTTTTTTTGTTTGTTTTTTTCTTAGTGATGACCCCGTGTATTACAATCAACATCTTAACTTTATAATAATCGAGTTTGAATTGATACCAGCTTTGACTCAATAGTATACACCTACTCTTTTAGACTTCCTTACCTCCCTTTATGTTGTTATTGTCACAAATTACATCTTTTATACCTTTCATGCTTATTAGCATGGCTTTATAATTGTTGTTTTATGCATTTTCCTTTTAAATCATGCAGGAAAATATAAAGATTACCAACCAAATATGCAATGTTACTGGTTTTTGTACTGAAATGTGCAGCTTCCTTTACTATTGTATTTTTTCATATGTCTTTGTGTTAATGTCTAATATTCTTTCATATAAGCTTGGAGGTCTTAGGGCAAATCTATAGTGGCAAACTCCTCAGCTTTAGTTTACTTAAGAATGCCTTAATTTCTGCTTTACTGTGAATGATAGATTTTTAAAATAACTTGTTTGATAGTTCCAACTTTTGTGTCATCTCTGAATCACATTCTATTGTTTGCATTATTTCTTGACAATAGGTTGGGTTTTTTCCTTTTTTTTTTAATGTGTCATAATTTTTAATTTAATTATGGACATTGTGTTTAGGAACAGTAAAATGTGATATAAATAGCATTTATGCCCAGAAAGAAACATGTCTTTTCTTCTGTTAAATTGTTAGGATGGGGTGTATAGGGGAGCAGCTCTATGCTAGTGCCTTGATAACCTTGCACTTATTGAATATAATCATTGTCAGAGATTTTAACACCATATTAACATCACTAGACAGATCTTCCAGACAGAAAATAAATAAGGCAACAGAGAAATTAAATGATACAATAGAAAAATTAGATTTGGTGGATATTTTCAGAGCATTACACCCCCCCCCCAAAATAGGATATACATTCTTTTCAAGTGCACATGGAACATTTTCTAGGACTGATCATGTACTTGGGCACAATAGAAGCCTCAACAATTTTAAGAAGATAGAAATTATCTCAAGCATCTTTACTGACCACAATGCCATGAAACTAGAAATCCACAACAGAGAAACAAAGGAGAACAAAAGGAAAGCATGGAGATTAAACAACACGTTATTAAAAAACCAATGCGTCAATCATGAAATCAAACTTGAAATTAAAAAATACCTTGAGACAAATGAAAATGAAAACACAACCACACAAAATTTATGGGACACAGCAAAGGCAGTGCTAAGAGGGAAGTTTATAGTGATACAGGCCTTCCTCAAAAAAGAAGAACAATCTCAAATAAACAGTCTAACCCACCACCTTACACTTATTCACATAGGCCATATAGCCAGGTTTAACTTCAGCTGCTCTAGTTCTTTGCAGAATGCTCTGTGATCCTTCTGAAACATGAGAGCATGAGAAACTTGTGACCAGCTGCTACTAAACCATTTCTCACTTGCCTCCCTATCTTCCTAGGGGCTGTCATGAGACATTTTTCATTGCCTCCCAGATTCTGATGAGGTATGAAGCTTTCTGTCTCGCCCTCTTCAGGGTAGATCTATAGGATATAATACTAATTAGTTTCACTGTGGGACAGGCTGTATATCACCATTTGTGCTGCAGCCATTTGAAGTTTTTGTCATTGTCCTGTGGGACAAGGGAAACAGGGAGCTGGCACCTTTGGCTGCTCTTGCAGTTGTATGTATGTAATATATTTCCTGAATCTAACAAGAGTCATTGTTTCTTTACTAGAAATATGATCAACTTTTCTTGACAGAATACTGGGTCAGTATAGTCAGAAATTGAGCTAGGTTTGGTATACCTGTTGCTGTCTTTACCTTCAGTAAACCAGAGGCATCAAATAGCAGTGTACTGCTTTTACCTTGTGCTTAGAGTGAGAATTGAACTTCCTCAATGTTTATTCTCCACCCTCTGTCCCACAGAAAGGATTTCTCTCCAAGCACTTGCCCCCTCAACCAGTGGAAGGAAACAGGAAGACTTCTATTGTTTGTTAGCCTATTCTAGGCTTTTCATAGGGACAGAAGTTTTTCTGGGTTCTCCAGGACCAGCCTCAGTCTTTAGCATTACCTGTGCATCTGGGTTTTGGGGGTCAGTCTTTCTCAGCATTGCTTCCTCACCTTCTTGTTGCATCTAAACTCCGCCTTGTATCTATGGCAGATTTTGAGTGGGAAGGAATTTCTTCCCCTTTGTCTTGTATTGGTATAAGACCCTGGATCCAAGAGTGAGTGTTTCCTGTCCCTCCCTTAGGAGTGTAGAGTTTTTGTGTCTTACATTTCCCAGAAATAGCATATCTTTTCTCATGTTCTTGAAGAGTGAGTATTTCCTACCCTTCCTCAGAGAAAGACAGGTTAGCGTCTAACTTTTTCCCAAAGCAATTGATCTCTGCTTGAACCCTGGGAACAGGAGTGTTTTTCTACCCCTCCCAAGTGGTTACAGATTTTGCTTCATATAAGAGAATGTCCAAGGAAGGAGATGCTGTTTTATGCTGTCCCCAAATGGAATCCAGTCGTCTCCTGTATGCCTGTGCCACAGAGAGGGTGTTCTCTCAAGTCTCCTGCCTTGAGACCTTAACTTTCTGATGGGGTCAAGAACCATTATTTTGTAATGATGCAGCCTTTTCTCAGTATTACATGACAGCAAGGTTCTCTTGAGTTTTGTTTTTTGCACACTAAGCAGAAGCGGAGCCTCCATTGGAGAGCTTTGCACAGAGGGGTGATATGATCTGAATCACATTTTAAAAAGGTAACTGGCTGCTGTGTATAAGTTAAAATGGATCAAAGTTGGAAGCAGGGAACATTGTTAAGATGCTATAACATTATTTATCTCAGATCTTCTTATTAGTATACAAAGAGAACGCTGATGAATGACATAGTTTAGATTATAAGACAAGAGATTATTCAGCAATCTTTCCAGAAAAATATGACTTATTATGCTGTTAAGTTCTGAAAGAACCCTCTCATGTGGGACCCAATATAAAGATAGATGAATTATATAACAAGCAATGTCTTTGGGGGACATTTTTATAGTAAGTATAGAAGGATCTTCATATTATTGTATTTTTTAAGTAAAAACCCTTGAAAAAGGTTGTGTTCATAACATTAAAATTAGTCTTAATGCAGGTGATTGTGTAGGAGCAAAGCTTGTGTAGTTACTATGTTTCTGTTTCAAGTTCTTCCCATAATTCACCTTAGAATATGTTTCACTGGTTTTGCTTTCAGCTGAAAGTAAAAACAGGTACAGGAACAGCATAGTTCTCATTATGATGGTTTAAAAATAAAGACACATCATTGGCACATATAACTTAAATTCTAGAGGTAGGTTATGCTTCAGGCATAACCTATGATCTACCAGGTCAATAACGAAGGACTGTCTCTTTTACTTCTGACTCCACTTTTCTTTCCATGATATCACCTTCATTCTAAAATTGACTCATTCTAAATCCAAAGATGGCTGCCTATAGTTCCTGGGTTTATGAGCTTTTTGTTCATATTTAGTGTGTGAGAGAGAACTTATTTTTATGTGTCTTCCGTTGAAATTAGAGGAAATTTTCTTTTTCAGAAACCCTCAGTGAGTGTTTCTTCAAATATAAATAGATCACTTTTTCATATGTTCATCTCTGGGCCAAAAATATTATCTCCAAAGGGAGAGGATACATTAATTGCCTTAATCCAATTAAGGTCCTCTTGGAGATGTATCTGGAAGTGGAGTCAATCCCACCCAAATCTTGTGACTGAGAAATTCAAGTCCTGTTAGGATGAAGGAATTGAAGCAGAGGAGCAAATAAGAAATGACCACTGTAAATATTTGAGAAAAGGAGGAACTAAATAGTACAGCTCTGTAACTTTCCTGAAAATTGCTTCTCTTAACTAGATGGCACATAATTTGGAGGTCATACTTTAAAAAAAAATGAGGGCTGGCAGGCCATTATTCTATATTGCTGATTGGAAATAGATTCATTTACTTTAGAGACCAAAGGAGTAGGTAAGAACATTGACTTTCTATTATGACATATAAAAGCCTATGTGAAATTACCCCTTTCAAATGGAAGAGCACCAGATCTCCCTGTAGATAAATAATTCCCAGTAGCCACACCATATCTAGACTATCTGTTCTGTTTAGACAAAAAAAAAAAAAAAGTTCTAAATATGTGAACTACTGGCAAGTTGTAGGTCAAAAGGAAAAGAAACAGGTTTCCATGAGGAAGGAGGAAGGGAATAATGAAGAGTACAGTGGGAAAGTCAAGAAAATGATTGTTGATAACCTTGGGAAACCTGGAAAAATGATGATTTAAAAGCAGGTTCATATCTGTGAATTGTCCTTTTTTGCATTAATATTTCACTCCATTTTGTCACATCCTTTTTGAGTGGTAGAACCCCAAAATAGATAAATGGAAATAATCAACTGTGCTTAATTCAAACAACTGAACAGATGAAATATCCTTATTACCCACGCTATGATTAATATGCTCTCTTAGAGAGGAATTGACTTTTCAAAATTATATACATAATATAAATATGAATGGACTTGTTTTTCATAGAAAGTTCAGCTATGGTTCTTTCTTTTTCTTTTGTTATTATTTTTCTTCTTTTTTTTTTCCTGGGAGGAGGTTAAAGTTAAAAACTTCTGGAACCTGTATTCTAGAACCATTTGTTGGTGTGTACGAATCAAAATGGAAAATTGAATAGGAGAAAAAGCAAAAGCATCTGGGATCCCTCCATTTTATAAATTCCAAGGAAAATAAATCAGGGAGAAATAGTTTATGTAGTGGAAAATCAATCAAAGGCTTAGTCCCATCACATACCCCAGTCCACACTCTATAATTCAGTTTGGCAAACAGAATTTATCATGGGCTTATCATTTTCAGAAATTATCTGGCTTGCAGCAGAGCTGCTACCACATATAGGCAGAATAAGAACTGAATATGAAGAGTGGCAGGAAATCTCTCCCCTAACCCTCCCAAGTCCCCCAGTCCACAGTCAATATATGAAATACCATCTTTAAAGATTTATAAATGTACAGTGTACATCACAAATTCAGGCCTGATATAGTTATTTTAGATTAGTGAGTGATACCAGATCCTTTGACTTTTTGTTCCTGAAACAACAGCCTAGTGGAAAGGAAATTGTTATTTGGAGAGAGGGAGCTACATTATAGTTAGTGTTAGTGCTAGTGAGGAGAAGAAGTGAAGAGAGAAAAATCTGAGTTTGAGGACTTGCTGCATGCAATGTAAAGGCATTGTATGCCAATGAAACAGACCAAGAATTGGTTTGGGATGTCAGAAGGGGAAGCGGGAAGTAGGCCCTCACCTGCTCTAACTGTTCACTCAGACATGCCTGTTGACACCTTTTCCACGACTTCTATTCACCCTCTTTCCAAGATACTCACCTTTTCTCTTGTCTTCTTGCTTGACATCAGAAACTAGGTACAGATACTTCTTTGCAGCCAGTACTGATTGGTTTCATTTTGGGGAAATCCCAAACACCAACATTCAAACTGGCAAAAGTACACTGAGAACATAGATTTATTTTCATATAACTCTTGAATTTGAAGCCTAAGATTCTTTCTATTAGAAAGTCCTTTGCTGCATTTAAGTTATGGAAACATTAACTGCTTGAAGTCAGGGCATAGAACAGCATGGAGATCCTTCAGAAATAATGATAGGAATATTAGAATAAGGTGAAAGGAGTAGAGAAATGTGCACCCAGCTTCTCAGGGTAATTAATATCAGAGTTCTCTCATCAGTAGGGAGCCCAATGGAATCTGAATCCAAAATAACCTGGAAAGGAAAGAAAGAAGAAACCTTTCCTTTTTCCATCCTGATGTCTTTTCCAGCCAGATTGCTTTCTAGGTTATAGTCATTAGGACCCACTAATCCCTTCTCCACTGTCCTCAACTCAAGGGCCCCAAACTAAGATTTATTTTGTAAATGAGGCTTGTGTCTATGTTCTCCTAGACATTACATGTTCTTTAAAAGATGGAGCTATTAAATAGATATTAATTTGTGACCAAGACACTGAAGTTAAGCAGGTGGCTGCTTCCTGTAATTATGACCTAGAATTTGGTGTCTGTTTCAAAGTACGGGGCATGGGAGACATGTGCAAACCCTAAAGAAGAGCTCCCCTGGGCTCAAGCAAATGATTAGCATGTTTCTGAAGTCCCTTTCCCAGTGGAGCTACAAGTTTTTATCTGAATATAGCAGGTCAATTTCTTAAGAATAAATGTACACCTACAAGTGGTACTTTTGATAATCTTCTTTCCTGCCTACACTCAAATAATGTCATTTTGCTTTTTGGTCGATTTTCTATAGACCAGAAAAAAATTGAAATGCTTTGCCTCTTATTTTCAGAACACTTCCATTTCATATTACAGTTTAAATCTTCTCTTTCTTTCCTCCACCTCCAACAGCCTTTTTTTGTTAAGAAATTCTCTTTCTGTGAGCTTTCCCTTCACCCCATTCCCCTCCTCCTTCTTCAATAGAAAGCTAAATGAAGATATTTTAAAATGCTCTCTAAAAAGGCAGGAAATGGGTTATTGTGGAATGAGAGAATTAATCCAGAGTCTGGCATTCGAAATTCATGCTGTAGTCTAAAGCAAGCAATATTATTTAAATCAAATTGTTATCTAATATAACATGAAGAAAATAGAATAAAAAATGTACCATGGAAAAATTTGAAATTACCTTTCCAAAGACCTAAGAGGCACTTCGTTTTCTGTAACATAACCCTGATTGGCTGCCACTGCAGCTCCAGAAGCTAAGTAATTAGAACACTCTAGGCTAATGTTCTTGTGCCTGGGTAACTGAAATAGAGGAGGAAAAAATGGAGAGTTGTCTTTTAAACAGCTTAAATATCTGAGACCCCTGAAATGTCAAAAGATGATTGGTTTACTCAAAAAAAAAAACTTCTCAAGACAATGTTACAACCAAATAATTGAATGCATATTGTCACTATTAGAGCTGTTCCTAAAAAAATGTATTTAAAAGCTGTATATGCATTTCTAGAAGCATGCATTTAAAAACATTGATGTTTTAGAATGTCAGTGTCTGAATGCTGCCATTTAAAATCAAGGCAAAGCCTCCCAACCTCCATATCAAGAGGCATTCTCATTGAGATAGCAGAAGGCACTGGAGAGTAAGGCACTTCAAACCAGTTGATTATTTTTTTTAACTGAAGTACTGTCTGCTACAGTGTGTCAATTTCTGGTATACAGCACAATGTCCCAGTCATGCATATACATACATATATTCGTTTTCTTATTCTTTGTCATTAAAGGTTATTACAAGATATTGAACATAGTTCCCTGTGCTATATGGAAGAAACTTTTTAAAATCTATTTTTATGTATAGTGGCTAACATTTGTAAATCTCAAACTCCCAAATTTATTTTTATAGCCCTTAAGGAAGTCTGGCCTCCAGGACTCTCATCTTCATTTATAGATAGCCTCCACTTTTATCCTCCTTTAGAAAGAATACAATGGAAAACAGTATTACTGTGGACCCAGAAACCTTTTTACTGAGCAGGGATACTAGGGAAATATGCTCAATAAGACATAAGTAATAGGTCTGGCAATTAGCCAGACCAGACAACCTTGGGGGGTTAGGGATATGGTGGGGCAGAGGTGAAGGATAGGTTTTTAATTCCACCTCTCATCCTCCTTACAGAAAGTGAAAAGGTAAGTCAACAGATGTAGGCATCTGCCTAAGCATAGGAGTAGGAATGGAATCTATGATCATTCCAGGAGAAACATGGAGAGCATCATGTCTAGCCTCATAATTTTTCAAGTGGGAAAACTAAGATCTAAGGAGATAAAGTAACTTGTCCAAGATTGCCCAAGTAGTTAGCATCAGAGCCGGGGCTGGGATTTAAGTCTCTGTAACCCACTACAAGGCCTGTATAGCCTGATCTATAGCCTTTTGGATTCTATAAATGGGGCTCAATCTTGCCTAGGTAAAGATGCAGCTCCTGGGAGTGAAAAATTGCCCAACCAGCCCAAAATAGACATTGCCTTTCTTCTGCTGTATTTTGCACTCTTTACAGTTCTGCATTTGGTCACCAAAGCCATCTCTTGGGCCTCAAAGACCAAACCATTAAAGTTTTCAGTGGAAAGACCACCTTCAGTGTCAAGAACTCTGGGATGGCTGTGGGGACAATGCTGACCTAGGCAATGTATATTTCTGATGGGGTGTAAAGTGAAAAAATCAGGTTAAGTGCTTGTGGATGAATCCATTTTCCTGTTCAGAGAGCAAAATGGGCATTCATCCTTATGGAGGACATATGATAAAGTGGCAAGTGGAAAAGTTTTTCCTAAGTTGCTGTCACAGTCCCTGTACTCTCAAAATGAGTACTTTAAATACAGCAACAATATGGCACTATTGTACGGTAAAAATCATCTTAGTAGGAGATGCAAGCCCTATTTTAAAATACACCCTAAATAGTCCATTTACTCCAACAAATGGCAGCTGATTGGGCTGTGCTGTAATTGGGTACAGCATTGAAGAGCTGCTTTGCCTATTATTTAAATTTCCAGTGAAGAAATAGCTAGTTCCTTCATCTCTACTCGACTCATTTTTCTTTCAGGACCACAGATGTGTCTTGGCCACAGCACAGTTCCAGAGAAGGAAATAAGTGAGGGAGCTTAGGAAAGGCAGCTCTGCCGCAGCACAATTCGCAGTCATGACAACCAAGCCGCCTCTGCAAATGGTTTAGGCCCACCTTCTCTCCAGGCATCTGCTTAGCAGCTCAAGGAACTTAGCTGACAGCAGGGATAATTTGCAGACTACAGCCCTGCCCTGTCAAGCTAGATGAACACCCCCTTCCTTCCCATTCTCCTTGCCCAGGTGGTTGTTGCGGGTGGCTGTTGCTGAGGTAGGGTGTATGCAAGTTAAATCAAGTCAACAACTGTATTTGAACACCTGCTCAGTGTCTGGCTTTGTATTGAACTTTGTGGGAGACTATAATCCTCTAATTCCATGGAGGAAAGTTAGAAGGGAAAAATTATTATATAGTTCAAATAGCATATACTATTTTCTCTGTTGTATTTCACAGGCATCAGAGATTAAATACATCCAAAATAATCTTCTTACCCAAACCTCCTCCTCCTCCTGTGCCCTTCAAGTGTGGACAAATGGCCCTGCCATCCACCTGCTTCCCTAAGTGAGAAACCTAGAAAGGACCTTTGACTTGTCCTCTTTTCCCATCTCCCATGTCCAACCTCCTTACTGTGGATTTTCAGTTGATTCTACATCCTAGGTATCACTTAAATATATCCCCAATATATCCCGTCTTTCAATCATACTAGCACAATTTCAGGTAATGTTCACTTTCAACAATAATGTGGGAGTAGCCTCCAGTTACTCTTCCTGCTACTGGTCTTCCTTTTCCAATTCACCTTTCTCACTGCTCCTAAATTGAGCTTCATATAAAACATGATCTCCAATTTGATCTCATCATTTCTCTACTTAAGATTCTTAAGGGATGGCCTATAACTTTCAGGGAAACTATAAGCTTTGAGCATGGCATGTAAGGCACACTGATCTGGCTCCTGCCTGTCTCATTCAAATATCAATAATGTTTGATGTATTATTATAAATAGTTCTTGTCTATCAAAGAGATGTCTAACCAAGTTATTGTAGATTCTAAAAGTAACAAAATATAGATTTGAAAATAGTCTGTAGTTGGGGGTACTTAAGTGATACAGATAAGTCTTCCTTTCTGAATTCCTGAATTCTGTTAGGTAAACAGTGGTGGGACTTGAGTCAGTAATTAATGTTCACCAGGGAATCCATTGCCCTGTGTTTTAGGACCCTTTAGGCTGTTGAAATCCTGTTCAATAGAAACAAGGCCTACATCCTCAGGTGTGTCTATGATTTATACCTATTGTTTCTTGAGCTCTTGTTCTTGCTAAGCATCACTGTGGTGATGAAGAATAAGGGGGGATTAGAGGATAAATAAATATGCTATAAAATATTAATTAGATAATTTTAATCATCCTCTTATAAATATTCAGTTGTGCATTCTCAGCTTGAATTACTAAGAAGTAACAGAATCTGGTAGGCTCAAAAGATGACTGGCACCTGAGGAAGTTGATGAGTAAGATGTGTTCTCCTAGAGGAGAGAATTCCGGAAGCTCAGCTGGATGACTTCATAGACGTTACTTATCTGGACCTTCTATTCTTCCTCTCCCTTGCCCCCTGGCATCACCATGGTACATTTTCCTTGTGGTAGACAGAATATATTGGCAATGTATTTACTTCAAAATATATTAATTGAAGACCTACTCTGTTCTAGGCTCTGGGCTAAAAACTGTGGATATAATGGTAAGCCAAAGAGGCATGGTAATTATATTCTAGTGTCTAGTGTGTGGACGGAAGGTAGGGGGCAGACATTAATCAAACTTTCACACAGGTAAATGTGAAGTTTTAATAGTGACAAATGACATGCACTTAAGAAGAAATTATCAAAAGCAGGGAATGCTACTTAAATAGAGTGGTCAGGGAAATCTCCGTGAAGTTGTCATATAAACTGAGACCAGTTAGATTAAAAACAGCTAGAAGTGCAAAGAGTTGAGATGAACATGCCTGTCAGATAGGAGAGAATGTACAAGTCCCTGAAGCACATTAGGTACTTGTTCTAAGAACAGAAGAGCTTTTAATGGGGCTGCAGAGTGGCAAGTGGGTGAGTGAGAGGCTGAGTAAGTGTAGTAAGTGGGAGAGATGAGATTAATTTGGGGAGGTAAATAAGGGCCAGAACATCTTCAGGGACCTGAAGATGAAGATGAGAGGTTTAGGTTTCATTGTAATAAAAGTGACTGGTTTTTGAATGATTTTAATCATTAAGGGACAATGATGTAAGTTCAAAAAATATCAGTGACTATGGGGGAGTGGTACAAATGGAGTAGCATTAGTTAGAAGGCTAATACAGTGGTTCAGATGAGAGATGACAGTTGCCTAGATTAGGATGACAGTGGTAGAGGGAGAGAATGATGGTTGTTCTGGATATATTTTGGAGTAAAATCCTCTTGACTCACTAATGGATTAGATGTTGGGTGGTAGTCTGTGACACCCAGATGTCTGGTATCAGCAATTGCATAATAGTGGCATTTTCTGAAATGGGAAAGACTGGTGTAGGAACAGATTGTGGGGAGGGAGAAGACAAGAGTGCTGCTTTGAACTTGCTGTTAGATACCCAGGAAGATGCCCTAACTGTGGTTAATGCTATGAGAAGAACGGATTGTAGAGGACCAAAAGAAATAATAGCAAGTTCAGGAAGGAAGCTGTGACAATAGCTTAAGTGAGAGGAAATGTTTGGCTTGGATTAGTATAGTAGCATCCATCAGTAATAGATTTGAAAATAACGTTAATTTGAAAGTAACTTTAATTTCTTATGTCTTTTATTGTTCCTACCATCCCCAGTGCCAATCAGATATTTGACTTGAGACCTGAGAGTTCCCCTGCCTTTTTTTCCCTTTTGTACTTGGACAGGAAGCCTTGGTAATTTGACTTGGTGACTGGGTACTATCAGGGATCATTGGTATGTGTTCACCATAGTATTTCAGTGTTGAAAAGTCTCTGCACAGTTATCTAGTGAAACCTTCCATCAGATACCATCCTTTATGAATCTCTGAATTCCCAGCTTGAGAAAAAATAAGGTATATGTCTAGAAAAACATATTTTTCAAGATGAATCAAGCTGGTGAGAATAGCGGCAGCATCCAGGGAGAAAAAGATGCCTAACAAAGCCTACATTTATGGCAAGATCCAAGGGAGTAGTTTAGTCAGAAATGTTTCTGTATTGACCTTTATGATGCTTAAGTGGAAAATGCTAAGTGAGTGTTAGTTTATGGCTTGATGTCCCTTTTTTGAAGAATGGCTTGGACTCCATCTCCCAGAACCAGGGAAATAAGGACCTTTCTAAGTTAACTATTCTTCCTTCCGATCCTTAGCTAGAAACAGAAAGCTGGGGTCATCTAAGGGATTGGAGGAACTGTTTCAAAGATAATAAACTTCATCTCCAAACAACTTTAAAAAATCATCAGGACCAGTTTACTTCTGTTAGGTAGGTAGACAGGCCCAGAGGCAGTCTGGTGATGTAAAAGTAATAACAACTTTGGAATCAAAGAGACCCAAGTGGAATCCTGAATCCATCACTTATTAGCTATGTATCCTCAGGCAAGTTACTTAATGTTTCTAAGCTTCAATTTCTTTGTGAAACGAGTTTTATCACATTGTTTATGAGTCTCACATTAAAATATTTAACATATGCAAAACACTTATTATATGATAAATGCTCAGTAAATAGTGGCTATAATGCTCACAGAATAGATTTGTAAATAACAGCTTTACTGAGATATAATTGAGAATTTCCCAAGCCCAACCATACAATTCACCTATTTGAAGTATACAATTCAATGGTTTCTAATATCACAGAATAGAATAGATTTTAACACAGAGAATGGTAGCAATTAGAGTATGGGAAGCCTGGATCAGATGAATATTTTTGAATGAATGATTCTCCTCACTGGATACACAAAGCAGGCACTCAAATACTAGTGGATGAAATTAGGTTGACCTGAAAATCTCTGTGACCGTGCAAGTAAATGTTTACCTAAAACTTTTTTAACCAAGTGTCACCTGCATCTGTCCACATGAAAGCACTGTATTCAAAAATAATATGGGAGGTAAATGACATAGTAGAATCATTAGAAGATTCTATGGTAATGCTTCTCTGAATCTCCACACACATATATGAAAACTTGTGGCCTCCTTTATGCAAACACACACATCATAGACAAAAGTCTGGCTTTCTTCTTATGTTATATATTTCCTCTTGTTCTTACAATGACTTTGAGGCTTACTCAGGTCAAGACCTGAAGAAAAAAGAAACTGGGTGATCTTTTCCCTGAATCTTTATGCAAGCTACCACTTTTGGACAAAATAAAAGCAACATGGGGAAAAGAAATAAAGGTGAAGGGAGAGAAAGAGTGAAATATAGTACTAAAATATGTGACCAACTGATACTTGCTAAGAAAAATGTGGCCCAGTGGTTTTCCAAGAGACACTAGACTATGTAGAGAGATAAGCGTATATGAGAATTTGCCAGGCCCAGCTTCTGAATCTCATGACAGATTAAAAAAAAGTTTTTATTGAAGTATAGTTGATTTACAGTGTTCTGTTAGTTTCTGGTGTACAATAAAATAATTCAGATATGTATATATATGAATATACATATACACATATATATTCTTCTTCATATTCTTTTCCATTATGTTTTATTACAAGATATTGAATATAGTTCCCTGTGGTATACAGTAGGACCTTGTTTTATCTATTTTATATAGAGTAGTTTGTATCTGCTAATCTCAAACTCCTAATTTATCCCTCCCCCTCTCCCTTTCCCCTGGTAACCATAAGTTTGTTTTCTATGTCTGTGAGTCTGTTTCTGTTTTGTAAATAAGTTCATTTGTATCATATTTTAGATTCCACATATAAGTGTTATATTTGTCTTTCTCTGACTTACTTCACTTAGTATGATAATCTGCAGGTCCATTCATGTTGCTGCAAATGGCATTATTTGATTCTTTTTTATGTCTAAGTAACAGTCCATTGTGTGTGTGTGTGTATGTATATATATATATAGTCATCTGTCAATGGGCATTTACGTTGCTTGCATGTCTTGACTATTGTAAATAGTGCTGCTGCCATGAACACTGGGGTGCATGTATCCTTTCAAATTAGGGTTTTCTCTGGATATATGCTCAGGAGTGGGATCGCTAGATCATATAGTAGCTCTATTTTTAGTTTTTAAGGAACTTCCAAGTTGTTTTCCATAGTAGCTGCACCAATTTACATTCCCACCAACAGCGTAGGAGGGTTCCCTCTTTTTCATACCCTCTCCAGCATTTACAATTCGTAGACTTTTTAATAATGACCATTCTGACTAGTGTGAGGTGATACCTCACTGTGGTTTTGATTTGCATTTCTCTTATTATTAGTGATGTTGAGCATCTATTCATGTGCTTATTGGCCACCTGTATGTTTTCTTTGGAGAGATGTCTATTTAGGTCTTCTCATGGCAGGTATTTTTTAGATCATTATGTGAGACTTTTTATTTTGTGAGATGATTTTATAGGTGAACTGTGTGTGTTCATGTATGTGTGTGTGTTTTAATGTAAAGCATCTTGATCTTTTTGCAAAGTCATTTTCCAGACCACATGTTGGCTATTGTGTCACAAGCTAGACTGTACTTTGTTTAGTAGTAAGGGTCTTGGAAAGGCAAGTGAATGCATTTCAAGTTGACAATGTTGCCTTTCCACAATTTTCTTATTAATTTAAATGCCAATTATGAATGATCTCATCAAGCCTTTGGACTTTAACAGCCCAACTGTAGTGCTTGTTCACACTTCAGTTATCAAGTGTTATGGTTACATTATTACACTGCATGTTTATGAAACTATCTTTTACATCAAAAACTCCTCTAAATATTTTTAAACCTTTGAGCTACAGAATTTTGATTGGTAGATGAGAAATAATCTTTCCTTTCTGTTTATGAGAATTTAAATATTAGAAATGGCAGGTTGCATTAGCAAGCAACAGCCCCTGTTCAATAGTGATCATTCTATACATTATCTCCACAGGTGTTTCATTTCATTTTATATATTATTTCACTATAAATATATATTTCATTATATAGCACACTTATATCTTATTTCTGAAGGAAATTATCAGCTGTATTATTCATCCAGATAAATGCTGGAAAATACTCTGTTAGATAGCCAGATATTTTACCTACTTGGCATCCAACATCTAGATATGTAGAAATGTCAGAATGCAGAAAAACTATATAAAAAGTGGTTCTGGTTAATTGAATATTCTGGTGATCTGAGGGCTAGAGATCAGAACAAAAATGTGTTTATTTTACTCCTTTTTAGTGGATATTTTTCTGAAGTATCAAAGCCTAGTTTATTCCCTTAGTAAGAAAAGTCTAGTAATCACTAAATCTTTACTGACTAAGGATCTTGTAGGACAAGAGGCTCATTTTCTAAAAATTTTTGTTTAAACAAACCCTACAAAATGAGCTTTAATTTTACAATGTGCTTCTTTCTCCTAAAAGAAGAGACATTTACCTAAGGGTTTCAGAGTGGAGTCCTGATTAACTGAAATATTACTGTAATTAAGTTCATTGTTCAACTATAGGGGTTAAGAGTGTAAATTCTTTTTTCTTTTCACATTCTTTTTTATTGAAGTATAGTCAGTTTCAATGTTGTGTCAATTTCTGGTATACAGCATATTTCAGTCATACATATACATACATATATTCATTTTCATATTGTTTATCATTATAGGTTACTACAAGATATTGAATAAGTCCCCTGTACTATACAGTAGTAACTTATTATTTGTCTATTTTATATATAGTAGTTAGTTTATTTGGTTTTTTTTTTTTTTTTTTAGAGTGTAGATTCTTATCTAGGCTCAGTTCCTTGACCTGCCTCATCCTAGTAATGTGATGTTGAATATCTATCTTAACCCTCGTGATTCCCAGTTTCTGTTTCTTCTTCTGTTAAATGAGAATTGTAACTGTTCCTAATGCAGAAAGTTGTAGGGATCAAATGGATCATTACATGTAAAGTGCTTAGGAGAGTATGGGTAGATAGTAAATGATCAAATAATTTTAGTTGTAATTAGTGTTCCAGCTGTTTGCCATGGTGTGAGCTTAAACATAGTTCAAGGGGTGGGAGGGTGGCTGAAGGATCCTTTCATCTTTTTTTTTTTCTAATTAAAAAAAAAAAAAAACCCTCAAGACTTTTCATACTTTTCCTCATGGTATCTCCTGAACTTGCTGATGAACGGAAAAACCCTCCTTCCTTCCTTAATTTCTTCATTCTTCCAGATAAAAATGAAGGAACTCTTAAGGATTAGAATACCCATATGTATCACGAAACTCAACATTAGGCTCAGGAAAAGTCCTTTCTTTGCAGTAGAAGTAGAATAGCAAATACATTTCTATTCAGGCATAATGATCTTCAGGTCTGGGCTGTACTAATAGGAGAAAAAGAAATGTTTGGGGGTGAGAAATTTTATAGGTCAAGAAGCAGGACCTTGAACCTGAGATATGTGCAGAGATCAAAGTCAGCTTTGAACTTAGGTAGAATGAACATGTCTAAATTGAGTGAGTCTAGAGTAGAAAAAAAATTCTCATCTATGTCCCCCACCTCTCTAACCTCATATGTATATAAACCTGCTGTAATGTTTCATTTTCCTACTCTATCATTCTAAACAAATATTCCTTTTTCTTGGAAAAGTTATTTAAATATTAGGCACTTGTTTATTAATCTCACTCACAAAGGCCAGAAGAGATGAAGAACTGGATAGGAAAATTTTGATGAGAGAGCTATACATAGTGGGACCCAGAGTGGGGAAATTAGCCTTTGTTGACTATTTACTATGACTCAAATACTTAATGGGCCTCAACTCATGAACTTCATGTACAACCCTAGAAATAGGTATTATTATCTCTACATTATAATGAAGAAACTAAGACTCAGAGATTTCAAGTAAATTGCTCAAGCCCATATTGGCATTAAGTATCAGAGAAGAGAGTTGAACCTAAGATAATCTGAGATTTTTCTATGTCTCAATTTGGAAGGAAATGTCTAAGAGCATTGCAGGTGGTGATATGAGGTATATAATGGAGTTGAGGTAAATCCAAGGAGGAAAAGATATCCTCCAATTTTACATCCATAGCTCCAATACCATTAGAATGAGTTTATGAATGTCATTCAATGTGATGCATGTAAAGAAAGATGAGACAGAAGATCAGAGATTCTAGTCTATTCAGCTAACATTCGTTGAGTTTCTACTGTGTGCCAGGCAATGCGCTTGAGGCTAAGAATAAAGAGATAAACCCCATTCCTGCCTTCAAGGAGGTTACTTTTTCATATGACAGAATATTGCTTTGTGAGAAGGTAGCTCTCAAACTGGATGCACCTGGCAGCTTTACAAAGGGAACATTAAATCAAAGGGTAAATGTAGGAAAGTATTTTAAATATCAGTTTTACCCAGTGGCAAATAATTTAAAATATGTTAATTCTTACAATGAAGTGACAAAAAAATGGAGTAGTATGCACAATTTACATGAAGTTTTAAAGCTTTCTTGAAGTAAACTGAAGATATTAAAAGTGCACAATTCAATAAGTTTTGACTTATGTATACAACCATAAAACTATTACCACAATCAAGATAATGAATATATCCATCACTCCAAAAGTTTGTTTATACCTCTTCTACCTTCCACTTCCCTCCTCAGGCAAAAACTGAACTTCTTTCTATTACTAGAGATTAGTTTGCATTTTCTAGAATTCTACATAAATGAATATGTACTCTTTTTTGTCTGGCTTTTTTCACTTAGCAAAATTATTACTTTAAGATTCATCAATGTTGCTATGTGTATCAACAGTTCACTTCTTTCTATTAATGAGTATATTCCATTCTATGTATATGCAAAAATTTATCCAATTGCCTGTTGATGGACATTTGAGTTGTTTCTAGTCTTTGACTATTAGACACAAAGCTACTATAAACATTCATGTACAAGTGCTTCTGTGGACACACACTTTACTTTCTCTTAGGTAAACACCTAGGAGTAAATGATTGGATCATATAATAGGTTTATGTTTAACTTTCTAGGAAACTGCCAAAGTGCCAACATACTATTTTATGTTGTCATCAGCAATATGTGGGAGTTCTATCTCCTCCATATAGTCACTCACACTTGGTATGGGTACGCTTTAAAATTTTTTGCTATTCTAATAGGTGTGTACTAGAATCTCACTGTGCTTTTGATTTGCATATAGTCAAGAGCTAATAATGTTAACCATCTTTTTATGTGCTTTTTACATCTTCTTTGGTGATGCAGCTGTTCAAATCTTTTGTCAATTGTTTATCACTTATTTTCCTGTTGAATTTTGAGAATTCTTTATATATTTTTGATACATACTCTTTATCAGCTATATGAATTGAAAATTTCTCCCAGTCAGTGGCTTGTCATTTTGTTCTCTTACATGAGTCTTTCAAAGAATGTAAGTTCCTAATTTTGATAAAGTCCAATTTATCCATTTTATTTTATGAATAGTGCTTTTGGTGTTGGATGTAGGAAACCATTGCCTAATCCAAGATTATGAAGGTTTACTCATATTTGAAGAAGTTTATAGTTTTAGCACTTACATTAGGTCTGTAATCATTTTGAGTTCATTTTTGTATTTAGTGTATGATGTTGATTGAGTTTCCTTTTTCTTCTCTCTCTCCCCCTTCTATGTACATATCTAATTGTTTCAATACAATATTTTGAAAAGACAATCCTTTCTTCACTGACTTGACTTTGTATCTTTGTTGAAAATCAATTGACCATATATATGTAGGTCTGCTCTTGATTGCTGTAGATTTATAAAAGGTCTTGAAATTAGGTAGTACAATTTCTCCAGTTTTGTTCTTCTTTTTCAAATTGGTTTGGCTATTCTATATCTTTCATTTTCCATATGAGGTTGAGAATCAGTTTGACTATTTCTACAAAAAAAAAACTTGCTTAGATTTTTATTTGGATTGCATTGAATTTACACACCAATTTGAGGAAAACTGACATTTTAACAATATTAAGACATCCATTCATTCAGGTCTTCTTTAATTTATCTCAACAATGTTTTGTACTTTTGAGTGTATAGGATTTACACATAGTCAAGACTATATCTATGTCATATGTTTAGTGTCACTGCAAATAGTATGTTTTATACTTTAACTTCCTATTTTTCATCACTAGTGTGTAGAAATAGAGTTGATTTTTTAATGTAGATCTTATATCCTGAAAACATGCTAAAATGACTTGTTAGTTCTAGAAACTTTTTTGTAGGACACACAGGTTGTCTACGTAGATGATCATGTTATATAATAATAGGGCAATTTTACTTCTTCCTTTCCAATCTTTTTCTTTTCTCATTACACTGTCTAGAACATTCAGTACAATGTTGAATGGAAGTGTTGTAAGCATACATATTTACTTTATTCTCAATCTTAGATAAAAAGCATTTTGTCTTTCACCAATTCAGTGTTATGGATGTTAACTGCATGTTTTCATAGATGACTTTATCAGGTTGAGGAAGTTCCCTTTTATTCCTAGTTTTGTTGAGAGCACTTTATCAGGAGTAGATAAAAACTGTTTATGTGTGTGTTGTTATGATCATTGTTTTTCATTTATTAATATAGTGAATTACATTGATTTTGAATGTTAAGCCAACCTAGCATTGTTGGACTAAACTCCACTGGACTATGACATATTATTCTTTTAAAATGTTGTTTCATACAATTTTCTAAATGTTTTAAAGAATTATTTTTGCATCTATTTTCATGAGGATTATTGGTCTGTAGTTTTGTTTTCTTGTAATGTTTTTACCTGGTTTTTGTTTTAGGTACTGCTGGCCTCACAGAATGAGTTGGGAGATATTTTCTCCTCTTCAGTTACCTGGAAGAATTCCCATAAAATTGGTGTTAATATTTTTTTTTAATGTTTGGTAGAATTCACAAGTGAAGACATGTGGGGCTTGGGATTTTCCTTGTCAGGAGATTTTTAACTATAAATTCAATTTTGTTAATAGATATGAGGCTGTTCAGATTTTCCATTTTTTCATGAGTGATCTTTGCTGGCTTGTGTCTTTCAAGGAATTCATGCATCTCATCTTAGTCCATTTCTGTTTTCTATTTCATTGATTTCTTCTCTAATCTTTATTATCTATTTTCTTCTCTTTACTTTGGCTTTAATTGCTCTTCCATTTTTTAAAGTTTAAGGTGGAATCTGATGTCATTTATTTGAGATCTTTCTTTTCTCTTATATGTGTTTAGTGCTGTAAATTTTACACTGAATATTTAGTTTCTTACAGAATATATTTTTTGGTGGATCAGTACTCGGGGATCTTTTGTAGGTGCTTCTCAAATGCAATGCATACAGTAATTTTGCAAAAGGAACACAAAACCACAGGCTGAATATTAGAAATACTTTTATCTTAACTTTTATTAATGACATAATTTTAGATACTATTTTAAAATTATAATAAACTGATTTATAATGGCATAACAGGAAACATTTGCATGTATTTTTATAAGGTAAAGCATTAGATTTCCAGAAATTTCATACTGGTGTAAAACCACCTTGGTCTAATTTATCTAGACATTTTGGAGGTTCAGTTTCATTCTCCTTTACCTCCATAAATACTTCATTGGAAATTTGTGATAAGCGCTGAACTATATATTCTAACATAGGTATACACAATAGTTTTAGATCCCAGCAGAGGATGCATGCATAGAACAACCAGAGAAGATTTCACAGGGCAATAATATGATAGGTGTATCAGAGGATTAGTAGGAATTCACTGAGGCTAAGTGGGTGAGATGGTGGTAATATAAAGATACACTTTGCTGGAAAAACTTTCAGAGAATTTTTATCCCATCAGGAGACCACTGAAACCTGTGGGAGAATTTGGGTTCATAATAAGAGCTAATGTAGATTAAGGCCAGTGAGGCAGAATAATCCCTGCTTTAAGAATAGGAGTAGGGACTAGATAACAGAACCCACAGGAGGAAATGTGGCGAGATTCTACTTCATATGTCGTTGCTGAAATCCTTTACTTAAACCTTGTGCCTCAGGACTCATACATGGCTCCTTATTTGTGAAGCATCACATTGTGTCTGACCTTTTGAATAGTACTGAACTTGACTGAAACTGTTCTCACTGAAAAATATCAGGAATAGAAAAGATAAAAACTAGTTGTAAATGTGATATCTGTACTTTAAGAGAGAACAGTTATATACATTAAAATAGTTAGGTATATTGCATGTTTTTTAAAAAGATTGTCTGAATTCAAGCTTGGTGTATTGTATATTTTTTAAAAAGATTGTCTAAATTTTCCCCTCACAAAATCCAGAAAAATAGCACTTTTTGTGGTAACATGCAAGTGCATTTGAAAAGGTAGGTGGCTGACAAAAAAAAAAAATCTGGGCTGACAGAACCATTTTTTTTAATCTTCAACTGGACTGAGAAATAACGATAAAAGTAAAACATTATAATATATGGTAATTTCTTTGAGAGACACAAGTATTCAGGCCAAGGTTTTTAATCAGTTACAGAGGTAGGGATAAGAAATGTAAGAGAACACAGATCAGGAATAGTGAATGATCTACCAGATTGGTTCGTGGATTTTTTTTTTCAGTTTTTGCAAATCAGTTTTATGGAAAATGGAAGGGATCCAATCTTTTTACCCAAGGCTTTAATGGAAAGTTTAGCAATAGGAACTTGATGTAATAGGCACTATTTTAATGGATTAAGGTCTATGAAGTTTCTAAAGTTTGAGCAGCTATGTAAAATAAAAAGTTTAGCAGTGAAGCTTTTCTTTCTTTTTTCCTAATGGTTGAGTATTGAAAGATCTTTTGGGTTTTTCACAATGCCTTAGCCCCTGCCCTCCTAGCATTTGTGACTGTTTTGTCAGAATAGCTTTGAGCTTCCTTCATGAGGTCTCCGTTGGGACCTATATTAAAATCATTCTATGCATTGCAAATTACTCAGTAATGTCAAGAAGTGACACTGTTGTGATTTCTGGTCTAGAATATGCACCATCTAAATTTATTGTGGCAGAGGATTCTATGTGAAAGATATATTTTGATCAGTGATGGCTGTGAGAGATTCAGTGATAAACTTTCATTGTTCCCGAGATGACCTCCAACTTGCTTAGTGATAACTTGCTTCCTATGTTGCTAGGCCCGAAGCTCTTTAGGTAAACGGCTCTACATTCTCACTGGAGAAAAGTTAGAGAAGTAAATAAATAGAGACAATTAAACACAGAGTTTTCTGAGGGAAGTCGGAAAGTCAATATAATAGCTGATACAGATGACTCTGTGGTTCTAGATGGCATATTGTCTGAGTTTGTTGCTCTGGGTTTTCTCTAGGTTTGTATCCAAGGCTGTGAGGGAAGAGGATAATCCAAGTTGATGAACAGTGATTTGCCTGTAGACATCAAGCCATAGCTGAGGAACTCTAAAAGTAAGTCATTTGTGGAGTTCAGTTTCAAAGATGACTGAAGTCCTTTTTTCATTAATATGCTTTGGTTTACTTTGTGTTCTACTTTATTATTTTGAAGGCAAAATATCCTATTGGTGTAGAGTTCCATTTACTGTGCTAGCTTCTGAAGATTGAAGGAGAGTTTATTGCTTTTTCTAGAGCACAGTAAAATTCTACTATCTTGCTTCTACCTGCAAAATTGCAGAAAAAAATTACCACACATATACATTTAGGCTATGAATGTCGGCCAGACCTTATCAAGAAATATATGCCCATCAGGATAACCCATTGGTTTTTCAAGACAAGGAGAGTCACTCACTCTCAATGTCTTTTGAAGGGGGAAAAGAAAATAATTTACTTGGTCAGTTTTGCACACAAAGGAGAAAACTTTCTGCCAACCCAATCACTTTAGCAGGAGAAATAACTCTTGCTATCCATGGATGACAAATGTCAAATTTAGAAGAAATTGAAGAGAATGAATTGTAAGTTACCTGGGATTGGCATTTTAGGAGAATGCACAGGTCTAGGGGTAGAAGGAAGAGGAAAAAAATTAAAACAGAAGAAACAATTGGAGAATATGCCTGAAAGTTCATGTAAAAGAGTCTACAAAAAACAGAGGGGCACAAAATAGAGTAATGGTTGTTGTTGGGGCAAGTTAGGGATTTGGGAATCTTCTTCACTATGGATACATGCTAATTGGCTTAATAAAATCTATTAAAATGGATTTGTGATTTAGCAAGTGACATTACTCATACTTGAATAAAAACATACATAATAAATAATAGAGCTAGGACTTAAGAATCTCTCCTCTAAAAAGAAAGAAAATCTCCTTCCTTATTCTTTTTTGCTATATTTGATTCAGGTAAAGAGAACTGAATTTAGTGAGGCAATAAGAGATCAGTTTGATGGGTTCTTGGAGATTATTTTTAAACTATTTTAGAGACAGCTTTTGAGGAAAGCAACGTTAACCGGTATGAGTAGAAAAACATAAAATCCAAATTATCATTTCCTTTTTGCCACTAACTAGCTAACTCCCTCTTTGCCAGCTTTCCAGATATCATTTTCCCCATCTGTAAAAAGAGAACTTCCAAGGTGATTTTCTAAGTTCTCTCTCTATTGTTATATTTTATTGCCCTTTACAAGTATTTATTGAACACATGCTAATCTTGGAGCTAGATTGCATGAGTTTCAATTCTGCCTGTCACATATAAGCTGTGTGACCCAGGATCAAGTCTAATCTTTCCGTGCTTTGATTTCCTCATCTATAATAACAGTAACTAAATGACAGAGTTGTTACAAAGATTAAATGAGTTAATACATTTAAAGTTTTTATAATGGTTTCTGGTACACAGTGTACTTTATTAAAGGTTAGTTCTTGCATCTTGCATTAATGCATCTAATGCCGTGTTAAATGTTGGGGAATAAAAATAGATAAGAGATCAGTTCAGCCTTTAAGAAATTTGGAGACTATTCTTTAAAGACTTGGGAAAAAGTCAGAAAAGCAAGCAAAGGAAGATGGGGCTAAACCTACCTGAAGATTCAGGGAAGGCTTCACAGAGGAGATAACATTTTGAAATAAGCCTTAAAGATTTAGGATTTTACCAGTAGGGGAAAAGATTAAAAGGTGTTCCAAGTTAAGGGGACAGAATGAGAAGAGGCACACAGGCATGCCAGTGAATGATTAAAAGTTCTAAAGTACATGGCTCATGTTCAAGTTACCCAAGAGAAAGGATGCGATTATTTGACAGATTCATTAGTCACTGCCTGATAGAATAGGCCTCCGTTGGGTAGTTCCTGTGCCCAATAAGGTCTGGTAACTCTCTCTTTTGTCTAGGAAAAGATTGATTTCTGATCTGCTCTAAACAGTGTGTTCAGTATGGTTAGGTCAGGAGACAAAAAGCCTGGCAACTTCTTTGCAAAGTATCACTTTTTATAGTTTGTCACTTTGAGTATGGTGAGTGTTTAGAGTGCCATGAGCTATCTGTTATACACACCCCTGTAGCTGGAGTTCCTGATGTGCTCCCCCACACCCTGTGCCTTGTTTAGTCCAGCCTAGGCAGCTCTGACCGTGGTGACAAGTACCTTGATCTCAGTAGTCTCAACCCCCCAGCTGCTGGGGGCTGGAATTTGTTTGTCACCTCTATGCTTTACTTTCCTTGTTTAGCACTACAATTTCCCTGGGTGGTGGTGGGGGGGGGTCATATTTATTCTGTGCCCTCTAGTAAGTAACTCAAGTTAGTCAACCAGAATCCTGGCACTGCTCTCTATCATCTTTGTCTCATTTGCTCTCCAGCTACTATGACTTACTGTTTATATTAGGCCACATCTAATACCAAATCATAGGCAGTTCTCCCATATTCTTATGCCTCTTGTGCACTCATATGAACTAGTCCCTTTCCCATAGTCCTCATACCATTAAGCTGCAGATGCCCCACCTTCTCCAATGGCAAAATGCTTAAGTTCCAGGCAGCTATGTGGCTTAGGTTGTCTGAATTATGATCACAGAAACGTTATAGACAGATTAATCTATTTTCCTATGAAATGTTAAAGAAATGGTCATAAGTCATATTAAAAAGGGTGTGTAGCCCAATCATCATTAGAAAGAGGTAAATGGAATAATGATTATGACTTGTATCTAATAAATCCTAGCAGTTTTTCAATGCTCTGCTCTACAGTATCTTTTGATATGACACATGCCAAAGACATAGAATACAATGCAGCATAGAGTTTTCCAAGGTTCACATGTTTGAATATTATAATACTTATTCCTACTAACCTGATTGACTTTGGAACTTTCAGTTCTTGATGCCAGTGCAGCAGTTTGAAGCTTAAAGACAAAATTATTTCTCAGTTAGGGCCTCTTGTTGATCTAACCACCATTTATTCTTTGAGAAACAACTCAGGTCCCATGACTCTTGCTTACCTGTCTTGGAAGCAAATAAATCTGTAAAACCTGTGTTAAAAACACCCTGCCCCCTCTCCACCACCAATATTTTAGCACATGGTGCCGTCTGTAGAATTTAGCTACATCTCCTTTAAGCCATTAAAAGTGTTCACAAAGTCAAATGTGCTTCTGCTGAAATGTCTTTTGTCAGGTGTACATGATGATGTCAGCGTGTGTGAGTTTTTACTGTTAGCTTTCATGTCTTTGCTATATGATCTCCAAACATGAGTGATGCAATGCATTACACTGACATTTTATTCATTAAATCTTTAAATGGTTTTATATGACTGTATTTGCAACCTGGGTCTGAAAATTTGGAAATTTTATAGTTTGAAATAATAACAGTAATGTAATGGCAAAACAATCTGGCCGACCCTGAAACAACTTACCTTTCAGATCAGATTGCAGTCATGTTCAAATCTGAAGCATCTAAAAATCTAGAGACTAATTAATGCCAGCAGTTCTTTCACATATATATATTTCTTTGATGCATCACTGGTGGATCCAGTTTCTCTTACACAAATAAGCTATTAAATAGAAGAAGATATAAAGGGAAAAACCTTGACATTTGCATTTAATTCTAGGTCACTGAATAAGAATAATCCCATTTTGCAGATTTAATTTTCACTTTAAGATGCAATGTTTAATCTTAAATCTTCCCACTTCATGTGCCTCTGTAGCCTCTTTTTTTTTTTTTTTTTTTTTTGCTATTTCTACCTCAAACTCTGCTCCAGTCTGACTGCTTCTCTGTCAGTTTCTTGGACACATGGTGCTCATTTGTGCCTCAGAGCCTTTAGCTCCTCAAGGAGGCCTTCCCTGGCCTCAGAACTGGGTTAGAACCACCATAGCACCTGTACTTCCTATTTGTAATATTCTCTGCACTCATTTTATTTTAGTGTCTTTTCCACTAAAGTCTGTGAAAGCAGAACTTATATTTAACTTGTCCACTACTGTATCCTCAGTACATGGCATATAGTTATTGTTTTTGGTGGTGCTTCCAGGAAGCCCTCCTAAGTTAACCTCTCCAGACACTTAGCAATTATATCAGTGCTTTCCCTAGGAGTTATATGTGGTGCACACTATGTGAGTTTCCATTTGCTTATAATTGGCCCTGGAGACATCAAATTGTTGCCATAAGAATTATTTTATTTTCCCAACTAGACTGGAGGATCATTGCTAGGTGGAATGAAGTTTACTTCCACATCACCCATCTTGGCCAGCATCATACCCTGACTCTGTTGATAGTAAGTGCTGTTGTATAAATATGCCCATAAATAGGATACAATACTCCCCTCTTATCCACAGGGATATGTTCCAAGACCTGCAGTGGATGCCTGAAACCTTGAATAGTACCAAGCCCTATATATAATATATTTTTTCCTATATATACACACTTACAATAGAGTTGAATTGATAAATTACTCAAAGTAAGAGATGAACAACAACAATAATAAAATAGAGCAGTTATAGCAATATACTGTAATAAAAGTTATGTGAATGTGGTCTTTGTCTCTCTCAAAGTATCTTACTGTACAAACTTAACTCCTTTTCTATGTTAACTAAGCATTTATCATGCACTGTGGCTTTTTGCCACAAACTTTTGCAGTTTGAAGTGTGACAGCAAAACTAGGATGATTTTTTTTTCTTCACAATTTCAAGGCTAGAAGATTCATTCTTTCTGTAGATCTTAGCAACCTCAGCATACAACTTATTTTTTCCTTGTTAAGTCAAGAACTTTCACCTTTTCACTTAAAAGAAGCACTTTATGGCCTCTCTTTGGCACATCAAAATAGCCAGCATAACTCCTCGTGTGCTTTGGGGCTGTTATTAAATAAAATAAGGATTACTTGAACACAAGCACTGTGATACCACAACAGCTGAGCTGATGACGGAGGTGGCTATGAAGTGACTAATGAGCGAGATGCACTGGACGAAGGGCTGATTCACGTCCAGGCAGGACGGAGCAGGATAGCATGAGATTTCATCACGTTACACAGAACAGCACACAATTTAAAACTTATGAATTGTTTATTTCTGAAATTTTACATTTAATATTTTCAGACCACGGTTGACTGCAGGTAACTGAAGCCACATAAAATGAAACTGGGTAAGAGGGAATGACTGTTACTCCAAATATAGCGATAGTTGTCTTTATTTTCTTATCCAAGCTGTGTTGAGTCTTATTTTGGATTGAAATAGGCCTGATTATTTTTCTGTGCCATGTATATCAAGCATTCGCATTACAAGGCAGAATAAATATGTTTAATTTTAAGAAACTGACTGCAATTTCATTCATTACACATATATGTAGGCTCATGTTAACTTCTTTCAAAATTATTTCTGCTCAAACACTTTAAATGATGAGAGGTAAATTGGTTTTGCATCTGTTGCTTTACAATCATATAGAATATTGTAATCATTGGATTTATTTGCTTCTGAAGTATCAGAAATCAGACTTATGCAAACTCCATAGGGTGATGTTTAAACATGCATAAGATTCAGGCATCTATTAACCTTACTTTGCTACACACACATGCACACACACACACACACACACACACACACACTAATTTAGTCATCTTGCCTGTACTGCCCCTGTTGGAATAACAGTTCCTGAAAAATATAGTTAACTGAAAAATGTTTTGGTTGATGGTACTTTACTTTCAAGTAAAGGTTAAGTTTGAAACATGAGCCCTTTCTCACAAACCACTTTTTAGGACTCAACTTAGAACTACAGTGCCAAACCTGGTACTTTTTACATTGCAGGTACCTGGTAATGTTTTCTTTAATTTATGAGGTTAGTAATGTTGTACTGGCCATGGAAAATTATCTACTATTGCAGCACAGTATCCTGGGTCTGGAATTTTTATGATCACTGAGGTAGCAATAAATTGGATTAACTGTATAGAGATATTATGTACTTGTTTTAGATACAGATGCTGTTTTTGTCCTGCTGCAGTTTCTCTCACTTTCTTCTGGTTATTTGGTTACTGAGGTAAATTAGTTTAAATTTGATAATCAGATATAGTTGTGAGTCATGGTCAGGTGACTATAACTTCTCAAGTATCTAAAGAATTATGCTTTGTTATTGTTCTTTTCATTTGCCCTACATCTAGAAGACTGCTCTATGAAGAGCAGGCTTTCACTAAAGCAGTGGCTCTCAAACTTTACTGTGCATGGTATTTATCTAGAGTATGGTTCAAACATCTGCATTTTATGAATTCCATACCTCAGCTGATTTTGATGTGGGTGTCTGACAGGAAAACCTTTTAAGAAATATTGCAGTAAAATGTGTTGCCTGGCTGATGAAAGAGGAAGTCAATTAGACAATGGCATGGAAAACTCACAAAATGTAGGATTTTTATAAATAACAAATTAAGGTGTGTTAAAAGGTACAAAAATTCATCCTAGTGAAGACAAATAGAACTAGATAGGAGAGGGAGCGTTTGAGAACTTACTGTGTTGTCAACAAAATTTCCCCGATAATAACACAGTTACCTAGTAATGATGCTTCAGCAATGGTGGTACATAAATAAAAAGGGAAAAAAATCTTTTAAAGCATTCAGTAGTCCTTGTTTTCATGCTGGAGCAAAACGCTGTGAAATAAATCAAGACCCATTTAAAGAGACTCTTTCCCTAAAATTTTCCATCTGGGCTGGATTTGTTTGTTCCAGATCACTTAACCAAGTTTATGGGCTAAGGAAGATGCCCGAGAGCTGTCTCTGGGAGTTTTGCAAAATTTTGACTTGATTTTAAAAAGATGATGGTGGTGTGAGGAGTGAAGGGAAGTCTGGTTGACACCAAGTCTGTGTGTGCATAACGTATTAATTCCAGGATGCACTTCCTCATTGGTTAGTTATAGAAGTATGCATTCATTTGCTTTAAACTATTATCTGAGCAAGAGAGAAGCAATCCCGAAAAAACATTTAAGAATTTTGTCAACCACTCTAACAATGGAGTGTGGGATCTGTGATAATGCTGGGTGACATTTTAAAGCAGATTTTAGACACAAATATGATGGGACAACACAAACATTTATCCAAGGACATAAAACAGCACCAGGAATTTGGTTATAGAAATCATTGCAAAGTCCCATTAGAACAACTTGTCTTAGTAGGCAAGGAAATTCTATAATTGAACTGTGATTCTGTAGTGGCGAAATCAGCAAGTGAAAATTATAATATTCATTTGAACTATGTTACTTTGGTAACCTGTATGCATCTCCCTTCCTCCCCGACTCTCCTCTTGGCTCTGGTCGTGGAGTACATGGGATGTACAGGGTCACTTTTTATTGCAGTACATGAAATCTGTACTTATAAATCCCCCAGAGAAGACTTCTGGAAGCCTGTGTCTTCATCCAGGCTCTACCACTTTTAGATCAGTGTGGCCTGTCACTGCACCTACTAGGTGTCAGTTTTTGCATCTATCAAATGTGGATAATCCAGGCTCTACCTTTTCATAACATTTAAAGTTATTCTGTATCAATTTCTATAGATGTTCACAACAGTTCTGTGAGGTAAATCAGAGTCTATACCACAGAAAATAAGTATCTCAGGGAAAGGCAGAGTAGGCCCAATATAAGCCTTGCATTTAGACATGAATCTACATCATACTATCATGCAACTTATACTACAATTTAGACTTTTGGCGTGAGGATAGGTGAACTATTGTCAGAGAGGAAAGAAATCTTGTTTAAGATATTTGGTATCTCAAAGGTAACACTTGGGATTTTTGTCACCATAAAATGTATAGTAAAAGATGTGTTCCTGATCTAGTCATCTTGAGCAATTTCTTGAAGTAAAACAAGGAAGACCATCCAGCCTGAGTGAAAAGTTTTGCTTTTTGGCTCTAGAGCTGCTCTGTCCAATATGGTAGCCACTAGCCATGTGTGGCTATTTAAATTTAAATTAATTAAAATCTTAAAAAAAAATGCATTCCTCTGTCAAACTAGCCATATTTCAAGTGCTCAGTAAACCACATGTGGCTAGTGACGACCATATTGGACAACACAGAAATAAAACATTTCTTTAATCACAGAAAGTGCTAGGACAGCACTGCTCTGAAGTAATAGCTAAACAAGAAAAGTGATTGGCAGAAAGCATTTATCCTAATTGTGGGTTTCCTTTGGAAAATAAAAATTCTCGAAGAATGTCTTTAAGTATTCCTCCTTCTCCTTTCCCCCAACTTACCACCTTCCAACTTCACCCTCACCCTGCTACCATCTTGTCCTAGACCTAAGATAGAATTAGCAAATGGTGCAGAAACAGAAACAGTTTGTGAAAGAGAAGGAAACCCAAACCATTTATTACACTCCTTTAATCCGCAAACAAAACTCCAATGGAAGATCATTGTTTTGCCTATTTTTTTTTAATCTAGAGGAATTAACTGGAAAGCTGGAGGAGTGGATTTTTCCCTCTTGTCCTCTGTCTCCTCATCTAGCAAATAAATGTGTGTTAGATAACCTCTGAAAGTCCTTGCTGCTATGATTCTTTTTTAAAATTTCACTGTTAAAAAATGTTTGTATTAAAACTTTACTTTTTTAGAGCAGTTTTAGGTTCACAGCAAAATTGAGGTTAAGGTACAGAGATTTCTCATATACTCCCTGTTCCCACACATGCATAGCCCCTTCATTATCAACATCCTCCACCACAGTCGGACATTTGTTACAGTTGGTTATTCTACATGGATATATAATCACCTGAAGTCTATAGTTTACATATGGTTCACTCTTGGTGTTGTATACACTGTGGGTTTGGACAAATGTATAATGACATGTATCCATCATTATGGTTTCATTACACTGCCCTGAAAATCCTTTGTACTCCATCTATTCATTCCTTTCCTCCCTCAACCCTGGGAACCACTGATGTTTTTATTGTCTCCATAGTTTTGCCTTTTCCTGAATGTCATATAATTGGAATCACACAGTATGAAGCCTTTTCAGATTGGCCTCTTTCACTTAGTAATATGCATTTCAATTTCCTTCATGTTTTTTATGGCTTGATAGATCATTTCTTTTTAGCACTGAATAATATTCCATTGTCTGGATTACCAAATATCATTCATTAATCTACTGAAGGACATCTTGGTTGCTTCCAAGTTTTGGCAATTATGAATAAAGCTGATATAAACATCTGCATGCAGATTTTTATATGCAAATAAGTTTCAACTCCTTTGGGTAAATACCAAGGAGTGTGATTTTTGGATACTATAGTAAAAGTATGTCTAGTTTTGTAAGAAACCATCAAAATGTCTTCCAAAGTGGCTATACTATTTTGCATTCCCACTAGTGAGGAATGAGAGTTCTGTTGCTTCACATCCTTGTCAGCATTTGGTGGTGTCAGTGCTCCAGGTTTTGGTCATTCTAACAGTGGTATCTTCTTGTTTTAATTTACATCTCCCTGATGGCATATAATATGAGATGTCTTCTCATATGCTTATTTGCCATCTGTATGCCTTCTTTGATGAAGAGTCTGTTAAAACCGTTGGCTCATTTCAAGTGGGGTTTTTATTTATTGTTGAGTGGTTAGGTCTCAGTCTTTTCATGAGCCTGTATCGCTGGATTGTGAACTTCGCAGGTGTTTCTGTTTTTCTACCCACGCAGGTGGGACAAGATGACTAATCAGGTTAGAGTTGGATATTTCAGTTCTCCCATGTGGAAGGTACAGCTAACTGGAGTTGGGATTTCCCTTCCCCAGAGGTCAGTAAGGTTCTGATTATACCCTAGCAGGTTAGATTCCATATAACGAGTTTCTTCTGATAGCAGACCTTGTTGAAAAGAACAAAGGTGCTCTGGCTTATTTCAAAATGGCTCCTTTTCCCCTCCCTCTGCCAGAAGCACAAAAGGATTTTTCTCCGATATTTACTGTGAGAATCTGCTTGAGCTCCTAGAGGTAAATCTCACAATATTGTGGAGACCTCCATATGACTGGATTTCCCTAGATTTTTTAACTCTTAGAGTTGTTGACACAGAACTCCATCAATTCAACAGTTACAGCTCAGGCTTTTCTACCTCGGTGCTGGTTCTCAGTGGTGTTTCTGCTAGTAAGTCTCTGCTAAGGTAAGTGATAACACTCTTTATTTCTCAGTCTCTCCATTCTTGGGGGCAGTGGTTTCCCCTTTGTACTCCCCTCTTTCAGGGATCCAAAAATTGTTAATTTTTCAGTCAGTTCAGCCTTTTACTTGTTGGTAGGGTGGAGCAATATCTTCCAAGCTCCTTTCGTGCAAAACTGGTTTTTATTATGACTTTACTTTTCAGGATTAGTAATGAGGTTGAGTATTTGTTCATATTTTAATTGGCTACTCCTCAATTTATATTTATGTCCATTTTTCAATTTAAAAATTGTTTAGCAAGAGATATCTGGATGCTAATTGTTTTTCTGTGATACAGATTGCAAATATATCTTTCCAGTTGTGACATGTTTTTCCTCAATTTTTGTGGTGTCTGTTGATGAACACCATAGTGTTCTTAATGTTAATAGAGTCAAGTTCCCCAAATATTTTAGTTTTTGTTGTTGTTGCTTTGGTTAAAGAAATCCTTTCCTACTCTACAGTCATAAAGATATTTTCCTATTTTGCAATGTAAAAATTTTTAAGTTTTGACTTTTATACTTAATTTTAAAATCCATTTAGAACTGATTTTTGTGTGAGATGTGAAATAAGAATTCATTTTAATTTTTTAAAAATAAGGATACCAATTACCAGAACACCAACTATTGAACAGTCCATCTTTTCCTCACACATCTCAGTACTGAATCTGTCATATATCAAGTTGCCTTATAAATTTTGGTCTAGTTTGGGGCTCTTTCTTCACTTCTACTGGTCTATTTGTCTATTTCTGCACCAAAGAAGCTATGATATCTGTTAGGGACGTCTCTACAGTTCATTCATTATTTATTTGTTATTGAAGTATAATTTTTTTACAATATTATATTAGTTTCAGGTATACAGCATAGTGATTCAATATTTTTACAGATTATACTACATTAAAAGTTATTACAAAGTAATGTCTATAATTCCATGTACTGTACAATATATCCATGTTGCTTTATTTTATATATAGTAGTTTGTGTCTCTTAATCCTTTACCCCCATCTTTTTCCCTCCTCTCTTCCCTCTGGTAACCACTAGTTTGTTTTCCGTATCTGTGAGTCTGTGTCTGTTTTGCTATATACATTCATTGGAATTAATTTTTAGATTTCACATGTAAGTGATATCATAATAGTATTTGTCTTTCTCTATCTGACTCATTTCACTAAGGATAATATTTTCTAGGTCCATCCATGTTGCTGCAAATGGCAGAAATTCATTCTTTTTTATGGCCGAGTAATATTCCATTATATACATACCACATCTTTATCCATTTATCTTTTAATAGACACTGGGTTTGCTTCCAGATCTTGGCTATTGTAAATAGTGCTGCTATGAACATTGAGGTGCATGTATGTTTTCAAACTAGTGTTTTCATTTTTTCCAGATATATACCCAGGAGTGGTATTGCTATCTACTTTTTTTAAATTAGTAGTTGTAACACATTTTAAAAGATCTGCATTTTTTTATTTCCCTCTCCCACATTTTGTGTTCTTGATGTCATAGTTTACATTTTCATGTTTATCCTTTAACTATAGCTATAGTTGCTTTTACAATTTATCTCTTAATCTTTGTAGTGGCTTACTTGAGAGGTTGATCCTCAGTCCTTACTATATGTTTATCTTTCCTAGTGGGATTTTCCCTTTCCTGTAGGTTCTTACTTCTTTTCCACTTAGAAATGACGTTTTAACTTTAGGGTAAGTTTATAATTGATCAACACTTCTTTATTTGTTGTTTTTCTGAGAAGTTCTTTATTTCTCCTTCAATTCTAAATAATAATTTTGCTCAGTAGAGTATCGTAGGTTTCAGGTTTTTCCCTTTCAGCACTTTGAACATATCTTGCCACTCCCTTCTGGCCTGCAAAGTTTCTGCAGAAAAATCAGTTGATAGCTTTATGAGGGTTCCCTTGTATATGACTGTGTTTCTCTTGCTGCATTTACAATTCTTCCTTTAACTTCTGCCATTTTCATTATATGTCTTGGTGTTGGTCTGTTTGGGACCCTCTGTACTTTTTGTACCTGGATACCAGTTTTCCTTCTTCAGGTTTGGGAAGTTTTCAGTCATGATTTTCTCAAATACATTTTTGATTCCCTTCTCTTTCTTCTCCTTCTGGGACCCATATAACGTAAATGTTGTTATGCTTAGAATTGTTCTAGATATCTCTTAAACTGTTCTTATTTCTTAAATTTGTTTTTCTTTTTGCTCTTCTGATTGGGTGATTTTCATTATTCTATTTTCCAGATCACTTATGTGTTCTTCTGTATTACTTAGTTTGCTATTCATTCCTTCTACTCTGTTTTTTATTTTAGTTATTGAAGTCTTCATTTCTGATTGGATCTTTTTTATATTCCAGTTTCCTGTAAAAATTCTCAGTATGTTCATCTGTTCTTCTCTTTAATTCTGTTAACATTCTTTTTACCAATGCTTTGACTATTTTGTCTGGTAAATTATTTGTTTTATTATTTATTTATTCAGAGGTTTTCTCTTGCTTTTTCATTTGAGACCAATTATTCTGCCCTTTCACTTTGCTTAGCTTTCTCTGTCTCTATGAATTTTGGTGAAACAGTTACCTAGTGAAGTCTTGAAGGGTTGCTGTCATGTGGGGACATTCCTATACAGACTGCATGTGCCCAGTGCCTTTAGTGGGGGAGCTAGATTTGACCTGGATACAAGTCATGTCTTTTCTCAGGGTGTGCTGGCAGCTATCACCTTGGCAGTGTGTGGGGCTGTAAATGGAGCAGGTAGAGCTGCTGCCAGGTGTGAGGTGGGACTTGTCCTCCCTTCAGTTGCTGTCACCACCCAGTTGGGGGCTGAGTTTTATCCCAAGTTGCTGGAGCAGAAGCCCTGAGAGTCTGACTTGAGCTGGCTCTGTTCCCTATAAGTGTGTTTTCCCTTCTCTCTACACTAGGACCCTTGCCCCAGAGAGGGGGAGATCTGAAGCAAGGGGGACCCATGTGTGCTCTTGGTTCCTGTTGAACACACTTTGATGTACTACTTGTGTAGGCGCCAGCAATTGTTTCCCTTATTCCACTCAGATGCAGCCTCGATATAAGCCCCTTTGTCCCTCCCAGCTGATCACTGTCCCCAGCCTCTACTGCCCCTGCCCTGTTGAGGAGCCACACCACAGGGCAGGTGGGGCCTGTGTGGACTCTCAGTGTATGTCAGGTGTGAACTGTGGTGAAGTAGCTGCTGTCAGAGTTCTGGGCTGCTCCTGAGGTGCTGCTTGAGTAAGTGCCAAAAGTGGCCACCACTGCCCCAGTCTGGTTCTGCCCCAGGACTGTGTTACCTCTGTGTCCCGTGGTCAAGTGTTCTCCCTGGTCATGGCAGCCCTAGACCCAGTGCTGCACTGTGACGTAGTGTAGGCAAGAGCTGGAGTGTTCACTTGGTTTGGTTGAGGCGGTTGCAAGGAACCTGGCAGCTACTAGAGCAGATCTCTGTCCACCCTGCCTCGGGGGCAAACTAGCATGCACGTGCTCCTAGTGAGCTGCGTCCAGACTTCCCACAGCTTTAGTCCCAGTGGACTCATCTCCCCTGTGTAGGATCTCAGGACTGTGGCACCCAATCTGTGGCTCTCACCACTCACTCCCCAGGGCAAGTCTCTACTCTTGTGTTCTCCCTTTTCCTTGAGTCCCCTCCCAGGGACACACATCCCAACCTTAGCACTTTTCTTCCCTTCCTACCTGATTAGGTGTGGATCTTTCTTACAGCCTTTGTTGTACAGGATTCTTTCTGCCAGTTTCCAGTTAGTTTTCAGTTTAGTTTTCAGCTTCCAGTTTGGTTTCCACTTTTAGATATGTTTTGGATGTGTTTGGAAGGCAAGGTGAGTTCCATGTCCTCCTACTCTGCCATCTTGACTGATCTCTGCTGCGATGATTTTTAATATATGAAGCTCAGTGACTGTTATATGAGGAAGGTGAAGAAGTATTATTTACTGAGTAATAGGTTGAACTAATGATTTATAAGAATTCTTCCAACTCTAAGATTTTAAGAGGAACGTCTGTTGTTTCTCCATTTAAATTCTGTTTTGGGATCTATGTGTCTATTGATTCTGACTTTTGTTTTTTAAATAACCACAAATTAAACATAAACAATTCCAAGTTGCAACTTTGGGAACTGGTCAAATCACTTCTGAAGCCTACTCTTTAAAGAATGAATGAAGATGGCTTTTATGGTCACAAATTTTTAACTTGAATTAAAAAAAATAAAGGAAACTATTAGAGAAGGAGAGGGTGAGATACACCAAAAGAAGTTTTATATGAGATTTGATAATAAATGCTATGTCTCCATAAACAGAGTTGTTTGTTGGAGATGTTATAGGCAGGGGTAGGAGAATGAGAAAGATAAAACCAATGATCACATTTGTGAGGTTGAAAGTTTTAGAAATGGCCTCTGACCAGAGCATCCACCTGAAAATAGGAACATTTAGCTGACTTATAGGAAGGAGAACATGGCATAATTTTACCTCTCATGACAGGGAATAATAAAGATGATATAACATTTAAAACATTCCCAAGTATTGGTGTAGGAACTAAGTTTATGAGCATAGCAACCCATGAAGTCTGCTTGGAAAATCTTTCTACAAGCATCTCCAATAGAGTGAAAATAATTAGTACTGTTCCATTCTGCCACTAATTAAATGATTGATCTTGGTCTGGTCACTTCCCTTCTTTGGGCTAATTCACCCCATATATAAAGGAATGGTTTTCAATGCATGGACCAGGTAATCTCTAAAGTTCCTTCTACCATTATTATTTAATTTGTTGAGGAATGCCCTGACAATAATGACAATAGCTGCCATTTATTGCATGCTTACTATATATTATGCACTCTTCAGAATGGCTTAATATGAATTTAGTCCTTATTTAGTGTTCACAACCCAGTAAGGCAGGAACTATTATAATCACTATTATTTTAGGCAAAAATCTGAGAGCTCAGAGATGTTAGATAACTTGTTCAAATTTACCAACTGAAAGAGCCAGGATTTCAGAGACCATGTTCTTGAGTACTACAATAGCTTTCCCCATTAATATGCACCAGTAATGTAAATTGAAGTACATATTGAGTCCATAAGGAAAATGCTATTTGTTTTTATTTTCTCCTCATTGGTGGAGTCTTTCTAAAACCTTCTAAAACTTCAAAGGTCTTTTATATCATAATAACTATTTACAGTTTGCTTTCTTTGGTTGAAGGCACTGTGCTAGGTGCTTTACATTAATTTTCATTCTCAGACAGCCCTATGAAATTGGGACTATTATTATCTCCCTTTTATAAGTGAAAAAACTGAGGCTCCACATTTGGTAATCTAATTGAGGTCACACAGATGAAGACTGATAGATAAATTCAAACTCAGCTTTGCCCGACTTCAAACAAAACCCTTTTCTACTGCTTTCAGATTTTGTATTCTCAGACTTGAATGTAGGGATTCCAAGACACACATGCATGCATGCATGCGCACACACACATAGGCGAAAATATGCCTTAATTACTCATGTAGCTATTTGGAGGATGTCAAGATGCTTGAAATTCTAAAACATCTGGCACTGAAGCCAAGAGGAAATGAGGATGGATGGGAAAAACCACATTTTGGATCATTGAGTGGGTTTATGTTGCCCCCATAGCACTATGCACTCTTTGATTTGGTCAATTGTTTTTCTGTTTGCAAAGCTATAGAACAGTTGGTACATATTTGCCTAACTTTGGCTTCTCATGAAGAATTAATAATTTTTGTCAGTGTCTGTCAGTTGAAATCAACTCTTATTCCTACCGAGTTGGGTAACCTAGCACAGCAAACACTAAGGGAACATAGACAAAAAAGTACAAGGAAATATTAAATATCTTTATGTTATATTGGGAAACAAATAGAGTCCTAGTAAGACATGAGGCATATTAGTCCTAGTAAGAGGACTAATAAGTCTTAGTAACAATAGGGTCCTAAAAATAGTCTTAGTAAGAAATGACAGACACCAGTAACTTTCGCACAAAGAAACTACATACTCTTAAAATGCAGTTGAACTCCTGGGACGTTTCTTTGACATAAACTTATCTACTTTAGACAGAATAGAGGTGCTCTAGTAATGAGGGCTGCATTAAATGAATTTCTGTTAATTGAATCACACTTTACCACAAATATCGATGTAAAACAAATGATTTGATTATCTGAAGCCAATATAGAATATATCTATATTATATCTATATCTATATACATCAACAAACTGAGTAAAAGTCTTAGTTTAAAGAAGTAATGGTGTTTTTAGTCAAGATTTTGATACTTCAGTGATTTTGAGTTACATTTTATCAGTTATGTTTGTTCAATCAACCTAAGCACCCCCACCTGCATTTCCGCAGACTGCTGGAATTCCCTATTGTCTCATCCCAAAAGTAGTTTGCAGAAGTATATGTAATGTATCCTAGTCCAATGACCACATTCACCTTCCCCAGTAGACTTTTCACCTTTTATGACCATTGTTCTTCCATACAGTCCATAATTTTATGCAATAACCAAGTATACTCCTTCATCATGGTTATAAGCCCAAATTGAAGCTGTGCTTGCTTTCAGTAAGGGATCTCATAATTTTCAGCGCTATCCCTAAGAATTAGGTGGCATTAAGGCAAAATTAGCATAAGACAAAGAAATGGAAATATGAGGTGTTTTGGAGGTTTACTCTACTATAGAGGGCCTTAGTATCATCTAAGGGCATCTTTCTCTATGAAGGCAGCTACCTACTCCTTGGATATGTGGAGATGGCCCTTCCTTACAGATAAATAGCTAAATTCTTTTTGCAAAATTGTGATTGATAGTAGAAAGTTGGTTGGGGGAAGGAGGGACAGACATTTTAAATCCAAATCTAAATCCTACCAGATTTTATGTAGTAAAAAATAGTTGGGCTCACAGACCCTTAAAGCTGGAAGGGACACTTAGAATTGATTTTTTCATTTACAGGTGATAAAAACACAGGCCATAAAGGAGAAATGACTTGACCAAGACCACATAGATCATTAGTGGTAGAACTGTAATTTAAATGAAGTTGGCACTGTTCAGACCAGACAACTCACTGGTATACTAAATTTCAGACTACAGTTGAAATATCAAGTATACTTGCTGATTGGGAAGATATTCCAACCATAAAAACTTCACATTGTTGGCTTTATTTTAAGAAAAAATTCAATGGGCCAGAGGGCACTGAGACTTATTCTGAGCTGTATTCAGGGAGAACGAATTAGGTTGCAGTAGAAGTGATTTAAGTGGTAGGTTTTCATTTCACAGTTGATCACAGCAAAGACAGAGACCATTTGGTACCTTTTTCAATGTCTGCCAAAAAGTTACTTCGTGTCTCAAATACTGATTCTTTCACTGATGTGCAGAAAGAACTTAGCCCCTAAGGAAGCCCGTGGAATCGGTTGACTGCCAGAGATTTATTTCTTTGGTGAAACTGAACTGTTCTTATACTTTTAAATATCATTTGATTTCATTTTTTTCTAAAATCAGTTTATTCCTAATGGATGAACTGATAAAATTTGGATTTTATTTAATTTTGTTCCTATTCTATATATAGTCTCTCTCCTTTTAAAAATTCTTTTGCATATAAATACTTAACTCTAAATGCCAATTTAGGAAATAGCTTTCAAATTGCCTAAATTTAGTGAACTGAGAGGATTTCTAGATGGGATAGAATAGAAGAAAAATAGTGTTATGGAAAGAGTTGTCCTTTGATTTCCCTCTTTTCCAATCTGAAGCATGAAAACATCAGTAAAAAGTCAATCTGGACAAAATCTCCATTAAAGCCTTGGATCTCAGCTCTTTCTCCTATGATCCTCTCAAAAACACTGTAAATGGGTTCAATTGAAAGTACACTGGTGCAGAGAAGAGGAACTGCAGAGATACAACAGCTAGGGGTATAAAAAGGAACAGGTTATTTATCTTAAGAGTATCACCATTCAGGTGCATTTTAGACATTGAATTTTTGGGACCCTTTTTGGTAAATACCTCTTGAAGTATGAATAATTGCCTAAATTTATTTTTAAATCCTCTCACAATTAGAAACTTGAATCACATGAAATGGCAGCTCACTTTAGGAAATCCATAGATAATTCAGTCTTATTTTGGTTCAGGGAACATCAATAATATACACGCTTTTGCTCTAATTTAAACACTTTCATCGTGTTTAAAATAAACTAATTCACAGTTTGTTGTTTTTTTCTTTTAATGAAGTTTCAAAAACAGAGTTAAGGCTGGGAATATAGCAGATCATCTGTATGGTTCATACTGAGTTGGGCTTTAGAGTTGGTTCAAAGTTCCTTATTTCTAACAATTAGCTTATCGTCTTACATAATCAAGGGTTCCAGAATAGAATAGTGCTCACATACATAAGGTAGGCTTGTAATCCCTACCATCCTCATGCAGTGATTTGACAGCTAGTCCCCAGTCCCAAGGAGTCCCTGGGGAGCCCAGAAACTATCCAGTCTGTATATTAGCAGATTGCAAAAACATAGAGATCAGCTCCACATTGAAGAGGGCACAGAGCTGACTTACACAGTCTAAAGAGAGAAATTAGGCTAAACAAAACCAAATAAGATTGTGTTGGCTTAAAAACCTAAAAAAAATGCCATCCATTGCTAATATTCTTGCAAATCCATGTCTGTTTCATATTACAGCATTTGGTTAACTACAGAACAGTATACCACTTGCAAATACATCCTTGAGAACATTTTTGCTCTGTCCAGCCTTGTAGAGAGGAGAACTCAGGCAATCACCTAGTTTGTTTATGACATAAAATAGACCTTTTTGCCTTAAATATTGAAACAGTCAAGGTCAATGCCATTCACCTAATTTTTCTGGAGAAGTTGCTGGTATAGAAATGTAGTCTTCTAAAGAGTTTATAAAACCATCAGCTTTAATCAAAAGCTTTTATGATCTATTCAGGACAATTTTAAAGAATAGCCTTCCTATAAAAACACCTGCAAAGCACTTTGGAGATTAATGTTAGAGAGTAGAGATTTCAGAAAATCCCAGCTGCAGTATGAGGTGATTCAGTGTGTTTCAGCAAAGCAAAATGGAAAATCTAGATTTTAAAAGAGGTATTAATGCCATAGATTACCCCATTTAAGGCAAGAATGCAATTATAGGACCCATTCATTTAAGGAAAATTTTAATTCAAATGCTTTCCCTAAAACTGTCTGTATTCTCCCTCTAGAAATTATGTTTATGAGCTTTGGACTTGTTGAATCTCAAATCAGCATGCTTTTTACTTCCTAAAATATGATAGGCATTCAAGAAATGTTTGTTGACCTGAAGTGCAGTTTAAGGAAATTTTCAAAAAACTTTGTATGTGAAACAAATGAGACTTTAGGAATTTAATTGTTCTATATAAGTCAAATATGTTGACGCATTTGTATCCACACAGCAATTGCAAATAACTACTCAATCCAACAAATGAAGATTAACCAGCAAAGCCTTGACAGCTCCAAGGATGTGGACATCAGTAATACGTTTCAGCATATTAGCAGCACTAACACATTTTAAGCCAGTCCAATCTAAATTTCAGGAAAAACAATTTAGGGTGTTTGTAATTACTGTAGAAGGCTATACTCTGACTTCAGATGAGCAGGAACAAAGACAATCTTTCATGCAGAGTGGACAGCTAACTATGACTGAAATAATGCACAGAGTCGTATTTGTACCACTAAGATATGAGTCATTGCTCTCAGAACAAGTTTTGACAGCAAATAGCCATGCATAAATGTACCCAATGCCTGTAGGATGAAATGGTTGAGAGAGAGAATAGTGCATTAACCTAGCTATATTAGTATGGATTAAGTCTGGCAGCATATAGTAGAAACCTAAAACAGAGTGGCTTAACTATGACAAAGAAAAGGGCTGAGGTTGGCAGTTAAGGGTTGGTATAGCAGCTCCACGGTTATCAAAGACCCAGACTTGTCCAGCTATTTGATGTTTGATTCCTATGGTATGGCCTTCATCATTATGGTTCAAGATGGCTACTGGTGTTCTGGTCATCATCTTGAGGTTTCAAGCAGCAGCACGGAGGAAGAAAGGAGGAGAGCCATGTGCCCCATCTCTTATAAAGAGACCTCTGAAAGTCCCACGTAACACTTCCATTTGTCTTTCATTGGTCAGAACTTAGTCATATGCCACCTTCAAGTGCAAGAAAGGCTGGGAAATAGTCTTGTAAGTGGGTATCAGTGTGTCACTCTAAAAATCAAGGTTATGTTCATTTCAATGGAAGAGGAGAATGCATAATTAATTGGTAGATAATTAGCAATCTCCAAGATGCCTACTTTGGGGACAATGAACAATTTAAAGAACAATAAACAAGTTAGAGTTTCAAGTAGGAACCAATTAGTTCTTTTTTTAAATACTACTCAGAGCATCAAAGGGTTTCATAGTTTGGTACCTTTTGCTGATCACAAGATTTTATATGTGTGTGTATATATATATATTCTCCTATTGTTTTATTTTTTCCTGTTTTCAAGAGAGTGAAACATCACATTGCTTAGGGAGAGTTGAATATATGTCACTATTTCCCAGAGGGAAGAGTTCTGAATAAGATGGGCTGGTGTCTTGACTCCTGATATCACCATAAGTCTTAACAGACAATTTTACATAATCTGTCCACCCTAGAGCATGACTTCTGAGGATAATATTGCTTACTTCCAGAATAGTTTCTATTAGATTGTTTATATATATAAAATTATTAGAAAAATAAGCATCTTCTCTAAGTGAGAGAAATGAATATCAGAGCTAGAGGAAGGGAAAATTGAGAAAATAGTGACTATATAACACAGAGCCCTTTTTCATACAGCTGCCTTCTGCTTATCTTTACATTTTTCCTCCTCTGCTTTCTTCTTTGTCATAGTCACTTTCTCCGGGTTTCTGCAGAACTTGGCCTTTTCTATTTTAAAGCTAAAAAGGAGCAGTGGAGTGTAATACATGGCATATTTGGAAAGGTGGTAAATATTTAATAGATGATATGGTAAATAATGTATATAATTTAGCAGGAAACAATGTAAATATTTCATGGACTGCAGTGCAGCTGTTAGGCTGGAATTAAAACCTGTGAGGCTGGAGAAAGCAGTAGTTCAAAAAGTCCTTTTCTGATAAGAGCACTTGCTGCTCAGGTCTCTAGTCCACAGCCTGGAAGGAGTACTTGGAACTTAAGGTATAGCCACATGTTTGATACCCTCTATTAGTGATAGGGAAGAGTGATGTGGATAACTCAGAATAGTGAATAATCCAAATTGGACTGAAATTTTGGATTTTTGAAAAATGGCTTCCTTTCCTAATTACATTATTCCTAGGATACCATTAAAAAGAAGTTAATTTTAGCATTTCCTTTCTTTCTGGTGCACTTTTCCACACTCACCTGTTATCCTCTGCCCTAGTCCTAGAATCAGTCATTTCTCCAAGGACCCCTGCTTCCTTTAATTGTAGAATGGCATCAGAACCAAGATCTGGATGCAAGGTATGCTCCTTGCTACTAGTCACTTGTAGTGGACAGAAACTAGAAAATATATGTATGTTTACTAGTACACACTTATACATCATTTATCCATACCATTTATCTATTCATCTGTAGTTATACTAAGCTAAACATGAGTTTATACCTATGGCACCAACTCTAATTCATTATCACACAGATCATACTAGTCTCCCCTAGCTTATCTGCAGCTTACCACTGCAACAGTGAGAAATTTAGTTTCCATCCTTCACCACCTACTTACTGAACTGATCCTAGTGCATAAATATTAGTATCAGAATTGTTAGCCTGTACTCCCATGGGAAATAACTTTAGCAACTAGAATACAGTGTTTGTGTATAGTGTTTATGTACACTTTCTTTTTCTTTTGGTCTTACCTGAGATACATCCCACTTGGTCATGGTATATAATTATTTTTATTTATTATTGGATTTGATTGGCTAATATTTTGCTGAGGATTTTTGTATCTCTGATCATAGGAGATGTTGGCCTGTAGTTTTCCTTTCTTATAATGTGTTTAGTCTGGTTTTGGTAGTAAAGTAATTCTGCCTTCATAGAATGAATTATGAAATGCTCTCATTGCTTCTGTCTTCTATAAAGTATTATGAAGAATTCATATTATTTCCTTCTTATTTGGTGGTGTTACTGTACCAAACTTGGGTCCATTCACCCAGCACACAGCAAAGCCAATCTACTGACAATGGGTTGTGATGAAGGAAGGTACAGCATTTATTTGCAAGGGACCAAGTAAGGAGAATGGGAAGCTCATGCTCAAAAACCCAAACTCCCCAATGGCTTTCAGGGAAGGGTTTTTAAAGGCAACATTTTTGGTGAGGGCTGCAGGGTGCATGACATTCTCCTGATTGGTTGTTTGTGAGGTAACAGGGTGGTGTTTCAGGAATCTTAATCATCAACCTTCTCGTTCCAACTGGTCTGAGATCTACATACTTGTGGTCAGCATGTAGTCACCATCCTCCACCTGGGCAGGGGTCTTTGTTTCTGCATGAAAACTCAAAGATATGTGTCAAATTGTTATGTATATCCCGTGAGGAGGAACTAGGACTCTGTTTTTATCCCTGTCTCTCGTTTAAGCTATCATTACTTTTCTTGCTTAACTACTTTTCCTTTGTTTCTGCATTCCCTCACTTCCTCAGTTAGCAACTGATTGAGTCTTCTCTTTGAAACTCAGGGAAAGCCTAGGAGATTAAAGCCTTTTTCTACAAACAAGAAATGGGGAATACAAAGGGCTTTTGTACCCAGGAGGGCAGTGCAGGGTCCTGTTCAATTTCAGTAGTTATCACCAGTGAAGCTGTCTGGGCCTGCTATTTTCTCTTGTGAGAAGTTAGTAAGTATTGATTCAGTTTCCCTAATAGATACAAGTTTTGCAGATATATTTCTCCTTATATGAGTTTTGATACTTTGTGTCTTTTTAAAATTGAAGTATACTTGATTTACAATATTGTGTTAGTTTCAGGTGTACAGCAAAGTGATTCAGATACATGTATTTATATATACACACACATACACACACACACACACTCAGATTATTCTCCATTATAGGTTGTTATATTAAATATATTTCCCTGTGCTATACAGTAAATCTTTGTTGCTTATCTATTTTATGTATAGTAGTTTGTATTTGTTAATCCTATGCTCCTAATTTATCCATCCCCTACTCCCTTTCCCTTTTGGTAACCATAAGTTTATTTTCTGTGTCTGTGAGTCTATTTCTGTTTTGTACATAGATTCATTTGTATAATTTTTTTAGATTCCACATACAAGTGATATCATATAATATTTGTTTTACTCTGACTTACTTCACTAAGTATAATATTCTCTAGGTCCATCCATGTTGCTGCAAATGGCAATATTTTACTCTTTTTTATGACTGAGTAATACTTAATTGTATATATATTTATATACTACATCTTCTTAAGCCAATCATCTGTTGATGGGCACTTGGGTTGTTTCCATGTTTTCGCTATTGTAAATAGTCCTGCTATGAACATTGGTGTGCATGTATCTTTTTGAATTAGGGTTTTTGTTTTCTCCAGATGTAGACCCAGGAGTGGGATTGCTGGATCATATGGTAGCTCTATTTTTAGATTTTTAAGGAACCTCCAAACTGTTTTCCATAGTGGCTGCACCAGTTTACATTGCCACCAACAGTGTAGCAGAGTTCCCTTTTCTCCACACCCTTTCCAGTATTTATTATTTGTAGACTTTTTGATGATAGTTATTCTGACCAATGCGTGGTGATACCTCATTGTGGTTTTGATTTGCATTTTTCTAACAATTAGTGATGTTGACCATCTTTTCATGTGCCTATTGATCATCTGTATGTCTTCTTTAGAGAAGTCTATACAGGTCTTCTGCCAATTTTTTGATTGGGTTGTTTGTTTTTTCACTATTGAGTTGTATGAGCTGTTTGTATATTTTGGATATTAAACCCTGGTCAATCGCATCATTAGCAAATGTTTTCTCCTATTCCATAGATTGTGTTTCTTTTGTTTGTTGACGGTTTCCTTTGCTTGCAAAAACATTTAAATTTGATGAGGTCCCATTTGTTCATTTTTGCTTTAATTCATTTTGCCTTGGGAGACTGATCTAAGAAAATCTTGCTATAATATATGTCAGAGAATGTTTTGCCTGTGTTCTCTTCTAGGAGTTTTATGGTTTCATGTCTTATATTTAGGTGTTTAAACCACTTTGAGTTTATTTTTGTATATGGTATGAGGGATTGTTTAATTTCATTAGTTTACATGTAGTTTTCCAGCTTCTCTTACACCACTTATTGAAGAGCCTGTCTTTTCTCCATTGTATATTCTTGCCTCCCTTGCATAGATTAATTGTAGGTGTGTGGGTGATACTTGATATTTTTAAGGAATTCACCCATTTCAGGTAAATGATCAAATTTATGGTCATAGAGTCATTCATAGTATTTCTTCACTATCCTTTTAATGTCCATGGGATCAGTAGTGACCACCTCTCATTCATCATTTAAACTGGTAATTATATCTATTTCTTTTTATTCTTGGTTAGCATGTCTAGAATTTTATCAATTTTATTGATATATTTAAATTTTTGTTTCATTCTTTTTTTGTATTCCTATTTTCTTTTTTCCAGTTTTATTATGTAGAATTATTACAGTTCAACTGCACATACACATTATATTGCATGTAAATACATATTAAACAGTATACTGCACTTTTTTTAGTTTTCATATATGTACTAATTATTGTTTCTAACAGATTAGATCTTTAGCTTTTTAAACTTACATAGTTATCAAAGAAATAAAGCCAACTACAAAATAAGAATCAACAGAATGTGGTAATCCAATCATAAAGGACAGTCAAATGTGCTTACACATATTCAAGAAATCAATCATCTAAGTTATAATAACATTATTATTTTTTAGATTATTATTATTGTTATTATTTGTGTCCTTATTATTATTGTTATCATTTTTTAGATTCTTCATATAAATGATGTCATATGGCATTTTTCTTTCTCTTTCCAGCCCACTTCACTTTGAATGACAGTATTCAGGTCCATCCATATTGCTGCAAATGGCATTTTATTCTTTTTTATGGCTGAGTAGTGTTCCATTATACCACATCTTTATACAGTCATCTGTTGATGGACATTTGGGTTGTTTCCATGTCTTGCTATTGTAAATAATGCTGCTGTGAACATTAGGGTGCATGTGTCTTTTATAATTTTATTTTTCTCTGGATATATGCCCAGGAGTGGGATTGTTGGATCACATGGTAAGTCTATTTTCAGTTTTTTAAGGAACCTCCATACTGTCCTCCATAGTGGCTGCTCCAATCTACACTCCCACCAACAGTGTAGGAGGGTTCCCTTTTCTCCACACCCTCTCCAGCATCTATCATTTGTAGACTTGTCAATGATGGCCATTCTGGCTGGTGTGAAGTGATATCTCATTGTAGTTTTGGTTTGTATTTCTCTGACAATTATCAACGCTGAGCATTTTTTCATATGCCTATTGGCCATTTGTATGTCTTCATTGGAGAATTGCTTGTTTAGGTCTTCTGCCCATTTTTGGATTGGGTTGTTTGTTTCTTTCATACTAAGGTATATGAGCTGTTTGTATATTCTGGAAATTAGTTTCTTGTCAGTCACATCATTTGCAAATATTTTCTCCCATTCTGTAAGTTGTCTTTTCATTTTGTTGATGGTATCCTTAGCTCTGCAAAAGCTTTTAAGTTTAATTAGATCCCATTGTTTATTTTGCTTTTAATTTCAATACTTCAGGAGCTGGTTCAAAAAATATATTGCTGTAATGTATGTCTGCTAGTGTTCTGCCTATGTTTTCCTCTAGGAGTTTTATAGTATCTGGTCTTACATTTAGGTCTTTAATCCATTCTGAATTTATTTTTGTACATGGTGTTAGAGAATGTTCTAATTTCAGTCTTTTACAGATAGCTGTCCAATTTTCCCAGCACCACTTATTGAAGAGACTGTCTTTTCTCCATTGTATATTCTTGCCTCCTTTGTCATAGATTAATTAACCATATGTGCGTGGGTTTATTTTTGGACTTTCTATACTGTTCCATTGATCTGTGTGTCTGTTTTTGTGCCAGTACCATACTGATTTGATTACTGTAGCTTTGTAGTATAGTCTGAAGTCAGGGAGCATGATTCCCCCAGCTCCATTCTTCTTTTTCAAGATTGTTTTGGGTATTCAAGGTCTTTTGTGTTTACATACAAATTTTAACATTTTTTGTTCCAGCTCTGTGAAGAATGTCATTGGTAACTTGATAGGGATTGCATTGAATCTGTAAATTGCCTAGGGCAGTATGGTCATTTTAACAATATTTGTTCTTCCAATCCAAGAACACGGTATATCTTTCCATTTGTTTATGTCATCTTCAGTTTCCTTCATCAGTGTCATAGTTTTCAGCATACAGGTCTTTTGCCTTCCTGGTTAGGTGTGTTCCCAGGTATTTTATTCTTTTTGGCATGATGGTAAATGGTATCATTTCCTTAATTTCCCTTTCTGCTATTTCATTGTTAGTGTATAGAAATGCAACTGATTTCTGTATATTAATTTTGTATCCTGCAACTTTACCATATTCATTGATGAGTTCTAGTAGTTTTCTGGTTGCTTCTTTAGGGTTTTCCATGTATAATATCATGTCATTTGCAAACAGTGACAGTTTTACTTCTTCATTTCCAATTTGGATTCCTTTTATTTCTTTTTCTTCTCTGATTGCTATGGCTAAGACTGCCAAAACTATGTTGAATAAAAGTGGCAAGAGTGGACATCCTTGTCTTGTTCATGATCTTACAGGGAATGCTTTCAGCTTTTCCCCATTAAGTATGATGTTAGCTGTAGGTTTGTCATATATGGCCTTTATGTTGAGGTATATTCCATCTATGCCCATTTTCTGGAGAGTTTTGGTTTTGATCATAAACGGGTGTTGAATTTTATCAAAAGCTTTTTCTGCATCTATTGAGAGTATCATATGGTTTTTATTCTTCAATTTGTTAGTGTGGTGTATCACATTGATTGATTTGCATATATTGAAAAATCCCTGAATCCCTGGGATAAATCCAACTAGATTATGGTGTGTGATCCTTTTAATGCATTGTTGGAGTTGATTTTCTAGTATTTTGTTGAGGATTTTTGGATCTATATTCATAAGTGATATTGGCCTATAATTTTCTTTTTTTTTTTTTTTTTTTGTGATATCCTTGTTTGGTTTTGGTATAAGGGTGATGATGGCCTCATAGAATGAGTTTGGGAGTGTTCCTTCCTCTGAAATTTTTTGGAATGGTTTCAGAAGGATAGGTGTTAACTCTTCTCTAAATGTTTGGTAGAATTCCCCTGTGAAGCCATCTGGTCCTGGACTTTTGTTTGTTGGGAGGTTTTTAATTACTGATTCAATTTCAGTGCTGGTAATTGGTCTATTCATATTGTCTATTTCTTCCTGGTTTAGTCTTGGCAGATTGTACCTTTCTAAGAAATTGTCCATTTCTTCTGCTTTTCATTTTTGTTAGCATATAGTTGCTCATAGTATCCTCTTATGATTCCTTGTACTTCTGTGGTGTCAGTTGTAACTTCTCCTTTTTCATTTCTGATTTTGTTAATTTGGGCCCTCTCTCTTTTTTTCTTGATGAGTCTGACTAAAGGTTTATCAATTTTGTTTATCTTTTCAAAGAACCAGCTTTTCATTTCATTGATCTTTTCTATTGTTTTTTACATCTCTATTTCATTTATTTCTGCTCTAATCTTTATGATTTCTTTTCTTCTACTAATTTTGGGTTTTGTTTGTTCTTCTTTCTCCAGCTGCTTTAGGTGTGAGATTAGGTTGTTTACTTGAGATTTTTCTTGTTTCCTGAGGTAGGTATGCTTGTGTCACTATAAACTTCCCTCTGAGAACTGCTTTTGCTGTGTTCTAGAGATTTTGGATTGTTGTGTTTTTGTTTTCATTTGTCTCAAAATATTTTTTGATTTCCTCTTTGATTTCTTCCATGATCCACTGGTTGTGTAGTAGCATATTGTTTAGCCTCCACGTGTTTGTAGTTTTTGCAGCTTTTTTCTTGTAGTGATTACTAACCTAATAGCATTGTGATCTGAAAAGATGCTTGGTCCAGTTTCAATTTTCTTAAATTTTCTGAGGCTAGCTTTGTGGGCCAGCATGTCATCTATTCTGGAGAATGTTCCATGTGCACCTGAGAAGAATGTCTATTCTGTTGTTTTTGGGTGGAATGCTCTATAGATATCAGTTAGGTCCATCTGGTCTAATGTGTTATTTAGGACCTGTATTTCCTTATTGATTTTCTGTCTGGATGATCTGTCCATTGGTGTAAGTGTGGTGTTAAGGTCCCCCACTATTATTGTGTTATTTTTAATTTCTCCTTTTATGTCTGTTAAAAGTAATATATATTGAGGTGCTCCTACGTTGAGTGCATATGTATTTACAATTGTTATATACTCTTCTTGGATTGATCCCTTAAGCATTATGTAGTGCCCTTTTTTGTCTCTTGTAACACTCTTTATTTTAAAATCTATTTTGTCTGATATAAGTATTGCTACTCCAGCTTTCTTCTGGTTTCCATTTGCGTGGAATATCTTTTTCCTTCCCCTTACTTTCAACCTGCATGTGTCTCTAGCTCTGAAGTGGGTCTCTTGTAGACAGTATATATATAGGTCTTGTTTTTGTATCTATTCAGCCAGTCTATGTCTTTTGTTTGGAGTATTTAATCCATTTACATTTAAGGTAATTATTGATAGGTGTGTTCTTACTGCCATTTTGTTAATTGTTTTGTTTGTTTTTGTAGTTTTTTTGTTTTTCTCTCTCTCTTCTTTTTGTTCTCTTTACTTGTGCTTTGATGACTAGAGAAGTTCCTTTAATATTTCTTGTAAAGCTGGTTTGGAGGTGCTGAATTCTTTTAGCTTTTGTTTATCTGTGAAACTTTTGATTTCTCCATCAAGTCTAAATGAGAGCCTTTCTGGATAAAGTATTCTTGACTGTAGGTTTTTCCCTTTCAGCACTTTAAATATATTGTGCCACTCCCTTCTGGCCTGAAGGGTTTCTGCTGAAAAATCAGCTGTTAACCTTGTGGGAGTTCTCTTGTATGTTATTTATTGCTTTTGTCTTGCTGATTTTAATATTCTCTCTTTATCCTTAATTTTTGTGAATTTGATTGGTATGTGTCTTGGTGTATTCCTCTTTGGGTTGATCCTATGTGGGACTCTGAGCCTCCTGGACTTGGGTGAGTGTTTCCTTTCCCAAGTTAGGGAAGTTTTCAGTTAGTATCTTCAAAAATTTTCTCAGGTCCTTTCTCCCTTTCTTAATTTTCTGGGACCCCTATAATGCTAATATTGGTGCACTTCATATTGTCCCAGAGTTCTCTTAAATTATCCTCATTTGTTTTCATTCTTTTTTCTGCTCTGCAGTGGTGATTTCCACTATTCTGTCTTCTATCTCAGGAATCCATTCTTCTGCCTCATTTAGTCTATTCTTGGTTCCTTCTAATGTGTTATTCATTTCAATAATTTTATTCTTCAACTTCGGGTATTCTTTGTATTTTCCAGCTCTTTGCTGAAAACTTCATTCTGTGCATCTATACTTCTCTTGAGTTCTCTGAACATCTTCACCATCATCATTCTAAATTCTTTCTCAGGTAAATTGCCTATTTTCTCATCACTTATTTCTTCTATGATTTTATCTTGTGTCTTGTCCTGGAGGATATTCCTCTGCCACTTCATTTTACTTGTCTTTTTCTTTGTGTTTTTAGATGGGCTAGTTATGATTCTCGACCTTGATGAGGTGGCCCTCTGTGGGAGATGTCCTATGCATCCCAGCAGTACACTCTTCTCTTGTCACCCAAGGGGCAGGATCGAGCTGGTCCCAGTGCAGAGTCTGGCCTGTGTTTGTGGATTCCTTCCACAGGCTTGGGGCTGTTGTTTTCTGATTTCTGGTACCTGCCCCCTGGTAGATGAGGCTGGGCTAGAGGCTTATGTAGGTTTCCTGGCAGGAGGGTTTGGTGTCTGCCCACTGCTGGTTGAAGCTTGGCCTGGACCTCTGGGGGGTAGGACCCTGCCTAGAGGTGTTTGTGGCTCAGAAAGTCTTCTGATGGGTAAGGCTGTGTTTCCACCCAGTATGTTGTTTGGCCTGAGGGTTCCTAGCCCTTAAGCCTAAAGGCTGTTGGGTGGGGCTGGGTCTTGGTGTTGTTAATCCAATCAAGATGTCAGCCTCCAGGGAAGCTCATGTAGATGAACACTCCCAGAATGTCCATCACCAGCTTCTGTGTCTCCTGGGTGAGCTGTAGCAGTCCCCTAACTTCTGAGGAGAACTTCCAAAACCAGCAGGCAGGTCTGGCCCAGGTTCCTATGAAATCACTGTCTCTGCCCCTGGTCCTGGTGCACTGGAGATCCCATATGCGCCTCCCAGGAGAGTTAAGTCTCTGTCTCTCCCAGTCCTGTGGGGTTCCTGAAGTTAAGCCCCACTGGCCTTCAAAACCAGATGTCCTGGGGTCTCCTCCTCTCACTGCTGGGAGCCGGACGTGGGGCTCAGAAGTCTCACTCCTGTGAGAGTAGCTCTGTGACTTAATTGTTCTTCAGCTTGTGGGTTGCCCACCCAGAGGCACCCGACTATATCGTGAGTGCACCCCTCCTACCTTCCTGTTGTGGTTCTGCTTCAATGTTTCCAGTTGAAGCGGATCCTTTTTGATAGACTCCAGTCTTTTTTCTCGATGGCTGTTCAGAAGTCAGTTGTGGTTTTTTTGTAGTTGTGAGGAGAGGTGAGTTTTTGGTCCTACTACTCTGCCATCTTGATTCCACACCTTATTTTCCTATTTTCAATTTCATTTATTTCTGCTCCAATTTTAAAATTTTATGTTTGTACTTTGGGTTTAAATTGCTTATTTTCCATACTTTTCTAAGGTAGAATCAGGCTTTTGAGTTTAGATTATTTTGTTTTCTAATATAATCTTTTAATGCTATAGATTTTCCTCTAAGCCCTGTTGATGTGGTAGTAAGGTGTGGGAGGGGGACAACTTTCTGTACTATTTTGATTCATTCTCAGTGCTTTAGTGGGCAGTTGTGTCTTCACAAGTGTTTTTTTCAGTGATATAACTTCCCCCCACACTGCCCTTTGATGAGACAGGAAAGCTAAAGGGAGCTAGAGTTGGGAATGCTCTTCTGCCAACTGGGAAAAGGTTTTTATAGCCTTTTCCCTAAGAGAGCAGGCCTTTGTTATGGAGAACACTCAGAGTATTGCAGGATGATTACTCTCCCCCACCCCTAGCCAGAGCCAGTGGAGGGACCCCTTCAGTATATTCACTGTGAGAACTAGGTGGGGTTCCTAGAGGTAAAATGTGTGAATTGTAGGGGTTCCATAAGAATCCATCAGGAGAGTCTCACTCTCATGCTACTCCTTATTCAGCTTATAGAACTGCGTGGGTCCACGTATATGCAGGGTTTTTTTCCAATGAATACTATAGTACTAAACAATTCACATTTTTAAATCCATGGATGCAGAACTGTGAATATAGAGGGCCAGCCAACTGTAAAGTTATATGCACATCTTTCACTGTGCATTGGGTTGACACCTCTCATCTCTGTGTTGTTCAAGGGTCAATTATAATAGTTTCCCAAGTAAATTCCTTGTATTTGCTCCCTTTTCACTTTAGTCTATGTTTTTGAGAAGGATGCATTAATCCTCTGAAAGCTTAGGGAGGTTACAGAGTATAGTGATTAAAAAAAAAAAAAACTCCAGCTTTGGAGTCAAATAGGTCCTAGTTTGAGTTCAGTCCTTGTCTCTCATAGCTATGTGATGCTGTAGAAGTCACTTTACCTCTCTTAGCTTTCAATACTTTATATTCTAAATGGTAATGTTGGAGTGGAAGAAATTTTCCTCTATTCTTCTAAGTTCTGGCTGGTATAAGAATTAAATAGACATAAGACAAGTTAATAGGAGAAAATCACACAAAAGTTTGATAATATGTATACATGGGAGAGACTCAGGAAATCTGGGTAACTCGCCAAAATGGCTGAAACCCTCACTTTAAATACCATCTACAATGAGCTAGGGAGGACTTGGTCACATTGAGGCTCAGTCACAGCTCTCCTTTCTTGATTTTTATTTGTCCTAGTCTCTTTCCCCCCAGTGTATATGGGAAATGCTAGCTTTTGACAACAGAAAGGACAAGTTGAGAAAATGTATGGACTCAGTTAAGTCATCTCTTCAATTGGGAAACTGAGCACACTACAGATAGCACATTAGTGGCATCATTTTTTAGCTACATGGAAACTTGTGTTAAGTAGCTTGTTTCAAACAGAAAGATGAGGGAGAAGGAATTCATGAATAATATTGTTCCCAAATCACAGGCAGTTTGAATAAATCTTATCATTCATATTTTGCCCTTATAGAACATACTAGTTTTAAAAGAATTCAACCTGATTTAGACCAACTTGAATACAAAATTCAGCAGCAGTTGCATATCATACATTCTCAAGAGATCTCAGTACTAAGTTGATTACAAACAGCTGCAACATTCAATTGCCATTGAAATGTTATTCAAAGGACAGTTAAACCCAAAGTGTCCATATGTAGACCTTTGTGGTATCTCACAAACTGATACTAACCTTCAAGCCATGTGTTCCAGATACTTTAATCACAGTAATCAAAATGTAGGGAAGTCACTGACTAGGTTAAGTACCATTAAGGTTTTGTTAGGACCTATTAGAGGGAGAAGAAAAATTTGAGTTTAGTTCTTAGAGATGTCAATTGTGGGGTGTGTGTGAGAGAGAGAGAGAGAGAGAGAGAGGCAGTTATATAAGCATAGTCTTGAGGCCAAAGGGCATTTTTCCCAAATGAAACTTAGTAGGTAATGATGATAGCCAAGTATGCTAATTTGTTAGTGCAGATACTATGTTCAATGGTTTGAAAATTTTTAATGAGAATAGTCTCTGTAGAACATAGTCCTTGAAAACAGGAATGTAAAGGTGATATTCTTTTTGGTCTGTGTGCAAGGAGGTACTCCCAGTTTCCCGGGAGACTTCTCAAGAAAGACTTCCCAGGAAATTGGGAATTCTTCTCCTCTGAGAATATGAACATAGGCTTGGACAGTCACACAGTGCTTGTCCATTGGCTTATCTTTTGCATCTGAGTGATATGTCACAGGTCACTAATCATTTTGCTTTCAAACTAGAGGATGTGTTAAATAGTTTAGATCTAGTGATCAATATGGACAAGCTTGTAATAGTCTCAATAAATAAGTATCCAAATTCAGTAATAGCAACCTTTAATAAGTGCTAGGAAGGAAGCAGACTCTTTATGTTAGAGAATAATGTGGGGGCATCATTTTAAATGGTCATGAAGGGTCTCTGTGTAGAAGTGACATGTAAACTGTGACCTGAATGACAAGAAGTAGTCCTGAGAATAACTTGTTAAGGTTTTTTGAAGGAAGATTGTAGAGCAAGCACAAAAGCCCTGGGGTACTTTTCTCTTAGGAACTAAAAAAAGCCATTGTATTTAGAACACAATGAATGAAGGAGTAGGTGATGCTAAGTAAAAGTGGAGACTTAGGGGCAAAAAGTCATTCGGGGTTTGTAGGTGAGACAGGAGGGAAGGGGGCAGGGCACAGCCAATAAAAGAATGACACAGCAATTAACTCCAAGATGGTGGAAGATTCAACCCCTGTAGATCTTGAGCTTCAATATATGCTCATTGAAATACAATAGCATGCTAAATGGTACCACCACAGGTGCCAGGACAGGTTCTTAGGCTGACCACAAAATGTCAAAAAGTGGGCAGTGGCCCAATTCCTCGTAATCACAGCCCCTTCCCCAAAGTAGTTGGAATAATCCTCCCACTTATTAGCATATGAAATTATGGAGTCCATAAAAACTAACATCCCCACACACATCAGGGCTGATTTCATTTTTCCTAGCCAACCCCATGCTCAGAGTCTGCAGCTCTCCTTTCTGAGTAAGATGGCCCATGTTCTGCCTATGAAATGTGTATCTCCTAAGCCTTTCTCTTGCCTTCTGAGATGGCCTGCACTCTGTCTATGGAGTGTACATCTCTCTGAATAAGTCCACTTTTACTCAACTATGGCTTGCTCTTGAATTCTCTCCTATGTGAAGCCAAGGACCCTCACTTGGTGGGGTGCATCCCAGGGACTTGACCAAGACCTGGGACACGGCCATCCTCTTGCACCCCATTTTTCCCTGTATCATAGGTAAGGAGTTTCAATTTTATTCTTAATGAATTTGAAAGCCATTTAAGATTTACATTGTTATATAAAAAAGATCACTCTGGCTACTTTATGTATAATGGATTGTTATGGGCTGGTGGAAATAGAGGAATAGAAATGGGAGACCAATTTGAAGTCTATCATGGCAAGCCAGAAAAGAGATGAGCCTGTGCTGAAGTGTGACAGTGGATATGGATAAAAAGAGATGGATTCAGAGACATTTTGGAGGTTGTATCACCAGGATTTTCTAGTGGTTGATACATATGTGCATGTGTGTGTGTGGGCTGTGAGGGAAAGGATAGAAACAAAGATAACTCCAAATTTTTTTTGATTTGAGAATGTAATTGAGCACTGCTATTGTTTTCTGAGATGAGTTAGCCTGGGAGAAGAACAAGTTCCGGGGAGAATCAAAAGTTTAGTGTTAGCGTCTCCTTTTTGAGGCATCTGTGAGACAGGTAAGAGACATTAAAGTAAGGTATTCTATGTAAGTGTCTTGAACCCAGAAGAAATGTCTAGGCTTAAAGTGATACATTTATGAACTAATCTCCATATAATTAGTAATATGTGAATTATCAAAAACATCTAGAGAGAGTGTAGATAGGAAAGAGAAGAAAACCCAGAACTGTGTCTTAATGAATTCCAACACGATAGAGGTCTGTCAGAGAGGGAAGAGCTAAGACAGAGATACAAGAGTAGCTAGTGAGATAGTAGAAAATCAGGCATGTACGTGGTGGAAACTAAGATAGGAGAGTGTTATAAGAAGGAAAGAATGGTAAAATTTGTTGAATGCTGCTGAGAGGTTAAGATGAAGACAGAAAAATATTGCTTTGAGCAACATAAAAGCCTTCAGCTTCCTTGATAAGGTCATTTTCAGTGAAATGATGGGGATGGAAATCAGCTGGAAACAGGTTGAAGAGTAAATAAAGAACATCTGGTTAAAGAGGCTCCACAAGCTTATTCTGTGACAGAGCCTTTCTTCCTCAAACAGCACAGATAAAATGCAAAAACTGAAATGAAAAACATAGTTGTGCTTGATAGTAAAACAAATATCCTCATGACCAGAAATAGAATAGAAACACAAAGTAAAGAGTGAGGCAGAATCCACAGACCTATGAGAGCTGGGCTCCTGCAGGATAATCAAAAAAAATTAAGTTCTACAGATGATGAATGGATACTGCCTGTAGCCAAAAGCTGAAGTGGGGCCCCTTACACTGGAAGAGATGCTAAGAAGTCTATTGTTGACATTCTACCCGGGGATACTACTTTATAAGAAGCTGTGGGAATAGGGAGTGGATAAAGACCCAGGAAGTGAACCAAGCTCGCCAATGATATATTTATGGAATTTGAAATATCTTCAATATCACTACAAGACTAGGAATTTTTAAAAAAAGATTATAGTAATGTTTCTGCATTGAAGGTCTGGTCAGCATGTGTACGCATGAGATGTGTACCGAGAGAGAGAGATATGGAAAGGGAAAAGACATAAATAACCTCTCATTCAAAATGAGTGTATAAAAAGAAATCACAAATCACACAAAATAATTTAATGAAATCAATTTTATTAAATATTCAGAATAAGATAATAGAATGTATTGTTTGCTTGCTCAAAGAGAAACATATAGCCATATCAGATGAAAGAAAAAAAGAATTAACAATAAATAAATGAAATTAAAATTGGTGGTAATGAAAAATCTTTTTTAATTTTATTTTTTATTGAAGTGTAGTTGAATTACCATGCTAGTTTCAGGTACAAACCAGAAAAATATAAATCTTGATAATTAAGAATACAATCATTGAAGTAAAACAAATCTAATTTGGTGGTTAAAACTGGTAGTCTGGTACAGTTGTGAAATCTAATTAGATGGGATGAATTGTGGTAGTCTGGTACAGTTGTGAAATCTAATTAGATGGGATGAACTGTGATACAGTGACTTGGAAGTGAATACTGAAGAATTCACTCAAAATGCTGTTCAAAAAGACAGAGAAAAAACATGAAAATAGACTTGTGGGCTAGACTGAGAGATCTCAACATATGTCTAAGAAAAGTTCAGGAAGAAAAATAAAGTGGAAAGCAGTATTTAAAAAGATAATAGTGAAAGTTTTCCCAGGAATGAAGAAAAATATGAGTGTCCTTCAAGTACTAAGCATCAGAATTAAAGATGAACTGGTACCTAGAAGTATTGCAGTAAGACTGAAGGAAGACTATTAAGTGAAGCCTTAAAAAGCTAATGGAAAACATAAATTAATTCCATACTCAGCTAAACTAACATGCAAGCATGAAGGCAAAATAAAGACATTTTCAGACATTCAGCTCGATACACTTAAAATGACATACTGAAACAAAATCTCTTATAAAGGGGGAATATTAATTCACAGATAAAAATATAGTTAGTAAATGTAACTAAAATAAAGCTTATGAAGCAACATGCACATCACAAAAAGTAGAATGCAAGGAATAAGCATTAATAGAAGAGACACTATTTGTATTAAAAGGAACAATCAACCTTATATATATTTACAACTTTAGATTTGGCAGTGGATTTTTAGATGCAACACCAAAGCACAAGCAATGAAAGAAAAAAGTAGGTAATTTGAACTGCATCAAAATTAAAAATGTTTGTGCATCAAAGGATATTATCAAGAAGGTGAAAAAACAGCATATAGAATGGGAGAAAATATTTGCAACTCATCTATCAGATAAGGGCCTAGTATCCAGGATACAGCAGAAACTCTTTGTAATTCAAGAACAAAAAGGAAAACAACCCCAATTTCAGAATGGGCAAAGGACTGGAATAGACATTCCTCAAAGGAAGATATACAAATGTCCAATAAGCACATGGAAATTTGCTTAACATCATGAGACATTAGAGAAATGCGAATCAAAACTACAGTGAGATTCCACTTTACACCACTATAGTGACTACAACTGAAAAATGGAAGATAATAAGTATTGAAGATGTGAAGAAAATGAAACTCTTACGCATTGCTGATGGGAATGTAAAATGATTTAGCCAGTGTGGAAATTAGTTTGACAGTTACATTTACCACTTAAACATAGAGATACCATCTGACCCAAGAATTCCATTCTAAGACGTGTACAAAAAAGAATTTTGAAAACAGGTATTCAAACAAAAACCTGTACATGAATGTACATAGCATTATTATTCACAATATCCAAAAGGTGAAAACAACCCAAATATCCATTAGTGGATGAATGGAAAAATTAAATGTGTTGTATGCATACATAGGTCAATTTTTCAGTCATAAAAGTGATTGAAGTACTGATACATATTACAATGTGAATTAACCTCCAAAACTTTAGGCTAAGTGAAAGAAGCCAGGCACAAAAGGCCACATATTGTATGATTCCATTTATATTAAATGTCCAGAATATGTAAATTAACTGATTCAGAAAACAGACTAGCACTTGCCAGGGACTTGAGGGAGGAGAGTGATTGCTTGATAAGTACAGGGTTTCCTTCTGGATGATAAAAATGTTTTGAACCAGACAGTTCTGATAGTTGTATAACATTTGGATGTACTAAATGCTGCTAAATTGTGTACTTTAAAATGATTAGTTTTATGTTACAGAATTTTACCTAATTACCAAAAAAAAAAAAAAAGGTAGAACTCTCAGGAGAAATTGATAAACCCATAATTAAAGTAGGATATTTTAATACATTTTTGCCCTAAAGCTGATTGATCAAGGAGACAAATACTAATAAGGACATAAGATATTTGAACAATAAAATTAGCAGACTTGAATTAATGGATATTTATAGAATCATTCACCCAACAAAGACAGACTATGAATTCTTTTTGAGCACACAGGGAACATTTGTTAAGATTGATGACTTATTAGATTGAAAATAATTCCTGACAGTTCCAAAATTAATATGAAAACACTTTCTCTGAAAAAAATATGACAGTAGAAATTAGCTACAAAAATAGTTTAAAATGCTATATGTTTGGAAACTCAAAATTGTATTCCTCTATCACCCATAGTTTAAAGAGTAAAATACTGGAAAATGACAGAGTATTGACAAACAAATGACATTGAAACTACTACCTACCAAAACTTGTGGGTTTCAGATAGACACTTAGAGGTATATTTATAACTTTTAATGCATTTTTTTAAACAAAGGATGAAAATGAATGAAGTTTTTATTTAAAGATAACATTCCTTCATTTATTTCTTTGAACATCCTGAGTATATTTATTTTGAAAATTCTTTCAGATTTTTCTTTTAGTTTTATTTATTCAACAATGAATTAATATTTCTTTTTGTGTGTAGGGAGGCATCATTTAATCATCTCCATGACTTTTAAAATTTTGAATTGCAGTCTCTCTTTCATAATTCTCACTCTCTTCCTGTACACACACCCCTATCTCCTCCCTCTTTATTCAGAAAATTTCTATTTGCTTTTACAGGCTTTTATGGACTCCAGAGTAGAACCAGATCATGTATTGGTAGTACAGGGCTCTTGCTCTATGATACTGGGAAGATAAGATCACAAAGGGTTGTCAGAAAGTTATACCTGTGTCTTCCCTATCCCTAAGCACTCAACATTTAATAAATTAAAGTCCTAGGCATCAGTCTATAGGAGTATTTTTCACTTATGTTAACAATCAGAACAGCCCCAACATGGCCCTAAGTTTCAAGCAGTTAGCCCATTTCCATCCTAATTTATGCTGACACTTATTCTGTGCAATTCATAGGCGCCAACCAGCAGTCCCCTGTGCTTTTGAATCCAAAGCCCAGAAGTCTTGTACCTTCAATCTGATAATAATTTGCATTTCTATTCCATTTATTGTCCACAGAAAGATTTGTCTTGTTTTTGAGATCAACTACAGTTGAATTTTTCTCTTTTTATGTTCTAATTCTCATTGCTCTGGGTTCAACTAGAGGGAAAATGTTCAAAGTATGGACTTCCTAGAGCTATCTTGATTGTAACTCAGACTATTTTTTAGTATATAAAATGTACCAGAAATGGAAAATGACAAAGAACTTAATTTTTCTCTTTGTAAATGAGGAGACAGTTAAAGCTATTCTAAAAACTCCACTATTTTATCTCCATTCTAATATGCAATAAATATTTGTTGAATCCTTACTATGTACCCAGTGATACATTAGGTGTTATAGGAAGCAGAGAAATATAACTGACATGACTCTGCCCTAGAAAGAGTTTACAGCTGAATAGACTGAGACAGAAATAAATCTGTCACAATTTCTATCTTCTTGGTTGCAAAGTTTATGGTTATCGTTCTAAGGTGGCCCAAGGAAGAAAGATCTAATACATTTCCTTCATATCATTCACCTGTTAAAAAAGTCCTCTTGGCAATGGCTCCTCTGAAGTTTTATCAGAAGAAAGAAATTACAATCATTTAAACACTATTTAGTTGTAACAAGTAACATTATCATAATGTAAGACATATTTTAGTCATATGAAGGCAGAGATGACAGTTTCCAAATTCATTAAGTGCAAACATTTAGGACACATGTTGGGCACTTGTCTGAAGCCATCAACGAGTCTTTTGTTACTTGTAATCAGTAACTGAAACTTTGTAAGTTTGAAAGGTAAAAATAGCATAACTGTCGCAGAGCAAACTAAGTAGAATCTGGACTGAAACTAAAGTTGGGAACTTCTTTTTAAAAATATTTTTGAGTTAGAAATGGCTTTCTTTTTTCATGTTTAAAAAAAACAAATGTCAATTTACAACCTCGCAGGGCAAAATCTAGGGTTGTCATTTTCTTCCTTCCAATAGTTAACCGGCCAATAATTTAACACCACTATTCTATCTTAAACGGAGGTTTTCTCTGTGCTTCTTTCCTAGAATGAGACTATTTAGGTTAAAATCCTTGCTCTATTACTTACTTGGTGTGACCTTGTGAAAATTACTTAAACCATTTAGGTTTATTTTCTCTCACCTGTAAAATAAGAATAGTAAGACTACCTTTCTCAGAGAGTTGTGTGAAGATGAAATGTAAAGTGCTTAGCACAGTGTCTGGAAAGTGCTGAGATCTCAGTAAATAGTATTAGTAATTATTATTATTGTTAATTTACGTGTACAAATCTATCATTTTCCAAAATATTAACCTCTTTAGGAAAAGAATACTGTCTCCTATTTTGTTTCTTTTCCTTCAGCACCAAATAACAAAATATATAACATTATTATAACAATAGCCTTAAACAAGATTAGTGCTGCAAAATACATTATCTCACTTGAGAACTCCATCAGTTCTGTGAGGGCAGGTTTTAATATTCCTATAAGAAAGGGTAAAAACAGTGTGATCCTTTCCAAGAATTTGGAAATCAGGTTGCCCCCTGAGAGACATGCTATGAAAGAAACACATAATGGACCAGAATACAGATGAAAAGTCACCTTATAGAAACTTTGCTTCCTAGGACAAAGCAAGAGTGAATGAAGGGTGTTAACAGCAGACATTTGCCTTTTGTGGACAGAGCACATCAGGTTGTCTTACTTCAATGCCACCATATATTCAAATCATCCAACTAACCACACTTTGTCAAACAGGCTTCTGACTAGATTTTCACTCCCTTAGTAGTGTGTCACTGGAAATACAATCCACTGAACATGCTCAGGTTTATATAAACATCCAGTTCCATTAACAATTCGAGGTATAAATTAACAATGCCAAATTTTTAAGTTGCCATCAGTCTCTTGAGAACTTCATAGTATCAGTATGTTAAAGTCATGGGCAACGAGCTGATTCAGTTTATTACTTGTCTTCTGAGGTGTCCTCCTGGTGATTCTTTAACTTGTTTGTGCTCTTTCCTTCCAATTTCTATAATATTCACATGATAAAATTATGACCCAAAGAGCTTTTGATTTCTCAAGAACCCACAGATAATTAATGGTAGAGCTCAAATTAGAACCCAGTTAACTCAATTCTTAGTTATTCGGAGGATGAATCGAAGAGGAACGATTAAATATATTTTATTCAGTTCTCCATGTCTAGATTATATATGTCTCTGATTTTGGTGTCCAATTTTATAGACTATCCTGATACATTCTAAATCCCTCCAATCTCTCAAATACATATTGCTACTGATGAAACCAACTTGAATTGATGAAGTGACTTGTACAAGTACCCATAGCATTAATAGTAAGTTAGAACTTAAAATCCAGGGCACCAGACACTCACAATTTGAACATTTTTCTTTGTACTATGATGCACCAATTCAGAGTCTTAGGATGACACTCTCACTAGATAGAATAACTCGCTTTGAAATCATGTGGCTTATTTTTGGGGTTATTTGAGGTTATTTGGATGCATACTATCCAAATAGCCTCAAATAAGTCTAGTACAGGATATCTTTCAACCCTGAACACAATCAAGGAAGGGTGGACATCTAAGGCACTGCTTACAGAAGTCTCTTGGAAGGTTTACAGCAAATGGATTCAAGGATTAAAGGAGAGTAAGAAGAGGAAGGAGCACTGGAGAGAAAAACAATAAGCAAGGGAGCAAAAGTTTATAGTAAAATGTATAATTAGAATGACCTGTATTTATTAAGTGCTAAGTTCTGCCCATGTATTATCTTACATGTGCATGAATAAGTACTTGTTTTTAAAATCACAATATTCACATATAAATCATTCATAAGATTATTATCTTCTTGCCCACCATTCTGTAGATGATGCCTTTTCTTTCTTCATAAAGAAAATTGAGTCAAATGGCAATGAAGTGACACAATTTCTTGCCCCCACATCCTATAAATGAATTTATAGCTGTACCTGCCATCAAACCATTCCCTCCAATCTCAGAACAGGTGATCTTTCTGTTTATTGCCTCTGCCTTTAGCCGTGTTTCCATCCCTTCCTGTCTTCTCCATAATAGTAACCTTGATGCTTCAGTTATTTTCTCTGCCTCATGTGTTTACAACCTCTTCCTTTCTATTTGCACTCTTTCCAAAATTTATAACTGTGTTCAACGTCTCCTATTAAGACAAAACACATTAAAACCTCCAGCCTTTCCCAACATTTTGCCTGCAATAGTTACTGCTGTTACACCTCCTCTTCATAAAAATATCATGCACTACACTTTCTTAAACTGGGACTGATAAATGGGTTTCAAGAGGTAACATGGATCCCTTGAAATGGTGGAAATTATCTTATGTATATGCATGTGTATGCATCTTTCTGGCAAGAAGTTTCATAGCCTTCCTGAGATTCCCAAGGGCTCTCATTTATTCTTCATCCTACTGCAATCAGACTTCTGCTTAAAATCAGGATTATGCCTCTCTCACACCACTGAAAGTTTCATCACAAACGTCACCAGCGACCAGTAATTGACTTAATTCCTTTTAGTTTTTATCTTATTTGAGCTTGTGGCAGCTTTTTACTCTATTCAATACTTTCCTGTTTTTGAAACACTATCCACTTTTATTTTCAAATGAACTTTTCCCCCCAGTTTCTCCTGATAATATTATAATTCCTTCTCAATCTATTTTTCACGATTTTGATGCTTATTTGTAGCTGGCCCTTCTTGGGGTTCCTATGAGACTTATGCCATTTTCCTGATTTGTTTCCCTTCATTCATAGCCCCACCTACATCCCCTTGTCAAAGTGTGTCATCTCATAGCCTCTGATGAATGAGGTGCGTGCTATGTGAATCCAACATAGTAACCTCAGTTGACTGGATCAGGGTTGACATAGGGGTAAATTTAGGCCAGTTAAAACCTCTTTTCTTGAGAATTAATTGCTTTTTAAATCATAGTTAACATGCATAGAGAAAAGTGCACACATCCCAAGTGTCTGCTTGATGAAATTTTGCATTCATGTAACAGAACGTTAGCAACAACTCAAGAGCTGTCTTTTTACCCACTGCCAGTCACTATTCCTTGCCATCTCTCCAAAGATAAATGCCATTTTAACTTCTAAAATTATAGATGGGTTTTGTTTATTTTTGAATTTTCTTTAAATAAATAATGTATCTTTGGTGTTTGCCCTGTTTCACTTAATATTATGTTTGTGAGATTCTATTTTATTTTATGTAGCTGAACTTACTTAATTTTCATTGATGTAGTGTTCTACTGTGTAATAAATGGGCCAAAATGTATCCATTCTGCTGTTGACATTTGGGTTGCTTGCAGTTTGGAGCTATCATGCAGAATGCTTCTCTGGATGTTCTTGTACATATCTATTTGTGCACATATATACACAATTCAATTTTATACATATTTAGGGATATAATTACGGGGCTATCAGATAACTATATGTTAAGTTTTAGGAGATGTTGCTGAAGAGTTTCCCGAAGTCGATGTATCAGTTTGCATTCCCACGAGCAATATAGCAGAGTTTGGGTTGCTCCACATTACTAATATTACTAATACTTCATATTGTCAGATGTCTCCATTTTAGCCATTCCTCTGTAAGCCTAATATTATATCATTATGGTTTTGAATTTCCTTGATTACAAATTAATCTCCTTTTCACTTGTGTATCATATTTTGCAGAGGTCTTCTGCTCATTTTTCTATTGACTTTTGCATCTTTTTTCATAAAGATTTGTAGGAATTCTTCTAATATTATAGATATGAGCTCTTTGTTGATTACATTATTGCAACTATCTTCTCCCATTGTGAGGTTTGACTTTTCCCTTTCTTTATGGTGCATTTTGATTAAGTCCACAATTTTAATGTAGTCCAATTAATCAAGTTTTCACTTATTTTAGAGATATCTGTGTCCTCTTTATGAGACCTTTCCTTATCCCCAAATCGTGAAGATATTCTCCTATAACAACATCTAGAAATGCAGTTATTTTACTTTAAAATTTTGGATGCTCAATCAACTTGAGATTGACTTTTGCATATAATATGAGGTAAGAGTCATTTCATTTTTTCCACGTGGCTATCCAATTGATCTGGCATATTTGTTCCAAAGACCATCATTTCCCCATGGTCTGTTATGCCACCTTTGTTATTAAGCAAAGGCCCTTATATGTGAGGGATTATTTCTGGATTTCTCTTTTGTTCTATGTGTCTATTTCATATCCTGGTGCTAACACTACAGTGTCTAACTTATACTAAGTTTACAGTAAGCCTTAATATTTGGTAACGTGTTTCCACCATCTTTATTCTTCTTTATGGTTTTCGTCTCTGTTTTTGTCCTTTGCATTGCTGTAAATTATTTAGAATGAGAGTGTCAAATTCCACAAGAATCCTACTGGAGTTTTTATAAGGAAAACATTGAAGCTATATGTGAATTTTTGGAGAATTAACATCTTCACAATATTGAGTCTTCAAATCCATGAATATAATTTGTCCCTCTACTTATGGTTGTTTTAAATTTTTTCTCTCAATAATGTTTTAAGGTTTTCTGTGCAGAGGTCTTTCTGAATTTTTATTGGACTTACTCTTAGTTATTTGGAGCATTGATATTATCATAAATGGTACTGTTTTAAAATTGTTATTCTCCATTGACTTGTCGCTGTTATATAGAAGCACAATAGATTTTTTGTGTATTGGTAATTGCATCTTATAGAACTCGCCAAATTCGCCTTTTAAATCCAATACTTATCTGTAGATTTCTTTGGATTATCTATGTTTGTACTCTAGTTTTCAGCAAATAGTGCTAGTTTTATTTCTTCCCATTTCAGTCTGTAGAGCTTTTGTTTTTCAGTGCCTTACTGCACTGGCTAAGAACTTCAGCATAATTATAAATGGAAGTGTTTATATTTGGTTTTCTTGCTTCATTACTGATCTCAAGGGGGAGAACTTTGAATATTTCACAATTAAGTGTGATGTTTGGTGTAAGTTTCTGTAAATATCCTTTATCAGATTAAGGTAGTGCCCTACCATTTCATTTTGCTAATGGACATTAATAGACACTGGATTTTATCAATTACTTTTTAATATATTTTTGAGATATATTTTTTATTCATTCTGTTTATGTGGGAAATGATGGATTAATTTTGGATGTTAAGCCAACCTTATATTTCTGTAATAGATCCAAATTTTCATAATATATTATACCTTTTATATATCACTAGATTCAATTTGCTAATATTTTATATTTTGGCACTTGTGCACACAAGAAAGGTAGTCTTGTAATTTTATTTTCTTGTGATATATTTTTCATATTCTAGTAGCAAAGTTAAACTGTCCTCCTAAAATGAAGTGGGTAGTACCTCTTTTTCTCTTCTAAGAGTGTGTATAATATTGGTTTTACTTTTATCCTTAAATGTCTAATAGAACTCACTAGTGAAATTCTGTGAGCCTAGAATTGTTTTCATAAGAAAGTTTTAAAATCTGGATCCAATTTCTTTATTTTAGGTATATGTCTATTCAGAACATCTATTTTTCTTGTATTGGTTTCTTTAAATGGTGTTTTCCCAGGAATTTGTCTCTGTCATTTATGTTTACCAATTTTAGGTTTAACCTAGGACAGTGATTTTAAGGAAAAATGGGAAACCAAGACAAGGAAAAATGTAAAACAATGCTAGTTAATGTGTTATATTGTTGGCCATCACTTCTAAACAAACTATCAAGAGGCACAGAAAATTGTTCAACAAGCTTATTCACTTATGCAGGACATTTGTAGAAGTGTTTCAAGGAGAAAGTGCAGTTTAAATTATTGTGTGGGGAGGGAGAAGGAGAATAATTTATCTGCTCAGACCCTCCCAATTCCCATTGTTCAAGGATTTTGTATGGAAAGGTGCAGTTTGAAATTATATCATCTGACCCCGTGCAGTAAGCCAGATCTTCTGTCAAAAGTCTGATATTTCATCCAAAATATGGAAGTGAAGCATATTTAAACACAGGCAGTACTACAACCAAGAAGGACATAAAATGATATTGACGGATTGATAAGGTGCTATGGTTTGTGCTCAGCACTTTAATATATTCTGATAATATTTGTCTTTTAATTGGAATATTTAATTCATTTATATTTAATGTAATACCAGTATTTTGGGGTTATTTACCTTTTTACTGTTGGGTTTTCTCATGATAAAAATAATTGTTTTGAATTAATCATTTTATTGTTTCATTCTACCCCTTTATTTGATTGCAGGTTATACATTTTTTTCCTATTCTTTTAGTAGTATCCAGGAGACTACAGGACACATCCTTAACTTTCTTAAGTGTAATGTGAATTAGTATGTTTACCATTTTTCTGGACAATGAAAGGATCTTAGAACACTATAAATCAGTTTTCCTCTTCCTCTTTTGCTATTTGGTGCATTTTAATACATATATATGCCATATATTATATATGATATATGCTGCATATATAACATGGAGGCCATATATAACATAATATATATCATACAATCAATATCCATTTATATTTACCCACATATTTACTCTTTTCTTTGCTCTTTATTACTTCTTGTTTCTCAACACTTCCATCTAGGATTATTGTTTTTCTGTTTGAAGAACTCATTTTAACTTTTCCCTTTATACATTTATTTATACATTTAGAAAAGAAAAAGAATAGTGAAATCACAATCAGTGCAACAAAATAAGGGAGAAGGAAAAAAGAAAACAAATCAGTAAATAATAAAAATAGATGTTTATTTGAATCTATCTCAGTATCTATTCTTCCATCTATTTGTCAATCATCTGTATCAATAATTGCCCTTTAGAAGACTGGGACTCAGACTAAACTTCAAAAAATAAACTACACCTCTGTGATGAAGCTAAATGATGATAACTAAATCGAAAAAGGTGAAAATGACAGACAATTCAGAAATAAGAACACACATATCAAGAAAATAGTAACAAGGGAATCAGATGTCACCATGTTACTATGAAGCAAACTAGAATTTTAAATATATTTAAGGAGGAAGGAGACCTACTTTATATTGATAAGTCATATACCAGGTCTGTATAATAGTCATGATTTCTGTAATCTTTTAACAAACCTTTAAAGTACAGAAAGTGAAAAATGATAGAAATAAAATAATAAACTGACAAATCCATTTTTGAATTCTAAGCCAGGATAGAGAGTTATTTAAATATTATAACTAACAAGCTTTTAAAATATATGTAAACAGTATGCTCAACAGAAAAACAAATTTTCTTTTTAAGTGCTTGATACATTGACAAAATTTTTCCATGTAATTTGGTCACAAAATACTTTGCAACTTTTTTTGCCTCAAAGTAGAAATCACACAGGACACATTTATGGATCATGATGCAATAAAATTAGAAATGGAGAACCAAAACCAATCTACACACTAGGGATTTAAAAAAAAAGTACATTCTCATTTCTAAATAAGTTTTGTGTTAAAGAAGTAAACAAACTAAATTTACAAACTATAGAAGGAAACAGTGAAAACACAACCTACCAAAACCCACAAGGTCTGCTCTCACTGATGCACACCAACTACTAACAGTTTGAGAAATTTTCAGCCATTATTTCTTCACATACTATTTGTGCTTCATCTCTCTTTAATCTTTATGTGATGCCAGTTATATGAGTGACTGTTTTTCACTTTTTTTCATATGTATTTTAAACTCTTTTCTGTTTTCCACATTTTTGTTCTCCATGTTTCAGTCTGTATATTTTCTTATGTGCTGTCTTCAAATTAATCTAATTGTCTTTTCAGCTGTGTTGAATCTATAATTTAATATAGTTTTGTACTTTTTGTAGTTTTAAATTTCCTATTCTAGTATTTTTCACGTTTGTAGTTCTCTGCCAGTAATTTCAATCATTTATTTAATTTCTTGCATATGTTAATCAAACTTAATTTAAAGAAGTGGTTGGCAAACTTTTATTGTAAAGAGCCATATACTAAATATTTTCAGTTTTGATAGACTTGTAGTCCCTGTTGCAGTTACGTAACTGTGCCATTTTAGCATGAAAATGACTAAGAACTCTATGTAAACTAATAAGCATGGTTATTTTCCAATAAAATTTATTTACAAAATCAGGCAGCAGGCTGGATTTGTTCTACAGGCCATAGTGTGTGGAGACATATTTTAAAGCCTGTCCCTGATAACTTCAGTATTATATCTGGATAATCTTTTCAGTCTGTTTCTATTGAGGTTTTTTTTTTTAATTTGGTCATTTATTGTCATTTTTAGACCTTGCTGTTTTTGACAGATAATCTGATATTATATGTAATAGTTTGTGAAGATACTTTAGGGTTCTATTTGATATTATCTTCCACAAGAAATGATTTATTCTTATTTCTCACAGGCATTTGAGGGTAGATCACCTTAATCCAATCAGGGATGGAGATGATTTAAAGTTAGATTCTAGTCTTTGTGAGCGTTAGCCTTTGTTGTAGATTACCCTTAATACCTGAGGTATAGTTTATTAGGGTCCCATTTGAAAGCCTGCAGTGTTTTCTATGGCTCCTCCTCTTTGGTGAGCCCTGGATTGCAATGCTTGTCCTGCAACCCCAAGACATACCTAAAATATCTGGTTAGCTTCTCAATTGATTAGTTGTCACTTTGGAATCAGCAAATCAGTAGAAAAGCAGATGCAGATGTTGGACTCTCCTCTATGAATTTCTTCTCTAGAATCTTAGTCACACAAGTTACTGCTGCCTTGGTATCTCTCCACTGTGTTCAAACAAATATTTTTATGTGGAAATATATTAATCTGTGTATTTTATCTATGAATTGCAGCAAGAGGTTTGGTCTGAAACAAGCTAATGAACCATTGCCTTAAGTTTAAACTTAAAAGTGATTTAGTTTTTGTTGGATACTTGAATTGGGAAGTGATCCAAATCCAGAACTGGGGTATTGTATATGTTCCATGTGTGTGTGAAAGCAGAAAAAGTAATAACGAAGCGAACTTTCAGAGACAGAAAACTGCAGCCTTGGAGAGCAGAGAAAGAAATCCTAGCCCTTGATGGATTTCCAGTTATCATCTCTTATGATGTTTGGCTAAATTTTTAGTCCTTGATTTTGTATTATCACTGTATCCCTATAACAAAAACCTCTCCTATCTTGTTAACTTTGGGAGGATCCTGCCTCTGCAGGCAAATTGTCACTAACGTTTTTCCCCTGAAATGTTGGATTTTGGCAGAGTTTCATTCTTGCCACACTTTTTTCTTTATCCAAATGTTCTTCTTGAGTATCCACTCCGATGGCTTCAGTTACCGCATATGTTTATGACTAATAAGTCTCTATATTTAGCCAAGGCTTATTCCTCAGCTCCAACTGCCTATTGCTTTTCTCCTCCTGATGCTCCACAGTTACCTCAAATGCATCACATCTAAAGTCTTGTCATTCTCTCTTTTCCTCTATCTATAATGAACAACTCACAGATGACTGAACATAATACACTCTTTCAGTAACCTCTGCCTTTGCTCATACTGCTTCCTCTACTTAGAATATGCTACCTTTCATCTTTCTTCATGTCCTACTGAAATCATTTAACATGCATTTTCAAGATCGGTTCCTCTGTGTTGGCTTTCTGTTATACCTCACCTATCCCAGAGGATGTACATTATTTCCTTTCCATTTTGTTCTCTATTAAGCTACTTTTAACACTTTATTACACTTATATGTTAATATTTATCAAATATGCCCTAGATTGGTTGGAACTGAGATATGGATATGTCATGTATATGGAGTTAAATAATACATTTATCTTTTATTTACATTCACTTAATTGCATAAACCATGTATGGCTGTTCAGACATATATGGGCATATTAGGTTGATTGAAAAGCTGAGATGAGAAGAGAGAAAATTGACCACAAGTGATAGAATTCTCATATAAGGCAACAACAGACTCTGATGCATGGTAGTTCTAGACACAGTTGAGGCCTTTTAACTAAACCTACCAGAAATAGAATTATGGCTCTTACCCAAACCTACCATGATCCTGACATCTGGTGTGTGCAGGCCTTGGAAAGAAATGGGTGTTTAAAATTTAAAATGCCAATACCCCTTAAACTCAAGAAATTATGCTATCATGCCTACTATGAGAATATAACCTTGAAGGAAGTTGGATGAAGTTAACTTTTTACATACTTTTGGTGCAAGAGTAGCAGACCTATGCAAAATAGGGACATTAGCTTGAATGACGCATTAGCGAGCGTTTAACCCAATGTAAGGAACAGTGGCTCAGCAGTAGGCCCCAAAGAGCATTGTCATCATAGTTTAGAGAAAATGATCAGCTCTGAAATAGCCCAAGAAGAGCACTGGAATTAATAATTTAGAATAGGATGGTGGCAAGAGCACAGGCATTGTCTAGGACGGGCTGGAGTGAACAAATAGACTCTCCCTTGAATTCTTCTGAGATAATACAGAACAGAAGGAATTTCAGAGTGATAAATAATGTCCTAAGATTAAACAAGGATGAGGTATCAAGATAACACATTGCATTGGTTTTGCTGACCTTACTTTGTACTTATGAGCTGATGAACTATTGTTAAAGGTTATAAATATAAGATTCCTCTTCTAAACAGTTATTTTCTTGAGAGAATGGAATATGTCTCATTTAATTTTGCATTATCCATGCCTAATATGTTTTCTGATACATAGAAGGTGCTAACAATGATTCAGTGAAAAATGAATGAATGAATGTTGGAGTGTTGAGCGAATTACAGGATGGATAAAACACAGGGCTGATACAAGAGGTATATTCACTATGAGTGGAAGTATATACTAACCCTCCTCCCATGTCATAGGCTTCCCAAAAGACATCACAGAAACATGAAAGGTCTGAAAACAATTTCAGAGAGAGGAATAGAATTTATGGTGAGAGTCACCTAAGACATGCCATCTCGCAGCCTTTTGTATGACAGAGAAGTAGAAACAGGACACATAGGTTGACTATATGCTCAGACACCAGCAAGTGTCAAAGAGACAACCTGAGCTATTTGCAAATTAAATTCTATAGTTACTGATGACAGTTGTTTATCTTTGTTGGTTAAAAATACCATTTCAAAACGTAAAATGTCTTCACTGTGCCTGAGGGTGCCACATTATTGATGACTGAGAAGTGACTTTCTCTTCTTTCTCTCACAAATCATCTCATTCTGTAATTTAAAAGAAAATGAAACTAAAACAGATTTCAATCAAATACATCAACTTAACAGTGATATTAAATAACATAGCTTGATTTTTCCACAAGAGCTTTGTTTCAACCAGAAAGCATATTACAGGTCCCAAAGGAGGATCAAAGTACAATAAAGTGCTTCTTCTATCAAGTCGATTTTTCTGCTGCCCGATTTCCAGAGAGGATTAACACCAAGCCCTTCATACCAGAATACTAGTGTTTCAGTTGGCACTTTGGGTCACTCACAGCATATCCCTTCACCTCTGCCCCCTCAATCTCCAAAACACACATATAAAGCTTTAATTAAAATGACTATATCTGTGCATCTGTTTAATTCCTGCACTAGACTGTGAGCAAAGTGAGGGCAAGGATTATCTTACTAGACTGTCACCGTGATGCTGAGCATAGTGACTGTTGTACCGTGAGTGTTCCAAATATTTTTTTTTTTAAAAAGTGTTACGAGTTGAGAAACATTTGAAGTCTCTTGGGTTTTGGAACAACATAGTCCTGAACTTTAATCCTAAATTTTCTACTTTCTATATGTTTTATTTTAGATGTGTCGTTAAAAATGGTTGGGTTTCAGATTCTTATTGAAATAAGGAAAGGCATTTCATGTTCTCTCAACTCAATAGCAAAGTATATATTATGAATGTAAAGCAACTAGAATGCACCCTGGAAAATACATTCCAATTATTGATCGTCTACTATACTTATTAACTAGGAAGTAAGAAAGATCATTGTGAGTTTGAGGGCTGTAAAAATACTTCACTGAGAAGGGAATTTTAGTGTTGAATGAAGGAGGAACAAACATTTTCAAGCTAAAATATTAGAAAAAATGTTTAGAGGGTGATGGGAATAATTTCTACTTTAAAAATCCAATATATTATCTTTTCCTTCAAAAATGTGTTTAACAACAAATATGTTTATCACTTCATGATGAGTTAAGCAAATTATACTTAAACCAAATAAATTACAAACTTGTGCAGACAATGAACACATAGAATGATTAAATAGAAAAATGATACAATATATGATTAACTGTGAAAACTGGTTGTTAAAACAAGAAATTGAGAAAATATAAGCTCAGGATGGGCTAGTGTGGTAAGGAAAATAATTCATGAGTGTGGTTGGACTTAAACCATAGGTGAATTTAAATAGGAAGAAAAAAATAGAATAGTGTATTCTAGGAAAAGGGAACAATAATGAATAAAAGAAAAGCTTCTCCAATTTGCACAAGATACTCTTGAGCCACTAATGGCAAAGTGCCTTCCTAGAAACAAAATATTCAGATTGGGAAGCAATAGAAGATATGATTGGATAAGTAGAATGATGCTTTCCTATAATCTCAATTAAGGGTGTAAACGGATAATGAATGAATTCTGACCTAGCTTAGAGACAGGTAAAAAGAGAAAAGAGAAACCAATTAGGGTCAATAGTAGACAGCAGAAAGTCATAAGATATGGATTGGACAAAGGCATGGGTAGAAGAAAAGTAACATAATGGATTGTGAAGAACCAGCAGGTTTGTTGAGAAAGAATCAGAATGGAATAATGAAGTTAATTTCAGGTAAGATAATTGATTGGAAATTTACACAATTACATAAATCTAAGAGCTAAAAACAAAATGTCATAAAATAGATGTTTCTTAATGTGATGAAAGTAAGATCTCTTTAGTAGTTTTTATAGAATTCCTTGGACTTAATTGATATCCAAGTCAAATATTTCTTCTAATCAACTTTTAGAACTCTAAGCCTGTAAATCTTACTTCCTAAGATTTGTTTCCTTTCCTTTTTTCTATTTTTCCTCACTCTAAAATTTCTCAATTGGCATTCACATTCCTTCACATAACTTTAGCTCTCCAGAATGTATCAATCTTTAAGTCATTTTGGATCCCAAATTTTGTCTCCAGCGTTAAAAATCTCTATTGAGCAACCAGCTCACCTCTCCAATTCCCTGCTGAACATTTCCTTATAAATATCTGCTGGAAGCCAATTTAACATGTAGAAACTGACCTCATAATTTTCTCTCCTAAATGTGCTCAGCTACTTCCCTATCAGGATATCACTGATAGTTACATCTTTATTTTCTCACACTTGAATTATTAGAGAAGCCTGAGCATTTGAGGAAGCAGTTGCCTCTTCCGGCTTTTCCAGGCTTAACTTCAACAGGGAAAGACCTTCATCAGTCAGCATAGCCTGCGATTCTGGATGGGCAGGCCAGCTGGTAGCATCTGTGGGCAGGAAGGGCTTGCTGTCTGGTGCTCTCAGAGGCCAAGGTTCATGTTCCGAGGTCAGGAGGGGACACTGGCTGGGCTCTTTGGCTGAACGGTGCCACTGGTTATACCCCATGATTGGACAGGGCTGTAGGCTGTGCTCCCTGGCCAGGTAGTGCCATTCACTGGACTGCATTCAGGTTGGGCTGTAGGGTTGGCTCCACCTCTGGAGGGGACCTCAAGCTGTGCTCCGCAGTTGGACAAGGCCCCAGTCTAGGTTTCATGACTACGTGCTGCCACAGGCAGTGCCTCACAGTTGGGTGGGACCACAGGCTGGGCTCCACATGATTACGTAGGTCACTGGCTATGCTGCATGGTCAGGCTCCATTGTTGGCTAGGCTCCCTGGTCAGGCGGGGCCAGAGGCTGTGCTCCACAGTTGGGCAGTGGTGCTGGCTTGCTCAGGCAGGGCTCTATTATGGGCTCTGTGGCTGGGCCAGACTGCCGGGTACCCAAGCCAGGAAGAACTGCTGATCACCATGTTCCCTAGGCAAATGGAACCGCTGGCTTAGCACTGGGAGTGAGCTGGGCTCTCTGGTCTGGTGCTGTTACCAGCAAGAGCCCAGTCTGCCAAGATTTCTGCACTGGTTGCTTGCGCCCTGCCCCTTTGTTTCTAGCTGAACCCAGGCAATGTAATCTTGCTCATAATCCTAGAGTTCCCTGTGAGATGAGACAGAAGTGGCATCCCAGGGAGCTCCCCAGAATGCTGGAGAAGCTGGATGTCTGCCTCAGGCTTTCTTTTCCCCACTAGTGAAATCATAGGCCCAGGGAAATGCTCTCCATGTGGCATTGTGCTGGCCTCGGGGAGAGATGACGTGGTCAGAGTGAAACTGCTCCTCTTATCCTTCTAATACAGCTTCTCTTTCTTTGTTTCTCTCCCTTTTTGTTTGTTTCCTTTCCTTTCCTTTCCTCTCCTCTCCTCTCCTCTCCTCTCCTCTCCTCTCCTCTCCTCTCCTCTCCTCTCCTCTCCTCTCCTCTCCCCTCCCCTCCCCTCCCCTCCCCTCCCCTCCCCTCCCCTCCCCTCCTCTCCTCCCCTCCCCTCCCCTCCTCTCCTCTCCTCTCCTCTCCTCTCCTCTCCTCTCCTCTCCTGTCCTCTCCTTTCCTTTCCTTTCTTCTCTCTTTTCTCTCTTTTCTCTTTTCTTTCTTTCAAGGAAATGATTCAGCTTCACCCCTGGGTTCTGGGATTTTTCACAAAGGCATTCTTGTCTGTGGATAGTTGGTAGCTAGTCTTTCTGTGAGGGGGAATAAAGCTAAGGATCTCCTATTCTGCCATCTTGCTGATGTCACTGTGGAAGGATTTTGGTAGAAATTGGCAACTAGAGTCAAAACTGCATAGAGAAGTCAAAAAGAACTTAAAATAGCAAAAATAATTTTGAAAAATAATAGAGCTGGAGGGTTCCCTCTAATTGCTTTCAAAAAGTTACTCTAAAGCTAGAGTAATTAAGACAGTGCAGTATTGGTGTAAGAATAGATATATAGCTTAATGGAAAGAACAGAGTCCCCAAGTAGATCTGCACATATATTGCCAATTGACTTCCAACAAATGTAATTCAGTGAGGTAAAGGATCAGCGTCAGCAAATGGTGCTGGAATGTTTGGATATTCATCTGCATAATCATGAACCCTGTTCCTTACTTCCTACATATACAGATATACACAGATTAATACAAAAAGGATCACGTGAGAGCAAAAAGATATAAGGCTTTTTGAAGAAAACTTAGGAAAAATCTTTGTGAGTTGAGATTAAGTGAAGATTTCTGAGATAGGCCTTAGAAAGTAATTACAAAAAAATTTATAAATTGGACTTCATCGAAACTGAAAACTTCTACTCTTTGAAAGATATTAAGGAAATGAACATATAAGGTACAGGAAAACCTCTGATAAAAGATTTGCATTCAGAAGACAAGAACTCTTAATTATATGACACACATGCCAATTTTTTTAAATAGCAAAATATGTGAACAGGCAATTCACCAGAGAAGATACAAGGATGTAAAATAAGCACATAAAACACACTTATCATTATTAGCCATTAGGAAAATTTTAATTGAAAAGACAATGAGATACCTCTAGACTTACTGTGCTTTCATACATCTTCTTTTGTGAATTGTTCAAGACTTGTCTACTTACTGTCTTTTTATTACTGAATTGTAGAACTTCTTATATTTTCTAGATAAAGTCCTTTGTCAGATACATACATTGTACATATTTTCTAACAGTCTATTATAACTATTCATTTTCATAAGCAAAATTTTTGTTGAAATCCAATTTATCATATCTTTTATGGTTGGTCCTTTACACTAACCCCAAGGCAGTAAATGTATTTTTCTATGTTATCTCCTAAAAGCCTTCTACTTTCAGTTTTTTATATTTAGATTTATAAACGACCTTTATTTAAATTTTGTACATAGTTTGGAAACTGGTCAATGTTCCACATATGCAATTGTTCTAGGACAATGTATTGTTCCATTTTATTAATAAAGTTGTCTATCCTTATGCAAATATCACTCTATCTTGATTACTGTATATTTATAAGTTTTGAAGTTTCAAGTGTAAGTAATCCAACCTTATACATTTTTAAAAGAGTTTTGGCAATTTTTGTTTTTGCATTTTCATATATATTTTAGAATCAATTTATTTTTAAAATAAATTTTGCTGGCATGTTGGGTATCTCATTTTGCATCAATAGATTGATTTGTGGAGAATGACAGCTTAAATATATAAACTCTTCTAATCCATGAGCACGATTTAGCTCTTAATTTGTTAGGTCTCCTATAATGTGCCTCAGTGGTGTTTCCTACTTTTCAGTACAGAGGTCTTGCATGTCTTCCACTTTATTTAGTCCTAAATATTTCATGCTTTTGAGTCAATTGAAAGTTGAAATTTTTTTGTTATCTCATTTCCCAGTTGGTTGGAATATTTCCAATAGTTCTCTTTTTCCTTAGATTGTACTTTTATTACAAAGTACATTCACAATTCTTTTATAAATGATAAGTGAATAGTAAACTTTATACGTAGTTGAATGTCTGAATGTGGCTTTATTTATTTCATGGTTAATTTATGGTTCAGTATAATTTTGCTAGGGATGTTGAAAGCATGCTATAGTATCTGCTGCAATCCATCTTTACTCATAGAGGAATCATATGCTAATTATTATTTCTTTGTAGTGGAACATTTTTTTTCTCCCTAAGAATTTTTTAAATCTCTCCCTTGTACTTGGTCTACTGTAGTTACTGTAAAAAACACAAACAGCATTGTGTTTAGGTATGTTTTAATTTTTCATGCATCCTTCTGGCACTCAGTGGGCCTTTTCAATTCGAAGATACCTGTCTTTCTTCAGTTCTGGTCATTTTTTAAAATATTTCTTTAGAATTTCTTCCTTTCTATTTTATTAACCTTCTGTGACACCTTTATTAGATATTGTATCTCCTGACTTGATTCTAAGTAGATATTATATTTAGTCTCATATTCTCTATCTCTTTGAATACTTTCATTTTTATTCTGGGAGGTTCCCTTGAATCCATCTTTCATTTCTTAATATTTGTTACCATATATTTAATTTCAAAATATTCTGAGTTATTCCTTGATTCTTTCTTACATACCGTATTTCTTAAATTATGTGTATAGAATCTTCTTGAAACTTTTACAGTATTTATCATAGCTGTGTATGTTGTATTTTTTGACAACTTCACATATTTTCACATTCCCTAGGGTCAATAATCTCATTTGTTTGCTTTGGTTTTCTTTTGTTCTGTTAGATTTTTTTTTTCAAACATGTACTATTCCTTTATTGTCAATTTGTATTTAGGAATAAAGGAACAGGTTTTCTTATATAAGTGACCAGAATGGATTTCCAGTGCATTTGCAAAGCCTACTTTTGCCCAACAGGTTTCTCCAATGGAAAAGCTGTTGCTGATCTCTTTGAGTATCAGCAGGTCATGTCAACTGACAGGATTCATTTTACTGTGTGTATATATAAATCTAGCAGGCAGAGTACACATATCTCAGACACTATTGGTCAGACAAGGAAGGTTGTTTTCTCTGGGTTGTCAGCATCAACACTAGGAGCTCTAGCTTTCCACAGATGGAAATTATTTATAGATACATTTCCAGTTATGTTCTGAGAGTTTATACAAGACATACAAAGGAAATTGTGGCATAAATTAATTCACACTGATTTTCTGTAGATAAAATTTCACTTATTTACCATTATTTATGGCCCCTAGCTACTCTTTCTTAATCTTCATAATACTGAATTTAATTTTGGACTGTCTCTTTGGTTTTGCCTACAAGAAATAAACAATCCTGCCTCTACTCTTGTCTTTTCCTTTGTCAGTTTCTGGGTTGGACATTCATTCTGATTTGTCCAAAGAAATGGTTTAAATGATATAATTATATTTTACAGTTTTTGAAATTCATTAGTGCCTTCTGTCCAATGATATCCCTACATCTAAAAATATCAAGAGAGCTTAGATGTTTTCATTATCCATGTTTTTTTTTCACTCTGATTTCAATGAGTCTTCAGCAGGAAAAAGAGTGCTCAGTCTACCTTATTGTACCAGTAGCCTACATAATTTTTATGTCAACATATTAGAAGTTACATAGGTCAGATGAATTGAGAGACTGGGAAAATACATGCAATAATTATGATCAAAAATTCTTTTCATTTTCATGATATCTTTATAGTTTTAAAAAGCCAGTATTTTCCCCAGCTTTACTGAATCTCTACTTTATTAGTGAATTTCAGGTGTTACAGTATTATTAACTATCGTCACCATGCAGTACATTAGATCCTAAGAATTCATTCATCTTACAACTGAACATTTGTACCTTTGACCAACCTCACCCCATTCCTGCCCCCGTCTCTCCCAAGAACCAATCTACTCTGTTTCTACAAGTTCAACATTTTTTTAATAAAGATTCTACATGTACATGATACCATACAGTATTTGTCTTTCTCTCACTGGCTTATTACATTCAGCATAATGTCCTCTAGGTCACAAATGCCAGAGTTTCCTTTTCTAAGTTTGAAGAATATTTAATTATGTATATTTATGTATGTATGTGTATATTATATATACACCACATTTTCTTTATTCATTCATCTGTGAACAGACATTTAATTTGTTTCTGTATCTTGGCTATTCTGAATAATGCTGCAGTGAACATAGGAGTACAGACATCTCTTTGAGAATAGTAATTCCATTTCCTTTGGCTGTGTACCCAGAAGTGGGATTGCTGGATCATATGGTAGTTCTATTTTTAATTTTTTGAGAAACCTCCCTGCTGTTTTTCATAATTGCTGTACCAATGTACATTTACACCAACATTCCCAAGAGTTCCCTTTTCTTCACATCCTCACCAACATTTGTTATCTCTTGTCTTTTTGATAATAGACATTCTAACAGGTATGAGGTGATATCTCATTGTGGCTTTGACTTGCATATCCCTAATGATTTTGAGTACCTCTTTTCATATATCTGTTGGCCATTTGTATGTCTTCTTTGGAAAAATATCTCTCCAGGTCCTTTGCCCATTTTTAAATTGGTTTATTTGTGTTTTTACTATTGAGCTGTAAGTGTTCCTTACCGTTTTTAAACATTAACCGCTTATCAGATACATGATTTGCAAATATTTTCTCTCATTCCATAAGTTGCCTTTTCATTTTGTTGCTAGTTAAGTTTGTTGTGCCAAAACTATTAAGTTTGATGTAGTCCCTTTTGTTTATTTTTGCTTTTGTTGTCATTGTTTTCAGTGTAAAATCCAAAAAGTCATTGCCAAGAGCAATGCCAAAGTGTGTTTCTCCTAAGTTTTCTTCTGGATTTTTATGGTTTTAGATTTTATGCTTAAGTCTTTAATATATTTTTAGTTGCTTTTTCTGTACAGTATAAAATAGAGGTTGAAGGCCAATGTTTTTGTACTTCATACAAGCCAGGTAATGCACTAATTTTTTCTTTTAGTTTTTTTACCTGTAATGCCACATTTAATTCTCATGACAACCCTATGAGGTAGCTACTATAATTATCATTTTACATATGGATAAACTAAGGCACAGAGAGGTCTAATAGCTAATCCAGTGGCTCACAGCTAAATTGTAATGATGAAATTTGAAACTCATGCAGTCTGGATATAGATGTGTGATGCTATAGATTCTGGATATAACTACTATAAAATATATCCTAATAAAATTAAATGGGAAAAGCATATAAACAGCTGATTCACCAAACTATATTGAAAGTATATAAAGCATGAATGTATTACAATTTGTTCAATCTTTTCAGTAATTAAATAACTGAAAATTAAAACAGAAATGGTACAACATTTTGCCTATGAAATTATGGATTAATAAATCATAATAATATTAGTGAAAATGAGTATTCTCATATACTGCTTATAAAAGTAAAAATTATTACAATCTTTCTGAAAGTAAGTATTTAGCACATTTTGAGCCCTCAATATACATGTACCTTTTGACATATTATTTTTCTAGGAATCTTGCCTACCTTTTAAAAAGAGGAAAATATTTATATATAAAATATTAATGGTAGCACAATACTAATAATTAAAAAAAATTCAAAATAGCAAAATATCATCCATTCATAAATTCAGTCACAGTTATTTGTTCAGCAGTTACAACATGACAGTCACTGTTTGAGACCCTGGAAATATAGTAGTAATGAGACACACAAAATCATTTCTCTCAAAAAGTTTACATTTTATTGGAGGGAGACAGGCAATAAAAAAAAAGAAAGAAGAAAAGAAAATCAAGTACTGATAAGTACTATAATGAAGAAAAACAGGATGAGTTGATGAAGAGAAAGTGGGGACTACTTTAGATAGTTAGATGATGACATTTAAATTGAGATCTGAGGGAAGAGTTTTCTAGGTTGAAGTAAAACCCCAAAACAGAAAAAGATTTAGTATTTTCACGCAATAGAAAGATGCCTGGTTCTATGCAATCGACTAGAAAGAAAAGAATATTTACTTAGGGCCTTGCAGGATCTGTAAAGAATTTGAATTTTATTGTAAATGTATTGTGAAGCTACTGAAAGATCTTGAAAAGAATATAACATAAACTGATTACATTTTAACAGCTCACTTTTAAAACTGCTTTTTGGAGAATGGTTTGATTATAGGGGACAAAATAAGAAACAGAATAATTAATTTGAAAGCTTATTACAGTGGTCTAGATGAAAATTAATGCCTTAGACCATTTCCCAGTGCAGTGTCTTTGTTCCTTTGTCAAAGATCAGTTGACTACACTACATCAGTCTATTTCTGACCTCTCTATTCTGTTCCATTAATCTGGTTGTCTGTTCTTGACCAACACCACACTCTCATGATTCCTGTAGTTTAAGGTAAGTCTTGAAGTCAAGTAGCATCATTCTTCCAACTTTGTTCTCCTTCAATATTGTAGTGACTATACTGAGTATTTTGCCTCTCTATATCAACTTTAGAATCAGTTTGTTAATATCCACAAAATAACTTGCTAGTATTTTCATTGGGATTGTATTGAATCAATAGATGAAGTTGGGAAACCTGACATCTTGACACTGTTGACTATCTTCCTATCAGTGAACATGGAATATCTCTGTTTATTTTCAGTTCTTCAATTAATTTCATCAGAGTTTTATAGTTCTCTTCATATACATCTTGTATATTTTTATTAGTTTTATACTTAAATATTTCATTTTGGGAGTATATTAATGTAAGTGGTATTGTTTTAATTTCAAATCTCATCATTGCTGATATTTAGGGGAGCAGTTGACTTTTGTAGATTAATTTTGTATCTTGCAACTTTGCTATATCACTTATTAGTTACAGGAGTTTTTTGTTGGTTTTCTACATAGGCAGTCATATCTTCTGTAAACAAAGACAGTTTTATTTCTCCCCACCGAAATCGGTGTACTTTTTATTTCCTTATCTTATTATATTAGCTAATTTTCTAGTATGAAGTTGAAAACAAGTAATGAGAAGGGGTATTCTTACCTTGTTTCTGATCTTAATGAGAAAGAGTTAAGTCTCACACTATTAAGTATGATGTTAGCTGTAGGATTTTTGTAGATTTCTTTGTATCAATTTGAGGAAGTTCCCTTCTATTCATAGTTTACCAAGAGATTTTATCACAAGTTGATACTGAATTTTGTCAAATTTTTTTTCTGCATCTATTGATACGATCATGTAATTTTTCTTTTTTAGACTTTTAATGTTATGGACTTACATTAGTTAATTTCCAAATGGTGAACCAACTTGGCATACCCCAGATAAATCCCACTTGGTATTGATGTATAATTTTGTATACATTGTTGAATTTGATGTGTTAATATTTTCTGATGATTTTTCCATCCATGACCTTGAGAGATACTGGTCTGTATTTTCTTTTTATAGTATCTTTTTCTGGTTTTGGTATTGGGCTAATGCTGGTCTCATAGAATGAGTTAGGAAGTATTCCCTCTATTTTCATCATCTGGAAAAGATTTTATAGAACTGGTATAATTTCTTTCCTGAATGTTTTGTAGAATTCACCAGTGAACCCATCTGTGCCTGGTCTTTTCTGCCTTGGAAAGTTATTAATTATTGATTCATTTCATTTAATAGATAGAGGCCTGTTCAGATTTTCTAATTCTTCCTGTGTGAGTTTTAGAAGATTGTGTCTTTCAGGACATTGGTCCATTTCATCTAGGTAACTGAATTTGTGATCATAGACTTGTTGATAATAGTCCCTTATTATACTTTAAAAATCCATGGGCTCTGTATTGATATACCTTTTTTGATTTCTGATATTAGTTATTTCTATCCTCTCTTTTTGTTTTTTTAGCTTGGCTAGATGCTTACTGATTTTATTGATCTTTTAAAAAAACTCTTTTTTTTATTTCATTGGTTTTCCTCTATTAATTTTCTGTTTTCAATTTCATTGATTTCTGTTTTCATTTTTTCCCATATGATTTGTTTGGATTAATTTGCTCTCCTTTTTCTAGATTTCTAAGGTAGAAGCTTAGATAATTGACTTTAGATCTTTCCTCTTCACTAATATATGCATTCAACACTATACATTGCCATCTAAGCACTGCTTTCACTGCATCTCACGAATTTGGATAAGTTCTGTTTCCATTTTCATTTAATCCAAACTATTTTTTAAACTAAAAAAACCCAAAATTCCTCTTAAAATTTCCTCTTTGACATGTCTTATTTAGAAGTGTTTTGTTTAATCTCCAAGTATTTTGGGATTTCCCAACTATCTTTCTTTTATTGGTTTCTTTGATCATCGGTCTGAGAGCAGACATTGTATGACTTCTGTTCTTTTAAATATGCTAAGATGTGTTTAATGGCCCCTAGTGTGATCTATCATGGTGAATTTTTCCTATGAGTTTAACCCACTAAATATTTATTGACTGGCCTCCAGCTCCAAGCCTGCCCCCTTACTAATTCTGAAACTTCAAGCAAATTTATCTCACTGAAAATCATTTTCTTCAACTTTGAAATAAGGGGATTTGTTTTCATCCCTTTGAGGCGGGAAGCCCCATAAAAAGACCAGCAGGACCCCTAGGCAGGGCCGCTGCTCTCCTCTTAGCACCATCCGGTTCCCTGGCCCAGAGGCTCTATCTCACTTTTTGCCTTTAAAGAGGCTAACTTACACCTAGAATTCTGTTGGTTCCCTGAGCTCACTTCTGATTGGTTATTTCCTTCACTCCTGATTGGTTATTACTCTCACTTCTGATTGGTTATTACTCTCACTTCTGATTGGTCCACTTCCCTAACTTCTGATTGGTCCATTTGTAGTACTTCATTTGCATGGAGCTCACTCCTGATTGGTCTATTTCTACAAAGCTTGTTCCTGGTTGGTCAATTTCTGTTGTACTTTATTTGCATATGATGTTGCAAAGTGTAAAACCCGCAGCCTATAAAAGGCCTGTGTAAAGCTACAGAGGGGGTCCAGAGCTTGAAGTGTTAACTCCCCTGGGCCCTCTGGCGTAATAAACTTGAGTTCTCCAACTCTCTGAGTGCTGCTTGGTCTCTCGCTTAGATCCAGGTTGCTGTCACAACTGAGCTGTAACACCGAGATGTAACACATTTTTCCAGAACACTTTCTCTTTTAATATTTATTGAGAATCAACTATGTGGCAAACAGTGTGCTAGAAGTCATTGCACAAATCATTTGATTTAATATTCTCTATAACTCAGTGAGGTAGGGATTATCATCCTCATTTTACAAGTAAGGCAACAGATATTTTGTAGTTAAGTATTTCAACTTCTCCGAATTTTTATCTAAAATACTATTAGTTAAAAAACTCTACAACTTTCTTTGAATAAATAAAAGGATGTTAGAGTTTGTGTTCAAACCCATTCTATCACACTGCTAGAGTGGATGGTACTTGCTACTGTAACATGCTGTTCTAGAAACTAGCTGATTTTTCAGTTTGACCATTTACAGTAGGGAAACAATATTGCTGAAAATGTCACTAAGATTGAATGAATGAATTCAATTATTTTAAACACATTGCCAATTAAACTTTTACTTTCCTAGTATGGAATCTTTCCAGGCAGAAATCACTGAAGCAAAAGATGGAGAAAATATCACCTCAGTGAAAAAATTCTTTAATAATTTACTTCAAAATCCCAAATGGTTGGAAAGTTGAAATGCTTATAGAAGGAGATTCTTTGGAGACCTGATTTTTTTTCAGAGAATCTGAAATTAACTAGGTGCTAAATAAAAAGAGGAAGTCTGAGGGAAAGTGTAGTAACACAGTAGCAAGGTAATAGAAGAAAATTCATTGTGATATTCAGGTTTGGTAGATGACTAAAGCAATCTGGATTGTAGAAGTAAATCAGTGTCATATTAGCAGGCTAATTTTTGCTATAACTATCAAGGCTAGGTTCTTTTGGGTAAAAAACAAAAAAACAAAATATTGGAAAGAAAGTTCAGTCTATCATTAGGATGCAAATAATGAATTTATCAGAATAGTAGTCATCATGTCTTAATTAGGAACTTGTGTTATAGGAATCATCCAGACAAAAGTTGTTCCTGAGAACATATATTGCACAATGTGGAATACCATTTGTTATATATATATATATCTTACATTGTTTTATAGAATTATAGTCATTTGTAGTATATTTTTAGGTGATTATAGATCTTTATTATTTTCCTCAAGAGAGATTTGGGATTTCACAGACTTTTTGTATTAGAATTTCATTTTTTTAGTCTAAGAAAATATATACCTGCAAAAATATTTTTCCTAAACTAAAGTTTTTATTGTGGGAGAACAACTTCGGCTACAAAAACAGTGACTAGTCAGAAGCAAGCTAAAGCCCCTATCACTGTAGACTGGTGCTTCTCCACTTTGGCTGCACATTGGAGTCACCTAGGACATTTTAAAAAAATCCCAGTGCTCAGAATGCATATAAAACAAATTAATCTAGAATCTCTGGGGGAGGGAGCCAGTTATCAGTACTTTTTAAAGCTCCCTACCTACTACTAGTATGCGGCCAAGATCAAGAACAACTGCCCTAGATAGTTATGATCAGCTTTATTTATTTCCTCTAGGGCCTAACTCTCACCAGTATAACACAATAATCATTTAAAAGGAGCGTTTTCACCATTTCTAAGAGCGGTGTCTTCTCAGCTGCAAGAGTCAGTTTTACACATAAATTAGGAGAGTTTTTGAAGGCCTGTGAGTTTTTTGAAGGCCTAGGTTCTATGTTGGATATAACAGAACTTGGGAGCATTTTCAGTTTGCAGTCTGATTAAAGAACCAAGACTTGCACACACGGTAAAACTGAAGAATAAATGAAGGCAGTTTGTGGGGATTTCCTAATTGGGTATCACTCATCAGGAGGATATAAGTACACAGAAAAAGCAAGAGATTCTTGTGGCATTTTGCAGGTGGAGTTTTCACATACAAGGTGAAATTTAAGGTCCATCTTGCGTGGAGGACAAATGTGGAACATTTAGTTAAGTAATAATCAGGACAACAAAGCTTATCCCAAAGCAATTTGTACATGTAATCTAAGAGGTTTCTTCAGTACATCTATGCTGCCAGAAGCATCTATACTCAGATTTTAGAGTTTCCAAGACCACTTCAGTAGCATGAAAATGATTAACTGCACTTTGTCCCTCCAGTTGATTGTTGATGGCTGCTGTGGTGCTGACACCCATAGGTGCAGGACAGTTACAGAAGACAGGGCCAGAGCAGACCCACAGCAGCTGTGGGGGCCGTGGTTGGCCTGCACTATTGTGGTTGCAGGGTCTTGCCACGGGCACAGAGCAGTGGAGGTGTGTCTGGAGCTGGGCTAGGGGCATACAGGTACACAGCTGGAGGGGCTACCTGCTGGTGTGCCCAGTGGTGTAGGCCAGTAACAGAAGAGAGGGCCGACTCTGGGCCCACATGCAGCTGTGCGGGCCTTGGCTATCAGCACGCCCTTTTGTGGCTGCAGGATCTCATCACAGTGCATGTTAAGCAGTGATGGGCATCAGGCTGGTGGTGAGCACAAGCATTTTGGTGGGGGTCACCTGCATGGATCTAGGCTGGCATCTTGAACTCACACAGCTGCAGAGGCCTGGGCTAGCTGTTGCTGCGTATCTTGGTCTCTGGTGTGGAAGAGAGAGTGGGAGTGAACTCAAGTGGCTGGGAAGCAAAGAACACAAAAATCTATGGGGCGAAAAATCAGTGAAATTTGCAGGGGTTCTGTGGTGGCTGTGGTGGCTCTGCTCGCTGTTTCTTCAATGTAGAAAGTTTCTGGGATCCTCTTGCAGAGCAGGTCACTGGGAACAGCTGTCGCCCCTACTGCATGGCTAATACTGATGTCCTCTCCTCTTGTCCCTTATTCATAGCCATCTCTACATCTCAGCTCTGCTGGCTTCTGGATGGGTTGAAACTGAAAGAAGTCCTTCACATGGTACCACAGTGGGCTGGGAAGCTGGCAGTTCACTCTGCTCTCCCTTTCCTGGTGAGGGGTACTCTTTCTAGTTGAGGAGTTTCCTGGTGGTGTTGTGCAGTGCTGGCATGAGGGATGGGTTGTGCAATTATTGTCAGGGCTGTTTTTCACACAGTCTTGCAGAAGTTGCTTTGGTGGACTCCCGAGCTCTCCCAGAGCTGTTTCTGTTTGTAAATAGCTAATTGTTGATCTTTGTGCGGAGATGGAGGCTGGGGTCTCCTACTTTGTTGTTCATTGTCTGGACACCACTCTGCAACTTTTTACTCCTTTTGATTGGATCACTTACCTCATTTTCACTGAATGTTGTTATTAATGTTTGGACTTACTTTTACCATTTCATATTTTACTTCTATATACCTCTTTTTGTTCCACTGTTCCTCCTTTTCACCTTTCAATGCGTTAAATGAATATTTTGTAATGTTTACCATTTTAATTCCTTTAATCACTTTTTCGGTATTTCAAGATTTATTTTCTTTGTGGTTGCTTTAGGACCTACATATGTGTTAACATCAGAATCTACTTCACATTTATACTAATCTAATTCCATTGATATATAGAAAGTTTACTCCTGTATACCTCTATTCACTCTTTCCCCTTCTGTTGTGCTATTATCCTTATACATGCTACATCCATATATGTTAAAAACTAAAATATATTGTTTTATTCTAAATATATATATATAGTATGTATTTTAAAGAATGTGAGAAAGGAAAGAGAGGCAAGTATATATTTATAGACTGTGTTATATTTACCTTCTTATTTTCAATTGTTTTTTAAGTTAAAAAATTTTTATTGTGGTAAAGCACACATAACAAAATTTATCATCTAATTTTTAAGTATATAGCTCAGTAGTGTTATATATATTCATTCATTGTTGTGAAAAATGACATTGTTGTGGAAAATGATCTCCAGAGCTTTCTATCTTGCAAACCTGAAAATCTATATTAGATTTGAATTATTGTCTGGTGTTTATTTCAGCCTGAAGTACTTCCTATTGTGTTTCTTGCAATGTTGGTTTGCCAGCAAAAAAAAATAATTAAAAAGTCAATTTTTGTTTATCTCGGATCAACTTTACTTCCTCTTCATTTTTGAAAGATGGTTTTGCTGGATATAAGGTTCTTGGTTGACAGTTTATTTTTTTCTTAGCACTTTGAATGTGAGCTAACTGCCTTCTGGCCTCTATTTCATTTTATTTATTATTTTTTTGACGAAAAGTTATCTGCTTCCTTAATATATAAAGTGGCATTTTCTTCCCTGTTTCCAAGATTTTCACTTTGTTATAGCCTTTGTTTTAAAGTCTATTTTGTGTGATATGATTATTGCTAGTCCCACTTTCTTGTTTACATTTGCATAAAATATCCTTTTCCATCTCCTCACTTTCACTATGTGTGTCTTTAGCTCTAAAATGAGTATCTTGTAGGCAGCACATAGAAAGGTGTTGTCTTTTGTATCCAGTCAGCCACCATATGTCTTTTGATTGGAATATTTAGCTCATTGACATTTAAAATAATTATTGTACTTATGTCCATTTTATTACTTGTTTTCCAGTTGTTTCTTTAGTTCTTCTCTGCTCATTTCTTCTTTTTGTCCTTCCTTTTGTGGCTTGATGATTTTCTTTTACAGTATGCTTGTGTTCATTTCTTTTTGGTTTTTGTGTATCTATTGTAGGTTTTTGATTTATGTACCATGGAGTTCATATATGTTAACTTATAATTATATCTACTTGTTTTAAACTGGTAGTCATTTAAGTTCAAACACATTCTAAAAGATTTGAATTTTCTTACTCCCCTCCACACGTTTTGTATTTTTGATGTCATAGTTTGCATCTTTAAATGTATCCTTTGTTTATGGTAGTTATAGTTTTTATTTTTTTACAAATTATTTTCTTTTAATCTTTGTATTGACTTGTTTAAGTGGTTGATCCATGGTCCTTACTTATATTTGCCTTTCCTAGTGGGATTTTCTCTTTCCTATAGATTCTTAGTTCTTTTTCCACTTAGAGAAGACCCTTCAACATTTCTTTTAGGGTAGGTTTAGTATTGATGAATTCTTTTAGTTTTTGCTTGTTCCAGAAGATATTTGTCTCTCTATTCTAAATGATAATCTTTCTGTGTAGAGTATCCTAGGCTGCAGGTTGTTCCCTTTCAACACTTGGAATATATCTTGCCACTCCCTTTTGGCCTGCAAAGTTTCTGCAGAAAAATCAGCTGATAGCCTTACGGAGTTCCCTTGTGTATGACTCTTTGTATTTCTCTTGCGGCCTTCACAATTCTCTTTAACTTTTGCCATTTTCATTATGAAATGTCTTGGTATGGGTCTGGGTTCATCTTGTTTGGGACCTTCAGTGCTTCCTGTATTTGGCTATCTGTTTCCCTCTTCCGGTTTGGGAAGGTTTTGGCCATAATTTCTTCAGATACATTTTTTGCCCTGTTTTCTTTCTTCTTCTTCTGGGATGCCTATAATGTGAATGTTGTTATGTTTGGTATGTTATACCAAAGATGTGTTAAATTATTTTCGTTTTTAAAAATTTGTTTTGCTTCTGATTATGTGATTTCCATTATTCTATCTTCCAGATCACTTATGTGTTCTTCTGTATAACTTAGTCTGCTATTCATGCCTTCTAGTGTGTAAATATTGAATTATGATTGGATCTTTTTTATAATTTTTAGTTCCTTATTAAAGTGTTCACTGTGTACATCAAAGAAAATGACAACATAATAAGTGTAAGATAGCATTTATAAGTGGAATCTAAAAAATAGTACAAATGAATGTCTGTAGCAAAACATAAGCAGACTCATAGATAAAGAAAACAAACTAGTGGTTACCAGTGGGGAGAGGGAAGAGGAGAGGGGCAAGTTAGGGGTGTGGGCTTAAGAGATGCAAACTACTATATATAAAATAGATAAGCAATGAGGATATATTGTATAGCATGGGGAATTATAGCTATTATTTTTTAATAACTTTTAATGGAGTATAAACTGTAAAAACTATTGAATCCCTATGCTACACATCTGAAACTGATATAATATTGTAAATCAACTGTATTTCAATTAAAAACCAAAGATTTCCTCTCTGTCTTTACATATCTTGATAGTGATTTGTCTGAATGTGGATATCTTTGTTTTTATCCTGCTTATAATTTGTTGAACTTCTTGGATGTACACGTTTTAAATCAAATTTAGGGAGTTTTAAGCCATTATTTCTTTGCATATTTTTTCTTCCACTTTCTGTTTCTTCTATGTCTAGTAATCTTGTGCATATCTCGGTGTGTTTAATGGCGTTCTACATTTTTTCTGAGGTCTGTTTATTTGTATTTATTTTTCCCCTCCTTCATATTGCTTAGTTTCTACTTATCTGTTTTCAAGTGCACCAGTTTAAACTTAATTCAGCTCAAATCTACTGTTCAGTCTCTCTACCGAATTTTTATTTGAGTATTGTACATTTCCACTCTATAATTTTCATTTGGCTCTTTATATAATTTTTATATGTTTATTGATATTCTCTATTTCGTAAGACATTGTCATCATACCTTCATTTTTTCTCACAGCATGAGTTCCTTTAGTTATGTGAATATATTTATGGTGGCAATTTTGATATTGTATGTTGTCATACATCTAAGCCCACTGACGTGCAGTTTTTGTTGCCTAAGTGTGGTCTGTGTATGAGTCATATTTTCCTGTTTCTTTGTATTTCTCATAATTTTCATTGAAAATCGGGCATTTTAGATAATACAGCAACAACTCTGGATTCAAATCTCACTTGTTTACCTCCAGAAGCTTGTTGATTTTGTTTTCTTATTTATTCAGTGACACATTTCGGGAAAGTCTATTTCTCTTGCAGTATGCAGCCTCTGATGTCACTCCTCAGAAAGCTTATGGGCATATACATAGTTACCCTAACCTGTCCTCCCTCCAGGGATGACTGGGGTTTTTGCAGGGATCTTTTTGACTTTCTATTACACTAATCTCCCTGTTAACTTCCTAGCTGGTTTGTCTATTGGTATCACACTCATCTCTTAACTACCACTAATTGTAAGAAATATCTGTTTTTTTTGTATAGTGCTCTGGGACATAAATTATTCCATAGTCTGATCCAATTTAATCTGGGTCCCTTCACAAGTGTTGTCTTTGAGGCCAGCCTTGATGATTGTTTTGGACCCAGGAGGGCTTCTTATCTGCCACAGTCCCTGGTTCTCTCTGGTAAACTTACAGTTGGTCTGCTGTTTTGCTTGTTGTTTGCATAGAGTTCTCAGTCTCCTTTTACTTGCTCAGGACCAAAATCTCCATTATTTTCAACCCTGCCCTTTGGCTTAAAATTCCCCACTCTCTGTTAAAATTCTCTAAGTTGTTGTGGCCTTCTGTGTTCTTAAAGCCTGCCTCTCTCACTAGGTAGAAACTTGGTACCACTCCTCCACATCTGGGGGCAAGAAAAGTGATCCATTTCTCTTGGAGTGATACCTTTGATTTTTGAGTGGGACACTGGATAAAGATGGTAACCCTTGGTCTTCTTAACTTGCCTCTCCTGGTGTGAAATCAATGTTCTACAAGTGAGCTGGGCACAGGCAAGTGGGGACCAGTTGTCTCAGCCTGCCACAACTAAAGTGGAGCTTCGACCCTACGAGTGGAATCTGGTTAGAGGAAAGGAGCCGAAGCCACTCAGCTGCACTTCCTCAGAAAATAGATTCTGCAACTTAGAGCTTTGGGCAGTCAGGAATGCTTGCAGCCTACCTTTCCAATGGAGATATCATACCCCTAGATGGGGAACTGGGGCTGGTAGAGAGCTCCTTGCTCTACCTTGCACCTGTTAGTTTTAGAGCTTCCATTACACTGTGCTGGGAGGATAGGAAGGGAGAGGGTAGGTATTGGCTGAAATACAACAGACTTCTGGCGTTCTTACAGAAATTTAATAGAATTTCTTGAATGAACGTTTCTGTCAAATACAGAAACTGTATGTCAAATATAGTTCATTATATGCTCTTAGAGCAATTTTAAGAGATTATTATTTTTTATAATTTTCACCAGTTATGTTTTTCTCACTAGGCAGAGGGTAAAAAAATCTCCTAATGACACCATTCCAGAAATACACTCTTCTCAATGTTATTTTAACTTATATTTTCCTCATAGTGAGAATTATTATTTCTCGTATGCTTTACTACCATTTTTATCTCTGTGAATTGCTCATTCATATTTATTTTTCTCTCATCTATGGAGTTGTTTATCCTTTTTCTTTATTTGTACAAGATACTTATATAGAATATTATATAAATATATATGCAAATATTTACTCTGAATTTGCCACTTATTTTTACTTATGGATTTTTTACAACAGTAGTTTTCTTTTTTGCATATAGAAAGCATTGTTAGAACTTTCCTTTGTGTTTCTTGCTTGCTTTTGTGTCTCAAGAAGTTCTTCTCCAACCTATTCATGATTTTAAAAAATCAATGTTCTTTCTGTATTTTTTTCTAACCCTAACTTTTATTATTTCAAGTCTAGGTCTTTTCTTCATCTGAAATGTATGTTGTATGTGCTTTTTCCCCTTCTAAATTGATAGCCAAAAACCCCAGCAATAGTTATTGATGCTTTTGTACTTTTACAATATATTTACTTTCCATATATATATATGGAATACATATATATATGTAGGTCTGTTTCTAGAATCTCTAGCATGTTCTACTGATCTGTCTCCTTATCTGTAAGTCATTATTGCATCATTCTCTTTAATAAGTTAACATAGTCTATTTTCACAGGCAATTTCTTACTTCCTACTTCTCTTCCTCCTTCTTTGCTCTTCTCATTCAAATTATCTTTCACATAGTATGACAATCTCCAGTTCCATCCATGTTGCTGCAAATGGCATTATTTTATTGTTTTTTATGGCTGAGTAGTATTCCATTGTACATATACACACCACATCTTTATCCAGTCATCTGTCGATGAACATTTAGGTTGCTTCCATGTCTTGCCTATTGCTAATAGTGATGCTATATGAACATTGGGTTGCATGTTTCTTTTTAAATTATAATTTTTCTGGATATATGCCCAGGAGTGGGATTGCTGGATCATATGGTAACTCTATTTGTAGTTTTTTAAGGGATCTCCATACTGTTTTCCATCATGGCTGCACCAAACTACATTCCTACCAACAGTGTAAGAGAGTTCTTTTTTCTCCCCACCCTCTCCAGCATTTATTATTTGTGGACTTTTTATTGATGGCCATTCTGGCTGGTGTGAGGTGACACCTCACTATAGTTTTTATTTGCATTTCTCTCATAGAGATATTGAACACTTGTTCATGTGCCTCTTGGCCATTTGTATATATTCATTAGAGAAATGTTTGTTTAGGTCTTCTGCCCATTTTCTGATTGAGTTGTTTATTTATTTTTTGTTATTTAATTGTATGAGCTTCTTGTATACTAAGTAAGCCAGAAAGAGAAAGAAAAATATCATATGATATTACTTATATGTAGTATCTAAAAAAAATGAGACAAATGAACTTATTTACAAAACAGAAACAAACTCACAAACATAGAAAACAAACTTGTGGTTACCAGCAGGGGAAGGGGAGGAGTGGAGGGATAAATTGGGAGTTTGGGGTATTCAGATACTAAGTACTATGTATAAAATCAATAAACAGCAAGGTCCTATGGTATAGCACAGGGAACTATATTCAATACCTTGTAATAGCCTATAATGAAAAAAATGAAAAGGAATATATATATGTATATGTGTATAACTGAATCACTATGCTGTACACCAGAAATTAATACAAGATTGTAAATGGACTGTACTTCAATTTTAAAAAATTAAAAATAAAACAAAAAAACCAAATTAGCTTTCACATAAATTTTATAAGCTGTTTACAATGTTGTGTCTTTATAACTAGAATCATGGTATATGTTTTCATTTATTCTGGTCTAATTTGAAATTCCAAATATATTTCATCTATTTGTTGTGATTGGAAATGGGATCATTTTCATGACATTTTCTAATTGGTTACTGATATTATAAAGCAATATTATTAATTTTGATGTGGATTTTGTATTTGGATAACTACTTAATCTCCTTATTAGTCTAATGTTTTTTCAGTTCATTTACTTGAATATTCTAAACAAACAATCATATTGACTATGAATAATTATCATTTTGTATCTTTCTAATATTTATAAATTTTAGCCTACAGAATGAGTCAAGAAAAATACATAAAGATTATAAATATGCTTGACCTCTTATTAAGATTTTGTCAGTTTTATAGTATGAGATGATGACTATAAATCTTGCTACATAATCTGACAGAATGATGAAACACAGAATTCTGTGTCCCATGATGTTTTAATAATGTTCACCGATAAGATAATCTGGAATATTTTTAGTGGTAAATTTTTGACTCAATTTCAATTACTTCTGTAGTCCACTTTCTGTCTTCCTAAACATATGTGCATATGTGTATGTATCTATATATACTTTATAAATTTTTCAAATTTATTGGTATAAATTGTGTGTAACACTTATAATTTTGAGTCTACTCTATACATATATTTCCTTTCTGGTTTCTAATATTAATTTTATCTTCTATCTACTTTTCTTAGAACTTTATCTATTTGTTGGACCTCTCAAAACAGCTTATACAATATAGAATTATCATATTATTCAGACGTTCCACTACTGGGTATATATTCCAAAGAATTGACAGCAGGGATTCAAATAGATATTTTTACAACTATGTTCATAGCAGTATTATTCACAATAGCTAAAAGGTGTAAGCAACCCAAGTGTCCACTGATGGATGAATGGATAAAAAAAATGTGGTATATACATATGATAGAATGTTTTTTAGCTTTAAAAAGGAAGAAAATTCTGATATATGCTACAATGTGGATGAAACTTGAGGACGTTGTGCTAAGTTAAATGAGCCACTCACAAAAGTACAAATATTATATGATTCCATTTATATGAGATATCCAGACTAGTCAAATTCATAGAGGCATAGAATGGTGGTTTTCAGGGGCTGAGGGAGGAGGGAATGAGGAGTTGTTGTTTAATGGATACAGAGTTTCAGTTTGGGAAAATGAAAAATTCTGAAGATGGATGGTGGTGATGATTGTACAACAATGTGAATGTACTTAATGCCACTTAACTGAACACTAATTATGAATGCTATGCATTTTGGTTGTTTGCTATTTCATCTTTTTCCATATTTGTTATTACCTTTCAATTTATAATGGTTTATTTTGTTGTATTTTTTCTACCTTCTTTAAATGGATGCTTTTGTCATTTCTTCATTTCTTTTTTTTTTAATTGAAGTACCATCAGTTACAATGTGTCAATTTCTGGTGTACAGCACAATGTCCCAGTTATGCATATACATACATACTATTCATTTTCATATTCTTCATTTATTTTCAATGTTTCTTTTGTAATAAATTAATTCATGACTATAGGTTTTCCTTTGAGTATAGCTTTACTGAATCACAGACTTTACTCTCAATTGAATAAAAACAATTAAATATATTATTCGTAATAAATAACATACAACTAGGTGCTGTGGTAAATAAATCTCAGTATTTCCTTAGACACAATAGAACTTTATTTCTTACTTGTCTAACTATCAAATCTAACTATTCCTAGGTGTCAAGTTGTCTTCTATGACTTAGTCCTAAAATTCAGTGTTACATAGAGCTGTTGTATTGCACTTCTCTTGGCAATACTGTGAATTGTGTCTCTAGAAGTTTTGCACAATGTGGTCCTAATTCAACCTATCTTTCCTGAGCACCTATCTTTCTTGAGCACCTATCATGTGAAGAGCAAATACTCTACACTCTCAGTATTTGAAGGTGAAACTCTACAGCCTTTGCCTTCATTTATTGAGAAATACGTACCTGACTTTGCGTCTTTTGAGTTTTGGCAGTTAATATGACTTTAAGCATGCTATATCATATCTTTACATGAGTCTGTTACTTCATGTGAAAAGTAAGGATAATAATACACTAGGGTTTTTTGGAACACCTAGCTCAAAGCCTGCCTCAATACATGTTTATTATTATTTTAGTTATTGTATATAATAATGTTTGTATACGTGTATATATATCCACTGAAAATTCCATTTCTAATTTGTAAAGAAAGATTTATAGTTAGTAACTATTTTTAGATACTCAATAGTGTAGGCAAAGTTAATCAGCTAACAAGTAAATTTCTATTTTTAAAATTCTAAGGTCACTCTGGATTAAATCCCAAGCCTAGTTCATAAAGGTACATTTTTCCTGTGAGAATCAAGAACTAGAAATTGGGTAATGGAAGGTAAGAAGGAAGAAATAAGTCCACTCAATTCCGTGCAATTGAAAAATCAATCAACCAATTGAAGGCTATAGCTACAGAAGATAGTCTTTTCTGCAGTCTCTGCTCAATTAAGATGCAGGATGGAAGGGAGGGAAAATCTGATGACAAGACTATCGTAGAAAAAGAGAAGCAAGCAAAGAATCTGGGTAAGCAATCTGACAAAAACAAATATTACAAAATTTCTTTTGCCAGAAAACTTGAAAACTCATTTCCCAGCTGGAAAGAGTTCTCGTTCTACATTTGAGTAATTGCCCTGCTTTAAGACAGGCAATTTTAGCTTTATTCTTAGGGAAGATGTTTTGGTGGAAGTCCATTAAGCACTGTCATGTATTTGTTTTCACTCTACTGACATTGTGTATTTGCTCTTTGCTCCCTTACAAGATCCCCTCAGGGTCCCTATTGCTTTAGCTATTAACTTTATGCTGTCATTTGAAGACTCTTTACTTCAAAATTCAATATATTTGGCCCTTAACTCACATTATTTTTATACAAAAGATATTTCTGTAATGTAAGTGAAATGAACAATTAAAGGAAATTCAAGTCCTGAAGCATATCCATAGAGGCTAAACTTTAAGGGGCAAATTTGTGTCATAGATAGGACTAGCTACTTAATTTGTGGGTCCCAGTACAAAGTGAATATTTAGGGTCCTTTATTAAAAGGATAGGAATTTCAAGATGGTGACATCAGAGCATTAAAGTATTCATTGAGTCCTCTGATTTCTCTTTCTCTCTCCCTCTCTCTTTCTGATGTGTTTTTAAAAATTATAACTTTGGACCCTGGTAGAGAATGACTTGTTGGGAGATAAGAGAAAAACATAAGATGTCTGCCTGTAGGTTATGTAGCTCACACCCAGGTGAGATATATTGTAACTTAGCCTAGGGCAGATATAATAGAGATAAAGAGAAGTGAGCCAGTTTGGACAGTCTTAAGGATATATTGTAGACAGGTTTTGGAAATGGATCAGATACTTAATCAGTTTCTTCCATTTTTGCTAATGGAAGATTATGATCAAATTATATAATTTTTTTGCAAATTGAATGGATTAAAAATGGTATAGCTTGGTTTGGAAAGTTCATTTCCCTGATTACTAATGAAGATGAGCCTTCTTTTATTAACCATTTGTTTTTCCTCTTCTATAAATGCCCATTTTCTATTGTGTTTTTGCATGTCTCATTAGTTTGTAGTTTCTAATGTTTTCTTAATGTGAATTTTTGTTTCAAATATTTTCTTCAGCTCTATCAGTTGTCTTTTAAACTTTACTTATGGTATCTTTTTTGTTAAAAGAAACTCTTAAATTAATGTAGTTAAAATCATCAGTCTACTTTGACTCTGAATTTTTGCATCTTATTTAAGAATATTTTCCTTAATTAAAGGACATGAATATATTACTGTACACATTTTAATTCATTTTATGAATTTTTCAATATTTGAATCTCTAATGTATCTGAAATTTAAGTTTTGAATACTATGTCTAGGAATAAATATAATTTTCCCAGATGGATAGTTATTTGTCCCAGTACCATTCTGCTGATTTTAAAGGCACCTTTGTTACACACTCAAATTTCATGTATTTTGACAAGAAAATGTCTACTACTGGTCTCTTTTTTGTTTTATTGATATACTTTACAAGTCCTATATGAATAGAAAAATGTTTTAACTAAAATTAAGTTTATAATGTGCTTTTTATAATGTGATTTTATAGTGACTAAGCAGGTTCTGGAGGCAATCGATTATATTTGAATCTGAATTTTTCTATTTAGTCACTGTATGAATTGAGAAAGTTTCTTAATTTTTCCTGTGCCTCAGTTTTTTCAAGTATAAAGTGGAGATAATAAAATTTCCTTCCTAGGGTTGCTGTGAGGATTAAATTAGCTTTTCACAAACAGGTAAATATTTAGCTATGACCTGATAGAGCAACATTACTAAGGTGATCAGAAGAACAGATTGATGCTCTAAATTGGAAAGGAATAAGTAAAATTATCTCTGTCAATGACATGATCTTATACATGGAAAATCCTAAAGACCATGTGCATGCGTGCATGCACACACACACAAAAAACTGTTAGGACTAATAAATCAATTCAGTAAAGTTGCACGATACAAAATCAACACATAAAATTCAGTTGCGCTTCTATACAACAGCTATGAACTATCTGAAAAGGAAATTAAAACAATCCAATTTACAATAGCATAAAAAAGAATAAAATACTTAGGAGTAAATTTAACCAAGGCAGTAAAAGGTATGTATACTGACAGTCATAAAACACAGATGAAAGAAATTAAAGCAGACAAAAATAAATGAGAAGACATCCCATGTTCATGGTGAGAATGCAGAGAAAAGGGAATCCTTGTACACTGTTGGTGGAAGTGTAAAATGGTGCAGATGCTATGGAAAACAGCATAGAGTGTCCTCAAAAAATAAACTACCATTAATCTAGTAATATCACTTCTGTATATATATCCAAAGGAACTGAAATTAGGATCAGCATTATCCACAACAAACAAGACACTGAAGCAAACTACATGTCCATTGATGGATGAATGGATAAAGAAACGGGATATAAATATTATTCAGTCTTATAAAAGAAGGAAATCCTGCCACTTGTGACAACATGGATGAACCCAGAGGACATTATGCTAAGTGAAGTAAGCCAGACACAGAATTACAAATACTGTATGATACCACTTATATTAGGAATCTCAAATAGCCTTACTTACTGAAGCAGAGAGTAGAATGAAGGTTGCCAGGTTATGGGGGGAGAAGGAAATAATGAGGTATTAAGTCACAGAGTTCAAATTTTCAGTTATTAAGATAAACAAGCCTGAGAAATCTACTATACAGCATAGTTCCTATAGTTAAAAACACTGCATTGTATGTTTTAAAATGTACTAAGAGGGTAGATCGTATGTGTTCTTATCACAAAAAAATATTAAAATGTGGGAAGAAACTTTTGAAGATGGTGGATATGCTTATGATATAAATTATGGTGATGGTTTACTAGATATATATCTTCAAACTCATCAAGTTGTATACATTAAATATGTACAAGTTTGTGTATGTCAATCATACCATAATAAATTGGTTTTGTAAAAAAGAACAGATTGAGTTCCATGAGAATGCAACAGATTTAGAAAAATCTCAGAATGAGATTCAAAATTTATCCAAATTGAAGCAGTTTGGAGGCCTAAGAAAACCAGAAGCTGATGCAAACATATATGAGCAATTCTATTTTTACTTTTTCTTCATACTCAACATTCAGAGAGAAAGCATGATTAGATGATGTTTTATAGGTATAGAATTATACAGGAAATCCAGGTTCCAGCCAAATCACCGTCACTAATTATTCATATGACTCAAAGGTATTTAATTTCCTTGTCACTTACTATACCCATTTGGCTAGTGGGCATAATAATGACTATTTTCTCTGTAATTGGGTTGCTGTAAAGATAAAGAAGATTATAGGTGTGAATTCCTGTCACAAAACATTAAAACTTTAAACAAATGTATGACATCACTTTAATTTTAGCATAAGATGACAACATTTTAATTCTTTTTCTCTTTGTAATCAGAAGTCTATGGTCATTAACAGTCTATTGTGATTGTGTTTGCTGCATATTTGAAGGTCAGAGATATAATCTAACAGTTCGGCAAGTGCAATAGAAAACTCTTATATCCTCTGTGGTGGCTCATTTTTGGTTCAGAGCACCTAAAAGCTGGGCAGAATGCAGCCCCTGATTTCAAAGCACTAAACCAAGTATAAAAGTCTTCCATTAGCTCAGGAAGAGTTTGTTGCTATCTTTGGTCACTTTTCTTGTCTACTATCAATTATGTTCATATTTCAGGAAAGTAAATAGGGATTTTAAAAAGGATTTCTTCAACTTTGTAGTGATGGAATCTCTAAGTACATACTGATCTGACACGTTCCGAGCAGGCAACAATGGTCAGAAAATCTGAGCTTTGTTCACAGCCTTCATTTAGTTTAGGGGAATCAAAATTGAACTAAACACACACACACTCTGTAGCAGTTTCATTGCATTTCCCATCCTTACAACCAGGTGTATTGGTTTTGTGTGGATATGGACACTATTGCCATTGTTTTGTGCACAAATATTGATCCACTATTTTAACACCATATCAACAGACAAAATAAACACAACAAATGACTTTGAAACTGATACTCAGTTCAATGAACACTTCTTGAGTGCTTCATATTGCTAGACACCATGCTAGGCACTTGAGATACAAAAAAGTAATTATAGTTTCTTGCCTTTGAGGAAATTCCATTTAGTAAGTTTATATCATTGTGATGGATATAATGATAAAGGTGTTTTCTTCACCTATGAGTCAGAAAATTACCTTCAGTGAGTTCCTGATATCCAATGCAAGCATTATAATAGACTCCAATTATTTTTCTTTCCATAAATCAATCACCTGTTCTGCCACCCAGGCTTAAATCTTGAGTGTCATCCTTGGTAACTGGCATTTTTAGGCACAGGAACAGTTCAGATTCTATCAATTCTTGCTTCATGTAAGTTTTATATCTGCCCTTTCATTTGTCTGTGTTTTTGCATAGGTTTTTTTGAACATCAAATTCAGAGGTTTAAGTCGATCATACACTTCAATCTATGGCAAACTGTCATCATTGTTAGACCCTTCTTTCGTTTTATTACACTGCTGTTTTCTTTTTTATTTTCTTCCTGCCTTCCTTGATTTCTACTCCATTCTTCTCTTTCTCTCTTTAGGCATTGGCTTAATGACACCCTTTCTTTGTAACTGCTTTATATTTGCATGCTTTACACATAAATGTTATTTACAATAAATTTCACTATTCCATAGTTTGTTTTTAGATGAATAATATATTTTAGAGATCAATTATGTTGCTATTGGACCTTTAGTTCATTACTTCTGATTGAAGCATAGTATTCTATACCACGTACTCACCAAACTTTACTTATTTTCCCAAACAGTGGAAACTTAAGTTGCCACTTACTCTGCTTCTACTAGGAGTGCTGTGATGTGTATCTTTAAATGAAACCTTTTATGGGTCTTGGCATATATTACTTTTGGATATTAATCTGGGAGTGGGATTGAGTAATAAACTTTGTGTATGCTTATGTTTACTAACCCAATTTACTCAACAGAATATTGGTACCAGTCCATCTCCCACAAGTCGGGTATAGGTTTCAGATGTTTTCTATTTCTGCCAATATTTGGTTTTCTCAGACTTTGTAATATTTACCCATTCTTACTGGTGCATTTTAAAGCAATATACACTGCTGTTTTAATTTACAATTGTCTAATGACAAATACAGTTGAAATCAACTTTTACATGTCTGTTAACCATTTTAATTTTCCTTTTATAATTTGCCTTACTTATATCCTTTGCCAAGATTTTTATTGTTTAATCCAAATATTTATTGTTGATTTGCAGGAGTTTATTGTGTGATATACAACAATAGCTTTTGAGCTTTTAACATCAAAAAGTTATTTTCTCAATTTTTAGAGCTTATTTTTCTCATTAATTTTTTTTAAGTAGAACTTATTTTTTAGAGCAGTTTTGGTTCACAGAAATACTGAGCAGAAGATACAGAGATTTTCCATATACTCCCTAATACCACAAATAAATAACCTCCCCTATTATCAACATACCCCACTGGAGTGGTACGTTTGTTACAAGTGAGGAACACATACTGACTTACCATTATCATTGTCACCCAAAGTCAATAGTTTATGTTAGGGGTTGACTTTGGGTGTTGTACATTACATGGGTTCATAAAAATGTATAATGACATATATCCACCACATAGTATCAGAGTAGTTCACTGCCCTAAGAATCCTCTGTGTTCCACCTATTCATACCTTACTCCCACCTAACCTTTGGCAACCATAGATCTTTTTATGGTCTCTATAGTTTTGCCTTTTCCACAATGAATCATACTGTATGTAGCCTTTTAAGATTGGATTCTTTCAATAGTATGGAGATTCCTCAAAAGACTAGGAATAGACTTACCGTATGACCAGGAATCCCTCTCCTGGGCATATATCCAGAAGGAACCCTACTTCAGGATGACCTGTACCCCAGTGTCCATAGCAGCACTATTTACAATAGCCATGACATGGAGACAGCCTAAATGTCCATCAACGGGATGACTGGATAAAGAAGTGGTAGTATATTTATACAATGGAATACTACTCAGCCATAAAAACCAACAACATAATGCCATTTGCAGCAACATGGATGCTCCTGGAGAATGTCATTCTAAGTGAAGTAAGCAGAAAGAGAAAGAAAAATACCATATGAGATCGCTCATATGTGGAATCTGAAAAATAAAAAAGATAAAAACAAACAAACAAGCGTAAATACAAAACAGAAACAGACTCATAGACATAGAATACAAACTTGTGGTTGCCAAGGTGGTGGGAAGGGATATACTGGGATTTCAAAATTGTAGACTAGATAAACAAGATTATACCATATAGCACAGGGAAATATATACAAGATCTTATGGTAGCTCACAGAGGAAGAATGTGACAATGAATATATATATGTTCATGTATAACTGAAAAATTGTGCTCTACACTGGAATTTGACACAACATTGTAAAATGATTATAAATCAATAAAAAATGTTAAAAAGAAAGATTGGTTTCTTTCACTTAGTAGTATGTATTTGTTTCCTCTATGTTTTTTCATGGTTTGATATATCACTGATTTTTAACATTTAACAATATTCCTAGTTTTGGCAGTTATGAATAAAGCTGCTGTAGCTATCTATGTGCTGGCTTTTGTGTAGACATAAGTTTTCAACTCCTTTGGGTAGATACCAAGGAGCATGATTGCTAGATGGCATGGTAAGAGTATGTTTAGTTTTGTAAGAAACCACCAAACTCTTCCATAGTGGCTGTGCCATTTGACATTCCCACCATCAGTAAGTGAGAGTTCCTGTTGTTCCACATCCTCAAAAGTATTTGATGTTGTCAATGTTCTGGATTTTGGTCATTGTAATAAGTTTGGTAGCTCATTGTCATTTTAATTTGCATTTTCTTGATGATAAATGATATGGAGCATCTTTTCATATGCTTATTTGCCATCTGTATATCTTCTTTGATGAGGTGTCTGTTAAAGTCTTTGGCCCTTTTGAAAAAAATCAGGTTTTCTTATTGTTGAGATTTAAGAGTTCTTTCTGTATTTTAAATGAATTCTTTGTCAGATATGTCTTTGTAAATATTTTCTCCCAGTATATGAACTAACTTTTCATTCTCTTGGCAATGTCTTTTGCAGAGCAGAAATTTTACATTTCAATATTCCAGTTTATCAGTTGTTTCTTTCATAGGGTATAACTTGGTGTCATATGTAAAAGTCATCATCAAATCTAAGGTCATCTAAAGTTTCTCCTACGTTATCCTTTAGAAATTTTAGAGTTTTGCATTTTACATTTTGGTCTGTTACCCATTTTGAGTTAGTTTTTGTGAAGGATTTAAAGTCTATGTCTAGATTCCATTTTGCATGTGGCTCTCCAGTTATTCCAGCATCATTTATTGAAAAGGCTATCTTTTCTCCATTGTAATGCCTTTGCTCCTTTGTCAAGATTGATTGACTATTTTTAATATGGGTCTATTTCAGCTCTGTTCCATCCCATTGATCTATTTGCTTATTCTTTTACCAGTACCACAAATGTCTTTTTTTAAATTGAAGTATAGTTGATTTACAATGTTGTGTTAGTTTCAGGTGTACAGCATAGTGTTTCAGTATTTTTGTAGAATATACTCCATTGTAGGTTATTATAAGATAATGGGTATAATTCCCTGTGCTATACAGTAAATCCTTGTTGCTTATCTATTGTTTGTATAGTGATTTGTATTTATTAATCTCGTACCCCTAATTTGTCCCTCTTCCCTTCCCTCTCCCTTTTGGTAACCTGATTTGTTTTCTATATATGTGAGTCTGCTACAATGTCTTGATTACTGTAGCTTTATAGTAAGTCTTGAAGTCAAGTAGTCCCATTCTTCCAACTTTGTTCTTTTTCAGTATTGTGTTGGCTATTCTGGGTCTTTTGCCACTCCATATAAACTTTACGATCAGTTTATCAATTCCACAAGATAACTTGCTGGTATTTTCATTGGTATTGCATTGAATCTTTAGACCAAAATAGGAAGAACTGATACCTTGATAATATTGAGTTTTCTATCCATGAACATAGAATATTTCTTCATTGAATTTTTTATAGTTCTTGGATTTCTTTCATTAAAGTTTTGTAGTTTTCCTCATATATGTCTTACACATTTTTATTAGACTTATACTTAAGTATTTTATTTTTTTGAGTGCTAATGTAAATGGTATTATATTTTAAATTTCAAATTCTACTTGTTCACTGCTAAAGGAAAGTAATTGACTTTTGTATATTAACCTTGTGTCATGCAACCTGTATAATGTTGCTTGCTAGTTCTAGGTTTTTTGTGTATTCTCTCAGATATTTCACATAGACTATCATGTCATCTGCAAACAAAGACAAAAGTTTTATTTTTTCCTTCACAATTAGGATATCTCTTATTTTCCTTTCCTTGTTTTATTGCATTAGCTAGGAGTTTGATTTAATTTGCTCTTTTTTTAAAGTTTCCTAAAGTGGAATCTTAGATGATTGATTTTAGATCTTCTTTTCTAATATATGCATTTAAGGCTAAAAATTTCCCTCTAAGTACTGCTTTTGCTGCATCTAACACGTTTTGATATGTTGACAGTTTTCTAATTTCATTTAGGTCAAAATATTTAAAAATTTGTCTTGAGATTCCTTTTTTGACCCACGTGTTATTTAGAAGTGTGTTGTTTAATCTCCAAGTATTTGGGGATTTTCTAGCTATCTTTGTTATTGAATTTTCCCAATTTTTCATCTATTAACTTCCTCCAAGGGGTTCATCACTAAAAGAAATCTTTGAACTTTATGTGACCAAATAGATTAATGTTTTGCTTTATGATATCTGCATTTTGTGTCTTGTTAAGTTCATTCCTAACTTAAAGACAAAATATATATTTCTAAAATATTTCTGCTCCCTTTTATACTTTTCAAAGTTAGAACTTTAATACATCTAAATGTCACCTTTGTATATAGCTGGTATTACTTTTCCCATGACAGTTTTTACAACTTTATTGAATTATAATAGACACATACATGTTTAAATTACACCTATCTGTCTGTCCAGCATCTATCTATCTATCTATCTATCTATCTATCTATCTATCTATCTACCTATCATCTATATAAGCTTCCTTTCTTATTTCACCAGTCATGACAATCGACTTACCATGAATCTTGAAAGTTTCTTTGGGTCACTTTGTAATTCCTGTCTCCTACCCCTCCCCATTCCTCACCTTCTCAAACACTGATCTGTTTTGTTTCACTGTAGATTAGTTTGCATTTTCCAGAATTTTATATAAATGGAATGGTATATTTTACACCATCTTGAGTCTGGCCTCCTTAGTGTAATTCTTTTGTGATTCATCCATATTGTTGCATGCATTGCTAGTTCATTCCTTTTTATTGTGAAGTATCATTCCTTTATATGGTATCTTTTATATATTCCATTATATGTTTATCTATACACCTATTTGTTTATTTTTATCCATTCATGAACATATGGGTTGTTTCCCACTAGATTATTATAAATGAAGCTGCTATGAGCATCTGCATACATATTTTTATATGAACATGTGCTTCATTTGGAATAAATGCCTTATGTAAATGCCATCGAGTGGGATATTTGGATAATATGATAGGTATATGTTTAACTTTTTAAGAAACCCCCTAAATATTTTCCGAAGTGTTTGTGCCTGTTTACTTTCCCATGAACAGTATATGAGAGTTCTGTTAGTTCTGCATCCTGCCCAACAGTTGGTGTGTTCAGTCTCTTCAATTTTAACCATTTTAATAGGTGTGTACGGGTATCTCACTGTTATTGTAGTTTGCATTTCCTAATGACTAGTGATACCGAACACCTTTTCATGTGCTTGTCATCCAGATATTTTCTTTTGAGAAGAATATGTCCTAATATTTTGTCCCTTTATTTATTGAGTTGTGGTTTTCTTATTGAGTTTTGAGAGGTATTTATATACTCTGCATATGAAATATGATATGCAAATATTTTCTCAGGCTGTTTTCTCTTGCAGGTGTATTTTCTAGAGCAAGACTTTTTAATTTTGATGAATTCCAGTTCATCAATTTGTCTTTTATGGATTGTGATTTTGATACCATGTCTAAGAAATCTTTACCTAACTGAAGACAAAAAAGATTTTCTTTATAATTTTTCTAAAAATATTGCACTTTAAATGTTTACATTTAGATCTATGATTCAAGTTTAGTTGATTTTTATATATGGTGTGAGTTATGGATAGAAGTTTCTTTTTGGACATAATACTCCAGTTATTCCAGCAGCATTTGTTGAAAGGACTATCCTTCTCCACTGAATTGTCTTTGCATCTTTGTCGAAATTAATTGAATATATGTACATGAGTCTATTTCTGTCTCTCTATCCTGTTCACTGATCCCTTTGTTGATATTTAGTTAAATATCACACTACACTGTGATAAAGCTACTACTGTAACTTTATAATGTCTTAAATAAGGTAGTGTTTGTCCTCAAACTTTTTTCTTTTTCACAACTTTTTTTCACTATTCTAGTTCTTTTGCATTTCTGTATACATTTTAGAATCATCTTGCCAATTTTTACATTAAAAGCCTGTTGATGTTTTCTTTGGGATTATGATGAATCTATAGGTAGATTTGGAGAGAATTAACATCTTAACAATATTGAGTCTTCCAAACCATAAACAAGGTGTATATCTCCATTTATTTAGGTATTCTTTAATTTATCTCAACAGTGTTTTTCACTTTTTAGTGTACGTGTATTTCACGTCTTTTGTCAGATTCATCACTAAATATTTATTTTTGGTGCAATGTAAGTGGTATGTTTTAAATTTCAATAGCCACTTGTTCTTTGTTAGTATATAGAAAAAAAATTTTTGTATTTGACCTTTTATCCTTCAGCCTTGATAAGCTCACGTATTAATTTCAAATGCTTTTCTGTAAATGCTATTAGCTTTTCTACATAAGTGGCCAAGTCATCTACAAATAAAGACAGTTTTATTTTCCTTTCTAAGTCGCATGACTTTTTTTTTTTTTTTTCTTGCTTGATTGCACTGTCTGGAACCTCCAGTACAATGTTAAATAGAAGTGATAAGATCAGATGTCCTTGCCTTATTACTGATCTTAGGGGGAAAGCATTCTATCTTTCACCATTAAGTATGATGTTAGATGAAAGTTTTTCATAGAAGCCCTTTATCAGGTTGAGAAAGTTGTCTTTTATACCTAATTTGCTGTAAGTTTTTCTCTGAAATGGCTATTATATTCTGTCCAATGTTTTTCCTACATCTTTTGAGAATGAGTATATGGGGGTTTTTTTTGTTTATTTATGTGTTGAATTACTTTGATTTATATTTGAATGTTAAACCAAGCCAACATTCTTGCAATAAACCCCCATTTGCTCAGGTCCCTTTTTACATATTGCTATATGGATATTCTGGTTAACAGTTTTATTCCTTTAGTCATTTTGAATATGTCATTTCACTACCTCTAGCATTCATTATTTCTGATGAAAAGTCAAAATAAGTCATGAAACCAAGCAGCTTTGCTCTCAGAGAGAGCTTTGGTAGAACTACTGAGCCAACTGAGCTATGAGAGGCATGTAGGACCTGGACTGGGCAAGAATGCTACATACTCCCACTTGCTATTCTCATCCAAGATTTGGTATTTTTTCTTTCATAAACACTTCTCAATTTGTTTTATGCTTTTGTTGATTTACAGAGCTAAGAAATGGTTGTTTCCCACAGTTTTGTCCACTTTAGTTGATGTTTTTGTGAGGAAAATTTTTAAAGCTTTTAATCTACCCTATTGGAAATATTGCTTCCCTGTTGAATGATTATTTTTCTTCCTTGCAATGATGACAGGTAAGCCAATTGTCTGCCTCAGGATATGTAGGAGAGGTAAAAGAAAGGACAGACACTTAAAAACAAAACTCCTGTCTTCTACTAATGGTTCCAGCCTCAACTATTATTAGCCACTTCTCTCCCTGCCGTCCACCTCACCCCCACTTAGGACACAGTTAAATTCTATCATGCTACAGAATTCTCACAGGTGGTATTAATTTAACAGATTCATTAAACCACCTCTGGCATTTGGGGGTTTTGTTTTTTCATTCTGGAGTTTCTATGTTTGGTTCAGAGTAGGAAGCCAGCAATTGATGGTAGCTTACCATTCTATAAGGCATCTGATTCTTTCCTCTTTCCTTAGCAGTCATATTGCCTCAAGTCTAATACAAGCTTCATTATTATCTTCCTGAATGATTATACCTATATTCCACTCAATTTTCATGTTTTCTATTTCTGCTACTTCAATCTACATTAACTACTGCCAAGAAATTGCTCATGTTAAAATCCTTCTTTGCAGATGTCATTGTTGAGGAAAGTTTTGAATAGAGGAGACTTAAATTTTTGGTGGATTATTTTAGGTCCCTCACAATGTAGTGATCACTGCAGGAAAACTTATCCTGGCTAATTATTTCCCCTGTTTTGTTCTACAGACTATTAATACAATCATTTAATACTTTAATTTTCATATAAAGGAATAAAGGAACCAGGAGGAACTTTTATATTCTGTTTTATAAGTTGCTATATAGGATTTATATACCTTGTTTTCCAGATTTTTCAAAGGAATGGGATATACATGGCATCATGAAGTGGATGATTAGTAAGGCTGTAGATCAAAATATCTCTTTCAGAGCTTTTGCCAAACACTATTATGAGATTCCCTGAGGATAAATATATCCTAATTAGGAGGAAAGAGTTGCTCCTAACACCTTACCTGACAATGGTTTCTCCTTACTCTATTCACATTGACTTCTGCTTATTTCATAGAACACACTTTGTGCTTTCCAACCTAGGGAATTTGCAGATATTCCCTTGGCCTAGAATGCACTTCATCCTTCTTTATAGTACAGAGAGTTGACAGTGATACTCTTTCATTTGTCTTCAGTACAATGCAGTTAATGAATTATGACAAAAAAACAAAACTGCAGGCTAAAGATAATACTAATGATGCAAACATAACTGAAACGGAAAATGACAGTTTTCCTATGGCTAGTAGAACCTCTTCATCAGCCAATTATGTGATTAAAAAAAAGAAGATCTAATCAACTGTTATAAGTCAGCCAAAATATTTGAAACTGTCAACAAAATTTTAAAAGAAATGAATGTATATTCACTACTCTTTTAACGATAACCTTGTCTTAAACGTACGAATGTAAATGTCCTAAATGTATATTAGTTAATGTTAGTAGGAAGATAATCACATTTAGGAAGACATTTAAAAACTAAGCAAACAGAACCTAGACATAGTTCTATAGTTTTTTCATCTAAGTTGGAGTAATATGATATTTAATTTAGTAGTTTATGCTTCAAAAAACCAAAATAAGTTGTTTAAAATACTTAGATAAAATGGTGTCAATATTGGCCAAAAATAGAGATATTATAGTTAAATGATATAAATAACAAAACATTTTAACTGCAAATAACTCTATTAAAAGAATCAAAGATCTATTATGAACAACTTTTATTGGAAGATAGATGCTACTAAAAATGATTTTTAAATAGAAACAACTAGAAAATGTAATCAATAAAATACCTTTTATAGTAGTGTCACAGAATATAAAGTATTTGGAAAAGAATCCAAGAAAATGTGTTCATGACTTCTAAAGGAAACATTATTAAATAGTCTTAAGAAATAGTTTTAACATCCCAACTGTTAGGATTTATGAGTAGAAAGATATACTGTGCTTACATAGAAAAAGCATTGTATAGTAAACATATCATATTCCCCTAAAATTGAACTACATGTTCAGTGCAACTGAATAAAAATACCAAGAGACTTTGTTCTATGGAATTTGATAAGATAATTCTAAAATTTATAGCTAAAAATAATTAGTCAAAAAAATAAGGAAGGAGCACTTACCTTACCAGATTTCAGAACTTAATATGAAACTTTGGTAATTAAGACTGTGAGGTATTTGGTATGGATGAAGAACAGCAGAATAGGAAAGAGAACTTGGAAATAGATTCATGTATTTCATACAATTAAAATATATGACATAGGTAAAAAGAAAAGAGCTCTCACAGAATTTAATATAGCAATATTTTTATGAAATTAAAAACAACTAAAGTTACAAACTATTCCATATGTATGTCTATAGTACTTTTATGGAATACACACACAGACATACATACATACACATGGGCCAGCCATTGCTTTGCAAGGATTTGATATGCTTATATTTTGGTTACTCACAGCTAAGTAACACCAGCCCTAAATGACACAATTTAAATTTGTTGCCATGTTATATTAAGTATGAGTAATTGCATTAAGTACAAACTTTGCTGCTAGCTCCTCGTCCCACAAATCACTATGTAAATAAGATGCACATTATGATCAGTTATTAATCATGCCATATTTTTCAAAGTTTTGTGTTGATTGATCACTGCACATCTGTTACTCAGTTCATGCTCAGACAGCAAAATATGTAGTTGTGCCACCTCCTGTCTTTCAATGATAAACCCATGTGAAATATTATAAAAATGGATAATCAAAAAGGGAATTGGCCAAAAGAAGTGCGTATACAGCAAAGAAACAAAAGTGATAAAATTGGAAGTTAAATTGAATGTGATTAGAAGATTTGAAAAGGGTGACAGCAATGACAGGAAGGAAGACATTCTGCCAGGAAGGAAAAGCAAATAACAGGCATGTAACTTGGTAGAAACTGACTTAATATTTCACATAACAGAGAGGTTTCTCATATATTCCTACTCTTTAAAAAACTAGAAAAAAAGTAGTATACATGGTAGATATTTAGCTCAATAAATAGTTATTAATGCAAACATTGTAGACTATTGCAAAAATTGTTCTCACTGATATTATCTAATCAATTTACACTATCCTCTAGAGTTTCATTCAACTTTCTACAAATATTTATTAAGTTCTTCCTATGCCAGGCACCATTCTAGGAACCATGTTTTATGCTAAGATGAAAGCAACAAACAAACAAAAACCTTTGACCTCATGGAGATCATATTCTAGTGGGAATACACAAATAATAAATGATATAAATAAATAAATGGGATAGTATCCTGTAAGGTGGTAAGTGCCACAGGAAAACATATTCAAGAAGGAAAAAGAACAACAGTATTGAAGAATGGAGTGAATATTCATATATTATATGAAATTTCAAATATATGGTTAGGACTTAAATTACTGAAATGGTCTTTGAATGAAGGAGGTAAGAGAAAAAAGCTCATGTAGATAACCGGGGGAAGAGGATTCCAGGCAGAGCAAACAGCAACTACAGAGGCCCTGAGGCAGGAATATATGTGGCATATTCTAGGAAAAGCAAGGAGGCCAGTGTACCTAGGGCAGAGAAAATGGGGGAGGGGGAATAGATACCAATTAGGTTAGAAAAACAAAAGAGACTCAGATTGTTTAGGACTTTGCAGTTCATTGTAAGGACTTTGACATTTATTCTAAGTGAGATGGGAATTGTTGGGGAGGAAGAAAATTTCCTCTACCCTTTTAGGTTCTTCTGGCTGATCTAAGAACTAAACTGACATAAGACAGGTTAACAAGAGAAAATCAAACAAAAGTTTAATAACTTATATACATGAAAGAGACCCAGGAAGACTGAATAACTCACCAAAATGGCTGAAATCCTCAGCTTAAATACCATCTTCAGCTAAAGACAAAAGAGGCTATTGGGGGTAGTGGTTTAAGACTTCAAAGGGAGGAAGGCAACTCACATAGAGATGGAAAAGCAAATGTTTAGTCAACAAATCTTTGGTTAAACAAATGTCTGGGCCAGGCAGAGACAATGGGACACAGAGAGAATTTTAACAAGCAGACTTTCTAGGTTCTTCCCTGTCTACACAACTAGTTCTTAGTATAGTATCTATGGTGATAGCTCCCATTCTGGAACAGGTCCTCTGTCTACATTCTTCTAGGCAGTTAGGGGGAAGGTCAAAGGTTCTTTCTGAGTCTTTTGGGCCTTAAAAATAATCAGACTAGATTAATCCTCATACCAAAGAGACATTTTGGAGTAGCAAATTTTCCTCCCCTACAGAAGTCAATGGTCAGACATGAGCAAAAGAGTAATATCTGAATATTTTAACTCAATTGCTCTGGCTTCTATGCTAAGAACAAATGTGGTTGTGAAGGTGGGGGTGGGGTGGCAAAGTGGAAGCAGAGGAACAAGTTAATAGGCTATTGTTCAGAGGAGATGGAGAATGCAGTGGGTCCATTGCAAGGGAGTTCTGCATGAATTATTGGTATGCATTATGGAGAGAGTTACTGGTGCCATCTGATTAGCAGCAGCAAGGTAAATAGCCTGGATTCAAATCGTCAAAAATAGCAGCCAGGATTCTAAGCCAGTGAAGCTGATAGAAGGCAACTTTCAAGACAGTGGAAGCCAATACTGATTCCACAGAAGGAAGCACATTGATGTTGCTGAAATTTTTTTATCTAGCAGAAAAAGGAATGTCCTAAAGAAGGATAGTTAAACAATGAGTACCTGTGTTACTTAATTAGTAAGTATGGTACCCCACCCTGGGAGCTATCCATTGGAATCCCTCAGGGTCCAGACTTTTCTTCGTGGTGTGGAGCGATGAACTCACTAAAGATCTGGTTATTTTCTCAGACAACAGATGATGATTTTAATGAAAACAAAACACCAACAGCAAAAACAAAACAAGAAAAACTTGTATTACTTGTATGTTAATTTGAGAATATGCTACTTTTCCTAAGAAATTTATTTGTCTATAGAACATTATTAAGAAGATATGCTAATAGTGGAAAGTCTAAGCAACATAAGATCCTGGGGAAGGGACATATATGAATGGTATTGTCTCTTTCAAGGGTTGGGTCAAATAATCTGATTGGACATTTAACATCTTTAAAGAGAATGTTGCACAAATATTTGAAAAAAAAATACTAACCTACTATGTCCAATAATGGAAAACTATTATATGAAGATTGTCAGATATAAAGGCTCCAAACTACTTTCTTTTACTTAAATAAAATTTTAAATTTTTTCTAATTACAAAATGAGTCTATAATCCTTATAGAAAAATTAGAAAATACCCTATATTTTCTACACAGAAGCACATAGAAGGAAATTCCTTGTAATGTTGCAATCTAGACACAATTGATGTGTGCATTTTGGTGTTCAGCTTTCTTGTCTTTTTTTCTTTCCTGTGAATTCTCACAATATATGTATGTGCATGCATCCTAGTGTACTAATTTTGTATAAGTTACTAAACTAGAATCATACAATAAAAACTATTACATAAGATTTTTTCCCTTATCATATGACTATTTCCCTATGTGGTTGAATATTATTCTACAAAACAATTGTGGATACTATTCATTACCTTGGTATGCTTGACTTTATCATTTATGTAACTATTAACCAACTTTGAATCTCACATCATCACTCTATATCATCCCCTACCCTTTATTGTTTGTGTCATCTACAGAGTACTAGATCATCCCCCCAAGACACACCAATTTCTCAATGATTTTTTTTAATTTAAAATTTTTATTTTTTACTGATTCACAGTGTTGTGTTAGTTTCTGGTATACAGCAAAATGATTCAGTTATACATATACATATGCACATGTATTCTTTTTCAGATTCTTTTCCATTATAGTTCATTACAAGATATTGAATATAGCTCTCTGTGCTATACAGTAGGACCTTGTTTATCTGTTTTGTATATAGTAGTTTCTTATCTGCTAATCCCAAACTCCTAATTTATCCCTTCCCCTTACTTTCTCCTTTGGTAACCTTAAGTTTGTTTCTAAGTCTGTGAGTCTCTTTCTGTTTTGTAAACAAGTTCATTTGTGTCCTTTTTTAGATTCTACATATTCATGATGCTATATATTTCTCTTTCTCTGTCTGAGTTACTTCACTTAGTACCATAATCTTTAGGTCCATCCATGTTGCTGCAAATAGCATTATGACTAATATTCCATTGTGTATATATATATATGTGTGTGTGTGTATATCTCACATCTTCTTTATTCAATCATCTGTCCATAGACACTTAGTTGCTTGCATGTCTTGGCTATTGTAAATAGAGCTGCTATGAATATTGGGGGTGCAAGTATCTTTTCAAATTAGAGTTTTTTCCAGATATATACCCAGGAATGGGCTTTTTGGAACATACGATAAGCCACTTTTTAGTTTTTTAAGTTGTCTCCGTACTGTTTTCCATAGTGGCTGCACCAATTTACATTTCCACCAACAGTGTGGGAGGGCTCCTTTTTCTCTACAACCTCTCCAGTGTTCATTATTTGTAGACTTTTTAATGATGGCCATTCTGATTGGTGTGAAGTAATAACTCATTGTAGTTTTGATTTTCATTTCTCTAATAATTAGCAATGTTCAGCATCTTTTCATGTGCCTATTGGCCATCTGGCTGTATTCTTTGGAGAATGTCTATTTAGGTCTGCCCATTTTTTTATTGGGTTTTTTTTTTTTTTTTTTTTTTTTTTTTGGTCATTGAGTGGTATGAGCTGTTGTATATTTCAGAAATTAATCCCTTGTCAGTTGCATCATTTGCAAATATTTTCTCCCATTTCAAAGGTTGACTTCTCATTTTGTTTATGGCAAAAGCTTGTAAGTTTGATTATGTCCCATTTGTTTAATTTTGCTTTTATTTATTTTAGCTTGGGAGACCGACCTAAGAAAATATTGCTATGATTTATGTCAGAGAATGTTTTGCCTATGTTCTCTCCTAAGAATTTATGATATCATGTCTTATATTTGTCTTTAAGCCATTTTGAGTTTATTTTTGTATATGGTGTGAGGGAGTGTTCTGACTTCACTGATTTACACGTGGCTGTCCAGCTTTCCCAACACCACTTGCCAAAGAGACTATCTTATACATTCTTGCCTCCTTTGTCAAAGATTAATTGACTGTAGGTGTGTGAGTTTGTTTCTGGGTTCTCTATTCTTTTCCATTGATTCATATGTCTGTTTTTGTGCCAATATGGTGCTGTTTTGATTACTGTAGATTTGTAGTAGTGTCTGAGATCTGGGAAATTTATGCCTCCAGCTTTGTTCTTTTTTCTCAGGATTGCTTTGGCAATTCTGGGTCTTTTATGCTTCCATGTAAGTTTTAGGATTGTTTGATCTGGCTCTGTGAAAAGTATCATGAGTAATTTGATAGAGATCACATTAAATCTGTAGATTGCTTTGGGTAGTATGGCCATTTTAACAATATTCTTCCATACCAAGAGTGTGGGATACATTTCCATTTCTTTGACTCATCTTCAATTTTCTTTATCAATGGTTTAGAATTTTCAGTGTAAAGGCTTTCACCTCCTTGGTCAGGTTTATTCTCAAGTATTTTATTTTTATTGATGTGATTTTAAAAGAGGTTTTTTTAAAACTTCCATTTCTGATATTTCATTATTAGTATAAAGAAATACAACATATATCTGTATGTTAATCTTGTATCCTGCTACCTTGCCGAATTTGTTTATCAGTTCTAGTAATTTTTGTGTGGAGTCTTTAGGGTTATATATATAATCATGCCATCTGCATATAATGATAATTTTCTCTCTCCCTTTCCAACTTGATACCTTTAATTTATTTTTCTTGTCTGATTGCTGTGCCTAGGATTTCCAATTATGTGTTGAATAGAAGTGGCAAGAGTGAGCATTCTTTCCTTGTTCTGTATTTCAGCAGGAATGCTTTCAGCTTTTCACCTTTATTATGTTGGCTGTGGGTTTGTCATAAATAGCTTTTCTTTAATGTTGAGATATGTTCCCTCTGTACTCACCTTGGTAAGAGTTTTTATCATGAATGGATGTGTATGTAATATCCTCTCCTTGTATTGATCATTTTACCATTATATAATGTCCTTCTTTATCATTCTTTATGACCTTTGTTTTAAAGTCTATTTTTATTTTGTCTGATATGAGTATTGCTACTCCTGGTTTCTTGTCATTTCCATTTGCATGAAATATCTTTTTCCATCCCCTCACTTTCAATTTTTGTGTTTTTGACCTAAAGTGAGTGTCTTATAGGCAGCATATTGTAGGCTCTTGTTTTCTTATACAATCTGCCACTCTGTGTCTTTTGATCAGAGCATTTAGTACATTGACATTTAGAGTAATTATTGATAGATATGTATTTATTGCCATTTTAAACCTTGTTTTCTAGTTCATTTTGTATTTCTTCTTTGTTCCTTCCTTTTGGTTTTTGTTTTTCCTTTTGTGGTTTAATGGCTTCTTTTGTATTATGCTTGAGTTCTCTTCTTTTTGGTTTTTGTGAATATACTGTATGTTTTTCATTTGTAGTTACCCTGGTTTTCAAGTATGTTAACACATTACCATAGCTACTTGCTTTAGACTGGTAGTCATATAGGTTCAAACACATTCTAAATAAAACCCCCAACATTTTCTTAATCCTGTCCCCTAAATTATATGATTTTTATGTCCTCTTTTACATCTTCATATTTATCCTTTTGCTGTTCATGGAATTATATTGTTTTCCCAATTTTTTTTTTTTGATTTTTAAAAAAACTATGTATTGGCTTATTTAAGTGATTTACTTTCCAATTGTGATTTTTCTCTTTCCTATGGATTTTTCTTCTTTCCTATTTAGAGAGTATTCTTTTAGTTTTTGCTCGTCTGAGAAATTCTTTACCTTTCCTTCTATTCTGAATGATGATATTGCTGGGTAGAGTATCCTAGGTTGCAGAATTTTCCCTTTCAGGACTTTGAATATGTCTTGCCACTACCTTCTGGCCTGCAATGTTTCTGTAGATAAATAAGCTAATAGCTTTATGAAGGTTCTCTTGTAACTAACTCTTTGTTTTTTTGTTTCTTTGTTTTTTTGCTATTTTTAGAATCCTCTCTTTATCTTTAACTTTTGTCATTTTAATTATAATATATCTTGCTGTAAGTATGTTTGGGTTCATCTTGTTTGAGATCTGTGCTTCCTGTACTTGGCTATCTGTTTCCTTTAGGTTTTTGGAAGTTTTCAGCCATAATTTCTTCAAATACATTTTGATCCCCTTTTCTCTTTCCTCTCCTCCTGAGATCCCTATTATGCATATATTGGCTCACTTGGTATTATCCCATAGGTCTCGTATATTGCTTTCATTTTTGTCTTTCTGTCTGTTGTTCTGATTGGGTAATTTCCATTCTGTCTTTCAGATCACTTACTTGTTCTTCTGCATAATTTAGTTTGCTATTTATTGCCTTTAGCTCAGCTCTCATATCAGCAAATGAGTTTTCTAATTTTGATTGTATACTGCTTATAATTTTCTAGTTCATTGTTACAGTGATCTGCATTTCTATAGGTAGCCTTTCTTAATTCCTTCAGTATTTTTATTACCTTCTTTTTGAATTCAGGATCTGATAGACTGGAGGGGTCTGTTTCATTGTTCTTTTAGGGGATTTCTCTTGTTCTTTTAATTGGGAGTATTTCCTCTGCTTCTTCATTTTACTTATATTTCTGACAGTGAATTTAGGAGAAACAGTTATATAGTGTGATCTTAAAGGCAGTTTTTATGTGGGAGCATACCTCTGTAGCCTGAATGAGTCCAATATTTCTGTTGCAATGGCTGTTTTTAGTATGGATGCCCGCCACATCTTTCCTCACTGGATATTGAGTGGGGCCTTCTCTTTGCTCTGTGGTTGTCACAGCTCTGTCAGGGGTAGGGTCTGCTCCCCAGTTGGAGCAGAAGCCCCCAGATCCAGTTCTGAGCTTTGGTGTGAGGTAGGTGGGACTGGAGAATGTCCACTGGGAGAGGAGTCACTGAGTATTCCTCTGCAGGAACTTTCTACCAGGAAGTGCAATCTTTAGTGTTGCCTGTCACCCATTGTGTGCACTCACAAAGTACACTGTTGGCACTGCCCTTGGCCCCACCTCAGCCATGGGAATGCAGGCAATCAATCTGGATGTCCCTCAGGGGCTATGCTCACAAAGGCACCATTGCAGATTTGATGGCACAGATCTGCCAAAGTCAGACAATGGGACCACTGTAGTTGTGCACCTAGACCTGCTGTGGGAGCTACAGAATCGGCTCAGACCCCAGCCTAACCGCCATGTTTGCACACCTGCAAAACCTGCAACTGCTAATGCCAGATTCACCCCAGCCATGATAGCACCAAGTAGTCTGCTTAGATACCCCACAGGCATTGAGCTTACAAAGCAGGTGGCAGCATAAATCTGCTGAAGTCACCGAAGCACCAGGACATGGCTCAGATTTCATCCCTGCCTCTGTGTATGGGCAACCTGCTGGCACTTGAAAACTCCCAGAGCTCATAGAGGAGGAGCTGTGACCACCGTGAGAATGCTGAGAATGAGGCTGCTATGGTGGAACCCCACCCCACCCTTCACCATGTTAATAATGGGGCTTCTATGGTGGATCCAGGCTGTCCTATGTACATCCGAAGTTGCAGCCCAGACCACACTCTTGTCTCTTTGGGCTGCCTCCACACAGTCAACCCCAGTCCTCTCTCCAGGTCTGTCCACTGAAGCCAAAGTTTCAGCACCCATGACCCCTATGTACCAGCAGATGCATGTCTCGGGCTGGGGAGTGCAGTTTGGTGGCCAGGATCTGTGTTGATCTGTGTTGATCTCTCTGTGTTCTACTTGCCACAAATTGGCTCCTGCACTCTCCTCTGAGCCTCTGAAGCTTCATATCTGTCCTGGCTGATCTCCCAGCCAGTCAAGGGGGTTCCCAGGGTGAGGGAACTTTTCCTCTTTCACAGCTCCCTCCCAGGGGTACAAATCCCATCCCAATTCCTTTTTATTTTCTTTCATCCTACTCGATTATGTGGTGGTCTTTCTTGTAGTTTTGGCTTTATGAGATCTGCCAGTGTTCAGTAGGTATTCTATGAGAATTGTTCCACATATAGATGTATTTTTTATGTACTTGTGGGAGGAAGTGAGCTCCATGTCCTTCTAGTGTGCCATCGATCTCTCTCCCAGTCCCTCAATGATTTTAGAACCAGCCTTACTCTCATTAACTTCAATACTATTCTTTTTTTTTTAATTTTGGTAAATTCAATATACAAGAAAATGTTCTTTCCATCAAATTTATTCACTATCAGACATTCACTGCCATGATCATTTCATAGACTTATTATCAAAAATTGCAGTGTCCCTATAACTTCAATTTAATGAATTCCATGCTCTGACCACCATATCTTATACTTGCAGTTTCTTTTATCCTTACTCCAGCAAGCCTTTGACATTTCAGAACCTGAACTCCCTTATCATCTTGATTTTTTTCTTTCCACATATTACCCAGATTAAATTCAATATTCTCTTATTAAAAACACTCCTTTTAATACAATTTAAACATTTTTGTTTAGAAAAATCAGTGGTCAAGCAAAATCCAAGTTGCTACTTATTCCATGCTTATACTTTTGCCACTGAACATGGCTGAAAAAAATGCAACAGTTTGTCCACATATCTCGACTGGACTTTTAAGGCCATCCAGCAATCATACTATACTTTCCCAGTCCAGTGGCCCTCAAACATTCTGGTGTCAGAAATCCCTTTATATTCTAAAAACTTAAAGAGCCCAAAGATGTTTTGATTATGTGGATTATGTCTATTAATATTTAAATATTACAAATTAAAAACAAATATTTAGCATATTTATTTATTTGATAACATTGAATAATAACATAAATAAAACGTTTCTGTTAAAAATGACTACATTTTAAAACAAAAAAACTTTAGTAGGAAAGGGGCTTTGTTTTACATTTTTGTAACCTCTATAAGGTCTACCCATAGAAGACAGTGGGATTTAACGTCTTTTTCTACTTTTCAACATACTGTGATTTTTTTTTTTTTTTTTTGGTTGTGATTGTTAAACTATAATGAAGGAGATCTGTCCTTACACAAATATGTAGTTGGAAAAGGAAAGGGAACTTTAATTGCCTTTTCAGATAATTATGGATATTCTTATTTGATATTATACTAAAACTCAACAAGTGATAATTTGTTAAAGATAGTTGCAGTGTTAAATCAGATTCCATACCAGTTAGTTTTTTATGCTATGTTACATTAAAATCTGTTGTCCCATCTTATACTTTGAATAGGTCATTTACTCATGCATAATGTTATGACATCGTTTATAAATATTGGTTCATTGACTTATGCAGATCTTTCAAATGTTGACACATTTCATTATGGATCATTAAAAAGTAACAGTTAATACTATCATGGAACTTATACTCAGAAGCTGTCAAGCTCACTGTGGTAGACTGAATTTCCCCAAATTGTAATTTACCCTTAAACTTTCCAATTTTATCATGGGCAACAAACTCTACGTTGTTTTCCTTGAGATAACCATGTTCACTTTTCCCTCCTAAGATTATTGTGGAAGCACATATTGAGATTAGGTTTTCATTAGCCTGGGTCTCAGGATGACCATGATGAACAGAGCTCCCTTGCCAACTCTCAATGGATAAGAAGTGTGAGATAGAATCAAGCCATTAAAAACATTGTGGTAAAAATACTCATAACATAAAATTCACCATTAATGACATCTAGTACATTTGCACTGTTGTGCAACCATCACCAATCTCTAGTTGCAAAATGTTTTCGTTACCCCAAAGGAGACCCTACGTCCATTAAGCATTCCCCATTGTCCCTAGTCTCGAGGCCTTGGAAATCACTGATCTGCTTTCTGTTTCTAGGGATTTGCTTATCTGGATAGTTCATATAAATTGAATCATATAATAAGTGATGTTTTATGTCTGTCTTATTTCACTTAGCATAATGTTTTTGAGGCCCATCCATACTTTAGCACATATCAGTACTCCAGTCTTTTATGATTGAATAATATTCAATTCATGTATATATCACATTTATTCATTCATGAGGTGATGAACATTTGAGTTATTTCTACCTTTTAGCTATTGTTAATACTACTGTTATGAACATTTGTGTATGAGTATTTGTTTGAACACCTGTTTTCAATTCTGTTGGGTATATTCAGGAGTGGAATTGCTGTGTTATATGGTACTTGTATATTTAACTTTTTAAGAAACAACCAAACTTTTTTCTACAATACTGTATCATTTTTACATTCCCACAGGAAATGTATGACTGTTCCAATTTCTCTACATCCTCACCAACACTAGTTACTTTTTATTTTTATTATTACAGCCAACCCATTGGATATCAAGTAGGATCTCCTTGTGGTTTTGATTTGCATTTCCCCAGTGGCTAATTATGTTGAGCATCTTTTCAAGTGCTTACTGGCCATCTGTTTATCTTCTTTGGAGAAATAATCCTTTGCCTATTTTTTAGACAGATTGTGGGGGGTTTCTTGTTTTTTTTCTTTTTTGTTGTTGTTACTTTTTGTGTGGGTTTTCTCTATTGTGTTGTTGTTCTTTATAATAGCCTGAATATTAAACCCTTTTGAGATACGTAATTTTAAAATATTCTTCCTATTATATAGGTTGCCTTTTCACTTTCTTGAGAATGTCCTTTGATGCACAAACATTTTAAAATTTTGTTGAAGCCCAATTTATTTATTTTTTGTTGCTCATGCTTTTGTTGTCATATTTAAGAATTAATTGTCAAATATAAGTAAATGGAGATTTATTCCTATGTTTTCTTCCGAATTTTATAGTTTCACCTCTCATATTTAGGTCTTTGTTCTATTTTGAGTTAATTTTTGTGTATAGTGTGAGACAAGTAACCAACTTTATTTTCTATAGCTCATTATAGGGAGTATCGCCATCTTAACAATATTAAATTTTCTAATCCATTACCTTTGGATTTCTTTCCATTTATTTAGGTCTTTTTGTTTTCTTTCAGCAATGTTTTATAATTTTTAGTGTATAGGTCTTGCACATCCTTAGTTAAATTTATTCCTACATGTTTTATTCTCTATGATGGCATTGTGATTTGAATTTTTTCTTAATTTCTGTTTTGGATAGTGTTCATTGCTAGTGTATGGAAATACAACTTATTCTCACATGTTGATCTTGTACCTGGAAACTTTGCTGAATTTGATTAGTAGATCTAACAGGTTTTTTGTGGATTATTTAGGATTTCCCATGGATAGGATCATGTTATCTGTGAATACAGTTTTATTTCTTCCTTTCCAATATGAATGATATTATTTCCTTTTCTTGCCTAATTTCTCTGGCTAGAATTTCTAATACAATATTGAATAGCCTCACTCTGGGGCATATACAGAGAAAATCTAACTTGAAAAGATACATGCCCCCTAATGTTCATAGCAGCAATTTTTACAATAGCCAAGACATTGGAAGCAACCTAAATGTCCACTGACAGATGACTGGATAAAGAAGTTGTGAGACATACACACAATGGAATACTACTCAGCCATAAAAAGGAATGAAATAATGTCATTTGCAGCAACATGGATGAACCTAGAGACAATCATATTAAGTGAAGTAAGTCAGAGAAAGACAAATGCCATATAATATCACTTATATGTGGAATATTAAAAAAATGCAAACTTATTTACAAAATAGAGACTCACAGACATAAAAAACAAACTTATGGTTACCAAGGGAGGAAAAGGGGGATAGAGGAATAAACTGGGAGTTAACTGCTATGTACAGAATAGATAAACAACAAAGGCCTACTATATGGCATAGGGAACTGTATTCAATGGCTTGTAGTAAGCTGTAGTAAGAATATGAAAAAGAATATGTAGATATAGATATATATATCTGTATAACTGAATCACTATGCTGTACACCAGGAATTAATACAACATTGTAAATCAACTACACTTCAATTAAAAAATGGGAAAAAATATTGAATAGCAATGGTGAAACTGAGCACCCTTGTCTTGTACTGATCTTAGGGGGAAACCTTTTGTTCTTTCACCATTGAAATCATCTGTGGGTTTTCCATAAATGTCCTTTATCATTTAAGGAAGTTCCTTCTAGTCCTAGTTTACTCAGTGTTTTATCATGAAAGAGTGATGAATGTTATTGACTGCTTTTTCTGTATCAATTAAGATGGTCATGTGGTTTTTTTCCCCTTCATTTAACTAATGTGGTGTATTACATTGCTTGATTTTCATATGTTGAATCACTCTGCATTTCTGGGGTAAATCTGACTTGGTCATCACGTACAATCCTTTTAATGTGCTCCAGGATTTGGAATACTATTATTATTTGAGGCTTTTTGCCTTTATATTGATAAGGAATAATGGCCTATAGTTTTCATTTCTTGTGATGTCTTTGTATTATTTTTTTCTATTTCTTCTTGAGTTAGTTGGTAGTTTGCCTTTAGGAATTTGTGCATTTCATCTAGATTATCTCATTTTTTGGTGTACAATTGTGTATAATATTCTCTGATAATAATTTTTATTTCTATAAAATTAGTATTAATATCCCTGTTTACATTTCTGACTTTGCTTGTTTGCATTTTCTCTTTTGTTCTTAGTAGGTGTAGTGAAAGTTTTTTTTTTTTATCTTTCTAAAGAGTTAACTTCTGGTTTCATTGTTTCTCTATTATTTTCATATTCTCTATTTCATTTATCTCCACTCTACTCTTTATTATTTCCTTCTTTCTGTTAGCTCTTCATTTTGTTTGTTCCATTTGTTTTTATTAACATTTTTTTTGATTTATAATCATTTTACAATGTTGTGTCAAATTCCAGTGTTCAGCACAATTTTTCAGTCATACATGGACATATACACACTCATTGTCACATTTTTTTCTCTGTGAGCTACCATAACATTTTGTGTATATTTCCCTGTGCTATACAGTATAATCTTGTTTATCTATTCTACAATTTTGAAATCCCAGTCTATCCCTTCCTACCCTCTGCCCCCCTGGCAACCACAAGTCTGTATTCTCTGTCTATGAATCTATTTCTGTCCTGTATTTATGCTTTGTTTTTGCTCGTTTCTTTCTTTGTTCGTTTTTGTTTTTGTTTTTTAGATTCCACATATGAGCGATCTCATATGGTGTTTTTCTTTCTCTTTCTGGCTTACTTCACTTAGAATCACATTCTCCAGGAGCATCCATGTTGCTGCAAATGGCATTATGTTGTCAGTTTTTATGGCTGAGTAGTATTCCATTGTATAAATATACCACATCTTCTTTATCCAGTCACCTGTTGATGGACATTTAGGCTGTTTCCATGTTTTGGCTATTGTAAATAGTGCTGCTATGAACATTGTTTGTTCCATTTGTAGTCTTTAAAAGCACACAGTTAGGTTGTTGATATGATATTTTTCTGCTTTATTAATGCAGGCATTTACCACTATAAATATTCTTCTGAACCCTTGCACACAGGGGTAATACTAAATCTTAGTTGAGAGGAGTGAGGTACCCCTGCAGCCCTGAGGGTTTAGAGCTATTTGGAGACCTATAATATTCAAGAATATTCACCCAAATTTCTCCATCCCAGTGTGTCAGGGTCCATTCCCACATAGGACTCTGACCTTAGCATAAGAGAGTTCCCTCAACTAAACAATCTTCTTTGAAGCTTTGCAAACATAATTATTAGATTCTAAACTTACTCCTTAGTTCTTCCTGCTTTCTCAATTTGGAGGTAATTGACTCTTTGTAGGCTACCAAAGAAGTCTATTGGTTCTCACACTTAGTTTTTAAGTATTGTTAACTACCCTCATTTTCTCATCATCCCTCTGCATAGTATCAATGTATTTTAGCAATGACCAATAAATTCCATTGTCCTTGAATTCATTGATCCACTTATCTTTTTCAAATACCTGAGTTATTGACCTAATCTGCATCTTCTCCTTCATGATGGTATTCCCACTGTTGGGAATGTTTAGCAGTCGGACCACAATCATTTTTCAGGGATTATTTACATCGACATACCATTCAGGATATGATCTTCCTTCCCATCCAAGTGGTGACTGAAAAGTCCCCAAATTCCTCCCAATTGCCTGCTGTCTTGCATCATTTTTGGCACCTAATATATTAACTGAATCTTCTGGAAAGCAGACACCAAGATGAAGTTAGTAGTGCAACATATTTATTGAGGGGTGGTATATCCTGTGAAAAAGATAGTGGAGAAGGAACAGGAGAGTGAAGAAGAAATTTTCCCACCACAGTACAGATCTAACACCAATGAAAAGAGAGAGGAAAGGAAGAATAGCATAGGAAGAGTCTCATACTTGCTTTATCTCTGAGAAAGTGTTGCCAGCCCAGTGGTGAGATCTGCTTTAAAGATTTTTCCATATAACAGTCTAATACTGGCCAAAGTCTGGAACCCTTTCTCCACCTCTTTGTTTAGTCAATGGCTGGATACTTCTTCATGTGTATGGCTCCAGATCAAAACCTTGGGCAGATATTGGAAATTGTCAGCTCACTGCACTCCTTGTGACTGATATCCTTTTAAAAGGAGAGCTGAGAGGTTTCATCTCTATGGCTGGCAGAATGACTTTGACAAATGAAGATCATAGGCCGGTTATTTTGTAGAATGTGCCCCAGTTGAGACTTCACTAATGTTTCTTAATGATTCAACTCAGCATATGCATTTTTGGCAGGAATATCACAGAAGTAATGTTGAGTCCTCACTGCATCCTATGAGATGATGGATAATTTCAATTCGTCCCATTACTGATGTGCATTTTGATCCTTTGATTAAGATGATGTCTGCCAAGCTGTTCCACTCTAAAATTACTGTGTCTCATTGGAATTAATACTCATTTTATGGGGAAGTACTTTGAAATTATGTACACATCCTACTTACCATCCAAATTTTAATTTAGTCATTTATATCTAAATGAACTCAGTTTCCTATTTTATTCCATCACTGTCCCTATTTATTTTGATATTCAAATTGTCCTCAATTTGGCCATTGGGGATCCATTCAATCTAATTTCCATGTCCTTTTGACATAAACCCATTATTCTTTGAGCACTTTTTTACTTTGTGGCGCAAGAAGATGTACCAGGTCCATTTTATACCTTCTCTAGCCATGGAATCAGCTGGTTCTTTAAGAAGCCTTGAATTCTTTTGGTAAAAAATACATAGAGAAGATCTGGGAACTAGGTGTGCTCACTGCTATTAGGTGTTGCTGATCCCATGCTCTTTCAGTGTTCAGAGCTGTGGAATATATGAACATATATACATGGAATATATCCAAAAAACATATGCTTTATATGTATGTATCTATATGTAGAACTCTAATTTCAAGTTGGTACCTCATGAATGCCCTCCTCATCTCACTTGGACTCTCACACTCAATGCCAAGTCACTCCTCAATAGAGATATCCTCTTCATTTCATTCAGGATTTGATGCCCGGCACTGGTCCATCATGGGCACCCCCAATTCAAACTACCATCTATGCCTATCTTGCTCTGCCCACCTAGTAGCTTTAGGACTGAACTGTTAATGCAGAGGAAGAGAAGAAAGTGTAGGGAGAGGAAGGGAAAGGAACAGAAGGAAAAGGAGGGAAAGGAAGGGAGAGAAAGAGAAAGAAGAGGGCTCTCATTATTATTCAATGAGTTAGTAATTGAAATGTTGACTTACCCTTTGATCCAAAAATATTTATTCATTTTATTGAGTGAATTGTTTGTGTTTTAGGCTTGGATTCAGTTTATAGTGTTATTTGTAGGTGGCAGGATACTATAATTTCTGCTTTTTGAAATTTATGATCAACATATAAATGTCCTTTATGTACTTGAAAAGAGTGTTTATTTTCTTAGGCAAACATTTTACAAACATAATGTAAATAATTATGTTTTTAATAGCTCTATATTTTTAATTCTTAATGTTGTATTTTAACTTTAAACTGTGTATTTAAATCATCCTTTATTATTGTTTTGCCAGTTCATCTTTGGATTTTTTTTAAACAGTGTTTTAATATATGTATTTTGATCCCTCATTAACAGATAATGGCCCTCTGTCTTATTTAATGCTTCTTATGGTAAACTCTACTTTCTATCACATTAATATTATGATGCCCTGGTTCTGCTTTGTTTAGTTGGAAATTTTAACCTTTCTGAATCGCTTTCTTTTAGGGGTTTGTGTGTGTGTGTGTGTGTGTGTGTGTGTGTGTGTGTTTGTGTGTAGTACATATTTTTCAAATCCCTACTTGCGTCTCTCTATTTTAATAGGGAGGTTCTACTGTTTACAATCACTGTCACAAATTATATTTTAAAATTTACATTTAGCCATTTTTTTTACTTTAGTTAAATATATTTTCTGCTCTTTTGTTTTCTCTCAGTATCATGATGAAGGATTTGTTGTCCTCATTGCATGTTTAATTTTGTAAAAGACGTATATTCTGCTTTAATTGAGCATAGGGTGTTTGAGTTCAGTTGTTTGTTCTTTTAAAAGAAATATAAGTTCAAGTAAGTTTTCAAAACCTTAATTATCAACATCAAAAATAAAACAGTACCTATACACTCCTATCTCATAGGAGAGGAAAATTAACATTTATTTTACTTCTTTTCCTACTTTTCATCTATTATCATTAAATTATTTTTACAGTGTCTCTCAAGAATTTTGGTCATGAGAATTTAGTTTACTAATTATACTTACAGCTATTGTTTGGACACAATTCTTGAGCTTTGCATTTTTCTTACTACCAGTTTTCATAATGATTATTTTTTGTTCCCAGGTTTATTGTGATATAATTGACATATAACATTATATAACTTTAAGGTGTACACCGAGATTATTTGATACATGTATATATTACAAAATGTTTACCACAATAAGATTAATCATCCTTCACCTGACATAATTACTGAGTATTGTGTTGTTATGGTGAGAACTTTAAAGCTCTACTTTCAACTTTCAAAGATACAGTGCATTAATGTTAACTATATTCACCATACTGTGCATTAAATTCCTGGAATTTATTCATCTTATAATTCAAAGTTTGTACCACTTGACCAAAATCTCCTTATTCCCTTACCCTTTAGCCCCTGGCAACTACTATTCTACTTTCTGTTTCCATTAATTCCATGTTTTTAGATTCCACATATAACTAAGATCATACATATGTATCTTTCTCTGTCTGATGTGTTTCACTTAGTATAATGTCCTCAGGGTCCATCTATGTTTGTCACAAAACAGAATTTCCTTCTTTTTTGTAGGTGAGTAATAATCCATTGCACATAATACCACCTTTTCTTTATTCATCTTTCAATGGGCACTTGAGTTGTTTCCTTGTTTTGGCTATTATGAATAATGCTGCAATGAACATGGGAGTGCAGATACTTCTTCAACATAGTAATTTCACCTTCTTTTGATATATACCCAGAAATGTGATGGCTGCATTATATGATAGTTCTATTTTTATTCTTTGAGGAACCTCTGTACTGTTTTCCATAGTGGCTGCACCAATTTACATTCCCACCAATAGTACACCAGGGTCCCCTTTTCTCCACATCCTTGCCAGCATTTATTTCTTGTCATTTTTATAATAGCCAATCTAGCAGGCATGAAGTGATATCTCATTGTGGTTTGATTTACATTTCCATGATGATTTAGTGAGTAATATCGGACACCATTTCATGTAGTTGTTGGCCATTTAAATGTCTTTAAAATAATGTCTATTCACTTCCTCTGCCCATTTTTTAGTCAGTTTTTTTTTTTTTTTTTTTTTTTTTACTATTGAGTTCTATATGTTCCTTATATATTTTGGACATTAACCATTTATCTGATATGTGGCTTGCAAATATAGTCTCCCATTCTGTAGGTTGCCTTTTTATTTTGTCAATTGTTTCTTTTACTGCGCAGAAGTAGTTTAGTTTTATGTAGTCCCATTTGTTGATTTTTGGTTTGGTTGTTTCTGCTTTTGGTGTCGTACTCAAAAAATCATTGCCAAGACCAAGGTCAAGGTGCTTTTCTTTTCAATTTAATTTTTACTTTTTTAATATTTGTTTATTGAAGTACAGTTTACAATGTTGTGTGAGTTTCTGGTGTACAACATAATGTTTCAGTTATACATATACATACATATATTCTTTTTCATATTCTTTTTCATTATAGGTTACTACAAGATATTGAATATAGTTCCCTGTGCTATACAGAAGAAACTTGTTGTTTCCAAGGAGTTTTTTCCCTATTTTCTTCTAGGAGGTTTATGATTACAGGCCTCATGTTTAAATCCTTAATCTGAATTAATTTTTGTAAGTGGCATAAGATAGGGATCCAATTGCATTCTTTTGCATGTGGATATCCAGTTTTCCCAATGCCATTTATTAAAGAGACTGTTCTTTTCTGTGAATTTTCTTGGGTCCCTTGTCAAATATTAGTTGAACATATATGCAAGGGTTTATTTCTAGGCTCTCAATTCTGTTCACTGCTCTATGTCTATTTTTATGCCAATATCATATTGTTTTGATTACTACAGCTTTGTAATATACTTTGCAACCAGGAAGTGTGATGCCTCCAGCTTTGTTCTTTCACAAGATTGTTTTGACTGTTTGGGGTCTTTTGTGGTCTTAAAATAAGAATTTTAGGATTGTTTTTTCAACTTCTTTACAAAATACCATTGGAATTTTGATGGGGATTGGATTGAATCTATAGATGGCTTTGGAAACGATGGACATTTTAACAGTATTAACTCTTCTGATCCACAAACACTGGATAGCTTTCCATTTATTTGTGCATTCTTCAATTTATATTTTCAATGTCTTATAGTTTTTGGTGTATAGATCTTTCACTTCCTTGGTTAAATTTACTCCTAAATTTTTTATTGTTTTTGATGCTATTGTAAATTGAGTTGATTTTTTATTTCAAGATTATTCACTGCTAGTGTATAGAAATGCAACTGATTTTTGTGTTTTGATTTTGAATCTTGCCACCTTACTGGATTAGTTTATTAGGTCTAAGAGTTTTTTTGGTGGAGTCTTTAGGATTTTCTATATACAAGATGAATTCATCAGTAGAGGCAATTTTATTTCTTCCTTTCCAATTCAGTTGCTTTTTATTTCTTTTTCTTTTTTTTTTTTTTGCCTAATTTCTCTGGCTTGGACTTTCAGTACCATGTTGAATAGGAGAGGTGAGAGTGAGCACCTTTGTCTTGTTCCTGATACTAGTGGGGAATATTTCATCCTTTCACCATTGAGTATGCTGTTAGCTGTGAGTTTGTCATATATGGCCTTTATTATGTTAAGGTATATTTCTTCTGTACCCAATTTGTTGAGAGTTTTTATCATGAAGGGATGTTGAATTTTGCCACATGCATTTTTAAATATGTCTCTTGGTCTCTATGACATATATTCCTTTCAGGGAAGGGTAAGTTAAGAGAGTATATTTCATGCACAAAAGTAGTAGAAATACCAACTTTACTCACTTGATGGGGTATAGAGTTCTTTAGCTATAAAATTCTCAAAACTCTGCCTCTTACTTCATTCTATTGTTGCATTTAATATCTCCAAAAATATTTGAGATCAACCTTCATTATAAGTAATTTTATTTTCCCTTGCCTGGGTATTTTTTTCTCCACCTAAAGTTTTTTGTATAATTTCAGGTGCACATGATTATTAATTTTGCTTGGTATTTAATGAGTCCTATCAGTTTACAGAGGCAGGTATTTCTCAACCCAGTATCATTCCAAATTTTTACCTTCCATCACATTATTCTTACTTGTTGTAGTCTTTTCTTCATGATACTTTTTTTCCTATTAGTTGTATCTCTCTTCCCCATCATTTATATTTACCATTCTTTTTAACATTTTCATTTCTTTTTCTTTTCCTTTGAGTACTGAGAGAGGCTCATATTTGTCCTCTACCTCACTGATTCTTTTTTATGTAATATTTATACTACTTTAAGTTTTCAGTACTATTTCAAACTCTGCTATGGCATTGTTGGTTTCTTATCTCTCTTGTGGTTTTTTATATTAGTCTTTAATAAGAAAATTTCATGTTTCACAACTTGGTGTGCATTGAGTTCATTTTTTCTGGTGTTTTATTGATGGAAAGAAGCTGACATTGTCCAAAGCATGCTTCTTTTTCACATTGCATTTTTTCTTGAGGAATTCTTTTTATTTGTTAAATACTGTTTCATTTGCCTTGTTTTGTGTTCCAGAATTGTTTAATTGTCTTCATGCTTTATCAGTTAACCAGGCTTGTAAGGAATCTTTCTTACTAAACAATGGATATTTAAAATATTTTGAATAGTTTCTTCATAATGCCTGTCTAATGCTTTAATCTTTATATCAAAGCTTACTCCAAAGGACTTGTGATGTAAGTTCATTCCATTATCAAAATGATCTGAGGGAACTGAAGTAGCTATGACTGAATGTGTGGAATAACTCTTTAACTAATAACTTCATTATGCTTTTTTTAATTAATTGAGATAACCTCTTAAGGTCCATGTTTACACAACTAGGCTTTCTCTCTGGTCTTTATTCTATGTACATGGTATAAAGCTTGTCTGATCTCCTTCCTGGTGTCAATACAGGCCTCATCAGGGGAGAAACTTACCATGTCTGTGAAAAGCTCTGATGGCTTTTAGTTTGATGTGGCTACCTATGCTTTTATAATATAGTATTGTGGTAAAGAAAATTCACAATGGAATACCTACAGAATTTGTTCTGAAAAAATGTGGGGATTATTTTAGCATTTCCTCTACATACTTCAATTTATATCACATTATTTTTATAGGAAATGTAAACGTGAGGTGGTCCTTAATGGATGATCTACAAAACTTGGAGAATCTATATTTTATATCACCAATCCATGCTATTGCACAATTATGAATAGATAAAAGATAAATTTAAAATGCAAGATAGATGGATGGATTTTAATTTAACAGAGTAAAAATGTTCATTGGTATAATTTTAGATTCCACATTGCAATTAACCTTTAAAAATATCATTTGTTGAATTTTAAGAAATAATATAATTATTGAAAAGGCTAATAAATTACTCTTCTCTTTTTCCAACTTAATATCTGATGAGATTGTATTTTCTTCAAATAATTCAAAAATAAGAAATTGCAATAGATTGAATTCAGCTGTCTTCTATTAATCCAGACATAAAAGAGATTTGGAAAAAATGTTAAACAGTGCCACACTTCTCACTATTTTTTGCTCTCTTGGAAAAGTTATTTCTTATAAGAATATATTAATTATGTAACATATAATGAATTTTTAATTTCCTAATGAATTAATAAACATTTAAAAATGTATCAGTTTTAGCCAAATATGACAAATATCAATAGATATAATTCATACAAACAAAAGCATGTGGGAGTCCTCAATAATTTGAAGAGTGCAAAGGGATACTGAGATCAAAATGTATGAGAACTGCTGTTCTAGCAGGAAGTGGAGGGACTGAGACTGAACTGACTCAGTGCTGCTTTGCAGTTTTTGTAGGTCTTAGTCTACCTGTAGTTTGGCACTACTCCTTAGGTGTAGCCTTCTAGGCAACCCAAATGACAATTCTTTCTTCCTCCCAAGGACTCCTTCTTTCCTGCATCTTGACTTTCTTTTTTATTTTTTTTTTCCTAGCACAGAAAGACTAGAATTTTTGCTTTGCTGTCTCACAGCATTTTGGTTATCTCCTTCTGCCCTAATAATTTAATTAGCAAATTCTTTAGAGGGAAAGCTGGTGCTGATTGTTGGTCTCACTTATTCTGACCTCAAGGATCTTGGCTTCTAAAGTCCTCACTTCCTTGTCAGTCCTGAATTCTAATATTTTTCTTCCCAGAAGTGTGAGATCTTCTGGCTCCTCTGTCTGTTAGCTGCCACTTCTACCCTGCTACTCAGTCTCTTTCTACTTGTGATGATTTGGTCAATGACCAGAAGGAAAGCAGTGTGCACAGAAGTTTGCTCAACACATTGAAATTCCCTTCTTCTGGTCTGGCCCTTTAAGTCCTTTTAGTCACAGTAACTCTTTAGCATATTAAAACAAATAGTGTTTGTATATTATCCAAATTTTCTACTTTCACTCAGCAAGAGTCTATGCCTTATGTAAGTGATTGATCAAGTCTCTTGCCCATTTTATCTGTCCTTTCCTTATTGAGTTCTAAGAATTATTTCTATGTGTTTGGTATTAATATATGTATTACAAATCTTTTCTTCCACTTTGGGGCTCTTTCATCTCTTAATGGAGTCATTTGATGACCTTAAGCTTTAATTTTAACATAATCAAATATATTTGCAACATTTAACTTTACCTTATTTGATATAACATAGTTTTGAGGTATTCATTCATGAGAGGAGAAAGGAAAAGCAGCAGGGCTAAGCTCCATAAGAAAAAAAAGTATATCTCAGTTTTCACTTCTATATTTGCACAACTAAATATAGATCTTGGAAGGGAGCAATGACCATTTGATATGTAGATCTGCTTATCTCATTATCCTTTCCTCTTACTACAAATTTTGCAGAAAATTTTTTTGAGTGTAGAAGCTGTCTTTTGTATTACTTCGCTTTGCAACCTCCCACACTGCTGGCCAGAGAAGAGGTCATCAAAATATTTGTTAATTTCTCTTTTTGTTACTCTGGAATCTTCTAATAGTGTAAGAGAGATTGAGACCTGGTTAGGTACCCCTAATATACTCAAAAAACATTCAGGAGTGGAAATAATTTTTAACTCATATGCCATGTTCAAATGATTGAGAGCTGACTATCTCTAGTGCTGTGTTAAGGATTCTAAAGCCTTATTTAAGTTCAGTGGAAAAGAATATCATTATCAATTAAAGATGTTGCCACAGTGCTAGAAGGATCTTTTTTCCAGTATAGTTTTTTCTTTTACCTTTTTATAGAACTTGGTTATGGTTTTTCATTACCAATAGAGATATTTGAGGACCAGATTGCCTCAGTCATCTGTTTCTTCTGATTTTTACCTGGATTCCTAAATGCAAACTCTAATTGTATTTTATCTTTCCTGATAAAAAGTGGAAGACTGAATTGAATGCCACACTGATGTCACTTCTCTCTCTCAGGTCAAGAGTCTCTACTCATATCAAACATGAGCATTTGTGTTGTTCCCCTTTCCCTTATTCATTTAGGAAATATCTGAGTGTTGTATAAAAAAAAGTCTAGGTAATTGAAATACAGTATTGAAAAAAATTGTGCCTTTGGGGAACTTATGTTAGTGGAGTAAGGAAGATAATTAACAAGATAAAATTTTAGATAGGGTAACCACACTGAGAAAATGACTTTGGAGTAAAGGTCTGGAGGAAATGTGGGCACTAGACACATACATTTACATTTTGGGTAAAAACATTCTAGTAGAGAGAATAGCAAGTGCAATGGCTATGAGGTGAGAGCATGCCTGGCATGTCTGTGGCACAGCAAGGATCCCAATGTGACTGAGCATGAGTAAGAAGAGAGTAATAAAAAACAAAATTAGAGGGAAATAGAGCCAGATCATGTAGGGATTTACAAATCTTAGTAAGGACTTTGGCTTTTACTGTAGGTGACATGAGTGAGATGAAAATCCATTGGATAGTTTTGAGTGGAGAAGTAAAAGGATCTTACTTATGTTTTAACAAGTTTACTTTGGTTTTGTGTTGAAAATAGATGGCAGGAAGTCAAGGTCAGATGCAGGAATATCAGTTAGGAGGCTAGTATAATAATCCAAGGAAGTGATGATGGTTGCTTGAATCAAGCTCATGGCTATGTCAATGGCAAGAAGTCATTAAATTCTAGATCTATTTTGGAGATAGAACCGACAAGATTTGCTGGCAGTTTGGATGTATAGTGTGAGAGAAAGAGAAAAGAAGGACCCTAAGGGTTTTGATCTGGAAAAAACCCAAATATATAGCAATGGAATTACCATTAATATACACACCCCAAATTTCTGGATTGTTATGTCAAAAGCACAAATATTAACACTACAGATAGTCAGTTCTGAATCATTTGAACATGGCACATGAACCGAAACTTATTTCCATCTCTGAATGTTCTTTGTGTATATTAGGGGTCTTTGTGTATATTATCAGGTCTGATTGTAACAGCCTGGAAACAGAAACTGGATTAAAGCTCAACCACTCCTCAGTTGGTATGGAAAGAAAAGATGACACATTTGGGATGCTCTTATTTGGATTATTTCCTAATTTTCATTACTTTTCATTCTGTGCATGCCCAAATGTGAAATCTTTTTTTTTTTTCTTATATGTTTAAAATTTAATTTTGTTATTTAAAAGTTATATTCAAACAAAAACTCAACTGTTCAACTGGGCAGCCTAAACTTGTGGTATGCTAGAACCAAGCAGCTCAGATCATGAGTTTTTTTCTCACCATTTTAACCTATTATTTTTGGTTCAAAGTGGTTTACACTGCTGCTTGCCAGATATTTCAAAGTTCAAAAACTTTGTGAAAATTCCATGTATATTAAAGCCATACCCCCCAAATCAGTAGGTTCTAGGTTCAAGCAATTTTTCCTACATGACTAAGTGAATATACTTGGAAATCATATAGAATGTAAAGCAGTTATCTGCCATGTGGGTCTGCTCCTTACATTGCAGTACATCTAGATTTCCTAATCTCCACCAACTAAATACATCACGGAATTCTCATCTTTGTAACAATGAAAATACACCCCGTACACATTTCCCAAATGCCCACTAAGCAGTGATATGGCCCTCATTAGGAACTACTGCAGGTAGACTGCTTCCTGTTCCTCACCTATACCTATAGTGACACTACCTGCAGGAAAACAGGCTTGCTTTACTATTTAGCAAGAGAGCCAGACCTCTTTTGTGATCATTATCAGATCAGTGGAATCATTATGTATAAAAATATTTTAAAGGGTTGTTAGCAGATGGCCCTGGGTGTCAGTTAACATTTAATTTCTGATTTTGGAATTCTTCATTGTTTTATACTTAAGCATAATGGCCTTTGTAAGGAATTAATACACCCTCCACCAATAGTTGTGGTCTCATGCTTGTTATTTCCTTTTCTGTGAGGGGAATTAGCAATAGTAACTTATACGATGTGTAATTGAGTGGCACAACTGTTTGGGAATTTTTATGTAAGGAGTAATGTGTCGAGCTGACAACTGAAAAGGCTAAAGGAACCAAAGAGAATGATTTTTTTCCCATTTCCACATAAATGGGAAATATTTCTGAAATACTAGAAAACATGAGAAAAGCAAGTTGTAAAAAAAAAAAAAGTGTCAGGGAACTTCATATTGGTAGATTCTAAGGCTAACCCCTTAAACAAAACCAAAGTAACAATACCTAAAATGCTGTGATTTTTCTTTGTAAAATGTACAGAGAAGAAACAGGCAATTCCCTCACATGTGAGTTCAGAAACAGTATGACCTCGGACACAATAGTTGGCAAAGGTGAAAGTTTTCGAGTTCTAGGTTTTCTTTCATAAGTAGATAAATCAAAGGCAAACAGATGGCTGTAGATGAGAAATTGAAGAGCTAGTATATAGTATCTGCATGACATCCAGAAAGAATATAAACTAGCTGCCAGACAGTGAAAACTGTTGTCATGATAATTTAGACATACATTTAGATGTGCTAAATTAGACTCAGATGAGCACTCCTTTTTCTACCTATCAGTATCATTGATTCATTTCTCAAAGGTTTAATGAATGACTAGTATTCATCATATACTGCCACCTAGGTGCTAATTATACCATGAAATGGCTCCTGTTGGCGAAAATACATCCAGGCAAAGGTATAACAAGAAATCTCATCAATTTCTTGATAGTCTATGATGTAAGGGAAAGGATTTAGTTTACACAATTCTTGTATCTTCATAGACACTTAGAATAGACCATTTAACAGGGATACCTAGGCTGTGACCATCACTCCAAGTTTTTTTTTAATTTTGATACATTCATCGATTTATTCATTCAGTAAATATTTACTGAGCATATACTATATATTAGACACTGTCTCAAGCATTTGGGCTATATCAGTAAAACACACACACACACACACACACACACACACACACAAAAGCCAAACAAAGATGTCTCCCCTTGTAGAGCTTAAATTACAATAGAGGGAGAGAAACCGTTGTAAAAGATAGTGAAAAAGCCATACATTATGGCTTTGTTGTCAGGTTATAAGTAATGTGGAAAAGGGAATATTTAAAAAGGAATAGAGTGGGAAGATTAAATATGCTGGAAATGAGGAAGAATATTTGAATATTACATATTTGTAAGGAGAACAAGTGAGAGTGATGAAAGAAGGATGTTTTGGTTTGAGATTCCCAGCGTGCTCTGAGATAGGATTCACAGAGAGGGCTTTTATCCCTCTCTCCTTAGACTTTGTCTTTCCATCAAGGTATATAGCACAGATATGCAAATAGTTATACCATTTTAGTCTCTTCTCTTCCCTAAGGCAACTCTTGCATCATATGCCTTTCTAGACAGGTCTCATTCTGAGCCCAGAAATCAAAAGTTAGAAATCTTACATCAGTGTTTTATCTGTTCCTAATACTGGGAATGCCATGACCTCACTCAGAAATTCATTATCTAGTATTTACTTTTACTTATTTATAAGATACATTCCCACTTAAAACAAAAAGTCACACATGCAATGAGACAAATTGAAAGCTCAAAAATCACATCTGTGTCTGTGGGGTAAGAAATTACCAATATTGCAAAGTTATGACAATTCTTAATAACGTAATTGTAAAAATTCATAATGGAATAAGTGACATAATGGAAGAAGTGACATTTTCTTTTCACAAATGGATTGTAGAAATGTGGTTCATAGGAGACTTGAGATATATGCCATTCTAGTCAAAATTTGCGGAGTTTATCCTTACATGCAAATGAAACTAGAAAAAGTAGTCATCAATGTGATTATCTGAGGAAAAGAATTAACTAAGAAGCACTTCTGGAATGGCAGAGTAAGATCCTTTGAAAAATTCTTCCTCAGTAAGAGTAAAGTGAACACTAGCAAAAATTGTCAAAATCTACTTTCCCATAACTCTTGTAAATTAATTAACCAAAGGCTTGCAACAATCCAAGCTTTTATTCAAGAACATTGGCTGAATCTCAGCAAGATTAGTGAGCTTTGTGGCATTTTTACTTGCCTATTATTGCCCCAACCCATCTCTCTTTGTCTGTAACAGCCCTGAAAACTAACAGCCTTACAACTCTCTGTGGAAATCAGAAGCACAGGAGTCACTGAAGAGGGCAGAGTGGATTTAGAATTCCCCAAAAGGCCCATTCTCAGAGAATTGCGACTATTTGACCTGTCTGGAATATCCCTGAAAAGCTCCATTCTCAAGGCTTGAGGTTCTTTGACCTGACTCAGATCTGACTCTGTTTTCAGCAAATGCATTAAGACTGTTCACAATCAGTTATAATTGTTTGACAACCTAGCTGCTTGAGGTGCGATACCAGTTGGTCTAATGGAAAGCTGACCACAAACTTAAATGCAACAACTGAGGAATCTGATTTCTATAGGGGACCTGAACAGATTTCAGGGACATTTTAGAAGGCTATGCATATGAGAAGGGCTGTGTATCAGCCTAAGAAAGATCTGAGAAGGTCCTAATCTCTTGCTTCTGGCTGACTTTGACAATTTACACAAGCAGGAAGTAAGGACTCAAGCAGTTAAGGTGTGTCCCAACACACTCACAGAGCCCACTGGCGAAAAGTGGGAAATCTATTAGTTCAAGTCACTTAAGGAAATCTATGTCCAATCATTAGCTAAACTCTTAAGAGACTTCAGTGGTCATACATCACAAAGAGTAAAAAGACTTTGCAGAATTAATCAAGGAAAGTCACTAAACAATCCGTAATAGCAACAACAACAACAACAACAAAAATCAGAAGCAAAAAACCATGTAACCAATCAAACCATGGTTTGATTTCCATAGTTGCTCTATTATATATTATTTTAAATTTTCATTAAAAATTTTGAGATGCACAAATAAATAGAAAAGTATGGTCCATACACAGGAAAAAAGCAATAGAAACTGTCCCTGAGGGAGCTCACTAGAAAAAACGTTAATACATATAATTCAAATAACTACATGAAACCATATTTAAGGAATTATAAGAAAGTATAAAAATTATGTGGTATCAAATAGACAATATCAACAAAGATAAATTTTTAAGAATAAAATAGAAATTCTGAATTTGAAAACAGAAATAACTAAAATGAAAAATTCAAGTGAGGGACTCCATAGCAGATATAAGTAGGCAGAATAATTGGTGAACTTGAATACAGGTCAATTAGGTTTATCCTGTCTGAGAACAATAACAAAGAATTAAAAAAAGAACAAAAGCCTTAGATACTTATGGGACACAATCAAGCATACCAAGATACACATAATGGGAATGCCTTAGAGGATAGAGAAAGGCGTATGTTACATGATGAATTGTGTTACCCTGGAAGATATATTGAGGTCCTAATCCCCAACACCTCAGATTGTGACCTTATTTAGAGATATGATCTTTATAGATGTAATCAAATGAAAATGAAGTCATTAGGGTAGGCCCTAATCTTATATGACTGGTGTCCTTATAAAATAGGGCAATTTGGACACAGACACAAGGAGGATTATGTGAAGAGACACAGAGGGAATACAGTGTGAAGATAGAGGTGGATGTAAATGCTAGCATAGTAGTTAGTAAATTAAATCTCTTTTCTCTTTCTCCCTTCTTTCTCCCTTCTTCCTTCCCTTCACCCACACACCTAACTATATTTGCATACACATACTGAGAGTGCTGCTATTTGGTTTATAAATGAGGAAAATTATAGGAAAAAACAATGTATGAAGCCTAGTTACAAGGTTAAAATCAGAACATTATATTCTGATTGGTGAATTGCTGAAAAGACTTCACTTAAGACTGCATATATTTCTTTTATCATGGAGATAATTTTAATTTACTTAAATAGGCTTGATTTGAGCCTCATACATGTACTAAATCAATCCCATTTCTAAAGGAGGCCTCATAGGAACAGATTCTGAATTATAGAGAGTTTATAATTAATTAAAACTGTACCTTATATCTCAAAATTCAGCTGTAAAATGTAGTTAGAGCATACTCAGTTTAATTTGGGGTATGGATAAGTTTTCTGTAGAGGCATTATGGACTCACAGATTACTACCCATTCTAATGGAACTCCCATTTCAGTGCAAAATGTTGTCCTTCATGGCTAGTGAAGTGGAAAGCTAAGACTATTTGTGTCAGAATAGCATTTTCCAATTTGTTATCTCAGGGGGAAAAGCCATTTTTTCCTAATCCTGAAAATGTTTCCCATGAAGTGACAGCAATCAGGGATATTTTTGGCCAATGCAATAAGCAAGTAAACCAATCTATAAAACCAGGCTGTGGTATGAGCATATAGGTCAATCTTTCCACTTGATTTTGATTAACACTGTCATCAAAGACATAGAAATCAAACTTTCCATCGAAGTCATGGTTATTCTGTGCCACTCAGATTCTACTGCATGAAAGAAACCTTTTGTGTGATTTAACTGTGGATTTACAGGAAGCCAAAGGAGATACTTCTGAGATATTACTATAATTGACTAGATTTTACTCTAGAATAAAACATGCATGTCACATAGAACTTAAAATCACATAAGTGTGTTCTCTCAGTCATGGTGTCAACAGCAGTCTGGTCATATGGAACTCTATCAATGAGTCCACAGATGTTCAAGCCTAAAGATAAAGTAATCTAAATTATTCTCCTGATATTATTATTAGCACCATTATTATTAAGAAAGGAACGCAACCTCTGCCTATGTCCTGGAAACATCTAATACTCAGTTTTATGTCTCTACATAGGAGTCAGCTTGTAGCAGAGACAGGGACACTAGTCAAGTGAGCTGCAGTTTAAAGATCTTAAGTTTGCTAGATGTCAAGACAGGTCAGGATCTGAAAAACAACTTGTTCAGGAGGAGGGTAGGAAATTGGTTATTGTTAGCCACACAAGAAAATAAAGGCTCTGAAAGCCTGCAGGTCAAATCAGTTGATTCCTGTGATGACTCAGTGGTAACTTCAAGGTGCGATAGACCTGGACTAGTTAAGAAAATCAAGTTAAATCATAAGGCAAGGTAGACTGCAAAGTTGTATAAAAAGTGCCTTGGCCAGGGATTTAAGCTTATTCTGCAGAACAGGGTTAGAAACACAATTGTAGGCCTGAGGAAATCAGAACTAAGGGAACTGTAAATAGATAAGCTGAGATCGAATTTCTACGAAGTATTAAACAGGACGGTGTCATTACACAAACGTTAAAAAAAAAATCATGTCTGAATTGTTAGAAAGAGAAGGAACTTATAAGAAGGTTTTAAAGTGGGTTCCAGGTAACAAAAGCCTATGCTGTAGTACAAAGAGATTGCAACCATTAATCCAAAGAGAAAATTTAGACAGAGTTTCCAGACACATAGTAGGAAGAAAATAAAAACTTAATTTCACCTCTCTCTGAGCAGTTTTAACAGCAGACAGACTAACTTTAATGAACAGAGAAAATTGGAAGCAGAAAACTAAAGTTTAGGAAATATAACAGATTAGGACAGTGATACTAGCAGACTGGGCATGGAATAAGTCTGGTTGTTAGTTTTTAATATTCTTTAGTCTTCCTGATATGTAATGCCAGTATTGGGCAACAAAAGTAATAATAACAATAACAATAACAAATACTGCAACATTGCAATGAGACTTATAGTTTATAAAGTGCTTTCACCAACGTCATCTCATGGGAAACTCACAGCATTTGCACCTGGTTGGAGTAAGACATGAGAGCTGGAATTATAAAGAGGGTTGATTACACAGCCAGATACCACAAGGAGAATAATTTGGGGGATCTTCCTTCTCCTTTTGTGAAGTGCTTTTCCAAATATTTTGCCTACTTTCATTTTGAGTGGTATGTCTTTTCCTTTTTGATTTCTAAGAGTTCTTTCTACATCTTGGATACTAGATCTTAGTCAGTTATATATATGGAAAATATTTTCTCCTACTCTAAGACTTGTTTATCTTATTTATTTTCTCTTTTAAACTTTATATTATGGAAATTAGAACAGTACAATGATCTTCTATATGCCCGTCACCCAGATTCAACAGTTTATCAACACATGGCCAGTTTTCATCTATATTTCAACAACTTTCCCTCTTTCCATATTATTACTCATTATTATTGTTAACTAAAGTCCATATTTCATTCAGATTGCCATAATTTTTATGTAACGTCCCTTTTCAGCTTCACAATTCCATCCAGGAAACCACATTACATTTAGACATTAAGTCTCCTTGGGCTCCTCCAGATGGTGACAGTTTCTTAGGGTTTCCTTCTTTTGATGACCTTGACAGTTTTGAAGAGTACTGCTGGAGTATTTCGTGGAATGTGCTTCAACTTGGGTTTGTCTGATATTTTTCTCATGATTAGACTGAGGTTATGGACTTTTGAGGAAAAGACCACAGACGTTAAAGTGCCATTCTCACCAAATAATATCAACGTAAGTACACGCTATTAGTAGGTTAACCTTGATCACCTGACTGAAGTAATGTTTGTCATTTCCTCTACTGTAGAATTACCCTTTTCTCCTCCCTTCATAGTGTACTCTTTGGAAGCAAATCACCAAGTGACATTCAAGGGGTGGGGAGTTAAAAGTCCACTTCCATGAGAGTACAGTTTTACACAAATTATTTGGAATTCTTCTGCACAGATTTGCCTATTCTCTCCATTTATTACTTCTTAAATCATTTATTTTTATCAGTATAGACTTATATTTATTTTATACTTTGGGTTATAATCTGATGCTTATTTTAATTTTTATCCAATATTTATTTTATGATAGCTTTGGCCATTGGACACTCTTTCAGGTGGCTCCTATGTCCTTTTAGCATACCCTCCATCATGTATGTGTGTGTGTGTGTGTGTGTGTGTGTGTGTGTGTTTGAGACAGACAGACAGACAGACAGACAGACAGACAGACAGATCTTAGCTTTTCCTTACTTTCTGTCACTAAAAGATGCTCCAGGCTCATCTCATATTATTCCCTTTTTCATCCCTAGCTTCAGTCATTTCTCCAAGAAGCCCTGGTTCTTTTTATTGGAGAATGCTAAAGTATTAGAAACCAAGATCTTATTTTTACAATTTTGGGGGAGTTTTTTTTTGGGGGGGGGGATTCAGTTTATTTATTTATTTGTTTATTTTAGGGAAGGTACTGGGGATTGAACCCAGCACCTCATGCATGCTAAGCATGCACTCTACCACTGAGCTATACTCTCCCCCAGAAACCAAGATCTGGACACTGGATGTGCTCATTGCTACAAGGGTTTTGCTTCTAGGCCTTTGAAGCTGAGAGAACAAGGAAATATGTACATATAATAACCTATGTATATATACATATCTATAAATATTTGTGAATGTAATTATTTTTATTAATATTAAGCTAAACATGAGTTCATACTGATACCTCCAACTTTAATTCTTTATCACATAGATCATTCTAGCCTATCCCCTTGCTTGCCTGTAACCTCTCACTTCAACAATGAGAAACCTGGCTCCCATCGTCTGCCATCTATTTACTTATTTGTTCACTGCAATATATATGTTGTTATGGACTGAATGTTTGTCTTTCTAAAATCCATGTGTTGTAGTCTTACCCCTCAATATGATAGGATATTAGGAGGTGGGATCTTGGGAAGTAATTAGGTCATGAGGGTGGAAATCTTATAAATGGGATTAGTGCCCTTATAAAAAGAGACAAGAGAGAGCTTGCTTCCTTTCCCTTTGCTCTCTGCCGTGTGTAGACACTGTGAGAAGACAGCCATATACAAACCAGGAAGTACGTTCTCTCCAGACATGGGATCTGCTGGCACCCTGATCTGGGACTTCCTAGCCTCTAGAACTGTGAGAAATAAGTGCTTGTTGTGTAAGACACCCAGTCTATGCTAGTTTCTTATAGCAGCCTGAACTGACTGAGACACTAGTATAGGAGTTTTGGAGTTGTTAACCAGTAATATGTGAAATAACATTACCAACTAGGATACAGTGCTTATATATAGCTACTTTTACCTTTAAACTCATTTACAAAGTTACTTTATTCATTTAGAAAGTTATAAACTTATGCTGATTTACAAAGTTACTTAGGTCAGAAGCTTTCCCCTCACCTTCCTTCCATGTGGAAATATGGTCATATATATGTAATAATACACACACATATGTATATAACTTATAAAAATTATATATTAATGTATAATTATTTGTAATTTTAGATACATATAAAATACAGTTAAATTCCTTTGTCACAGTCTGTATTCCATCTTGGGATCCCTAACCTCCTAAATAATTATTTTAAATTTGTATTTATTAAGTATCACTCCTTTGACTGTAAAGTTTTCTGAGTTTTGACAAATGCATAGTGTCATACAGCCAACATTACAGTATCATATAAAACAGTTTCACCATGTGAAAAAATACTCCTCTGTATTTCATCTGTTCAACCTGGACCTTTCTCTAAACCTTTGGCAACCACTGATCTACTTTTCATCTGTGTTTTTGCCCTTTTCAAACAAAGTGGCATATGAAAGGAATTATACAGTATGTAGCCTTTTTAAGTGGGCTTTTTTCACTTCGTAATACACATTTAAGATTCATCAATGATTTGGTGTGGCTTGATTGCTAATTTCTTTTTATCACTAGTAGTATTCAATTGTAAGTATGACTACAGTTTATTGAAAGGCATCTTGGTTGCTCACAATTTTTGGCAATAATGAGTAAAGCTGCTATAAACACCCATGCACAACTTTTGTTGTGGACATATGTTTTAAAATCAGTTGGATAAATACCTAGGAGTGTGATTGCTAGATTGTATGATAACACTGTCTTTAGCTTTATACAGATCTGTCAAACTGCCTTCCAAAATGGCTGCAACATTTTGCTTCTCCATCAGCCACGTATAAGAGGTATAAGAGTTCTTCTTGCCTACATTCTTGCAAGCGATTGACATTGTCAGCCTTTTTAGATTTTAACCATTCTGGTAGGTATGCAGCGACACCCCATTGTTATTTCAATTTTGCATTTCTCTAATAACAATCATATTGAGCTTCTTTTCACATGCTTATATGCCATCTGTATAGTTTGTCTGCTGAACTGTCTATTAACATCTTTTGGTCATTTTTCAGTTGAGTTGTTATCTAATTTTAATAGTTTTTGTACATTTTAGATACAAGTTCTTCAACTGATATGTGATTTGTAAATAAATTCTCATAGTTAGTAACTTGTCTTTTCTCTTATCAGTGTCTTTGGCAGATTAAAAAAAGGTTTAATTTAAATACAGTTAAACTTATTTTTTCTGTCATACATTGTTTTCGTTGTACCTAAAGCTCATCACCAATGTGAACATCACAAAGATTTTCTCCTATATTTTATTCTAGGAAATTTATACTTTTGCATTTTACATTTATGTGTATGATCCATCTTGAGTAAATTATTGTGGAAGGTGTAACCTCTGTATGTAGGTTTATTTTATTTTATTTGTAAATGGATGTCCAATTTTTCCAGCAACATTTATTGAAATTACTATCCATTCTCCATTGAATTCCCTTTCTACCACTGTCAAAAAATAAGTAGACATTTGTATGGATCTATTCCTTGCTATCTCTATTCTCTTCCATTGACTTATCCATCTATTATTTCCCCAGTACAATCCTGTTCTGATTACTGTAGCTTTAAAGTCTTGAACTTGGGTAATATGTGTCTTCCAACTTGTTATTCTTAAGTATAGTGTTGGCTATTTGGCCCTTTGCCTTTCCATATGTATCTTAGAATTGGTTTATCAAGATCTACAACAGAGCTTTCTGAGATTTGTATTGGGATTATATATATCCTATAGACCAAGTTGGGAAGAAATCTTAACTTCTTAACAGTTCAGTTATTAACAGTTGTTAACAACTTCTTAACAATAGTTAATTATGTAATCCATGAATATAGAATACATTGACATTTACTTAGCTCTTCTTCTTTGAGGTTTTTAGTGTTTTGTAGTTTCCTTCATATGGATAATACACATATTTTATTAGATTTATACCTAAGTAATTCATTATTTTGGTGCTATCGTAAACAGTATTGTATTTTAAAATCTGAAATCCCCTTGTTAATTGCTGGTACATAGAAGAGTAATGGACTTTTTCGTACCGATCTTGTACCCTGCAACCTTGTTATATTTGCTTAAAGCAATCATATCATCTATCAATAAGGACAGTTTTGTTACTTTATTTTCAATCTGTATGCTTTTTATTTTTCTTATTGCACTAGGTAAGACTTCCAATATAATATTTAATAGCAATGGTGAGAGGATATACTTTCTATTTCTTAATCTTAGAATGTGTCAAGTCTTTCACCGTTAAATATGATATTAGCTATAGAGTTTTTATAGATGTACTTTATCAGGCCGAGGAACTTCTTTTCTGTAGTTTTTTTAGTGTTAGATTTTGTAGATTTTACCATGAATTCCCATATGATTTTGAAATAAATCTAGACAATATATTATTGAATCTATACAAAATAATAACTTTAAGAATCATAACCATAACATAACCCATTATCACACTTAAAATTAACAATAATTTCTTAGTATCATCAAGTACATAGGTGATATTCAAATTTCCAATTCTCTTATAAATATCATGTTTTTGATAGTTTGTTTAAACTAGGATCTTAATGGGTCCTCACATTGTGATTACATGGTATACCTGTTAAGCCCCTTAATCTGTTTTTTTTTCCTAATAACACTTCCATTTTCCTTTAAATTTAAGAAACTAGTTTATTTGTCCTATAGATTTTTCACATTCTGAATTTTGTTAATTGTATTCCCATGGCATCATTTAGGTTTTAATAGGTTTTCTGTATTTCATGTAAATTGTACTAGATCTCAAAACTATCAGATTCAGATTAATTTTTTTGAAGATTATTTTAAGAGATGTTGGTGGGTTTACCACCAGAAGGCAAATAATTTGTCTTTTTGAAATGTTAGCAGATCAATGACTAGACTCATTTATTCATTAAGAGTTGCAATATGGTGATATTCTGTTGGTCCTTCTTTATTCCTTAACTGGAATACTACTGTGAAAATAAAACTTCCTTCACCCATATTGTTGTCATCCACAGAAATGAGACAGACTTCTAACCCCATCTACATCTAAACTTGGTTTAGATGTCAAGACTGATAATGCCACAAATATACTAAGAGGGTGTGAAAAAGTTATTTCTCACATAATAAGGCTTTCTGGGGAGAAAGTAGTATGCTCCCAAGAACTAAGAATTGCTTGACAGGCAGAGAAAGGAGTCTGGCTTGGGGTTTTATTGTGGTTAGAGGGTGGGGCTGATGTGAGGGTTCCTGCACTGACACAAAAGGAGGGAGCACCTATGCTATTGTTTTTAACAGCTTGCCAAGATTTGGTACAGAAAAGGAAAGAGAGAGGTAGGAATTAAAAGCTATGTATGGTTTCATGGTATTCTGGGGAGGGTTTTTTCTACTCTGGTCATATTTACATGTATAAGTTTCTTCCTTCAAAGAATATCACACCAGTATTATCAGAATTAGGGCTTCCTCCATGGCAACAGTTGCTTTAAATCTATCTATCTATCTATTTATCAATCATTTATTTTAATAGACTTTATTTTTTTAGAGTAGTTTAAGATTCACAGCAAAATTGAGCATAAGGTAAAGAGACTTTCCATGTATCCCATTTCTCCATATATGTTTTACCTATCTCATTATCAGCATGCTTCACCAGAGTGGTACATTTGTTAAGATTGATGAACCTACATTGATACACCATTGTTACTCAGAGTCCATAACTTACATTAGGAACTACTCTTGGTGTTGTTGTACATTCTATAGGTTTGGACTATGGCATGGTTTCCCCATTAGAGTATCAAACAGAAGTTTTACTGACCTAAAAATCCTCTGCTCCCGTTACTCTTCATCTTTCCTTCCCCCCAACCCCTGATGACCACTGATGTTTTTACTGTCTCCATAGTTTTTACCTTCTCTAGGATGTCACATAGTTGAAATCATGCAGTATATAGCCTTTTCAGATCGACTTCTTTCATTTAGTAATATGCATTTAAATTTCTTCCATATCTTTTCAAGGCTGAATAGCTCATTTGTCTTTACTTCTGGATAATATTTCATTATCTAGATATATCACATTTTATTTATCTATTAACCTACAAAAGAACACCTAGATTGCTTCCAAGTTTTGGCAGTTATGAATAAAGCTGCTATAAATATCCAGGTGTGTCAACATGTTTTCAATTCCTTTGGTTAAATGCCAAGGAGAACGATTGCTAGATCACGTGGTAAGAGTATATTTAGTTTTGTAAGAAGCTACCAAACTGCCTTCCAAAATGTGTACCATTTTAAATTCCATCAGCAATGAATGGGAGTTCCTGTTGTTTCCAATCTTCATGAACATTTTATTGTCAGTTTTCTGATGTTTTAGCCATTCTGACAGGTGTGTAGAGGCATCTCATTGTTGTTTTAATTTGCATTTCCCTTTGGACATATGATATGGAACATCTCTACATATGGTTGTCATCTGTATATCTTCTTTGGTGAGGTGTCTGTTAAGGCCTTTGAACCATTATTTAATCAGATTGTTCATTTTCTTATTGTTGAATTTTAAGACTGTATATTTTGGGTAACAGTTCTTTATCAACTATGTCTTTACAAATATTTTCCCCAGTCTCTGCACTGGCTTTTCATTCTCTTGACATTGTCTTTTGCAGAGCATAATTTTTTAGTTTTAATTAAGTATAAATTATCAATTATTTATTTTATGGATTGTTTTTTGGTGTTATACTAAAAATCATTTTTTACAAAATCCTGAGGTCATCTAGATTTATTTTCTAGGAGTTTCATAATTTTGGGTTTTGCATTTAGGTATTTAATCCATTTTGAGTTCATTTTTATGAAAGGCTTAAGGTCTATGTCCAGACTAACTTTTTTTTTTGCATGTGGATGTCCAGTTGTCTTAGCATCATTTATTGAAAAACTTATTTTTGCTTGATTAAACTGCCTTTGCTCCTTTGTCAGTGATCAATTGACTATATTTATGTGGGTCTATTTCTGGGTTCTCTATTCTGTTCCACTGATCTATTTGTCTGCTTTCTCACCAGTACTACACTGTCTTAAATATTATAGTTTTATAGTAAGTCTTGAAGTTGGGTAGTGTCAGTACTCCACCTTTGTTGTTCTTTTCCAATATTGTATTGATTATTATAGATATTTTTGTCTCTCCATATAGAGTTTAGAATCAATTTGTTGATATCCACAAATAACTTGCTGGGAGTTGGGTTGGGATTGCACTGAATGTATAGATCAAGTTGTGAAGAAATGACATCTTTACAATATTGAGTCTTCCTATCCATGAACATGGAATATCTGTCCATTTATTTTATTCTTTGATTGCATTCATAAGAGTTTTGTTTTCTTCATATAGTTCTTGTATGTATATTGTTATATTTACACCTAAATATTTCAATTTTTTGGTGATAATATAAATGTTATTGTGTTTTTAATTTCAAATTTTACTTGCTCATTGCTAGTATATAGGAAAGTGTCTTAGTCTGTAGGACTTCTATAATGAGATACCATAGACTTGGTGGCTTATAAACAACAGAAATTCATTTCTCATAGTTCTGGATACTAGAAGTCCAAGATCAGGGCGCCAGTGTGGTCGGGTAAGGGCCCTCTTCTGGGTTGCAAAATTCTTGTTGGATTCTTACATGGCAGAAAGGACAAGCAAGCTCTTTGGAGCCTCATTTTTAAGGCACTAATCCCATTCATGAGGGCTCTATCCTTATGACCTAATCACCTCCAAAAGGCCTGAACTCTTCATACCATTACCTTAAGGATTAGAATTTAAATAGGGGTGAGGTTTGGGAGCACACATACTTTCAGAGCATAACAGAAAGTGACTGACTTTTGTATATTAACTTTGTATTCTGAAATCTTGCTATAATTGCTTATTAGTTGCAAAAGTTTGTCAATTGATTTTTAGATATTGATTTTAAACCAATCAATCTTGCTAAACACTCTTATTAACTCTGGTATTTTATCTCTAGATCCTCTTACAGTTTCTATGTAAACAATTATCAACTTAAAAGAAATGTTACTGTCATTATTTGATCAGTCCTTACCATTTTATTTTTCTTGCCTTATTCTGCTGGCTAAGGACTAGCAGTAAAATGCAGAATAGAAAAGGTGATTATTTGGACTTCATAGAAATATATCTAAAATAAAGAACAGTTTGTTTTTTTGTGTAGAGAAAACATGTATCATCTGTAGTCACAGGAAAAAAAACATATATATATTTGTCTGCTTGGCAAACCTAACTTCATGTGACAGCTGCTACTGTCTGACCAGTGATAATAAAATCTGTTGTATATCCCTTCTCCTGCCATCTATTTTTGTGCTTCTTTGGATATGTTAGGGAAGGAGAAAGCAGCTTTGCAGGAGGACATATGTTCACTAAACTGTGGCCAATCAATTTGGATAATCTCTAGTGTGAATTTTCACCCCAGGCAGACAAGTTTTTTACCACTAACCAAGCTCTGCTTTCTGTAGAAATAATCGAGTGTTCTCAGAGTTCACAGAAGTCTAGTATACATTTCTAATTTTTAAGCAGCACAAGATTAGTTTTTTAAATATAGGGAATACTGCATATAAATAAAATTAAATGTTGCAAAAGGTTTTTGATTGGCTACTTTTATCTTATTTGTATTTTAGCCAAACTGACAATTAACTGATTGAAAAAAATACAAAATGTATTCAGGTATTAATGTTTTTTTTCTTGAATGACAAAACAGTTTTGTTTTTCCCAAAGTTTTAAAAAGACTTTTTTAAAGTATGGTAAATCTGTTCAGGTGAAGTAGTTGGGAAGAAGCATTGTTAAGTTTTGAGGGATATATGGGGGAAAAAGTTTGTTTTTAAATTGTCTGTTTTCTTACTTCTCTTTGCCCTCTCCTCTTGACTGTTCCCTTGTTTACCCTAATGGTTCCCTTCCTTCTCCAACAAGGGAACCTTCAAGTGGGAACATGTTTACTATTGCAGGGGTGGCAAATTACTTTCACAGGAAAGTTTGCTACCCCCGCCTATATCCAAGTAAGATACAAATTAATCATGATAGCCTTTCCTAATGAACAGTGACACAGCTGAAGATTATTTCTCAGCATGGCACTCCAGGTGGTCAATCAATTGAATCTGCACTGGAGATGGAAAGTATTTATGATAGCATAAAATAGAACACACTCTCGGAGTTGAGATACTTTTTTGGTCATAAAGTAAGAACTTGCTGTTTCTTCCATACAGGTCTGGCCTGTTGCCTCTAGACCATTATGACTAAAAAGTACAGACTATTAATTTTTAACCACTAGAATCCTGAGATCAGTAAAGTTTTATTAATGATCATCTATAACCAATTGCATTACTATATGTATTTTGGAAAAGGTAAAATACAGAAGCTTTCTAAATTTTGAGGGGGAAGCTAATGTAATTCTGCTGCATATTGGTTTTTTACCACGATGGTTTTCTAGATTGTTCAATAATTCTCAGGGAAAGATATCCAGCGGATATTAGAATAATAAGTGAACAGAATTTTCTATGTGTTCATCTTCCATGCAGCTGGAAGCAGGTGTCTCACTGTCTGATTCAATGCTAAGTGGGGCAGGAGGAGGGATTGGAAAAAACTTTAGTTCTTGAGCTTCAAAGAAATTTCTAATGGCTGTAATGAGTAATATAGAAAGCCATAATTATTTCTGAATACTTTGCCTTTAAGATGATGTTTTGGTAAATAATTAGCTTGTAATGGCCTTGATAATTTCTGACATCTGTTACCTCAAATCTGCTGATTTTACTTTTGAAAATAGCAAAAGAATATTCTTGAAACATTGCAAAATTGAATGCAGAGATATTCCAAGTACTGATTTGGAAAGAGACTTGGCATATCTTTCCCTGGATTTTAAAATGCAATGATCTATCATAATCAGAAAAAGGAACCAAACTGGAATATGCAGAGGTTAGCAATTGTCTATAAAATCTTATTTTTTCTCACTGTATTTCATATTTGAGAGAGAATGTATAAAATGGTGCCTACCAAAGATTATGGGAAGAAAAGTTATCACATCAGTGAAGTTGTCTATTCTAAGAACTTAGCTACCAAGTTAATTAATAGTTAAATCCTGATGCTTTTCATTCTCTAGGAACTTTCCTATAGAAATTTTTGATTTTTAAATTGAGAGCCTTAAAAGATGAATTTTAAGTGCATCATAAGAAGCCAACATATGCCTATTTTATCACTGATCTATGAGGAAGAAGTCAGGGTATGGCACATCTAAACAAAACATAAATGACCCCTGCCTTTGGAACCCAGATCAATATTTATTTTGTCGAGAGTCTTTCTGAATTAACCACACTTTACTGAGTAAAGTTTAAGAGTAAAACCTACATAGGCAATATCATGAAGTTCAGAGACTGGTTACCTACAGTTTGAAAGCAAACTTTTTCAAAAGGTTGGCTGCTGTGAATTTTAATTGCGAGAAAGCTTACTGCACACAACATTGGTTTAGTACTAACTTGATGCATTTTATATTTATCGTTTAGTGCATGTATCTTGAAATAACTAAATGGAATGACTGTCATTTCTTGGGAATGTTGTTAGAAAGCATTTATAAATCATACCTTTGGAATATTCTTAGTTTATATCATATACCCATCAAAAACCATAAAGTAAAATACAGTACCACTTAAATTAGATATGCAATTTACAGTAGTTAATACTTTGAAAGCACTCTTTTTTGCCCCTTCAGGCTTGCACTTGTACTGATAAATTAAAGTTGTTCTGAATCCAACATATAAGAATAGATTATACGAAAACCAATAACTTTTAAAACATTGTAACTGCTCACTACAAATGCATTCCAAATATAAAAAAGCAAGTGTATGAATGTTTGGAATGCTAAATGAATTGCATCAATCAGATACATGAGGTTTTATGGAAACCTTTCAATAAATGGCAGTGCCGCAATGGCATAAAGAGATAGGGTGTAAAATAAGTATAGTGCATCCACTACAAATATTTTTATCTTGAAAGTTTTTGTTTGGCAAGAATAATGACTACCATTTACTTAAATTAATTTGGAAACACCATTTAAGATGCTTAAATTAACCAAGTGTATGTCTTTCAAGATTGCTTTTGCTCCCAGATAAGTGTTCTTACCCACTATTTTATGACATTTGTAATTTCTTATCCACTGTTTTGTGACCAATGCTGAAACATTTTCAGGAGGCCCATTTTCGAGGCTGTTTGACAACTCCACAAGGTATCTGCCACTGGGTGAACTGTGGAGGCTTACATTACAGACTACAAGTCAGATGATTAAGTTCTTTTTCCAAAGTGAAAACTAAGGGTTGACATTAAAATGCAAGTCTACATTTAAATAGGAGTTTTTCCTTGACAATGAATATAAACTGTGATGCCAATAATGACAATAATACAATTAAGTTAAATGACATCCCCAATATTTTTTTAAGAAATACATACACATTTGCCCACTTATTTCATGGTTTAATTTTTTATCAGTAGCTCAATCTAATATTTACAGTCAACTTTTCTATTTGTGGTGTACTTAAACTGTGGTATTTCCAGTTCTACTGCTTTTAACACTGTTTTAGAACCTAAAACGTCTAGTTCCAGCCATTTCTGAAGTATAGTGATCCCTATATCTATTTTATCAGAAAGAAGATATTAACCTTCAGCTGTTAAGTTTAATTTATCAAGTTCATTTAAAAAAGAACCCTATTTATGGCTTCTCATACACTGGCTGAACTTATAAAATCTTTCTATTCTGGTGATATTTTCTGTTCCTTTACTTGAGATATTTTCCATTTTCCCCTTTACTAAAGGACATTTCAGAACCTTCACAACTTGTGTCTTCCTGATATAAACTGCTTCTACTGTAGCTATTCCTGTCGAAGCCTACTCTTTTGTATTACAATTGAAAATTTTATTATTTATTCTACATTTTAAAAGCTGAAGTATAGTTGATTTAAAATATTATATTAGTTTCAAGTGTACAATATAGTGATCCAGTATTTTTACAGGTTATACTCCATTAAAAGTTATTACAAGATAATGGCTATAATTTCCTGTGCAATACAATATATACTTGTTGCTTATCTATTTTATGTATAATAGTTTGTATCTCTTAATCACCCATATCTTGCCTCTTTCTCTTACCTTTCCCTACGGGTAAAAACTAGTTTTCTATATCTGTAAGTCTATTTCTGCTTTGCTATATACATTCATTTGCTCTATTTTTTAGATTCCCATATAAGTGATATCATGTTGTATTTGTCTTTGTCTGACATTTCACAAAGCATGATACTCTGTAGGTCCATGCACATTCCTGCAAATGGCAGGATTTCATTTTTCATGGCTGAGTAATGTTCCATTCTGTATATGTATATATGTGTATAGAAATACTTTAAATCATTTCAGTCCGTTATTTTTGTTAATGAGATATGATACATTCACTTTGAAAGTTTAAACTGACTAAATTCTTGGAAAAATCACAACTTGATATTTTATTTATTTAATGATGAATTTTTTTTACTAATTTGATTACAATGATTTTTTAATTGAAGTATAGTTGATTTACAATATTGTGTTGGTTTCTGATGTGCAGCATAGTGATTCAGTTATACATATATATATATATATATATACTCTTTTCAAATTCTTTTTCATTATAGGTTAAACTATTGAATGTAGTTCCCTGTGCTATACAGTAGGACCTTGCTGTTTATTTCATATACAGTAGTTTGTATCTGATAATTCCAAACTCCTAATTTATCCCTCCTACCACTCCCCATTTGGTGACCATAAATTTGTTTTCTATGTCTGTGAGTCTTTTTCTGTTTTGCAAATAAGTTCACTTGTATCATTATTTTAGATTCCATATATAAATGATATATACTTGTCTTTGTCTGAGTTACTTCACTTAGTATGATAATTTTTACACTCTCCATGTTGCTGCAAATGGTATTATTTCATTCTTTTTTATGGCTCAGTAGTATTTCACTGTACATATATACCACAACATTTTTATCCATTCATCTGTTGATGGACATTTGGGTGTCTTGGCTATTGTAAATAGTACTGCTGTGAACATTGGGGTACATGCATGTTTTTGAATTAGACTTTTCCCCAGATATATGCCCAGGAGTGGGATTGCTGGATCATAGGGTAAGTCTATTTTTCAGGGGTTTTTTTGTATGTATATATTTTTGTTGAAGTATAGTCAGTTTACAATGTTGTGTCAATTTCTGGTGTACAGCATAATGCTTCAGTCATACATGAACATCATATATTCCTTTTCATATTCTTTTTCATTATAGATTATTACAAGGTATTGAATATAGTTCCCTGTGCTATACAGTAGGACTTTATTGTTTATCTATTTTATATATATTAGTATACTAAAAAATATCGAGCTCCTAATTTATCCCTTCCCATTCTCTTTCCCCTCTGGTAACCATAAGTTTGTTTTCTATGTCTGTGAGTCTATGCCTGTTTTTAACATAAGTTCATTTATCTTTTTTTTTTTTTTTTAAGATTCCACATATGAGCGATCTCATATGGTATTTTTCTTTCTCTTTCTGGCTTACTTCACTTAAAATGACATTCTCCAGTTTCATCTATGTTGTTGCATATGGCATTATTTTTTATTTTTTTATGGCTGAGTAGTATTCCATTGTATAAATATACCACAGCTTCTTTATCCAGTCATCTGTCGTTGGACATTTAAGGTTGTTTCCATGTCTTGGCTATTGTAAATAGTGCTGCTATGAACATTGGGGTGCGTGTATCTTTTTGAATTAGAGGTTTACTTTTTTCCAGCTATATACCCAAGAGTGGGATTTCTGGATCATTTGGTAGCTCTATTTTCAGTTTTTTAAAGGAATTCCATACTGTTTTCCATTGTGGCTGCGCCAAACTACATTCCCACCAATAGTGTTGGAGGGTTCCCTTTTCTCCATATCCTTTACAGCATTTATTATTTGTAGACTTTCTGATGATATCCATTCTAACCAGTGTGAAGTGATATCTTCTTATTTTGATGCGCATTTTTCTGATAATTAGCAATTCTGAGCATCTTTTCACGTTCCTGTTAGCCATCTGTATGTCTTCTTTGGAAAAAAAAAATCTATTCAGGTATTCTGCTTATTTTTTAATCAGGTTTTTTTTGCATGTTGAGTTGTATGAACCATTTACACATTTTGGATATAAACTCCTTAATTGGTCTAAGCACTAGCAAATATTTTCTCTCATTCTGTATGTTGCCTCTTCATTTTGTTAATAGTTTCTTTTGCAATGCAAAAGCTTTTAAGTTTGATTAGGTCCCATTTGTTTATTTTTGGTTTTATTTCTTTTTCCTTGGGAAACTGATCTAAGGAAATATTGCTACAATTTTTGTCAGAGAATGTTTTGCCTCTGTTTTCTTCTAGTTTTATGATGTCATGTCATACATTTAGGTTTTTAAGCCATTTTGAAGTTATTTTTATATTTGGTGTGAAGGACATGTAACTGATTAGTTTTCCCAGCACAACTTGTTGAAGAGACTGTCTTTTCTCCATTGTACATTCTTGCCTCCTTTGTCATAGATTAATTAACTATAGGGGTATAGGTTTATTTCTGGGTTCTATAGTCTGTCCCATTGATCAATGTGTCTGTTTTTGTGCCTGTACCTGCTCTTTTGATTACTGTAGCTTTGTATATAGTCTGAATCATTGAAGCGTGATACCTCCAGCTTTGTTCTTTTTCCTCAAGTTTGCTTTGGCAATTTGGGGTCTTTTGTGGTTCCATATAAATTTTGGGATTATTTATTCTAGTCATGTGAAAAATGTCATGGGTAGTTGGTAGGGATTGCATTAAATCTGTAGATTGCTTTGGGTAGTATGGCCATTTTGAAAACATTCATTCTTCCAATCCAAGAGCATGGGGTATTTTTCTGTTTCTTTGTATCATCAATTTCCTTCATCAATGTTTTACAGTTTTTAGAGTATAGGTCTTTCATCTCCTTGGTTAAATTTATTCCTAGGTATTTTATTTTTGATGCAATTTTAAATGGATTGTTTCTTGCTTTCTCTTTCTGATAGTTCATTATTGGTGTATAGAAAAGCAATAGATTTCAGTATATTAATCTTGTATTCTGCAACTTTGTTGAATTTATTTATTAGTTCTAACAGTTTTCTGGTTGAGACTAGGATTTTCTCTAAAGTATCATGTCATCTGCAGATAGTGACAATTTTTCCCTTTATGTCTGTTAGTATTTGCTTCATTTATTTAGGTGCCCCTGTATTGGGTGCACATACGTTGATGAGTATAATATTCTCTTCTTGAATTGATCCATGTATCATTGTATAATGCCCTTCTTTTTCTTTTGGTATAACCTTTTTAAAAAGTCTGTTTTGTCTCATATGAGTATTGCTACTTAGCTTTCTTATCTTTTTTGTTTGCATGGAATTTCTTTTTCCATCCCCTTACTTTCAGTCTCTGAGTGTTTTTAGCCCTGAAGTCTTTTGTAGGCAGCATATTGAAGTGTCCTGTTTTTTAAATCTTATCAGCAGGCAGCCATCCTATGTCTTTTGACTGGATATTTAGTCTATTGGCATTTAACATAGTTATTGATATGTATGTGCTTATTGTCATTTATTACTGGTTTGATGATTTTAGTATGCTTGTGTGTTTTTGTGTATCTATTATAGGTTTTTCATTTGTGGTTTCCATGAGGTTCATATATGTGGCCCTATATCCACTTGTTTTAAAGTGGTAGTCATTTAAGTTTAAACACATTATTTTTTTACTCCCCCCCACCCATTTTGTATTTTGATGTCATATTTTACATCTCCATTCTTATCTCTTAAATGTTTATTGTAGTTATACTTGCTTTTTCAATTTTTTGTCTTTTAATCTTTGTACTGGCTTATCTGAGACCTTATTATCTATTTGCGTTTCCTAGTAGGATTTTTCCTTTCCTATTGCTTCTTATGTCTTTTAATCTTAAAGGGTCTTCTCTAACATTTCTTTTAGTGTCAGTTTAGTATTGATGAATTATTTTAGTTTTTTCCTTGGCTGAGGTATTTACTTCTTCTATTCTAAGTGGTAATCTTGCTAGGTGGCGTATCGTGCGTCACAGGTTTTTCCTTTTCAGGACTTTGACTATATCATGCTACTTCTTTCTGGCCTGCAAAGTTTCTGCAGAAAAATCAGCTGATAGCCTTATGGTGTTCCCTTGTATATGATTATTTGTATTTCTCTTGCTGCCTTTAGAATTCTCTCTTTATATATATCTTTTACCATTTTCATTATGATATGTCTTGGTGTCAGTCTGTTTCAGTTTATCTTGTTTGGGACCTGTGCTTCCTGTGCCTAGATATCCATTTCTTTTGTTATGTGTGGGAAATTTTCAGCCATAATTTCCTCAGGTACATTTTCAATTCTCTTCTTGGACTCCTATAATAAGAATGTTTGTACAGTTAATGTTATTCTAGAGAGCTCTTATACTGCTTCTATTTTTTTAATTGTTTTTCTTTCTGCAGTTCTGATTGGGTGATTTCCATTATTCTAACCTCCAGATCACTTTTGCATTCCTTCTAGTGTGTGTGTGTGTTTAATTTCAGCTATTAAATTTTTCATTTCTGATTGGGCCCTTTTTATACTTTCTAGTAAAATTTCTCACTGTGTTCATCTCTTCTTTTCCCTAATTGAATTAACTTTTTTTTTTTAATCAATGCTTTCAATTCTTTATCTGGAAAATTACTTATTTATATTTTATTATTTTTTTCCAGTGGTTTTTCTTTTGCTCATTCAATGAGAGTAGTTCCTCTGCCTTTTCATTTTGCTTAACTTGCCCTGCCTCTATGCGTTTAGGTGAACAGCCACCTATTGTGGTCTTGAAGAGGTGTTCGTATGTGGGAGGGTCCTGTACAGATTGTGTGTCCAATGCCTTTAGTGTTAGAGCTAGAATGATGTGTGAGTCTGGACTGCCCCTCTGCTTAGTAGCCATCACTGTCCTATTGGGGGTGGGGTCTGATCTCCAGTTGCTGGAGCAAATATGCTGCTTGAGTAAGTATCAACAGTGGCTACCACCACCCCACCCCACCCCAGATACAGTGCTGCACTGTGACAAGGCATGAGCAGGGCTGGGTGATCTCTTGGCTCAGGCTGGGGCATGTACCAAGGATGTCCAGGAAAACCTGGCAGCCGCTAGAGCAGACCTCTCTCCTCCCTTCCTCAGGGGCAAGCCAGTGTGTCTTCACTTCTCACAAGTGAAGTCTAGGCTTCTCACCACCCTCCTGTTAGTACCAGGGGCTAGTCTCTCCTGTGTAGGATCCCAGGACTTGGGCATCCAATCTATGGCTCTCACCATCCACTCCCCAGGTAGGTGTCTGCCCACGTATCCTCCGTTTCTTTAGACCCTTCCCAGGGTCACAGGTCTTGACCAGATCATTTTTCTTCCCTTCCTACTCGATTTTCTGTGTATCTTTCTTACCGCCTTAGCTTCTATAAGAATCTTCCTGCCATTTTCCAATCGGTCTTTAGTGAGAATTGTTCCACATTACAGATGTATTTTTGATTTGTCCTCTTTATCAGCCATCTTGATCCTTCTTCCCAGTTGAAAGTTTTCAAATATATTTTTACCTAGAAGAATGAAGTACTTTAATGCAAATATATGGTATGTTTTTTCATACTTTTCCATTTACTGTGGTACTCATACATTTATGTTAAAGTAGTCATTTAGTAGATCCACAAGATTCTATGTATTTATGTTGCCTCATCCTATTTTTTTTTAAGAAATCTTGCTTGCCAGGGCATTAACTTATTTAGAAATATATGAAATTTTTATCAAGAATTTCATAAAAATCTTACAGCCATATTAGCAACATGCTATTAGAGATTTGCATTTTTAATAACAGCATAATATGAATAATGCCCTGGCCAGAAAAGTATAATCTGCGTTTAGGAAACATCCCCAAATTTGTTAAATAGTAGTTTGGAATACTGGAAGGAATATAAGATTTGGAGTCAGATAGACGTATATTGGCTTTACTTACTACTAGCTGAGTAACAAGTACTAGCAAATAAATGAATTATCTTAACCTTTAATTAAATGGAAATAATAGTGCTGACAGAAATGCTGTGATGATTTAACTCCCAAAAAATAATTAATGTAGCAGTTCTGGTATACTATTGGTGTTAAACAAACATTTCTTTGCACTTGTATCTTTCCCTTCAATTAAATGAACGCTTATTAATCCTTGCTAAATTCTAGATTAGATGTTATTAGATGCTAAGACTGTGTTACATGTACATTGTTTAGAACAAAAAATTGGTAGAAAACACATTAACTACATTGAAAGGGGCTGAAATTCTGGGGTCATAGATGGTAGCTATGATATGTGCAAAATATTTGAAATTTCCTAGACTAGCTTTGAATTTCCAAGCAATCCTAACAAGTATTATCATCCCTATTTTATAGATAAGGAAACTGAGGTCCAAGTAAGATAATTTCTCAAGGTCACAACTACTGGTAAGGGCAGAGTAAGAATTCGAACCTATGCTGTCTCTTAGATGAAAGATCATGTAGTTTAAGAATCAAAGAAAAATTACTCAAATATTGGCAAGAAATAGCACCTATTTCAGATCATAAGAATTTTTAAAATATCACTGAGTACATTAATTCAGGAAATGGTACTACTATGGTACCCATATGAAGATAAACCCTTCTGTAATATTACATTAGTCCTTGGAATGACCTGGCCTGTATATTAGCTAAAAACTTCAACAGTCCCCTTTATTCAATATGGGGCTTGGGGCTCAGTTATCACTGTGTGTCCTTTGTATTTGAAGTTCGGAAATCCAAATTGGGACTTTTAAGTTTCTCCATAAATCCTGTTTGGCAGCTAGCTCTTTATCAATACCCTGAGCTACCCCAGATGTTCATATATACTCTGCAGTGTGTGGAAAATGCCATGGTTCCCAGATTAAGCTGTCAGTCAGGCACTGCAAAGAGCCAGGTAAATTTCTTTTTAAAAAGGTAATATATTAGATTAGTGTTTTCCAAAGAGTATTCTAAATAATGCAAGTCTTGAGAAATGTTCAATAAAATACAAGCAATCAAAACACAAACTAAATACAAAATGGTTAATTGGTCACATAAAATTGGGACAAGATGTATACTGTATCATCCTCATGGAGACTCATAGCCACACATTAGCATATTAAGATTAAGTCTTTTAATTATAAAAGTTTAAAAAATATGTATCAGAGATCTTATGCTTCTCATCTATTTCTATTTTCAAAACCCTTTAAAGACTTCTGGAATGGTGACAATGTTAGGAGCCCAGGGAGTCATCTATTAAACTGATCAAAATTAGCAAAAACAAACTTAAAATCTCTAGAGCCTGATTAAAGGGCTTACAACCAATAGAGAAGCATTTCTTCCGAAAAATCTATAGGAACTTGGTAAGAAGAGTGAAAGGTAGTGGCATTCTAGCTAAGGATTGCATCCATGCTCTCAAAACTCTGCTTGTGGATAAACTGTTTCAGAAGGCTGGTCAGCTACACGGCAGTTTCCCATATCCTCTAGATCCATGGAGTTGAAGAGTTATTCTCAGTTATTTCAGCTGATGACCATTGCCAGATCTAATATTTTATATTTCTATGCTATAGATAGCATATATCTAGTGGGTGGCAGTGGCCAAGAAGCAACCATTTACCCTACCCCCAATTCTTGCCACACAAAGAGTGAATGGTGAAGTGTGCACAGCATAGTGTTGTGGAAGACATGCTCTGGTGGGCTTGGCAGTGGATTGAAAGATCTCATCTCCCCCAGGTTCCTGGAATGTAAGAAAGAACTAATCTGGGGAGATTCATTACCTGGTGAATATCAGTATGTCCTATCATTCCCAGAGCTGAGCTCAGGACTATCCATGTAGGTGGTGGCACCAGTTCTTGTTCCCATCCACCACAGCTTGTGCTCCATAACACTGAGTTCTGCCTGGGGGAGGGTAGGATCATGCCTTAAAAAGTGGAACACCCAACCCTGCCAAAGATCCAACTTTAATTAGATCAGACTGTAGACTAATATATACCCCTAGGTATTGTTGTACTCAATAGATAAATTAACTAGCAATTGGTGGAAACTAACAGCTTAGTTGTGATACCAGTATATGTAGATCAGACATAAACAGGAATATCAGGGAAAGAAACAGAGGCCCTGGCTAAAACTATAGTCATCAGTAGTAGACAGGAAGACTTGAGTGTATGCCCAAGGCTGTATGCTCTGAGAAAACAGCAGAGTTTGTACACTGTTGGGGGGAAATAGACTTTGTTTTTCTAATGACTTGGATAGAAAAATTCAACAAACACACAAAAGAGCAAACATAGATTCTTCCCAAGAAAGACCAGTTAATATATTGTAATAACTTTAGATAACTAAAATTATTGAGTCTTCAATAAAAATGATGAGCTACATACAGAAGAAGTATGACCCATAGACAGTTAAATAATCTCCCTCTCATGGTCACAGATGTTAAACACAGCAAAGTTGCTTTTAAGCAGCTATTTTAAATATGTTCAAATATCTAAAGGAAATCATGTTTAAAGAATTAAGAAGGTACAATGATAATCTCATCAAAAAGACTATAAGGATAGAGAAATTATACAACAGATGAAATTCTAGAGTTGAAAAGTATAATAAAAATGAAAAATCACTAGGGGTGTTCATTAAAAAAACCTCAGAAAAATCTAGGACAACATAAGGCACACAAACAAACATGTAATAGTAGTGCCAGAAAGAGGAGAGGGAGAAAAATAATCAGAATGAACATTTATTTGAAGAAATACTGGCTGAAACTTCTCAAATTCAGTTTTCCACAATGAGACACAGAATCATACTTTTGAAAGACAAAGAAAATCTTGGAAAGAGGAAGAGAAAAATGACATCTCATGTGCAAGGGAAGCCCAGTAAGATTAACAGCTGACTTACAATCAGAAACAAAAGTCTGAAAGAAGTGGGATTACATATTCAAAGTGTTGAAAGGAAAAAAAAATACATCAAAACTATCTTAAAAATGAAGGTAAAATAAACAATGTATTTGTCATGGCAGCCTGAGTTGACTACGTACCATAGACTGGGTGGCTTAAACAACAGAAATTTATATCTCACAATTCTGGAGGCTGGGAAGTCTAAGATCAAGGTACCAGCAAGATAGGATTCATTCTGAGACCTTGGCTTATAGGAAGCCACCATCTTGCTCTATATGTACATGACCACTTCTTTGTACATGCACACAGAGAAAGCAATCTCTCTTTCTTCCTCTTGTTACAATGGCATTAATGCCATTGTGAGGGTCCATCCTCATACTTCATGTAACCCTAATTCTTCCGAAGGGCCCCATCTCCAAATACCATCACATTGGAGGTTAGGGCATCAACATTGGATTTTTGGGGTATACAATTCAGTCCATAGCAAATACTGTAGTAGTTTGTTGCTGGCAAAGCTGTACTACAAGAAACACTAAAAGGACTTCTTAAGGCTGAAACTATGTGACAGTATAGTATCAAATCCACATGAAAAAAGAGGGTGTCATTTATGAAAATACAGAAGAGTAAAATTGTATGTCTTCTCTTAAATGATTTAAAAACTCAATTGCATGAAGTAACATTTATATAATTTGTATTGTTGAGCTTGTAAATTATAGAAATGATAAATAGGTAATTTGGCAACAATAGGCTTAAGGTGGAAGATGAATTGGAGTAATGTCAATCCCTAGGAATAAATGAAGAAAACCAGAAATGATAAATAAGATATAATATGTATAACATTAACAGCACCAAAAAGGAGGAGGGAGAAGAGCTATATAGGAGTAAAATTTCCCATATCTCACCAGAGTTAAGTATAAATCTGAAGTAGATGCTGAAAGTTAGGATGCACACTGTTAAGCCTTAAAGCAGCTACTAAGAAAATGAATGAAAAATATACTGAAAAAATAATTAAAATGCTACCCTAGAAACTATTCACTTAATACAAAGGAAGATCGTAAAAAAGAAAGAGGAACAAAAAGTAAAATGGCAGATATAAGTCCAACTATATCAGTAATAACTTTATTATTTATGTTAGTAATAACTAACTTTCAATGTGAGTGGATTAAAGAATCTAATCAAAAGAATAGGTTGTCAGCCTTGATAAAAAGCACAATCTATACTGAATCTGCAGGAGACACATTTTAGATTTAAAGACACAAACAGCAGAGAGAGAGAAAGATAGCAGAGTAAGAAGTCATGGAGCTCACCTCGCCCCATCAACACATCAAAAATACAACTATGTGTGGAATAATTCTCACTGAAAACTAATCAGAAACTGGCAGAAGGACTCCTGTCCAACCAAGACTGTAAGAAAGATAGAAACATCATGGGGTTAGGAAGGGAAGAAAAAGCAATTGGGTCAGGGCCTGTGCCCCTAGAGGGGACTCAAAGGAAAAGGGAGAATATATGGAAGGACACCAGCCCTGAGAAGTAAGCAGGTAAAACCACAGACCGAGCATCCCAATCCTGGGGTAGGTACTATGCATAGCAGGTAAGCCCCTTTGGCTTGTTGAAGAACCACTGAGACACAGGGAAAGGCTGTAGAAACCTGGACTCCACTCCTAAGGAGCACAGGAGTGCTGGCTTGCCCCTAGCAGCAAGCTGCTGGGTTATCTGCGGCCATCTCACCTCATTCCCCAGCCTGAGCCAAGTGTATGCCCCAGCTCCACTCACTCCACAACACAGCTTGGCACAGGATCTAGGGCAGCCATGACCTGGAAAAGACTCAACCTTGGAAACAGAGGCAACCTTGTCCCAGGGTGGAGCCCAGGTGGGGCAGCAGTGGCCACTGTTGGCACTTACTTAAGGGGTACCCCAGAAACAGCCCAGGCTTCAGACGGCATTGTGGCTGCTGGGTTTTCCCAAATTGCTTCACTGTGAGATCCAGCCCAAGTCCAGAGAATGCTCCACCCCTGCTCTCTCCACACCACAGCACAAGATCTGGGATGGACATGACTAGGGAGAAGATACTACTATGGTCTGCATCTGAGCAGAGCAGAAGATGCCTACACAGGGAAAGCATCAGACCTCTGTAGGTACACAAGTTCCATTTGCTTCAGCACTCCCCTACTGTGGGGCAAAGGACTCAGTGCAGGAAGAAGGAAACACACTTTAAAGGGAACAAAGCCAACTTGAGTCTGACCCTTATGGCTTCTACTACCACAACTTGGGGTTAGCCTCCAACCCTGAGCAAAGAGGAAGTCCAACCTCATACCCTGTGCAGGCTCCAGGTTCTCCAGCCTCACTGCCTACCAAGGTGATAGCTGCAAGCACATGCTGAGGAAAACTGTAACTAGCATCCACATCAAATCCAGCCCTCTCACCAACAGCATTGGGCATACATAGTCTGCCTAGGGATGCTCCCACATAAAAATATCCCTTCAAGATCAAAATAGGGAACTGTTTCAACTAAATTCATAGAGGCAGAGAAAATACTCTCAATTGGAAAAGCAAGAAAAACACCTGGGAAAATAATGAAAGAGAAATAACTTATCAGATGAAGTATTCAAAAAATCAGTAATAAAAATGTTAACTGAATTAGGTAAAATAATTGATCTAACTGATCATTTTAACAAGGAACTAGAAAATATTAAAAAGACACAATCAAAAGTGATAATATCAGAGATAAAAAAATTAGAAGGAATGAATAGCAGACTAAGTGAGGCAGAACACATAAGTGATCTGGAAGATAGAATAATGGAAACCACCCAGTCAGTCAGGAGAAAGAAGGAAATGAAAAATAAAAATAGATGCAATTTATGAGATCCCTGGGATAACATTATGTGGGCCAACATTCTCTTTATAGGCATTCTAGAAAACGAGAGAAAGAAGAGAATTGAAAAGGTATTTGAATAAATTATGGCTGAAAATTTTACAAACCTGAAGAAGGAAACAGATAGCCAGGTACAGGGAGCACAGAGGGTCCCATACAAGATGAAGCCAAACAGAGCCACACCAAGATTTATCATAATTAAAAAGACAAAGGTTAAAGAGAGAATTCTAAAGGCAGCAAGAGAAAAACAAAAAGTCATTTACAAGGGAATCCCCATAACGCTATCAGTTGATTTCTTTGCAAAAACTTTGCAGGGCAGAAGGAAGTGGCATGACATATTCAAAGCCCTAAAGGGGAAAAGCCTGGCAACCTAGGATATTCTACACAGCAAGATCATCATTTAGAATAGAAAGAGAGACAAAGAATTTCTCAGGTAAGCAAAAACTAAAGGATTATTAAATCTACTCTAAAATGTTGCAGAGTCGTATGTAAACAGAAGCAAGAATCTATAGGAAAGGAGTAAATCACAATAGGAAAAGCAAATATATAATAGAATTGAAGATCACTTAAATAAGCTAGTACATAGATGAAAAAACAATAAAGATTTATAAAAGTGATTATAACTATAATTAACAGCAAAAGGATAAACATGAAGATGTAAAATATGACATCAAAAACAAAAAATGTAAGGGACAGGAGTAAAATGTAGATCTTTTAGAGTGTGTTTGAACTTATATGACTGACTATCACTCAAAAGCAAGTAGATATAGTTAATATACTTGAAAACCAGAGTAGCCACAAATCAAAAAAATAGAATAGAGTCACAAAAACCAAAAAGAAGAGAACTCAAGCATAATACAAAAGAAAGCCACAAAAGGAAAAACAAAAAGAAGAAAGGAACAAAGAAGAAATACAAAATCAATTGGAAAACAAGGTTTAAAATGGCAATAAGTACATACCTATCAACAATTACTTTAAGTGTCAATGGACCAAATGCTCTGATCAAAAGACAGAGGCCGACTGGATTTAAAAAAAACAAGAACCTACAATATACTGCCTACAAGAGACCCACTTTAGGGCAAAAGACACAGGAAGACAGTGAAGGGATGGAAAAGATATTTCATGCAAATAGAAATACCAAGAAAGTGGGGGTAGCAATACTCATACCAGACAAAATAGACTTTAAAACAAAGACTATAAAGAAAGACAAAGAAGAGCATTATGTAATGATAAGAGGATCAGTACAAGAGGAGGATATTATACTCATTGACATATATGCACCCAATATAGGAGCACCTAAATATATAAAACAAATACTAACAGATTTAAAGGGAGAAATTGACAGGAATACAGTAATAGGAGACTAACATCAATAAACAGATCATCCATTCAGAAAATCATTAAGGAAATAGAGATTCTAAATGACATAATAGACCAGTTGGACTTAATTGATATCTATAGGACACTATATCCACAAAACAAAACAAAACAAAACACACATTCTTTTCAAGCATGCATGGAATGTTCTCCAGGATAGATCACATATTAGGTAACAAAAGTAGCCTCTTACCAATTTAAGAGGATTGAAATTATTTCAAGTATATTTTCAGACCACAGTGGTATGAAGCTTGAAACCAATCAAAGGAAAAAAATGGGAAAAGAATGAACACATGGAGACTGAAGAACATGCTACTAAAACTCCAATAGGTCAATGATGAAATCAGAAAATACCTCAAGAAAAATGAAACTGAAAATACAACCTTACAAAATCTATGGGATGCAGCAAAAGCAATTCTAAGAGGGAAGTTCATAGAGATACATGCCTTCCTTAAGAAACAAGAAAAATCTCAAACCTACCCCACCACCTAAAAGAATTAGAAAAAGAACAAACAAAACCCAAAGTAAGCAGAAGGAAGGAAATAATAAAGATCAATAAAACCAAGAGCTATTTTTTTTTAAGATAAACAAAATCAACAAACCTCTAGCCAGGCTCACCAAGAGGAAAAGACAAAAGACACAAATCATCAAAATAAGAAATGAAAGAGGAGAAATAACAACTAATACAACAAAGATATAAAAAATTATAAGAAAATACTATGAATAGTTATGTGCCAACAAATTGGACAACCTGGAAGAAATGGATACATTTTTAGAAAAATACAGCTGGTCAAAACTGAATCAAGAAGAAACACATAGTTGCAACAGATGAAATCACTACAAGTGAAATAGAATCAGTAATTTTAACAACTCCCTCCAAACAAAAGTCCAGGACCAAATGGCTTCATTGAGGAATTCTACCAAGCATACAAATAACTTTTACCTATACTTTTCAAAGTATTTCAAAATACTGAAGAGGAGGGAAAACTCCCAAATTCATTCTATGAAGCCACCATTACCCTCATACCAAAACCAGACAAAGTTGCTACAGAAAAAGAAAATTACAGGTCAATATCTTTGATGAACATAGATGCAAAAATACTCAACAAGACATTAGCAATTTGAATCCAATAATACATAAAAAGGATCATACACCATGACCAAGTTGTATTTATTCCAGGGATACAAGGATGGTTCAGCATTCACAAATCAATCAATGTGACACACCACATTAACAAAAGGAAAGATAAAAACCACATGATTATCTCAGTAGACACAGAATAAGCATTCGATAAAATTCAACACCAATTCATGATAAAACCTCTCACCAAAGTGGGTATACAGGGGACATAGCTCAACATAATAAAGCCATTTATAATAACCTCACTTAAAGCCTTCCTGCTAAATTCAGGAACAAGACAAGGATGTCCACTCTCACCACTTCTATTCAACACAGTATTGGAAGTCCTAGGCACAGAAATAAGACTAGAAAAAGAAATACAAGATATCCAAATTGGAAGGGAAGAAGTAAAACTGTCACTATTTGCAGATGACATGATACTCTATATTGAGAACCCTGAAGGCTCCACACAAAAAATATTAGAACTAAAAAATTAATTCAGCAAGATAGTAGGATACAAAATTAATATACAGAAATTTATTGTATTTCTTTACACTAACAATGAACTATCAGAAAGAATAAGTTTTTAAAAATCCCATTTAAAATTGTGTCCAAAAAAATGAGATACCTAGGAATAACCGTTAACCAAGGAGGTCAAAGACCTGTATACTGAAAACTATAAAACCCTGACAAAGGAAACTGAATATGATTCAAAGAAATGGAAAGATATCTCATGCTCTTGGATTGAAAGAGTTAATATTGTTAAGACCGCCACACTATCCAAAGCAATCTACAGATTTAACACAATCCCTATCAACATACTCGTGTTCACAGAATGAGAACAAATAATTCTAAAATTTAGATGGAACCACAAAAATACGTAGAATTGCCAAAGCAATCCTGAGGGAAAACAAGGCTGGAGGCATAACTCTTTCAGACTTCAAACTGTACTACAAAACTACAGTAATCAAAACAGTGTGGTATTGGCAGAAAAAGAGACATACAGATCAATGGAATAGAAATAGAAAACCCAGAAATAAGCCCACCCACCTACAGTCAGTTAATCTTCAACAAAGGAGGCAAGAATATATAATGGATAAAAGATAGTGGTGTTGGGAAAGCTGGACAGCTATATGTAAAACAATGAAATCAGAACACTCCCTCACACCGTATACAAAAATAAACTTAAAGTGGTTTAAAGGCCTAAATATAAGAATGGATACAGTAAACCTCCTAGAAGAGAACATAGGCAAAACACACCCTGATAAAAATTATAGCAATATTTTCTTAGGTCCATCTCTGAGGGAAAAAGAAATAAAAGCAAAAGTAAACAAAGGTGACAATCAAACTTAAAAGCTTTTGCACAGCAAAAGTAACCATCAACCAAATAAAAAGACAACCTATGGAAAAGGAGAAAATGTTTGCAAGTGGCACAACTGACAAGGGCTTAATATCCAAAATATAAAACAAACAGCTCATATAGCTAAATATCAGAAAAAACAAACAACCCAATCAAAAAATGGGCAGAAGACCTAAATAGATATTTTCCAAAAAAGACATCCAGATGGCTAACAGGCACATGAAAAGATGCTCAACATCACTAATTATCAGAGAAATGCAAATCAAAACCACAATGAGTTATCACCTCACATTTGTCAGAATGGCCATCATTAAAAAGTCAACAAATAATAAATGCTGGAGAGGGTGTGGAGAAAAGGAACACTCCTACACTGTTGGTGAGAATGCAAGTTGGTGCAGCCACTATGGAAAACTGAATGGGGTTTCCTTGAAAAACTAAAAGAGCTACCATATGATCCAGCAATCCCACTCCTGGGTATATATCTGGAAGAACTGAAAACTCTAATTTGAAAAGGTACATGCACCTCAATATTCATAGCAGCACTATTTACAATAGCCAAGACATGGAAACAACCCAAGTGCCCATCAACAGATGACTGACTTAAGATGTGGTATAGATATACCATGAAATATTACTTAGTCATAAAAAAGATAGAAATATTTTCATTTGCAGCAATATAGATGGACCTAGAGAAGTGAACTTACTTAAAGTGAATTTAAGAATATTAAACTTAGTGAAGTAAGTCAGACAGAGAAAGACAAATTTCATATGATATCACTTATACATGAAATCTAATTAACAATACAAATAAATTTATACACAAAACAGATACAGGCTCACAGACATAGAAAACAAACTTCTGGTTACCACAGGTGTAAGGGAGGGTAGGAGGGATAAATTAGGAGTATGGGATTAACAGATATGAACGATTATCCATAAAATAGATAAGCAAGAAGGATAGCACAGGGAATTATATTCAATATCTTATAATAACCTATAATGGAAAATAATTTGGAAGAATATATATATAACTGAATCACTTTGCTGCACACTTGAACCTAAATATTGTAAAACAAGTACACTTCAATAAAAAATGACAATACTCCCTCAAATTGACCTACATATTTAACACAATTCCTGTGAAAACACCACTGTTTTATTGGGGTAGGGGGTAGAAATTGACATACTAATTTAAAATTCATATTGAAATTCAAGGGACCCACATTAGTCTACATATCTTTAAAAAGATCAAAAAGAAAAAAAAAACAGAACATTTTGGAGACTCACACTTCCTAATTTCAAAACTTGTTATAAATACAGAATTATCAAGGGAGCGTGGTTCTAGTATAAGTGTAGATATGTCGATCAATGTCACAGAGTTGAGAGTCCAGAAATAAACCCTTACATTCAATGTCAGTTGTTTTCAATAGGGTGTCATAATATTTCAAAGGAGGAATAATATTCTTTTTAACAAACAGTACCAGGAAAACTGGATATCCACATACTAAAGAATGAAGTTGGTGTCTTTCCTCACACCATAAAATTAACACAAAATGGATTATAGAAGTAGATGTGAATGCTAAAACTATAAAACTCATAGAAGAAAACATAGGAGTAAATCTTCATGATCTTGGGTTAGTCAATAATTTCTTAGATATGTCACAAAAGCCAGAAAAATAGCTAAATTAGATGATAAAAAGTGAAAAACAATTGTGCTATAAATAATACCATCAAGAAAATGAAAATACAAGTCACTGAATGGGAAAAATATTTTCAAATCTAGTAAAAGACTTCTATCCAGAATATATACAAAATGCTTACAACTCAATAATGAAAAGATAAATAGCCTAATTTTATAAAGGGCAAATGATCTGATAGTTCTCCAAAGAGGAGACAGAAATGGCCAATAAGAGCATGAAAAGATACTTAGTATCACTAATCATTATAAAAATGCAAATCAAAACCATAATGGGGTACCTATTCACATTCACTAGGATGGTTACAATGAAACAGACACTAGCAAGTGTCAGTTGAGATGTGAAGGAATTGGAACCCTCATAAATTGCTAGTGGGACTGTAAAAAGATGCAGTCATATAACCCAGGGATTAAACTCCTTGGTATATGAAAACACATCTGTACAAAACCTTATATGCAAATATTTACAGCACTATTATTCATAATATCGAAAATGTGAAAACCATCTAAAATGTGATATAATCATATAATGAGTTTTTAATGGGTTATTCTTTGTCAATAAAAAATTAATGAAGTACTGATACATGTTATAATGTGGATGAACCTTGAAAACAATTTGCCATATGAAAGAAATGAGTCACAGAAGACCAATATTGTATGATTCCATTTATATAAAATAGAATGAATAGATAATTCTATAGAGGCATTAAATAGATTACTGTTTGCCTCAGGCTGAGAGGGATGGGAGTAGAATGGGGAATAGTTGCTAGTGTACATGGTGTCTCTCTTTGGGGTGATGAGAGTGTTCTAAAGTTAGATATGATAAGGGTTGTACAACTCTGTATATATACTTAAAAATATTGACTTGTACAATTTAAATGAATACATTTTATGGTATGTGAATTATATATCAATAAGGCTTTTAAAAAATAATCACTATAATCTGTAGTTGAAATAATTTTGGTAGTCCCTAAGATCAAATAGTGCATTAATTTTGGTCATAAGATACACATCAAGCATTGTTATGAATTTTAATGATCTGTTGTACAGACAGGATTTAATATGTCTTCTATTTAGAAATAAGATCCAGGGAGATTAAAAATTCTGAGAAGTTTGATTAATTCCTTATTTTACTTTCTCACTGCTATTATCATTTAGTCTAAAACATTTCCATTTATTTAAAAAACTGGTACCATACTTGGATTATCATCCCCTTTATCTGGACAGCCAAATTGGTTCTACATGGTCTTCAGTGAAGTACATCTATGATCTCTCTTAGCACAGACATAACTCTTTCCTACATGTTATAAAGTGTACATAAATTGGACTACATCAAAATGAAAAATATTTGCTAAAAACAGTACTACTGGACTGAGACTGCCTCCTTTATTTCAGGAATTATCCTCCTAGGAGATAAGCAAGAATGTCAGTGATTTAATTTGTCCATTAATTTTGAGTTTCTCCAGCCATCTGATCTTGTGAATCTAGAACTAGACTTTCTAGAGTGTCTGTAATTTTGTAGCTGGAATCCCTCCATTAGGGATTGGTCGAGAGTTTTATTAAAAAGTTAATCCTGGGCTCTATAACAGACCCACTGACTCAGCATCTACAATGGTAGAGGTCAATAATTATATATTTTAAAAAATCCCCAGGTAATTCTTATGTTTATTAATATTTAAGAAGAATGAATTTAGCTTAATTCACATATGCTATTTGGGATTTCTCTTGTGACTTACTCAAGAGAAACTGCACAAGACTTTTCATCTAGCTAGTTTGAAATCATAGACCTCTCCAGTAATCTTCAGCTTACCTTTATATTGGGGCAGAGATATCACCCTTCTCCCTTTCAACAGTTTTAATTATTATTGTTTTATGAATGTATTTTATAAATTTATGACCTTTAGTTTGCTACTAAATTTCCATACTTTTGTTTTCCTCCAAAAGGCACATTATTTCATTGGTCTTTGATGTTTAACTTATTGTATTATTGGCATATTATACTCTGAAACTTTCCCTTCCTTCTAGTGAATTGTAGTCTTTTTTCATGTTTCTTATCTTCTACTTACTCACTTCTACAGCCATTTTCAATATATAAAAATATGTTTCAATTGTTTTTGAATCTTCAGTTTGTTTGCATTTGTCCAATAGTGAGAAGTCTCCCTAACTAAATTCTAGCATCTGGAAACAAGTTCAAATTTGATATCAAAATTAATAGTACAGTATAGTATATGTAAACCATATATATACACACACATACAAATAAAGCTATATATATGATTGTGCATCTTTTTATAGATAAACATATAGCATCAATTTCAGTATGTATGTATGAAACTTAAAAACTTTAAATCATTGTATATAAATTACAGAGGATAGTTTAGTAAATCATGTCATATCTATGAGGTTATATGAATCATATGACTATAATAAGCCCTATATGATTAACAAGTTGATACTTAAAATAATATACCTTAAAATTATATATAAAATATACATGCTATATATAATTATCTCTATATGTCTGACTCTTCAATTTAGTATATTGTTCTATTATGGATAATCTAGTTATTGAGTTAAAAGGAGTCCCCTCTTTCCTACCATGTATACTTCTGAATTATAACACATGAAATAATTCCTATGAGACCTCTCTATATGTAAATGACAGAAGTGATAAAACTTCTCATCTAAATTATTAGCATGATTATTCACATAATTCTTAATTATTCCCTTCAGGGTTGCATTAAATCTTCCCAATAGTTTACTATGGGAATTAGGCTATAGTCTGGAATTGCTTAATCTCAACAGCATTTCTATCACATTTGAAAGGAAATTTGTGTCCTTGGTAAGATTACTGCTTATGTTCCCAATAAAGGATTATGCTCAGCAATCTTTGCTTAACATTGGAGTGTCATAAAGGGATAGAAAAGGAATCTAGTATTTCAAGCAAGCCAATGGATGCTACTTATCTATGGGTGAAGAGTTCATAAGGGCTCACTTTTTGGTATCTGCTCTTTCTTATTTTATAACTTGTCTAGAAACACAATAGTCATCAATTGCTATCATTTCCATACTAGGAAAAGCTTATCAAATCTATCTCTGATCCTGTTGATCTTAGAAGACTTGCACTATCTCAATGACAATCTTTACCCTTGGTGAATGGCTGGTGACTTCTGGACAATATCACTAAGATTTATACGCCTGTTTGTCTCAGAGCAGGCCCGCTTCTAGACAAAGTCACAGTGGTTCTTCCTTGTGTGCATGACTCCTGGCACGCTTGATGATGTTTCTCCAGCAGTAAAGTTTTTTATGTCCATGTTTCCCTGGAGCATCTATAACTGTAATAGCAGGCTTTTTGCAGGGCTTCTCCAGGTTGTTCTACTCTACTCTCCCAAACTGGTAACCCTGGTGAAAGTTATTTAACTTGGAGCTCTTGCCATTACATCAATCAGGGTCCCCTCAGGAAGCATGATTGTGTAACACTGCAGCATCATGCCTTTAGCTTCTCTACACCACTCCAGGCCTCAGAGAGAATGTGAATCTTCTCCCACTCCCTTCCCACATCTTTTCTCAAGTTACAGTTATCAGGCCTCTCTAAGGACTATTTCCTGAGGTAGATCAGATAAGAGCTCCTCCCTGAAGGCAGCTTGGCAAAGTACCCAATTTCTTCTCAGAAATAACCCTGTTTTCCATAGTACACATTAACACAAAGGCAAATTTTAATCCTGGAAAAATATTAATCTTACAAAAAATTTTAATGTAATTTAAAAGTTCCATTCAGTAAAATAGGCAATGCCACAGCTGATTAAACAGCCCTTTTATTATCTCTTGAAGAGTTTTTCATATACACCAAAATATATTTTTGGTTTTCAAGTTTATGCAACAGTAACTATATTTACCTCTAATACATTAAACCTCAATTATCAAGCCAACCAGAATATCATCAAAGGGCTTTTGGATAATTACTAGAGAGAGAAAAATGTCCCTGTTATAAACTTGTTTTCTTATTATTTGGCTGAGTTAAAAACAAAGAATACAGAGAAACAACAACAAAAGTTTTCAAATTATACTCTGAGGTCAGTAGTTCTTTCAGGAATTCACTCCAAAAGTGAATTCCCCAAATCGAATCCTAGAAAATTACTGTTGATATTAAAATGATTGACCCAATTATCAAGGCAGCACTCAATGATATTCATTAGAATCTACTCACTATGAGGAAAATTTGTTTAAATAATTGGGAAACAAAGAGTGAAGCATAAAAAAATTATGGTTAAACCCACAAATTCTATAACCAGAACAATCCTGTTGTTAACATTTGCATTTCTTGAAATATGATTCTATCTGTTTGTCTTTTTTTAAATTTTTATTTATTTTTCATTTGTCTTACTAGAAGGAAACATAAGATTTTTCTTTAAATTTTGTTGAGGTATCTTATTTTTGCAGTAATAAATAGAGAGAGGTGTGCTGTGAATGGGAAGAAGAGTGACCTAAGAAAAACACAAACCAAAGTAGTTTGAGAAGCATACCTCCCTTTGTCTAAGGACCCGGACATCTATCTAGGTCAGTTGAGAAATTTCTTAAATGAAATAGCAAAATGTCATGCTTTTCAGCTTTGTTTTATGGAGAATATATTTTCTGTTTCTTTAGATTTCCCTGAAAAAAGTGAATACATTTCAGTAGAATAGACAGTTGAAATGCTCTATTTATTTGACCTTTAGAATATTTTCCACTGTGAACAGCTGGCCACTCTGCCCCTTTCCCAGAGGCTGCTTAGGCTGTAAACAGGAGGCAACGTTGAATTGCAGCCAATCTAATTATGGAATATTGAAAAGGTCAAAGCATTGCCCTGGGCTACGAAATAGTAAGATCTTCATTTAAAAGAATGCCAAATGTCCTAGCCAGTAAATGGAAGAGCAGTAGCTTATATTTCTTATACAATTAGTATTTGGAAGCTATCACCCACACATTAATTTCTAGTCTACCAAACATGTTATAATCTTATTCAAAATTGCCCAGAAAAGCAGTCATAATAGGGATTGTGGTAGCATCTGCTTACATTAAGGACAATGTATCTTATGTGTAACACAGTGTGTTAGGTTTCAATCAGAGACACAGAATCACTAAGAGTTACAAAATAAGGGATTTACTATAGAGGTTAGTTCTTATGCAATCCTAAAAACTTACACAAATGTTTATGGAAGGCTCTTGCCCTGTATCTGGTGGTATTTCTAAAGTTGCTATAATCAGCAGGGCCAACAGTTGGGGGAAAAGGCTGGATGTCAAAAATGAGAGCGTATGAACAAATTAGAATCCATGAGAACAAATTTGAATCTATGAGAACAAATTAGAATTCACAAGGACAAACTGAAATCCATGCTTGTCCCTATCACCGCTGTCCTTAACAGCACAGGTGACTTGAAGTATGAGTTGATATCCTTGCCATGGAGCTACATACATGCTTGGATCAGGATTTGGAGAAGATCAAGGTGGAGATCTGATGGACACTGAAGAGCTGTGGGACCTGTTGTTGCCCCACGCCAACTAGGTGACCCACTCCTACCTTCTAAATTTTGTCCAAATTACTCTATGGTAAACTCAAATCCAGAACTATATAGGGTTCAAGTTTAGCTAGGTTGACACAATAGAAAACCACCATATCCCATCAGCAGAGGCATCTCCTAAAGGGGCTGAGAGGTGTCATAGAATTGTGTGCTATGTTGTGTAATATGAGAGATTTGCGGTTTCCGTATGGATGTCTCTGGCATTATCTAGATTCTGTCCTCTCACATGTAGGACAATCAAGAGCTAGATACATCCTATTTGGAAGGAGAATTTGAAAGGTTTTCTATAGGGAGGTTAAGCAGTTGAAATAATGTGAAAAGATATGTCTCAATACTGAAGATAGCTGGAAAAAAACACCCCAAATTGCAAAGTCAGGTTAAATCTACTCATTTTGCCTGCTGCATCCTGTAAGAACTCCCACGGTGAATTTTATGCTAATAGATAACCATGGGGTTTTCATGTGATGAGAAACACACTTATCAGAGGGAACACATACATTTGGAGCAGATTCCCTGAGGGGAAGTTGTGAGCTATTTGATTGGAAATCCCCAGTGACCAATCAACTTGTCATTTAGTTGAATTTCTGAACAGAATTTTTGGATTGAACCTGAAGTGATCTTTTTGAATCATTTTTAAAATAAATGTTCTAATTCCAGCAAATTGTTCATATTCCAAATCCAACTGAGAACTTTTTTTTTTTTTAGGATTAGTTCAGTTGTCTTATTTCATAAATGATATTTCTGTCCAATTTAGTAAATAACATGTACTTATAATGATATCAAAGGTGTTACAAAAAGCACACATGAACTTTATTCACTGTATTAAATAGCTCTAGTAATAATATCGTCCCATTGTGATAAGTACGATGGGAATGGGTTAGAAATGATTGGTCTGCTTGTTTCCCTTGAGCCATTTTCCTGTGATTTTGAATTTCACAGCCATGTTCATAAAAAAAAATAGATCATAGCCCATAGCAACCCAGAGGTAATCAATTCTTTAAAGTTAATTACATCAGACTGCATAGGAATGATAAATGTAGGCTACAATTGCTTTGATTTAAATACCCACAGAAACTGACAGTTACAAGAGTAACTACAGTATAAACTTCTCCAGCAAACACCAGAGGACCCTTCCCTGTTGCATTATTTCTTTATCCCCAGACTCTGACATCACCTAGAGACCTATTTGTCAATCATCTTCTTCTGTTACTTGCTGTCCTCATTTCAAATATTTGACCCAGATTAATAGACATGTGACATGCTTGTCCTTCATGTTTAGCATCATGACCAGGCTATATAACCTTTAGTCTGTATCATATTATTATTGTACAAAATAAATGAAATCACTGTATTCTGATATAGGTACTAGAATTGTTCATGGCTTATGCATATAGACATACATTCTGTAAAGCAATGTGAGTAACTTCAACCATGCTGTATAATAAATAATGAATAGAATCCACCCAAGATATAAGATGAATATATGTGTATGTATATGTGTATTCCTATCATTTATGCCTTTTTCTGTATACTTATTTAGGGTTTAGGTTGATACCATTTCCCTGTGTACCATTTTTTTCAAGCCAGCCAGTTTTGAAAACTTGCCTGAGAACATTGACAATTACTATGAACTTTTGAGAAGAATGGGAATTTTTTTGAAAATTTCCATTTGTTCACCACCAAATACAGACTATCCCTAAAGCCTATATGCAAAGTCTAAGAGAGTTGGCTTTTTTTTTTTTTTCAAAAAAGAGCTAAAAAAGGAAAATAATTAAAAGATATCAGTAAAATGATATATGAAAAAATGAGAATAACTACAAAGTGGTAGAAATTATAAAAAGGAATCAAACAGAAATCATAGAAGTGAAAAATAGAATAACTTAATTGAAAATTTCAGTAAAGGGGTTTAATAGTAGATTTTAGTCAACAGAATACAGAATCATTTACCTTGAACACAGGACAATCAAAATTATGTCTGAGGAGCAGAATGATTAGAAAGTAAGGAAAAATGACAGAGCCAAAAGGACATTTGGGATGCCATCAGGAGGACCATTGTATGCTTTAAGGAAGTCCCAGAAGGAAAAGAGAAAGAGAAAGGGACAAAGCGATTATTTCAAGAAATATTGGCCAAAGACTTCCCAAATCTGGGGAGAGATATGAATTTACAAATTCAGGAAGCTTAATAAAAGTAGGAGAAATCCAGAATGACTCACACCAAGAGACACTATAATGAAACTGTCAAAAGCCAAAGATGAAGAGAATATCTTAAAAGCACAAGAGAGAAATGATTTGTCACATAAATGGAATTCTCAATAAGATTATTAACTGATTTATAAGCATAAACCAGAAAGCAATATAAGGATATATTTAAAGTGCTTAAAGAAGAAAAAAACTCTCAACAAAGAATTCTATATCCAACAAAATGTCCTTCAAAAATGAGAGAGAAATCAGCACTTCTCAGATAAACAAAAGCCAAGGGAATCCATTACCACTACACCTGCTCTATAGGAAATGCTTAAGGGAATCCTTGAAGTTGAAATAGACACTAAACAGTAACTCAAAGCCATATAAAGATATAAATATCTCTGGTAAACTTAAATACATAGACAAATATAAAAACTATTATTGCACTTTTAGTTTGTAACTTCACTATTGATTTTCTACAGGATTTAAGAGACAAAGGTATAAAAATAATTATAACCTATGATAATGAATACATAGTGTATAAAGATGCAATTTGTGACATCGATAACAAAGTGATGAGAGAGCTATAAATGAGTAGTTTTATATGTAATTGAAGTTAGGTTGGTATCAATACAAATTATGTTGTTATAACTTGAAGCTGTTATATGTTAAGCCCCATGGTAACCATAAAGAAAATAATTATAGAATGTACACAAAAGAAAATAAGGGAATCTAAACGTCTCACTAAAAAAATCAATAAACCCACAGAATGGATAATAGAGGAAATGGGGAACAACAACAAAAAAATATGAAATATAGAAAACAAATAACAAAATGTTAAAAGTAAGCCCATCTTTATCATTATTTACTTTAAATATACAGGGACTAACAACTCCCCACTTAAAAGTTATAGATTGGTAAAATGGCTAAAAAACAAAACCCATGATCCAATTATATGGGGTTTATAAGATAATCACCTTAAATATAACGACACAAATAGATTGAAAGTGAAAGGATAGAAACATATATGCTATGCAAATAGTAGCTAAAAGAGGGCAAAGATGGATATACTAACATCAAACATAATATGCTGCATATCTGGAACTGTTAAAAGAGATAAAAAGGGCCTAATATATTGATAAATGAGTCAATTAACTAAGAAGATATAATAATTATGAACATAAACCAAACATCAGAACTCCAATATATATGACACACACATTGACAGAATTAAAGTGAGAGAAAGGCATTTGTACAATAATAGTTTCAGACTTTAATATCTCACTTTCACTAAAAGATAAAACATCCAGATAGATAATCAATAAGGAACAGAAGAGATGAAAGTGCCATAAACCAATTGTACCTAACACACATATATAGAACACTCCACATAACAATAGCAGAATACACGTTTTCTCAAGTACACATGGAACATTCTCCAGGATAGACCATATCATAGGCTAGAAGACAAGTTAATAAATTTCAAAAGATTTAAATCATACAAAGTATCTTTTCTAATCATAATGCAATGAAACTAGAAATCAATGACAGAAGAAGACTGAAAAATTCAAATATGTAGAAATTAAACACACTTAAACAATCACACTTAAGTAATCAATGGGTCAAAGAAGAAATCACAAGGGAAGTTAGAAAATATCTTGATATAGATGAAAACAAAAATACAATATATTAAAACTCATGTAATGCAGCATAAATAGTAAGAGGGAAATTTATAGCTGTAAATGCTTATGTTAAAAATGAAGAAAGGTATCAAATAAATAATCTAACTTTACACCTTAAGGAACTAGACAAAGAAGAACAAACCAAAGTTAGAATAAAGGAAATAATAATTATTTGAATGAAAATAGAGAATAGAAAAACAATAGAGGAAAATCAATGAAACCAGAAGTTATTTCTTTGTAAAGATCAACAAAATTGATTAACCTTTAACTAGCTTAAGAAAAAAAGAGAAGAAACTCTATTAAAATTCAAAATGAAATTAGGAACACTACAACCCATTTTAAAGAAATCAAAAGGACTGTAATAGAATGGTATATATACTTATGTGCCAACAAATTGGATAATCAAGATGAAATGAACAAATACTTAGATATACACAACCTATCAAGACTGAATCATAAAGAAATAGATACTCTGAATAAACCTATACTTAGTAAAAAATTTAATTTGTAATAATAATAAAAAAAATCCCAACAAAGATAATCCTTGGACTATGTGAATCCATTGATGAATTCTACCAAATACTTAAAGAAGATATATCAGTCCTTCTCAAACTCTTCCAAAAAATTGAGGAGGAAGCACTTCTGAACTTAATCTGAGACCAGCATTACCCTCATATCAAGGCCAAAGACACTATGAGAAACTACAGACCTGATGCAAACATTCTCAACAAAATAGTAGTAAAACAAATTCAGTATCATATTAAAAGAATTATACATTATAACCAAGTGGAATTATTGCTCTAAGAATATATATATGCTGAAAACAGCCACATGAAATGTTCCTTGCTCTGTTGACACTATAAGCCCCTATTAACAAAAGTTATCTCACTACTTAGTAGATGGACCATTACAAGAAATCAAATAACATCACCTCTAAATGGAGGAATATCCAGTGCCTTTCTACAAAACATAAATTAATTCTCTAGAATTATGATCAATTTATAACTATAGAACATGGATCTATGGTGACATCTCAAATATGAAATCAGTGTATCAAATCTTAGTAATGATCATTTTAACATTTACATTAAGAATTCAGCCCTGGATATATAATAAAAGGACAAGTTCATGTAGCTTTTAGGTTAATGGTTTTAAATACCAATACCATACTCCATCTTATCTTTCATAAATGAAAATGTCTCATTGGAAATAGCCCTTTTCCCAGTGAGCACCCTGAATTTTATAATACGTACAAATCAACCTTTCATTGTTTCTCTTCCCTCATTACTAAATATGTGGTTTGTATTCACCAGATAGTAAAATAAAATTATCCTCTCCCATATTAATAGTCACATAGGCAAAAAACAATAGAGAATATTATTGACTCTCCCCTTAGCCTCACAAAAATCGGGGATGAAACAATAACCATTGGTGTTTTATGGGTCTATATTACCTGTCTGGGTAAAAATGTTATCCAAATGATGTCTGTTAATTCTTAGTGCTATCCTTTAGGGACTATCCTTTCCCCCCGGATGTTCCTGGTTCCCTTATCAAATATTAGTTGACCTTATAATTGCTAATTTCAGATTCTTTGGGCTCATCTTGAAAACATATTCTTTTAACACACAGTACACAGGTATCAGATCAATGATTAACCAAATGATAGTGCATATGTTCTATTTTACATTAGCAGATCCTTATGATCAGATACTTTTAAAAATTATTTATCCAGAGATAAAATATCCCCAAGTGTTTATTACCTTTCCATTGTGTCTTGAGATTATATATACCTTTCATATAACTTTGTTGACATTTGGTATCATTATATGCTCCGTCATCAATTGGATCTCTTATTTCCCCAAAGATCACATCATATATTTAAAGCAATGGCTAGAATATCTATTGAAGATGCATTCTTTGGGGGTATTTCATTTGAAAACTGATATTGTATCCTACAATTATTACTATTACAGGAAGAGGTTAGGAAAGAAGAATTACATTGTCTTCCATCCAAGTACTAACCAGGCCCGACCCTGCTTAGCTTCCGAGATCAGGCGAGATCAGGCACATTCAGGGTGGTGTGGCCGTAGACAAGAAGAGTTACACTGTCATAATCTATTTGTACTCACTGGGGCTTTCATCTATCACCAACGCTTATTTATTAAGCTCCTACCACACAAAAATATCTTATGGGTGACATGGATTAACAAAACATGGAGAAGACATGATTTTGTCTTCCAATGCTATGATGCAGATTCCATGAATACCATAGATGTAGTGCTAATGACAAGTCCATACAAAAAAGGTTAGTCATGTTAAAGCAACTTGGCCACATTTTTCCATTCCACAATAAAAATACTAAGTGAATTGTTTGTCATAATTAATTATGGATTAAATGGCCAATTGAATGCATCTAAATAGTTGCTCCAGTAAGCGTGCATGCACAGAATCATAGATAAAAGTGCACATACAGCTCTAATAGGGAAAATAGAATGATTAGAAATGAAAAGACACAGGTTCCTTGGCTAATCACTTATTTTCTGTAACTGTTTCCTTATCAGTTAAATGAACATAATATTCTGTACCTTGTGTACTACTCAAGATTGTTAGGTTCATGCGAAAAAACAGATGTGAAACAATTTTGTGTACTTCTGTTTTAAAGTACTTTATAAAAGCACTGGGTTTCACTTTTAGTTTGTTTTGCTTTATGCAGCAAATAGATGTACATACATCAGTAATTCTAAATGAAAAAATTCCCTAAAATTATGTAAAGAATGTTGGCATCATGGAAGAGGTGATATATCAGTCATGCTCTGTTTAGTCATTTGTTAACAAAAAGGCAGAATATTCATACATTTATTTGATAAATATTTGCTAAGTGCCTACTAAGTGCCAAAAATTAGGTGCAGGGGATATAGAAATGAATTTAAAAGAAGACAAATTCCTGTCCTGTGGTCCTCAGATTCTAGTAGAAAAAGACAGGCAATAAATAAAATAAACAGGTGAGTTATATAGTATATTGGTGGTTAGTGTTACAGAGCAAAAAATAATCAGATAAGGGAATAATGAGTGCTGAGATGGGTGTGTTCAACTTTGAATAGGGTGGTGAGGAAAGAACTCACTGAAAGCTTTTGATATTGGAGCAAATATCTTAAGAAGATGAAGAAGCAAGCCATACAGATAACTGGGGAAACAAAGTTCTAGGTAGAGGAAGCATTGTGCAAAGGCCCTTGAGTAGGAAGATTTTCCAGGATCAGCACCAAGATCAGGGAAATTGGAGTAAGAGAACAAGTGGAACAGTAGCAAACGATGAGGTTGTTAATATAACAGAAAGCCATGTTATTTAGGAATTTACAGGCCATTGTACAGCTTTGGCATTTACTCTGAGCAATACGGGCTGCCACTAGAGTGCTCATGTTTTAAAAGGATGAATGTGGCTATTATGTTGTGTGAGTAGAATGGAGATGAAGAGCAAGGGTGAAAGAAAGAACAGTTAGGGTGATATTGTAATCATCCAGGCCTGAGATGATGGTGATTTAGAAGAGGGTGGCAGCAGTGGAGGTGGTGACAATGATTACAATCAAGATATTTTTTGAGAGTAGAGCCAACAGGAGGATTTACTGATAGACTGGCTTATAGGATGTGAGTGAAAGAGGACTTAAGAGTGTTTCCAGGATTTTTCCTAAGTACCTAGAAGTACAGATTCAATAACAGGAAAGATAATAATAGTAGAAAGAAAATTATTTTTACATGAGGAGATATTAGGAATTTGGTTTTAGACATCTTAAGTTTTAGATACATATTAGATATACAAGCAAAGACAGCAACTTCACGGTTGTATATATGAGGCCGGAGTTGAGGAAAGTGTTCCTAGTTGGACACATGTATGGATTCAGGACTCATCGATATGTAGATATCGTATAAAGCCATTGGGGCAGGATGAGTCACTCAACAGAGTGACTGTGCTTAGGGAACACAAGACGTCCCAGCCCTGAACCTTGAGACACTCCAAAGTTAAGAGGTTATGGGGATGAGGGTAATGAGAAAAGGAGAGTAAAAAGGATCAGATCATGAGATGAGAGAAAATTCAAAAGCTTTTAAGATCTACAAGCAAAATTAAAGTGTTTAGGGAGGATAGCTGTTCTACCATGTCAAATGGAATATATATTCTATACCATATGTATTATTTATGTTCCAAGAAGCATGACATAAATTATCAGAGATGATAAACTCATGACAATGCTACTACTTCTGCTAACAACAACCTATTTTTATTAAGTATTTTCTATGTAACAGACACTATAATTAGTGTTTTACATGCATAGTCTACATGCATGAAATCCTTACAACAACATCACAGTGGGGTAGATACTATTATTACTTCAATTTCACAGATAGTTTAAATTATCTCTACAGGACACAATATTCTCATACTCAATCTTCATTATAAAACAATTCCAATGAGCTCAGATCTAATGAATTTATTTTTATAACAAACATGTCATGATATCTCCCTTAATATGTTGAAATTGAGTTCATAGTTAATATAACCTATGTGGATGCATAATTAATAACTCAATACCTCATATATAACTTAGAGAATTTTTAAAATATAAAAAAATATGTTTCAATATGTAGTTACTTGGACTCAACTACCAAAGATAACACAATGAAGTAGTTCAACAGTTGCACCTGTAAAACAGCATCCCCACAAATATGACAGCTAAAAAAGCAAACCAATTCAGGAATTTTGAATTGCCAATTCAAATACTATGTAATTTTATGAATGATGGGTAGGTCTTGATAAGCTCTAAACAAACCAGTACACAATGTACATTATTCCCTCAATTTATGCTAGCTACATTGTTTAAAAAATTGTTTATTAAAATCAATCAAAATGACTTTGTTTGTATATATCATGGAGTTAGGTTCTAGACTCACATAGTTTTCCAGGCTCAGATATTCATTTAGCTCAAATAATATCACTTACATGAACGTCTAAGAGGACATTCAAAAGTTGTTCAAGACACAGGACCATTTTCTGAGGTTCCTGATCATTGATTGCATCCTGCTCACTAAATGCCAGTTGAGCCCACTACCCACAATTTTCATGGTTCAAAATTGCCCCCACAAATTTCCAAAATGATTAGGGTTTAGTGTCGGTTCTTTTGAGAAGCACTGGTCCAAAATATGCTCTCCCACTTTGTACTCTGTCTCCCCTGCAAATGGGTCATAGAGGGTGTTATAGCTAAAAAGACATTAACTTTCATCCAATCAAAAAGTCTTGTAATAATAAATTCCATTAGCATGGAAATAAAACAAATTCAAAATAAAGTTTTGAAACTGATGTTTGATAGTTTACAGGTCAGAATGTGAAAAGCACACCTTTCTCCCTAGCTAAAAAAGCCCAAAACTAGTCTCACCAGGGCATTCCACCAGTTGACTGGTACTAAGAAATATTTTGATTGGTTTATATACCAGCATTAAGCAAATTAGTCTTATTTTTAAAAGTTCTGAACTGGAGATGGTGGGGGGAAGGTCTAACCTTATAGGCCGAATATCAGAAATAAAGTTCTAATGTCATAAAGATTCACTCAATTGAAAGGCAAAGCTAAATTAAAATCTTTTAAGTTTGCTTTTATTCCTTTTTGTAGAACATGAGTCAGTAATGATACGGACAGTTTTGTCAAGTGCCTATCTAAAAAGCTGATTATGCCAAGATACATGATTATCTGGAGGAAGAGGTATTCCAAATGAAGACTCTCTTTTTTCTTGTAGTTATTATCTCTTCTCTATTAAAACTACCATGGATCAACACACTCAAATATTCTACCTTATATAATTGTCAGAATTTAGATGGTTTGCAATTTGAGACATATTTCTAAGAGGTGTGCCACTTTCAATGTACTAAATACATCATCAGTAGCAAAGCACAGATGAGATTTGATCTAGTCAACCTAGCTGTTATTTTTCTGGCTCAATCTATAAATCTCATGGCCCCCATCTTCGCCCCTGCCCTTATTCCATGAAACTTTAAAGACATGCGAGGTCATCACCTATCCTTCAGGATGACCCTGGATGCCTGGGAAAATGAAAACCTTATTAATATAACCACGGGGTTGAATAAAAGGGGGGGGGTTGGGTAAAAGGAAAGGTATTTTCCTTTAGATCCAATGAATGACATTGGAATATTCAAGCAATGATATCCAGGACACAGGTGGAGATGCAAAACTAATACTTATGAAGAAGATCAAAGGTAGAGGCCAAAAGCAGAGATATGATAGTTGAGACCACAAACAAACAAGTAAGCTGAAAGAGAGTGGAATATAGTGATAAAAGAATAGTTGGTGCAGTTTGGGCTCATCATATTTTCAAGAAGATATAAATTGTCTGGAGAATTATTTGGGAAAAGTAAAAGCTAATAAGTAACAGAGTTAAATTATCAGGAGATTTAATATGGAAATTGAGTTGTTCTAGAGAAGAAGTCACATTTCATCTCAATTAAAATGAATAGCTACTATAAGAAAGATGCTGACTGATTTTTTTGTGTGATTCATGCTGGAAGATACCTGAAAAGATATGTATAAGCTAAAAACTGAAATTATTTAGACACAAGAAAAAACCCCCTCAAATACCACTATGATAAAACATGAGAGACAACAACAGAGTATATTCAATCTATTTTTAAGAAGACATCAGAAAGAAAATAGATAATGATATGTCCTGGGTGGTTAGAATCAGGTCCCTGTAACCAATTAAAGTCCCTTCTATCTTTAAGGTTCTAGCATTCTTTTTCCTTGCCCCCTCTCTAATTACCCCCTTACGATTTTTGACATGAGGGTGCTTTCATGCATAGGAAAACAATTCTTTCTTCCTATAAGTTTTTATCCACTATACATATTATACTTCTATAGGATTCTGATATAGAATTCAAAATCTGTTTTATCATGATAGAAAACCAAAACATGGGTTGACAAGAAAATTACGACTTTTCAATCTACTAGCTATGCAAATTTTCAGTAAAGAAGGAGTAACTTTTAAAAATTAACTTATCTGAATGTACAAAAGTTCACTTTTTGAGGGGTCAAAAGTGTTTACAGGATGGCTTATCAAAGTCTGATGCTTTTGTCCTAAAACATTCAGATGTTTCCTGGATACTTTGAATTGAATATTCAATTTATATTAGCTGGTTGATTATCACACTTTAAATATGTACCAACAGAATAGAAAGAAATAGATGAAGAGGATTAAGATGAACAAACTTCCATCTATAAAATATGTCACAGGGATGTAATTTACAGCATAGGGAATATAGTCAATACTGTAATAACTGTATGGTGACTAGATTTATCATGGTAATCATTTCATAACATATAAAAAGATGGAACCACTATGTTAAATGCTTTAAACTAATATGATATTATTTATTAATCATAACTCACTAATAAAGTTTGATCTTAGATTTCTATCTCTGTATACTATCTGAATTAAACAGGTAAAAACTTATTCAGAATTTTATGCAAGACAAGAAAATGGTGTGTGTGTGGGATGAACTATTGATATAACCTAAAACATGGATAAATCCAAAATAAGTACTGAGAAACAGAATCCAGACAACAAAGAGTACATATTGTATGATTTCATTTGCTGAAGTTTCTAGAAAATAGTAACTAACTGATGATAACAGAAAGCAGACCAATGTTTGCCTAGGGATAGTGAAGAGATGACTGGGGAGGAAGGTGAGTGAGGGATTACAATGGAAATGAGGAAACTTTTGGGGCTGATAGCTATGTTTACTACCGTGATGTCATGGTTTCATAGTGTATCCATATGTCAAACTTACCAAAATCTACACTTTAAATGTATGCAGTTTACTATATGTTAATTATATCTCAATTAAGCTGTTAAATAAATATTAAGAAGGTAAAATGCTTTTTAAAATGTGTGCTTGGAAACCTAACAAGGGTAGAATAGTTGGATAAGCCATTTTCATGTAGAATTGCTATATTTTATATTATATATTTTAACAAAAAGTCTAATGAAGCTGCAGACATTGGCCTAGTTCCACTTGGCCTGCTTATAACCTTTAAGTCACCTTTAAGTTACATATAAGACAATGGCAGTCATGCTTTGATATGCACAGATTTAATGGCCGGTAATGTTTCAAAGTTCTATTTTTATTTTCAAATATGCAACAGGAATTTTGCTTGTGCCTTTTGCAATGCTTTAATAAAGATTTAACACTAATTTACCTTCTTTTCTACAATAAAGGAGACAAGACCACTTTCTTAGCTACCTTGTTTGTTTTCTTACATCACAAATTCCCAGCAATTAACGTGAATTAGTAAACTACTTTTGAACTTACTAAAATATGTTCCTACCTCAAAGAGATAATTAAATTCCAAGCTAGCAATAATCCTTATTGAAAAGTTAACTTCAAGCATGAAATACATTTCTTTAAAAAATATCTTAAAACTGTCTTTGGGAAATGTTCTGGAAATGCATGTGAAAGCGTTCTAAGATCTGTTTTTTTCCCCCAAGATAAACCAAAATCTACTCAATTTGAATGAGAAAGTTGACTTTCCCCTTGAAATGAGTTTTGCCATATGGATAGTCTAAGCTGCATCTTATAACATGTTAAGGACACTGTTTTCCTTCAGAGAAAAGATCTTTCTCAATACTCAACCAACAGGCTTTTTGTGATTATTACTATAAACAAAATGAATCCCAGAATGTTTAACAATGTATAAATGAATAATAGACTGAGCTTATAAAGTATTTAATGGTACCATCTAGAGTACCTTAAAGAAAAATAAACCCAAATGAAAATGCCATTTACTAAATGTGGACCTGCCTACTAACTGCAAAGGAATTACTGAGATTTCTAGAGGTTAAATGTTATGGGGAGGGTGCATTTGGATATATATTTGTGTTAAAGAATCCAGGGCTGGTTCTATTGAATTCATATATTTTAGTTAAACCAATGATGTTGGATCTAGTTGAAAAGCCTGTGAGATTACTCCCTCCAAACACTAAGACCAAATTCAATGTAAATGATGTCATTTAATACCTGTCAATAACAAAGTCTAAGGATGCAGGTGTTGACAGTCCCATTCGATTGAAAGTGCATTTTTTAATGAGTCCCAAATGCGCTATAAAAAATTATCTGTCCCAAGATAATACTGAAATACAGCATTTATGTTCTGGTCCATATATCCAGTGAGGCATAGTCAAAGAAATTCGTTTGACAGTTCCAATTGTTTTCTTTCTCAATATGGGTTGACTCAATAGCTGGCTATGAATATCTTAAAATATTCCTCAACATAAGAGTTATATAACTTACATGTATATAAAGTATATGTCATTGTGTGCAGGATATTTGGATAAAAAACAATATTTTTACTGTATTATTTCTACTTTAGCATATAGTAGACATTTTATGGATGAAAGTGTATATTGGTGCTAATATCTATTAAAATTTTGGAAAGAAAAAAATAGGACTTTTACTTCTGAAAATACTCGAGTGTGCATGGTTTGGAAAGGGAAAACAGAGGAAAATAGTTCTCACCTGCAAAAAAGGTGCAATGCCAAACTTAGTAGGAAAGTTGGTATGGCAGGATTCTTAAATGTATGTAAGGTGCATGGACCTGTAGGGAGACCATGGGTGATAAACATATTTTTCTCAAAATTTTTCCTATGTAGTATATGTACATTCATACATATTTATATTTATATATTTCAGGTATTTTTAACCAAAACAATGGGATTATACTATATACATTGTTACATAAACAGAACTTTTCACATATGTTTTAGGCATCTTTCTATGTGAATGTATAAAAAATAGATATCATAGTTATTTTAATGGTCCCATGGCATTAAATTAAATGGATGTATCATAATTTCTTTAACTGCCTAATGATGAGCATATAGACTGCTTCTGGTTTTTTCACAATTGTAGACAATTACACTGAATATCTATATCTAAACCTATACTTATAATTCCAATAGGAAAAGTTCCTAGGGATCAACTGCCTGCATTAAAAGATAAGCCCATTTTACAAACTTCTGATAATTATTGCTGAATTAACCTCCTTAAATACTGTACCACTGTAAACCCTCACAGCTAGTCTATTTTGTATCTTATTTCTCCACATCCTCCTCTCCCCTAGGTATTAACATTTTTTAAACTTTCTTCTACTCTGATATATAAAATAAATGTTTTAATTTGGAGTCAGTTGATTCCAAATGGGTTGGAACTCACTAGTGAATATGAACTCTGGAAATTCAGGCTACTCCCAATCCAGCCTTGTCTCCCTTTTGCTTTGCAAACTACTTTAACATTTTGTTGTTGCTTTTCCAGAAAAAAAAGGAGATCAGTGGTTTAGGACTTTTTGATTCTTTAATTTAGATTGGCCCACATTTGAATGTGTTTGTTTATCCTGCTTAAAGAAGATTCCTAGTCTCTAAGTATAAGTCCTACCACATCTTCAGTGATACCAGCTTTTGGCCTCAATGTTTTGATTTCGAGGAACATCTGAAGATACTATTGGTCTCTATGTATGATTGTGCTGTTATGAAGCCTGTTTGTCCCCCAAAGACTTAATTTTAGTGGAAAAGAATACTTACGATTAGAGTCTGGATGGGGCAGAGGATAATTGTAATTCTCCCATGAAAATGAAATTCCTAGGATGGTATACTTGAGGAGCTGAACTACTCAGAGAAGACCAATGTGGTACTCATGGGAAATTGCATGTCACTGAATTTATGGAATGAGGTGGAATTTAATGGAAAGAGCTTAAGTAGGAAGCAACTTTATATGGAATCTTAGGCTGGCAACAAAACCTATTTCACAGTATACCATAGTCACCCCTTATCCACAGTTTTGCTCTCTGTGTTTTCAGTTACCTATGGTCAACCTAAGTCCAAAAATATTAAATATAAAAACCTAGAAATAAACAATTCACAGGTGTTAAATTATGAGCCATTCTGAATGGCAATGATGAAATTTCTCACTGTCTTGCTCCCCTGCATAGGATCCTCAACCATCAGCATTACCTGCTCCTGACATCCAGCCATTGACATCAACATGGCTAGATGATCTAGGGTCACCTGAAGCAGATGACCCTCCTTTTGACTTATCAGAAAGTCAGTAGTAGCCTAACACTACATCACCATGCCTATGTCATTTACATCACTTCATTTCATCACACACTTATTTTATCATCTCATTTGAATGTGTTTATCCCAAGATCACAAGAAGAAGGGTGAGTACAGTACAATAAGGTATTTTGAGAGGAGGGGGAAGAGAAAGAGAATGCGAGAGAGCACATCTACATAACTTTTATTACAGTATATTGTTATATTGTTCTATTTTATTATTAGGTGTTAATCTCTTACTATGTCTAGCTTATTAATTGAACTTTATCATAGGTATGTACATATAGGAAAAAAACACAGTATTTATAGGCTTTGGTACTATCTGTGGTTTCAGGCATGCACTGGGAGTCTTGGAATGTATCCCCCGTGGATAAGGGGGAACTACTGTATGCATGGTAATGTGGTCTAGATTGTTAATATAGCCCCTTGCTTTAGGATGTCCAGGTACTTGGCACCTATTGGATTGCTATCAGCCTGTGAGCCTCTGCAGAAACACTTGAGATCGAAAGCATTTCATTTTAATTTGTTACAATGGGTTGTAAAAAAAAAAAAAGTATTTTCAACATGGTCAAGAAAATATGAGCCCTGTGATTCAGTTACTGGTAAGTTTCCATAGTCATGGTTTCAAAATTTCATTTCAAAACCTCATTTACCCTCTATTGTAGAAGGGGATGGGGATACAAATAATATGCAATCTCTGCTCTGGGTGAGATTGCAATTCACTTGGAGAGACAGGCCAAGCATAGAGGATACAATTGGAGGGTAATTCTGTGGGAGCTGGCTAAATTTCTGTCACGATTGATTCTGGCAGGTGGAATCCTGCTAAAACCTCTGTTGCTGGGATTTGTTTTTGGCCTTCTCCTGTCACTTGGGGCAGTCAAACATGGCAGTAGATTCTAGACAAGGCCAAATAAGCCTCAGAAATCTTCAATGGTTGCACTAATTAGAATGAGAAAAATACTATTTTCTAGAAGATATCAAATATGAAATCTGATTCTCAGCCACCTTTTCAGAAATCTCATAATTTCTGAAAAGAAGCCAACTTCCATGACCTACTAAATCATATATCTGTCCTAAAGGTCGTCTCATAACCATTTCATCAATTTGCTATGTAGACCCTGTCTGCTATCAGAAGAAAATGATTCTTCAAAATGTATAAGCATAGTGCCTTTGAAGCCACCCTGTGTAGTGAAAAAAGGCTGCCTTTAGAAGACCATCTTGTTTTTATGCCTCATTTCTGCTTTTTACTAGTTAGGCAAGTTGGCTTAGTGGTTAAGAGGACAGAAACTAGAGACAAGCAGCTGGATTTCAAATTTCACCTTTGCCACTATTTGCATAACCTTGAGCAGGTTACTAATCCTCTTTGTGACTCAGTAACTTTATCTGTAAAGTGTGAATAACAAAAGTCCGTACTTCATAATTATTAGAAATAAGTGAGTTTCCATATGTAAAACACTTAGAAGAATGTCTAGTAAAAAGTAAGTACTGTGTCTGTTTTGGCGATGTTGATAATGTTGATGCTGGTGATGGTATCAGGGATAATTTACAACTCAGAGCTACAGTTTTCTCATCTAAAAACTAGAGAGAGTGCTCCCTATTTCCCGGGATTGTTGCAAAGGTTAATAGCTAAGGGAATAAAAGATTTAGTATATAGTATCAACTAAATAAGTATGTTCGCACCACCCTACCCCAGCCACTCTTTGTCTATAGAGGAACTAAAATGGTAGATTCAGAAACTGAGAGCATGGCTTACTGGCTTTTCTTTTAACAACATTGAGCCTGCAAGCATAAGCATGGTCTTTCAGCACCTGTACTAGGTTAACCTGATTCTTGAACATATCCAGCAAAGTTTTTATGCTATCTCAGTTTGATAATGTAACAGTCATTGGAGATATTCCAAAACCATCATAACTTTTACTCCCTGATGGAGTATTTTGCGGTGCATCACACTGAGTCATTCTTCTTATCTTGGAAGGATTATTCCTTAGAAAAGCCATCTGCATGATGATCAAATAGGCCCACCCCACTAGAGTGACAGACAAAAGCTTCCCCTGATTCAGTCTCCTATAAGGTAGCACCACTGCAAAATCTTCTAGTATTCAATAAACATTCACTGAATTCCTTTTACACATCTATCACTTTGTGACAGACATGAAAACAGGTTGTCCAAATCTCACTTTAAAGAAAGATTTGTTTGTTGACCTAGCTGCTAAAAGTATACTCAACCCCTTCAGGGACTGTCCAAGGGGAAGTCATATATAATGACCTTTTGGAGGTAGGGTTATAAAAGTCTGGCAGTTTTGGCCAAGTGAGGGCCATTATAGTTCTAGAGTTAGCTGAGGCTCTTGGACCTGCGCTGCAGCTCAACCCTTCCTTCTGATCAGTTCTGCTTCTTTCTCCTCCCTTTCACAGATTTTGATCCCAAGGGCACTTCATAGCAAACATCCAGCCTACTAAACTCTAACTGAGCATCTGCTTCTCATAGAATTCAACCTGAAACATGCTATAACCTGCCAAGTACTATCTGCAGGGTCTATGTATTTTTGTGTTTGGACAAAAAAAGAAAAGCCCCTGCCCTCCAAGAACTTGCACTCTCATTATGGTTATAAAGCGAGTCTACACAAATAGCACCTTTCAACACTTAATTTGTCTCAGCATTAAAAAAAAGAGATTGATCAATATAAATCAAGTCAGAGATGGCTTCAAGAATAAACTAGGGCCTGAGTAGGATCTCAAAGATAAATTAAATTTAAATTAGTAAAAGGAAATTGGAAGAACATCCTATGTGAGAGAAACAGCATGAACAAATGCATGACTATGGGAAGGACCATGGTATATTCAGCAAACTATATGAAAATCTGTTTAATGGTTCAGACTTTTATTTGGGAAGCTGTGAGAGATATTTTGGCTAAGTAAGAGGAGGTCAGATTTTGGAGGGTTTTGAAAGCTGAGCAATGTTTGTTAGACTGGATAAAGTATTATGTGCCTATAGCTGTTCACAATTTACCATTTGCCAGACACAATTTTTCCTCCTCTGTTGTTTAAATTGATTTTCTCTGAACTATCCATTCTTTACTTCCTCCTTCCGGTTACTTCAGGAAGAGGTTCAAGAATATCCTCTCTGACTCTTGAAGAAAGGAAAGTTTAGCATTTCAATCTAGGTTCAAAGTCATTGTCTTGGGCAACATCAGATACTGAAAAAGTTACCAAATCATCTGGTCCTCTTATCCAAACATCCAAGATGAACACATTGACAATGAAATGGAGGATTGATATTAAGGGCTCAGAGTTCAAAAATCTTTGCTTTGTGTATCCAGTCTAAATCTAAAACTCTTTGTTTAGAAACATTCTTTAGATCACTGTTTCTCAACCAGGGGTGACATCACCCCCTCCCCAGTACGTTTGGCATATTTGGGAAGTATGTTTGGTTGTTACAACTAGAGGGAATCCTACTGATACATAGTGGGTAGAGGCCAGGGATATGGGTAAACATCCTATGATACACAGGACATCCCCCTACAACAAAGAATTATCTGGCCAAAAATGTCAATAGTGCTGAGGGTAAGAAACCTGGCTTTAGTTCACTTCTATCCTCAATGTATATGAGCATTCACATCCAGAAGCAGGAAATTGTACCTTCACCATTTTCCAAGTAATAGTAGTAATCCAGTATTTCCATGACCATATATGAAAGTCTTTAATAAAAGTTCTAGGCTGTTTGTTCTCTCCAATATAGCAGGCACCAGCCATATATGTCTATTAAATGCTTGAAATATGGTTGATCCAAACTGATACATGGTATGAATGCAAAATATTCACCAGATTTCAAAAACTTACTACTAAAAAGGAAAGTAAAATATATCACTAATAATTTGTAAATGCTATTGCATGTTATAGGTATAATATTTGAATATATTGGGCTAAGTAAAATGTATTATTAAATTCATTTCTTTTATTTATATTCACTTTTTAAGTATGCCTATGCAAAAAGATAAAATGACATATATGGCTTGCATTATATTTCTATTGGACAATGCTGACCCACATGACTGCTCATCTTTATTAGTTTCCCTTTAGTCTCCTAAGTGATCCAGAGCCTCATGCCAATCAATTAGCATGCCTAGGATCTACTGGGAATCTGTTCTGTTCAGTCCTCTAGAGCAGCTGTTTCAAAAACTCAGCCTACTGATTACCTAAAGAATGACACAATTACACAACTTTTGTTTTCTATCCAGAACTGTCTGCATCCTATCCTAGTCATGAGAACAGACTAACAGTGTTTCAGTGATGAACTGCAGTTTCCCAGAGTATTTCTCTTACAAACACCATAAAAAATAGCCTATGTGAGCTTTTTAAAGAAGGATGCTGTGGTTCTACGTTGGTAGGAGAAGTGCAAAATGCTGGATGTTCTTGGTAGTGACAGAAGGCCATGATTAAAGAGACATAAGGAAATATGAAGATTAATGAGGAAAAGAACAAAAAAAAAAACTAGTCTTTCTAAAGAAGGGGTTTCAAGGTGATGATCTTCTCACTTTTCTCTGAGAAAAGACATGCTTGGCTTGGTGACATGGAAGCAGCACTGTACTGAGAGTTAGATGCCTGAATTCTAGTGGTGTGTCTGCCATGTACTAACTGTGTGAACTTGGGTGAACCACTTAATTTCCCTAAGCATCAATTAACATATATGTAAAAATAAGGGGAACATGCTCAAAGATATTGTTCAGATCATATGAGAAATTGCACATAAAATAGTTTTAAATGTATGGTTATACACATATAAACATGTAGGGGTTATCATTAGATCTCTTTTAAGTGCATTGAACATGCAAAGAGTATCTGAAAATATGTGCACCAAAGGTAATAAAATACGAGCATTGTAGTTCCAAAACTTTACAACTGACATCACTTCAAGGTTGTATCTACATACAATGAATTGACTGAAAAGCAGTTATCTATTTTCAATGAAACAATGGTTATAAACTGGTTGTCTTCAAAGTAACTAGTTGTTTGCTTTCAATGGTATTTTGAAATGATGGAAAAACACCATTTATGTCTAAGTATTTGGCTCCCAGCTAGGATCACCTCTCACCATGTTGACACTGTTACAACAGTAGTCTTGTATCTGGAACAACTATGCTCCATGGTTGTGGTTAAAGAGTCATGCTTTTACACTCAAAATATTCCAAGGCAAAAAGGGACTCCTTCTTCAACACTTGAGCATATCTACTTGTTAAAGTACAATAATTAAATAGGAAATTAACTGCAGCACAATTTAAAAACATATAAGGATTTGTGTATTTCAGTAAACCTTTGAGATGAGTTAAAGATATCACCAGTCAGTCTTTTCTCAGGGTTAAAAATTAGCTCATTTTTGTATTTAAACTTAAACTTCTCTGACTATATAGGTATCACTGCTAAAAATCACGAGGGCCCCATTCTCATGACCTCATCTAAACCTAATTACCTCTCAAAGGCCTCGTCTCCAAATACCATCATGTGTGGAGGACAGGGTTTCAGCATATGGGTTGGGGGCGGGGGAGTAGGGGGCACAATTCAGTCCATAGCAGTTTGTCGAAACTAAAACTTCCCCTGATACTTTGAAATTGTAGCAGAACATATACCACAAACCTGGTCCTGTTTAAAAGAAAGTGGCTTCAATGACTCCCTGTTGTTTACAGTATAAGAGTTCCAGTTTCTCATCCTCAAAACACACATCCCCAATCTGGTCTCTCATTAGTCTCCTCCATAAACTCTGCCATCAAGGTAGAGGATTTTCCTCACTGATCCCTAAATACACTTCAGACTCTTTTTGTATCCCTATCTCCATGAATTTATTCATTCAATTTGCTTAAAATGGTCTCCCTGATCCTTTCTCCTTATAATAATCATTATCAAGAATTTTGATACTAAATAATTACATCGAGCAAATGGTAAGCACACAGTTAATTTTAGTAAAGTACTTAACATGAATTATAGTCTTTAATCCCTGCAACAACCCAGTGAGGCAGATACCATTAGGATCCCTAGTTCACAGATAAGAAACCTGAGACTACCAAGATTAGATAACTTGTTCCAAGTCCCACCACTATGCACTACAGAATGGCAGCGCCTGAATTCAATCCAAACTTTATCCTACTACAAAAACTGAGTTTTAACAGTTGTGTTATGCTTCCTGGAGTCAGAATTCTCAAAACAATTTTGTTTTCATAAAGTGATTAAAGATACTGAATGGTTCTGGACAACCATTTCCACTGACGATGATTCAGTGAGTTTATTATTTTTAAGAGTTGGAAAACATTAGGCATTAACTCCATGGACAAGGCATATCTAAAGGGAAACATTCACCACAAACAAAATGTATCCAACAGGCATTTCATGAGCAAACAGGCTCCTTGTTAAAAATAGAGTATCACTGGATGTTGATGGAAATAGCTTCTCAGACCTTAAAAAAGCTTCCCTGTAGCAAACATTACACAATTTGTTTGAAAAAAATTACATTCCCCATGGTCTTTTTGACATCATTTAATCTTAGACAATACCAAGTGGATGGAAGTGAAATGTCTGCATTAACACTGACTGCTTGGGAGTCGCATGCCTCTCATTCTCAATCAAGGTACTGAATGCACAACAGGGACCCAAGTGCAGAGTGCATACAATGCGCATAGCCCTCTTTCAAGCATGACGCCACTTAAAGCCATACTACAACACCAAATGAAATATTTTTCATGACAACACAATAACCATTTCTACACATGAGAGGCACAGACTCCTCACCAAATAACATATTTACTCAAATTGATGAATAAATGTTGTTAATGCCTACTTTATGTCGTCACCATCAGGGACAAAGCGGTCAACAGGAGATTCCTATTAGAGAGCTATCAGTACAGGAGAAAAGACCAAATGTAAACATGTAGTTAAAATTATAGAGATGCATACAATTTTGTGGCTGTCACTAACAAAGAGGACCTGTCTTAGTCTGAGGATTCATGGTTTCCTTAAGAAGTGATGCTTCAGGAGAAACCTGAAGGATGAGTTGGAGTTAGATACAGGGAGGAAGGGGACTCACAAGAGGAGGGGAATGTTCCAGACAGAGGAAGCAGCAGGTGTTAAAGGCCCAGGAGAGGGTTTGGCACATTCTAAAAACTGAGAAAAGCCCAGTATGGCTAGAGCATAAATAGCACAATTGAGTCAAGCATGAGTGGAGCTTGTAAAGATACATTAGTGACAGTTCCTTCAGGGACTTGGAGACCAGGTGTTGTATTTTATGCTAAGACAAAGGGGAGGCCACTGAATTCCTTCTTAACCCATGAGAGAAAACTATTATATCCAGTTCATTTTCTTTCATTCCATAAGTGTTCACTGAAAATTATTTAGGTCCTATATGTTTTATTGAAAGTAGAGATTTACAATGTGATTGTTGTCCTCGAAATGCATACAGTATAGTTTGAAGAAAGAAAACAAGATTTTGATCAAATTGTTTAACACTTTTAGCCTCAGTTTACTCATCTGTAGAACACAAATAATGTGATTTTCACAATAAGCACTTAGGAAAAACTGAAAGTATCGTTATGCACCAAAGATTAAGCACAGTTTCTTAATAACTTTGTGTACCCTATTCCTTCTGAATATTGGAAGACTGAATTCACCACTGTTGGGGGCAGGGGTGGAATTCTAAATCATAAGTTCCTCAGTAAAGATTTTCCCAACCTTCAAAACTGCCTTGTTCCACCACTATACTTACTTCTCTTATAGCACAAATTTCACTGTATCACTATTATTTGTCTGCATTTGTTACTACTGTGAGTAACTTGAGGGTAGAGTTATATCTTATTCATCTTTGTCCCCAGAATCTATCACATGGTCTTGTAGCAATTCAATAACTATTTATTCACTAAATGAAGATCCACACACATGAATCAATTACTAAAGGATAGTGAATTAATACCTAAAGTGCTACATTATGTATTTTACATTATAAGTAATAGAATATAAGAAAAATAAAAGTGATAATGATATGCTTCTGTGGCTAAAGAAGGCCTTGTGGAGGTGTTGGGATTTTAATTAAATATTTACATCATGACAGGTTGTGGAAAAATAGATTTTTATAGGTAGATAAAGAAGCATGGTAGTCATGTCAGTGCTTTGGGCAAGTTCAAGTAGGTAAGTAACAAACACTGGAAATGTTCAGGTCAAGCTATATTAGGGAGAATGTGGATGTATCATTTTTAGGTGTCTATTACATCCCATGGACTATAGCAGACTTTATGTACATTTTTATCACTTAACTTTTGCTGTGTAACAATCTATCTCAAGACCTGGTGACTTAAAATGAAAAACATTCATGATTTTTGCAAGTTAGGAATTTGGGCTGGGCTCATCTGGACAGTTATTCTGATGATCTTGGCTGGGCTCATTCACACATCTGCAGTTAGCTTCTGGGAGTTGGCTTCTTGTCAACTGCACCAATGAGGGTGGATGGATCCTGTGTTTCTCATCATCCAGCAGACTAGCTTAGGGTTTTTTCACTTGGCAGCTAGGTTCAAAAAGTAGGAAGGATAAGGCAGTATTCAATGTGCAATGTGCAAATACGTTTAAAGCCTCTGCTTGCAACTTGTTTGCTAATGTTTAATTGACCATAGTTTATCACATGGCCAATTTCAGATTAAGAAGTAGAGAACTAGACTCCACCTTTTGATGAAAGGAGTTGCAAGGTCACATTTAAAAGTAACATGAATGCAGGAATGGGAGGAATTATTGAGCCCCATTTAAAACAATCTACACCAATGTTACTTCTAATATTCAAAATCATCATGGAGGCAGACATGCATTTTTTTTTTAGAAAAGCAGAAAATAAAGTTCAGAAAGTTTGAATGACTTGCAGACATTACATACTTAGACAGAACATGGATTAGAACCCAGCTTTGTCTAACTCCAAATCCTATGTTATTTCTGCCACACAAGGCATCTTCCTGGAGAAGCATTCATTTCCAGCTGTTGAGAGCTGTTGTAGGTCCTTGATTTTGATGATAACATGGTGAAAGCACTGTTCCATGAAGACAGCTTCATGTGTTGGAGGGAATGGAGTGAGAAGAAACTTGAGGGAGATTTCTCCGTGTTGTGATGACCACAACCATGCATAGGATTTCAGGCATGGACACAAGGAATCTTCTAGTACCCGGGGAACACAGCTAAATGCTCAGGGACCTACACACATCTATTTTTTTCCTTCATAGCAAAAAAAACAAAAAACAAAAAAAAACACAACACCTCAGTATATTTCCACAGTGAGTAATTTTCTTCTTTAAAGCTGCTTCATAGAGTCAAGTTGAGAAACTCTTCTTATAGTTCTCAAATCCTTGTGTTGCCATAAATAATAAAATAAAAACCACCATAAATAATACAAATTAGGACATCATTAAAAAGAATTTTTTATTTATAGGCATCCAATCCACTCCAAAATATGCTGAATAAGAAATATTTACTACATCTTCTATTTGAAATTGAACAAAATGTCAATTTCTTTCAGTGAACAAGGTTGTCCTATCACAGAATACACTTATATAGGGAGAATTTGGTTTAATATTCAACTGTCCCCTGAAGACCCCTTTTCATAAATGAGTACACATTGCTTATTGCATCTCAGCACTTGGTTCTGAATAAATTATAAAATGTAAATATCTCATAATTCCATAAAATAAATAGTTACTTCCCTAGTGGGCTGAGTTTTCAAAAGGATTTGGGGAAAATAGCCATCAATCTTCATTTCCTTCTGTTTCCCCTTTGTAGCCAACATTTCCTATTTCAGGAAATAATTTTGTTCCTAAGCATAGAACTTTTTGTTGTCAGTTTCTTTCCCACTCTGGTTCTTTGAGGTAATGGCTCAGCTCCTATCACTGTCTACCACACATACTCTAATTATAAAACACATACATAACTCATAGAGGTTTTACTTCATTTTATTTTCAGAGGAGCTAATCTCAGTCTCCATCCAACATATCTCAGAGAGTTATTCACAGTCAAGGATAGAAAAATGCAAAGCACTGTAGGAGTGGGATCTGAAGTTTAGTCCCTAGTCCTTAGTTTCAGAACTATGTGTCCTTGAAGAAGAAATCACCCTTTAGAGCTTTATGTGTCTATTTGTGAAACGGGAATAACAACAACAACAATAATAAAACTACCTGAAAAGTCTAAACTGTGTATCTCAGAGACAGAGAGAGAGACATCCTCTGAGTCATCTGAATCCATCAAGACCATCAATAAGAAATCAAAGGAGTTTCCCAAGAAACAGTACTGTCAGTAGTCTCAAACTCGGCTTTAGAAGGGAGTGTTTACTGAGTAACAGAGACATGTGATTTCAGAGGTGAATATACTTTAACCAGTAAATGCAACTTCTCTTCTCCCTAGGACAGCCTAGGACTCTGAAAACACACATCCTAAAAGGATGGTATTCGCCTTTTGTTACTTGATCTTATATTCTGCCAGTTGCAGAAACAATGGTGTTAGGAAGATGCTCATGGCTAGAATTCCTAGGACCTAGATTCTAGTCCTGTCTCTCCACTTCCTGCCCAGGTGATCTTGAGTTAATTTCTTCCTTCTCTGAGCCTTGGTTTTATCATCTGTCAAGTTAGAAGACAAAATTTTATAGTTTGAGTGTGACTTACTAAGGAGGATGTCGCCTGCTGTTGCAAAACAATTGGTAGCTTAATTATACCTTTTCATGATAAATTAGTTCCAAGCTTTCCCTTCTGCAGTGTTACACGGTCAATATGCAGGTCAGATCATTACAGCATCAGCTCTCAGTAAAACTGTGAAGTGGGTGATTTCTACGTATTGTCATTTCACCCTCTCTTCAAGTATCCTAACACAAAACTGACATTCTTCTTCTAGGTGTCATTCCAAATGACCCCATATGCATAGCCTGTTCATTCTGACAAGGGCCTGTAGGTGCCCTTTCCCCCATCCCAAAGCCTTTCAAAGTTACCACTGGTCTGTCCCACTCATTTCAGAGCTATATAGCTCTGCTCAAAGTTTATTTCAGCTGCCATTTCCTCAAAAGGCAGGGACAGATAAATGAGCTGGTGGTAGTGGGGACTCTACTCTGGATGAAAAGTTACTTGTAATATGTCCTGTCTCTAATCCCAAATGTGGATAAAATTTGGGGGGACCAAAAATAGATATGAAAATGCTAATGAATAAATAGTATGCATCTTTATTATGGTCTTGGGAACAATAAAATATTGTCACTTTTATAGGCAATAATTAATCAAAATACTTAATAACTATGATGAAGAGGAGGAGGATGATGATAATGAATTCTCATATCCAGAAAGAAAGTCTGTCCGAAGTACTGGGTGTTCCAGATTTGCTGAAACCCAAGTGATTTATTTCTGTTATAAAAAAGTTACTAAATCCATAAAATTTTGTTAAACAGCTTTGACTGATAAAATGACACAGCCTGATGGTGATGTGTGCCTTGGTTTAAAATGCTCATTTTTATTCTTCCTTTTTACTCGTCAGCAACCAAACTGAATCTCCTGCCTTCAGAGCATAAGACTTCTGGTAAGCTCCGAGTCTTCTGGAAAATTGATTTTCCTTGGCACATTGCTGCTAGTGCCTCATGCTGATGAATGACCCTGCTAGTGAAACACAATTTCTACTAAATCAACAAATAGTTGTTATAAAGGCTCCAAGTCTTACTCTATTCCTGCAACAAAAAGCTTCCATCGCCCGCTCATTAATACTTGTAACTGAGATTCAAACGATGGGGAAAATTCCAATAAACCCTCTTCCTTGCTTAACTATTTTCTAGTTATTTTCTAAAATTCTGAGGAGGGGGCTTGATTCTGAGGACAGAATGGTGAGATTTAATATGGGTCAGGATATTTCTCAGGGGATAGGATCATTCAAGTGCCAGTAGAAATATCCTCCCATTGGGATAAGCTTGTTAAATTGTGTTTGATGAAGGAAGGGAGGGAAGAAATAGGCAAGGGAAGGAGCAAGGAAAAAAAGGAACGAAAGGGGGAAGATTAATACTCAGGGAGCATCCTGTGATTCTTGGATTTGGATCTGCATAAAGATGAGTCATTCTTGTCGGATTCAAAGGAGAAAAATGTTTCTTTGTAGTGTGTTCTTTCTTGGTTGTGATCATATCAGTGTTTCACTGTTTTGAGATTATATTAAAGGAGAATTATTATTATTATCATCATTATAATTATCATTATCATTATCATCAGTCCTAAGAATTATGCTTGGGTGCATCCACTCAACATTTACTCCCAGCATTTTTCAGCAGTAAGCGTGGTGTTTCCCATTCCTCAAGTAAGTACTGGTTTTGTATAGGCAAGTAATTCTTTGTAAGTGATGTGAGGAGTCTGCAGACAGGCTTCTGTTAACAATGATGTAACACCATACTGGCAGGCTTCAGGTCTCAATTAGCAATAAATTTATCATCTTTCTTGATGGGGTGCTAGCTAAAACAGCTATTTTCCCCATTTATTTATTATGACCATGAGCTCTTAAATAGCAAGGGAGGATTGTTACTAATCTGAATGACCTTTTTATGGAACAATGTATCTTTCTACCTAAACAAAGTATCTATCTAAAATATTTGAAAATTGTTGGTGAGGACCGTACATTTATTGAACTACAATTTTTACTCTTTTTTTTCCCCCAGATGCAGTTTTCCAAATGAGCAGACCCAATTTCTCTACACTTTTCTGTGCCTCCATAGTGTGTCAGCATTCAGAAGCCACTGATGGCAGTGTTCACTGCTACTCTGTCTCCATTTTTCTCAAAGGAAAATCCTAGGCCTCATTACAGAAAATTCCACAATATTGTTTCTTTTCTTTGGCATGTGGGCAGCAATGTGTTCATGCACTCATTATGTACAATTCTGATGTGTCCCAATAAGGTTCAAGGGATGTTTTCCTTTGGGTCCATCACCCAAGGAGAAGGACTCCTGAGAGATTCTTAGGTGAACAGTTGTTATTTGAATTATAATAGTAGGAATATTATCCACAGATATAGAAAACAAACATAGTTACCAGGGGGGGAAGGGGGCAGTAAGGGATAAATTGGGAGTTGGACATTTGCAGATACTAACTACTATATATAAAATAGATAAAGAACAAGTTTCTTCTGTACAGCACAGGAAACTATATTCAATGTCTTATAGTAACCTATAATGTAAAAGAATATGAAAAGGGATATATGTATGTATATGTATCACTAAAACATTATTCTGTACATCAGAAATTGGTACATTATAAACTGACTCTACTTCAATTAAAAATAATAAGAATATTATGCTAAAGGACAGGGAGCAATCAAAAGGATATAGTGTCTACAGCTTTCTAATAACACCTTTTGTGCAGTCTTAAGCTAGAAGAGAAAGCAGAAAACTAGTCCATCATTAAGATATGTGTTCGGCGGTGCTCCTGCTCTGGAGAGGATCCGTCACCACATGCTAGGCCAGGAAGTAACTGGCATCTAGTCACCCAAAGCTCCATTCCTAGAGATAACTTATCAGAGCTAGTGCTTTAGGCCCTATGACACAGAAAACTGACTATGCTTAGTGAATATGAACCTCACTTAATTTCATTCTCTTATCCACAAAAGTAACTAGGCAAAGATAGGGGACAACGGATCTTATTATCTGAAACAGAAACTCCTGAATAATCTTTCTATTAAATGGCTACAGTGTAGTGATAATGCCTCAGGGTTTAGTGATCAATATCAGCCATCAGATTAATAAATTTCTTCTGAAACATCAAATGCCAAGAAAAGAGAAGTGTGCACTGATCATCAAAGGTCTACGCACAGTGTAATCTATGGGAACTCTGGGATTTCACACATGGCTTATTTTGCTCAAGGAATCTTTTTTTTTTTTTAAATTCTATTTTAAAATCTATCTTCCAGGTAAGTACAGAGACAAATACATCTCCTTCTTGCACCAAATTCACAAAATTATAGGTACAAATGGAAATATATTAAACAAGTACATACTCAGACATATATATGCTCACGTACGCATACACACACACACACACACACACACACAAAGGTGGAGAGAGAGAGAGAGACAGACATTGAAAATCAATATTCTCAGTGGACCAGAAACTATGAGGGATCATTGAAAACAGGGGAGTAGACATTAAGCCTCAGAGGGAAGACAGAGTCTCAGAAGAAAGCTGTAGTTACGGTTAAGTGTGAAAACATTATGCTACCAGGAAGGGAGGATCAGCACTAAATGTGTTCCACATCTGGAGATAGAAGCCAGGAGTAGGAAGGGACTTAAGAGAAACTAACAAGGTAATCAGATGGCTGTGTCTGCATACGTGGGCTGACAATTCTATCTATCTATGCAGTAGATACCGCTTCCCCCTTTATGCCAAACGACAGAAGCAACTAGAGATCATGGGAAAATTGCTGAAATTAGAAACTCAGAGACCAAGTGTCTTAGTCTATTGAGGCTGCTATAACAAAATACTGAAGACTGAGTGGCTTATAAACAACAGATATTTACTTCTCACAGTTCCGGAGGGTGAAGATGTGAGATCAGGGTGCCAGCATGGTTGAATTCTGATAAAGGCCCTCTTCCCAGCTGCAGACTGCTGACTTTCTGTAACCTCACAGGCAGAGAGCAGAGAGGAGAAGGAAACCCTCTTCTGACTTTTATGCGGGCACTGATTCCGTCATGAGGCTTCCTACCTCATGATCTTATCTAATCCCAATAAACTCCCAAAGGCCCCAGCTCCTACTACCATCACATTGGGGGATAGGATTTCATCATATGAATTCTGTGGGGGATACAAATATTCAGTCCACAACATCCCACCACTGGCCCCTCAAATCCATGTCCTTCTCACATGCAAAATATATTCATTCCATCCCAATAGCCCCCAAAGTTAACTTGGTCCAACATCAACTTTAAAGTTTACAGTCTCATCTAAGTAGCATCTAAATCAGGCATAGATGGGACTTAAGGTACAATTGATCCTGAGGCAAAATTCCTCCCCAGATGTGAACCTGTGAAAGCAAACAAGTATAAACAAAACTAAACCAAAATACAATGGTGGGACAGGTATAGAATAAATATTCCTATTCCAAAGAGAGAAATAGGAAGAAGAAAGAGGTACTAGGTCCCAAGCAAGTTCAAAATCCAGCTTGGCAAACATGAGATCTTAAGGTTCAAGAATAATCCTCTTTGGCTTCATCTCTCCATTCCAGGCCCAGTGGGGCCACAGTCTGCTTCTGGGCCCAGGATGATGGCAGTCCTGCCCTCACAACTTTACCAGGCAGGGTTTCTGCTCCCAGGGCTCTGCTGGACAACCTCATCCTCACAGCTTTGGGCAGAGATCTCCTAGCCTGTTGAAAGCAAGGTGATGGTCCTCACCCTTTTTCAAACTGAGGAAGTAGCCCTGATGATCTCTGAATCACCTTTGGGCTCATTCTTTCTTTGTCTTAAAGAATAGCGTACTTTTTCAGCCAAATCACTTCTGTCTTATAAAATCCAAGAAGTCCAATAGCCTTTCTTCCTTCTTTCCCATCTCTTCCCACCTCACTTCAAACCAGTAGTTTTCTTACATGTGTGACTGATTAAATCCATGGCTCCTTCCCCTACTAATCTCCTTGTCAAAGGGTCCCTTAAGTGGTCTCATCCAACATGTTTTCCCATCTTTTACAACATGGATAGGCTGACAATATTCCAAATCTTTAAGTTCCAGCTCCTTTTTGCTTAACAATTCCATCTTTAAGTCATTTCACTCTTCTCACATTTTACTAAAAGCATTCAACAGCAGGAAGCCACATCTTCAACACTTTGCTTAGAAATCTTTTCAGTTAAATAATCCTTCCACAAAAGACTAGAACATGGACACAATGCAGCCAAGTTTTTTGCCACTTTATAACAAAGATCAGCTTTTCTCTAGTTTCCAATAACATGTTTCTCATCTCCATCTGAGACCTCATCATAATGGCCTTTACCATCCATATTTCTACCAATGTTCTGTTCATAATTACTTGCATACTTCCTAAGAAGATGGAAGATTCCCCGATAGCTCTCCTCCTTTCTTTATGAGCTCCCCCAGAATTGCCTTTTCAACTTTCTTCATGGTTATATTGGCTTCTTCTAGCATGCACCTCAAAACTTCCAGCCTCAACTTATTACCCAGCCCCAAAATTACTTCCATATTTTTAGGTATTTGTTACAGTAGCACCTCCACTTCTCAGGAACCAATTTCTAAGTCCTTTCCAACTGCTATAACAAAGTGCCATAGATTGGTGGCATATAAACAACAGAAATGTACTTCTCACAGTTCTGGAGGCTGAAAATCTGCAAGTTAGATGGCAACACAGTCAAGTTCTTGTGAGGACCCTCTGCTAAATTACAGACAACCAACTTCTCACTGTATCCTCACATGAGCAAGAGCAGAGGGGAGAGTAAACCCTCTTGAGATTCTTAAAAGGGCACAAATCCCATTCATGAAGGGTCCACCCTCATGGCCTAATCTAATCCTAAGTACCTCCCTAAGGCCCCATCTCCTAATACCATCATATTGGGAGGTAAGGTTTCACCATATGAATTTTGGAAGGACACAAACATTCAGTCCATTATATCAAACCAACATCATCTCTTGCTGGAATTAATGCAGTAGTCTCCTCATTGGTTTCCTTGCTCCATTCTTGTCCCTGTACCTAAAACCCATTATTAAAAAAGAATGAGAAATCCTTTTATAATATAAATTAGATTATGCCTCTCCCCTGTTTAAAGCACTACATTGACTTTGAACATGGATAAAATAAATAGTTCTCTTGATGACCTTTAGTTCTCTGTATAATCTGCCTATTTCACCTCTCTAACCCTAACTCTTTTCATTCTCTTTTTCCTCAATAGGTTTCAGTCACAATGACTTCCTTGTTGTTACACATTTCCCCTCAGTACATTTGCACCTAATCTTTCCTCAGGGAAAGGCAGCATCCACACTCACACTTGATTCAAGCCTCTACTGAATTGTTACTTCCTCTAAGAGGCCTTTCTGACCACTTTATCTGAAATAGTACCTCCCTCATTCTCCATTCTCGATAAGTATCCTTTTGTTTTTCTTCTAGTACACATTAATGTGTAACAGGCACATTTAACATAATTTAACATCATATGAATTCAACACATAGTTATTGAATATTGGTTGAATGGATATTACAAAAAATAGCACAAAAAGTGAAGAAAAAGAGTGAATTAGTGAACTGGAGGGCTAACTTACAGACTTTTATCAGAAAAGAGTATAAAGGGATACAGAGATGCCATATCAAAGACAAATTAAGGGGACTATAAAACATATCTATCAATTTAAATATCCTTCTAATCAAAGTGCCAGATGGAGCAACTAGAGGATGTGGAGTAACATAATATTTTAGGAAAATAATGAGATAGCTAGAATTTTCCACAAATGAAGAAAGACTTGAATGCTCTAAAGAACATTCTAAATATCCTTCAGGTCAAAAAAACATAATAATAGCCCACACAGAGATACACTGTACTATTTCAGAAATGTTAAACATCTAGAAATAAATCTAAGCAGAATAATGACAAATAAGGTTGTATTAAGTCTTTAATCCATTTCAAGTTAGTTTTTGTGAGTGGTATAAGATAGGGGTCCAGTTTCATTCTCCTGCATGTGGTTATCTAGTTTTCCCGACACTATTTATTGAAGAGACTATCCTTTCCCAATAGAGTATTCTTGGTTTTCTTGTCAAATATCAGTTGATCATATACACACAAGGTATATTTATATTGGTAGTTTCCTCTGGACTCTATGTGAGGTAATAAGCTACTTGAAGTAAGGCTTTTTAATATTACAGTGTGATTTTCTTCTTCCATCTTAAAGGGTTGAGAAGTTGCACAACCTCTTCCCATTGATTTTATGATACTTACTAATTTAACTAATTAATTTTCTGCTTTGTGCATCATCTTGGTCAACTCTGTAAAATGTGGCCATAGAACGCTAATTTTGACCAAGTCAAGGAGGAGGGTCCTAGAATATGTTTAAAATAACTTTTAAGGACAGATATGGATATATTTGTAACAGAAAGGTGAGGAGACAATATCTCCAACTTAAATTTGAATGAAACTTGGGAAATCAGCTGCTCATTGGTGTCTTTGCAGATCTGCATTTCTCATTTAGTATAAAATTAGGAAACTCATTCTCCAAAACAATGAAAAAACAAGTACTGATGATCCTCTCAAAAGAAAAGAAACTGAAGGAAGTTAACAACTGAGTGATTAGCCACTTACCAAAGTAATGAGTTCATAGCACTCTGGAGGCCTTTCTTATTTGGACAGTTAGGAACATGTGCATCCGATTTCCAGATTGAAGTTGGAGTTTTTACAGTCAAATATTTTCATGTTACTGTTGGGTAGCTAAGAACTCACTAGCATCTAACCATCTGTTTTGGCTTTATTTTATCAGTATTATTCTTTTTATATCATGATTTATTAATGTTTCCACTGAGTTATGAAAGCTTATTTGGCAAGTTATCATGGCAACAATTATGAACACTCTATCCCCTCCAAACATAGACTCATAAGGATAGGGAAATATTGATTACCAACAGGAAAAAAAAGAAGCTTGATTTTCTAAAGATACAATGATGGTATTTCCATTGAATGTGTATGGCAATGCCACCTACTTTAAAATGATAGCTTAATAAGTACCTACCAAGCTAGTAAGCTATCAGGGAGAAATTAATAATGTTCTACTAGGGCACAACATACTTTGCTGTGCTTATTTTTGTTGTATGGAGATCTGAAGGAGATCTTAGATAACACTCATGGACTATGATTAACCTGGTGATATTGGAACAATCATTGTACTACATGTTCTCTTAGTATTGCTTCTTTCAACAACTCTGACTACTACACTCAGCCTTGATCTGGGAATTGCCAGGTGTCCATGCCTAAAAAGCACCATCCACCTTGATTTCTTACCTTATATCTTCTAGAAGCAGCTGTCATCTAGTATAGTACTAGAGAAGTACTAAGGATTACGTTACCCTAGGTCTTCTTAGAAAGTCTGGTTGCCTCAAACTATTCTGTTAACAAGTAGACATTTTTATGAAGCTGTCTTGATAACAAGATAAATTTTTACCAACCAGAGATTAGTTACCCTAGGATGAATGTCTAAACGGATCAACAGGGTTAAATACCAAGAGTGAACTGGTTAACCACTGCACGATTTTATCTTTAAGGTGAAAATCTGGTTAGTTCAGTTAGTTAGCACTATGACATGAACCATTTCTTTGTGTCATTCATTTCACAGACTGAGCCATAGAACTCTAGAGGCGTCAGTGCAACCAATCATCCCTGTGAAAAATACCCATTAGATGAGGAGAGAGACATTCCCTTAACAGTGGTTTTTACTAGGCAAAAACTATTCAAGGAGAAATAACACATGAAGGCTTCTTTTTCCTTTACTTGTTAGCACAGAAACATTTGTCTGATCAAAGGGGAAAAATATATTGTGGAAATGGGGGAAAAAGCAGATAAGTCTCAATAAAGGGAAAATAGAAACATCCTTTCAAATCGAGGAAGAGAAAAATTGCAATGTGCAGCATTTGCTGATTTCTGCTTTCAAGTATCAGTGATGATGTCCCCGAACAACCTGATGGGGAGTTGGGCAGAGATGCACGGCAGCACACCCATATACAGTATCTCCACCGCACAGATGCAAGAGACACACATGACCTCGATAGCACAGGTAACAGTAAAAAGTACTGCAGAATAATTATAAAGTTAAGAGTTTTGAGTATTTATTTTCTTTTTTTTAATATAATTGATTTAATTGTAAATTTACATAATTTATATTTTAAAATAATGACTGCATTTTATATAAGGCTTGTAACATTATTGAAGATTCAATAATATGTTCTCCCAAGCCATACAAGAGAGCTCTTGCAAACCACTGTTTGCTGTAAATAGAGCAGGGCTAGTGAAATGTAAAAAAGAAGCAAACAAACAAAAAAATCCCAAAAAGAAAACCAAAAAAACACCTGCAATATTATATTTGAGGAAATAGTAAAGTTCATTAGTAAGACCATTTTCTTCCCTCTCAATTGGGTAGCTCATCCTCAATTTTGGAAGGAGAGATTCAGGGGAAAAAGTAAAATAAGAATTAGATTATCCAAATGGAAGTCTGTTTTGATACACTGTTTTGGAGTTGGTAACTCAATGTTTTCTTAGAGATTAACATTTAAAATATTAATCTCATAAAAGGTTTAAGAAATCTCAAGGTCTGTTCTGGGGCATAATTCGCAAAACATAATAAGAAAACAAACTAGAGTATAAATCAGTGGTTTAAATATTTTTAAAAATATTTTTCTGTTGCTAAAAGAACAACAACAATGTGCTTGGAAACTTTTCATTTCTTTATCTTTTAAGTTTCAAAACAGGTACACAGGCATGGGTGAGGAGCCTGGAACCATACCTGTCAGCCCCTGAGGTGGCCCTTGAAATATGTTCACAGAATCCCAGGGTTCCACAAAACTACTCAAATAGATAAGTTAGAAAGTTTGAAAATGTCTATACAAGGAGGCCTCTTGAAGATTGCTTAGCATAGCCTGTGGCCAATGGGAGTCAAACACCACATATCCAGACATATTAAAGACACAGTTGTAGCTCATAATTTATTAGCCACATGCATATAAACATACTGCTCTTGTCACAGAACATTTACCTGCAGTAAGTCTAGCAGTGGAAAAGAGACAAGACTTGCTTAATCAGTAGGCTGATGTTGTTTTGCAGACATAAATTGCTCCATAATTCTGACAACAGTTTCACACTTATGTGTGGTTCAGTGCGTATACACCCTCAACCTATATGAAGTCCTTGCAATAACCAGAAGATTATAGATTTGGAATCATTAGATTACACCATCTCGCCACAATAGGCACTTTAATCAATCAAGGCAATCTTTCTCACTTGCTTCAAGATCACGCCAGGATCTCGCTCAACACAGCTTTTCAGGTAGCCACAGGCAATCAGAGTTGACACCCCAGTTGAAGCCCATGTATCCTTTACGGACTAGGAGATCTTTCTGGTCACATTCAGCTACAATAGCCTAGCTCAGCACAAATGTCAACCTCATCTTTTCAATTCTTACTGCTATTATTTTACTCTCTTTCTTAGCCTGCATCACTTAAAGAAACAAGCAAACAAACAAATAAAAATATTTGAATCTTTGAATACTTACAGAGAAGGAAAAGAAAGAAATTAATTCATTAACTTCCCCAGCAGAACATACAGACCACTTTTATGGTGCTAAGACCTGCTCAAGATTAACAGCTGCAGGAAAAAAAAAAAAAAAAAAGAATTACTTCCTCTACCTGCTTCCCCTAGTCTGCCAAAAAGAATAGGGTACACTCATTTCACTCATGGTGGTAGAGTTCGTAAACTGGATAGTCACAGAAGGCCAGATGCCAAAGATTTAGTGCATGCTTATAACAAAAATTTTTAGGAATGCCCTGTGCACGGGTGATTATAAATTGGCTATGGGGTTTAATTAAGGGGTTTTCATTTCATGATCTAAACAACTGGGCTTTGGGATTAGCAGTTGCTGTCTGTTCACATCAGTAACTGGCAGTGATTCTTCTAATCATAGTAGGACATATTAGCATATTGTGCCTTGCAAGATGGTGCTCCCAATAAAAAGTGACAAAAGGTTTCTGAACTCAGCATCTGTCATCCAGAATGCATGGATATCCAGAATGCATATACAATTCATTTATAAAACATCTTGATTCCCAGGAGATCTTATTTATTTTTGTCTGAGAAGCTACTGAAATCTAAAACAACCAAACAAACTTACTTTCTCAATATCCAAGGAAATTTTTGGATACAATGTTTTAATCATCATACAGCATTTTTGACTACATCGCTATGCCCACATGACAACTGAAAAATGTTTTAGAAGCAGAATAAAAATTACAGAGTCAATGTTTAGCTGAAGTAGTCCACTTACATAGAATTCTCATCTACTAACGTGTCTCTGAAATTTTCCTGTTGTCTCAATGCTTATTGTTACATCTTGATATTTTCTGGCATCAGTGTTAAGCTACCAATATACATTTTGCCAAATGGCAGTGCTGCTTTGCAGATTAGATACAAAACATAAACATGATATAATTAGCTAGCTGGCATTGGACAGAAAGATTTGCTTAATATATTTGATAAGTGTCTTCCATGGGACATGAGCCCTTAAAATGGTTATTCATTTTACAAATATTTAAATAGCCTCATGGGTGCCAGGGAAGGCATTGGACAGGGGGATGCAGCAATGAACAGCAGACATAATCTCTGCTCTTACAGAAGTTTCAGGGTACTATGGGGAACAGATGTTGTATAATATACACCTCTTTTGTAGATCCAGAATTCATATTGGCATATTTAAGTCCCTGAGAAGTTCTACAATAAGAAACGAGCAAACAACAACAATGACAAAACCTGTTGCTTAACTATATGTCTCTCAAGCTGATTCAAACCAAACAAGTGTTCTGAAGAACTCATACTGGGGTAACTGCATGAAAAAAAATGGAGCTAGGTAAAAAGACCAAGAAATTTATCTAGTTTCAATATTAAGCATACTGCATTCTTTGAAAATTGTAATATGACAGGCCAAATTCTATAATGATCAGAATGTCTGAAATTATGGACAACAGTTTGTTCTGCATGTAGATGGACATAAGCTAGAAGAGGAAGCTGCTATCAGCTATCAGTCGTGAGCTCCAGGAGCCCCTAAGGCCCGAACATTGTGTGTATCAATACGAATTCTGTGCAAAGGCCTTCAGCTGGACTGTCCTTGCTGAAGGGCTTGATCGATCTCCTCCCTTAACTGGTAGCCAAACACAATCTTGGTGTCTCTCTTCCTCAGTGGTTAATTATATTTTTAACCCTCAATATAGTGAGGGATTTTTTGTAACCCACAAATTCCCTAATGCCCTGGCTGGGAATCAATCTTATGTAAACTGAATGTCCCCAGGCCTCATAAGCATAATGGTGCAAATGAAGTCACCTTGGCATTTATGCCCAAATTAGACTGACTCATTACTTCCACTTGGCTATGTAGTCCATCCCATGGAGGATTTCTTGAGGTTTCTGGGATGGCAGTTTGGGGGGCAAATTGGTCAAAATGTTCACTACAAACTGCTGACATTCCTGGCTTCCCCTGCTCACACAGCTACTTCAGAACCCTCATGCCTCAATGCTGTCTGCAGCCAAAACTGTCTTTCTCCAGCTAAACCGAACTTCTTACAATTCCAAGAATGTGCCATGCTTCTCTCAACTTTAGACCTTTCAATTTGCTACTTCCTCAATCTGAAATATATTTTGTTCAAATCTCATGCCAAGTGTAACTAATTCCAGGAAGCATTATTTGACTATAAATGAGAGTTAGGGGACCCTCCTATGTGCTCATGTAGCATATTGTACTTATTCACATTGTAGCATTTATCACATTGTTTTAATAATCTGTTGGAAGAAAAATAGGTAAACACCGAGAACTTATGGAGAGAAAGTTGTTTTTATCTGTGTGCCTTGAGACGTGGCATAGGGTCTAGCACATAACAGGACTCTTTTATAGGAGGATTTGCAGCTGTCCTTGGACCATTCAACAGATATTCTAGCTACAACTAGGCTAGAGATGAGCCAATCATGATTATCAGTTTTCAAACTGAAGTTACACATACCGACTCTCTTTCCTTATTTCTCATATTTAAAGCATCACTGTGTAACCTACCCCAGGCAATTTTGTGACAGAATTATCTATTGACTTATTCTATTCCTCTAGGCACTCCGAGTCCTCATTTTGAACGTTGACTGCCTGAAGCCTCCCACATCTTTACCAGGTCATCCTAGACATTGCTTTACACTCTGGATTTTCCTTCTGCCATATTTTTTTTTCTGTCCTCAGTCTTATTTTCTTAGAGCTCTGCTTTCTGCTAGGTTGCTAGTGACTCAAAGTCCTTATAAAAGCACATTTTAATTAACTTGTGGGAGGAAAAAATTTTTAAGATTCATGATGAAGGAGGGCATCTGTCCAGCCCACCCACCCCCTTTTTTCTCTTTTTACAGCTGGTGATAATAAATGAGCAGACTAGGGTAACAGTCTGTACCTGGCATTGAAGTGGTCAACATACCATGCTACACAGTGACTAGCCACACCACTTTAATGTCAAATAAATCTCATTCTGACCCTTTAGAAAATGATAAGACCCTCAAACTAAGGTATATAAGTAGGACAGTGCATCCCTCTAGAAACTAAGCTTCCTTGCCCCCATCCCAGCCCTCAGTACTGCCCCTGACTTCTTCCATACACTATATCACTGGGAGTCAAAGAGCCAGGGTCTCTGCATCATCTGAAGAGAATGAGGCTTCTGATTGTGAGACACTTAGCTGTGAGCTAGTGTGAGATGACTGCTCTCTGATTCAATGACTAACTTACTGAACTATGCTTGATGAAGAATGCAGGGTGAAAAGGGAAAGGAAACGGTGGGAGACAGAATCTTTGGCAGAAAATGAGCTAGTGTAAATGAATAAATAGCATGTCCTGGAACAGGAGGAAGATTAGGCATCAGAGCTGAGAGCAGGGCAGGTAGGAGGTGAGGAGAGAAGGAAGAAGAGAGTGAGACAGAGAAAGACAGAGGAGGAGAGGGAGAGGAGGGGGAGAAAGTGTATGAGGGGAGAGAGAGAGATTGAAAACCATGAGCAATGAATTATATTTAAAAAAATAAGGGCGGCATTATGCCAAGATCACTAACTGTACAGAATAGCCAAGAGGTCTTCAAACTACTCCATGTGAACCAAATCTGGCCAGCTGTCTGCTTTTGCAAATAACATTTTATTAGAACAAATCACACTCATTGGCTTCCATATTGTCTATGGCTATTTTAGTGCAACAATAGTAAAGTTGAGTACTTGTGACAGTGGTCTTATAGCCCACAAAATAAAATATTTATCCTAAAATATTTACTATTTGGTGCTTTAAGAAAAATTTTGCTGCATTCAGGAATAGAAAATTTTAAAAATATGTCATTTTTTCCAGTGATGGGGATTGAGTACCAGCAGCAGGTCCATGGTCTCCACTTTGGGCACTTCACAAGCTGGGCGTGAGGAACACGCAAGCCTGAGGCTCTGAGGAGGGGAAGAAGTGGTGAGTCTTAAGCCCTTTTAAGTCACTTAGCAGTTGAACCTAAGTTAACAGTCTCAAATCTGTGCTAAATTGCTTATGGTGGCAGTTCACACTGGTGAGTCCTCTGCTGATGAAATCCATGAGCGTATACTTCTCAGAAGACAAACTCCACTTCAGCCTTTCCAGAAAGGCCAGGCCATACATTCTGAACTCTTCCCCCCGACAAGGCCTCTTTCAATTTTGATGACCTTGAAGAGACACACCATGGGTTGCCGAAAAGTACATTCTAAAAAAATACCTAAGAGTTCACGGCCATCTGGGCTTATTTAGATGTGGAAAAAAATAACTAACTCTTTCTCAGTTCTACAGACTTCTGAGTTCTCTTCATTTTGAGTATTTTGTTCAAGGTGGATACAACAGGGTTTGTGTGTGTGTGTGAGTGTGTATCCATAGAACCACAGCAGCACTCTTTCATGTGAAATGACACAAACAAAAATCTAAAGTGTTATTCTTTTAGGTAGCTGTTTCCATCGGATTTTAATAATTAAAAGAATAAATACATTTAGATTTTTATGACCAAGATTGAATGTGGGAAACACTTCAGTCAGTTTCAGAAGAGCTTTTTTTTTTTTTTTTGAGTGGTTAAAATACAATTAGCTGGTGTAATCTGAAGGAATACTGAACTCATTTATATTAGCTCTAACTAACAGCTATAAAAGACATTGGGGGGTTATTTTCCCATTTATACCTGTTTGGAGGTCATTGATGGATTTGGATGTTTTGAATATCTTTTTGTTTTCCTTGCTAGTTCAGAACTTTTTCTCCTTGTCTGTTAAAATCTTATCCTTTTAGCCAAGACAAAATTCAAGCATTCTTCTCTATCAAAGATGGCACAAATGTATAAATGAATGGATAGAAATTTAGAAAGTCAAGAAAGACAATCTTTCACTCGATTTATGACAAAGGTGGGGGTCATGATCTGGAAGGGCATCAGGAGGGCATCTGCAGTGCTGATAATGTTCTACTTTCTAAAAATCTGGGTAGTGATTATGTAACAAATTAAGCTGTGCCTCTAAAAAAATAAAGATAATCTCTATATTTAAGCACCACTCAAGTACTGTTAGCCAACTTACCATATAAAGAAAGTACTTTAATGATATAATAATATTAACAACAACTACAATAATAACATTGCCAATACCCATTCAGGGCAGTCAGCCATGTGCTCAGATATAAAAGCAGAGCCTCACAGGAAACCAAAAAATTGACTGAAAATTTAGTTAGAATTAGCCATCTTCATAGGCTATTTGGAGCTATTCTCTTTTTTAAAAAATCATTTATGATATTTAGAAAGAAATGTGAGGTTCATGATAATGGACAGGAAACTGTTCACAGGTCTGTGACCCTTCCTGAGTACCAGAGGCAGAACATATTACTCTACTTTGAATCATTCTTCAATCCAGTAACCATAGAAATTCAGACACTTTGGACGACACTGAGAATTTTACAATGTGATACAGTACATGAAGAATCCAAAGTAATGAAACTTCACCAGAAACTGAAAATCAAATGCAGAATCTCACAAGGAAACTGGCTGAATTACAACTCAGGTTGAATTCTCAGCCTCTTAGGGTGTCTACTGTTAAAGTGAGGACAATGACTAAGAAAGAATGGGATCCTGTAAATTGGGATGGGACATGTGGGAAGTCCCCGATGAAACTGGGTACCCTGAGCCCCTAAATCCTGAGTCTTCTTTGCCAGTGAAAGAGATCTCTCCACTCCCAGTGGAAGTGGCCTCCCAACCCACAGCAGAAGCAGCCTCTCCACCCACAGTGGTATCAGCCTCTCTATTCTCAGTCTTATTGGCCTTTCCACCCATGTCTGAGGGAGTTAACCCTGCATTGCCTGAAGAAAGTGTAATGGCGTCCCCCGAGGCAGTTGCCATTAAAATAATGCTGATTCTCCTCAGAACCCACCCCCGCCATCCTTTGCTTCTAGACCTATAACTCAAGTCTTAGAAGATCCCTAAAAATCAAGTACAAAGTGTCGCCCATGAGGAAGTATAGTACATTCCAAAAGAACTACTTGAGTTTTCTGATTTATACAAGCAGAAATCCAGGGAAATGTGTAGGAATGGATACAGAGGGTGTGAGATAATGGTGGAAGGAACATAAAGTGAATCAGGGTGAATTTATTCACATGAATTCACTATGCAGAAAACTTGCACTTAATATTGCAGATTGGGAAGTTAGAAAGTGCTCTAAAAGTTTGGTTGGTTGGTTGGCTAAAACATGAATGAAGAGGTGGCCCACAGTGAGTGAAATGGAAATGCTGGACCTGCCTTGTTTAATGTAGAGAATGGGATTCAGAGGCTTAGGTAGACTGGAATGTTAGAATGGATTAATTATTTAAGATCTACTCATCACACTGGGAGGGTCCAGAAGACATACCGTTCACCCATATTGTGAGAAATAAATTTATGATGGGAGCCTGAGCATCCTTGAAGAGCTCTGTCCTTGCTCTTCTCTAAAGGCCAAAACTTAGAGTGGGAAGTGCAGCCACTGAATTGGGAAACCTAAATGCAATGGGAGTAACTGGATCCCAATTGGCAGGGGTAAAGTGGTGGCACTCAGCGGCCACAGGCAAGGAGGGCATGGTTACCATAATGTACAGCAGAGTCAGAGCAGCAATCAGAATAGTCAGACTCATACAGACATATGAAGTCGGCTAATTGATTGTGCTCTTCCTAGAAGTGAAAGAAATGGAAAGCCTCGTAAATTCTTATTTGATCTGTATCAGCAAAGAAGTCACAGCCCCTCAGTCAATTCTTAGACTTGAGAAAGTTTATAGGTCCAGAATACCCCATGAATGAGTGGGAGGCTGGGTCCTGTTGAAGAAGGACCCTGATATACTACCAAAAAATTATACTGTTAATCTCTTCCTCAAAGAAATCTATGGCCTTTTAGCAGGGTAACTGTGAACTGAGGAAAAGGAAATAATCAGACCTTTCAGGAACTACTGAACACTGACTCTGAACTGACACTAATTCCTGAAGACATAAAATGTCACTGTGCTCCACCACAGTAGGGGCTTATGGAGGTCAGGTGATCAATAGAGTTTTAACTCAGGTCCATTTTACAGTGGGCCCAGTGGGTCTCTGAACCCATCTTGTGGTTTATTTCCCCAGTTGTGGGAATCTTGTATGGTACCACTACACCAGCGGCGCTATTTATTTCCCCAGTTGTGGAATACAAAATTGGAACAGATGCACTTAGCAGCTGACAGAATCCCCATATTGGTTCCTTGAACTGTGGAGTGAGGGCTATTATGGTAGTAAAAGCCAGGTGGATGGCACTAGAACCGCCTCTATCAAGGAAAACAGTAAATAGAAAGCTTTCATGGAGGGATCTGAGAGATTAGTGCCACCACTGAGGACTTGAAGTTGGTGGTTCCCATCACATTGCCATTCAACTCACTGATTTGTTCTGTGCAGAAGACAGCTTGATCTTGGGGAAAGATAGTGGATTATCATAAGCTTAACCAGATGGTGGATCCAATTTCAGCTTCTGTACCAGATATGGTTTCACTCCTTGAGCAAATTAACACATTCCCCGGTACCTGTTATATAGCTATTGATCTGGTAAATGCCTTTTTCTCCATCCCTATCAGTAAGACTCACCAGAAGCAGTTTACTTTCAGCTGGAAAGGCCAGCAGTACACCGTGACTATCCTACCTCGAGGGTATATCAACTCCCTAGCCCTTTGTCATAATTTAGTTTGCAGGGATCTTGATCACCTTTTCCTTCCAAAAGCTATCATATTGGTCTATACCATTGGTGACATTATGCTGATTAGGCCTAGTGAATGAGAAGTAACACCTACTCTAGACTTATTGGTAAGATATTTGAGTGTCAGAGGGTAGAAAGTAAATCCAATAAAAGTTCAGAGGCTTTCTACCTCAGTGAAATTTTTAGGGGTCCAATGGAGCAGGGCATGTTGACATATCCTTTCTAAGGTGAAGGAAAGCCATTGTATCTGGCCCTCCCTACAGCCAAAAAGGAGGCACAATACCTAGTGGGCTGCTTTGGATTTTGTACACAATACATTCCTTATTGGGTGTGTTACTCTGGACCATTTACCACATGACCTGAAAAGCTGCTGTTTTTGAGTGGGGCCCAGAGCAAGAGAAGGTTCTGCAATAGGCCCAGGTTGCCATGCAAGTTGATCTGCTACTGGGGCCATATGATCCAGCCAATCCAATGGTACCTGAAGTATTAGTGGCAGGTAGGGATGCTATTTGGAACCTCTAGCAGGCTTCCATAGGTGAAGTAAAGCACCAGCCCTTAGGATTTTGGAGCAAAGCCCTGCATCCTGAGCAGATAACTACTCTCCCTTTCGGAAACAGCTCTTGGCCTGCTACTGGGCCTTACTAGAGACTGAGCATTTAACCATGGGCCATCAAGTTCCTATGCAACTTGAGCAGAGGAGAATTTTCATAATCAAGTAGATAGAATGACTCATTCTGTATATGCCAGTCGGCCTTTTTCCCCAGTCACCCCTATCATTGTCCAATGGCCTCATGAATGAAGTGACCAAGGTGGCAAGGATGAAGGTTATATATAGACTCAGCAACATGTACTTTCACTCACTAGGGACAAACTGGCTACAGCCACCAGTGATTGCCCAATCTGCCTGCACCAGAGACCAACACTGAGTACCTGATATGGCACCATTTCCCAGGGTGATTAGCCAGCTATCTGGGGGAAGGCTGATTACATGCACTGCTTCCATCATGGAAGGGGCAGCATTTTGTTCTTACTGGAATAGATACTCTAAATATGGAGATTTCCCTTCACTCCTTGCAATACTTCTGCTAAAACTACCATCCGTGGGTTTACAGAATGCCTTATTCATTGTCATGCTATTCTGCACAGCATTGCTTCTGATCAAGGAACTTATTCCACAGAAGTGAGGCAACAGGTCCATACTTATGGAATTCACTGGTCTTCACATATTCACCATGATCCAGAAGCAGCTGGCTTGACAGAATTGTGTAATGACCTTTTGAGGATTCAGTTACAGTGCCAGCTGGGTGGCAGTAACTTGGAGGGCTGGGCAAGGTTCTCCAGAAGGTTGTATATGCTCTGAATGAGTGGTCAGTATGTTGTGCTGTTTCTCTGATAGAATTCAGATTTTTAGGTCCAAGAATCAAGAGGTGGAAATGAGAGTGACCACTCACTATTACCCTAGTGACCTATTAGCAATATTTTTGTTCCCTGTTTTTGTGACCCTGTGCTCTGCTGGCCTAGAGGTCTTAGTTTCAGCGAGACAAATGCTTCCATGGGAGACACAACAATGATTCTATTAAACTGGAAGATAAGGCTGCCACATCACCACTTTGGGCTCCTCATGCCTCTGAGTCAACAGGCAAAGTAGGGAGTACTGTGCTGGCTGGGGTGATTGGTCTTAACTACCAAGGGGAAACTGGATTACTACTCTACAACAGAGGTAAACAAGAATGTGTGGAACACAGAAGATCCTTTAGGGTATCTCTTAATATTACCATGACTTGTGATTAAGGTCAGTGGAAAACTACAACTGAATCCATGCAGGACCTAACAACTCAGACTTTTCAGGAATAAGAGTTTGGGTCACCCCACCAGGTAAAGAACCACAATCAGCTGAGGTACTTCCTGAAGGCAAAGGGGACACAGAATGAGTAGTGGAAAAAGGCAGTTATAAATACCAGCTATGACCATGTGACCAGTTACAGAAACGAGGACTGTAATTATAATGAGTATTTCCTCATTATTTTATTTTGTTATGGATATATCTGTGTGTGTATCAAATACCTTTGTTTTCTTTCCTCTCTTTCTCCTTTATCATGTAACATAAGATGTATCATTAACTTTATAGCATAGTGTCTAAGTATTGTTAATTTTACATCATAGTATTCAAGTTATGGGATATTAAAGAGAAGAGTAAACATTATTCAGAGACTTTACCTTCTGTTTTGGGGAAGCAGATTGTGTATTTTTGATTGTATGTGTGATAGTTGTATCATGTTAGACAGAATTATAACCTTGTTATTGTCTTTATTTGGAGATTAAGTATGATTTAAGGAGATGTACATGAATGCCAAATTGACAAGGCATAGAATTGTGATGGCTAATTTTTTGTCAACTTGACTTAGCCAAAGGATACTCACATAGCTGGTTAAACATTATTTCTGCATGTGTCTGTAGGGTGCTTTTGGAAGACATTAGCGTTTGAATTGGGGGTCTGAGTAAGGCACATTGTTGTCCCCAATGTGAGTGGGCATTATCCAATCCATTGAGGGCCTGAATAGAACCAAAAGGCAGAGGAAGGTTGAATTCTCTTCCTGCCTGACTGCATAGGCCGAGATATTGGTCTTCTCCTGCCCTTGGACTGGGATTTATAGCATCAGCACTCCTGGTTTTGAAGCCTTAGGACTAGGACCGGAATTTACAGCACTCGTTTTCCTGGGTCTCTGCCCTGCAGACAGCAGATCGTGAGACTTTTCTCGGCCTCTGCAATCTCATGAACCAATTCCTTATAATAAATGTTATTATATATATGTGTGTGTGTGTGTATACATATATATATTTGTATTTTATATCACAAATATATATAAATATTTATATATATACAAATATATAAATATGAGAAATTATGATATATAATACAGAATAATATATGATAGAAAATATAAGATAAAATTTTATATATAATATATGCACATACATATAGAAATATTATTGGTTCTGTTTCTCTGGAGAACCCTGACTAATATAATGGCTGCTTCTGCATTTTTCCTTATATTTGAGCAAATAGAAAAGAGATATACGAAGTGAGAGGAGCCAACACAATTTCTAGCTGGAAAGTCATTTAGAGACAATTCAGATTACCATCTACATTTGACAGAAGAGAAAACTAAACTCTATATTGGTGAAGGGACTAGCTCAAAGAAGACAAAGTGGGGAGTAGAAACCAGGCATTCTGACGTGCACTTCTTAGTCTTTTACATTATATTATTTGACAAGAAAATTATAATGCTGCTGCTGATGTTATAAGTTAGCATAAATCTATTGTGTATTTCATAGATTTTTTTTGCTTCTATTACATTCTTTAAAGGAAAAGAAGAAAATTAAATCCAAATTGTACATTTTGCAAATTATCTCTAAGGTGCCTAAATTTACAGGTTTTGAATAATATGTTATATAATGAAGGTGATAAATAGAACTTAAGAATCAATGATTCTAACTCATGTTGAAGCCATGTGATCTGAATGAGTTTTAACTGGAGTTGGATGAGTTTCTTCCAAATCTACTGATGAGAAAACTGGATTCTAAAGTTAGCCAGTTTAATTTGTTGCTTTATACTACATGGCTACATGAATGGCAGGAAAGATCAGTGCCTTGGAGTGTCAGCTGGGCTAATTTCAGGAGAAAAGCTTGTGACTTAGTAAAAGAGTATGTTCTTCAAAATAAATGTAATTTAAGGCAATATAGTATTTCAAACTACACTAATACATCACATCCCCAACCTCTAACCTAATTCTGTTTTAAAGAGGTATGTTTATATATTCAACTTTTTCTGGACCATTTTCTCTATCCATCATTTCTCTTCCTTAACTGGAACCTTGCTCTCCTTCATGGATACTGATTCCCCTATGACACTATCAACTGGCATTTCCTCATTCTCCCATAGTGGACATACATTAGGTCCAGGGAAATGGGTTGGAATACCCTTGATTCCCCCTTACTATTTTTCAGACACGGTTTCATCACCTTTGTTCAATATCTCATACTCCTTTGAAGCCTATAAAATTACCCTCTTCCTGTCCAATTTCATTTTCAAGTTACTCTCCCACAGTCTTTGAAGATGTTGGCAACAGTTTTACAGTTATATGTTTCTTCATTACCACAGTAATCCTCTGATATTTCAACTGAAAAAAAAGAGATACCACATCCATGACTCCCTTAATTTCCTTGACCATCTTCCACATTCTATTTCTGCAATTCAGTCACACTGAAAATCACTGGCCATTGCCATCACCCAGAACTATTCCACCTCTGTAATATTTAACAATGAGATTTCTCTCTCATCACATTCTTCTATCCTTTAGCCTCCCCTATTCTTTTACCCTAAATAGATAAATTGGGAGTTTGAGATTTGCAAATATTAACTACTATATATAAAATAAATAAACACAAGTTTCTTCTCTATAGCACAGGAAACTATATTCAATATTTTGTAGTAACTATAATGATAAAGAATATGAAAATGAATATATGTATGTATATGTATGACTGAAACATTATGCTATGCACCAGAAACTGACACATTATAACTGACTATACTTCAATTAAAAAAAAACTTTTCACCTTCTGTTACCCTCTCCTTCCCATAACTTCCTATATTACCTAAGTACTTAGGATAAGCTTCTTAAAGAGCACTCTCACCAGCAACTTGAATTTCTTTTCCCTCCACAGTATCTACCTAATCAATTAATTGTAAAATCCTTAGTCAGCATATCTGTTTTCTGTGTGACTACTTCTGGGTATCTGAAAATTACCAGAGAATGTCACACAACACATGGTGACTGACTCCGTTGAAAATGGATCATTTTCAATATTTCAGCTAGAACTTCTACACCATTACACAATTATTTCCTTCATTCCTGGTGATTCCTTTTATACAAAAATTATTTTGATTTTAATGAAGTTCGAGTTAAGTTGAAGGAATGAGGGACGCATAAAGTACTGAAAAAGTACAGAGACCTCATGAAAATTAATATATCCAGACTCAAAGTGACTCAGAGTTGGTAAGTGGATGCCATCGTGTACTATGGCACCAACTTTCTGTCTCTTTCATTCTGTCTCTCTCTGGCTACCTCTCAGGCCACATGATCTTTCGTCTCTGCTTCTCTTTGTCCACTTACACTATTATCCTCTCAGATTCCCACAACTACCTGCAGTCATCTCTCAGTGCCTCAAATCTAAATTCCTAGAGAAGAGACAGCATATTTGATTAGCTTGGTTGAGTAGCTGATCAGCAAATAGTACTACAGACATGCCCATCTCAGCCAGTTACTTCACTAGAGAATTTGGGTAGTGTCAGTTATGAGAAAAGGGAGCTTCTGTTAGGAAAGCATTCATAAAAAATGTTTTCCTACAGTAGTTCTTCTAACTTCCCTGCTGTCCTCAAGTCCTCCAGTTGTACTGTTTTCAACACATTTAGCTTATCTTTTTGAGGAAAACAGAAGACAATGTTTCCTGCAATCAGTGTGACCTTAATTTACACCTTTCTTCCATACCTGAACACTTACATCTCCACACTTCCCTAACCCTTTTTCACCTGTTTCAAAATATGAATACTCCAAATTTTTTTCCAAACTAAACTATGCAGAATTATTCACATGGACTAGTAGATCAAATCCTAGAAAAGAGCAAATGAGAGGGGCCAACAATAATTTCCTTCTTCCGTTCATATCTTCAGTCTCTTCCTTAGCATTGATATTGTCCTCTCTGCTAGCCAAATGATTTTCTTTCCCATTTGTGCTGCCCTCAAAGATATTCTCATAGCTTTTTCATCTTTGCATAGCCAAACATAGAGAAAGTAGTCTAAAATGCATACACTTTCTTCCTTTCCACTTCTCAACAAATTGCTATCTTTTAAGACATTGTTCTTGTCTACATGGCTTACCTGTATGCATTTTATTTATTACTTAAATGAGACCAAAACCCAGTTACAACTTGGCTTTTGCATTGTAGTAATATATTTTGAACGTGGAACTGGGAAGAAATGCTGCTTCTTCATTTCCAATGTTTTCTTTTATGTAAAGAGACATCTATTAGCATAACATCCCTGGTCTCTTTCCATTTCTTTACTCATTTTGCCTTAGAGGATGAGGAATGATTTAATATGATTAGTGATTTTTGGAAGGAGAAAATTCTTACCACTAGCTGAGTTCTCTTCTGCTCCTCTAGGGGCAGCCTATCACAACCAGCAAACAAGTATTAGGAAATCAGAAACTGCTCCAGCTCTATAATTTTTAACACTGAAGTTTCCCTCCCTGATCAGAATCATTTGCCCTTGTATTCAAGTAGAATACAGTATTATGAATCCCACTTACTCATAAGTATAAGCCACATTTTCCAACATCAATTTTCAGTAATAAAGATTGTATTTTGTCTGTCTGTCTTTCTGTCTGTCTGTCTGTCTTATTTCCTATTTGGTTCAGCCGGAAATATTGAGAAATAGACTTATGGGGGACAAACTAATTCCTGGAGCTTAAGGCTTCTTACATGCCCTTTATGGATGACCTTAAGCTTTGGGAGCATTATACAAGTGCTTGACACATGAGTTTTTGACCTTCAAGTTTATAGTAGCCTATATAATACAAAATGACTGGCTTTTACAGTTGTGAAGGTAGCTTTTAACTGCTGTGACCTTAGGCTATGTTGTGTTTTGACCTTGGCAGGTGAATATAGCTTATGCAGCCTTTTCATAAACAAGTATTTCTTTAAAGGTGCTGCGTCTACCAGACTGAGTAAATGCACAAACTTAGGGTTTCAGGTTTCATCCAAAGTATAAGTAGAAATTTTTAGAGTTACGGACCTCAGCAAAGAAAGTCTACAGGGGCCACAGCCATAGACTGGCTGCAGAAAATACTGATACATGGGGCTTAGCCAACAAATGCTAGCTAAACTGGCTTTAGCAAAGGTGTGGGCCTCAGAAAAATCTCATTCTTAGTAAACAGCCTTAACAAAACAGTGGGGAATTTAGGGTGCAGACTAAAACTTGAATTTGAACTACATAGTTACTCTCCTGAGCACATGTGTGTGGAGCTGAGGAAGCCTCAGCAGACATTAAGGGACACTGATGCCTTAGTAAGTGGGTACAACTGAGGCAAAGAATAAAATCTAAGGAAAAGAGAGTCTTTCCATACATAGGCTTTTTAGCCACTGATAGAACAAAATCTGTTGCTTTTAAACTGAAAGACAAAACAAAGCTGAATTCCTCAGACATTATGAAGCTCTAGGGCTTTCATATAAAAATTTTTACTGCCTTATAAAGGCAGCCCTGTATCTGCTGCATTCAGTGCCTAAGAAGCAAGAGTGAAGGAGACAAATTTGGATTCATGTAGATAGTCCACAGGCTCAAAAGTCACTCCCAAGCATGTAGTCTCTGCATGAATCTGGATTCATTAATTACAGAGGGGGAAAAGTCTTCTCTCAAAGACAGATTTCAGATAATTAAACTATTCTATAGCAAGCAGCAACGGAAGTTACCACTGGGACCTAGGACTGAAAATTCATGTTTATAAAACAATGTGCACACTGCTCTGCAAGAAAGAGTCCAATCCAGTGAAGAAATACAGGTTCAAAATATAAATGTGAATAAAGATGTTTTGAACAAGCAATAAAATAGTCTCAAACAAGATCTGATAAATTGAATTTTCAATTTTATAAATGTATAAACTTCTTTTTTTTTGGTGGAGGTACTGGGGTTGAACCCAGGACCCCATGCATGCTAAGCACGTGTTCTACCATTGATCTATTCCCCTCCTCCCTGTAAACTTCCTAAAAAGGCTATAAGTAAGCATAAGAAGGCTGGAGGAGCTATATTAATATCAGATGAAATTTCAAGAAACAAAAAGACAAAGTGAGACACTTCATAACAATAGAAGTGTCAGTTCATCAGGAGGGCATAAAAATCATTAATGTGCATGTATCTGATAACAAAGCTTCAAAATACATGAAGCATAGTTTGGCCAAATTATAGGAGAAAATAGTCCATTTCACAAACATATTTAGGGATTCTAACACCTATCTCTCAGAACATGGTAGACCTAAATAAAAATCAATAAAAACATAGATGATATGAACAACACTATTAATATTACCTAGTTTATATTTATAAAACACTATACCCTAACACTACAGAATATAATTATTTTGAAGTAGATATGGCCCATGTACAAAGATGTGATAGACCCTGTGCTAAGCCATAGAACAAATCTCAATAAATTTAAAAGGACTGAAATAGGGTATGTTCTCTTGCAACAATGACTTTAAATTGGAAATAAGTCAAAATAAGATATCTAGAAGACATCAAATATATTTATATAAAAACACTTTGAATAATGCATGGTTCAAAGAAGATCATAAGTGAAATTAGAAAATACTTCAAAATGAATTATAATGAAAATGAAACATCAAACTTGACGAGATACAGCTAAGGCAGGGCTTAGAGAGAAATTTATACCATTAAATGCTTATATGAGAAAAATGACAGGTCTAAAATCTAAAAATAATCTAACATTCTACCTTCCAGAGTTAGGAAAAGAAGGGAAAGTTGAAAGAAAATGATAATAAACATAAGAGAAAAAATCAGTACAACTGAAAACAGTCAAACAACAGAAAAAGTTAACAAAGCCAAAAGCTGGTTCTTGGAAAAGATATAAAAAATTGATAGAGAGGTTTAGATCAAGATGGCAGAGTAAGAGGATGTGGAGCTCACCTCCCACCATGAACACATCAAAAATATATCTATATGTGGAACAATTCTCACTGAAGACTAACTGGAAACTGGCAGGAGGACTCCTGTGCAACCAACACTGTAAGAAAGGGACATAAGTAATCAGGTAGGAAGGGCAAAAAGCAATCAAGTCAGGACTTGTGCCCCTGGGAAGGGACAGAGAGGAAAAGGGGGTTTATACCAGTGGAAACCCAGCCTGGGGAGTAGTTTGAGCCACAGGTTGGACACCCCAGTCTTATGTGGGGAAGACAAGTCTCCTTGGCTGGCTGCAGGACAGCTGGGACTAATAGAAGGGCAATGGGAAGCTTGGACTCCACTTCTGAGGAGCACACATGCAGGCCTGCCCCCAAGGCAGAGTGGAGAGAGGTTTGATCTAGGGGCTGCAGGGTTTCCCTTGACCACCTTGCCTCATGCACCAGCCCAAGCTGAGCAAATGCTCCAGCCCTGCTCTAGCCCCTCCATCTCCAGCTCCACACCCTACCAACATGAGAACTGCCAGCACAACCTGAGGAAAGATGTAACTTGAATCTACATCAAATCCAGCCCTCCCACCAATGGCAATGGGCACATGTGGGCTGCTCTCACATAAGATCATTCATTTAAGACCTCAATAAGCAGGTATAAATTAATAGAGGTAGAGAAAGTTAAGCAAAATGAAAAGGCTGAGGAACTACTCTCAATTGAAAGAGCAAGAGAAAACCCGTTAAAAATAATGAAACAAATAATTTGCCAGATAAAGAATTGAAAGCATTGGTAATAAAAATGTTAACTGAATTAGGGCAAAGAATTGATGTATACAGTGAGCACTTTAACAAGGAATTAGAAAATATTTTACAAGCTCCAATCAGAAATGAAAAATTCAACAACTGAAATTAAAAAAACACACTGAAAGGAATGAATAGCAGACTAAGTGACAAAGAAGAGCACATAGTGATCTGGAAGATAGAATACTGGAAACCACTGCAAAAAAACCAGCAAAAATAAAAACAAATTTAAAAAATGAAAATAATCTAAGAGATTTCTGGGATAACAGTAAATATACCAACATCACATTATAGGAGTGCCAGAAGGAGAACAGAAAGAGAAGGGGATTTAAAATGTTTGAGAAAATTCTGGCTGTAAACTTGCCAAACCTGAAGAAAGAAACAGACATCCAGGTACAAGAAGTACCAAAGGTCCCAAACAAGATGAACTCAAACAGACCAACACCAAAGTATATCATAATTAAAGTGGGGAAATTTAAAGATAAAGAGAGAATTCTAAAGGCTGCAAGAGAAATAAAAAAAAAAGTCATATACAAAGGAATGTCCATAAGGCTATCAGCTGATTTCTCTGCAGAAACTTTGCAGGCCAGAGGGGAGTGGCATGACCTATTCAAAATCCTGAAAGGGAAAAGCCTGCAACCTAGAATTGTCTAGCAACAAGATTATCATTTAGAATAGGAGAGGTAAATACTTCTCAGACAAGCAAAAGCTAAGAAAGTTCATCAATACTAAACCTATCCTTAAAGAAATACTAAAGGATCTTCTTTAAGCAGAAAAGAAGAAAGAATCTATAGGAAAGGGAAAATCCCACTAGCAAAGGCAAATATATAGAAAGGACTAAGGATCAATTACTTAAGCCAGTACAGTGATTAAAAGACACAAAAATATAAAAGTAACTATATCTATAATAAACAGTTAAGGGATAAGCATGACGATGTAAAATATATCAATAACACAAAATGTGGGGGAGGGGAGTAAAAAACTGTAGAGATGAAAGAGAAATAATAACTGATACCACAGAGATACAAAAATCCATAAGAGAATAATAGCCACTAGTTATTCATAAGATGAATTCAGCAAAGTTGTACGATACAAGATTAACACACAGAAATCTGTTGCTTTTCTAACACTAATAATAAAATATCAGAAAGAGAAAGAAAAAAACATTTGAAATTGCATCAAAAAGAATAAAATACTTAGGAAAAACTTAATCAAGGAGGTAAAATAACTATATTCTGAAAACTATAAAACATAGATGAAGAATATCGAATATGATGCAAAAATATGGAAAGATCCTGTGCTCTTGGATTGGAAGAATTAGTATTGTTAAAATGGCCATACTACCCAAAGCAATCTACAGATTAATGCAATCCCTATCAAAATACCCATGACATTTTTAACAGAATTAGAACAAATAATCTAAAAGTCATATGGACCCACAAAAGACCCCAAATTGCCAAAGCAATCTTGAGAAAAAGAAGAAAGCTGAAGGTATCACCCGCCCAGACTTCAGACTATACTACAAAGCTACAGTAATCAAAAGAACATGGTAATGACACAGAAATCAATGAAATAGAATAGCCCAGAAATAAACCCACATACCTATGGTCAATTATTCTATGACAAAGTAGGCATATACAATGGAGAAAAGAAAATTTCTTTGATAAGTGGTGCTTGGGAGACTAATTAGCTACATGTAAAATAAGAAGATTAGAACATTTCCTCACCCCATATACAAAAATAAACTACACATGAATTAAAGACCTAAATGTATGACCTAAAACCATAAAACTCCTAGAAGACAACATAGACAGAATACTCTTTGACATAAATCATAGCAATATTTTCTTGATCTTTCTCCTAAGACAAAAGAAATAAAAATAAAAATAAACAAATACAGTAATTAAACTTAAATGATTTTGCACAATAAATAAAACATTGACAAAAGGAAAAGACAACCTATCAAATGGGAAAAAATATCTGCAATTTACATGACTGACAAGGGGCTAATATTCAAAATATATTAAAAAACTCATACAACTCAATATCAAAAAACAAACAAATAACCAAATCAAAAATCGACAGAGACCTGAATAGACATTTCTCAAAGGAGACATACAGATGGTTAACAGGCACATGAAAAGATGCTAACATCACTAATTATCAGAAAAATGCAAATCAAAACCACAATAAGATATTACCTCATGCCTGTCAGAACCGCTATCATCAAAAAGTCTACAAATAACAAATGTCGGAGAGGATGTGGAAAAAAGGGACCCCTTGGTGGGAATGCAAACTGGTGCAGCTACTATGGAAAACATTATGAAGGTTCCTCAAAAAAACAAAATAGAACTACCATATGATCCAACAATTCCCACTTGAGTATAAATCAGGAAAAAATGAAAACACTAATTCAAAAAAGTATATGCACCCCCAACATTCATAGCACTGCTATTTACAATAGCCAACCCAACTGTCCTGGGGTGGGTGTGTGTGTGTGTGTGTGTGTGTGTGTGTGTGTGTGTGTGTGTGTACAATGGAATATTACTCAGCCATAAAAAGAATGAAATTCTGCCATTTGTAGCAACATAGGTGGGGTTAGGGAATATTATGCTTAGTGAAATAAGTCATCAGAGAGAGAAAGATAAATACATGGAATCTAAAATATCATACAAATCAATGTATATAGCAAAGCAGAAATAGACTCACAGATACAGTAAACAAACTAGTGATTACCAGTGGGGAGAGGGAAGGGTGGAGGGACACATTAGGAGTATGAGATTAAGAGATACAAACTACTAGCTATAAAACAGACAAGTAACAAGGATATATTGTATAGCACAGAATATTATAGTTATTATTTTGTAATAACTTTTAATGGAGTATAAACTGTAGAAATACTGGATCACTATGCTGTACACCTGAAACTAACATAATATTGTAAATTAACTATGCTTCAATTAAAAAACATTGGAAAAAAATGATAGATGCATAGGTAAGATGATTAAGAAAAGGAGAGTGAGAAATCAGATTACTAATGCTAATGAAAGAATATTTATCACTACAGATGCTACAGACATTTAAATAGCAATAAGAGAATATTATAAATAGTTTAACTCCAGAAAATTCATGAGCTTTAGTAAATTGTTAAATTTCTAAAAAAAATACAACTTACCAAGATTAACACACAATGAAACATAAAATCTGAATAGCTCTACATCAATAAAATGAAGTGAATTTACTACCAAAATATTTCCATAATGAAAAATGCAAGCCCAGATTGTTTCACTGATAAAGTCTATCAAACATCTAAAAAAGAAATACACCAAGATTACAAAAATTTAGTAAAACAGAGTAGAAGAGAATACTTCTCACTCCATTTTATAATCCAGTATATTCCTAACACCAAAATTTGACAGTAATGTATTAAGAACTACAGGTCAGTATCTCTTATAGACATAGATATAGAAAAATTTCTTAATGAAATATTAGGAAATTGAGTTGAATAATATATAAAAAGGATAATACAGCCTGACCAGATAATATTTATTCCAAAAATGCAAGACAGGTTTAACATTCAAATATTAATCAATACATTTCAGAAAATTAACAGAATAATGAAGAGAAACTATATAACTTTAATAGAAGCTAAATAAAGTTAATAACATTCAATATTCAATCATAATAAAATATTCTAATTAAACCGGGAATTAGAAGATAACCTCTTCAATCTAATAAAGGGTATCTATAAAATTTTTTTTTAAAAGCTCAAATCATAATTAGTGTTGAAACATTGAACGGTATTTCTCTAAGATAGAGAACAAGGCAATGCTCCCCATTCTTATCACTTCTATTCAACGTTGTACTGATTGTTCCAGCCATTACAATAAGACAAGAAAAAAATTAAACTCATAAATCAGAAATCTATCTATATTTGGAAATGATGGGATGTTTTAGTGTAGAAAAACCTAAGGAGTCTACAAAGTAACTACTAGGACTAAGAAGTGAATTAAGACCACTCCACTAAAAGTAAAAAAAGATTGCTTAGAGAACCTAAAGAAAATCTAAGTAAACTGAGAGATACACTTTGTTTACAAATCGGAAGAGTCCATTTTACTAAGAGGTCAGTTTCCCCCCAAAAGATCAACTGATTCAATGCAATCTCAATTAAAATTCCAGCAACTTTTTTTCCTCAAAATTTACAAAGTTATGCTAAATTTATATGGAAAAAACAAGACACGGATTATCTAATATAATTTTGAAAAAGAATAAGTTGGAGGAATAACATTTCTGATTTCAAAGCTGACTATAAATCTACAATAATGAAGACAGTGTTTTATTTGACTGATGTTTGAGAAATATACTAGTGGACCAGAACAGAGAGCCTAGACATATACCAACACTTCTATGGTCATTTGATTTTCAGAACAAGTATCAAAACAATCCAATGAAGAAAGGGAAATGTTTTCAACAAAATGAACTGAAATAAATATATATTGATATAGAAAAATAAGCATAAAATCTACATCATACCATACATACTCATTTATTCAATATTAACTACAGAGAAACAAAATTAAAAATTATAAAGCTTTTAGAGGAAAACAGGAATATTGTTGTGACTTCAGTTCAGACAAAGATGTTTAGACAAGTTGGAGAAAAGCTATAACCATAAAGGAAAAATGATCAATTATATATTACCAAAATTTTAAAATCCTACTTATGAAAAGACAGAATTCAAAATGAATAGGCAAACCACAGACAGGGAAAAATATTCTCAAAATATGTATCTGTAAAGAGAATGTTATCCAGGATATGTGTAGAACTCATATATCAGTGATAAAAAGACAAAAAAAAAACAATAAAAATGAACAAAATATTTGAAGAGGTACTTCTCTAATAAAGACATACTATTCACCAATAAGCAAGTGAAAAGTTTTCAGCATCATTTGTCTTCAGGAAAATTCAATTTAAAGCCACAGTGAATTAGCACCACCACACATACAAGACTATCTAAAAATAAAATGACTAAAATCACCAAATGCTGGTGAGGTTGTAAAACACCTAGAACCCTCATATATATTTTAGGTGGGAGTATAAAATTGTATAATGACATTGGCAGTTTCTTTTTTTGTGGGTTTTTTTGTGGTTTTTTGTTTGTTTTTAAAGTTAAATTGTATATTTTATTTAAGAAGAATATTTCTTCCTGAAATGTATGATTTTAAAATAGTTTTAATTATTTTTTTGCTTGCATACACTTTTTTTAACATTTTTTATTGATTTATAATCATTTTACAATGTTGTGTCAAATTCTAGTGTAGAGCATAATTTTTCAGTTATACATGAACATATATATATTCATTGTCACATTTTTTTCTTTGTGAGCTGCCATAAGATCTTGTGTATATTTCCCTGTGCTATACAGTATAATCTTGTTTATATATTCTACAATTTTGAAATCCCATCTATCCCTTCCCACCCTCCGCCCCCTTGGCAATCACAAGTTTGTATTCTATGTCTGAGTCTGTTTCTGTTTTGTATTTATGCTTTGTTTGTTTTTTTGTTTTTAGATTCCACATATGAGCGATCTCATGGTATTTTTCTTTCTCTTTCTGGCTTACTTCTCTTAGAATGAAATTCTCCAGGAGCATCCATGTTGCTGCAAATGGCATTATGTTGTTGGTTTTTATGGCTGAGTAGTATTCCATTGTATAAATATACCACCTCTTCTTTATCCAGTCATCTGTTGATGGACATTTAGGTTGTTTCCATGTCTTGGCTATTGTAAACAGTGCTGCTGTGAACATTGGGGTGCAGGTGTCATCCTGAAGTAGGGTTCCTTCTGGATATATGCCCAGGAGTGGGATTCCTGGGTCATATGGTAAGTCTATTCCTAGTCTTTTGAGGAATCTCCATACTGTTTTCCACAGTCGCTGCACCAAACTGCATTCCCACCAGCAGTGTAGGAGGGTTCCCTTTTCTCCACAACATTGGCAGTTTCTTATGAAACTAACACATACTTTTCTTAGGACACAATTCCTCTACTAGGTATTTTTCCAAGATAAATAATTGTGTATTTCATTTAAAAACCTTGTCTATGGTTATTTATAACATCTTTATTCACAATAGCCAAAAACCAGAATCAACGCATGTATGCATGAAAAGAAGAATGCATTAACAAACCGTGAAGGAACTATGTAATTCTTTTGAAGGAACTACACCTATTCTACTGAAAGCCCAAGTTGAAGTTGCCAAAGTAAAATGGCATTAACTGCTACACACATACATGATATGCTGAATTTTTTAAAAAAAGGCACAAGAGTACATACTATATGTTTTTATTTATATGATGTTCTAGCACAGCCAAAGCTATATCTTTTAGTTTCTTCCTAGGATGGGAAGGATGGAGATATGCTGGGAAGGGCAGAAGGAAACTTTCTGGGCTGATGTTAATGTTCCACACTTTGACAGAAATTTGAGTTATACAGATGAATGTACTTTTCAAAATTCAGTGATAGTACTCTTAAAATGTGCCTTTCTTTGCATGTACATTTTACATCAAAAGAAAAATACTGTAAACAAACACTGAATTCTTATTAATGATTGCATATTCATGTATGAAGGGAGAACTGTAGTGATGTCTGCAAATTACTTTGAAATTCTACAAAAACAAATGGATTGATGGATGGATAGAGGAATGAATAAACAGACAAATTTATAAATCAAGTATAGTAGTGTTAATGGTAGACTCTAGATGGTGGTTATCTGGGTGTTCATTATAAATTTTTTTCAACTTTTCTGTATGAAAATTTTAATTTAAATGAAATCTTGGAACAAAAGGTTATGCTAACTTAAATGCTTCTCCCTAAGGGAGGTGCCAATTTGTGTAAGTGGATTCCCCACCCCAAGAGAAATTACTTTGGACAGTGCCAAAAGTTGCTTGTTGTAGGGAGATTTCTCCCTGTTGAGTTTAAGTTGATAGTTTGTAGATTTGGGGAAAATGGCCTCCAATCAATATATTGGTGAGGCTAAAATTAAGAATGTCTTTTTCTACTCTTTTTCTCTTAGATACTACTGAGTCTTTGTTATGGTGTTTGACACAATTCAGTACATACTACATTCAGGGAACATGATTTTGCTTGAAATAACTGCTATAGGACAGGTTTTCTTAAAAAATTAATTTGGCATGTTTGTGGCTGGTGTCCTGATAATTGTGTGTCCTGTGAACTCTTTGAATTATTTGAAAATCAAGGATCACGAAAGACATGGCAATGCAGGTAGTGAGAATCTGAAGGAACTACACTCATTCCACTGAGAGCCCAGGCTGAAGTGGCCAAAGGAATGCTAATTCTATCCAGGTATTGATGAGCTCTCTGTCTAAGATTTAGAGGTTAAAAAGTAGGAGAACATTTTAGTTTGGACTTTTAACTAGCAAGAACAAAATAACTTAGGGTCTTAAGTATTTTGGACTTTAATATCTTGGGAGTTTTACTTTCTAGGAGACTTAATTTTTGGACTTTTATTTTTCCCTAGGAATTTGATAATGGGGCAACATATTCAAATACGAGTGATCTTATGGTTGGCATTTTATTGTTGGAATGTTTAATGATGCCCTTTATTCTCATTGCAGAGCCTCTGAGAGGAAATGTTGAACATAGTGGTTGGAAATAACTTCAGCTGGGAAATAAAATAAGGATTTAATTCTGGCCTAGCTAATGATTTATTTCAGAACTTTCTGCAAACAAAATCTACACTGACCAAGTGTGGTCTTTCAGAAAGATATCCAAAAAATCAGCTGTTGCTATAGGAGTTTCAGCCTCATGATGGTGGGTGCAGGACTGTCCTAAAAGACTGTGGATCTCTTCCACAGAGGTAAACAGCCACACCACCAGCTGAACATAGATTTAATGGCTAAGGTTAATAGGTTAAAATTATAAAAGTCAGGAGACTAAGTGAAGGAGAATTTGTTTTTTCCAGCCCTGACTCTTCTATGTGGAGAAACAATAATTAATATCACAGGCCTGCCTTTTCTCTACTTCCTCATGGACTTGGAATGATTTATGTGTTTGGTAAACGTGGGAAGAATTAATTGGCCATACTTGGCTTAGTCACTTCAAGTTCCCCTTCCTTTGATGTAAGGCTGCACACAGAGAGCATACAATCTGCTAATGGAGAGAAAGGATAGCCATGTCTAGGATTAGTACTGTTCAATTAGGTAACTCGGTTTAATTCTGCCTTACTCTTTTGCCTTATTTCTCAATTTGTACAGAAATTATGGAGGATTGAGAAGTAATATTTATTGGGTCCCTTCCTAAAGACTGAGAAGCAGAGTGCTGTCAAACTTTAAATATTTGTCAATTTTAAAGTGAAATTCTTAAATTGTGAGTAAGGGTGAATATCTCTCAATGTACTTATTGGCTATTTCTATTTCTTTTGTTGTGTAACTTTCATTCAAACACTTTCCCCATTTTTCTACTGGCTAGTTAATATTTTTCTCATTCATTTATATGATCTTTTTCTATATTAAGGAGATTAATCATGTACCAATATACTACAAAAATCTACATTCAGTTTATCTTCAGTATTCTGACTTTATAGTATATTTGAAGTTTTATTACATAAAAGTATTGATCTTTTCCTTTATGGATTTATGGTTTCCAAGTCTTATTTTGAAATATTTTTTTCATCTTAGATCATAAAAATATTTTTTGGAATCATATGGAATCATATTTTATTTTAGGGCTTTTATTCCAAATTGGAATTTATCTCAGTGTAAAGTTTGAGATAGAAATCAAAGTTTATTATTCTTGCCCAAATAGCTAGTCAGTCAATTGTTCCAATAAAACTTATTGAATGATCCATATTTTCCTACTTATTTAGAATATACTGAATCTCCATAGATCTGTTTCTGATTTCTCTATTCTTTTCTGTTGTTTGATCTATTCTTGGTATATAACCTAACTGATATATAATAGAGTTAGCCTTGCCTCATTACTCCTCTTTTATATCCTCATTATTTTCACATTTATTTTTCAAGATAATTTTAGACTCATTTTGCCATGACTAAAACACAATGAAAAATGAAAAATTTTACTAATATGTTAATAGGATATTAAATTTAAAAATTAAAGAGACTCTAAATATTTGGAATAGATTATCTTCTTAGACAAGAACAAAGTAGTTTTTCATGTATTATAGTAGGGTTTTACAATTTTTCTTATCAGTCATGGGCATTCCATAGACTTCATTGATGTGCTACTGTAAATGCGATGCTTCCTTCCATAATCTCTTCAAACTTTTTACTTATTTCTAAAAAATATAATTGACTTCTGTATATAATTTTATAACCAATCACCTTACTGACTTTTCTTCTTTCTAGGAATTTTTCAGCTGATTCTTTTGCATTTTCAAAACACACAATCCTATGTTGTATTTGTAAATAATGATAATTTTGTTTCCATTATTCATTTACCAATATGATTTATTCCACTCTAATTACACTGGCTAGTATTTCCAAAACCTATCAAATTGATACAGTGCTAGTAAATAGACTTCTCCTGTTTCATATTTTAATGGAAAAGCTTCTTATATATCACCACTGATGGTAAGTAAATACAGTTGATCCTTGAACAATGTGGGTTTGAACTGCACATGTCCACTTATACAGAGATATTTTGCAATAGTAAATACTATAGTACTACGTGGTACATGGTTGGTTGAATCCATGAATGCAAAGGAACCACAGATACAGAGGGACGGCTATAAGTTATACACGGATTAATCCCTGCATTGTTCAACAGTCAACTGTATTTTCATAAGGTTTGCTTTTAAAATTATAATGGATAATAAATTACATAATATGCAATTTGTAATTCATTGAGATATCTATGTTTTTCTTCCTTTGGCTTACTGATATGCAAATTAAAATACTGATTTCTTAATATGGAATCATTCATAGATTTTTCATGAATGCTCCACTGGATCATGGTTTAATATATGCTTAATTAACTGCCTGGTATTTGCTAATGGTATTTTTAAGATATCTGCATCAACAGTTTTAGGGAGATTGGTTTCTATAGTTTTTGGGGTTCCCTTTTGTAAGGGTTTGTTACCAGCATTATGATGATGTTATAAATTATATTTTCATTTTTTCTAGGTTTTGACCTTGGAAAAGTTCATATAGTATTCATATTTTATATTTCTTAGAGGTTCACAAGAATTCACCTGTTTAATCATTTTGACTGTATGCATTAAGCGGATGACCTTAACATGCATCATGAATCATCAGGGAAATGCAAATCAAACCCCCAAAGAGATAGCACCTCACACCTGTTAGAACGGCCATCATCAAGAAGACAGGATCAGGTGTGGTACAGGTCAAGTGGTAGAGTGCATGCTTAGCATACACAGGGTCCTGGGTTCAATCCTAGTACCTCCTCTTAAAAAAAAAAAAAAAGACAGGAAATAACAAGTGTTGTTGAGGATGTAGAGAAAAGGGAACCTTTGTGTACTGTCTGTGCAACTGTATATTGGTACAGCCACTATGGGAAACTGAATGAAGGGCCATCAAAAAACTAAAAATAAAACTACTATGTGACCCAGCAATCTCACTTCTGGGTATATAGCCAAAGGAAATAAAAACAGGATTTCAAAGAGATCGTGCACTTCCATGTTTATTGCAGCATTATGCGCAATAGCCAAGATATGGAAACAACCTATGTGTCTGTCAACAGAAAAATAGATAAAGAAGTTATGATATATATGTAAATTCAGCCATGAGAAAGAATAAAATCCTACCTTATGGGACAACACAAATGGTCCTTGAAGACATTATGCTAGGTGAAATAAAATAGAGAATGACAAATATTATTTGATATCCCTCGTTTGTGAAATCTATAAAAGCCAAACTTATAGAAACAGAGAGTAGAATGGTGGTTACCAGGGGCTAGAGTTGGTGGATGGAGGAAATGGGGAGATGCTGGTTAAAGAGTACAAACTTCTAGTTAGAAGATGAGTAAGTTCCAGGGATCTAATGCACAATGCTGTGGTTATAGATAACAATATTGTAATATATACAGCTGCTAAGAGAATAGATCTTAATCTTACTACAAAAAAGAAATGGTAATTATGTGATATGATAAAAATGTTAGCTGACATTATGGTAGTAATCATACTGCCATCTATAAGTGTATCAAATCAACACGTTGTACACCTTAAAGTTATATAAAGTTATCCATCAAATTATATCTCAGTGAAGCTGGTGGGGCAGGGATGGGGCTGGCCTGGGGATGGAGCATCAGTGGTTATTTCTTTCTGTTTCAAATTATTCTTTATGTATTTTAATGCTAAATTATTTTGTTGTAAAAAATGCATGCTAGAACTTTACTGTGTAATATACTCTGTATATCAATGAAATGCTATTAAAATCAACTTTGCTAGTAATATGTACTTGCTTATGCATAAGGTTTGTGTTTGGTATTTCCCCAACTGATAACCTAACTGATAACCTGAAAGAACTATATCCTCAAAAATTTAAATAATACCTATCAATCTCTATTGATTTCCCAGCTTTAGATGATATTTATTGATTCTCTGTTATTCATTCAATAAATATTTATTGAGTGCCTACTATGTAACACGCATTATTTTAAGTACTGTTTTAGGTAGACAAAGGTGACTAAAACAAAACACCTGTCATTGTAAAACTAACCTCTAGCTATAAAAGGCAAGGGATATATATATATAGATATGTAAATATATACACACACATATGAAAAAAAATGTAAACTCTAATTTGAAAAGATATATGCACCCCAATGTTCATAGCAGCACTATATACAATTGCCAAGACATGGAAAAAACCTAAATGTCCATTGACAGACAACTGGATAAAGAAGTTGTTGTACAGCTTATACAATGGAATACTACTCAGCCATAAAAAAGAATAAAATAATGCCACTTGCAGCAACATGAATGGACCCAGAAGTTATCATTCTAAGTGAAGTCAGTCAGAAAGAGAAAGAAAAATACTATATGATATCACTCATATGTGGAATCTAAAAAAAAGAATAAAAGAGGACACTAATGAACTCACCTACAAAATAGAAACAGGCTCATAGACATGGTAAGCAAACTTCTGGTTACCAAGGGGAAAATGGGTGGGAAAGAATAAGTTGGGAGTTCAAGATTTGCAAGTATTAACTACTATATATAAAATAGATAAACAACAGTCTTCTTCTGTATAGCACTGGGAACTGTATTCAATATCTTGAAAAAGAATGTGAAAACGAATATATGTATGTATACATATACCAGAAATATTATGCTGTATACCAGAAACTGACATTTTGTAAATTGACCAAACTTCAATATAAAATAAAGTAAAATAAAAAGTTAAGGGAAATTACCATTTCAAATCCCTTCCATCTTTTCTTCCTTAACCTCTTCATTTTTCTTAGATGCATTATATATTGCCAATTACTATAATTTTATGTTCTCTCCTTTAATAACAATACCCACAATTGTTTGACTTTAATTCTATAATTATTTTCTTCAGTGATTCCTGTAGGTTCTTTCATACCCAAATCTCCACATTTACAAGAGTTGACTTTTAAAATTTGATCCATTGACTAGTTCTAGAAAATATTTCAAAACATGCTTGTGTGTACTGAGTTTTTTCATGCAGACAATATATTTTGTCAAACTTTTCATAATAGAACAGTAACTTGGTTAGGTGTAAGATTCTTGAGTCATACTTGGCTCTCTCCATCTTCCCATTCCACTGTAATTTTATTTTGGCACTGGGTGTTTCTGTGAAGTTCTGAAGCCAGCCTGAAGCTCAGGTGACCTTTTTTTTTTCATTATTATGCCTGGATATATATCAGGATACTTGCTTTATACTTAAGCTTCAGTAAAGTATGAAGAAGTTTTAATCAATCTTATTTTCAAATAGACTTTGTGTTTAGAAGTTTTAGATTACAGAAAAATTAAGAAGATTGTACAGAGAGTTACCATGTACCATATACACAATTTCCCCTATTTTTAACAACTTGCCTTATTATGGTACATTTGTATAATTAATGAGCTATATTACTTGTATTTATATATATATAATGTATATACTTGTATTTATATATATATAATAATATATAATAATAATATATATTATTAACTAAAATCTATACTTTATTCAGATATCTTTAGTATTTACTTAATGTCCTTTTTCTGCTTCAGGACCTTATTCAGGATGCCACATTAAATTTAGTAGTCATCATGTCTCCTTTGGCTTCTCTTGGCTATGAGAAATATTCAGAATTTCATTGTTTTTGAATACCTTAATAGTTTTGACAATTACTGGTCAAGTATTTTGTAGAATGTCCCCAGTTGGAATTTGCCTGATGTTTTTCTCAGGATTAGACTGTGATTATGTCTTTTGCAAGGAAGATCGCAGAGGTACAGTGCCATTTTCATTACATCATATCAAGGATATTAACATGATTTTCCACTGTTAATGTTGATTTTAATACCTTGTCTGAAGCAGTTTGCCTCATTCTTCCACTGTACAGTTACTCTTATCTCTCTCTTTCCATATTACACTTTTTGGAAGGAAGCCACTATGAACAGCTTACACTTAAAAGAGTAGGGAGTTCTGTTTCACCTCCTTGAGGGCAAATTATCTGCATAAATTATTTGGAAGTCTGTGTGGGAGATTTGTCTATTCTACCACATCGAATCACTTATTCAATATTCATTTAAATATGGACTCATGGATATTTATTTTATATTTTGGCTTATAATCCAATACTACTCTATTTTGTTGCTCAAATATTTTCTAGCTTTGGGCATTGGGAGCTATTTAAATTGGCTCTGTGTCCCTTTGACATACTCCTATCAAAGTGGGCATTTCCTTTCTGAGAATCTACGTACTTTATGACACTACAGGTATTCTAGATTCATTTTGCATATTTCTTATAACAGTCCCAGAATCAGCTACTGCTCTAAAAAGTCCTTGGTTCCTTCAATTGGAGAATGGTATTGTAAACCAACACATGGGCACCAGGTGTGTTTGCTCCTCCTTGGGTAGCATTTTGTCTAGGATCTCTCAGATGACAGAGCAAGAAAATGTTCATGTGTGTATTAACCTGGGCATCTACACATATTTATAAATGTTTGTATATGTAACCCTCTGTGTGTATATTAAGCTGAACATGCATATTGATATCTCCAGCTCTAATCCATTACCACATGGACTATTCTAGCTTCTTACTCTTACTGATACATAAACTCCCACTATAGCAGTTAAAAAACCTGGTTCACACCACACACTATTCATTTATTAAATTATTCAAGGGCAGTATATTGTAAGCAGTGTGAAAATTGTTAACCTGTACCCCCATGGGAAATAACTTTACAAACTAGAGTGAAGTTCCTTTGTTTTTGTTTTTCTTTTAGACTTCACTCATTTCCAAAGTTACTTAAGGCAGTGCCTATCCTCCAAAACCCTTCAGTGGGGTTGTCTCAAACACTTATAATACTGTTAGATTTTTGTCACAGTCCACATTCTATCCAGGGATCCCCCAACGTCCTAAGTATATTTAAAAAATTTTATACATTAAGATTCACACTTTGTGCTATAAAGTTCTATAGGTTTTGACATAGGCATAATGTCACATATCTATAATTAAAGTATCATACAAAATAATTTCACCACCATAAAAATCCCCCATGCTTCACCTATTAAACTTTCCTCCCATTCCCTCTATCCCGTTAAGTACTGTATTCTTTTGCAGTTGGTTTCTTTCATTTAGCATGCTGTTTTTGAGGGATTTAGCTATATTGTTACATGTATCAGCAGTATGTTCCTTTTTACTTCTGAAAACGATCCCATTTTAAAGATTTGTTATACTTTGTTTATCACATATGTTGAGGATCATTTATTTTATTTCCAGTTTTTGACTATTATGAATAAATCTGCTATTAACATTTGTAGGCAAGTCAGTGTGGACAAATACTTTTATTTCTCTTAAGTAAATTCCTAGGAGTAGAACTCTAGGTCAAAAGGAACTGCCAAACTGTTTTCAAAAATTGTTGAACCCTTTTACATTGCTCTTAGTAATGAATGAGAGCCTCCAGTTGTTCCAAATCCTTGTCAACACTTGTTATTTTCAGTCTTTTAAACATTAGCCATTTGAGTGAAAGTGCATTGGTATCATACTGTGGTATTAATTTGCATTTCCTTCTTTATTAATGACGGTGAGCATCTTTTAATGTGCTCATTTATCACGTATATGACTCCTTTGTAAAGTATCTCTTCAAACTGCTTGCCAATTTTAAGTTGGACTGTTTGTCACCTTATTGGCTTATAAAAGTTCTTCATATATTTTTGATCTGAGTCTTCTGCCAAATATATGAATTCCTGGAGTAACCCTTTTCCGAAGTATATTTTTCACATACTATTGTACCTTTTCTTACATCATTTATTTCCTGCCTTGATCAAGATAAAAATGGGGAAGAGCAAGAGCAGTGAACAAGGCTAGGCAGAACTTCAATTTGAGTATGTTGTCATAGATTTTTGTATGTTGTCTTATAATTAACTGTGCATCCACCCCTCCTCCCTAAATTGAGTTTCTTGAGAGTAAGTATGATAAATTAAAAAAAAAAATTCTTTTCAGGCAGACCTTCTTCTGGCATCCACTTTTTTGCCAGTTGGTGAAAGAAAGCAGTTCACTCAACAGCAGACATTAAGCAATTAGAACTTGGACTTCTAATTCCACAGTTAAGATGACTCCTGCCATAAAAGAAGTTCTACTTGATGAATTTATCATGGATGTCTATCATAACTGCAAAAATGCTAGGTAACAGAAACTGGGTCCAAAAAAGCCATATTTTCAAGGAGATACTTGCCTACTTCTTAGGGGAAATCTCTTCACATAAATTAATATGATTTTAAAAATCTTTCTAGCTTTCTGCATATCTCTAAACAAGATATTTAAACCTGATATTGTATTCAAAGACCCTAGAAGACACTTCAATAAATAACAATGATGGTGATGGTGATAATAAATATTACCAATTGAACTATTTATATTTATACCATCTGATTAGAGAAAGTGATTCTAGAACTCAGTTCGGTATGTCATAGTTGACGGTAATGCAAATGATATTTATTGCATTTTTAACAACGTATGTGGTCAAAATTGCTTCTCTGAAATGTCAAAGACAATTTTTTTCAATTAGTTATTAAATTTATATATACAGAAGGAATTGCTTTTGAACCATAGCTTTCTAAGGAAATGTTCTGAAAATTACTCTTCGTTCCAATAATAGCAATAATCCACTGCAAGTTTCGGCCCAATATCGCCCCAAACTGCAAAGCTAGAGAACATAATGCAATGGAAAGAGGGCTGAAATTTCTGTTTGTGACAAAAATAAATGCTTTAGCACTACAACAGCAATTGGAACATTTCTTAAAGGCCAGTAAATATGAACTGGCTATTACTTTCTACACTGTGTCAACTAGCAAAATAATATGATTTCTAGGAGAAATAGGCTGCTAGGATTGAATAGGCTTCTTGCAGGCCACTGCAACTCTATTGTATTACAAGGACTGATAACATGTTGCCTTCCAAATATTCTCATCTGAACAGTTACAAAGAAACCCAAAAATCTCTTCCATACCTAATTCAAAATATACCAGGAGGGAAAATATTTAAATTATCTCAGTGAGATTTTACATACCCTCTGCAATCAGATTTTTTTAGAAGTTAAATAAAGAATATTATTTTAGTGTAAAGTAAGCTGGATAAAAAGGCAGGCCAGAGTCAACCAATTTGTTCCCAAAATCATATAATTACAAATAGTTATATGGAACTGTGTGGACCAAAGAGCAAGCAGAATATTTGGCTTTTTGGCCTTTTGAGTGTATTGGCATTGTAAAGACACAGGCTCCATGCAAAGGTTTTGTTTCTTTTCTAACACCAGAGCCTAGTATAGGGTATGTAGTCAACAAATTATAGCTTCTGTTGTTAGTAAAGTGAGGTTTAACAGGTTTCTAGTAGCTATATTTATAAATCCCAAATTCTCATTTATCCTGGTCTCCAGACCAGATCTTAGAAAGACTCTATTTAATCATTCAACAGAAACTTTCTTAATGCTTCATACGTGCTAAGAAATGAACTGGGCCCTGGGGATGAAATAAAGACATAATTTGTCTACTCAAGGAAATCATAGTCTACTATAATCTCCTATTTACTTTTCTAAGATCAACACTAGAGTCAAACATATTATGCTATTGGGACAGTAGGTGGGGTCATGAGAAAGAACAGGAGGTTTTCTAGAGGAGGCATTAGGGATAAAATGAGGAATTTTAAGCAGAAGAAAATAATCATATTTGTGTAGAACGATCACTCCACTGGCACCACGGGGTATAACTGGTGAGGGCTATACTACAGGCAGGAATGGGTACTGCAAAATTTCAGAAAAACTTCGTCTAAAGAAGTCGCTCTGGGAATGTATATAAAGGGATAAAGATTTAAAAATATTCAGGAGGTAGAATTAAAGGATTTTAATTAATTGGATGCATAGAATTTGAGAGTGGCTTCTTAGTTTCTGACAGGTGGAATTCAGAAATTTTACCCTGAGCTAGACGTACATCACATCTAATCCAATATTCTTTCTTTGAAGAGGGCACACTTGGGGGTCATGGTAAGTGTCAATGTTAGTATGAGGAAAGCAACAATCTTCCTTTAATGAATAATTAAAGAAAACACTCATACATATGGCTACCAAATGGGAAAGGGGTGGGGGTGGGATAAATTTGGAATTGGGGATTAACATACACACACTACCATATATAAAATAGATAAACAACAAGGGCCCACTGTATAGCACCTATAAAGGAAAAGAATCTGAAAAAGAATATATATATACATACATACATACACACATATATATATGAATCACTTTGCTGTGCACTTCAAACTAGCACAACATGGTAAATCAACTATACTTCAATTAAAAAAAAAAAAAAGAAAAGGGTCCTTTAACTATCCTGCCTATTAGTACTCATTTAACTCCCAGTTTTGTTCTTGGAATAATTACAGCTCTAAGGGAAGCATAATGGAGGGAAGCATAAAGAAGAATACACTGCAAAAGAGATAAAATATATTTAATAATATTAGCTCCCTCCCTAGTAAAGATACCACTAGTGCTGATGATGCAGCTTCAGGTAAATTTTCCAAAAAATAGAGTATTTTATAGTGTTAAGTATATCACTCTAAATTACTGTTCAGTGGTTTAAACTGAGGCATTTGTTAAAACATTCAACAAACTGTTGGATTCCTACTCTGTGCCAGTTCCATAGGGGAATTTGAGAATACAAATTTTTACAGAGCATACCATTTATCAAGTAAGATAAGATAGGATTTATCATTTTCTACCTTTTACTATAGCTTTATTCTCTCTTTCTCATGTACATAAATTAAGAGTTGAAGAGGACCTGAATGTGTGGAGAGACTGCGGGCAAGGTATTCCAGAGAACAGCCACAGAAAAGATTTTTAAAAGCCTGAAACAGTAAAGTGTATACAGTGCAGTGGAAGTATTAGTAATAGTAAATACTTTGGTTTGTATGGCATATAAAATTTAAAGATAGGATCATTAGGAGAGGGTTCAAAATCATAGAGGGCACTGAATTCTAGACTATGGAATGTGCACTGTATCCTCAAGTCAATGCATAGTGATTGAACAGTTTTGAGGAAGGGTGAAATATTGAGTTTGGCATTTAGTTTTGTTTCATTTCATTTTCTTTTCCTTTATATATCAGTTTAACTGAGTGTATAAGGCTGGAAGTGGGTTGGAAAAATAGGAAACTTACGAGGGTACTGCAGGGGTGAAGTGATGTGAACCTGGGGCAGATGGTAACAAAAACGGAAAGGTATGGTAGATGTGGAAGAATGATAAAAATACTGAAGCTCTTTTGAGATACTACCCATTCTGAGCTAGTATGTATATTGGAAAACATGATGGGTTCTGCAGAGTGGCAGACCCAGTTTTGTTCTACTACCTACCAGTTATATAACTTGGTATGTTATCTAAAATCTCATACTTCTAAAATGGGGATGATTATATACATCTTTTAATTTTTACAAAACACCTGCAAAGTATTGGGTACATAGGACATTCTCAATACATGCTAATTTCCTTCTCCCTTCCCTTTGTCTTTTCATTACAAAGATAACATAAGAAGTAGAGTGTTAGTATCATAATTTTTGTTTTTAACATCAATGGTAATAGGAATTCAGAGGTAAGAGAGTTCTGAGGGGCAGGGTAATCATTCAATGAAGCAGAAAATCAGGAAATAGTTTTGAACGTTCAATATGTGTGGTTTTCTGGGTGCTGTTGATACAACAGTAGCTGGAAAAATTATTACTGAATAAAAGTTATGGCACTGGGCCTTGTAGGACATGGAAGATGTGAATTGTTAGGGAAGAAAGACAACATTTTTTGCTGGGGTATAAAAAAATATTGAACTGGGGAGGAACAGATGGGGGAATGGGAGACTAGAGACAGAGGTGCCAAATATTTTAAAAAATATTTTGGTAGATATGGTAAATACAATGAAATCAGTAGGTCCTAGCAAAATATCTTATATAAGGTTAAAAGGAAAGGTAGAGTCATCAACAAGAAGTTTTCCAACTGGGATGAGTGGATTATAATTTGTTCTCCCTGTAGAACCAAGAAAGCTAGGAAAAGCCACCAGTTAGACGAAAAATTGATGAATTTACTTTTGTATGTATTAAAAATGAGGTATTTGAAAGTCCAATTCAACTTGGTAACAACTTAAACATTTTCAGTACTTTTTACTAACTTCTCATCAATACAGTCATAAAATATATAAAGACACAAAAACTGAAAACCAACACCTTTTACAAGGTAAAGGTGGACTATATGGAGTAAAATATAACCTATCTGAATCAACTTTGCCAGAGTTCTGGAAAACAAAGGTTTACTGCAACCAGGTAAATGCCCAATCAAGAAAAAGCCATCTTCAAAATGGTAAGAAATTTTATAGCATTTTCACTTGCCCTTGCTCCACCCCCTCCTGGAATGGCAATGATTTTGGTTTTGAAGCTCCACCCTGGTTCTCCATGCCTTCCCTAGAACTGAGTGAGCAAAGCAGACCTTACTTGCAAATGATTGTGTACATCTAGTCTAAGCTAGCAGAAGGATACCTGATGTGAGGTGCCTGACTCTGTCTTGCCTACCTCAGAACTCAGGCAGGAAAAGCACTGGGCACTGCCTGTAAAAGCTACAAAGTGAACTATACACTCCCAGGTGCTTGGGATGAGGGATTATTGGTGAATACATACTGCAGACCATTTAAGGCATGGAAGAGAAGCTGGGGTGAGGCTCTGGGAAAGCAGAACAATCAAAAGCAGCAGTGTATAGGAGGAAACAGAGAAAGCCAAATACATGTTCAGACAACACACGTGCTCAGAAAAGATCTGAGAAGGCCCTAAACTTTCACCTTAGGCAGATTCCCTAGGCCCAGAGCAAGCCTAGCTAAGTGCTAAAGAGCGCACCAGCATGGCCAATCTGCAAAGATTGGAAGACGACCTTTTTTTCTTCTTTTTGTCTGTCTCCTTCTTTCTTTTCTGTTTGTTTTTAAATTTTGGTGTGTTGCTTCTTTTATTTCCTGCCATTCAAGGAAATCTCTGTTAAGAGATTAGCTGAACAGGAGCTAAAGGAAGAGAGACTTCAGTGGTCACATAGAACAAGAAATAGTTTTGCAAAACAGTTTGGAAAAGTCACAAAACAAATGAACTACTACTGCTTTCAACAAGCAGAACAAAACAAAATAGCAAGCCCTGGGGAAGGGAGGAGAATTTAGTTTCCAGACTTATCCACTACAATAATCAAATACCCAATTTGCAACAAAAATCATAAGCCATACAGAGAAACAAGAAAACATGGCTCAATTAAAGGAACAAAATTGACAGACACCATCCCATTTCAATCACTCAGTATTTGAATAAATAAATGACTTAAGAGTAAATAAAATAAGAAATTAAAATCCACAATAAATAACTAGGTATGATGACCATCATGCCACAAATATGACACATGGAAACTTAAAAACCAGAATAAATAGATGGTTTTTACTGGAAAGTGTATTTTATAAAAAAAAACTATCAACTGAAGAAGGTTTTCACAACTTCTCAGTTGCATCTATATTAATCGGTTTGTTATGGTTTTCTAAGAGCTAACGCATCCCCTTCCCCCCATTTTAAGTGCCAACTGATTCCATGAGTGAATTCTGTCAAACTTCCAAGAGGCAGAAAGTTCCAATGCAGTTAAATTTTAAGAGAATAGAGAAAAATAAGGAAAGCATCCAAGTGATATTTTCATTTTTATCCATATCTATAAAAAATAGAATTAAAAGGAGAAACTAATTTGCAGTATGAATATTGATGCAGAAATCATGAATAAAAGCAAATATAATTCAAAAATTGTAGTAAAATAATAATTCACCAAAACCAAGTGATTTTCTTTGAATTACAGAAATATAAAAATAGCTCAGTATTGGAAAATATATTAATATAATTCACCATATTAAGCATAAAGAAGGAAAAAGCACACTTATTTCAATAAATTCTAAAGAGTTGTTCAATAAGAGTTAAGTTCCATTTATGAGTAGAATGAAAAAGATAAAGAGAGAAGGAAGAAAGGCAGGCAGGCAGGCAAGCAGATAAAAGGAAGAACATCTCTAGTAAACAGTAAAATATTAATAGATATATATCTTGATTTTATATATATATACATATACATACATATATATGCACGGATAAATAATACATGGTTACATACGTATGTATATCATATCATGCTTAACAGTGAAGGACTAGAATCACCTTGTATTAAAGAACAGAATTAGGCAGGACTAATCAGCATTATTAGGACAGCCGTCCCTCAGTATCCAGGAGGGGTTAGTTCCAGGACCCTTGCAGACAATAAAACACATGGATGCTTATGTCTCTCACATAAAATGGCATAGTATTTGCATATAACCTATGCAAATCCTCCCTTATACTTGAAATCATCTCTAGATAACTAGTAATACCTAATACAATGTAAATGCTAGGTAAATAGTTGTCAGTATGTGGAAAATTCAAGTTTTGCCTTTTGAATCTTCCTGGAATTTTTTCAATAGTTTTGATCTGTAGTTGATTGAATCCATGGACGCAGAACCCAAAGATACAGAGGGCTGACTGTAATTAAATGTTTCCTGGAACTTTGGCTAATGGAGTTACTCAAGAGAAACAAAAATGACAAATGTGATAAAAGAATAGATCAGATATGACAGTCTAATACTTTGTAATTGTGCTCCTGGACTACACGAGTATTATAGACTCAATTGTGTTCCCCCAAATTCATTTGTTTAAGCCCGAATTCCCACCCCACATTACTATATTTGGGCACAGAGACTTTAAAGAGGAAATCAAGGTTAAATGAGATCATAAGGGTGGGGCCTTAATCCAAGTTGATGTCTTTATAAGAAAAGAAAGAGAAACAAGGATTAGGATTAGGGTTAGGATGTGTAAATGTACGCATTTTACCAAATTTGTAGATTTATGTATTTTATTAAATTTATCAAACTTTGAAAAGATTATTTCTTCAAAATTTCTTTCTGCTCCTTGCGCTCTCGTTACTCCTCCTTGGACCCCCATAATTTGAAGATTAGTAAGCTTTATGGCGTCCCCCAGGTCTCACAGAGTGGTATATTTGTTACAACTGATAGACCTACATTGAAGCATGATAATCACCAAAAGTCTATGGTTTACCTTAGGGCTCACTCTTAGTGTTGCACATTCTATGGGTTAGATAAACATATAATGGCATGTATCCCCCATTACAGTACCATACAGAGTAGTTTCACTGCCCTAAGAATCCTTTGTGTTCTACCTATTTATCCCTCACAAACCCCTAACCCATGACAACAATGGACCTTTTTTCTGTCTCCATAACTTTCTAGAACATTATATAGTTGGAATCATACAGTACATAGACTGTTAAAGATTTGTTTGTTTCACGTAGTAACAGGAATAAACCTTCCCTCACATCTTTTCATGGGTTAATAGCTCATTTCTTTTTAGTATTGAGTAATAATCCGTAGTCTGGATGTACAAGAGTTTATTCATTCACCTACTCAAGGACATCTTGGGTTGTTTTCATGTTTTGGCAATTATCAATAAAGCTGCTGTACACATCCATGTGCAGGTTTTTGTGTGGACATATGTTTTCAACTCATCTCGGTAAATACCAATGAACATGATTATTGGATTTTATAGTAAAAGTATGTTTAGTTTTGTAAGAAACCAACAAACTGTCTTCAAAGTGACTCTACCATTTTGCATTCCCACAAGCAACAAATGAGAGTTCCAATTAGCCTATGTCCTTGTCAGCATTTGGTGCTGTCAACGTTCTGGAGTTTGGCTATTCTAATAAGTGTGTACTGGTAACTAAGTATTGCTTTAATTCATATTTCTCTGATGACCTATGATGTGGAGCATCTCTTCATATACTTATTTGCCATCTGTATATCTTCTCTGATGAGGTGTCTGTTAAGATCTTTGGCCCCTATTTAAAATGGGTTTTTATTTTCTTATTGTTGAGTTTTAGAGTTCTTTATATATTTTAAATAACAGTCCCTTATCAGATGCATGATTTGCAATTATTTTCTCCCACTCTGTAGCTTATTTTCTCATTCTTTTGGCTTTCTTTCACAGAGCAGAAGTTTTCAATTTTAATGATGTCCAGCTTATTAATCATTTCTATCATCTTGTCTTTAGTGTTGTACTTATAAAAGTTATCACCATACCCATATAGGTTTTGTCTTATTTTTTTAAGGAGTTTTATATTTTTTTGTTTTAAACCTAGGTATTTGATCTACTTTGACTTAATTTTTGTGAAAGGTGTAAGGTCTGTGTCTGGATTCTTTTTTTTTTTACATGTAGATGTATAGTTGTTCTAGCACTATTTGTTGAAAAGATATCTTCACTCCATTGTATTGCCATTGTTCCTTTGTCAAAGACCAGTTGAGCATAAATACACGTGTCCATGTCTGGGCTCTCTATTAGTTTTCATTGAATTACCTGTCTATTATTTCACTATCACACTGTCTTGATTACTGTATCTTTATAGGAAGACTTGAGGTCAGGTAGTGTCAGTTTTCCACCTTTGTTATTCTCCTTCAATATTATGTTGACTATTCTGACATCTTGACTATATTGAATCTTCTTACCCATGAAAATGCAGTCTCTCTTCATTATTTTAGTTCTCTGATTTTGGAAACCAGAAATTAGAAGTTTTCCTCATATAGATATATATATATATATTTTTTGTTAGATTAATAAATAAGTGTTTCATTTGGAGGGCACTAATGTAAATGGTATTGTGTTTTTAATTTAAAATTCCATTTTTCATTGCTGAAATATAGGAACACTACTGACTTTGGATTATTAACCTTACATCCTACAACCTTGCTATAATCAGTAATTACTTCCAGTTTTTTGTTGATTTTTTTAAAATTGTGTACAAGCTCATGATTTTTTCAAAGTGACCTTCTCTTTCATATTTTCATTTTTTTTCTCTGCCATGTGCTCTAATTCCCCAGTACCAGTTTCCAATTCATAGATTGTTTTTTCACCCTTGTCAAGTATAGAGTTAGTTCCATTTATTGTTTTAAAAAATAACTGGTGGATTGAAATGGTGGAGTAAGAACACATGAAGCTCATCTCCTCCCACAAAAACATCAGAAATACATCTAAGAGTGGAAATATATTTCACTAAAAAATAACTGGAAACTAGCTTAAAGACCCCTATACAACCAAGGCTGTACGAAAGATCCATGCAGATTCAGGTAGGAAGGGAAGAAAAGTGATTGGATTGGGACCTGTGCTCCTGGGAGGGGACGCAGAGGAAAAGGGAGAGTATGCAAGGGGACACCCACCTTTGGGAGTGAGTGGATCAAGCTACAGACTGGGCATCCCTGTCCTGGGCTCCTACATAGAGCACATAAGCCCCATGGCTGGTTGGAGGACTAACAGAAGGGCTGAGGAAGCCAGGACTCTGCTCCTGAGGAGCCCACATGGCCTGACTAGCCCATGAGGCAGGGCAGAGAGAGGTCTGTTCTAGCAGCTGCCAGGCACCTGGTGACTGGCTCACTGCATGGCCCAGCCCAAGCGGAGCAAATGCTCTGGCCCCTGCTCACTCCACACCATTGTGCAGCACTGGATCTGGGGCAGCCACAACCTGGGAATGCAAAGGTGACCTGTCCCAGAGTGAAGCCCACATGGGGCAGCAGGGGCCATTGTTGGTGTATAATTAAGCAGGAATTCAGAAGCTGCCCAGATCTCTGACAATGGCCAATCCACCACAGCTCACACCCTGATACATGGAGAGAAACCAGAGGGCCCCTGCCTGGCCTGCAGAACAGTTTCACAAAAAGGTGGGGGTGGTGGACACAGGGAGAAGTGAGGTAGAGAAAGTTAAGCAAAATGAAAAGGCAGAGGAATTAGTCCCAATTGAAAGAGCAAGGGAAATCCTCTGGGAAAAAAAAAAAAAAAAAAGAAGAAGAAGAAAAAAAAAGAAACAGAAATAAACAGTTGTCCAGACAAGGAATTTAAAACATTGGTAATAAAAATGTTTACTGATTTAGGACACAGAACTGATACGAACAGTGAACATTTTAACAAAGATCTTATTATAAAAAACAAAACAGAGGTGAAAATGCAATAGCTGAAATAAAAAGTACACTAGAATGAATGAATAGCAGATTAAGTGATACAGAAGAACACAGAAGCGATCTGGAAGATAGAATAATAGAAACCACCCAACCAGAACAGCAAAAAGAAAAACAAATTTAAAAAATGAAAGCAATTTGAGAGACCTATGATATAACATTAAGTGTTCCAACATTTGCATTACAGGACTTCCAGAAGGAGAAGAGAGAGGGAGATTGAAAATGTTTGAAAGAATCATGGCTGAAAATTCCCCAGACCTAAAGAGGGAAACATATTCAGTTACAGGAAGCACAGAGAGTTCCAAACAAGATGATCCCAAAGAGACTCACATCAAGACATATTATAATTGAAAGGAAAAATTTAAAGAAAGGATTCCAAAGACAGCAAGAGAAAAACCAAGAGTCACATGCAAGGGAATCTCCATAAGGCTATCAGCTGGTTTCTCTGCAGAAACTTTGCAGGCCAAATGAGAGTGGCACAATATATTCAAAGCACTGAAAGGGAAAAGCCTGCAACCTAAGTACTTGGCACAATTATCATTTAGCGTAAGAGAGAAAAAAACTTCTCAAACAAGCAAATACCATAAGAATTCATCAATACTAAACCTACCCTAAAAGAAATGTTGAAGGGACTTCTCTAAGTGGATGAGAACTAAGAATCTATAGGGAAGGGAGAATCTAACTAGGAAAGGCAAATATAGAGAAAGGACTATAGTTTAATCACTTAAATAAGCCAGTATATAGATTAAAAAATATGTAAGTAACTCTAACTACAACAAATAGATAACAGATAAGCATGAAGATATAAAATATGACATCAAAAACACTAAATATGGAGAGGGAAGTAAAAAATGTAGCTCTTTTAGAATGTGTTTGAACTTAAATGATAACCAGTTTAAAACAAGTAGATATAGCCACAAATCAAAAATCTACAATAGATACAAAAAAAAATTGAAAGGAACATAAATATACTACTAAAGAAAATCAGAGGTGAAAGTTTCACCAATAGGAGGTAGGAGCGGGCATATAAATTCTTTCCACTTTCTCCCCAAGATGGAGTTTCCTAAGAAACAAGTATTCAGTCTTCTGCAAGAAGGCTCCGTATGATTGAGAAACTAGTTGAATTTAGTAACAAGTGGTGGCAGGCTTGGTACCTCACCCTGACACAGACATACCTCTTTTTATTTACTTTGCTTTATTGCACTTTGTAGATACTGTATGTTTGATATTGTAAAAAAAATTGTAGTAAACATTCTGATAAATGTATCATTTTGAACCATTTTTAAGATGCAAATTCTCTAAACACAATTAGCTTCTATAATTTTTGGCGATGTCTACAGATAGCTGTCTCTCCCTTCCTGAATTCTGTGCTGTTTCTTCATTAGGGACTTATTTTTCAGTTGGAAAATCTTTGCTGAAGTAAACATCTCCTACTAATAACTATCTTCATGAATGGTTGGCCTGAGTGATGACACAGTGTAGTTGGCTGAATGATGGCTCCCCAAAGATGTCCACATCTTAATCTCCAAACCTGTGAATAAGTCACCTTACATGGCAAAAGAAACTTTACAGAGGTGGGTAAATTAAGTACCTTGATATGGGAAGGTTATCCTGGATTATCCCGATGGTCTCAAGGGAGGTAGGAGGATTAAAGTCAGAGTAGAAGATGTGACAACAGAAATTAGAGATTGGAGTGACATGAGGGATATACCATAAGCCAAGGAACACCCTGTAGAAGATGCAAAAGGCAAAGAAAGAAGTTTTCCCTTCAGAGCCTTGAAGGCTATGGGTTTGGTTTGGAGAATGAATCAGCCTTGTCTATACCCTGGTTTTTACCTGTAAGATTCATGTAAGATATCTGACTTCCAGAACTGTAAGCTAATAAACGTGAGTTGTTTTTAAATCATTAAATTTGTACTAATTTCTCATAGCAGTAATAGGAAACTAATACATCTGGCTATACTGATGCCATATATTTCCTCCATCCAAAGACCCACAAAACTATAAATTTATTGTTTGAAACTTGGATACAGAATACATAAAAGGGCACCACAACACATACCAAAAGTTACACATTTAAAGACCATATTTAATATGATAAATGGTAATCAACACTATGCATTATGGTTGGAGAGAGAACAGGAAGTGATGAAGATAGTGGAAGAGTGCAGAGTGCACACCTCTTAAAGGCTATGATTCAGTCCAACCCAAATGTTGTTATGCATGCATGCAGGCCTAATGTCCCAGATCTTAGATTTTTCTTGTTCAAAAAAAGCCATTTATGTGGATTGTTCTGTGACATTTCCTGATTTTAAATGTGTATAACTAAATAAAAATGAAAACATTGCATAGACTGACACAGTGTGGACCAAGCAAAATACATCTGTACCAGCTGTTTTGTTTGCTCTTGCTGTGGCCAGTCTGCAAACCACATATTAGGCCTTGGGAACTCTGTGTCAGGAAAAGATCATGATACTTTCCAAGGCCTGCTTTGAGGAAGCAAACTATTGACACTTTCAAATCAATTGTTTTTCACTAGATTAAAGATGGGGAGTGGTAAATTTCAATATTCAGTGAAAAATTATCTAATGAGTCACATAGCTTTGTTATTTTAACAGGTATAAAATCCATCGTCAAACTTCTTTAAAAACCACATCCTTGGAGGGGAGGATATACCTCAGTGGTGGAATCTGTGCTTAGCATGCATGACATCCTGGGTTCAATCCTCAATACTTCCATTAAAAAGAAATAAACCTAATTACCTCTCTCACCAAAAAAATGTTTTAAAAAATAGATAAAACCATATCCTTTTGGTTGCATAGAGTGTGCCATAGAAAACCACATATTCTCTGTAACCAAGGAGCCACAGATATTTTAGAAAGGCCACATATTATTTTATTCACATAATTCCCCACAGAAAACAATCCTGTGAAACTTCAGAACACAAGAAACAAAAGAGTAAGCCTCCCACAGGGAGAGGTAGGGGGGCAGAAAGAGAAGAGCTAATTGGGGATGGCACCACAGCAGGTGTTCTCCCTCAAGGACAATGATGACACTGCTCATACAAAGACAAGCTCATGTGCTCCTTGGCAAGCTTACACAGATCCCTTTTTGTAAACAAGTCAAGTGTCTACATCTGTGACAGACAAATCCACGCTTTAAAGAGTGCTTCACAGCCTAAAGGGCCCTAGTAACAAAGCCAGAATAAAAGTTTTGTCAAGTTGGTAACACTCATTTTGTGCCAAGTAGGCTTAAAAGCTCAGGTGTGGTCAGATATCAGGAAAGATGGAAATGAGTCAGAGGCATTAAAAGAGGAATCTTGGCAGCTACTGAGTTTCACAACAGAAACTGAGAAATACCTTTGATGGTTGAATATTAATCATTGCACGGTTGCTCTCTGGCAGGGTCGCAAAGTGTAAACTGCCAGCCTAGGGAATCACAGCACGTGCTCTGGCCATCTGCTGACAGTGCCTGAGAGTATGGACATGCTCCATGACTTTTCTTCTTCAAAATTAAAAATACTTCAGTATCTACAGCTGAAGCAGAGAAAGGACTAGTATTTAAAAGGGGAAGTAAACATTTTTCCTCATTTTGATGGACCTCATTCACTTGCAATTCATATTCTTCTCACAAATAATGAGCTCATAGAAGTAAGTCCTTTGAGTTCCCCTGGAACTACTTGCCACCATATTGTTGAAAAGAGTCAAATCCTGTAGGGTAAATGTTAGACTCACGGAGTCCTTCATTTGTAACTGTTATTTGAGTTAGAGGCTATGATTGTATTCTAAATCTCATCCAAATATTATAGAAGTGCTTAACCAAAAGTTACAGGGTAAGGACATTTATTAGGGGACTGATTCAGTCATTTGGCACACTATATGTAAACCCTGTCAACTAGGCAAACCCATACTAGGTGATATGGGAGAAATTCTTTTAAAAAATTGACACTGTTCTCAACGTAGACTCTTAGAGTCTAGAACAAACAATAAAAACAAGCATACTCATTATTTATAATATTGAAGCATTTACTAGAAACATTACATAAATAATCGTATTTAATCATTGAAGTGATCCTACAAGACAGGTATCATGTCCCTTTTAAAATATTGAATTTGATGCTCACAATGAATCAGTGATTTACCCAAAATTATACAGTTAGTGAACTGCAGAGCTTGATTCAAACCTACATTTTTCTGACTACATAGCCCAATGGATAGCTGCCCAGTTTTGTTTGTTTTTTTGTTTGTTTTGTCAGGGAATGAGTGCTAAGATCTCCTACTCCATCCTCTTGTTGATATCATTCTGGAACTATATTTTTTAAAAGGTATTCTCTCATAAACTAAGGAACTATGTACTCAAAGGGAAAGAAACATCTTCAGTCCTCTGTGAAACAGTTTATTAAAACATTAACAGGCAAGATACACAGCTCTAAATCTAGAGCATAGGGATCTTTTGATGTCCATCTTAGTTGGAAATCTCCCTGATATAAAGAAGCAAACTGAAGATAATGTAGTTGGATGGGTGGGTTAGCCCTTTGATAATATTCTGGCTATAGATCCAATTCTTTGAGGGATTAAAAACAACTTTCCTTTTTTATAGAGTCTTTACAAGAATAGAAATGCAGCTCCAGAAACAAGTCATAGCCTACCTGTCTTTCTTACCCATCCCCAAATCTCCCCTATTAATCTTACAATACTTACAGATATTGTATAAGATCAGCACATTAAAAACAAAAGCTGTCCTGAACTTAAAGCAAATAGGGATAAACTTAATTACTCTAGATTTCTGGTAATAAGCAAATATGCCCCAAAACTCCTTCTTGGAGAAAAATTGCATCCTTTCTCCTTGTCTTTGAGATGTAAATTTTCTCCCCTGTCTTCTCTGGGACCCAAGACCCATCTCTTTGAAATGCGAACTTCAGAAAGATGACTCACCAGAAGGGGGGAAAAGGGAGCTATTTAGAAACAAACTGGGCAAATGAAAAATCTTAAGTCTTCTCCACAAATCTTAGTAAGGAGCTTTAGCCATCTTAGTGGATAACCGTAACTTATTCCATCTGCCAGAAACACAATTTGTATCCCGGCTATTCTTTTATAAACTAGTGAGTTTTGTATTATTATACCTGACACATGGCTAGCATTTTTAAATGAAAGATATAAGACCTCTGTTTGTGTTTATCTGTAGATTTGCATATGCATATGTATATATGTTACACATATGTGTATTTTTCTACCTTATGATGGCATTGCCAAAATCAATCTGTAAGAGCTGTATTTAATTATCTTAAAGAAAAATAAGCACTTAAATAAACATGGTATTTTCTCAGAAAGGTAGGTACTAACCCAAATGCTTTTCAAGTTCACACAGCTTTGGTAATCTTTGGCAAATAACACTATTGTTAGTTTAGAAAGAAATGAGTATACCTTCCAATTTGTTAGCATTAAACATAATGAAGACATGTAACTTTTAATTTACCTAAGTTTACTAGACAAATGAGCTCATGTTATCTCTATGTTATAAAATCTGCCACCAAGGCAGATAGCTTAAGATGATGGCTAGCTGTTTAAAGTTTCATGAAACTTTCATGACTAATCCAAGCAAAACTGTTAAAAAACAACTGAATTAAATAGATGTAAATGGGATAAAAATTTATAAATGAACTTGTCAACAACTATGCTTTATAAATGCTTTACAATATGTGTACTTAAAAATAATTTCCAAATATCTTTGGTAACTTACATCCTCGGAGTTTACAAAGTCAAAGTATAAATATTCACTAGCTATTAGATCATTTTCAAATAAAATAAAATACTGAAATATTAATTGCTGAATATGTTTATATTTATCTACTTTTGGCTTCTTAATTTTTAAAGGAAAATGAAAGATACTTGGGAATATTACTAGACATTTGGGTATACTAAGTAAACATGGCCTGTGCCACACTGATTTTTCTACTATGCAGAAGCATATACTTCTAGAAACTATAAAATGATATAAGCATATGTTTGCTAATCTACAGAATGCTGATGTGACAGTTCATAATTGCTTACTTTCTAGTTTTCAGTAGAAATTAAAGTTGCTAAGGGTTAAGAATTCTAATTAATATATGTAATTAAAATTACTGTAAATAATAAGGGACACAACTCTATATAAAATATATTCAAGGAAAATATGTTTTTGGTAAGGGAAGCTTTAAGGTATGAAAGATGTGTTTTTGTTAAGCTATATGAAATAAAAGATGTATTTTTATTAAGGAAAAGAGTTATCTTTCCTATAGCAGAAAAATTGATTGTTCCAGAATGAGAAAGAGGAGAACACAGAAAGTTTGATGAGAGGGAGAGAAAAAGAGGAGAGGAGAGGACAAAAGAAGAACAAACCTAGGAGGAGAGAGAGGGAGAGACAGAAGGGGAGAGAGAATATCTTGTGTGGTCAAACTGGCTAAAAGTGAGTAAATTTATTACAAACGTTTCAAAAATGAGCCTTAATGTCAAAGTAATACTGATGTAAAAATAGAATTTGGTGTTCTCTTTGTTAAAATGACAATTTTCTTGGATTATTATACAAGATTTTTCTTTATCTGTTAAGTTAATTCACTTCGGAAACAAAGATTTTGTTCTTATTGAAATAATTTCCTGTGATTCATGTTGTCTGTATCAGGTCTTTAATTAGTTAAAAAAAAGCTGAGTCTTCTCTATTAAAAAAAGCTGAATTTTTTTTATACAACTATGTGACTTTGTGTATTTGCCTTTGAAATCTTTTGTCACCTTGATTAAATGGATAACTAATTATTTTTTCACAGTAACCTGTGGTCATATTTAATCAAGTGTTTTAAACCTTGTGACATTTCTGACAATTTCCCAAAACCAAATTTTAAATGAAATCTTTTTGACCTTGAACTAATTTTGGGATTTTCCAGAGGGTCCCTAGAAAATCTCAAAAGGATTTGTCGGTCCTTATAAAAAGAGAGTTGTTAAACTAATTAAGTTTATTTGATATGTTAAAGGCACAGGAATATTTTCAAATAAGAAGTGATATTAAATCTTCTTTAGGTTATATTTGTAGGATTATACTTGTATTAATATATGTTCCAGGAATTCCTAGAAATCTGGCCCTACTATTTATATAATCAGCCATGATTCCAAATATTATCTTAAAATGGTGTATGTCACAGAAATAACCAAATTTCCTTGTTAATTACATTATAATTAACCCTCACTAGATCTTTATCCATGGCCGTTTTGAAGTCTTTTGTCATCCACAGTTCTTTTACTCTGATGCTTTCCTGAAAGCTACTACCATCAAATAGAGACAAAAGTGCTGATCCTCAAAAAGAATGATGGAAAAGACTGACAAGTACAGGATTTGGATAACTTTGAGATAATACCATTGAAGTGAGTAAGAACTTCCAATAGTCTAATGGAGTAACTGATTCATAAAACGCTTAACTCAAGATCAAGCAAAACAAAAATTAATTAAGTTGGATTGAATGAATCATTGAGGATGATTATAATTTTATGACTTTTTGTTTGAAATATCATTGGTTAATGCTTTGTTTTCCAAATTTAAAGAAACCTCTTTTCTCTTTTTTTCTTAATCTATCTGTAACTTACAGATATTTGGTCAATTATATCTTTATAAACAGAACTGAAACTTTTTTCTCCTTACCAGATCCCTTCAGAATGCAGAAACTCTAATTATTTAGTACTCTTATTTTCATAGAGATGTCACTATTTGCATAAATTCAGTAAGAATCTGTTCTCCTTCATTAGGGGCACAACTGGAAACATTGTCCACTTTATTAAGGCTTTGACTGGAATGTCATATTTGAGAATGTTCATAGAGTTAGATACAACCAGATTATTTTAAGGAGCTAAGTCTTACTTCATGGAGCCAATAAAGTCTCTTGGGGGAAAAATGGCTTGTTACCTGGCTTAGAGGGTTCCAGCCTTATAGTATATTAAAGAAGATCAATTCCGGACAGTCCCAGGAACCTAAGGATAATTGGGGGGCCTTGAGCAGGGAAGAATTCACACAATTCTATAGGTATTGCTGGTGAAGTCTGATAGCAAGTCCTTAGCTTGACATGAGAGATTTTTAAAAGCCCAATCTGAGATTCCTTATTAAATGTTCCAGCAAAGTCAACTTAAAAATGACCTGTATGGTCAACATTATTCTTCCTGTACTTATGTAAATAATCAGGCCAAGTTTAATGACACTGGACTTACTTTGCAAACAAATTAAACAAATTAGTCTAAAAGATTATCTTTGGTAAAAATGGGGGTGAATGTAAAGAGAAAAATTATATTTTAGTAGAAAACTATAGTGCACCCCTATAGGCATCAAATTCTAGTCCTATTGTCTTCGAGGTTTGTTGTCAATGTAAACTGGACTGATTCCTGAATTCTAGTTTCCTCCAAAGTCAGGCGACAATGCTCCAAACTAATATCTCAAATTTCTTCCAACTCTTCTGACATGGAGTCACTAAAAACTAAACCTGCCCTTTCCCCTAAGCCCTGCACGCTGAAGCTCTATGATTTGATATAAACGTCAGAGAAATCAGTACAACAGCTAACATATGGACAACCTCCACACTTGTTGCTGTAAGAAGACACTCAGAAATTTCACTGGAACACCGATATTACTGACGAAGACATTAAAACTGCAAACTTGATAGTTTCCAACTATTGACCTTTGTTTTTTTATTACATTTCAATAAAACTGGAAGAAACAAACAAACAAAAAACAAAATAGAAATACCGGGCAGACCAATAACAAACAAAGAGATTGAGTCAGTAATCAAGAATCTTCCAACAGAGAAAGCCCAGGACCAGATGGCTTCACAGGTGAGTTCTGCCAAACATTTAAAGAAGAATTAATTGTAATACTACTCAAACTCTTCCAAAAAATGAAAGGAGGGAACACTCCTAAACTCATTGTTTGAAATCAGCATTACCCTGACACCAAAGCCAGGCAAAGACACAACAAGAAAAGACAATTAAAAACCAATACCCTTGATGAACACAGATTGAAAAATCCTCAAGAAAATACAAGCAAACCCAATTCAACAGCACATTAAAAGAATCATACACCATGATGAAGTGAAATCTATCTCTGCATTACAAGAATGCTTCAACATATGAAATCAATAAATATTATACACTGCATTAATAGAATAAAGTATGAATTGACATTCACATGGTCATCTCAATAGATGCAGACAAAGTATTTGACAAATTTTAATACCTTTTCATGAGAAAAATCATGAAGAAGACAAAGATGCTCACTCTTGCCACTTCTATTCAACATAATACCAGAATTAATAGCAACAGCAATGAGGTAGAAAAAAAGAAATGAAATTAATCCAAATCAGAAAGTAAGAAGTAAAATTAGCTCTATTTGCTGATGACACAATGCTATATGTAGAAAATCATAAAGACTCCACCAAAAAAACTGTTAGAACTAATAAATGTATTCTGATAAATTTTCAGTATACAAAATCAACATACAAAAAGCAGCTGGACTCTATACACTAACAATGAGCCATCCAAAATGGAAATTAAGAAAATAAGCCCACTTATAATGTTATCAAAAAGAATAAGATATTTAGGAATAAATTAATCAAGGAGGCAAAAGTTTTGTATACTGAAAACTAAAAAACACTGATGAAAGAAATTAAAAAAGACACAATTAATGGAAAGACATTCCACGTTAACAGATTGGAAGATTTACTATTGTTAAAATGTCCATACTACCCAAAGTGAACTACAGATTCAATGCCATCCCCATCAAAGTCTCAATGGTATTTGTTTTTATAGAAATAGAAAAAATCAATCTTAAAATTCATATGGACCTCACAAGACCCAGAAGAGCTAAAGCAATACTGAGCAAGAAGAACAAAGCTGGAGGTATTACATTTCCTTATTTCAAAATATATCACAAAGGTTCAGTAATAAAAAAAAAAAGTATAGTACTGGCATAAAAACAGATATATTGACATATGGAACAGAATAGAGGACCCAGAAATAAGCCCATGCATAGACAGTCTACTGATCTTTGACAACGGTACCAAGAACACACAAAGGTTTAAGGATAGTCACTTCAACAAATGCTGCTAGTATCTTACCCAAGTCATTTTCCTATTATATCTCATTAATGTGTTCCAAAGAATAAGCTGTAGGAGAGCCTAAGTATGCTAATTAATATCAACTACAAAGGTTAGAGATCCTCCCTGAAATTCAAGATCTCTTTGCTAATCCATCATAAATGACCCATCCTCCATATTTTTATAATCAATTTAGATGTTGGATGATATAACCAAGTATTCCTCTTTAATTTAATTTTTAGATTGGTAAAATTCACCATCAATGTTGGATACCTTTGTAGGGAATAGTACTCAACAACTTCCTTGGTTTGAAGTCTCGTGAGAAATTTAGTATAACATTCCAACTAGAGTCCTTCGTTTGAGTCAACGTATACTCAGAGTCCAACTGTGACTATTCCCAGAAGGAAATTTAGAGAGGAGATAAAATCTTCTAGAAAAGGAAGATAACATAGAGTACCTAAACAGAGAATACCTAGTAGTTTCCTGGAAAATTACCCAAAGTTTTATGGAAGAGACCCACTGTCAGTGAGATCTATGTACATACCCCCATCTCTTTGTCTCATATATGTTTATTTTTATATATTTTATTTATTTTTTATGTATTTATGTATAATACATATTTTAAATATTTTATTTTCTAATATATTTTATATATTTATTCACTTGTATTGAAGTATAGTTGATTTAAAATATTATATTAATTTCAGGTATACAGCATAGTGATTCAATATTTTTATAGATTATACTCCACTTAAAGTTATTACAAAATAATGGCTATATTTCCCTGTGCTGTACAATATATCCTTGTTGCTTATCTATTCTACATATAGTAGTTTGTATCTCTTAATTACATACTCTTATCTTGCCCCTCCCCACTTCCCTCTCCCCACTGGTATCTGCTGGTTTGCTTTCTATATCTGTGAATCTCTTTCTGTTTTGTTATATACATTCATTTGGTTTCCTTTTTAGAGTCCACATATAAGTAATAACACACAGTATTTGTCTTTCTCTGATTTATTTTACTAAGCATAACATATATTATATCTAATATAATTATACATTAGATATTTATGCTATATATATATTTCTTGCAATAATATCCATTATGTTGGCACATACTCAGGTAATGTTTGTTGAGTGAATGATTATGATCTTAGTCAAGGAGAGAGTTGTGCTTTAGAAAATTTCATCGTGAAGAACTCAAGCATTTTCCACTTTTTTTTTTTTTTTCTCTTTTAGTTGCCATGAAGACCAACCTTCCACCTGGGAAAATGATGCAGCAGCTACATTGTATTTTATGATCCCTAAAAGGTTCAACTCTTCTTGCCCCAGGGCCTAAGATAAGACCTTGAAAAAATATGCATTTAACTAGTAATATTAGTGGTAAGCTTTTAATAAATGATAGCTACTACCCTGTGCTATGTATAAGTTAAGTGCCTTAGCTACATTACCCCATTTATCGTCTCAGTGCTCATTTTACTAAGCTGAGTTGGTTTTGGAATTTTTCTTCATGATTTCCATTTCATAAATAAGGAAACTGAGGCTCAGAGAAGATTCATACACCGCCCAAGCTCACATAGACAGTAACTGAACAGGTTCATAGCCAACATGCTAATGAGTAACATTGAATTTGTTAATGTGTACCAAAGTAAACATGGTAATTCATCTCATTACCAAATTAACATCAACACTCACCCTACAGAGAGTTCAACTTTGTACAAAGAAGACCCAGTTACATTTTGATGAGGAAGAGGAGCAGAGAATGATTCAGAGTGTGAGGTACTGCAGGATAAGGCCTTAATAGAGTAGCACATTAATTATAACCTATGAGATTAAGGTCTTATCATGGGCAGAATATTAAAACTGTGCATAGGCAACCCACTCTTACTATTTAAGAATTACTGCAAGCAATAATAGATGCTGCTATAATAAGAGATGCTACTGATGGAAATGTGTTATACATATTTGAATAGTGTGAACATGGAAAATAAAATGGCCAAGAAAGGAAATGAGGAGCACTCAGAGAGGTCTGCAGGGAGTGGGCTCGCAGATAAACTTTGAAGATTTCTTAGTTCACACTAGAGCTGACTCAGGTGCCAGAGTACCACCATCAAGAGGCTTTGGTTGGGATGGTAGAAGGGAGTCAGTCAAAAGAATAAATTCTGGCTCAAGTTTGATGTAGTGTGGGGCTTACTTTCAAAAACCTGAAGCGAATCGGCTCAGACATATTAACCCCTGGAGCTGCCAGAACTTTCTAACTGTTTCATCATATACCCATTGTCACTTTTATCTTTCAGAAGTGTCTTGTCTACTTCCGAAAGGAATACTCATTTCATTAGTATTCTTGAATTGGCCAGCGATTTTTAAGCTGCCTTATACTTGGAGAAAGAAAGGAGTGGCTTCAGGGATGATGGTGAGGGGGAAGAAAAGCATACTCTTCAACCAGGTGACTTTGCTTTCATATATTTTATATATTATGCTCCCTTGTGACATGGAGTGTTCAGTGAGACTTTAGATGGTCTAGTTAACTGGAAAAGTGTCACTGCAAATGTGGCAGCAGTATCCTGATTCCGGAAGGGAGCATGTCAGTTTACCTCTGGGCAGGCTCTTTGGAAAAAGCCTTTTAAACAAAAACTTAAGCAAAAACAAAACTTCTCTTGGTTCTAATTATACTTCTGAATACAATACTTTCCTACTGAAGATGTATGTTAACATTTTATTTCTAGTATTTATCTAATCTAAAATTACCATAAGGATCTATTTTCTACCTTTCTTTTTAAAGAAGTACAATTTTTCCAAGTGTATATGAAAAGAAGTTTCTTCACATTTCCATATTACAATTGATTGTTCACTCTTCTGTGTGACTCATATTTTAATCTAAGATAGAAACTAGCAAGGCCATTGTGTATAGTTTTGGAAATGGAAATCATTAAAGTTAGCTCGGGCTAATATATATTCAACTTTGGCTATGACATTCTTTTTCATTTTTTATTGAGTTATGATTACATTCAGTGATTATGGGCAAATATTAAGAGTACACTTTGATTAGTTTTGACAAATGCCTATATCTGAAAACAATACCTTGATCAAAATGCAGAGCACTGACATAACCTTAAAAAGTTCCGTTCTGTTCTTTTCTGATCTATCCCCCTGCACCTCCCAGTGGCAATCCCTTTTATGATTTCCATTTCCATAGCTTTGTTTCTTCCATGCTAGCAATTCAAAAATGTAATTGTGCAGTGGGTACTATATTGGGTCTGACTTCTCTGAGTATGTTTATCAGACTCATCCATGTTGTGGGTATCCACAGTCCCCTCCTTTTGGTTGTTGAACAGTAGTCCATGGACTGAAGCATCACTTTTTAATTCATTCTTTTGCTGATGGATAGGTAGATAATTCTCAGCATATTTCTATTATGACTAAAGCTGCCATGAACATTTTTATACATAGCTTTGTGTGGACGCATATTTTCATGTTTCTTCAGAAAATATCTAGAAGAACTGCTGTATCATAAGGTAGGTAGTTATATGTTTAGTCATAGCAATTGCATCATTTTACACTCCCTTGTAGATGTATGAGAAATCTAATAGCTCTACATCCTCTTCAACACTGGGTGCCATTATTCTTTTGAATTTTTAGTCACTCTAGTGTATATAATGATATCTCATTATGAATGTAATTTGAATTTTCCTAATGATTGATGATATTTGTGCATCTTCTCATGTTTTTATTGGTCACTACTACTTTTGATTCTGTGAAGTCTATTCAAGACTTTTGCCCATTTTTTAATTGGGTTCCATTTTATTGTTCATAGTAGCATTATTTATAATAGCCAAGATACAAAAGCAACCCAAGTGTCCAGCAACAGATGAATGGATAAAAAATATGTGTGTGTGTGCATATATATATATGTAAATATATATAATGGAATACTACTTGGCCATAAAAAAGGAATGTGATTCTGCCATTTGCAACAATGTGGATAGACCTAGGGAATATTATGCTTAGTGAAATAAGTGAGACAGAGAAAGGAAAAGACTATATGTTATCACCTACATGTGGAATCTAAAAAAGAATACAAATGAATATATATGCAAAATAGAAACAGACTCACAGATATAGAAAACAAACTAACAAACCAGTGGATACTAGTGGGGAGAGGGAAGAGGGAAGGGGCAAGGTAGGAGTATGGGATTAAGAGATAAAACTACTATGTATCAAATAGATAAGCAAAAAGGATATATTGTATAGCACAAGGAAATGTAGCCATTATCTTATAATAACTTTAAATGGAGTATAATCTATAAAAATATTGAATCACTATGTTACATACCTGAAACTAATATAACATTGCAAATCAATTATACTTTAATAATTATATTCTATTTACCTACCTACCTACTTACCTACCTATCAATCTACCTACCTATACTCTGCGTAGGATCAATATACTAACACCCCAGAATGCAGTTTCCAGGAAAGCATCTTATCAAACATTTTGAATGCGTTCACCTCCAGACCTTGGAAATTCCAGGGGAAATATCAGCAAGAATTGGCTAGAAGCCTGGAATTCCTGAAAGAAAAGGGATAGCCACTCTTTCTAGAGATTCAAAGTTACCAATCTCTTGACCTTTGAATTTTGTAAGAGCTAAAGATAAAAGAGTGAGGGAAAATGAAATATAGTCACATTCAGCATATTTCAACCAGGGCTGCATCACTGGAGAGGTGCATGATCTACTGACTCTATGCACAGGATGTAATTGAGACTAAAATTTATCTGGTATCAGAAATTCTGAAACTCTGGGAAAGTTTTGAAGTAAATAGATCTTATACATATAAATTGAAAGTGATATTTATTAAAACTGTACCCCTGGAGGCTAGGACAATTTTCCTTTTGGGTACCCATACATAATACTAGGGAGAAGGCACATGCCCCTTCATTCCTGGACAAACTACTTAAGGGAGGAAGGCTAGAAATGATAATGAGTCCTTTTTAGGAACTACAATACTTCGTGGTTTTTGGCAAATTGGCATTTGTTTTGGCAAAGGAAAAAACAGTAGCAATAAGAATTTTATGTATATAGAGAATCACTGGATAGGAAGGTGTTTGCCTGAGCTTTATGTTACTTTTTTTGAAAGTATACAAATCACTGTTTTTTTAACTTGTAATTTCCCTTGTGAGTTGGGATACCTTTGATGAGGCTACGGAGTAACATGCTGTGCATTTTGTTCTTTAGCTGCTGCTTGTCTTTTCCAAGGTCCTACTTAAGCAGCGTCATTGCAGCAAACTTATCATCAAAAAGCCACTCATCTGAGAAAGCACACACTGTTCTCACATGTACTGACACAGTCAGCACAGATGTAGCCAAAAATTCACACCAAGCTTCAAATATACAACACTAGGAGAAATGACGCTGGTGTTCACAACCTTCCAACATCCTGAAGAATCTCTCCTCGGATCCTGATCTTTGAATACCAGTTATTATTTCTTCTGGAAATTACGCAGGAAATGTTGTTTCTTAGAAACAAAACTATATTTTCCCATTTACCAAGGAAAATGATCTTAGTTTATTAAAATGACTTTGTGTAGCCTAAAGAGAACAAACTCACTTGGGAAAATAAGGCAGGAGTGGGGTAGTCCCAGTAGGAACTGAGAAATCATCCTCTCAAGTAAACCTGCTATCTGTACGGAAGAACTGACAATATATTTATGGACTGAAAAAAAGGGCCACATGCACCCAAGATTACCAATATGTACATGCAAATACACACAAAGAAAGAAGTCTAAGGAGGTTAGTGGGCAAACTGTAAAAGGCTGAATGGGAGGGATGAGCATATACTGCCAGGTTTTGTGAGAAGTAAAATACGTTAATTGCTAAGGTGGTCCTTTCCAGATTCCCCTCCACTAGAGTGATACATGAAATATTTGGGATACTTCTGAGGAGAGAATAGGAGAACCAAGCTAGATACCTGCTAGCAGAGCATGAAGAAAATGAACAGAAATGGAGACAGCCTTATCTGTAAGGGGCAGGATCACTCATCAAAACCTGATATAACAAATCCAAGGAGGTGTGGGTCAAACTTTAATTCAGGTAGCTGTCAGCATCTGAAAGAGCTGATATGAGAGAGATTTGGCTAGATTCATTAATTTAACAAATGTTTATGGAGCACTTTCTATAAACCAGGTAGCCTTCCAGGTTCTGGGAATATGTCATGAAAGCCTACAGAGAAAAGTCTTTGCCTCCTAAAACTCATATTCTAGTGTAGGGAGAGACAATAAACATAATAAGTACATTATAGTACATGTTAGATGATGATAAAAGCTATGGGGGAGAATAAGCAGGAAGTCATCATAGAGAAAATGACATTTTAGAAAAGTCTTGAAGGAGATGTGGGCTAGATGCAACATTAAGATTTCTGACAGTGACAGACCTTAGGAGCTGGTGAAAACAAGTTTGCTATATAAGGGCATTTGACTAAAGGAATTGATGAATGACAAAAAGTTTTTGCAGCCTCAAGGTAAAGTCTAGAGAACTGGGGATTCACTGGGCAACAGTGAGTGCCTGTCCACTAGTGGGAAAGGTAAACCCAAGTGTCAATACCCAAAAGCAAAAGTCAAGTAAGCAAATTGGCAATGGCCATCTGCATCAAGATAATAGATTAAACAAATGGCAGTGTGCTTCTCAGGGCTCTGTTCACCTCTGTGCCCTTGTCTGGTAGGTGTTAGGCATCTGAGGACTATATCCTATTTGTTGGTTTGTAGGAAACATCTTAATAGCTTATGGAGCGGTCTTGAATAACAGACAAGCAGAAAGAGAGGCATGTGGGTTTCTGTACCCATGTCCTGTGTACTCAAGAGTTCTTTATAGCCGTCTCTTGCTTATTCATCAGATTCAGATGTGTGTATGTGAAGTAAGAAGCCAGCTCTCTTCCATGTTCTGCTTTTAAGAAGAGAATTGGCCTAAGTACATGCATGTCTTCAGTACCAATCTGACACTACTTCCTCCTGGATCAAAGAAAACATTTTAAGTATTCTTATTTTTTTCTTCCTAACTGTATTAATGTCCCTTGTTGCATAAAAAGTGTTATTTGAGATGAATTGCAAACATCACGCTAATTCTTTCATTATCTTTTAAAATAATCAATAGTGTTAACATATCTGGAGGCCTTAAATGTGTATATGTGCCCTATTTAGTTTAACCAACGAGACTAAGTCAAGTAATAATTTTTCATACATTTACTAAAAAATTTTAAGATATTGGAGCCACTGTCAAATTAGTAAAGCATGGCTTGAGATGTTTTAAATCAGGGCACAACTAAATCTTTGCTACATATTGTATGGTAAGGATTCAAATTAAACTACTTCATCAACTTTGTTATTGGTTTGCTATAGAAGATAATTAGGCAAAGGAAAACTAACTTACACTCCTTTCTGAATTAACAAAGAATCTCAGAGAATCCTAAAAAATAAATTGGGCATTTTAAAAGCCATTACTCCCATTTGCAAAGTACGCAACCTAGATCTAGGGAGGAAATAACTGGTCTAAAATGATATAAGTTATTCGTGGAAATAGGGCTAGAACTCAGGTTGTTTGATATCCAGCTCACTTTGATCTATTGTACAACTTCTTACTACTGTAGAATGGCTCTTTTAAGGCGTTGGTGTGTGGGAGGTGAACATTGGTCTTAGTATGGCATCTGAGTATAGACTGGGGAAATGGATATTATTTAACCATGTTTGCATATTAAAAAATTTTGAGTGGAATCATGAGCAATCCAAAATAAGAGCTAATCTTCAGACTGGTACATTGTTTTGGGATGCATTGCTTGATTTTGTGGCTAGGTGGTCATTTCAACTTTTTAATATTTTTAGCTTTTGTCCATTTCCTGCAGTGGAGTGGAGACCTCTGGCTTTCTGATTCTTAAGCTCAGTTTTTGTTTTGTTTTTTTTTTAAGCTAGTATTAAATAGGGTTTTTAAAAAGTAGCCTATGTGGGGCCATTGTGAAATGAGCTACTCAAATGGAATATGGATAGTCATGAAAAGAAACCAGACCAGCAAGGAAACAACTCCAACATGGAAAAGAGATTCTGATAACAGGCTTCACTTGTGCAGTCGGTTAGCCTTTGCCTGAACCCCATGATCTAGCATGAATCCACCTTACGATTCATGCCCTTTCTGTGCTCATTGGTCGCTGTCATTCCAGAGATATGCAAATCTAATAGAGTAGGAAAGATTGTAGAGGAAGGATGTGTGGGGGGTGGGGAAGGAGGGTGATGAAAGAAAGTGAGTAGGCATCAGGCAGATTTTCTTTATCTAGACTGACAGCAAAAATGCAGATATTTGATATGAATATCTCCTATTGTCCACATTAATCCTTTGGTTACAATCCTCTAAACAAAGATGGGCCATTATCCTCCATCATCGCCGCCATCATCATCATCATCATCATCATCATCAATGGTGTGATTGAATAAAAAGGTGAATAACCACTACTCATCATAACCAAGCTGAGTGGTCTTGTTCAATTTAATTTGCAAAATGTTTCCACATATAGTAAAGGAGTAATTTCATGAGGAGAACGTATTAATCAAAAAGAGATTGAATCTTTGAAAACATGGCCAGGGCAGGATAAATTGCCTTCCATCACTGAAGAAGATGGTTCCCATAGAATAGTAGATGTCAAATATTAGAGAGGAATAACAATGTTATGATATATTCCAAGTCCAAAGATGAGTTTGAAAAGAATTAGTTCCTTTTGTGTTAAGTCATATTGTAACACAATGGATCACTATATAGGTGGGGGCCACCTGACTCATTCATCTGTTAAACATATATGTGCTGATTGTCTACTCTTTGAGAAAGCATTGCTCTAGACACTGGACATACAACAAGGAACAATATAGACACAATTCCTGTTCTTATGAGTTCTACCTTCCAACAAGGGAGATAGAAAAGAAACAAATTTTATACACACACATACATACACACAAAGACTTGAATGAAGGGGCTGATAATAACAGTGACTAGCATCTTGAACACTATATGCCAGACACTTGCTAAATGCTTAACATCCATTATCTCATGTATTCAGTCCTTATAAATAACTCTTCGAAGGGCATGTTATTGAATTCCTATTTTATAGAATAAGAAACTGATGTTCAGAGAGGCAAAGTAACCAGCCCAAAGTTTCACAGCATGTGGCAGAGTTAAGCATTCTAATCTTGGTCCTTGTAACAATGAAGTCTAAATTCTTAAGCTTGATTCTAGGATTTGTTCAAATAATTTTCCTGCCTCACTAAAGATGGGGTTCAGATAAAATTTCTCCTTCTTAGGCAAACTATGCGTTTGGGTAGGGGGTTCTTCTACATGCTTAAAATACATTGTTTAGCAGCTCTGTCGACGTGGGCTCTGGGAAAGTTGGGGTAGCTCGAAGGTCAATGCTAACACAATTTTTAAAGGGCAGATGGTAGCAGTTATGTCTTGCAATCAAACTAAGGTTTCCTGGGCTTTAGGAAAAAGAAAACATCAATGAGTGAAGTCTAATGAAAAGCCCTGAACTGGAATTTAGGGGGCTTGAGTTATAAACCTAAATTTGTCACTTATATACTATGGACATTGAGCAAGTCACTTCAGCCTTGCTTGAAATTCAGTTTCTACACATGTTCTATGTCTCTAAAGAGTTATTACTCTGAAAAATACAAAGAATAGATTATACAGCTTTTTTCCCTTATAATCTTGAGTTTGTCAATCACGTAAGAGAAGTTAGAAAGACTATGCCTTTGCCTCCTGCTCCCTTTGTGTTTCTTTTTAAGAAACAACTTGTTCTTTCCCTGCGTTTTCAGTTCAGCTGTTTCTGAGTGTATCAGGGGAGGAGGTGACAGTGAGGTGAGGCAAAATTCAACCATTTCCGCATGAGCTGACAGATGGAATACACCTGGGCATTTCTTTCTTCAATTCTCACCCCAGGGAAACCCTTCTTGAGTTACACTTCTGGAAATGGGGATTTGGTGAACTTCAGGGTAGGCCAATATTGAGCCAAAACTACTTTGGTAGCGTCCCAGAGCAAGGTGGGGATTTGGGGTCTGACGCATTATGCACGTTTATTAGCTGACATCTGTTCAGCTGCCATTTCCTGATTGTTTCATTTTAATTCATTGACACTGTTGCTAGCCTTAAGACAGGGACCCATTACAAACCAGATAAATTCTCCGATGAAATGAATGGGAAAGCATCTAGATCACAACTTTTAGGAATAAGAAATAATTCTCATTATCTATCACATGTCTTCAAAAGAAAAACAAGCTGAAATGTGTCAAACAAAATGAAAGGCTGCGGAACAGAAAGGCCTCCATAGCTGGCAATGAAGTAATGAGGTTGCTTCCTAAAGAAGAGGAAAAACTACCACCTGAAGCAAATGGAGGAAGAGGCTAAAATTTTTACATCCCTTGGTTCAAAGGATGAAAATCAACTTCTGTTTATAAACAAGAGAATCAGAAGAATCTATTTTTTTCCCAAGAAAAAACTCTCATTGCAAAAGAACAAAAAGTTATTATACGTGGGGATTTTCACAAAGAGCTTCCATATGAAATGGACAAGGGATTCATGGATCACAGAATCACAGACACTGCATCTGGTCAAATCCACCCACTGCATTTCACACATAAGGCCAATTATCGCCCAGAAGGTAAAGGGACTTGTCAGGAAGTGCACAGCCACTAAATGAGAAAGTCAGGCCAGAACACCAGAGTGATTTCTAGCTTAGTCTTCTTTCTACTTTACCACACTGCTTCGTCTTCCTACTGAAAGGTGTGGAAAAGGGAAGGGGGAATTATATTTCCCCTTGTTGATCCTCATATGTCTGCTTTTATTCCTCTTAGAACAAGTGACCTAATTCAAGTTCACCATGTTGCAAAGATGGTAAAGGGAGGTCACAAAAGATTCAATTGCTGAATGTGATTCATTTCATACGGAAGTGTTTATCTTACTCAGAGGACTGTGTGTCCTTGAGGGCAATCGCTGTCATGCTCTCTTGCCTTCACTGCTTTTCTTACTACCATAGCATGAAATATTTAAGCAAAGCAAATTTATATAAATGAGTAAATTAACTAGTATCCTATGTATAATTTTATATATATAATATATATATACACACACACATACATACACACACACATACAGTTTACAAATGTAAAATGTAAGACAGGGGTGATTTTCAGAAAAATCCTATTATAGTATTAGTAATTCTTGCATTCTTAAAGGTTGGACCTGTGTTGAATTATATATAAATTAATTTTTGGCTAACATTTAATATGGTTCAGGTTATATACACTAATACATAGTCAACTAATTTCTTACTATTTACCTTTATTATATTTTCCTTTTGAATTCTTATTAATTTGTTAAATCTCCAAATAACAAAATTGGACCAATGATGTAAAACTTGTGCATCAAAACATGAAAGTAATGGTAAAGACAGTGATGTAAATGCTATAGCACAGAACAATCACATAATGAGATTCTGTATTTGATTGTATGTGATACCAACATGTGACTTTGCAAGTGTGATGATTTTAAGAAAATAGACTAAAATGATGGGATGGACTGGAGATGAATTTCAATGATTTTAAACAACTTGCTCAATTGGCATACCTTAGCAATGATCCATTATCACAAATTTCTTACATATAAGCTATCATTTTAGGGATATATAACCCATCATTTCAAGGATAAGATATCTTGCTTATTTTTATGTTGAAGGTAAAATGGCAGAATTGTATAAGGAAACTCAGCTGTGATGAAAACAGCTTGATTACCAAGGGTTTGACTCTTTTGGAATATTTGGTAATATTCTTTACTCATCAGAGAAAGAAATAAATGACATTTCTCTGGGCATATTTAAAAACCATATCTAAATGTTTCCAAAGAATACTAAAACACATTTCCTAGAATTGAAAGAAACCAGAGAATAGACTACCAATCCATTTATATCTATCAGGCAGTGTGAGCATGCAATCATCCAACTTTTGCATATGCTATACTAGCTATTGACAAAGTGCTGAAAGTATTCTTAAATAAGAAGTATCTTTTTAATATTTTTGCATCTAAGTTTGATACAAATACCTACCAATATTTGATGGAGTCATGACACATAATTATATTTCATAAGGAACAACAGCAAGAAAGTTAAAATTTTTTAACTTTATAAAATTAAAGTCTAAGAAAAGATGACAGTCTCTGGGACCACTGTTAAGCAATAAACTAGTCCTGCTACACACTCCTCATGCCTTCTTACAGTCACTAGAACCAGGCTTTCCCCCAAACACGTAAGACCTATTCCAGTGGATGCTCTACCTTCATCTCTCTCTTTGGCATTGTGTAATGTTCACCACTCCTTCTTAATATTGTTGCTTTCTTGGCTTCCATAGTAACACTTCTTTTCTTGTATGACAGAGAGTATCTAACATAAAAGTACATACCAAGACAGTTTGTGATCACAGCTACATCTTTTATTACCTTATTATTCCTCCTTCATCCTTACTATGCTGTTTGCTCATGGAAATGCCACTGACTAATTGGCTAAAAGTAGTCACACTTAAACCATTGCTTTTGGCCAAGTTCGCTCCTCGGCTTTTTTCCCTTCTCACTCCTCAATCTCTCCCCTCAGCCATCTCATTCATTCCTTAGAATTCTACTATCACATGTACACTAATGACTCTGAGAGCTTCATCCTCCAGTCCAGCCAATTTCCCAGAACTAAATTTTTGCAGCCTACTATTTAACACACATAACTCAAGCTCAACATGTTTCAAACTAAATTCACAATCATTTCCTTCACCCACAATCAGCTTCATCTGCTCCTGTATTTACAATCATGATGAGTGTATCAACACCTACTCAGAATCCACATAAGAATCTAATATTTATCCTACATTCCTCTCTTTCTTTATCACCTACAGCCAGTGGATCACTAACTTTAGTCAGCTCATCACCATAAAGCCCTTAGTTACTGGCCCCATATATTCCACCTCCACATACCACACAGATACAGAGCACCTATGTTCTATATCTGAATACTCATAGACAGAACTGTACGCTTTAGAGTTGTGCACCCTTAACAGTTACTTTGGGACAAGCATCGCAGTTGCCCTGGGGTAGAACTAAATGGGTAGAAGCTCATCATATTCTCCAACTCCTCGTATCCTGGAAAATCCTATTAGCACTGAGGAGTCACTTCTTCCACAGCAGCAATTCTAAGAAAGATGGTAATAAGCAAAAGATTTTTTAAATTCACCCACTAACTGAAGTTTTGCAAGTGACTTGGAAGGTTTCATGGGAGCAGTAGCATATAGCTGACCAAGATGTCATTTCAGGCTCTAACCATTGGTCTGGAGTCAGAAAAAAAAAACTAGGTTAAAACTTTTCTTTTGTCTCTTGATTTCTCTGAGTTTCAGTTTCCATGTTAGTAAAATGACGATAATAATATCTAGTTGGTGAACTGTTTGGAGAATTAAATGAGATAAAGTATCTCGTATAGTGCCTGGAACATAATAGGTACATTTACTTATGGCTATTGTATAATAATGGTGCTGACAAACTGAAGATGTTATGATTTTGGAGGACAATATAGGTCATTTTTCCATAAGAGGAAAATGAATTTTTTAATAATAAATAGTCTTGGGTCTTTACAAGCTATCAATTCACAAGTATATATTGATATGTGTCAGGCTCTAGGTTGGGAGGGGTGGTTACAGAACAAGAGAACTCATGCATGTTTTATACTTTTTTTCCTACCTTTTAGAGACCTATGTTACAGCTGGGGAGAGAAGATAAACCTGAAGCAAGGCTCCCATGCACGCATATAGGGAGCACCAGTTCCAAGTTCCCAACTCAGCATTTCCTAGTCTCAAAACTTTGTTGTGCACCCAGTTCCAGGGTAGAGCCAATTGAAAGTGAAATCTTTTTCTCAATTTCTGGGTACTTGCCCCAACCAATGAGTAGAAAGGCTCTGGACAGGTAACCTGAACGACTGGCATAGGCTGCTAATAGATGATAATCATCTTTAATGCAGATCTTTTTGCGGAGCAACATGGGGATATAAAGTTGACAGGGAAAGAAATCACAGTGAGTTCACAAAGGAAAACAAAAACAGAAGAATTAATTTTGAGAGAGAATTTCTCTTTGAAAACTTCTATAGACCCTTCCCAAACAATGGAAGTAGTCACTACTGCTAAATAATCATAAGGTATTGCTAATAATCTTGGAAGGGAACTGTCTTTACTTTTAAGCACAAAGTTTCCACATTCAGGAAGGGCCAAGTACTATGGGAAACTATTTTTTCAAAAAAATCAAGAAACAAAGCTCATGAGGTCGCTATTGCCCCTCAGCCTTACAGAACTTCCTCGGGAGTTGCATTTGACCGTTTGTTCCCCTAACCAGCCCAGCTGCTCTCACCAGGATATTGTTCTGTCCTAGGAAACTGCCTGGTGTGTTTTCTATTTTAGAAGTATACTTATCATTGCTCCTGAAATGCCATTTTGCCTTTGGAAACACTCACAGGAACTAGCATTCAGAAGATGAAAAGAGTTTTGAAAGCAGAAAATTTCCCAGTAGGAGTTCCAATTCTCAAAAGCCATAGAACACAGGCTGGGTCATAGCTAATACAACGACAACAACAAAGCTGAAAACACCACTCAAACCATAATACTGAGGTAACGATATTATGACAAGGTGACCAAGTGTCATTACTATCCATATTTGCTGCCGTGCATTGCCTCCTACCTTTTGCTAATGCTTTACACGGATTATCTCAATATTCACAGCATTTCTCTTCTACATAAATATAGAAACTGAGGCTCAGACAGGTTAGGTAATGTGCTCATGGTTACCCAGTTAATAAGATGACCAAGATGGAATTCAAACCCAGGTGTCTGTTCCTTCTACCATCCTAATCCATTTGAGCCCCTTCCAGTAATGGAGCCAAACCCCTGAAACAGGTATAAATGTGATGGACCCTCGAAATAAGTTAGCTGAGCTCTGCATTTATATGGTGAAAAAGTGGTTTCTCCTGACATTTTGTATCTGCTATATTTTATCTACAGACATCTTTTGCTTTTGGGGTTTCAAGAGAAAATGGTGCAAAGTTACAGAATTCTGAGAAGGTATTAATAATTGATTTGTACCTGCTATATGTCAAGTACTTTACATATATTACTTCTTATTTTCCGGACAGCCCTTCAAGCTGTATAGTATCATTTCCATTTAAACATATGCGAAAACTGAAGCTCATAAAAGTGGTTATAGAGCTAGAATCTGAGTTCCTATACTCTTCATGCCCACGTTGGTGTTTTGGCAATTGGAGGCATCTTGATGCTGATGTCCTCTTCCCCAACCATCTCCTCTTCTGAAGTATAATGTCATAAATAATTTTAAATTAAAATTAAATAGGAAAAAGACTTAAAAACTTTTCAGAATTATTAAAGGAAAGGCAGAATTATGAAATCCTGCATTTGGTCAGAGTTTAGGTATGCCAAATTTAATTTTCACCAAATGAACCCAATCAAACAATTATTTTAATAAAAGCCAAGCCATGCTTTGCTTTATTTTCCAGTAGCTAAATCACTGAAATGCACCCACATCAGATACAGTATCTCAGAAAAAGGAGGCTTCTTCATTATCTATGGACATCAATTTCCAAAGGATACAGATTTCTCCCTGTGTCCCTCCCTTGATTATACACTAACTTGTTTCTGTTATTTACTGCCACAATAATGCTGTGTAACAAGCCAGACCTAAACTCAGGGGCTTTAAAATAGTAAGCCTTTATTTAGGTCAGGAATCCGTGGGTTTGGGATTTAAGCTATACTCAGATGGATGGCTCTTCTGGTCTTAGGTGGGCTCATTCACAAATCTGGTGGTTGGTGATTGATAGTTGACTGATAGGAGGAGTGTCAGGGCCACATGTCTTTCACCATGCAGCAGTCTAAACTATGCAAGTCATCATACTGAAGGGAGAGCAGCAAGAAAGGAAGCAGAAATAGGCAAGCACTTTTTAAAGTCTTTGCTTGCATTAAGTTCCTACTTTCCAACTAGCCAAAAATTGTCACAAGGCCAAGCCCAGAGTCTACAAAATCAATGATATAGGGAGACTCATTATAGATGGCCGTTAGTGCCATCCATATAGCATATTCCACTCTTGTAATATTTATTTGCATCCTTCCTACATGCAAAATATGCTTTCCTCCAATGTAGGATCTCAAAAGTCTCATTCAGTTACATCATCAGGCCCAGAATCCAGTATCTCGTGATCTAGGTGCTGATATGGCTCTTCAGATGAGGATCCAAAGATCAATAAAATAAAATGATAATGTACTGGCCACCCATATGCCCAAAACTTAGTGATGACAGAGGGACTGGATACAGAAATACTCTCAGAAATGGGAAAAAATGGAAAATATCTAACCCTGCTATACCTATTTGGCAATTTCCACTGGAGAAATGAGGTCAGAATCCTATGAAGTTGGGGTGGGGACTGTTTCTTAACTATATCCCACTACGTTTCCTGAGAGTGGCTCACTTGTCCATTGATCCCTATGGCTCTTAACTTTATTCTCTGAAATAATATTCTATTTCCATTCTGCTTGGTCACTTCTGAAGAGGAAATTTATAAATCTGATTTCTGAGCAACATTTTAGCCTGCTTCCTGCTCATAGAATATTGAAGGCCCAGTGCTTCTCTGAGTTTTATACAATCTCATTCTCTTTTAATCCAGGCTGGTAGCACTTTTGCCCACACAACTCCCTTAAAACTTTTGGGCTTCGTTATAAATATAGTTCAAGTCCACCCCACTGGCAAAAGCCACAGCCATCATTCTTTTAGAGATAGGCTTCTCTTTCTCTAGATTTTATTAGTGTTTCTTTTGACATGTCAGGCTGCTGCAAGACAATGTACTTAAGATTTCTAGAAATACTTTTGTCTAGTTGAGGCAGTCTATTTAGAAACTCTTTAATTCTATCAAAAATATTAGCAGAATCTTACACAACTGTTTTGGTCTTTAGTACAAAGACCATACGTTTCTGGAGCTCCCTGGATTTAATTTTTTACTAGCACAAGAGGCTAGAGATGAGAAAATAATATTTTTTTCTAATCTAGTGAGTTCTGGTATTCTCTAAATTTTACTTAAAAACTGCCCAGTTCCTTCTCTAACTCATCTCTTTATTGTTGTACCTTATCATGCACAGCTAGTAAGAGCCAGGTGACATTTTCAACATTCTATCTGGCAATATCTTAACTCAAGTATAAGAGCTAATTTGCTATATTTTCTATATTCTAAGTTACCACACTTTGCCAAGTGTTTCATCACTAGGTAACATGGTTTGCCATTTATCCAGGCTGCTACAGCAGCTTCCTCACCATTTTTCCAGCCTCCACTCTTTCAACACTGTTCTTCCAGTCTCTACCCACTACCTTTCCCAAAGCCATTGACACATATTTTAGATTTTTATCACAATACTATATTACAATACTTTTCTTCTAAGAACAGATTTATGTATTCATTATCTGCTGCTACAATACTGCTACATACCAAAACAACTCCAACTCAGGGATTTCAATCACTAAGCACTTATTTTGCTCACAAGTCTGTGGGTTAATGATTTAGAATGGACTTATCTGGGCCATTCTTCTGGTCTTAGTTGAGCTGACTCACATGTTTGGAGGTTGGCTAGCTAAAACCAGGGTAATAGCCATTACTGGGCTGGCTGTGTGTCTCACCCCATCCAGCAAGCTATCCTAGGAATTTTATCATGGTGAAGGCAGAGAAAAAAGAAAAATGGAAACACCAGGTACTTTTTTCAAGCTACTGACTGCATCAAATTTTCTAATGTTTCATTGGACAAAACAAGTTTCATGGTCAAACTTCAGTCAATATAAGCCACTGCCAAATGATGTTGACACAGGGAGGCCAAAAAAATTGGGGCCATTAATTCAATCAGTCTAAACCATTTGTTATATAATTGCCTCAAACATGTTAACATTTTTTTCTTCCCAGTAAAATAACAGACATCTCCAGGAAAAGGAATTGCTATGACTTGTTTTTTGCTAAGAATGGCTAAGAAAACACAGTTTTTTTTTTTAAATGAAAGATATGGAAGACAGAGTGATAGTTCAAAGAGATGAGGATTTTCAATATCCGATGCCTACAAGGGTCTGGAAGGTAGCATAATGAGTGAAGTCAGTTGGGGCAGGAAACAATGGGCTGTGGCAGGGATTGTGGTGACTTACAAAGCCCCACATAAAAGCAGCAGCTACTCTTCAGTCCCAACATATTATTGTCGTAAACATGGGCAAAATGTTGCCAGAAGCTACAATTTTTCAAAAGAACCCAGAAATCTAGATTTTTATGTGAGATCTCTCACTTTTTAACTATTAGTGACCAATTCAATAAAAAGTAAAACAAATAAGACACTGAAAAGACCATTAATATATGGTTTTGCAAAAACAACAACAACAACAAAAGTCCACAAATGCAAGCTAGATCTGAGGCATAGGTTGCCAGTTTGTGACCTGTGCTTTAGACTTCTGTAAATAGATAGTTCTTAAGTTTTTTTCCAGCTTTACTGAAATATAATTAATACATAAAATTGTAAGATATTTAAAGTGTACAGTGCAATGATTTGATATATGTAGACATTGTGAAAGGATTCCCCCCATCAAGTTAGTTAACACATCCATCACTTCATATATTTACCTTTTTTTGTGTGTGCTGAGAACATTTGAGTTTTACTCTCTTAGCAAATTTAAATTATGTGAAAAATTATCAACTATAATCACCATGTTATACATTAGATCTTCAGCTCTTATTCATCTTATAATTCAAAGTTTATACCTTTATACCAATCTCTATTTTCCCCACTCCCAGTCCCTGGCAACCACTTCTCTATTCTTTTTTTTTTTTTTCCCTGTAAGTTTGACTTTTTTTTTCCTTTTTTCAGATTCCACATACAAGTAGTACTCTGTCTTTATCTGTTTGGCTTATTTGACTTAACACAATGCTCTCCAGGTTCACATTTTCCTTATCCATTCATCTGTCAGTTGACACTTAGGTTATTTCCATACCTTGGCTACTTGTGAATAATGCTGCTATGAACATGGGAGTACAGATGATAGATGGTTTTTAATTTCAAATTCAATACATCACAAATAAATCTAACCTGACAGTGAGCTGGACATTAGCATATAATCCAGTACTTCTCACCTTTCAACGATATTACATTTGCATCTAGATATTTCTTTCAGTTTCATGGTGACCAAGTAAATAGTCTATAAAGGTTCCACCTGGTCAAAGCCCAATTCAAAGTGGTACAGGCTTAATGAGAATCTGGCATAAGACCCGATTTTTCTTTTCTAGTAGTTCCCATTTATGTTGGTCTCCATGGAAATCTAGGATTTTCCCTAAATATGCATACATATAATTCCCTGAAAGAAGTTATTAAAGACAAGGCTAACCTTGATGCTGAAGACACAAATTAGGAAGTTCAGTCAAAGTAACTCTACTAGTGGCACCAAATATCTAACTAAAAATAGTGAGTGTCTTGCTGAAACTCTTAGGTTTATTTTTCCTAGTATTGTGAGAAAATGAAGTGTGAAGATAGTAGGCACATAGGAGGCTTAGTGAAAAAGGCTTGAACAAATGTACATTCCGCTGCTTAGACAGATTTAGCCGTTTCATACTTCGGTATACTAAGAAAAGCTAATTTACACATCAATTGTTGGACTTAGACTAAAAAATATGAAGGTCCTTTGGCAATCCATTGGACAAGTGTCTTGATAATACTGAATTCTGTTCCATGGTGAGTAGTATTGTGTCTAATTCCGGGCATTGCATTTGAAAAGAGCAGCCCTACACTAGAGTATGGTCAGAGTGAGCAGGATAATTCAACCTAAAAGACTTACTGTCCTAGTTCACTGGGGATTGAGGAAGTTCCCAAGATGCAGGACTTTCAGTGCTAAAACTAGGAAAACCAAGATAAGTTGGTCACCCTAAGGAGAACTTGAATCCATGCTACAGATAGAAATGCTACAGGATTTCAGTACATTTACCTGGGAGAAGGCCTGTTAAATCTGTGTATACTTAAAGACTGCTGTCATTTTCTTCTGCATAGCCCCAAGAGGTTGTAAGGATCAATAGGCAAAGTTACAGATTTTGGTTCAGTATAAGAAAAAAACTATTCACAGCCTAAACATGGAATGGGATAGATCAAGAAGTAGACTTTGATGAAAATCCTCAAGTAATGGGGAGCATTTGGTGTAAAGATATATTAGGAATGTTGCAGGGACGATTCAAATCTTTGAAGGAGAGGAAGGGGTTTGGATTATATAGTCTTAAGGGTCCCTTCCAATTCTCTTTATAACCTCTATGGTTCTATTATGATCATAGAATATTTTGATTTAAGTAAGACAACCAATGTAAGTTTGAAAACTTCACATTCACTATCAAAAAAGTAATAGAAAAATTTTGAAAGAGCAAAATAAGGAGAACCTTAGGGCAGGAGAGAAACCAAAATTAATCTGAGGTTAGTGTAACAAGTGATGTAAGCTGTCAAGTCACTTTAAAGCAGGCAGCCTCAGATAAGAGATCAGCCATGGATGAGGAAAGACTATTTTAGAAGAGAATGAGAAACAGTCACCGAGGATGGTAAGGTAATTCAAGCATTAAATTAATTCTTACATGTTTACTAAAGAGATGACGAAAAATATGCCTACTCCTCTGTGTCTCAAGAAGAGTGTTTAAGTCACCAGGGTGACTGAAATGCCAAGAATCCAGACAAGATTAGTGGCAAGTATTAACCCTAAGTTTGCCTGCACCAAATTTCCGTATCATCTAAGAGAGAAACTTTAAGGCTGTCCTTGACTCATTGAATTTGGGTTAAGTAGCACCAGGAACTGGCAAAATGGAAGTCAGAGTCATGCCCAAAGTACTTCCATCTGTTTGGAACCAACCAGTTTTAGCGCCCACAGGACAGAACAGCCCTTCACGAGATTGAATGAAAAAGAACTGGCTCAACTCCAGACCCTGAGGCACTAAAACAAACCTGAATTTCATTTTCAAAACCTCGCTTTCATAACAGTCTACTTGAATTCGCTAATTTGCAAAACTTTCCCACCCCTATTTTCTTATCTGTATTAAGGATGAATTTTGTCTTCAAAATAATCAAGGCATGAGCGTAAATTGTAGTAGGCTTCAAACAAAATTATAAAAACAGAACAAAAGTTACACTTGCTGGATTCTCACTGAATACATAGCTCTGTACTAATTATTGAGGGGCTACAAATATAGCTGCATCCTCTAACTTCAGTGAGCTTGCAGTCCCTGGGACAAGACAGGACAAAAATATTGCAATTTGACAAATGTTAATTGAGTACTCACTAATGGGGTTCGATACTTTCACACAGTTGTCTTAGAGTGGATATCGTTCACATTTTACAAGTGAAACAACTTGAATTGCCCATAGGGTAATGATGTGTATCTTTTTGCCCTGTTCAGTCCCAGTTTGCAACTGTTGTTTTCATATAATTTTTAACAGCATCCTATTTCACTCTCCAAATTTCCTCAGTTTTGATTATAAGTTATGTGGTCACCTCAATGATCACAGTAGTAGATGGCAGACCTGAGATGAAAATAATGTTCTGCTGATTCTTGTGCTCTTTTGAAAGTGGTCTTAAAATGGATACTCTGTGGTGAGAGTATGACAGAAAAGAATTGCTATCTTCTAAAAGTCCACTGCTAACAGTACCACTTCCACACAATTACTCATTCGTCCTTCTGTAAGCCCTCTTCTCCCTCTGTGTCTTGCTGCCTGCATGATCATCCTCATCTGTCCTTTCCTACCTGTATCAGGGCCACTACCACACATTTCAACTTAGGACTGTAGAACCTCAATATTTGCACTGTTGTTGCATCCAAAATCCTGGCCTCAGGCTTTCTTGGCTCAATCACAATCAAGCCACATGGGACACCCATTCCCATGATCATTTATTGGATACCAAATGATTAGCAGGAACTGTTCCACCTCTTAAAAACTAAAATTCCAAAACTACATATAAACCAAAACTTCCTTTTATTCCAGCTTTCCTACCATCATTCCTGCCTAACCAACTTCCTCCAGTCTCATTCATAGTTACTATTTGTTCACTCCCATGTTTTCTACCAGATAAACGATTTCTGGCTTCACTTTCTTTTCTGCTCAGTCTGGATTCCATGAAAATCTCATCTATTCCTATGATTTGTGTTTTTGTTATATTCAAATCACATGAAAACAGAGTCATATGTTTATAGCCATAGCACTTCACATAAAAACCTGGGTTATAATGGGTACTTAACACATACACGTTGAATAAAGAAATTATGACGTGGGATTTCTTGCTCGACATTAAATTTTCTCCTTTGAATTTTCATAATGCAGTTATAAATAGCATATCCAAAAGGGCTAGGTGGTATATCTCTGGTCTAATGAGGCTACAGTAATTAGTCAAATCCTCAGGTGAACCGGCTTGCTTTGAACTACTACATGAAAATCGAATAATATCCTAATCTTTGATCAGCTATGCCACTTACTATTACTTTTATGATTAGATTTGATAATATTAGAACCTATAAATCCCTTTATTCCCTCCTAGGTACTTAGCAATTTATTTTAATTGTTGGCCAGTAGGTAGGTATGTAGTGGCTCCTGGCCTTTGGGCTCATGCCCTAAATAGTAGGAAGTCCTACAGGAACAGTCAGCTTACAAGTACTGTTAGCACTACGCACCGCATATGAGAAGTGCTCCAGAATTCACTGATGGACAAGCATAGTTTCTCACTCACACATGCACCGAAAAAATTAAAATGTAATTATATTAAAAGAGCCAAATGGAAACATTTTAAACATTGTGTTTTTAAAAAGTATGTACCATTCATTAAGCGATATTTTCAAAATATAAACACCTTTGTATAATGAAATACCTTATTTGTAAACATTTGACTACTTTAAATAACTCTGTAATATAAGTAGGTCTTTGTGAAATTTCTTTTTTTACTCACCCTGAAAGTTTCTTGAATTCCAGGCTTATTTGTAGTTATGCAACCTCTATCCGGCTTTACTTCATTAGTCTTTGGTAGACTTATGTTTCTGACAATGGCAGTCTAGTTACTTTCAGAGCAGTCCATCTACTGAAGACACCAAGAATATGTGGATAAAACATAAAAATAATATTTTTATATAAAATAATATAATGTAATATAAATTACACACAAATAGTATATATTCTACATATTATGTGTTTGGATATATACTTATAATTATTATATACTATCAAAACTACTAATTATAGTTCAAAAGTCATAAAAGAAGAGAATTCTTATTAAATATCTAAGGTTTTCAGTTGGGAATTTGAAGACCTACACTCCATTACTACACTACTAAAATAGACAAACCCTTACAAGGACACTCAAACCTTCATGGATTAAGGAAATCTGAGATTGCTACTGCCTTCACCCAGCTATTTACAAGAATGAAAATTAAATCATCTCTAGAGGAAGAAAACATCATACAGAACCTCAAAATTATGTACAGTTTTATACATAATTCTTTGGCTTTGAATAAAATATAACCAACTTTGCACAAGTAATGGATTTGAGAAATTAAAGAAAAACTACACACTAAAAATAGACAAACAGGAGATTCATATGTTGAGCAGAAATAATATTGAAGAGGTATTGTCTGAAAACATTACAAACTGATAAAAGAAATTAAGCCACAGATTAAAGAACTTCTATAAATGCCAGGAATGTGAATACAAATAAGATAACGCCTACATATCATTAGAGAACTTCTAATAACCAAAGGAAAGGGAAACTATTAAATCCAGCCAGAAAAAAATATATTAGCTTCAAGGGAGCAAAAAGTACAAATGTAGATAACTTAACTGAAATTGTGTAATTATATTTTCAAAGTTCTAAAAGAAAATAGTTGTTAACCTATACTTCTATAAATAGTAAGAAACTTCAAAATGAAGGTATCAAAAGGTACTTCTGACGAAGATTGAGTAGCAGGTATCTAACAACCCCTTCCACCAAGAAAAGTCATAATGTTATATTAAGAATAAAAAGTGGTTTGAAGGCATAAAAGCACACCCAAGACTTGAGTCAAGCTCACAGGGAGAATGAAGACAAATTGGAGCGTGTATAAAAAACACAAAAAGAGTTGTTTAAAGACATACGAGTGGCACCAAGACTTGATGTATCAAGGTCAAGAGAGGATGAAGGCACACTGAAGTAAACCCTAAAACTGTGGCTCTTCTTCCTTTTAAGACATTTTCCAATTCTTACAAGGAGCATGAATGCTAACAAAAAGCAGATTTCTTGAGCTTGCAGCAGTTTCACTGGGCTTAGAAAACAAATGTTAGCATTTAGGACTACCAAAAAAGCTATAAATTAAGGGCCAATTTTTCAGAGAAAAGAGAACCACAGCAAAGTAAATCTAACATTCTACATACAAATTTCCCTTGAAGGAGTTTTGTACATTCCAAACTTTACTTGTAAGGAGGGTTATTCTGAGAAACCAAACAAAAAGTATCTGCAGGAGGTGAAATGGCTAAGCAGAGATTACACACTGTTATGGCACTAAGGAGTCAAAAAAATAGAGCGTTAGGACCTGCAAAGGACAAAGCACCCTGGTAAATGATCAAGGCTTTCTCTAAGACTCTGAGAGGGATGTATCCCAGAGAAAGGACAAAATCTAACTAGACTAGCCTCAACAGGATCAAGGCAATTTGACCATACTCTATCTTCCTATAAGAAGAAAAGTATAAAATAATGAGATCCAGAGCCTCTAACTTTTTCTTGAACAATGTCTACTATTCAATTAAAGTTAACAGGTATGGCATGAAACAGGACCAACTGACTTAAGTCCAAGAGAAAAGGCAGTCAATAGAAACAGACCCACTGGTAATCCAGATACTGAAGTTATCAGACATAAACTTACAAATAACTATGATGAGTGTCTTCCACAATGTAGACAGAAAGATGGGAAATTTCACAGAGAAATAAATAATAAAAATAATCAAATGGAAATCTTAGAAATAAAAATTAAAATGAATTAACAATTTAAAAGTTTAAATAACCCAAATTAAGAATTTGATAGTTACGTTGAACAGCAAATTATACAGTGTACAATAGATGAAGAGTGAACGTGAAGGTAGGTCAGTAGAAAATGTACAGAATGAAGCACAGAGAAGAAAATAAAAGTACAAAAGGCCTATTATATGTGTAAACAGAATCGAAGAAGAAAAGAGAGAAAATGGATCAGAATATTTGGAATAGTATCCGCCAATAGTTTTCCAAAAGTGATGAATACCATCAAGTTGTAGGTAAGAGAATATCTATGAACCCCAAGCAGTGTGTGTGTGTGTGTGTGTGTGTGTGTGTGTGTGTGTGTGTGTATCCACACAAAGCACATCAAGGTAAAACTTCTGAAAATCAAAGACAATGTCAAAATCAGTCAAAGGAAATTTTTAAAAGTTCCAAAATCATCAGTAAGACAAATAGCTGACTTTTCTTACAGGAAAGACTAAAGGAAGAATAAAATAGGAGTTCTTTAAAGGACTGAAAGCAAATAGCTGCAAACTCACCATACAATTTATAATGAAAATACTTTCATACATGCAGGCAAAATAGAAAATCTTCAGACAAAATAGCTTAACAAATTAATTACTAGCAAATTTGCCCTAAAAATACTAAAAAGGAAATATTTATGAGAGGGAAATGATCTAAGGTAAAAGTAAAGTAATGTATAAAAAGAATGATGAACTCCTGAAAGGGTAAATTTAAATGAATATTGATCATTTAAAGCAATAATAATGCTAAATTGTGTGACTTTAAATATGTGTAAAATAAAAATTCTTGGCAACATGTCACAAAATGTAAGAGGAGTGTGAATAGAGGTAAAATATTTAAAGATCCTTGCATCTTTGTGAAGTAATAAAAGCACTAATTTATATCACATATTAATGAGACAAGAATACATGTTGCAATCTCTAGGGTAACCATTTTAAGATTTATTACTAATTAGTTAATAAAGGAAATACTAGAATAAAATTTTGGTTTATTCAAAAGAAGCCAAGAAAGGATAAAGAGAAGAACATAGCCAAGATAAGCCAAAAAGAAAGTACATGGTGTATTAGCAAATATAAATCCACATACATCAGTAACTATGTTAAATAAAAATGACTAAAGACTCTAAATAAAAGACAAGTATTATCACTCTAAAAATGAAAATAAAATTCAAATACATGCTGCTTGTCTGAGACATACCTTAAATATAAGGAAATATAAAACATAAAAGTAAAGGGTGAAAAAAATACACTCTGCATACAATTAACCCAAAGTAAGCTAAATTAAAAGAAAAGGCAAGAGGGTAGGAGATAAAGAGACAAATTTCATAATGATAAAATGCCAACTCAACAGGAAAGAATAATTCTAAATCTGCATGCACCCAATAATATAGGTTAAAAATATATAAAGCACACATTGGCAGAAAGGAAAGAATGCACAAAGCCACAATCAGATTAGGAAACATTAACGTATCTGTCCCACTAAATGACAAAACAACTGGAAAAAAAAAAAAAATCTAGTGAGGATATGGAAGATACAAACAAATTGTCTTAGTTTAGGCTTTCCCAGAAACAGATTTGGAGACAAGGACTTAAATGCTACTTATTGATTTGGGAGGTCCAGGGAATACTGGTAGTGGGCTGGGGACTTGTTGAAGGAAATAAAAGCCAACTACTGCTATGTACTGGAGCTTATTCTTGTCAGTCATCTTTGAGAAAAAGTGAAAACAAACAAAAACTTCCTCAGTATTATCCCAACCAAGGAGTAATAAATCTGGACTATTTATACAACTGCTCCCAAGAGTCATCAGTTATAGGGCTACTCTCTAGGGGAGTAAATTCTCTTGCATTTCTGGCCCACAATGTGCACATGGTCAGCATGACCCTCCACCTTTTTGGCAAAGCCCTCAGTCACAGAGCTGCAAGTCGCGGACAACTGAAGTAAGCCAAAGCACATGGTAGCAGCCCAAGGACATGAATGAGAGCATCTGCTACAACAATTAACAAAAATGACCTACTTGACATTTATAGAACATTGCACTAAATGACTGTAGCATACACATTATTTCCAAGTGCACATGGGGCATTTATCAAAATAAACCATATACTGGGCCATAAAGTAAGTCAACAAATTTTAAATGATTAAAATCACACTGAATATGTTCAGTCATGATAGTGAAATTAAACTAGAATTTAATAACAAAATGATAGCCAGGGAAATCCCCAAATGTTTGTATATTAAATACTATACTTCTAAATAATGCACAGCTCAACTTTTAAGAAAAAAGCTAACGTCGTCCAGTGTGGCAGGGAAGGCCTCCCTGAGGTACAAAAAGGTATGCCAAGACATGGGAATCAGTCAGAGAAAAAGAGTATGTCCCATACAGAGGGAATGACATGTGTGAAGGTTATAGAAGTCAGGGAAGGCTTCCTGGAGGGGATTGAAACGGGTCTTAAAAGATTATTAAGATTTGGCTGGGCAGAGGGAAAGAAAAGAAAGGATACTGCAGGCAGGAAGGAGAATTTGAGTAAAAATGTGAATGAACTTTAATGAAATCTAGATTCTTTGCTGGGTAGCCATAGGGAGAAATAGCCATAGTTGGAGAAATAGGATGGGATCAGATAATGGTGTGAAGAGCAAAGATTTTAGCTATGGCCTATTACAAAGAGGTGCATGTGTATACACTATGTAGCAAGCTTCTTTTTATAAGGAAGCTCCAGTAGAACATTATTTAAAACCCTACATGTACGCACAGAGATATCAAAAGCCACTGAGTAAATAAATCCCTTTAATAGCACATGTAAAAGTGATCCACCTTCTGTTCCAGGGAAAGCTATCTTCTGTTTAGTATATATTGTACCAGCAGGTTGCTATCAAGCCCAATATTATTTAGTAACAGATTGTTATAGTAGAACAATCTAATTCAGCCCATTCTTGGTCTTCCAGCAGTCCAGCAGTAATGGACTATTTCAGTGAATTGAATATTCTGTACATTTTCCATGCAAATACAGAGCGTTTAGCAACATTTACAGAATTTGAGCACAATTCAAGTCACCTAATACAGATTAAGAACTCAAAATTCATGTGCTTAAATTAGCTTTCAGTTCATCTCAATTTATCTTTCTTTGATGATTCAGAAAGCTCTTTAGGATCTTACAGGATCATCTACTGAAATATTGATTCTCATGTGTTCAGAAGTGCTGGGCCTAGAAGTGTCCAGTTAGGGGTTGCTGAAGAAAATACTTTGTTATAAGGTGATGCTCTAAACCAGTATTGGGAGAGCATGATGAAGTATTGGGAAAACCTTGAAGAACATCCTGCCAACATTTGTACAGATTTGGAAAAGAAGAATGTCTTCTGTGCTGGGTACAAGGGATGTATGACTGTGTATTCCTCATTACAATCCCCAGGGAAGATACTGCTTCAGTCTGAAATCATTGTAGACATCTTCTATAGCTCTCTCTGTTCATTCACAATGATTGCCCTCTACATCCTTAGTCTAGCCTCTCATTTCAAGATGAGAGTGCACCATCCTTGGAGTCTGTTACCTTAGGTTTCAGATCTCAAGAGTGCTGAAATCCAGGATACTGTAGGTGGAGGAATTAAGGTAAGACACCACAGTAGGAATCCGGAGAAACAAGGAGGCATTACAATATACGCAGGATGGTATGGAGAACTCAGAAAATAGAGACGAAATGTATTGTACTGTTAAAACAACTTTGAGGTCCAGAGAGTGGTGGGGAGAGAACTAACATTTAGTAAGGTTGAATCTTCACAACAATTATTATTAATATATTATTTTTGTGAAATCATCCCCATTTTACAGTCAGGAAAACTGAAGTTCAGTAAGATCAACTAAACTAATGTACATAACCTGTCCATGCTCGTACAGCTAATAAGTCTTTGAATCAGTACCTAAACTCAGATTTGTCTGATTCCAAAGCTGCTCTCTCTTTACCATTCTATACACTCTTGCATCCATTTTGGCAATAGCTCAGGAAAGTAAAGGGGACAATACTAACAGCTAAGATGTTGAGTGCTGCGTGCCAGGCAGGGAACTTAGCACTTTCCCACATATTATCTCATCTTAAAGTTTTAGTAACTGAGGTCCAGAAAGCTTAGGTAACATGTCTTAAATCACATACTAAATGTGGGAACCAGGATTTGAACCTAAACCTGACTCCAGTCTACTTTCTTAAGCACTATGCTATATTTGACTAGAAGCATACCATATATATCCCAGCCTGATTTTTGCCACTCAAAGTCAGAATGCCCAGAGTTCTTCATCCAAATAGGATATAAATACGCAATTAGGAAGTTGTATTCATATTTTAAATTTCTTTTATTGGTTTTGCTCCAGACAACGAGAAGATACTGCAGTACCTAACAAAGAGGAGTAGCGAGAGTTTTGTTCAGGGATAATGCCCCTTGGCAAAGGGCTATCTCCTGCAGCATGTAGTGCCTATTTTGAAGGGGCAATATCTGGTTCAGAGCCCAGGCTAGTAAGGAGATTTGCATGGTGCCAAACTCACCAGCTTCTTCCAAACTCGTTCATCTTCTGTAACCTTCCCTAGTATGCTCTTCCCTTCCTCAGAGAGCTGCACCCTAGCCAAACAACTCCATATCCTTTCCTCTCCTTCAGGAAAGAAATGCAGTAATAAATTGCATGTATTTGTCCTCAAGCTTGTGATATGCCCGAGGGGTTTCCAGTACTGTTTGGTTCTCTAGAAATCCAATTCACCAAAAAAAGAGAAAAAAAAAAAGAGATAGAAAAGATCAAATCCCTTGCTATATTAATGTAGTCCTATGTTACCTGTAATTACACAAGCTGTAGAAAGGTCAGGGTTTGAAATGGTACAGACAGATTCATGACTCCTACTCACATGTTACTCATCTAAAATAGTGGTGTCAGAGGGGAGGGGTAGAAAGAGCTGGCAGATGTGTTCTAAGTGTCCTATTTCCCATCAGGCCCTTCCACTAAGGAATTCTTTCTTAGGGGATAGCTTCTAATCTGAGGAGTGTCTAAAACAGGTACAAGGTGATGAGACGAGGCACCCTGCCTCCGGCCAATAGCTCTCTAGACGCAGGAGTGGATATACGAAGGCCTGTGGGCCAAATCCAGACTGTTATCTGTTTTTATAAATAAAGTTTTACTGGAACACAGCCATACCTATTCATTTAGGAACTGTCTATGACTGCTTTGCTATTACAACAGCAGAATTGAGTAGTTGTACCAGAGAATATATAGCATACAAGGGTGAAAATGTTTACTATCTTGTTCTTTACAGAAAAAAGTTTGTAACTTCTGGTCTATGGCAACAGTTGACTTGGAAGCTGTCAATGAATACAAAATCAACCCCGACAAACAAATGTCCCTTAGGTACCTTCTGTTTCCTTTCACCCTCCTGTTGTTCTCTCAACTTCACCGGAGATCCCAGAAGGAAGATACCCTATAAAAACTAATGTGGAGCTCTTTAAGGAAATTATGATGGCAGTAAATGGAAAAAAGGGTAGACTGGGGAAAAACCTTTAGAATATAACACTTAAAGTGGTAGGATTGAACTGAGAAGAGGGTAAATTTAGGAGGGTTAAGTTAGCATGGGGACACTTAGGATGTCAGGGGAGAGGATTTTTTAGGTCATGATAGTTTCCTAGTGCCTATTTAGTCTTCAATGTTTTACTACAAACTTCCTAACTCATACACTGAGAATAGGAAGTAAATAACTCTTCTCTAGTCCCTATATTCATTCATTCATTCATTCATTCATTCATTCAAAGTTTTAAGTCGGATACTAGATTGAGTGTTGATAGTGTAACGGTGAATAATCAGGGCTTGTTTTCTCTTCTCATGGGGCCTATCGTTTAATGGGGAAAACAGGAATTAAAGATATGCTCACAAGAATTTATAATTCTGATAAGTATCACAAAGGAAAACTGCAGGATATCTAAGAGTGTATGAGAAGTCCTAATCCAGATTGGAGGGATGGGGGTAGGGTAATAATAACAGCAACACTGATACAGAACATTTAAGCTAAGACTTGAAGAGTGGATAGCAGTTTGTATGAATAACTATTTTTCCTATCCCTATTCTTGCCTGGGGTATGAATTTGGTGTCTTCAAAGACTTGAAAGGAAACCAGGTTCCTTAGCAAGGGTGAAAGAAATAGAACATTAGGTTGAATATATAGGGAGAGTACAAATCACATTGAACCTTGAAAACTCTAGAATTGTATTACAATAATAATGAAATACAATTTATGAGCAATGGGACATCATGATTTCACTTATAGTTTCGTTCCATTACTGCAGGAAGAAGGTAGAGAATAGATGAAAAGGGTGAGAGGCCATAGTTTACATGGGCAAAGGCTTAGGGGGCTCTTGCAATAGCTTCTGTTTCTCCTCACTTTTATTCATCTTTTTTTTTTTTTTTTTTTTTGCCTTTTCCATACTCCCTGCTTTTCTGCTTACTCTTTTTCCTTGTCTTCCTCTCCTCCACTCTAAATGGTCCACTGCCCTTGCATTTCAGCTCTCAAGCTTATGCCATTAGTTTTACTGTTTAGCAATCAAATCAGCTCTTGTGGACTGGCCTGGGAAGCCAGACTCCACTTAAAGTGTTGGAACATAGGTTGTTTGCCAGGTTGAGGTTTGTCTGTAGGGCAACTTGTGTTCAGAAGTTGGAAAACATTTGTACTATAGGTCTTGGCTCAGTAGGAATCCAATGCTTGTTTACTCACAGATAACACTGAACCCTGCCTTGGCATACGAATGGAACAACACATAAGTCCATCTCAAGGTCAAAAGTTGAAGCCTGCGTATGTGCGCATGTGCACACCCTAACCCTCTCTCTTATTTCCAACTAAACTGTAACACTCAATTCCTTGCCAATCGTTGAATACCCACATCGTGGGCTTTCTGACTTTCACCTTCCCTACTTATTCTTTTCTTTCTTCCTTGTTTTTTCTTTCATTTCATAGCACTTTTCTAATAGAGGAACATGATGTTTTACCTCCAGCTAAAGAAACTGTCATCAGTGAGCAGATGGAGAAAACATCTTTTGGTATAAGAGACCTTCCAAGCACAGCTGCAAGCTCACCATATTCACAACTGACTACTTAGACTACATGGAAGGCTGGTCTGTTGCAAACATTTACAACTACAGACTAAAAGACCACAGCCTACTGTGTTTCAATTAAGAGTTGCCCATATACTTAATACATCAGTCCTGCCCATCACTATAAAGTATAGCCATTAGGGCTCTTATGTCACAGTAACCATAGCTTGAATAATATTGTGATGGAAATTTCTGTTTAACAAAGATTTCTAAGCCTTAGAGTGATGGCCCATTTATTTCAAGCAATTTACATTTATATAACCTTAATTTTCTGCCACCTAGAAACCAAAAGCCAGAGTAACAGTGAACCTTCTATTAGGATTAAGCTCTCCACATTTCTGTCCTGGGGTTTCTTACTTTGTCAGACCTCCTTCCTCTTTTTCCCTCTGTAGCCTGGTGATAAGCCCCATGCCTGCAGTGAGAAGAAAATGAATATACAACCACAGAAACGCCTCTGCCTTGTCCTGGACTTTCTGAAGGATATCCATCTGGGGTAGTCAATTTCTAGCTAAGATACGCAAGTGCCCTTCAAGGCAGCAGAGCCCTCAGTTGCTCTGGGTAGCTGGATGTACCACTGTCCTTACCCCACCTGTGTTCCGGCCTGGCTCAGACCTACAGCTGCTTGGTGACATCTACCACCGTGTCCACGGCAGGGCCACTGCCACTTTCTCTACTACAAGCTTCCTTCAGGTGTTATATGTTTCCATTAGCCTCTGGCCCCTTTACTCTTCCACAAGTTCACTTTGTTCTTTTTAAGATTGGTATCTCCTTAAAGGGTGAGGTAGCATATCACAGTCAATTAGAGCAGTGCTTCTCACCCTTAAATGTGCATAAGAAGTGTCCCCTGGGGATCTTCTTAACATGCAGATTCTAGTACAGTCAGTCTGGGCGGGGCCTGAGAGTCTGCATTTCTACTTTGCTCCTAGATAATGCTGATGATCCTGGTCCACAGGAAGATTAATATCTAACACAGAGACTTGTGTATTAAGTAAACCAACCAATGAAAGTGCGTAGTAAGAAAAGGAAGGGAATCAACACATCTTTGAGTCCTTATTCATACCTCTATGAGATTTTCACATATGATCTAATTTAAACCTCATGAAAATATTATTAGGAAGCTGCTATTAGCCCCATTTTCATGATAAAGACACAGGGTTAATACTTTGTTCAAAGTTCCAAAGTTCCAAATGTGTCTGATAAAATGTTCAGGTTTTGAACCACTATGTTATACTACTTCTACACTTATTAAGATAATAGACCAAAAGAAGACGTATTTGGCAAAGTAAAGCTAGTCGTTTTGACCTAAGATATAGTCATATAATTGGAGGTGTTCAAGAGAGGTTATATAGTTACCTGAGTTTGGTGTACAGGCACTTGATTACCAAAAAATTGGTTGGGCAAGAGTGAAGATTGTGCTCAAAAACTAAGACTCTATGATACTATATTTGGTAATGGTTACATTTCAGATGACAATTATTTATCACTATTCTGGATTGAGAATGGGCACAGGAAGCAAATGAGGTTCAAATAATCAGCTTTATCTATGGTACATCTAAATTTGAAAATTGGATTTGATTCTAGAGCTAAAATTGCGCTTCCCACTTCCTCAACACTCCCAATGTCAAGATAATGAACTTCACTAAAGGGCAGGCATGATTTATCAACCCAGGTAAATAAATTATGAAAGAGTAGAATAGTAGTTGGGAGTCACTAGAACTGATCTGCTTATGCCATGAAGACTGTAAGCACAAATGAAGTTTACTTTGTCAGCATGCATGGTGTCCAAGAGAGATAGGAGAGAGGAGAGAGATTGAGGTGACCCTGCATTGCCTTTTCAATACATTTATTCTGTCTTCTGGTTAAAACATAGTTCTTGGGAAGGAGTGTGTAGGATTTAGAAAATAAACTTGAAATATTCTCTCTAAAATAACTTTCCATATTCTCCTTACTCCAAAAAAGAGAAGCAGAAGGCCCCTTATATGAAGTTCTAGGCAGGAATCATAGGACAGGTAAAAAAGTATTCTCTCCCCAGGTAATGATAAACATGTATTTTCTTGATTTGACAGCACAGAGTAGATTTATGGGCTCTATTTAAATTACAAGGGCTGAATGCTAGCTTGGGTAATTACTCTGTAACATTAAGAAAGTCACTTATTCTCTCTGTTTGTCAATTTTCCCACATTGAAAATGGTAGTAACAGGAAAGAATTTAGGGAGCATAGTAGAAACAGCAGCTTAGCTTTTGAATCTCCCTGAATCCTCCAATAAAAGCAGACAGAACAACTAGACATCAAAATTAAAAACTCACGAGCAACATTTACAATAAAAGTAGGTGACAAGATACCCTTACAACCTCAAAATACCAGCAGATAAGCGGGACAGATATCAAAACTAGTATGATATCAGGAGGTGTGTAGAATCAAGTAAAGGGAAGCAACAGGGCATTTCATGGGCCTTAGAATAGAAGAGGCCCAACACAGCCTAAAAGGGTTTAGTGGAAATATAGCAGACTAAATTGAGAATAACAACTGAGACTGGATGTAAAATAGAAGAAAGGAGATAAAGACGTAATGTACAAGAGATAAAGATGTAATGTAAAAACCCTGTAGACCTGAACTGGAATTGGAAGTATACATGTGAAGGATTATATCTATGCATGCATGCATGTAAGTATGTAGCTAGCCAGCTAGCTATCTTCACCAGATCTATACACAGGAAAGGCCTAGAAACATTGGCCAAACAGATAGTAATGAGTTTTCTAACACAAAAATTGTAGACTTGAAATACTGTGTTCTATTAAAAGACACTAGGTCATCTTAGAAAAATAGCTGATTCTAGGTCAGCCACATTTTATCACACAAGATACTACATATGCTATCAAAAACGATTAGGGTCAAGTTAAAAGAACTCATGGTCTAGTTTGGAAAGGATTTTACTGACCAAATATGGGAAAGTTGTGGAGGATTACATTAGAGGAATAATGTCTGCAAAACAGTAGGGAGCTCCAAGCTTTCATTTCACCCAAGAAACATCACAAAACAATCAGAAATTATCAGAACCAAATTTGTCAGAACTCTGGAAAGCAGTCAAACATTTAGAACAATCAAGTGAATGCTGAATCAAGAAAAAGGCAACTCTGAAACAATAGGAAAGCTTTAAGGAAGTTTTACTAGCCCTTGATCTACTTCTCCAGCATGATGGCAGTCTTAAAGATGGAAATCTGAATTCCTTGTGTGGGATCCTGGTCCTTGGATCCAAAGGGAGCAGAATTATTGTATATCTATTCTAACCTGTCTGGGGGACACTGAAGGACAAATGCAAGGCAATTATCTCTATTCCAACTAATTCAGAAGTCAGGCTAGGAAAGTGGTAGGCTTTTCTCAAAAATGCTACAGGGTAAAATAACAACTCACAGATGCTTGGGGATAAAACATAAAATAGACTACCTAATGCCCAGGAGACAAAACTGGAGAGTATTTTGGTGAAATTAGTATATTCAAAAGGACTTGGGATACAGGGAAATTTAGAAAGGCACATCATGCTCAGTAAAGACTAGAGAAGACAAAGCTTTCAACTAAGGCTGATCCCAAAGTTCAAGCTTGGCTAATTGTGGAAGTAATGTCCCTGCAACAGAGCAAATCTGCAATGACTGGGAGAAGTATTCTGTATTTGGGGGTTTCTGTGCATGCATTTTCTTTTTCATATTTTTTAATTCCTGGCATTCAAGAAAATCTGTCCAAATATTAACTGAATACATACTAAGGAAGAAAAACTTCAGTAACCACACACAACAATGAGTACAGTATTTACAAAAAATAGTTTAAGAAAGTCATTAAACAAAATAACTACCGTAGCTTTCAACAACAACAACAAAAAGCAAACCTAGGGAAGAGAGAGAATCTGATTTCCAAAGTTACTGCATTATAATATTCAAATTTCTCATTTTCAACAACAAATATCAAAAAGCATACAAAGAAACAGGAAAGGACCTGCCATGTGCACACATGGAAAGAGGTCATGTGAGCATAAAGCAAGGTGGCAGCCACTTACAAGCCAAGAGATGAGACCTCTGAATGAAACCTGCCTTGCTAACACCTTTATCTTGGACTTCTTAACCTCCAGAATGGGAGTCTCAGACAAGAACTTGTAAGAGTAGAAGAAAAGGCTCTTTTTCTTCCCTACTTCATTAACCAGTAGGTAGGAGACAGATGCAGGTCTGCCAGTAACCCCTATACAAGATTAAGACCTCTTTAGTCTCAAGATTATTCAACTGTGACACACTTACCATGTGTGCAGTATCTACTTCAGCCCACCTCTGCATTGTCTTGATGGGAAGATGGGACTTGGGGCCAAAGGGAACCAATGGGAGCAGAAGTTTATGTTGCCTACTGTGCTATGAATAATGGAGTCTCAAGCCATTTCACAAATATGTGGAGAATAACATATTCCTAAACAATCACTGGTCAAAGAAGAAATCACAAGGGGTATTAGATCATACAATGAGACAAATAAGCATGAGAACATAATATATCAAAAGTTACAGAATGCAGCAAATGCAGTGTTCAGAGAGAAATTTTTATCTCCAAATGCCTTCATGTAAAAAGGAGGATCTAACATAGAAAAGCTAACTTTATACCTTAAGGAACTAGAAAAATTAGACCAACTTAAATTAAAGGTAGCAGAAGGAAGTGAATAATAAAGACTGGATAAGAAATTAATAACATAGAGAATAAAAAATAGAGACTTTTTAAAAAGTTGGTTTGAAAGATCAACAAAATTGGCAAACCTTTAACTATACTGACAAAGGAAAAGGAGAGATGACACACAACTAAAATCAGAAGTCAAAGTAGAAGAGATGTTATTTGCAATGATATAAAATAAAAAGGATTATAAGGAAATATTATGAGAAGTTCCACACAAAAATTAGATATCCTGGATGAAATGGACATATTTCTAAAAACACAAAAATTACTTGAACTGACTCAAGAAGAAACAGAAAATCTCAACAGCTCTTTAACAAGAGATTAAATCAGTAATCAAAAATATCCCAACAAAGAACAGAACAGATGGCATCACACATAATTTCCACCAAGTATTTAAAGAAGAAATAACCCAATTCTCCTCAAACCTTCATAAAATATACAAAAAGAAGGGACCACTTGCTAATTCATTTTATGTTACCAAAGCCAGAAAAAGACATTACAATAAAAGAAAGTTATGGATCAATATTCCTTATGAATATAGATGCAAAAATTTTCAACAAAATACTAGCAAACTGATTCCAACAGTATATTTAAAGGATTACACACCATTATAAAGTAGGATTTCTCACAGGAAGGTAAGGATGGTTCAACATACGAAAATCAATGTAATATACTACGTTATAGAACATGGAAAAAAAACATGATGTTTTCAATTGATAATGAAAAGGCATTTGACACAATCCAACACTCTGTCATGATAAAAACACATAAAACTAGAAAGTAGATAGTGATGATGGTTACGGAACATTGTGAATGTAATGCCACTGAATTGAACTGTACACTTAAAAATGCTTAAAATTAGAAATCTTATGTGAGATATTATATGCACATAAATTTAAAATTTCAAAAAAATTCCAATTGATTGACATCTATTAAATATGTTAAATCCATGAGCACATGATGATATTAAACAATAAATAAATTGTTCACCTTGGAAGTTCATCCTTCTTTTTATTGAACCAGGTAAATAAAAGGAACAATAACGCATTTATCCTACCTCTTCTATGTGAATTTTACCCTTAATTAATCAATCAGTAGATGAGAAGATACATCTATTTCTAAGTGTACAATCTATAAGTAATAATATAATTTTTTACCATTTTCAATCCCTAATTAATTACCAGATCTAGGCATTGAACATTAACAACTGCTAACATCACAAAAAGAGATAGAAGCAAACATTGATGTGCCTTATGATTAAGGAACACAACTCTGCCTATAGTTTACTAAACAAACTTGAGTCTGATGCAGGCTTCAGTTCTACTTGTCAATTCATAGGAAATACCAGGACAGAGGAACATGCTTAATTACACCACAAGCATGCAACATATTCTTCAGGTTTTTCACTGGGTAAATTTTAGCAGAGTTGGAAGGGGAATTTGTAGGTTAAAAGAAATTTTAAAAATATAACAAGTTTCATAGAAATAGACAAAATAATAAATAAATACAAGGAAAGGATTAGTATAAAACCAAGAAAGAAGTTATTTTTGAGGGGAAAGGAAAGGTTTTTGACTGGACAGGGAAAATGGAAGAGTTTCTGAGTAGCGGGTACAATTCTGTTTCTTGAACTGAATTGGGTACATGTTTGTTTACCTTATTGTAACTCCTCATGCCATACATTTATTCGGTGTGTTTTCATAATCTATATTTTACAATAAGAACATTAAGAAATGAATTAAGGAAGGAAATGCATTCACAAACTTTTTAAAAATGGCAACAATAGTAGTACTAACTTAACTGGGAGATTGTGAGAGTTAAGTGAAAAGTATATATGAAGCACTTAGATATGCCCGGCATGTCTACAGTTCTATTATTATCCAGGCAGGTTTTATTTCCAATCCTAAAACTAATTTTTAAACCTACATAGTTATAATACCAATCTAACACATTTGTTATTTTGCCATTATTACAACCATCGAGGTGATGTATTCATTCTTTGTTTCAGCAATGTAACTAGCCATCACCCTATTATACAGGGGTTAAAGCGTCTGCTTTGCAATAATAATGAGTTGGAAAATTAATTCAATTATGAGGCAACTGACTTTGAGTAAGGTACTTTGCCATTTATAAGGTGTGCAAAATTTTGTGTGCATGAAATAAATTACTCTTTGGTTAAGTCCTGAGTTTTAGGGGGACATATAAATATTATAGCAGCCAGAATTATCTTAACTAAAAAATTTGGCAAATTATTTAACATCTTTGTTTTTGGTTTACTGCTCTGTAAAATAGGTAATAATAGTCTCTACTTCAAAGGGTCGCTGTGAGGATTAAAAGAGTTTACAAGAGTTTTGAACAATACCTGGCATCTAAGACTCTCACTATTATTAATGACTTTCTGGCTGCTTTTGTCAGAACTAGCTCAAGGACTGGGCACTGCTGATCCTGAAGTTAGCGGAAAATTCTCAGGACTGCAGCTGATGGGGCTCGGGGCAGGCAAAGACTAGTACACGTGGCCTTTTGGTTATCTTTTTATATTGCTCAATTTATCTCTGGGCTAACCATACATTCAAAACACCTCAAACCTTTTCTTTCCTTGCTTCACTCCTTAATCATGTGTGCTGCTTGGTAATTTATTGGTTTCTCTTTCCACTTAACCACAGGGGTCCTGTCAGATACGAAGTAGCTCCTCCTAGAAGCAATTCAGAAGTTAATAATTCCAATAATATCAACCCAAGAGAACGCCCTGTTTGACTGAGGCTGTGTGGCTATTCCCTTAAGTGTCCCTTGCTGCTTCCAATATGCTGGGAACGATGCCTTGTTATAACTTGGCCTGCTTTCTATGCTTTCTTTGCAGTCCCTCAGGTGAAATAGGTAATACCTCAAAGTAATTAATTATGGCTAAAATGAACAGCTATATTTTCGCAGCCTGAACTCCTAGAGGATGGGAATGCGAGGGCATTGTCCTCTCCGGACAAATTTGCTTATGTTTATACATTTTTAAAACTGCTTATCCCTGAAGAAAAGAAATGAAGTCTCACAGCTACAGATAAGAGAGTCCTGAGGCCTTTCCATTTTGAAAACAAAGGCTAAGAGAAGTGGCTAGAAGTACATGCCCCAACTTCTCTTAACACTGCAGTTTTCAGAGGGCAGGACTAATGCCTACCTTAGCAGCCATCTAGGGTTGAGCAGACTCTTGCTGTGTAGGGTAACGTCCTAGGGGTTCAAAATGTGACCTTTAAAATAGGCCCTGTCTTGTTGTAAGTGGCCGGAATCATAGGTCACAGACATAAAACGAGGGTTCTAATCTGGTCTTTAATACTAGCTATGTATTCTTGGGCACTCACAATCCTCAGTATAAAACAGCTGTACAGACGTGTAATGAACACCAGTTGTGAAAGGTATTATGCCAAGTATTTCAGTAACAAATATAAGTGAGACATGGTCCTTTTCTTTCTCTTATTATACAAGGAAGGAAATTGAAGCCATTGGACTATGGGATCTCCAGGGCTCTTTTTAATTCAAAAAAACTTCCATTTGATCATACACAATGTTTCATATATTTTAATTACTGTAAGTTTCAAATTGAGTATTTAGGGCTTGTAGCAGTTTGGATGGGTTTTCTTATTATTCCCAGTGATACCACTTCTGAAACGTAATGGGAAAGGCAGCAGAGTTCCCTATTTCCCAAATTTGGGCTCCTGGATTCACCTCTCCTGCCCTGTACTGTTTTGACTGAGATGTAGTATGAATGGTTTATCTCAGTTCCAAATCAGAAAGCACATCTTCTATCTTAATATGGCCATTGCTGCTATAAGGGTTTGCTACTTTCTTAACACCTATGGGATTTCATTAAGCAAGGACTGTTGCTAAGGTGACAGCTGGAGATATGCCAGGCAGAAGAATAGTTTAAACTGTGGTGAAATAGTCCTTAACTTAGGTGCTTAAACGTGCAAAAATGAATACTACACCAACCTGCATAGGAAAATAGAGGAGCGAGCATATGCTCTGGACTCTGAGAGGAGAAAGAAGAAAGACAAAAGTTACGCAGGTTCTACGTCAATAAAGGAGGAAGCTAACTTGACTTTTGAGAATACCTGATAGGACATTAAATAGCACTTGTGAAAGGCAAGAAGACACAAGGCAGCTAATGGCTAGGTTCACTATCTGCCTTGATTGAACACGCCTCTTTCCAGGGGAAAGGGCATCCTCAACGTCCCAAGAGTTGATATCACAGTAACCTAAGTAGGATGACAGAACAGCACCTCAGAAATAACCCTGGAGATGGAATGATGCTTGTACATCTCTTAAATGGAAAATCACTGTAACAGTTTCTACTTCACAGACCGATGTGAGAATGAAATAAATTCATATATGAAAGGATGCCGGGCACACAGTAAGCGCTATGATTGTGCAACAACAATTAAAAGGAAATGGAATTCCACCAGTTGAAGACTGAATTAGACCATTTTTTCCATGGTTCTTTTCTCAAAGCGATTTTAAACGTATTTGTCACACCCATTTGTGTACGTACATACACATGGAGACTTTGTAGTACAGTTGAGCTGGTGGGAGTGTAGGTGCACATGTGTATACATGGGCAGGGAGCGGCTATGTATAGGAGGGAGTGTGTGTGTACTTGGTACAAAATCACCCTGTGTTTGGAAATGATTAAATATACTACATGCCAAGACTTTGCTAAATATTTCTGTGCTAATAAAGCCCTTCTTTTTTTGCATTCTCTCTACCTTCACATCCAGCTGACATCTATTCTACCACCTTGATTTCTAGTCTTAATACCCTTCCCAGTATCCTAATATCCTTATCATTTTCTGTAACCTTGAAGTATTTGCTATAAAGAGACCGCTCACTCTATTCCCTATGTACTTAATTTTTAAACCTCCTAAAAGTGGATGGCTTCCTGGTTGATTTTTTTCACTAGTACAATGTCCCGAAGTTACCTCTTTCTGCTGAGCTAGCTGACATACAGCAAAGAGGGACTTTAATCCTTTCTCTTACTGGCTAATCTGGATCTCCATCAGACTTAAAATTACTTTTTCTCTTCGTTGACATCAAATGGGATCAAGACATAAATCTAATAAGCATTTCTACTATCTTGGGATTAATACATGGCAATGAAACCCTAGGTCAAAATGAAATTCAAGGCAGTCATGATAATTATGTATGAGTTGGCTTTCTTACCATTTCTTGCCATAGTCTTCCCCATCTGTACAAAGATATGTCATAGTTCCACCAACCCAGGGAAGTATCTCCATATTCCTTCAGATTATTTTTAGGAGACTGAAAATAAGGAACTATTTTTTTTTAACCTGATCATTACTGATTGATTAAATCATCACAGTTCCCTTTTAAAATAATGTAGCTACCTTGTAACAGAGGGCTTCAATGTGTTTGTTAACATCAGGGTAGTCCCTTCAAGATTCATGGCACCATGATAAACTGTTAGGGTTCCTTACAACTCCCTCAGGTCACTATACTTAGGATCAGATGTGTTTAGGTGGAATAATGGTAGTGAGATTTGGTATAGGACAATAAATGTGAGTTCGAGGCATTTCAAGAGGTTTTTGTTAAAACGAAGACCTGTTATTCAAAGAAAAATACATCTCTGTACAAAAGATCAATACAAGTTTAGATTAGAAACTCCATAAAAATAATCCCAGCAAATTTATATTTATATAAATACATATATACATACATATATAAATATGTAAAGTGTATCAACCCAGACACACTGCACTCAATGATTCTGCCAAATTGAAAGTCAGAACTGACAAAGATAATATGACTCATTCTCCTTCTATATATTTCTTCCTTTTTTCTCCTCTCCTTTCTTCTTCCCTCCCTCCTTTCATTAAACATTTCCTAAGCACTTGCTATGTGCCAGACACTGTGCTAACTGCTATCTACAGTGGACACAGTGAAGAGTAATTTATAATCCCTGCATTCAAAGAGCTCACAGTCTGCTGTCCACACACCGCCTCAGCACTGCTAGTAACTGACTGCTAGGCAAGTCTATTGTAACGGCACTGGTTGGTAAGAGGGCACAGATAAATGACACATAACCCAAATTAAAAAGACAACTAAAAAAGCACAAATCATTCCGATTTTTTTTGTCTCTCTGTAAAGTCAAACCATCACTCATAGCTGAAGTACTGATTTCAGCTCAGTATATTCAAGGACATTCTCCTGCTCAGCTTTCTGAAAACAGAATGGGCTAACCTGTATAGAGTGATTCTCTATCACTTGAAATAATCAAATATAAGTTTGTGTCTGCTTGCTTAGAGCCTAAACAAGGTGGAGATTGGACGACACGATGCCTAATGTCCCTTCAAACTCTATATAATGACTACATTTAAATAAAATGACACAAAGCCCATTCTACCTCTCCCCGCCTCCTCCAGTTGAAGCAGCGCATATCTGTTTGGGTCCCGGCCCACTGAGCAGGGAGCGGCAGCGTCCTCTATGTCAAGAAGTCTGCATTGCTGTGAGGCTGCTTCTCCAGTGTGTTCAGCCCCAAAGCTTAAAACATACTATATTTCTCTGTGACTTTTTTTGGGGGGTGAGGTTGTTTATATCCCCTGAATTTTATATCTGGCAATGATTATGGGGTTTTGAAGTAGAATTAAACTATTTTGAAAGCAAATGAGAGTTACACAAAAATCACTGTAAAATTTATTATTTTAGACCCTGATAAGAACCATTTAGGGAAAATAAACTCCTTGACATAACATTACTACTACTGCATTTGCTTCATTTGAAATGCAGAAAAAAACTTTCAGTTGAATCAAAACTGTATGTTTCTGCTGATGCAAGCATAAACTTCTGTATTTTTATTTGCTGTGGGTTGTTGTTTATTTGTTTTTGGCAGCTTCTTCTTAATGTAACACCCAATCAAGGGAATGCTTTTCCTGCAGACTTTATGCCATTATTTCCAAGGATAATAAAATAAGAAAGAGAAAAAAGATTTTATATTCACTAAGCAAACACATATATAAGCTTTCACCCTCGGACGCCACAAGATTCCTGAGTGCGTGCGCACACACGGAGAGAAAAACAGTTAAAATATGTTCTGAAAACAGACATTTAACATCTAGTTTTAAAATGAGGATATTGCTCCCAAGCTTTGGTCCCCATTATACTACTATTTCCTTTATGTACTTCTCCTTTCGTGGTATCATCCACTTTTACCATTTCAACAATGACTCCCCTGTATCTGTCTTTTCTACAAATCATCTCCACCTGACTTCTGCACAGCTCCACGCCCATGTCTCCATAGCATATCAAAACTAAATTCCAGTGTATGACTGTTCCCTCTTCTCTCAGTCTTCTTTATTTCTATTATTGCAAAGGAAAATTATTTTCTAATCACTCAAGTTACAAACATTTGCTCTTCTGCCCGACATGTTGGCTGTACACAGTCAACCGCTACATTATGTTGACTCTTTCTTCACAGTGGCTATCAGCTTCCTTTTCTTGCCCTAGATTTCTACTGTTTTCAAGATATCTTGTCTTTAGTCTGAAGTATGGCAATAATCTCCTAAATGGGCTCTATTCAGGCTCTCCCTTTCAACTTTACTTCACAAAACACTACCAGACAAATTCTTCTGAAAATAACATTTGCACACATCATATTTTCTCAAAAACCTTCAATAGCACTCCCAAGTATTTTAAGGACGGTATCTGAAATCTGTAACCTAGAACTCAAGTTCTCACATATACAGGCTCAGCTATTATTCTTTTAAATTATTCCTTTACATTAATCGAAGAAGCATATTATTTCCCATCTCTTACCACAGTATAAGAAGAGACTGAAATAGGAGAAAGAAAGAAAAATATTGTGCAGTAAACAAGAATACAGGACATTCAGCCTAGGTCTGTGCCTCTCCCCGTGTCTTTGCTTACATCATTCTTTCCACCTGCACAACCATCACTGATCCTTTCCTTGCTCTGTATATGCCTACCCGTCCCTAGTAAGTGCTCACATCCACAGTGATGACTGTATCTGATCTTCTCTAGTGCTATTGTCTGAGTTACTTACATTTAGCATCCTCTGCCTTGTATTGATATAATCTCTCTCTGGGTATCACTTTACTCCCCATTTAGATTGTCAGCTAACTAAGGTCAGGAAAAGGCCTGGCACTACTTTGGTAGCCCTTGTAAACACCAGCCAAGTACTCAACACATGCTGGTGTTTGATTATTGAGGATTTATGAAAACTTGCCTTTGTCTGGTTTACAGTAAAAATTCTTGATTGGATACAATTCTTTATTTTATTGATGCCAGTTTGTGTGTCTGTGTGTAGATGTAGCCCAAATTAGCCTGCTATTCCTATAAATTATAACCTGCAGGGCTATACACCTAGCATCTCTCTGCAGATTGAGGTTCATACTGTGACTGTTTCTTTTAAGCACATCAGTCAAAATCCTGGTTCAGAGTTATTTAAAGCGGTTTGTATTTTATGGTCCTAAGAAGGCTTCACATTGCAACTGCTGAGCTTTAAAAACACAGAAACCAGAAAGAGGGTACAAGGAATTGCCATCTGTCCCTATAAACAATTATCGGCCGGCCATCTGCCCTTATACTGGGTAATGATTTTAACGCTGGTAATATCTGACTGAAATACTCTCTCTCCACGGAGCCAAAGAAAGGGAACCCATTAAAAAGTGCTGATCCTTCTAGTTGTTGTTTGTGATGGCTTTTTTCCCACATAAGAGCCTATCATTTAATTTGTATCTCTATGTTTTTCACTATGTATTGAAGTTATCCTTCATGACCCAGCCACAAACACCTGCATTTTGCAAATAGGTGCTTCTTCCCACAAATTACCAGAAAGAATTAGTACAACTGGGGAATATCATTTAAACCCATTCAAAATGAACCAAAGTGTCGAATACATTATAAAAGAGAGCTAACAGGAAAGAGATTAACAATTAACCTCAAGCTCAAGCCAAGCAGAACACAGAAACCCACAGCCAAATGAAAACCAGTTTTCCTGCCTTTCAAAATCAACTTTGCAAAGTTCACAATACAATGTAATCTTTCTTTGGGGTCCATTGCTTTGTTTATTTTTCTGTGATCAAAACAGGGAAATTAGCATTTGAATGACAATGGCTTATTCTTTGAATTTAGGAAGAATCCATCCAGTCCTTTAAGGCAGGGCATGGCTATTTGACAATGCATAATTTCTACATATGTGACAACACATGAAATCAAGGTCTTGCTTGTGGTATTAACTCTGAATCATGGTTCATTCAGCCCAGATTCCTTTTTTATACACAGTCCTAAAAGATACGATGTGGCAGTTCATAGCTATTATCAATAACATATCTCAAGGTTAGGAATATTACCAAAATGAGCAATGTGGATTTTCAGCAAGTGTCATTTCTTGAGAGATGTGCATTCACTAAATTTCAACCCATAGTGCCCTAAATTTACTTATTGGTCCTGAAATCGCTTGTAATTTAAGTGTAGACTCAATTTTTTTTTAATGAAATAGGTTTCAATACTTTTGCTGTTTTATACATTTAATGTGAGAGAGAGATCTTGCCAACATGTTCCACATCTAAACTAGTTCTAATAATTTATACTTAAAGAATTCAATTATGTTTATCGATTTTTTGGCCTTGCCTTCTTTTTTCTAAATAGCACGGCTTCTCAGAAATCTTGCTTAAATAATGGGAGATTAGCTCCTGTAATATTGCCTAGCCCACTGACACTAGCTTGGAGATGTTCGGCTAGCTGATAAAAGTATGAAAAAAGTAATTCTCAGACACTCTGTATAATATGAGCTTTGGTTGCTGGAGGATGTGAGGATTCATGCTGCAAATGGTTTGGATCTACAAATATGCATCACTTCCGTAGAAACTTCAGGGGCTGAGCATTTTAATGGCTATTAAAACCCTAGGGAGAAGGCATACTCCTCTATAAAATAGCCAGCTTCTTTGACTTGGCAAATGATGCTAGATAATGTATAAAATAAAACTGCAACTTAGAGCTAATAGCTATTAATAAAGTGTAGTTTTATTTATAATTTTAGTGAACAAATTTTTTAAAAGATCAATGAAAGTCCTCTTACAGAAAAAAATGAAAATAAAATGCATTTCATTATTTCTGCTTTAAAATATGTATCAGAATTTCTTTTTTCTCCTGTACCTGACAATTTTAAATACATGAGTAGAGCTACTTACATTGTAATAATCACAACATGTTGTTTAAGAGTAAAAGGAAAGCATAAATCTCTGCGTCATTCAGACTTTCATTTTCTGAAATCTTTGCTTTCTATTTTTTTCTAATTCTTTTCTGGGAATTACAGAAATTTATTTGTGATGATCCTGACAGTTCAGGTGTGAAAAAGACATTAATAAGGCAGAATTTACTGTCACTGCCCCACTATGAGTATAAAAAGATAATGAGTGAATCTGCTAAAAGAAAATAAAAGGGAAAAGAGAAAAGAAATCTATGGGTGGCAATTTATTCACCAAAGTCAATTGATGACTCATTCGCACTCGCTAATTCTGCAGCCTGCCAAAGAACTTTGCTGGAGAAAGGAATCCTTCTGGGCTTGGTTACTGCAGTGCGTTTTTGCTTGCTGTTGTTAGATTCCTGCAGCTGTTGCTTTTTCATTCAGAGGGGCTGCTTCTATAAAAGCTCAGATGCTACTGCAGTAGCAATATGCATTGGATGCTTAGAAAGACCTCAGTAAAACAGTAAAGAAAGTGACATAAATGTCTCAGAGTCAGGTTGACCTGAGTTCTTGTACCAGATCTTTTGCAAATTAGATTTGTGAGCCTTATTAAGCCATTTGCCCCTCTCTACAATATCAGCCTCTTAACCTGTCAACTGAAAGAATCTGGATTCAACTACACCATTCCTACTACTTCTCTTACTTTATGACACTAGGATGACAGTCTCTGTTCCTCTGGCTCAAATACCTCCAATCTTCATCCCTTTTTGACTCATTCCTCCCCTTCTCATTTTTATATTTTTTTCTCATCTTCTGAGGGAACAATAGCTAACAGACCCCTGAATAAAGAATTCTCTATTTGCAAAATAGTAATAATAAGACAAAGGAAGAGAGAAGAGTAATGTGACAGAAGGCCTGTAAAAGAAGGCATTTCTGAGGAATATGGGGATATACAGAGGTCGACTATATAAGAAAATGTTTGCTATTTCTATGTAGGGTCATCCTGAATGAAGCTTGTGCTAATGTTCTGGAAACAAGGAAAATTTCACTTTTTCCTCTTCAGTCTAAATGCTTAACATTCAAAATTATCAAATGGCTACACTGTTGCTAGATAGGTAGTTTATTTATTTATTTTTTAAAAAAAGATTTGGTAGTAGTGAGAACAAGGAAGAAGAATAAAAGAATAAACAGTGATACAGCAGTTTTTGTCTTTTTTTCTGTATTTCTATTTCCAGTTGCTTGGGCACAAACCATGCTCTTAACCTAATGCCAAATCCAATGCTCACATTTAAAAATTTATCATCAGGCTGATTTCATACATGCTGAAAAGCAAATCTGAACTAATTTCAATCCAATCAATAAATTGATCAGTCTACCAATAAAGAACAAAACAAATGCCTACTAAAATTGATAGACATCACCAAGATTAAGTCATAGAAACCATTCAATTTCATCCTTCATCAATTCTAAATACCAGCATTTATATTCATTAAAATGGAGAACTCCTCTTCAAATATTTAAAGAAGTCTAACTATTTTTTCCTTTGACATAGGTACTCGCTTAATAACTGATGGATTTGTGACTTAAAAGCTTTTCCAGCACAACCACAGAAATGTAAATACTATGCTGGCCCCAGACCTTTCTTTAAAAACAGAACCAACGGCTTTATAAAATGTCTGAGTATCTAACACAATATGTAATCTCATGTATTACTAGTTATCTATTTTTGCCTACCAAGCAAACATTCTCTCCTTATTCCTTGCTACCATTTCCCAATTTTGTTCAGCTATTGGGTGGTCAAATGTTTCAGAGATCTACTCTCTAGTCTCAAGGGATATGATGTGATTAGCCTAAGCCAATCAAGGTAATCTTATTTCTCTTCTCAGATAATCTTATTTCTCTTGTTCAGGATAGCAAGTAAACTTGTCCCAGAATACCTACCCTTACCCTACCTTCATGTGAGGGTAGGTGTTCAGAGACAGGTTTACTTGCTTACAAAAAAGGATTTACAAAACTTAACAATGTGAGAATGCAATGACTGCATCGCAAAATAACACAGCCATTTTGCAAACACAAGTAACCAAATTGCTAAGGATGGCAGAATAGAAGGAATGAACTTGGATTCCTGTTGACATTACAGAGTCTCTTAATTAACTAATCCTTGGCATCTCATAGTTTCATATTTAAGTGAGATAGTAAAAAGCCCTTGCTATTTTAGCTAGAGTATTTTTTTTATAATTGCAGCTACAAGCATCTTGATAAACATTTAAGTAAAAGAAAAGAAGATATCAAAGCGACAAAGTTAATATATTATAGGCTCTGCCTTCAGAATGATAAATTTCTACTTGGAAGTTTGGGGATCTTGTTTTCTTTCAACTATTATAGCATGTAAAGGACACAAAAACTTTCTAATTTACTTATTTATATTGATAGTTCCAAACAGAGATATCTGCGTTGTGTTTGATGCATAAGCATCTGTTAATTTTTAACCAAATTTTAATTATTTGCTTGAATGTTTTGTCTATACCATCCCACATATTCAGCATTATTGAATTTTATGTGCAATTTACTTAAATGACCAGCTATTTTGGGGTTCTGTATAATTTATCACAGAGACACAGCTCCAAAGTACTTTGTATCATCTTATATTTAATTTGCAGAAACTAAAAACAGTAATATATTATGTCACCAGATAAGAACATCATGAGTTATGAACAGAGAGTGCCAGGTTCCTCAAATAACAGCTCAATCCATCCACCTAATTTTTTTCATAGGGGTTAGGTGTGGGTTTCACTCTCAATCAAGGGCCACAGTTAGATCATTCTACATTCCCCCAACAGGAGGGACTCTCAGAAATGAGACCCAAACTGTCAACTGAATTAAAGCCATCCTGGCTCAGAACTCTGGAATCTCCCTTTGACTGTCTCTTCTCCACCTCCTCATTGGACAAGTCTCAAATCTAGTCAGTTCTCAAGTTCATTTTTGAATTAATCTAGATTATTTACTGAACAGTGTGCTGGATGCTGGGGTTTTTGAAGTGAAGAAGATACCCCAAATCCTGGTCTCCTGAAGTTTACAGGCTAGTGCTATCATCCTGTCTCTAATGTCATAGTCTCTAGTCCAGACACTTCTGTGCCCTTCATACAGTCTCTTGATTAATGAACATATTACAGAAATTTGGAGAAGGCTTTTGACAGACAATACAGGTTAGAGTTTGGAATTTAAAAAAAAAATGAATTTACCAGAAAACCTCTTGGTCTCAGCTTCATGACTCATTAAAATTTCATCCAATTCTAAATATCCAAAATGTTTTTTCCCAACACCATCTTACACAAACTATTGCACTAGTCAGGCTGGACTGTTTGTTATTCTCAGAATCGGCCACAAGCATTGTGCTATCCTAAACTGTAACTCAAACTGGTTTTACCCATAGAAATAAATCACACTGGCAGTTAGGTATTGTTGAAATATTGCTGTAAGTAGACATTTCAAGTATACTGTTGGTTAAATCTCAAAAATCTAAGCACCAAGCATTTAAAACATTGGAACCCGGAACTCATTTTGCCAGAGTAAGAAACCATTCTATTATAAATGAATTTTTGGAGCACAAATAATTTGTAAGTTAGGTATTAAGTGCTTTTTCATGCAAAATGTCACCATTCTGATTTTTGAAAAGATTAAATATCATTATTTCTACTTTGATTATATTTTTGTAAAAGTACATGTTACCACTAAGCCTGGGCAATTGCTCAATAGTGTTCTGGAACAGTCTACCATGAGGTTGTTTTATTATACTTTTGTCTCTTCCTTTCAAAGTTTAAAATCCCCTCAAATGTAGTTAACTAAAATATTTGATTAATTGCTGTTTGGGTAATTAGAATTTTACTATCTTTGCAAGGCCAAGATTAAACCAATTTATTCAGAAGGAAGACTGTGCTGCTATCAATGTTACAACCATTTCCCACTCAGCTATTTTGATAAAATGTCTCTATACTAGTTCCTTTCCTATGCAGTACTTCTTTGCCAAAGTTGTAATTCCTAAACAGAGGATTTAACTTAGGGTATTTGAAGAAAGAAGGAATACTCACCCTCTGGGTAACAGAAAAGAGGAAATGGTTTCTGCTATGGGGCAGGTAACAAGGGCTCCTTTAAAAAAAAAAGGGGGGGGGGTGCCTAAAAGCTCTTTCTGACCTTAGTAAGGTTCAAAGTCATGGAAAACTCCAAGGATATTAAACACAACTCTATTTGAACATTGAAATATATAAGTTATTAAATGGAGAGTGGGAATCTTCCTAGTCATCTCTATTCACTAATCCCCCAGAAAGAGATATAATAAACCTCAGCCTGGTTTTGCTTGATAAACTCAGCAGATTCATTCCTACTGAGTAAGTCCCATCTGGAAACTACCTCTGCCTCCAGTCCCAATCCTTCCCGCAGCATCCTGTAGAAGTTTCTAGCTTTCATGCACTTGGAGTTTGTCCTTACATTCCCACCCCTCCCCCACTAAAGACTCAAATAAGCACCAGGAAGCACTTATGTAAATAGCAACTCCAGATTCCATCTTGAAACAGAATTCTTATGATTCCAAATCTATTCCCTGCCCACCTCCTAACATATGTCTTTAAATTCACTTATCTGAGAGCACCATGAGTAAGCATGCTGTTTCACAGATAAACTTGTGTAAGAGGATTAAGAAATCTTCACATTTTGTCTCAGAGCAGTTAAAAGTCACAGGGAAGATTTGAGTCAATTTTTCGAATGAATTCACTCTTTTTGCATTTTTATCAATTCATATCAACAATAAATAATGTTTATTTTATTTATATGATTTTGTTTAAACCCTTTTCATATTCACAATTTCTTTAATAAATAGCTCAGAATAAGGACACTTTAGTAAGTTCTGTCTTATTAATTAAGGGAGAGCCTGATTATAAATTTCCAATTTCTCCCTGAACCAAGAACTTCCGCTAAACTCAGAGATGGATTATAAACTATTATCATGTGACACCACTTCAATTGGCAAAAAATCGGAAAAAAAAAAAATCAGTGCATTCACTGATTGCTTTATATATACAATGCCCCAGCCAATTAGATAGAAAATAATGAGTGACACGAATCTCTGTGTTTTAGAAAACAGATACATGAGAAACGTGAGATGCTTGATTGGAAGCAGGTGATAGTTTAGAGGAACAGTTTGAAAAAAGCAAAAGGAATACCTACTTTTCTAACCAATGTGCTTAGTAACTGATTATTTAATTTTTTTTATTTTACTGTGGTAAGACCACTGAACATGAGATCTACCCCTCTTGCTAGATTTGTAAGTATACAACGTAGTATAATTATCTACCTGAGATTCTTAGTTGGAGAAACTTACTACAGTGAGGGAGGGGAACTAAGCCTATCAGCCACCTATGTCACAAGGATGGGATGGGTGTGTCAACCTATGCAGAGACTTTTGAACAGGTCTACTGACTGTGGTGGGTAGATATCTAAATGATGGAAAGTCTTAAACTATATTTTAAGTCTCATCTTTCACTGGAGTCAAAAGTGTTGGATTTTAGTTATACATCTGCCACTTACTAGAAAAAATGTATTACATATTATTTTGTTAAGAAAATCATTTATTGGTAAATTCTATATTTATAATGAAGAGTGTTTGTGGAAGAACATTATCTAATCTGACCATCAACACAGTTCCGATGGATGTTTATTGTAATTTTAATTCATCAATTAAACTCAAGTCAATAAGAATGTAGTAAGTTCCTGTTATGTACAAACATGTGCCGGGTACTGAGGGTGAGTGAAAGAAATTGCAAAGATGGCAAGATGGAAGAGACAGTTAACTCACTGTTATAGAAAAGAGAATAAAGGAAATGCTATATATAGGTGAGAATAAGAAACATGATATGAAGTTCACTCCTTTTTTATGGTAGTTATGTACATCTTATTAACCCCACACAGAACTACGTTTTATGCCCTTTGAGGACAGAAGATGGGTATGTTACTTATTTTGGACTTCCCATAGTGCTGTTCACAAAGCTGGTTGTTAATAAATATCCACTGAATTGCAAACCACACTCTACTTGTGTGCTCTTATGAGAAGCTTATAGAAAGCTGTTTTGCTCTTTACAGTGATGCTACTATCTGTGGTGTACCTTAAATCTTCAGAGTTTGTTTATTTGAGTGTGCAGAAAAATATACAAGTAAATATATTAACTTTTCAACTCTTGTGTAAGAAAAATTATTAGGAAGGAAGTCAACAGTGAATTATAAAGTCAATTGCCACCATCCAATTTTGAGCCAGTCACTTTTCCAATCTTGACCTCAGTTTTTCGACTTGGGTCCATCCATTTCCAGCAATATGTGATCTCTCTCTTGACTGCAAATTTTCCTCAAGTTGCTTCCTCATTTCCCTGCTTCTCAGCAAATTTTCTCAAAACTGGGCTAATATTCACTATTCTATTAAAATAGCTAATATTCCTCACCTCCCAGTCTTTCATTATACCCACTTCATTGAGGTTTTCTGTCCACCATTCCACTGAATCTACTCTTGTCAAGATCAACAATGACCTTCATTTTATTACATCTAATGGCTACCTCTGTGTCCTCATCTTCTACACCTCTCAGCGGCATTCAACAGTTGATCATTATCTCATTCTTGAAATTCAGTCTTCATTTGTTCTCCATGACACTACACTCTTTTTGATTTCTTCCTAATTCTCTGGCTACTCTTCAGATTCCTTTTCTTGCTCTGTCTCCTATAATTAAGTGCCCTCTACTCATTCCTGGAATGTCTGCCCATTTATGTCTATACTTTCATATTATGTGATTTCAACAAACCCAATGGTGCTAAATACCACTACATACCAAGGACTCTTCCTTTTATATCTTCATTCCCAAACACCATATTTTTACATAAAACTTCATGCTTGACACCTCTAGTCTGATGCCTAATAGCCCACTGCAAGTTAACTTGTCCAAAACTGAAGCCTAATCCAGAGCAATTATCTTTCTCCTCACTGTTCACTTCCACAGTGTTGATGGTCAAATTACTATAATGCACTTTTACATACTGAAAATTCTAAAAATGGAATTTGCCATAAAAATCAAACTTTCTAAGCATACTGCCAAGAAACTCATTTTTTCCTAGTGAAGTAGATCTGTTTTCGGCTGTGAAATTTCCATTTTTTTCATAGCTTATAATTCTTTGCTGAGAACTACTCTGTTCCCATTCATTTAAAAGAATATTCACCTTTTCCTCATGGAGTATGCTTATAATAGCTGCACTAAAGGCTTTATAATTCCATCACCTGGGAGTATTTTAGGGTTAGCATCTGTTAATTTTCTTTTACCTTCAGAATTGGCCACTTGGCTCTTTATACGGCAAATAATTTGGGACTATATCTTAGACTTTGAATATTATGTTGTAAGATTCTGGGTCCCATTAAAATTCTCTGGAGAATGTTGATTTTGGTTTGGGTTTTGTTTTAGCTGACAATTAACCTGGTTACGTTTAGATTGCAAGTTGTTTCTCATTGTATGTAGGCAATGGTTCCAATGTCTGGTTTTCAAGGCCTTTGTTACACTCTTCAGATCTATCTTGCACATGAACATCTCAATGGTTAGTCTAGATCTTGGGTGGCACTGTGTATTGTAGTTCCATCGTTAAAGTCTTTGTTATGTTTCTTTGGGCCTGCTGCATATGTGCATAGGGGAACACTGGTGATGAGTCTGAGACTTGACTGATTCATACACAGAATGTGGAGAGCACTTCTTTAGTTCTGTCTTCTTCAAGATACCTCCTTCCACCTCTTCAGATCACAGGGGATCCCTTTGCAGATTCCTCTAGCCAGAGAGACAGGTTTTCTCTCAGGACTACAGGTGTCCACATTGCCTCCTCTTCTGCCACTACAACTATGCAAGCTTCTTGGCCAAGGGAGAAAAGAGAAGGAAAAGAAAGAAAGAAAAAAGGAAAGAAAGAAAAACAACTCAGGGATTCTTCACACAGTTTTGGAGTTACAGGATCCTCTTTTCCTAGTTCTCTGGCTAGAAAGAGAGAGTTCTCTCAGAGTTCTTGCTTTCTGTACTCAAAGTGCAGTTCTGGAACTTGGTTCACCCTGGGTTAAAGCCAGGCAAGAAAGCAGGGAAATAACTTTTTAAAGCAGTAAAAAAAAGAAAAAACAACCTTCCTGCCACTGCTTACTTTTCAGCATCTTCAGGCAGCTGCTTTTTGTATTCTGCCCAGTAGTTTTAGTTGTAATCAATTGGAGAAATCGTCTGTAGCGACTTACTCCAACTCAGCCAGCACCAGAAACACCACTATCTTCTTTATTTATTCTGTTTCACTTATTTTTTGTCTCCCCCTATTAAAATGAAATGTCCATATATATTGTTATCTTCACTGATGAATTCAGTGCCAAGAACACTGCCTAGCAAACAATAAGTTTTCAATACATACACACACACACACATACATATTTGTTCAATGCATTAATTAGCTAATTAATGTGTAGTTTTTCTTTTCTTCCATTGATCTTCCAGAAAGATGCCAACTATGGGAATATGGGTTTTTAGGACCTCTCAAGATCTTGGCTTATTTAATGATGCTATTTCCCTTCTCATGACACTGGAAAGTAGTCCTTCCATGATGTTCAACTTGCAAGGATTACAGGGTCACTTAATAATTTTTTTGTGGAAGGGGTGCAAAAATGAAAAAAAAAAAAACTGAGCTGCTATCTTGTCTAGGCCCTCAATCAACCTCACTCTGCTTCTATTAGCATTACCATATATTGCAAATCTTTATAGAAGTAACTCAAGATCCCTAGAGAATTTGAAAAATTCTGAACATTTTAAAAACCAGTTCTCAGAAGCCAGCATCTTAGTAAAATACTCCTTAACAACTTAACCATTATGTAAGTTGCAATTTACCAGTTCTGAACTTTCTTCCTTTCTAGAGATAAGGTATTAAAATGGCCTGTAATTTAAAGGAAAGAACACTGTGCCTATCTTTGCCCTTGTTATGCACTGAGGCAATTGAACTGACTTTCCACAGGCACACACTGATCATTAGGCTAGCAGTAGAGCAAGAACAAAATGAACTGAATTTAATGAGTAGCTGGGCATTTGAGAAATGCAGCACTTCTAATAGCACGTATCATAGGACAGTATCAACAAATCCTCTCCAGTATCTGATGGATGAACACACCATCCAAGCAGTCCTAAAAATGCTTGAGAGTCCAGAGGCTGAAAGGATCCAGAGCACCCACCTGGAAACACAGTATAGAATCATTCCACCTTTAACTCTTCAGCTGTCTCTTTCAGGGTTTATCTAATTTATATGAACTATTTCTTGAATTCTAGCGAAGAACTTCAAGATATAACTCTAAAGTAGTGCCGCCCATAATATAAAGTGACAATATAATTTACAGTCTAAATAAGGACATATTAAAGAAAGAAAGGAGGCATTATTGGTAATTATGGTAGGAAAACAGGAACAAACTGGGATCTTCCTGGACAAACCAGGATGTATGGTTTGTCTGTATGATATAGAAGGTATGACGTACCATCTCTAATATCCAATTCAGTTAAACTCATTGAACTTATAGCAAGCACACAATAAAAACTCATTAACAGTAAAAAAAAAATTATCCTGAATATATTTAAAAAAACAATCCTAATGATACTCAAAAAGAGAAACCAAAAAATAAAATGTTATTATTGTAGGTAAGGATCCAAAACTGTACTTTCAAGATAGATGATTAAAGAAAAAAGATTAGGAATTATTTCTGATTTAACAGTATGAATTATCTTTCAGATTAACCGAATAGTCCTCACTTATGAGTAAAACTTATTTCTTTTTCCTTTCATATGGAAGAAATGCTAGAATTAGAAAAATAATTATGTTGCAATTCCTAATGAATTATTTATTCAAGTAATAATAATCAATGAATAAAATCATTAAATGAAAGATTTTTGGAGAATTCTATAATAGAGGAATTACACTAGTATCATCTGAACCTACCAAATACTCAATATCAGAAAAGGAAGGAATACAAGGCATTATTTGCCCCTTAAGGTGATGCAATATGATTGCACACCACCACCTACGATGCACCAAAAAAAGTTGAACATTGAGTTAATCAAGCCTTAATAGATGATTTCTTGTTTATAGGAAATACGGGGTAGAGGAAGTTAAAAAGCATCACAGAGAGGCAAACACACCTAGATTATGAGATATATTACAAAAATTACTGAGCCTGATTCTTAAAAAAGTTAGTAGAATGAGAAAAGAAAAAAAAAAAAAAAAAAAAAAAAACAAGGCAGGGAGGAATGTCCTGGATTAAAAACATAAAAGACATTAAACTAAATGCAATGTGCTGGATTCTGATTCAACAAAACAAGTTCAAGTAGATACTTATGTTAGGCAATCAGGTATTTGAGTAATGATCAACATAAAGTAAATACAATCTTGCTGCTATATGTTATTTACCTCTCTTAATCCACTCTCTACTCATTTTCTGCCCATGGAGGCTGACCTGTATGGCTTATATAAAAGGGTACTGTTGCTCTCAGCTTCCCATTTATCCAGTGGGATGTGCTAGCACAAGACCAGAGAACTGGCCATGTTGGATGCATCCCCCACCAAAGATAGCTTCTTGTCTAATGGACAGTTTCAGCACCAGAAGTCCCACAATTCCAAGAAACTCCTCAGTCCTAGGAAAATCAGGATGGTTGATCACTATGGGTGAATCTTTCCGTTTAGCTAGATTCTCAAGATTCTGCCAGTTGCTTCCCTCTCCTTGATCCTTTAAACCTAGTAGTGGTAATGGATTCCTGATGCCATTAGCTCCAGAGTAGTGTCAATCTCTTGTTGCTTTTCCTAATCTTTTGCCTATGCCTTTGTAAATAATCCTTCTATTGAAGTTTGATTAACCCTTTTTGAGGGTTCTATTTGTTTTCTGCCCATTCTTTGAGTTTAAAATAAAGAAATTTTCAAATCTTCAAATGTGTGATAATGACATTTTACTTATATAAAGAAATATCCATGGTTTTGAAGATCATACTGAAGTATATTGAAGTGAAATTAAAAGATTTCTGGGACTTTCTTTAAAATGCTTCATTAAATAAGGGGGGGGTGTAGATAAAGCATAAGTATCAAAACTTGGTAATTCTAGTATATAGATTATATATAGTATATAGATTTGGGGTTCCTGGAGGCTAAACATTGTGCATGTTTGAATTAAAAAATTTTTAAAAATATATTAAAAAGAAGTAATTCATGCAACCTGAGTTGCATGAGGAAAGTTACTAGTTAGTCATATTTTAAGGAAAATATAAAGCTAAAATGATTATTGACATATAAAGTTATTTCTAGCCTTGGTAAAGATTATGCTGGATTAATCCAATTTTCTCCAAGTCTCCTTATGACCAGGAAAAACATTCAGAAATGTTGGTCAGGAATAGAAATTTAGACTTGAATAGAATGAAGGTCTACAGGGAATGTATCAGGTAAAGTGTCTGATCAGACCTGCTTAATGTACTCACTTCTTAAACCAGTAAGTCTTGCTAAGGGGATGACTGCCTTTTATATTTTGGCTTCTGTCCTTAATTTTCCTTTGTATTATCTTGGATTTTACTTAGTTTTTGTGACTCACTTGTAAGTTTTTGGCTTGTGGTTACCCTTTTTTGTAAGTCTATTAACCCATTACTATAACTGTTTGTATTAAACAGATAGTAATATAAGCTCAAACCCATCCTACTGAGAACAAAAAATTAAAAAAAGAAAAAAAAAATCCTTATATTTTCTTGCTTCCCTCTCCCACTCTTAATGACTTAGATATCTTCTTTTACAATTTTATATTTATTCTACTTATAATTCATGGTAGTTATCACCTTTCCAGTTATGATTTTCTCATTTCTGTAGCATCCTGCTTCTTTTCTATTTAGAGTAGACCTTTCAATATTTCTTTTAGCATGGGTTTAGTGTTGCTAAACTCTTCTAGTTTTGGCTTGTCTGTGAAGTTATCTCTCCTTCTATTCTAAAGGATAAACTTGCTAGATAAAGTATCCTAGGCTGCATCTTTTTTTCATTCAGGACTTTGAATATATCTTGCCACTCCCTCCTGGCCTGTAGTGTTTGTGTAGAGAAATCAGCTGAGAGCCTTATAGGGGTTCCCTTGGCCTCTGTTCTTAACAACAGTAAGTCATAGCCATTTTTCATATACATCAGGGAAGAAAACACTTTGAACATAATAGATGTTCATTATCAAAAATTTGGAAAGTAAAAAGTACAATAAGAAAAACTAAAATTTCCACATAAGTCAACTGTCATGTAATGTTAACTGTTAATTCGTCAGTGTATTGCCATCTAGTCTTTTCTGAAGTTTTTTGTGTGTACACATAACACACATATATATTAAACTCACGTAAGTTATCATAGCGTAGTTACAGTTCTACTGTTTAAATCCACATTTTCACATAATATGAATAAATTAAAAATTATAAAATACAAATATGTTTAAAATAATATTTAATGGCACATTATATTCTATTTTATAGAGATTCTATATTTTATTTAAACACTGACCTAATTTTGGGCATTTAGATTATTTTAAAGTTTTCTTTGTTATCTGATATGCTGTAGTAAATGTGCTTTTACATAAACCTTTGTATATCTGTCTGATTATTTTCTTAAGATTAATTCTCTAAAATGGAATTGCTAGGTCATAAATTTAAATTTTTGAGGTTATTGATACATATTAGAAAGTTGCTTTCCAAATACATTTTAATGTAATAGTCCTACAGTAATAGGTGAGCATACCAATCTTACTCTGATGTAGTATTTAAAGAACTATTGTTTTGTTTTGTTGTGCTATCTATTCAGTACTATTTTTTATCTTGTTTCTTCTGATTAGGCAGGCCAATCATAACATTTCATCTTCCTAGCAACAATGGTTAGTTCAATTGACTCAAGAAGGCAAATCAGATTCCTTCCTGTGGTTGATATAAATACACTGGGTGAAGCAAACTTTCTATTTTAAGTCCAGTTGCTAAGCTGGAGTTTCTGGCGCTCATAGTCAATACAACATCAAGAGTTCCCATGTATAGTAGGAAAAAAATGTGGGAAGTAAACAAAGCAAACAGAGACATGACATGCAATTGTGAAGGCCAATAAACAAAGAAAAAGAACCAGTGTTATCAGGACTGAGTCAGCTCTTCTCAAAATTATTAAACTGCATGCAAGTAACTTAACTTTGTCTTAAAAATAGTTCAGTGATATTTAAAGAAATGAAATAATATTCAGCATGCAGCAAGGTAAAATTCACAATGTCGGGTGTCCAATCAAAAATTGCCACTAATTCAAGGATGTGGAAATATGACACACAATGAGGAGAAAATATCAATCACTTGTAATCAACACAGAAATGACTAAGATGATGACAGAATTAGTTGGACATTAATAGGGACATTAATCCAGTTACTATAATTATATTCCTATATTTAAGAAGGCAGAGGGAAACAAAAAATGTTAAGAAAAGTAAGAGATTATATTTTAAAAGAACTCAATTGAATATACAGATATGAAAAATACAAAATCTGAGAAGACAAATTCTTAATATGAGATTAACAGCAGATTAAACAGTGCAAAATAAAATAGTAGTGAACTTGAATGTAAAGCAATAGAAATAACACACAATGAAACACAAAGTGAAAAATAGAAAAAAAAAGTGAACAGAACAGAAATGACTTATCACAATTTCAAGTGACCTGATGCACATGTCATTGAAGTTACTGAAAGGAAGGACAGAAATAAGAGAAATTAACATTTTAAATAAATAACAATTATCAAACTTAATTAAAATTAGAATCCCACAGATCCAAGAAGTTCAGCAAATTCCAAGCAAAAGAGTTATGAACAAAAATATATTATAATTGAATGTTTTTAAAATGTGATAAAGAAAAAAAAATCTTAAAAGCAGTCAGTGAAAAAAGCACACATATACAATAGAACAAAAATAAAAATGACATTACACAAAAAATTATTAAATAACTCAGTCTGTTATGTGACCACAATGGATTCACATTAGAAACCTATATCCAAATCTATATCAGAAAAATCCCTAAATATTTAGTAACCAACGAAATACTTCTAAATAACACTCCAAATAACTTGTGAGCCTAAGAAATAATCAAAGAGAGGATTAGAATGCATTTTGAATAGAATGAAAGTTAAAGACAGCACATAAAAATTTTTGTAAAGCAGCTAGAGCAATGTTGAAGGGGAAATTATACTACTATGTACCTACATTAGAAACTTCTCAAAACTAGAAAAAACTTTAAAAGGCAAACTAAATCCAAAAAGACACCAAAAATTAGAGTGAAAACAGTGAAACAGAAAACACAAAACCAGTAGATAAAATCAACAAAACCAAAACCAGGTTATTTGAGAAGATCAATAAAATTGATAAAACTCTTGTCAGGCTAATCAGTTAACAAAAGAAAACCACGAATTTTCAATATCAAGAATGAGAGAGAAGACATTACTACAGATACCAAAGGCAAAGATAATAAGTAAATGTTATAAATATTTTTGTATAAATACAGGTTACAAAGTAGGTGAAATTGACAAATTCCTTAAAATGCACAAACTACCAAAGATCACTCAAGAAGAAACAAGCAACATACATTGCACTGTATCAATGAAAAATTCAACTTAAGTTTTAAAACTATCACATACACACACAAACACACTAGTCCCTCAAAGCCCATATAGTTTCACTGTGGAATTCTAACACACACTTAAAGAAAAAGTACCAGTTCTACAAAAAATTCTTCCTAAAATTAAAGAGGAACCCTAACTTCAAAACTCATTCTATGATCAACATTAACAGACAAATTCATTACAAGAAAAAAATAACTGCAGCTCATTATTCCTCATACAGATTCAACTATTCTTAACAATATTTTAGCATATGTAATCCAACAGTATAAACAATAAATAATACTTCATGATCAACAGGAGTTTTTCCTGGGAATGCAAGGCTCATCTAACATTCAGAAATCAATCAATGTAATTCACCATATTAGTAGATTAAAAAAGACACATCTAATTGTCTTTATAAGTAGAGGAAAACATTTGACAAAATTCAATATCCATTCTTGATAAAAAAAAACTCTCAGCAAATTAGAAATGAAAAGGAACTTCAACTGATAAAGGTCATCTGCAATTAAACATCTTACATCACAATTAATGGTGAAAGACTGCTTTTCTTCTAAGATTGCAAAACAGGTTATATTTGCTCTCTCCATTCAACTCAACATCAAAATGAACGTCCTAGTTAGTGCCATAATACAAGAAAAAAAATTAAAGGAAGAAGAAATAAAATATGCTATATTTATAGATGACATGACTACCTAGTAGAAAATCCCAAAGAATCAATAAAAATGACAAAAAAGTACTAAAACTAGTAAGGTCACTGGACATAGGTTAATACAGAAAAGAATCAATCTTATTTCTATATAATCTAGTAATAAAAACTTCAAAATTTCTTTTTAAAGTACAGTTTACAGCATCACAAAAAAACTAAAATAAATAATAAGCTAACAAAATACGTACAAGATCTGTACACCAAAACATACAAAACACTAATGAAATCAAGAAGATCTAAATAAATAATGATATATTGTCTGTTTATGAATTTGAAGACTTGTGTTAAGATGCCCATTCTATCCAAACATATCCACACATTCAATATAATCTCAAACAGAATTCCAACAGGACTATTGCAGAAATCAGCAAGATAATTCTGAAATGTGCATAGAAATGCTAAGGAACTACAGTTGCCAAAACAATTTTAGAAAAGAACAAAACTGTAGGACTCACACTACCCAATTTTAAGACTCACTATAAAACAGTACTCCATACAGTGTTTTAGCAAAAAGCAAAAGGATAGATATATATTTCAGTTGAAAAAAATAGTACTGAAATAGACCAACAGACATATGGTCAACTGATTTTTTTCTTCTTCTTTGTTTTCAATTACACAACACATTAATTTATTCTTGTAAAAATTCTAACATAGATAAATCAAAAGTCCTTCTCAAAATCTATTCCCAATACCACTGACTTTAGAAGATACTTCATCTCTGAGTAGGCAGTATACCAGATGAAGCCAGACTCTACTACTGGTTCTGGCAAAAACCTGACATTTGATTTTGAGCCATTTTGGGTTCAAAGGAGAGAAACACACACAGATGAGTATGATTCATACTAAGAACACTATACGTAATATAAAAGGACAGGAAAGAATCTGAATGTTACAACCAGTCACAGAGAACTGTAGTATCATCTGGAATACAGATCAGCAGTACCAAGTCATTCCTTCTTTGGTGTCTTCAACACTAGGAATCCATTACTCCCAACTCTAGTGTTCTCACTACAGTGAGCCAATGCTTTGTTCCTGTTTTCAATTTTCTTAATATTTTCTTAATTCCTGACTCTCTTCTTACCTATTCTGCTCCTGCCTTCTGTACCTCTTCACTCGACCCTTCCTAATTTCCCCATGGTATCTGTCATGTTAGGGCTTTCATTTCAGCTCCTCTAAAGAAAGTTTCTGATTGGCCATTATATAGTATAAAGCCCTTTTTTGAGGAGGGAAGGGCTACAAAGCCCTCATGCCAGATGATCTGAAAGGTTGCTCGCCAGCCCACAGGCAGCTATGATGGTTAACTGATTTTTTGACCAACGTGTAAAGGCTATTAAATAGATTGGATATTCTTCCCAGCAAATTTCACTGAAACAATTGGGAATTCACACTCACAAAACAAAAGCAAAGCAATGGAAAATGATCCAGCAATCCCACTTCTGGGTATACATCCAAAGGAAATTAAATCACTATCTTAAAGAGTTATCTGCAACCCCATGTTTATTGCAGCATTATTTGTAATAGTCAAGATATGAAAACAACCTAAGTGTCCATCAATGGATGAATGAATAAAGAAAATGAATTATATAAACAATGGAATATTATTCAGCCACAAAAGAGAAGAAAATCCTAACATTTTTGATAACATGGATATGCTATGCAGTAGGAATTATAGAGGTAGAAAGGGCATTGCGCTATGTGAAATAAGCCAGAGAGAAAGACAGATACTACATGGTATAACTTACATGTGGGGAAAAAGTCAAACTCATAAGGAACAAAAAGCCTCAACCCATTCCTCACCCCATGTGTAAAAATGTAACTCAAAATTAGATTATAGGCCTAAATGTAAAACCTAAAACAATAAAACTACTAGAAGAAAACACAGTATAACATTTTAGTGAACTTGAGTATGACAAAGATTTCTTAAGCATTGCCCCAAAGCATAAAATAAATCCATATAAATTGAACATCAAAATTAAGAATTTTTGCCCTTCAAAAGACAGAGAATGAAAAGAAAGCTATAGACAGAAAATATATCTGCAAGTCCGATATCAAAGTGCTTATATCCAAAATATGTATTTAAAAACTCCTAAAAACTCAATAATAATGAAACGAGCTCAATTTTAAAAATGGTCAAAATATTAGTACAGACATAAAAGTAAAGAAACTATAGAAATTTAAAATGATATATAAAATGATGCTCAAAATTATTAGTCATTAGGTAAATGAAAATAAAACTGTGAGATACCACTAAACACTATCAGATGGGTTAAAAAAGTCACTGGTAATACAAAGTGTTGGCAAGGATGTGGAACAACTCTAACTCTCCTACATTTCTTTTGGGAATGCAAAATACTGCAGCTACCTCTGAAAAATTGTTTGTGTCTTATAAAGTTAAACATTCACTATCACTTGGACCCAGCAATCCTACTCCTACATATTTACGCAAGTGAAACAAAAACTTCTATTTACATAAGACATATATGTAAATGTTTATAGCAGCTTTATTCATAATTGACCTGAACTGGAAACAGCCCAAATAGCCTTCAATTGGGAAACGTATATTCATATAATGGTGTTATGTATTGGCTTGATATGATTTCAAGTTCACTTGCTTATGACTTCAGTGAGATTGTTTTAATCCACTTGTTTATGATAAAGACAATGAAAACAAACAAAAAAGTTGTTTTTAGAAGTAAAGTTGTTTTGATAGAAGAATGAAGTGAGTTGTGTCAGAACATCATCATCTCATCTGCTGTCACTGATAAGCACTTAGTACAGATGCTAGGAGGCCCTGCTGGGGGCTCATGGATAGGAACGTGTGGAGAAACAACTATGGCAAGAGGATATTTAGACTACAAATACCAGAGTTTGTGAGGAATATCCAAGAGTTTCAGTCTGGGCAAAAGCTACCCTTTGCTGATCTAGCTCTTCAAAGATCTTGAGACATTTTCCCCTGCTGTGGCTAGGCTACCCTTGGTCAGTCAGCAGTGGTGTTAAGGCACACAGCAGTCTTAGGAAGAGAAGGAACATCTGTTCCCACCTTGGTGAGGCACTCCTTGTACGCAGTGGGGCAAGCCAGGCAATGGTCCCTAGTGTGGTAACCCTCAGAGCACCCTAGCCTGCTGCCAACACCAGTACCTTCATTCTTGAGCAACAGGGAGTTTTGGTTTTCACTGGCAGCTGAAAGTCCCTCCTGGTTGGTTAAGCCAGACCTTCTGAGAAACTAAACTCAGATCAAAGGTACACCTCAACTTAATTTGGACTTTTATGTCATCTCCTTGCCCAAAACAATAATGTAATTAATCTATCATTTGTTTGGGGTATATTTCTTTATGGGCTCATTGAGACACATTACCCTGTATGCTATACTGGCTTGTGAAATTTGTGTAGTGAATCTGTGTTAAATAAACTACTGGCAAAGACAATCTCAATCTCTGAGCATAATTTTCCTCCCACCTCTAATAAAACACAATACTACTCGGCAACAAAAAAGCAAACTACTAATACATGCAACAATATGGATAAATCTCAATAACATCATAATGAGTGAAAGAAGCCAAATTCAAAAGGACACATGCTGTTTGATTCCTTTCATGTGATATTCTGGAAAAAGGAAAACCTATGGAGATCTCAAGCAGATCAGTGATTGCCAGGGCTGGGGTGGAGAATTGAGTACAAAAGAACATGGGGGAAATTAAAGGGGTTATGGGTCTGTTCTATATATTGATTCTGTTGCTAGTTTTGTGACTATTCATTTATCAAAATCTGAAGAACTATATACTAAAAAGGGTAAATTTTTACTGTTTTAAAGTACACATTAATTAATAATGATAGTGCATTGCTACTGCTTGTTCTGGAAATGTAGAGAAAGTCAGGCTCTAAATAAAATTTTTATGAGGCTGAAAATAAACAAATTGAAGTGGTTTCCATAACCTTTCAAATGTGGAAAAAAGCTAGTTTTAGTTTTGGTAGTTTTATAATCTGTTCTGTGCCACTTTCTGTGCTGTTACACATAACTTTTCCTTTAGGAGATAATAAGCCATTGACACCAAGAATCTAAAGTTTCATCATGTATGTTATAGTGTTAGAAAGTGGTAATTGTCATGGACTCAGCATTTATTTCATTTTACATAATAATTGAACAATGAGCACTTTAAGACCTACCATGCACTGTGAGTAGCTCAATTACTCAAAATTCGATATCTCAGTTTTCGTTCACCAGGATCTCACTCTCTTGTTCAGAAGTGGAACAAAGAGCACTGAACTATTATCAACCTGGGTTCCAGTGTCAAATTTGCTCTAAACCCAGTGGTTTACTAAGGAACAAACTGCCCTTAGAGCAGTTTGTTCCTTAGTATTCCAATCTGTAAGATAAAGATTTGTAAAATCCTTCTTCATAGAATTCTTGAAGCTCAGTAAAACTTATAAATTATGTTTATATGAGGAGAACAAGCAGGCAGAAATACAGATTCCCAACCCTTGTTTCAAGTAAGGTACCTCTATGTTAATCTATTTGCATATTATTACTCTATGTAAGAAAAGGGCTACTAGTGAAATGTTTTTGAAAACCAGCTGTTCGTATGTTCCTTTCCACATCTATAATTCCTACTGCAAATATTTAATAATCAAATTCGTGTGTAGCTCCACACAGATAAATATTTTAGACACAAAACAGAAACAAAGCAAAATGTTCCTGGTGCCCTCTCTCCCAAATAAAACAATAACTAATGATTGTGCATGAAATTTACAAAGCGTAATCTTGGACTTTCTCTTCTTAGGTGATATACTAAGTGAGACTAAGTGTGACTAAGGTAGAGGGAGGCATGTATGTAATTACCAGTGGCCTCTTCAACACAAATAGAGACCACTCGGCATCTCAACAGTCTCCTCACACAGTCTGTGCAGGTAATCAGGAGAAACACACTGTTGACAGAAACATAAATTAAGTGAGCCATTTTGCACTGATTTGCATTCTGACAAAGATGAACTTACAAAGTGCACCTTGGTTCAGAATACTTATAAGAATGCCAGTGTTTAATACTTTTTGGACTGGAACAAAGAAGTTATTGAAAGGCAAGCATATCCAGCCCGTGGAAAGAGATCTGGCAAATATCTGCCTCTAGAACGAGGTAACTTCACCCGCATCCTGTCTTTACAGATTTCTTGCCATGTCACCTCAAAATAAAACCTACTGGCCAAAAAAGAAGGGAAGTAAAATGGTGCAAAAGAAAAGCTATTAAATTGGGTTCAATTCTTGGCTGTACTACCAAATAATTCTATGTAATAAAAGAAGTGATTTTCTGTCTCTGGGCCTCAGTTCCCTTATCTGCAAAATGAGGGGGTATAAATAATCTTCAGATCCCTTCCCGTACCTAATACCTCTACAGTCTGAGAAAGGAAAAGGACCTGATTGTGTGCTGCTAATTCTCTCCATCTCACTATCTCCAAACAAATACAGTATCTGTCAAGAAACAAAGCCAGATTGTAAAATAATTTTCTTCATGTGTTAAATGGTCAATTGTTCCCAGAGGCTGCCTGTAGGACAACACCTCTCTGTGGGCACAACCCCACAAATTAAATCTTTTGCTCTCATTACAACTCAGAGCCAATTACATAGAAGTGTTTGATGAGTAGCCAACCCTGATTTGTGCCATTTTCTTCCTCATCTTTGCTCAGTGTTTCCAAAATCTGCTATAGGAAAGAGAAATATACACTTAGTAGTTCAGGAAGATCTGTCTGTAATACAGATCTTCAGGGATCTTGTTCCAGATTTCACAAAGCCCCAGCTCACCACAGTATGATTCTTAAGGTGAGAGAAACCTTCAGCAATCTTAAAGGTGCCAGCCACTCTGGTCAATTCTTCGCAAATAATGTTTTAACCTATTTTTGATTTGCCTAAATTCTCCAGAAAATTGGGAAATAGGAAAAAAAAAAGCCACTCTTACTTAGATAACATATTATTCTGCTTTATGGAGCAGCAAATGTTTTTCCTTACCAAGCAAACTCCAAAAGTTACATGTCCGGGAGAGGGTGTTTCTAAATTCTAAGTGTGCTGAAAACAATAAGGGTGCTCAGAAATACTGTTAGAATGAATAATAGCTCAGTGATAAGGAGAACAAAGGCTCGTAATCTGAATTTCTTTACCAGATCACCAAGCAATTAAATGCAAAGAGACGAAAAAACTATGCTTACCTTAGTGGAACTGTTAGGTAGTTAGATAAGTGGGGGCACCGGGCAGAGAAGGTGGAGGAGTGGGAGGACGGTCCGGAAGATGGGAATATGCCCGCCTCCAGCATAAAGCGCTTTACTTCCTCTAAATGAATGCCAGCAGGAAACCAGTTAGAACCCGACAGCCACAACCTTGTGGTAGAGAGAAGGATCTAACTGGACATGACCCAATGCTCACTGTAATACAATTAGCATTGCAGTTTAGATGCCCCCTGCATGGGTTTTTCTGTGTGCATCATGGGTAAGGACATTTGCAAAAGGGGACAAACATGACTAGGCATTCCAGGGCAAGAGTCATCAATCAATGAAGAGACCACCTCTAAGCAAGGAAGGGACAAAAAAGACACCCGCTTTTCCTCCCTTGATTCAACCTGCTTCCCATTCTTGGAGGTGTCTTTTTCTTTCCTAAATAAAGCCTTTAAAATCTTTCACGATACAACACACTGTCTCCCATTTGAATTCTTATCTTTTGTGCATGACAATAACTGGGGTCTTTTACTTTTGCCTTTTGGGGTAACAAAACTACTTTCCACACTGAGAAAACACGTCATCTATTCAGTTGTTGCCAACAGAAGGGAAGATCAGTACAGTGTCAAATTTGGGGAGATGGTGGTCACCTATATAGTTAACTACAATGGGAAGATGGAGCCAACATACTAGTTTTTAAATCAACTCCTTTGATTTGAGGGTACTGGGAATATTATTTATACAACAGGAACTTAAAAATAAGAGGATAAGGATCTGATCATCCAAATGGGAGAATGATGGGAGTAGCTGAGTTTCAGAAATAAGGCCAAATTATTTTAAGTGTGGCGTGAGATCAAGGCTGGCACAGCAAGAAGGGCAACATGATAGCCCCAGAATGTTTGCCTGTAGAAAACGCCAATGTTCTGTGGTCAGATGACTTCCATTTTGGGGCAATGCTGAGCCCACAGTTTTGCAAAGCCCAAAGTCACAGCAATTGAGAAGGAAGAAGCAAACACTTTGAACCAGACAAGGTCTGCCAGAAAGGGCCTGAGGTAGCCCTCTGAATTCTTCAATTGGCTCTTTGTCCAGATTTTGCCTAATGCCACTCGGGCCGCATTTATAAGTCTGCCCCTTAGGAAAGCACAGTGTAACTGCTGGAAATGCTAAAGGGACTAAAATTGTAGGAATACTGATTCCAAATCCTGTGATCTACTTTTCTTATCACTGTGCTGCGCTGTAAAATGAGGATCCAGTCTTTCTCATAGTGTTCTTATGAGGATTCAATGAAAATCAGAGATGTGAACATTCTTTGTAAACTATGAAGTGCTCTCCATGGCCCGGTTATGATGACTCCATGCCAACTTATGATAACACGAGTTTAGTCATGAATTGCTCTCATCTCCACACTCTTCTTAAGTAACAAACGACTAATCTGTCACAAAGCTAAATTGTAATATGCAATTAGATAACAAGAAGGTAATTTGAAAAACTCATCTCAAAGTGTAAGCTGTCCATCTGAACTAATCCACTCACTTGAAATACAAGCGAAAAGAGTAGAAGGGGTCTGCCCAGTATTATACGAGTTACAGGCAGTTAGCCACTTTCCTGGCATATCTGTGTACAGCAATAAGGGTATGTGTAGCAATAATTAAACACAAGTAAAAAAAGGGAAATAGAAAAGAGAAGAATTTAACCTAGACTCAGGATAGTAAAGAAATTATAATTGACAGAGACCTTTCTTTCAAGGAGATATCCCACTCTCTCTCTATATATATCTAAATTAAACTTTCTCCCAAACTTCAATTTAGAGAAGAGTTATCTATATTTTCTGTCTGATGTCACTTCATGACAAGGAGACAACCCTTATTTCATCCCGAGCTTGAAATAGTGGCAAATGGGAGACTGTGGTCAGTTGTGATGTAATGTCAAGACCTTCTCTCCCACTCTGGCAGCCCCCAGCATTGCAGAAATCACACGAAATATTGTTTCTATTTCTTCTACTTGGCACCAATCTCCATGTCCTCAGGCTGTCGACACAGGTGTTGAAACACAGAGGCACTGATTGCTGCCTTGGGTGGCCAGCTCTCTCCAGGACCTCAGCAATCGTAAAGGCGGTCTGGGACCAGTGAATTAAAGCCATCCGTCAGGCTCCCTGCACCGCACTGAGCAACTGCTTCTGCTGACAACAGTGAGAATGGAGCTCTCACAGGGGGAATGGAAATGCAAGAACTGGAGATTTAAAATGAGGAAGCATTTCAGGAAACAGACCGGCAAAGAGGAGAACCATTATTCTATCAGATTCTGAAACCACACTCAGGCTTTACCTAGAGACACAGCCTCATTTATCAGGGAAAGCATTGCTAGCCTATGAAATGACAGGGGGGAAAAAGTTGAGAGCTTTTAATGTCTTAGGCAAACATGAAAGAACTAAGCAGGGCATTTTTGTTACTTCCCAGTACTGAACAGGCCAGCTTCAATTACCAAAAACAGCCATCTTGTCCACATACTTGCTGTGCTGTTTAATCGACAGTCCCAGGCGCCTGAGCCTCTCCATCTGTCAGCCAGGTCCACTTTTATGGAGGAGAAAAAGATGTCACTGGGACCAAGCCTGTAATCTATTTCCCAACTTAGGTGACCTCTATGCATTTATTATTTCATTACAAGGAGAATCAAAAACAATAATCCTGGGAAATTAACACAAAGCAATGTGTATGCTTAGCCACAGTGCACTGCCTTGTAAGTCCTGCTTCTGCCCCAGCTAATAAATGGACTCTGATACATCTTCATACCCAGTAGGAAAAGAATGAATTATACTTTTCCTTCTAGATGCTAAATCAGTTACACTTTTCCACTTCTGTACTTGTCTGTCCAGAAAAAGCTTCATCTCTATATGGTTACAACTGTAAACTCCTTCCTGTGGAGGGACAATATACCTACTCCATACTGCTGTTTCCTCAAACTCAATTCTGAAGGCACTTACAGCAAACAAAACTTAGGTATAAGAAATTCTTCATGAAATATATTCTTTGAGAAGCAGAATTAATAGGCCACCTTAATCAAAAATACCTCATGCCATGCCCCTGCTAATGACTTACTACGATGCTGCTTTGACACCTCATTCATTCATCCACAGAAATTCATGAAGCAATTCCTCTGTAAGTTCTTTTGTGTTACCCACTGTGCTAGATGCTGAGGATACAATATTGCGGAGGAGAAGGACAAGTAAATCAATGTGTCAGCTGTGTCATAAGAGCTGCAACAGAGATAAGCAGAGCGCTGTGGGAACACAGAGGAAGAGACATGCAACATGAGAGCATGAGAGAGAAAGCAAGCACTGACTTGGCACAAAGTGCAGACTGGAGACACTAAATACCAGGTTTTCCTCCTTCCCGATTCAATGAGGGCCAGTACTGGCAGAAATTATGCCATCCCCAAATCACTCATTTCAGGCTGCTACATTTCTGCATAGGTTTTATAGCTTAGATTAGAGTTTTCTGATAGAACTGTCTCCAGATATAGAAATGGTCTCTATCTGTACTATCCAGTATGGTAGCTACTAGCCACATGTGGGTATTTTGAGCACTTGAAATATGGCTAGTTCTAGTGACAAACTCAATTTCTAATTTTTCTTAATTGTAACTAATTTAAATTTAAATGTAATTTGTCACATGTGGCTACTGGGTACCATATGACACAGCATAGGTCTAGACAGCGGATGTTAAGACGGGGAAAGTAAATAGTACATGGATCCTCAATAGTCACTTAAACTTGCCATTACAAAAGCTAAAGCTAAACCATTTTTTTTTCTGGTCTGATTGTCACTGCCGAATTTAGAGCCCTCATCACATTACACCTAAACTTCTAAGTTCATTGAATTGACCCTTCTGTCATTATTTTCTTCCCCCAGTCTATCCTATCACTACCAGATTACTTTATAAAATGGGAAATTATTTAGAAAATGGGAGACTATCAAAGATTATAAATGGGTAAATGGAAAGATCAAAATCGAAAACCTTATTGTGGGATTCAAAAACTGCTTAATCTAATTCCAACGTATTTTTTCAACATTATTTCCCATTATACTACTCATGCATCCTAAGCTGCAATACACTGTATCCTAACCTCAAACTTAATGAGATCTCTTACCACATTTCAAATATACTCAGCATTTTACTCTTCCAATACACTTAAGTTGTCTACTTTTTCTGGAATGTTCTTTCTTTATCATTTCTAACTTGAAATCCTCAAAGCCAAACATAAATGATACCTTCTCCAATTAGGCCTTTCTTGGTTTTCCTGATCCAGCTGAAATTAATTTCTTACTAATCCGTGTTATATTCCTATAAGAGTACAAACACAAATAACCAATGGTTTAAGTTTCAGCCAAGAAAAATGCAGACTCTAACACTGATCTCCTGAAGCCTACATATGGACCTCAAGCTATAAACCTCTAAGCGTTTTTATTTTAACTATTAAATTTCATTGGGTTTTACATTTTTTGAGGCTATTCCTTTAATGCATCTTGCAAATAATAAAGAATTCTGTAGCCAAGTAAATTTTAGAAATACTTCATGGGAAAAAAAAAAATCACTCTTGGAAGTCCCAATGTTCAGGACTACAGGATGATTCAGAACCTTTAACAGATTAATGAAATTTATTTAATCTAGACATTCTAAAACTTGATTAATCATGGAGCTTTACTTTGTACAGTCTATTAACATTTCATGGCACATTATGGTATTATGGAATACGGATTGGGAAACATAGTCATTATAATATGGTGACTCAATTGAAAATACTTCTGAAGATAACTGACATTTAGGCTTAGAGTTACTATTTTAAGCATTGCTGTATTATATTAAGTGGCTGGAACATTTTCAAGACAAAGCAAGTACTTTGTACCTACTCTATCCCATGCTCTGTGCTAAATGTTAGGGGAGGTTGGAACAGGTAGGGTAAGTTGAAAATATGGAGAAAAATGAGATATGGCTAAAGCTGGAGATCAGAATCTGTTCCCTTTAGATTCTGGATATCTATAAATTTCCCTGTTAGTTTTCCAAAAACAATAAATTACTGGAAAATATGATACATACTGCAATTAAATGTTGAAAAAAAACTTAAAACGTTGGCTCAGTACAGTGCTGTATTGATTTTTGTGCTGGCTGTTGTTTTCTGACACTGTTCTTAGTATGATTATATGGTTAAAAGGACATAATTGGGGGGAAGGGATTAAAGAATCTGTGAGTACTGTGAAAACAGAAGGGGATATTGACATGGCATGAAGAAGAGATGGGGTGAGATAATCATACCCCTGAGAATTACAAAGTCTCTGTGTGTAAAGCATCTGATGGCTCCAAAATGTGATTATCTTCTGGTAACCACACCACCTGGAATTGCCTAATTGCTATTCTCCAAATCTCAAAGAAAAAAATGCATATGCAGAGACAAACAAGTTGGCAGGGCAGTTTGGAAAGCATGATGGCTCTGCTTGAACAGCAGTCAGAGCTGAGCCATGCAATTTGGAAAAGAAGCCTCAGTGTTGAATAAACACAATAAACACACTGTATTTATTGTTCCAATGTTTCATAAATATTATTTATTTTGGAAGGGGAGCATAATGGCAGAGTAATAGGGAGCAATTAGCACTGCTAGCAAAATAAAATGGAGCCTTCCTGAGAAGGGCTAGTAAGGAAGGGTGTGGCTGCATTCTTTCCCAGCTTTTAACTTTAGATTTCAATCAAGGTGAATGAGGAATCAGTTAGATGAGAGTAATTCATCAGTAATGCCCAGCCATCTCTTGGACATTGTCCATTTTAAATGATAGGTCAAATAAATTAACTTATTTACAAAACAAAAACATACTCACAGATATCAAAAACAAACATACGGTTACCAAAGGGAAAAGTAGGGGGAGGGATATTTAGGAGTTTGGGATTAGCAGATAGAAACTACTATATACAAAAGAGATTAAACAGCAAGGCTCTACTGTATAGCACAGGGAACTATATTTAATATCATGTAATAACATATAATGGAAAAGAATCTGAAAAAGAAAAAATATATATACATAACTGAATCACTATGCTGTACACCAGAAACTAACAAAACCATTGTAAATCAACTACACTTCAATAATGAATGAATTAATAAATTAATAAAAGATAGGTCGAGTTTATAGCTCCAGAAAGTTTTCTTTGGTCCAAATTTCTGTTACTATAAAATATAAACAAGTCTTCTTCCATGTCAAAGTACCAACAGAGGCAGATTCTGAGTAGAGATTAAAAATTTTTAGATAAAGCTAATGGCTCAAAGACTGTGTTTTATTGATGGCATCTTATTTTAAAAACACAATCTTTGTACCTTTTTCCCTCAATGTAAAACTTAGCCAAGCAAATGAAGCAGCCATGAGTACCAAAAAACTAGGACTGTGTTTACGTCACTAAAAATGGAGCATGTGGTATTTGAATAAACACCAAATATTATAATTTACCAGAGATTGTCACTTAGTTATTAGCCTAGCAATTTGTTTCATTTAAAGATATATTGGGGCTTTCATAAAGGCCTATAGGAGACTCATGAGCAGACTGACCTCCCTTGGACAAAGGGATAGCTGATGAGTATTGAGACTGAGAAATGACTTTCAAAGTGAAAATAGAATGGATGGTGCAGGGAACTATATTCAATATCTTGTAATAACCTTTAATGAAAAAAGAATATGAAAATGAATATATGTAGGTATATGCATGACTGGGACATTGTGCTGTACACTAGAAATTGACACATTATAACTGACTAGACTTCAATTAAAAAAAAAAAAAAGGATGGACGGTCCATAATGAAAATAGCAAAACTACCCTATGGATTTGGTATAAGATTTATAGTTGACAATGCCTAAAGAAAATGTACATTTTGAGGGAAAAGGAATTATTTTAATCACAATACTCAGGTAGCTTTTTATATACACATTCACTTATCTTGTGCTCCTCATGGGACCCCATGACATTGTAATTTATAGATAAATATTTGAGAGCTTTTAAGGTTAAATCAAGACTATGATGCTTGTAGAATAACAAATTAAAAGTAGCACAGTTTTAATATTACCTTTTAGATTATATCGTGGACTTCAAGAATGCTCTAAAGCCTGAGATTTCTACAGACTTCCCTTCATAGCCCATCTTTGAAGAAAACTTCAGCAATGCCATAACTGTTACCCAGGATCACACTTGAAAACTTACAAGAATATGCCAGCACTTACTTTTTTCAAAAGGAGCTTAGAATATGTCACAATAACAAGTGATTAAATTGATCTTCAGTTTAAAAAATTCCTACAATTACACAGGACTAGTTTAGCTTAAAACTTCAACCAAGAGACTAGAGCAATAGAAGATGACCTTCTCCTAGTTTCCATGGAAATAACATTAAAGAAAATAAATTTGTATATTTTTTAACAGACTTCTGATACTACTGGGCTACTGAAAACTATAAAACAAATAACAAATTTAATGACTGAAAGAGGAACCATGGCATTGTTTTCTCTAGAGCAGCAGTTCTCAGAAGGAGGAGTTATTTTATTCTCCTTCCCCCAGCACTTTTAACACTGGAGACATTTTCGGTTGTCACAACTAAGAGTAGGTGGTATTTGCCACCGGCATCTAACACTTAGAAGCAGGGATACTGCTAAACATCTTACAATGCACATTATAGTCCACCCCCAATGCCTCTCCATCAAAAATTATGTAGCCCAAAATATCAAGTGACCAGGTTGAGGAACCCTAGTTTAGAGGTTTCTATATTACTTTTACTTCTTTATAACTAACAGTATATTTAAAATATTGTCATTTGGTGGGGATAGATTGTTATGAGGAAAATAATAAAAAAAAAAAAAAGTGGCAAAAATTCAGACTTAAGATCCAGATAATAGGTTCCCATAATTGCTTTGCCTTTTACTAGATATGTGACTTTTCTATGTCTTTGTTTCCTCTTTAAAAAAGGGTTTTGTGAGAATTAGGAAATTATGCATATGAAAAGATTTAGCACAGTGCTTGACAGATATAACAGTCAGTGCATTTTGTGAATAAATAAAATAAATATTTATTAATTTATTTCTAAAACAAACACCTTTTTATTTAAAGGTTATGTCATACAAGCTGAAAAAGAAAGCATGTTAGTCAATTTAATGCTAATTTTTTTGACACCTTAGGGGAGACCTTTGGAGATACATAACGGTGATCACAGCAAAGGTCAAGTGCTTTCTAAATAGTCATCAGTTGTATGAACTGTGGCATTTCTTATTAACAATGAAGAAAATGCACATTTTCAGAGTAAGAAGGTGCCTATATGCAGGCCACAATTCAAACTGAAGGGTTCAAACAGATTTTTGCTTCCATTCATAATACAACAAGAAAGGTAAACTAAAGAACAAGGCCCTATTTGATAGATGGGTTCATTTGTGGTTTGAAAAGTAGTTGTTTAGGATCAAATCACAAGTGGATCATTCTCAGGGAGAAGTACTTTTAGTTACACAGAGAGTGCTTAAGATTCGTCATCATATTCCCACACAATTCATTGCCTTTATAGTGGGAATTGATCAACAGCTGTGGGCAAAGTCATTGTGGTAGCATTCTCTAAACAGCAGATTGAACTTCGCCAGTTGCATTGCATACTCTCATTCCTGTGCCTTTATATTACAAAATTTTCCATCCTCAGAGCAAATGGTTTGGGCTTCCTATCCACCACTGAACTACAAATTCATCAGTAATTTAGTTACAAAGCACTTTGCCACTATCATATAAATAATACTCTGGCTAACTACGGCCTCTGTCTTCTAGTTTGTTGTGGGTAACGTCACTGATACAGCTTACCAAGTTATAGAAAAAGAAAAAGAAATTAATCAGCCATGCAATCTGGTAATTTTCATACAATGGAATAATATTTATAATTTCAATACTTGAATCAAATGATTATTTCTGTTTTACTCTGAGCCTAGTTGAAAAAAGAGATATACGGCTCCAGCTTGGTTAGAGAGTGATATGATGACATTAACAAACTGTTCTAAAAAATATCTTCACAGAAAATTGTTTTCTATCCCCAATCTGCTCCTCATTTCTTTGGAGATGCTGAAGTAATAGCTCCAATTACTGCGATAGAAAGAAAAGCAATGCCAATAATTCTTTGGTCATTAAAATAAAACACTTTAATAAACAGTTCCTTTACACATGGTAAAAGTCACCGCTCACATATGTCCTCTTTGGTCTAAACTTTCATGACTATAACATAATTGACTATCTGGAATTACCCTAAACTGTACCATAGGAATTGAGGGCTATATATATTCTATGGTTAATACTGATCATCCTCTATGATTCCATAAAGCTTCAGACCACAAGGAAAAAAGACCATTACATATATTTACAACTCCAGCCTTGAACAAGTTTTGTTTGGGAGACTTCCGAATAGGAGCAGTTATGTATTCTTCAGGCACTCGAGCAAGTGTTCAAGCTCCACTGACCCAAAATATTCTTTCCGTGTTTGTTTTTACAACCACCTGATACCATAAACCCTTTATATTTTTATTTTCCAATGTGCTTGGAGGTGATCCTGTAGACTTGGACATATTGGTCTATGGTAGCTCTGTGATCAATGTCTTGCTTGTTTTAAGCAATATAGAGAAGATTTTGGAGAGATCCCAAAATAAATAACAGAAATAATAGTTTCTAGCACTGACTCTCTCTCCTCAGGCCATATGCTCTCTCATGTTTAAAAGCAAATTGCTTTACACTGAAGCACTGCCTGCAATTATAGCTTGGAGAATGACTGCATTGTATGCTCCTTTGACATGCCGCTAAAGTACCATGTATTACTATTTTCACATCAGCAAATAAATGGAAAACTTCTATGCATCATTGATTTTTAGTTGAGAAAGAACAACAAATCTAAAAATAAAGCGTGTGCCAATGAGTAAATTTTGGCAAGTCTCTAAATCAAAAGAATAGTGGCAGGAAGGACTGGAGGATAGAAGGAAATAATTAAAGTTATTTTTAGGCTCTTACATACATTATATAAATCAGCCTATTTAGTATAAGTTTTGCAATCATATGAAAACCTAAACTTGATTCTTTGGGAAGTGGCTTTGCTCGTATGTAATCTTTTTTTTTTTTCCCTATTGTCTAATTAACTAGGAAACCAAAAGTATAACATAGCCAAGCTTTACATATTCAATGGATAATTGATTGCAACTGATTCAAACCCAGCTCAAGAATCATTTCTTCCTGTTATTTAACATGTAGCACCGGCATGTGAACAACACAGGAGGGCCAGTTTTGCTTTTTCCCGAAAGTTGCAGAGTAATTCATACAACAGATGGGACGTGTTCATTTTAAAAATGAAAGGATTTTATTTTTCAGTGTAACAATATCTAAATTAACTTTATAAATCCCCCACTATGAGCAATTACTATTTTGGCATGATCAGAAAGCAATTCTTAAAATATATAACAGATGTTATTAAACCTTCTTGTTGTTCTAAAATTGCACAAGGGTGTATTTTCAGCCATTTAAGAATGGTTAATTTTAGAGATGATATAAAAGCAATGCCATTAATTTTTAGTAAGAGTACAAAATTAAGAGAAATGTCAGTCCTATGCTCAGAGGATTGTGTGATTTGACCAGAGGATTACCAGCATCTAGCTAAGCATTGCAAAACCCAGGAAAAAAATTTAAACTCTTACAGTAGGGAGACAAAGCCATAATTAGGAAGAGATGACAGAACCATTACACACACACACACTCACAAAGATGGGACCAGAGATCAGAATGCTATCATCATGAGATTATCTAGGATGGTTTATGAAAATATCAAAACCAGACAAATGCCCTGGAAGTTTCTTTTTAATGCATGTATCACAGTATCCTACTTGGAACTTTCTTTAGAATAAAAATTCTCTGAGGGCAAGAATCATGGTTTTGCTTGGATAGCATGATGCAATTCAAAGTATAGATAAGAAACCTTCAAATGAATTTAAACTCAGGGGTGTGCTAGAGCTAGCTGAAATCAACTCATGAGAACTGAATGGCAAATTTTCAGGAAATTTGTGAACGTGCTCCCATTATTTAAAATTAAATTATATAGGCGTGACATCAGTAAAATGGCAGAGTAGACTGTCCCAAGCTCTCATCTCCCCATAGCAACACCAAAAAACAAGCACTGTCAGAACCAACTCTGGCATAATTCTGGAAAAGAGTCAAAGGTTTACTGGAATCAAACACTGAATCAAGAAAAAAGCAATTTAAAAATGGTAGGAAATCTTTGTGGCATTTTAATTGCCCCTCTCCTATTTCCTTCCTGGCTCAACAGCAGTCTTGAATATGACAGCCTGCAATTCCCAGTGTGGGACCCTCTCTCAAGTTACATAAGGAACAGATTAGGACTTACAAATTATTGTGTATGTTGGCTTTGACCTGTCTGGGGAATACGTGAAGCACTGACACTAGGCACTTGTCTGTTCCACCAAATTCAGAACTAACAGGCCAGAAAAGTGGCAGTCATTTCTTGAGAACTTTGCAAGGTGAACAACAACCTTCAGAAGCCTGGAACAAAAGACTGAAGTTGAGACATATAACAGACTGTCTAAAGTCTGGAAGGAAAAACTAGGGACGGTTTCTTTGAAAACTTAGGTCATTCAAAAACACCCATGTTTATAGGCGAATTCGGAAAGCCATAAGCAAGAGGCAGGTAAGACATACACATACATTAATATCTTAAAAGACCCCAGACTTTTACACCAGGCTAATCCCTAGGCTCAGTCCAAGCCAGATAACTTTTATATAATTCTAATAAAGTGACAATCTGCAAAGAATGAGAGGTGCTCCCCCCCCATTTTTAGCTCCTAGAACTTAAGGAAATTTCTATAAATACTAGCTGAACATAAGCTAAATAAATAGACACTTCAGTAATCATACAAAAAGGAATACAGATTTCTCAAAAATAATCTTGAAAAGTCATTAATCAAATAGACTACTAAATCTTCAACAATTAAAGAACACAGTAAACCTCAAGGATGGAAAAGAATTTGATTTTCAGAATTACCATTTAATAATGTTCAAAAGTCCAGTTTTCAACAAAAAATAACAAGGCAAACAAAGAATCAAGAATACATAGCCAAATCAAAGGAACAAAATAAACTGACAGAAAGCATCCTTGAAGAAGCCTACACACTAGAATTACTAAACAAAGATTTTATTAAAACTGTTTTAAAAATGCTGAAACAGCCAAATGAAAAGGCTAAAAAACTAAATGAAATCAGGAAAGTGATGCAAAAACAGAATAAGAAAATCAACAAAGAGATTCAAATTATAAAATTAACCAAACAGGAATTCTGGAGTTGAAAAGTGTAATGATTAAAATGAAAAAAAAGTACTAGAGTGTTTACAGTAGAGTTCATCAGGCAGAAGAAAGAATCTACAATTTTGAAGAAGGGAGAGTTAAAGGCTCATAAAGAGAAAAAAGAAAAGAAAAGTGAAAAGAGCCTAAAGGAACTGTGGAACATCATCAAATGAAACATCATATGCATTATAGGAGCCCCAAAAGGAGGAGAGAGAAAAGAGCAGAAAGAGTATTTGAAGGTATAATGGATAGAATTTATTATATAATACCATTAGTTTTTTAAAGAGTATATTACTTGATTTCCAAATATTGAGGAATTTTCCAGATTTGTTTCTGTTATTGATTTCTAATTTAATTCCATTATGATAAGAGAACTTAATTTGTGTGATTTTAATTTTTCACAGAGCAGGCAAGCTGGTAAAAAAATTCTACCAGTTTTTGTTTCACTGAAAAACTTTCAGTTCACCTTCATTTTTGAAAAGTATACAATTCTTGGCCAACTTTTTTCTTTCCATATTTTAATAATTTCAATCCATTGTCTTTTTGTTTTTGAAGTGTTTCATGAGAAGTTGGTTGAATTTTTATTTTTGTTCAGCTATATTTAGTCTCCTCTCCCTATTTGCCTTCCCCCAAATGTCTTTTTACCTTTGTTATTAAGCAGTTTGATTACAAGGTCTGTGTTTGTTGTAGCATTTGCACTGTTTCAATCTTTCTACTGAAATTCCACGTCTCTTCATGCATGTTGTGCACATTTACCACTAGATCCTTTCACATATAACAGTGATTGTTTTATTTTTTCAAGTTTATTGAGGTATAGTTGACAAATAAAATTGTATATATTTAAGACATACAATGTGATATGTTGATACACATATATATTGTGAATCCAGCTAATTAACACAGTCATGTCTTCCATAGTAGTTATTTTCAAGTTCTTCCTTAGAGTTCCAAATTCTGGTTCATCTGAGTCTGTTTCTATTTATTTCTTCTGTCTTATAAAAATGAGTATTTTTTCTTGGATTTGCTACGTTTTTTAATTAAATACCAGAATTACTATCTCGAAGAACAACAAAGACTGATTCAAGTAGTATTTATTGCCACAAATGGTTATACTTCTTTTGCCTGGTCCCTAGTTGGGGGAGTTGAGTAAATGTAGCCAGTAATTGAGTTGGGCTGTTGTATTGCTACATTCAGTATAACACAGTCTTCTATTTTATTCCCCACGATAAGTGGCTGTTACTCTGTCCATGATGTGAGGCTGGGTTACTAAGGAGTAGTTCTTAGCCTTTCTGTTCAGGTTTCAGCAATTCCTTCCCACTTGTACCACAAGAGAGGTCTTCCTCTGCACCCTTGCCCACACCCAGAGTGCTCTTGCTTGCTACTTGGTCCTAGTTTTGTAGAGATGGCAAAAGATTTCCAATTTTTCTTGTCTAATCTCATATTTTAGGCAAGACCTGCACACTTGGCCTTTGTGGATGAGGTCTTATCATTCCTATCCCTCTCACCTTGTGTGAGCAAACTCTGCCCTGGCCCCTGGGGAAGGGCTTTTATAACAGACATTTTTATGCCTCTCCCCCACTGGCAGATGCCTTTCACTATTACCCCTCCTCTAGAAGCACAGAATCTCTCCTGCTTTGTGTGAACTGGAGAGAAGGTTTCTTACTCTTTCCCAAAGGGCAGACGGGACTTTCCTGTAACCTACCCCAAAATGTAGGGTTTTGTCTGAACCCTGAGCCAGAAGGGTTGTAGTTCTATCCCTCATTCAGAAGAATTTAATCTTTGCCTGTGCCTGAGTACTAGGGACACGACAGTTGGCTTTTCCTCCCGCAGTGGTTTAAGGCAATTTCTTCACAGAAGAGAGGATTTGAGAGAGTATGGGACTATTTTACTCATCTGGTAGTGGAGCCTGTACCCTGGCACCAATAACTATTCTTAATCTTGTCCTCTGTCCAGTCCCTAATCTTTGTGAGTAACCAGTAGAGGCCCATGTAAAAGACTGTTAAGTCAATATCATTGCCCCATGTGTGGGGGGCTCCAGGTTTTCCAAACTGACATGTTCACACTTGACTGTCTGAAATTTGTTGCAATGTCAGCTGATTTATTCTTAAGCATTCTATGCAAGCTTCCTCTTTTTTCCCATGAAATAGTCTGTTTCTTGTCTCTCCTGAGAGAATCTTGTCATTTTGGGGAAATGAAATTTAGCATTTACCTTGTGAGCTCAGCTCTCTGGTGGTTTCAAGAAGAGTTATGATTTTGTAGATTACCTGGCATTTTTTCATTATTAACATGGGGACAAAATCCTCTTGCAAAAATAACAGTGTATTGTGTGGTTTAAAACATACATAAATGAAATATATATGACAAAGGCTACATAAATACAAGGGATGAAATGTAATTATACTATTGCAAGGTTTTTATATTTTACCATGAAGTGAAACAATATTAACTTCATACTATAGTAAGTTAAGAACGTATATTTTAATTTTTTAAGCAGCAACTTTAAAATTAAGGCAAAGACGTGTGCCTTAAATGGCCACAAGCAGAATTAAAATGGAACATTGCAAAATAGTTTTAAAGTCAAAGTAAAGATTGTACAGAAAGACAAGAAGAACAAATGACATATAACACAAATAGAAAAAAAAGCAGCAAAACAGTAAACTTAATGCAACCATATAGATAACTAGATTACATTTCAGTAGTTCAAACATTCCTTTTAAAAGGCAGATATTGCCAGGCTGGATACCAAGGAAAGACTAAATATAAGCTATCTACAAGAAATTCACTTTAAATATAAGAAAGTAGAAAAAAAGAAAGTTAATGAATGTGAAAATCAAAACTAAGAAATAAAGAAGCTAATACCAAATAAAGAAAACTTCAAGACAAGAGTACTTCCTCAGAGATATTTCATAATGATACGAACTGTCACTTTGTAAAGAAACAAAAAGCACCCGTAACTTTCAGTGTGCCTAATAATGAATGTTTAAAAATGGACAACAATAAAGGAAAATAGATAAAATCCATCATCATACCTCAAAATTATATCACTCTTCTCTCAGTTATTAATAGCAAAACTACATATTTACCTAGCTTTCATTTATTAAACACTAGTCCCCAAACTACATGATACAAATTCTTTTCAAGCAAACATGAAATGTTCAATATCATAGACCATACACTGGGCCATAAAACAACTCTCAATTAATTTCAAATTTTATAACCTTACAGGCTATATTCTCTGACTCAAGGAAATTAAGTTAGGATCCAATGCCAAAAAAAGATATCTAGAAATTTCATAAATAAAATAAAATAATAAAATAAAAGAAATAAAATTCCATTTGGAAATTACACAACATATTTCTAAACAACCTATGAATAAAGCTAAAGCAGTATTGAGATTGAAATTTATGCTTTAAATGGTTAAATTAGAAAGGAACAATTACCTCAACTCAATGATCTAAGTTTCTACCTTATTAAACTACAAAAAGAACAAATCGAACCCAAAGTAATAAAGAACATAAAAAAATAAGAGCAGAAACCAATGGCATAGTAAATGGACAAAGGAGAAAATCAATCAAAGTAAAGTTGATCTTTTTAAAAGATCAATAAAATTGATGTACTTTTAGATAGACAAATGAGAACAACACAATGAGGAACCAAATTTCCAGTATTAGGGAAAATAGTGACTATTACTGCAAATTGTTTAGTCTTTTAAAGTTATGATTGAATATTAGTAACAGTTATATATCAATAAATTCAAATATTTAGATGAATTGGACAAGATCTTTTAAAGATTCAAATTATCAAGCTGACCCAAGTAGAAATAGAAAATTGAGTAACCCTTTACCTATTAAAATAATTAAATCATCAATTAAATATCTCCCAACAAAGAAAACAGCATACCCCAATGTTTTCACATGAATTGTATCCAACATGTTATAAGAAATAATTCCAATCCTACAAAACTATTTTAGAAAACAGAGGAGTGAATACTTTCTAACTCATTTTATGAGGATGACATAATCCAGATGTCAAAAGCAGAAAAATACATTACAAGAATAGAAAACTACTGACTAATACCTTCATGAACTATGACAAATATTACTCAACAAAACACGAATAAATTGAATCTAGTAACATGCCAAAAGGATTATACACCATTACTAGGTAGAGTTGACTCCAGGAATTCAAGGTTGGTTTCACATTTGAAAATCTATCCAGGTAATTTACCACACTAACATAATGAATGATAAAAATATATGACAGGAAAATTATTTGACAAAAATTGACATTCATTTATGATAAAAGCTCTCAAAAAACTAGAACTATAATGAAAATAAGTTAATCTAAAAAAGTATCAATGAAAAACCTACAGCTAACATAATAATAATAAAATTCTGAATGCTTTCCCTCTAAGATCCAGACAGGGACAGTGATGCTCCTACTCTAAACATGTCTATTGAGGATTGTACTAGATATCCCAGTCATAGCAATAAGACAATAGGAATAAAAGGTCTGAACATTAAGAAGGATAAAACAAAACTGTTCTTTTAATGGAAGAAGATACTACTCTCTATATAATAACTTCTTAAACAACTTAAAAGCTACTGCCATAAATTGCTTTAGCAAGATTCCAAAATACAAGGTCAATACAAAAACATAAATTGTATTTCTGCATACTATCAGCAAACAAAATAAAATTAAAATGCTATTCTGAATAATATAAAATATTTAAGAGTAAAATAAAAATATGTCCAACATATCTGCTCTAAAAGCTGACTATAAATTATATGTACAAATACAAAGAAGTTACAATAGCTGAAACAATCTTAAGAAGTAAGTACACATTTCAAGGACAAATTATTTGAATTTAAGTTTATGCTCCAACTACACTAATTAAGACAGTGCGGTAGTGGTACAATGATAAATTGACCAGTGGATCAGAATAGATTCTGATTGAGAATGGAGGAAAATAGAGCAGATTGTTTCAAAACAATTTCCATCATAATTCCACTAGGATTATATTTTTTATGTAAGATGAAAACTTACTAAAGAGACATGTAAAAATATCTCCATGAAAAGATTTGTATAAGAATATTCATGGAGGCTTTATTCAAAATAACTAAAACTGAGATAGAATTCAAATATCCTGCAACAGGAGAATGGAAAAAGAAATTGTAACATTCATACAATGGAATACCACTCAGCAATACATAGGAAAAATACTGATACATAAATGGTGGGGGGAGGAGGATCTCACTGTTAACATGCTGAGCAGAAATAGAAACAAAGAGTACATATCATATAGTTAATATTATTTAAAGTTACAGATTAGGCAAAATTAATCCAATGTGAAAAAGAAAAAAAAAAGATTTCCTCTGGAGGAGATTTACTGGGAAGGGATACGAAAAAACTTTCTAGAGCATATATCAATCTCATCAAAATGAACTTTAAGAACATGTGGATTTCACTGCATGGTAATTTTACCTATTAAAGTGTTGTAAAAGAAGTATTGAATTCTAAGTGAATAGATTTTCTTTTTGAAGTGATATGGATTCAAAAATCTGAAACTACCTCTGTGTGTCTTTCTTAAGTATGTGCATAAATAATGAGAGCTTTTTTCCCCACTGTTGGGAAGAGGAGTTAAACATGACTAGGAAAAGACTAGCATATACTCTGCAGTATTGAAATTTCAGGCATCAATGTAAACTCAAATTTTAATCTGCTACATTGAAAATTAAGAGATAGTGGGACAATTTTTCAGATGGTAATGCAAGAATCCAACACCCAGACATTCATTTATAGCATAGAAAGTGTAGGAAGGTTTTACCTGCATCATTCCATTGCCACTGCTGGTACAACTCAGTGCCAAGAGGAATCCCCTCTACCATGGCTTTCCCTGTACAAGAGAAAAAGGAGAGAAGAAGAGAGAGAAGACTTACACGAAATATCAGAAATAAAAGAAGAGACATTCCAACAAATGTCTCAGAAATAAAAATTATCATAAAGGACTATTATAAACAATTATATATCAACAAATTGGATAACCTGGAAAAAAACAGAAAAGCTTCTATAAACATACAACCTACTAGAGCAGAATCAAGGAGATACAGAAGGCCTAAACAAACCAGTAACAAATAAGGAGACTGAATCTGTAATCAAAAACCTCCCAACAAAGTAAAGGCCAGGACCAGAGGACTTCATGGGTAAATTCTACCAAATATACTTAAACTCATACAAAAAAACAGAAGAGGGGGAAGACAGCCAAACTCATTTATGGAGGTCGGTATCACACTGATACTAAAGCTAGACAAAGACACTAAAGAAAACCATAGGTTCATTTCCTGGATGAACATAGATGCAAATATCTTCAACAAAATATTATCAAACCAAATTCAACTATACATTAAAAAGATTATACACTATAACCAAGTAGGATTTATCCCTGGGATGCAAGTATGGCTCAACATACACAAATCAAGAGTGTGGGAATAAATTAGAGCAATGTGTTAGGGGCCCCAAGACCACCCCATGTTTCATGACTTGCTAGGAGGACTAAGAAGACTTAGTATTTAATGTTACTCATTGCTGTGTTTTATTACAGTGAAAGGATATAAAGCAAAAATGGCAAAGTGTGGGAGCCCATGATTGGGTTAACAAATTGTAACAGACCCCAGCAGCTTATCTCCTTAAAGAAGAGCAAATGTGCTTAGTAACCCCCTTGCTTGCATAGTTGAGGTTTTAGCAAGGACCCAGGCCCTCTGCTATAAACGCTGGGCGTGCTTGCTGTTAGTCTTCTATACTCAAAACAGCCTTAGGCTGGAATGGTAAACAAGTTATAAAAAGCTGTAGACTCAGAGGTGAGAAGGCTGGTTAGCCAGCGACCGGTAAGATCCCTTGAGAGGGGCAACCAAAGACAGGAACAGCTGCCTGAGTCCAAGAAAAATGTTGTTAAGCAGCTGTTTCTCATAAGTTCCACCCTGATAAGCTGAAAGGCTCAACACAACATGATTTACCAAAAAGGGTCTTCTAACCTTGAGCCAAACGCCAACAATAAACAAAGCCTTTGTACTCATTGTGATCCCACCCTGTCCTTCCCTAAATTCCTGCATTCCAACTGTTAGTGATTCCTCCTTTGACTGTACACAATAAATATGGGAGCATTTGGGAAGCTCCTGGAGTTGGCTCCCGACTCCCTCTTGCTCTCTTGACTTTTTCCACAGAGTCTCGAGTAATTCATTCTGTCTCGGTAGGACTTCTGCTGGCCAGAACCCACAGCAAAGGGAAAAGTCAAGGGGGGCAAAGCCCAGAGAAAACTAGGCATAAGCCATCTCCCACTGGGGTCACAGAGAACATGCTTAATTCCCCCAACAATGAGTTGTGAAGTCACAAATGAGATGTCTATCAATAAGCTCATTAGAGACTTAGTTCCCAGAATTTTACTGGGGGTTGATCAAATTAGGCACTGACTGCCTCGCAGGTATCAAAATTGCATACTCCCAGAAGGAAGGTAAGTGTTCAGTATAAGCCACATTATTCATACAAACATGCAGGCACAGTGAGCCACTATTACCAGTTGGAATGATAGGAACCTTCCCCAAATCTAAGTTATCAGATGCTAGCTAAGGCCAACCTTGCACGCGTGTTACAAAGGATAGCAATTAAGCCTGCTGTATCAATGCTTTCTGTATGAGGAGGGAGTTTGATTACGATTTAATTTATGCATTTTTGTATTATTCTACTTGTTATAATGAGTTAGTTGGCTTTTAAATTTAAAATATTAATAAGTAAACAGGAAATTTAGTTCAATATTGATAACATGATACATATATTAACCTTAGCACTTTCTCAAAATTCTATTAAAATAAAAGAATATTGTAAAAACTCTAATATCATGGTAAAAAGGAAAATATATCTCCAGAAGACAAAGAGAAGAAACTTTTAAGGTTATAAAAAAGACATGAACAAATGAATAGCAAAAGCAAAAAGAGCTGAAGAACCCTCAGTCTCATTAAGAGAAAAAGGGGACCCCACAAACATTATTCCAAGCAGAACCTGTGTGTAACTATAAGAACAAGCAGAACAGGAACTGTAAAGAACATGGGTACTTTATTCACGTAATTAAAAGTCCATAAAAAAAATTTCATTTCCTCTCTCTTATAGTGGCTGTTTTTGGTGTTTTGACCTCAGAATAAAAACACAAGTAAAACACTTTAAAATATGACTGTTTACATAGGAATAAGAGCAGTGCTTTAATTTTCTGTCAGCCACCACAAAGGACACAGATTTCCTAAATTCAGAAGCCCAAGAGACTAAACTCTAAAGGAATGCTAGTAACTACAATATGTCCCTCAACAACTATCCAAGCCAAGGGTAACCTGTTAATTCAAACCTACAGTCGTGACAAGAAAAAAAGGGGAATCATTTCTGTCTAAGTAAAGTGGCCAATCTGATCAATCTAAACCTTTATATATAAATATGGATATATAATCAAGAAATCAACAATTTAAGAAAACCAACCTGATTTAAGTGAAAGCATAAAAATTCTGTAAATTGAACACATTAGGAAATCTTAAAATGAATATTTTATCTTTTCCTATTAATTTTAATATTGAATTTTCATCCTCATTGTTGACTCTACTTTTTATAATGCTACATTTTCTCAAATCCCTCGGAGGCACTCATTTGTAATTTCTACAAATTTTACTGAAATGAAAACTCAATTATTTTGGCTGAATAGAATGATCCAAGCTAAAGATAGAACTAATAACTATAAGATTAAATTGAGATATTTTCTAGGAATGTAGTGAAAAATAATAGTTCTAATATCCTTTTAATAGGGAGCAAAATAAATAGACTATAGACAATGAAGAGGAGAGAAATAAATAGCACAAAATGTCTCTGAATAAAAGAATGAAGTAACTGTCAGAATGAAAAGTGTAATGGAAAAATTTTTAAGTTTAAAACTCTGAAACACTTGGGTGAAACATATGAACCACAAATATTTAAAGTAATTTTCTTAACCCCAGAAATAAAATCTAAAAGCAATCCCTAAAACAAAACAAGAATCAGATTAAACAATAGAGCAGTATCTCCATAGTTCTTTGTGAAATTTATTTTGATCCTGAAAGACCATACCCAGACAAAGAATTTTCTCAGAAAATGATAGAACATACAGCAAATAAGGCTACAGAAGATTTGAATAACAAAATTAAAAATCATGACCCTATGGTCATGAATAGATTATCGTGTTTAACAGCAGCAGAATATATTCTTTCTTTGAAATGCAAAATAATTATTTTACTGTAGTTTAAGAAAACACTAAAATTATCATCCTTAACATTTTTAAGTCTATAGTTCAATAGTGTTAAGTATATTCACATCATCATGCAACAGATCTCTAGAAATTTTTCACCTTATAAAACTGAAACTTTGAACCCGCTAAATATAAGTTTCCTTCCCCTGCTCTAGCCCTTAGCAACTACCTTTCTACTATCTGTTCCAATGATTTTGACTACTTTAGATATTTCATATGAGTGGAATCATAAGGTATTTGTCATTTTATGACTGGTTTATTTCACATAGCATAATAGCCTTGAGGTTTACCTGTATTATAGCACGTGACACATTTCCTTCTTTTTAAGGCTGTGTTTAATATTCCATTGCATGTATTTACCAGATTCTGTTTATCCATTGCTATGGTCTATACATTTGTGTCTCACCAGAATTCATATGTTCAAATCCTTAATCCCTTAAGGTGATAGTATTAGTAATTGGTGTATAGATTCTTTACAAGATCTTTACATGAGACATTTACAAACATTTACTACATACTAGATTACAAGACAAATTTCATCAAAAGTTCATAATACAAACCTTGCAGAACACATTTTCCGCAATTAAGTTAAAAATCAATTTTTAGATGACACGAGTACCATCATATTTGAAAATTAAGAAATCCACTTTTAAGTGACATAGATCAAATAAGAAATAATAGACATTAGAAAATATGTTGAAATGATCAATAATGAAAATATAACATATCAAACATGATTGAATACAAATAAGCAACATAAAGAGATTTTGTGTTACTACTAGGAAATGGTAAAAGCTGAAAATATGTTATAAATTAATACATATCAAGAAATATCAAAAGGGAAAATAAGCTAGAGGAAGTAAAACAAGTACAAAACAGAAATTAATAAAAATGAAAACAGAAACAACGTTGATATAGTCAGTAAAAGTAGCTTCTTTGAAAAGATCAATAAAATTTATCCTCTAGTAAGACTAAGAAAATAAGAAAATATAGCAAGCACAAATAATGAATATCAGGAATTAAAATTAACAAGGTTAAACAAAATTAAAATTAACAAAATTAAAGATGGATATAGACATTAAAACTTAAAAGAACTGTTAATTTTATGCTAATATATTTGAAAAGTTAAATGAAATAGGTTCACAAGATAATATAACAATGAAATTCACTGATGAAAATTATGAAAATCTTAATATATTAGTACAATAAACATAAAAAAGAAATATTAATAAGGAACTTATTTACAAAATAGAAACAAACTCACAAAGAGGATAAACTTATGATTACCAGCAGGGGAAGGTGGGGTGGGGGGATAAATTGGGAGTTTGGGATTTGCAGATACTAACTACTATATATAAAATAGATAACAAGGTCCTACTGTAAAGCACTGGGAACTATATTCAATATCTTGTTACCGCATACAATGAAAAAGAATATGAAAAGGAATATATACACATGTATAACTGAATCACTATGCTGTACAAAAGAAATTAACACAACATTGTAAACTGACTATATTTCAATTAAAAAAAAAGAATAGCCAAGGCATTCCTGAAAGAAAATAAAAATGTTGAATAATTTGCTTTAATATTTTTTTAAATCCATGTATTTTACAGTAAAATAATCAGAAAAACATAGTATTTGGTTATGGATGGGCAAAGAAATCATTCAGGCAGAATAAAAATCCTAGAAACTGAGTAACCTATGAATGGACAACTGATGTATGAAAGAGGTGGCCCTGCAGAACAGAGAGAAAGGATGAACTTTACAAAAAGTAATGTGGAGACAATTGATGAATCATATAAAATAGCACTCTTATTGCATATTATATGTAAAAATCAATTCCAGGTTGACATTAGCAAAAATGGCAGAATAAATGACCTCAAATTCTACCATGCTTAAAAGCAGAAAAAACAGGCAAAAACTATCAGAATCAACTTTTTTAGAATCCGGAAATTTACCAAGGCTTGCAGCAATCTGGAGAATGTGCTTCCAAAAATAAATAAATATATAAACAAACAAAAAGACTGATTCTCAGTAAGAACTGAGAATTTTGTGGCATTTTAACTTACCCCATTTCCATACCTGGCCCTCTTGGTTCAAATGTTTGTCTTTAAGTTAGTAGCATGTAACTGGTCTAGTGTTAAAGCTGCTTGCAGATAGGGGGCAGCATTTGCTGCAAACTTGTACAGGCTAACTAAGACAATCTTAGGTCTCTGCCATCTGAGATGATAGGTGATAAGGAATGGCTGTGGCAAACAAAAGACTAATCAAGAAGTTTGGGAGGGGGGACTGTATAGCTTGAGTGGTAGAGCGCATGCAGGGATTTGCAGATACTAACTGATATATATACAATAAACAAGTTCATACTGTATAGTGCAGCGAACTATATTTGATATCTTGCAGTAACTTACAGTGAAAAAGAATATGAAAATGAATATATGTATGTTCATGTATGACTGAAGCATTGTGCTGTACACCAGACACAACAATGTAAACTGACTATAATTCAATAAAAATGAATATATACAAAAAAAGGTGAGGGAGATTTTATGTAATGAATTGTGTCCTCTCAAAATTCATATGTTGAAGCCCTAATCTTAGAATATGACTATATTTGGAGATAGGGAGAGACATAAGGTCTAAGTAAATGTAGAAAAAAGGCCATGTGAGAATCCAATGAAAAAGTGGCTATCTTCAAGCCAAGGAGAGAGGCCTTAGGAGACATCAAATATGCCAACACCTTGCTCTAGGACCTGAGCCTCTAAAGCTGTAAGGTAATAAATTTCTGTTGTTCAAATCACATTGTCTGTGATATTTGGTTATGGTAGCCCAAGTGATTAATATAGTTAGGAATGTCCCTAAAGATTTGGAAAGCTCCAAAATATTCCTGGAATCTAGAAGGTCTATAATTTTCTGATGTCCCATTTTATGATAACATTTCGATGGCATATGTAGAATAGGCAAACTCATACAGATTGAAAGTAGAATACTGATTGTCAGGGGATGGGAGTAATGAGTGATTGACACTAACTTCTTTACAAGGAAAATGTAAATGTTGTGGAATTAGACAGTGGTGAGGGTTATACATCATTGTGAATATACTAGAAACCACTTATGTGCATACTTTAAAAATGTTGAATTATATGTTATAGGAAATATATCCCAACTTTTACAAATGCTATAAAGATCAATTCCAGGCAGAAAAATGACTAACATGTGACATGAAAAACTACACATATTAGGAGATACATAAGACAATATTTTTATAATTTCAACTTGAGGGAAAGATGTGTTAAACAAGATGCAAATAGCCATATGCATGAAGGAAAAATATCAATAAACTCAATTACACTAAACTTAACCTCTCTTTATCTAAAGGCACAGTAAAACTGTGAAGACAAGTTAAAAGAAAGTAAGGAGAGAATATTTGCTAAATGCATATTTAACTAAGGATATGTTTATAATATAAGCCAACAAACAAAAACTACATGGGAGCCATTAAGAAAAACTCCAAGTACCAATTTTTAAAAATGGGCCATAAATTTTACTAGACTTTACAAAATAGGAAATAGCAATCACCAGTAAACATATAAAAATATCTTTAGCTTCATTAATAAAGCAGACAAAATAAAAAAAGATCTCAATGAAACATTATTGCATACACAACAGGTTGGCAATTACTAAAACCTCTGATGATACCAATTAATGGTAAAACTGTGAAGCAATGGAGAATCTCATTCAAGATTGGAAAAGTATAAGTTGCTTAACTATGTTGGAAAATATTTTAGCATTATCTACTAATTTGAAATAATACTTGACTTATAATATAGCAGTATCTCATCTAAGTATATAGCGTAGAATGACCCTTGTACATGTTCATCAGGAGATGTGTAAAAACTGTTAGCAGCGGCACAATTGGTAATGCTTTTCAATTGGACAAAACTTCAAACATCTACCAATAGTACAATGAACAAATTTGGAGACATTCATACAATAGAATAGTAGGCAGCAAAGCAAATGAAATAACTACAGCTATATTTAACAATATTTGAGTCTCACAAACATAATTCTGAGCAGTAAATGAAATAGAGAGTAATATATTAGTATGGCTCACTTTGTATCAAACTCAAAATTGAGGAAAATATATTTATAGACATATATTCATAAGAGGTAAAATTACAAAGAAAGGGAAGGTAACAATTATAATAGAAGTAAAAATATTTAGAATGAAGCAAAAGATGAACACATGCGGAATTTCTGAAGTGCTGAAAGTGATCTTTTTTTTCACCTTGGTAGTTACAAATTACACACACTTTATAATTATTGTTCACATTGTATTTTATGCAATGTTATTTATGTAAAATATATTTCAAAATAAAAATAGATAGATAAATAGGTAGGTAGGTAGGTAGGCAGATAGATAATGTTACAACAATTCATCTTTCAGATGGGGAAAATAAGTTTTTATTCCTACTTTACAACATATGCAAAAATTCAATTGTAGGTATAGTAAACACTTAAATTGAGGAGGCAAAAATTTAACCATTTAAAAGAAAATAGAAGTAAATTTCTGAATTCAGGTTACGGAAGGCTTTCTTATATGAGACATATGTTATAAATGTCTAAGGAAAATTATAATAAAAATGAATATTTGAAAGTTTTTGACCCTTCCTTGCTGTCTTACTATTTCCAATTTTCTTTTATAAAATTTATTTTTGATAAGGTAAAACATTCTTATGATTCTCCCTCACATCCACACACACACACAACTCACAAACATTTACATTAAGAATCTCTCTTCCACCCATATCCCAGTGTTTCCACTCACCCTGCTTCTCTCCCATGGTTCCAGTATATAACACTTATAATATGTCTTATTTTGCCTTTTTTTGGTTATTCTAACACTTTCTCCTTATGTAAATAAAGATTAGAACATACATTCTTATCTTCTTTTTACAGAAAATAGTGTAATGTATATATCACTCTGCCGATTGATTATCTCACTAGCACTATACCATGGGGCTAATTCTGTATAGAGTATGCTTCACATTTCATAGCTGCATAATATTCCATTTGGCATATGTACTATGATTTATTTATTTAACCTCTATATTGATAGGAGCTTGAGTTGTTTCCACCTTTCCCACTGGGGGAAAATATGGTGGTCAGTAACCGTGTACACATGAAATTTGACATATGTGGGTAAATTACTGATCAAATAATTTATACAGTTGCATTTTTATAGATATTGCCAAGTAGCTCCAATTTGCATTATATAAATGTGACTGTATCTCCAAAACATCAGCAAATAAGAGTATGTCAGACTGCTGACAATTAAAACCCTGTTAAGTGAGAAATGACAACTAAATTAAGCCTACAATTATTATGCTTGAAGTTGAGAATCTTTTCACTTGCTTTAGAGTCAATTGTATTTCTATTACTGTGAAATATCTCCTCATGTATTATTCTCATTAATGTATTGAGTTGTTGGTCTATTCTTTATTTTAATGTGGAAAGAACACTTAATATGAGTTATACTTTCTTAAATTTTAAACGTATATTATGCTACTGTTGACTGCAGGTACAATGTTGTATAGCACATCTCTGGAGCCTATTCATTCTTCTTGACTATCACCGATGGTTAGTTACTTCCCATCTTTCTCTCCATCCAGCCTCTGGCAAGCACTGTTAGTCAACATGAATTTGACTAATTTAGTTACCTCATATAAGTGGAATCATGCAGTATTCGTCTTTCTGCGACTGGCTTATTTCACTTAGCATAAAGTTCTCAAGGTTGATCCATGTTGTGAAATATTACAGAATTTCCTTGTTTTTAAAGGCTGATTAGTATTTCATTGTATTCAGTTAGTATTCAATACCACACTTTCTTTATCCATACATCTACTGATGGACATTTATGTTGTTACTACATCTTGGCTATTGAGAATACTGCTGCAATGAACAAAGGAGTGATACTATCTCCTTGAGATTTATATTTCAATTCTTTTGGATAAATACCTTGAAGTGGAATTGCTGGATCATATGGTAGTTCTATTTTTAATTTTATGTAGAACTTTATATTGTTTTCCATAGCAACTATACCATTTTGCATTCCCACCAATAGTATGCAAAGGTTCCAGTTTCTCCAAGTTTTAGTCAACACTTTTTCTATTTTGTTGTTTTGATAATAGCCATCTTGACAGGTGTGAGGTTACATCTCATTGTGGTTTTCACCTACATTTCCCTGATGATTAGTGACCTGGAGCATTTTTCATATATCTGTTGACCATTGGTAATGCCTTTTTTGAACAATTGTCTATTCAAGTTCTTAAGCCATTTTAAACCAGGTTATCAGGGTTTTTTCACCACTGAGTTGTAGGAGTTCCTTATATATTTTGGATATTCAACACTTGTCAGATATATGGTTGGCAAGTATTTCCCCCCATTCCATAGGATATCTTTTCATTCTGTTATTTTGTTGAGGAAATAATCCTACTATTTATATAGTTCGTTGAGAGATATCATAATAAAACGTTGTTGAATTTTGTCAAACACTTTTTCTGGATCTATTGAGACAAGTATGTGATTTTTTATCCTTTATTCTGTTCATATTCTGTATCACATTAACGAATTTTCTTTTTTTTGCATGTTTCCATGTTTGCATTCCAGAAACAAATCCCAATTGGTCATGGTACACAATCTTTTTAAAGGGCTCTGGGATTCAGTTTGCTAGTATTTTGTTGAGGATTTTTTCATTTACAATCATCAGAGATATTCACCTTTGGTTTTCTCTCCTTGTAGGTCTTTGTCTGGCTTTAGTATCTGGGTAGTCATGGACTCACGAGTTGGGAAGTGTCCTCTCTTCTTCAATTTTTGGGAAGAGTTTGAGAAAGATTGGTATTTTTTCTCATAAGTGTTTGGAAAGAATTGAATAGTGAAGCCATCTGACTCGGCTTTTCTTCGTTGGGAGGTTTTTCGATTACTAATTCAATCTTCATATTAGATACAGGTCTGTTCACACTCTCTTCATGTTTTAGTCTTGGTAGGTTTTATATTTGCAGGAATTTACCTATCTCTTCTAGGCTATTCAGTTTGTTGGTGTATAATTGTTCAAAGTAGTGTCTTTATGACCCATTGCATTTCTGTGGCATCTCTTATTTATGATTTTGAGTCTTCTCTCTTTTTCTTAGTCTATCCAAGGGTTTTTAAATTTTTAAGTATTTCAAAAAACAACTCCAAGTTTTGCTGTTTTTCTATTATTTTTACATTTTCTATTTTGTGTATTTGTTCTTTTTTTTTTTGTAACTCCTTCTGCTAACATTGGGTTTAGTTTGTTTTTATTTTTCTAAATCCTTGAGGTACAAAGTTAGAATGTTTATTTGAGACCTTTATCATTTTTAATGTAGACTTTCATAACCAGGAACTTATCTAATACCTCACTTTCATAGGTTCTGTGTGTTGGTGTCTATGCATTTGACAAAGGAGACACCTCTTTCAGTTTTCACTGACTTGCCTCATACAGAAGAAGACCTCTGCCAATCAGCTGGGCCAGAGATTCTGGGGGCCTCTACCAGCTCTTTCTCTCCCCAGAAAAAGCAGGCAGCTGTAGTTTTTGTCAACTCCCTCCGTGCTGAGCCCAGGAGCTAGGGGTAGCTATGGCATCCACCAGCATAAACCGCTATCTCCATTCTTTTCCAGGTGGCTAGACTGTGCTGGATCTATCAAACCTTCAAGACTAGTGAGACAGATGTTAGTTCTCTGGGCAGCCCTGGAAAAGTTGGGGCATTGGATGGATGTACAGATCAACACTTTTCCTTCCCAGGGATAAGCTGAAAATTGGGAAATTTTTTATCCATTAACCCTATGTTTATCAAGGGGGAGAAATAATGTCATCCACAGAAGGTGCAACACCCATTCTGTCCCTGGATGGCTGGATTGCGTCAGGCCATCAGAACTTCGGAACTGGTAAAACAGATGCGATGTCTTCAGGCAGCCTTGGAGAAGATGGGTTGCTGGACACATGGATCAACTACTTCCCTCCCAAGGGGGAAGCTGAGAGCTGAGATTTTTTTGTCTGCTCAATCTGTGCAGAGTAGGAGATAAGATCAATGGTATCTACCATCCGAATGTGCCACGTCTGTTCTCCCTGAGGTGGCTAGATTGTGCCAGAGCTCCAAAACAGAAGGCAATCATCTCAGAAACCCCCTCGGAAAAGATGGAGTGCCAGATGTGTGAACTAACTCCTTTCTTCCTTGTATGAAGCTTTTACAATAAGAATGACAGTTAATTTTTCATAAAACCTATAGAAGCCAGAATAAAACAGGCTGATATATTTAAAGTGCGGAAAGTCAAGGAAAAAAATGCCATCAAAATTTTTTCACCTTGCAAAAAATATAGTCTAAAATCAAGGCAAAATACTTAAAAAAACACAAAAGCTAAAAGAATTGATCTCAAGCAGAATTATACTAAAAGAAATGCTAAAGGAGAAATTAATAGAGAGCACAGGACCAAGTAAATATGTGGTTAAATATTTTAAAAATTGTATTATCTTTATTTTATGCATGTATTTCTGTTTCTTTCAAAATCTTGGGTTGTTGGAAACAAAAATTGAAGTAATATCCTGTGAGGTTTATAACATGAACACAAAGGATGAGAGAATTATGGTGTTATAATGTAACTAAATCATTCATGAGATAGTATAATATGATGCTTAAGGTGCATATTATAATCTTTAGGATAATAACTGAAACATAACCCAGAACATTTTAGCTAAAACTATAGGAGATAAAAATAAATATTTTTAAATGCTTGCTTAATCCAAAAATGATGGGAAAAGATAATAGGAACAAATAATATATGGTAAAAACATAACATAAATATCAAGAGGATAGATTTAAATCTTATTATATCAATAAGTGCATTAAGCATAAACTGAGTAATCATTTTAATTTTGAGTCAGAAAATGTCAGACTGGTCAAAAAGGAAGAAACATATTTTAAATATAAAGACACTGGCTGAGATATTAAGAAAATTCTAATCATTAAAAAGCTGGCAAAATTCTATTAAAGTCAGACAAGGTAGACTTTAAAATAACATATATAGCCAAAGATAAAGAACATTCATAATGACACAAAGATTAATCATGAAGAGAAAAGAAATCTGAATCTTTTGAAGATAGTAACAAAACTTCAAAGTGTATAAAGCAAAAACTTACAGAACTTAAGGGAGAAATATACAAATCTAGAACAAAGTTAGAAATTTTAAGCCCCATAAATTGTTAATTAATAGAACAAGTGGTCAAAAAAATAGTAGGTATATGGAAGATAAGAAAACCACCAAAAATTAACATTAACTAATTAATAGGTATCATTATAATACAACTGCAGAATACACACATTTTCGGTGCACATAAAAAGTTCCACAAGACAGACAATGTGCTAGACCATAAAACAAGTTTCAAAGTTATCAAAGGACTGAAATCATAATGCATATGCTGTTGGATCACAATTATATGAAATTTAAAACCATTTGGTATCAATAAGGTATCTAGAAATAACCAAATATTTGGTAACATATTAATAATGTATGGATTAAAAAATAAATGTCAAGGAAATTTAGGAAAATAATTCAAACTGAATGAAAATGAAAACACAACATAACAAGTCTTATTGGACGCAGGCCCAGATAGTTTTAACAATGCCCAATTTTACTGGTGAATTTCATCAAACATTTAAGTAAGAAATAACATCAACCTTGTACAAACATTTTTAGAAAATAAAAAAGTGAGAACATATCACAATTAATTATATGAGACAATGTAATCTTTATACAAAAGTCTCACAAGGATATTATAAGAAAATAAATTTATAGTTCAAAATTACTTAGAAGCACAGAGTCAAAATTCATTAAGAAAACATTATAAATAGAATCTATCAATATCAAAAAAGGAATATAGATTATAACAAAGAGGGTTTATCTTAGGAATGTAAGGTTGGTTTAAAACTCTAAAATCCACTTACATTATCATAAATCCGTTTCAAATATAAGAAGCAAAAATAATGATCTCAAGAGATGTAGAAAAGACTTTAAGAAATTCAAAACTCATAGTAACTAACTTCAACACACTATAAATAGAAGGGAAGTCCCTCCGTGTGCTAACATCCTTCTAGCAAAGACCTACAGCTAACATCATACTTACTGTTGTAATACCAAACAGTTTCCCCGTAAAATAAGGAAAAGTCAGGGATGTCTGCTCTTATTACTTCTAAACAACATTGTATTTCAGGTCTTAACCAGTGCAGTAAGACCAAAAACAGATAAATATATAAATATTGAATAAGAAATAAAACTATTGTTATTTTCAGATATGATTATGTGCTTGAAAAAGCCTACATGAATCTATTAATAAAAAGTATTAGAACTATAATTCACATAAGTTAAAATACAAAAAAGTAATTTTATCAGTATATACTAGCAACAAAATATTATAAATTTTGATTCTAAATTATTAAAATGACATGAGAATATTAAATAGTTAGGAATAAATTTAATGAAATTTTCCAAGAGCTCACTACTGAAAACCACATGACATAGATAAGGAATGCTAAAGAATGATTAAATAAATGGAGGGATAATTGATGTTTCTGAATTGAAAGAATCTTGCTCTGATACTGAAGAAAGTGACAGTCTGATGCTCTTATGCTGTAGAAGAGCCAGCATTACTTTTCAAAAGGAGAGGGACGTTGTGAGATATTTACTACCAGGTATCAAGACTTAACAAAAAAGCTTCATTAACCATGATGTAATGTTATTGATATAAGGATAGATGAGTCAATAAATGGAATAAAATAGGGAATTTGGAATCAGATCTAAGCTTATATGGTCATTTGACTTTCCACAAACATATTCCTACAATTTAATGGGGAAAAGAAAGTCAGCCTTATCAACAAATGGTACTGGGACAACTGGATATGATTATGAGGGAATAATGAACTTGGAACCTATCTTACTCCATACACAAAATTTCATTTCAGGATGATCATAGACATAAATGTAAAAACTTAATTTATATACCTGCTGGAAGAATACATAGAATATCTTTGCAACCTATGAATATGAAATAAAAACTTTCTCAACAGGTAAAAGTTGAGAGAATTTGCCCCCAACAGACATACAACATAATAAATGATAAAAGAAGTTCATCAGGCTGAAGAGAAATTATATATGACAGAAAACTGAATCTGCAGAAAAGACAAAGTAAATATCTGTACTAAATCAGTTAATAAATTGACTGGCACTAGAATCAAAAGGCAGACATTGCCAAACCTGATATAAAAGCAAGACTAAACTATATGGTGTTTAGTAGAAACAATTTAATGGAAAAGGCACAGAGTGACAGTAAATAGTTAAGGAAAGTTATAAAAATTGAATATGACATATTAAAGCTGATATAAAAAGCTATACTAAGTAAAAATCAATAGACTAAAATACAAAAATCAGCACTCACAGAGAAGTAACATCCCTTTCTCAATACCTGACAAAACATGTAGAAAAAAATCAGTGAAGATAAAAAAGATTTGCAAACCACCATCAACTTGATCTAACATTTAAAGACTGCTATACCAACAAGTGCAGCATGTATATTCAAGTGCAGGGAACATTTATCAAGGTAGAAGGTACGCTGAGCCCTAAGACAAAATCCTCAATGAATTTAACATAATTGAAACCATACAAATAATAGTGTATTCGTTTCCTAGGCCTGCCAGAACAAAGTACTACAATTTGGGGGAGTTTAAAGCAACGGAAATTCATTGTTTCAGTTCTGGAGGCTAGAAGTGGGGGATCAATGTGTCGTGTCACCAAAGCCAATCTCCCTCTAAAACCTATAGGGGAATCCTTCCTTGTCTTTTCTTAGCTTCTAGTGGTTTGACAATCTGTGGCATTCTTTGGCTTGTACCTGCATCACTCTGATTCCCTGTCTCCATATGACTTCCTCTCTGTCTATCTTCTCAGGGCTGCCTTCTTATAAGGTCATCAGTCATACTGGATAAAAGGTTCATCTGACTCCAGTATGACCTTATCTCAGCTAATTATATCTACGTAGAGCCTACTTCCCAATAAGGTCACAATCTGAGATACTAGGAATTAGGACATCAACATACCTTTTTTCAGGCAGGAACATAATTCAACCCATAACAAACAATATAAAGAAATTCCTTCAATTTTGGAATTTCTGGAACACATGTATTAATAATCCATGGATCAAAAAAAAAATCATAAGAAAAAATAGTAAATTTTGTCAGCTGAAAACCTAACATATATATCAACAACGAATATCCAAGTATCAAAATTTGTGGAATGTAACCAAAGCAATGCTTAGAGAGAAATTTGTAAATATAAATAACTGCTAGAAAAAAGATTTTTAAATGACCTAATCTTGTACCGTAAGAGACAAGTAAAAGAGCAAATTAAACCTAAAATAATAGAAGGTAAATCTAAAAATAAGATCATAAATCAAGAAAGAGGAGAGATAACAATAAATAATACAGTTAAGATATGGTATTTTGAGGAAAAATGATAAAAAAATGTAAGATACTAACCAGATTGACTAAGAAAAAAAGACATACATAGTGCATAGAGCAGTAATTAAAAAGAGAATATCAGTAAACATATTAAAAGGACTATAGACGTTAAAAGGGTAATAAAATAATATTATAAATCTTTCTATACCACTAAATTCAACAACCTAGGTAACTAGAGATATTTATTGAAAACCATGAATTACCAAAACCGACAGATGAAGAAATAAAAACTTAGAAAACCATTCTTTATAAGTAATTCAATTCATAATCAGAAACCACCTAAGAAAAGAAGAACATAAAATGGAAAGAGAGCTAGGGAAAAAGAAAGAGAGGAATTGAGGGAGAAGAAATGGAAGAGGAAGAGAAAGAAAGGATGAATTGGGGGGGGAGGAAGAAAGCAGGGAGGAAGGATGGAAGGAAGAAAACCTCCAGGCACAGATATTATCTTCAATTAATTAATTAATCAAATATTTAAGCAATAAATAATTCCTTATCTAAAAAAAAACTGTTTCCATAAATAAAAGTGAGGAAATCCTTCCTAAATCAGCTAGCCAGGACATGAAAGCCCTGATACCAAAAGCTGACAAAAATACTATGGAAAATTAAAATTTTTCCCAATATCTCTCTGTATAAACATAGATACAAAATCCCTTTCAAAATATCAGTACATAATTTACAGCAATATACAAAAATCATACACCACAATTTGTTGGAATTTATCCCAGAAATGCAAAGTTGGTTTGCCATTTGACAATAAATCATTTTAGTCCACTATATTAACAGAATGAAATATATATATATATATATATATACATATACCTTGATAAGCCATTAGTATTATCTCCTAAAGTTGAACAGACATATATATGAGCCAGGAATTGCCGTCCTACATATATACTAAAGAGAAATTCTTGTGTATTTCCAACAGGACACTGTAGAGGAATAATCATAGCATAGTATGCTAATAGTCATTGATACTGTTCATAGTATTAACAAACTGGAAAAAATCCAAAGGATCCTAAACAATGATGTAGATGAATTAACTGTGGTATATTAAAATGGAATATTATACAGTATTCAAAACAAATGAACTAACAACACACAAAAAAGTATGAAAGAATTTTGTGATAGGAATGTTAAGGAAAAATGAGTCCCCAAAGACTGCATATAGCATGATATACTTTTTTATGAAATAAAAAAAAATCTTAAAAACATTTACTCTTTCAGAAGTTATAAACAAACCAATAGAGACTCCTAGTTTCAACTCTGACATGTAAAGAGCTGGGAGGTAGCTATTTCCATCATCACAAAAAGAAAAATGTTGAACTAACTGAAAATTAAGGACTCTTCTTTCCCCTGTAGTCACAGGCAAAACTGCCATTTTGCAATCTGGAGAGATAGGTAAATAGAGAACCACAGCTGAGACGTCCTGGAAGCAAAAAGTCTATGAACACTTAAGTTGTAATTCTGGCAAATAGCTGGAAGTTGAGTGTGAACTAGCATGAGGGAGAACTCCTAAGAGCTGCAGCGTTTTGGCATGTGTGTTCGGGGTACACTTTCATGGATTTTGCCTTCAGGAGCCCTATGAGAGCCTCACAGTGAAAATCTTGGAAGGATCCTCTATGAGCTGTGAGACGGGAAAGGGAATCATAACCGTTTTGAAATATGCCAAGAGTGTTCTCCAAAACAAAGGGCTACTTTCAGGAGAAAAGGCTTTACCAGAGCCTTATTATACCTAGGGAGAAGAGCATTTATCCAATTCTACCCTTTCAAGCCTTCCTAAAATGAGATATTAAGGGTAAGAAACATTGATGAAAGTCACAGTTCAGAGATATAAGCCCACTAAGGGACTGACATTTAATCGTAAAATTAAAGAAGACTTCTCTTCTCCCATACCTTGTGACCATACTAACAGGTATTTGATTCCATATAACAGTGGCTTCCAGCTAAAAGAGCTGCATAACAAAGACTTTCTCTGAGTTAGGGAATTCTAAAGTCAACAAAGGAGACAAAAACAAAGTCATAAGAGGAATTTGAAGCCTCTGGCAACTACAGCTACAGATACCATGAATGACAGTCCATCTTATAGTCTGATTAACATAAAACATCATAGTAATATTTTTTTATGTTACCTGACATATCATGTCTGGCTTTTTTGTGGGAAAAAAAAACTACAAGGCATACACTAAAAGGTAAGAAAAGAATACACTCTGAAGAGACAAAGCAAGTATCAGAACCAGACTTAGATAGCTTCAAGTCCAAAAAGAAAACAATCCAAGTAGAACTTTGTACATAGCCAAATTTGCCATAATATATTGTTAAAAACAAACAGGCCTAAAATAGTGTCACTTGTGCTAAGTCCCACATCAGCAAACCAAACCAAGACTTAGTATCTAGTCTAATAGCAGTTTCAGACCCTTCCAGGAATGTAACCTTAACCAGTCTGGAATTTCCGTATCAGCATTAGGAAGGGAGGTAATTTGCTTGATAGACCCCTTTGATCCCCAAAGAAAGATGAGGTAATTCACGTTTTCCTTGTCCCTGTCCCCTTCTGTCTAAAAAAAGACTTCCATCTTGTCCAGTTCCTTGGAGCTCCTTTGTCTTTGCTAGATGAGATGTTGCCCTATTCATGAATCGTTCAATAAAGCCAATTAGATCTTCAAATGTACTCAGTTGGATTTTGGTTTTTAGTTATATAAAGACAAAACAAAAGCATTTCAAGATCAAAAGGCAGAAAATAAAATAAATAAAATGAAATATAATAACAAAATGAAACTTGGAAAACTACTTTTCAGCTGACCTTCGATTCAGGAATACTAAAAGGAGTTTTTCAGCAGAAGAATCCCAGGGAGAAAGACATAATTGCTGGAATGAATGACAAGCCATAGAAAAGGTAAATATATGCTCACGTAAATTATGACAGTACAACAAGATAAAAGTAATGCTGTATGAAATTTACAGGTAGAAGTAAATGACTGCTGACTTAAATAATGTCTCATAGAATTTAAATTTTATAAAGAACTGAAATATTTGATCAAATGCAAAGGTTAAAGGGGGTTAGTGAAGTTAAAATGTTACAAGTTATTTTTTTATGGGTGCAGTAGTAAAAATAATTTGTGTTTGACTAAGATATAACAAGTGTACATATATTGTAACTTCTACAGTTATAACATAATAGTAAAAAAAGAATTTGTAATTAACAAGTTAATAGAGAAAATTTAAAAAATTTTAAAACATTGTGCTTTTTAGGCAAGCACAAGGCGAGAGAGAAAAGGAATATAAAATAGGAGAGTCAGATAAAAAACAAATGTTAAGATAGCTGTCTGTATTAGTAACTACATTAAATATAAGAGTTACACTCTAAGTAAAAGACTGAGATGTTCATATTACATAATGGGAGAAATACAACTATGTGCTACTTACCAAAAACACAATTTAAATGAAAATACTTAGGTTCAAAATAAAACAATTAAAACATTCACTATGAAAATACTAGGAGGAAAGCTACTCTAACAGGACTGTTACTAAATCAAGTAGACTTTAAGGCAAGCAACATTACCAGTGATAAAGAGGAAGATTTCATAAAATGACAAAATGGTCAGTCCTCCAGGAAAGTAGCACAATTATCAATCTATATGCACATATTTACATAACTGAAAAGTATACATAAAAATTTAGAGTACAAGGAGAAGGGGAAATCAACAAGTATAATGAGAGAATAAAAACAGAAGGTAACTTCCACAGAAATAAAAATTGATATCAGAGACAACAATAATAGTAATAAAACACTCCTTAGTGGCACTGAATAGCATACATGACAATGAATACCTGAATTAGAAAAATTTTATTATATCAGAGAATTCTCCCTAAATATAGAATTAAAGGGAAAACACAGAATTTATGATAGCCAAGGTATTGAACCGAGTCCCTCAAACACTAATGTGGATATAAATCACACAGTGATCTTGTTAAAAAGCACATGCTGATTGAGTAAATCTGGGCTAGGGCCTGAGATGCTACATTTCTCATTGGTTCCCAAGAGATGTAGAAGTTGCTGATCTGCAGACCTTACTTTAAGTAGCAAGGATATTGAGATCAAATATGGAAAAACATCTTTATTTTGACAACCACCCACCCACACACACACACGCGGCATTTATACAATGGGAGTTCCATAGAAAAATATGCAGTCTTGGAAGAGAAAAAAAGCAGTCAAGTGTATAACAAAAGAAAGCATTTATTTTGAGGTGAAAGTGTTTACTAAAGACTTGGCAGAATTATTTTTGTGTGTTATTTTCCAAAAATATCATTGTGAAATATTTGAACTAAAAAGAGTAAGAAAAAATAGCAAAAAGATTTGAACACATTTTGAATTCAAATAGGATTGGGACACATCTTTAACAATTCAGGGACCTGGTGAGAGTATAAGATCTCTAAGTCAAGCTCACAATCTGTCACACAAAACATATATATTCTGCTGTTTTGAAAAAAGTTAAAAGCCTCGTTGACTATTTTTATATAACTGAACTTTGGCAGAATATTAAAAATTGAATTTAATTATTAATGTATAACTTGATTTTCTATTGACTAGCCAGTGATATTTGGTTGAGTAATAAAATATAGATCTATGTAATTCACAACCGATGAATATTCATTCCATACTTTTTCATTTTTTTAATGTTGTTAAAATAAAGATTTTCTTATTAACAGTAATGCTATAAAAGATTAAAATGTAAAGTGTGATCACGTCAAAATATACAAATCTTGAACTTATGTTCATAAAATTAAATATACTAAAACATAGTTATTTTCATATATGCTTTCAAGTTATATAATATTCAACATTTTAAAATTAAAAGCCAAATACACAGTTTAACTATCAAAATTTTAAAATGCTAAAATAAAGCTGAAATAAATTGACTTTTTTAATTTACTCAAATCTTATCAAATATTATTATAAATAAAGATATTTGCAATGTTACCTTTCAATGCCCACCTACTAGCCAACATAAAGAACAACATATATGCACATGTAAAAGGAATTGTTAAATATAGCAAAATGTTTCTCAGCTGCATTGTACAATGGTTATGAAAGTCACATGTGTCCCTCCAGAAACAAGATTTTTGGAACATAAAGAAAAGGAAGGAAAGGGATGCTTGGACTACTGTGAAATAATACGTCCTTAAGGAAGAATCTACCGGATTCATATTGTCTGAGAGAAAAGATAAACATGTTAACTAATTTTTGTTTTCTACTACATAAAACATTGAAATGTTTTTCACAAACTGTAGCCAACACATAAAATTCCTTGGTATTTGGATACACTTGGGCACAGAGCAAGATAGGTGGGAAAATGTTTTCTCCTGGATCTAAATAATGTCACTCACAAGAGGGCTTGCTTAGGGTTGTGGTCCAGGAGTGGTAGATGCTAAGGGACAGAAGTTGCTATATGTCCTTTAATAAGTTTAAGTTTTCTGTGTGTTTATAATTGGGATCATCTAAACCATGGAGCCCAGGACAGCTTATTCTCTTATCCTGTTCTAAATGTGGTTCTAAATACATGAATATGGTACCTATAATAGAACTATGAGCTGATCTTCATTGGAAAACCCCAGTGGGGATCTATTCTTGAAGCAAGTATGCACAAGAGGATATAGAGGTGATAATTTGAATGCCTATCAGAAACCTGTGCCAATCTCTACCATCATTCCATATTGTCCAACTCTTCCACACAGAGAGATGGTGAAAAGTGAAGTTAGAAGGGTGCTGATTTTAATGACCTTCTATGGAATCTTGACAAGTCTCCAACCTCATCCTAATCCTATCCTGCTCTCTGTATGTATCCTCCACACAGAGGGACAGGAAGGCCAATTCCCTGCCTCCTGCTCCGTGTTCAAAACACTCATGTACACATGCGTGTGCATACACACACATACACACATTCCTCAAAACTGGAGTGCTTATCTCCATGTGTAGTTAGGCCTTCAAATATTGAATTTGATACCTGAATTAAAGCATTCCACAGTCTGGGATTTGGGGATCCCAAGCCAAACATTCTGACTCTTTATACAGGCATCTTAAAATGAGGCTTGCCATTCAAAATGTCCAGCCTAGACCCAGAAACAAAGCTTCTGTGTAGGCTTCCCAATCAGGTGAGAAGCCCACCAGAAAACACACCTGCCTACACAACAGCAGAGAAAACCAATTTCAACTTACCTACAATAGTCAACAAAATACTTCATTCTCAAATATATGAACAGGCAACTGAAATTTAACATATATGATAAAAATCAACAGAATGAAATAGTAAGTTTAAAAACAACAAGCAGAATATTGAGCCCAGAATAAATGTAGTTCAGGAAAGAGAAGAGACATTTTAAAATAACCTAATTAGTATTCTCAAAGAGATATGAGAACACCACATATTGCTGGTGGGAATGTAAAATGGTATAGTCACTCTGGATAACAGTTTGACAATTTCTTAAATAACTAAACATACAACTACCATTCAAGCCAGCAATTGCACTCCTGGGCATTTATACCAATGACATGAAAATTTCTATTTATACAAACACCTGTAAGTGAATGTTTATACTAGCTTTATTAGTAATAGTCCAAAACTGTAAACAATGCAGATACCCTTCAATGGTCGATTGGTTAAACAAACTGTGGTACATCCATACCATGGAATAATAAGCAATGAAAATCAAGGAACTAATGATACATGTAGCAACCTGTATGAATCTCTGAAGAATTATACCAAGTGAACAAAGCCAAATACACACTATATAAATTCTGTATTTATATAAGATATTAGTGAAATGCTTGAAGTTACAAAATTATAGAAATGCAAAACAGATTAATGGTCACCAGGGTTTAAGGATGGGGTGGGATGGGAGGGAAATGGGAATGACTATAAAAGGGCAGCATGAGGGATCCTTATGGTAATAGAAATGTTCTATATCTTAATTGTTTCAATTTTAATATCTCTGTTGTGATATTATATTATAGATTTCTAAGATATCACTGGGAGAAATTGGGTAAGGGGTATAAGAGGATCTATATTATTTCTTAGAACTGCATGTGAATCTACAACTTTCTCAAAATGAAAAAGTTGATTAAAAATGAAACTGAATGTCATAAAATAGCATCAGAAAACAAAACATGATTATTATATGAAAGTAAATCAATAAAGCCGCTGGGAAAAAAATGTTTAAGAAATACATGTATTATTGCAGAGAGAAAGGAAAAGACAAAGAATATGTAAAAGCAATGATAAGTGACATAGGTATTCAACCCCATAAAGAGAAGATTTTACTATTAGGAATTACAAATGAGTAAATAGAAGAAATGAAGATGACAAAATTATTAAGGAATTATCATAAATAAATTTCTAAAAGTTGACTAAATTCACAAATCTTTAGAACGAAAGAAAAATGTTTGGTCTTCCTAGTTAGAACTTTATGTCTGTCAATAAATTTTACCATTTTCTTTGTATAGGCCTTTTATATTTCTGATTACGTTTATTCTAAAATAAAATTAAAGCTCTTATCTGTTTTAATATGCATCTTTATTTTTCTAATTGCAATATATTATTTGGATATTGCTGACGTGTTATAAAACTCCTTCTAGTCAAATATTAATTATTTGACAATCAGATCAATCAAATCATTTGAAAGCATTCTCAGCTTTGTATCAATTTCTAATATTTATATCTCTTCCTTTCTTGTCTTAATGCACTGGTTAGGTCATCTAGTAAAATGATAACTATTACCACCAATAGTGTTATTTCTTGATTTTGGATGAATTATTAATATTGTGCCATTAAGTTTTGAGATGTTTATATAATGATGTTTTCCTTCTTAATTTTCTATAAATTTGTGATATGCATAAGAATGTATATTTCAAATATTTACTGTTAGCTATTGATTGAATTTAACTCATTTTGGATTAGGGGCTTCAGTCAAGGCTCTCATGAGGCCTAAAGAGAAAACTGCTGCTTTTGGATTTAATTCATTTTATATTATTTTTATTTTCATTCCATATATGAAACATTACCCAGGTCTGCACATAAAACTGATTGTGAATTTTAAGTAGCATGATAAATTTAGATTGTGTTTAAGAAATGGTAAAGATATTTATATTTGAAAATAGATATATAAAAAAGGAAGCTAGTACAGAAATATTAATAGATTCCATATATTTTGATTAAACTGAAAGTTGGTCATAACAAGTCATCTACAAATGTTTGATATCAGAAAAATTGTTTCAATTTTGTTCAAATTTGTTCAAAATTGTTCCAATCCAGACTTCTTTATTTGCCATTTAATAAAGTATAGGCTGGAACTGACTGACAGATGTGCAGTACTGTCAAGGAAATTAAGAGTTTGTAAATTCGGCATTTATTTAAGTAACTACGTATAAGAAACTCTAAGTTGTAGCCACACTGATTCAGCACTCTGAATCTATACAACCCACTGTTTCCACTTTGTTATATATATTCTCTCAGTCCGCTTTCCCAATATACAAGTTTCTTGATGTCAAGAAAGTTATTTGTCTTATCTTACCTAACAATTCAATCAAGTGATTTCTAAGTGATAAATAGGTAAATTTTTTGCCCCTGGCCCTGGGGAAGGGAAAGTCAGAAACTTAAAATAGGCAGAAAATCAGGATCAGCTCTGCTACCAGTGATTCTCATAATCTTTAAAAGCCTTTTCTATTTTAATTTTCACACATATTTTCCCTTTTTTTGTTAAAGAGCAAATGGTTGTTGACTATGCAGATTATGCAAAAGAACTTCAGCTAAATCCTACTTCATCAGGAAGAACTGTGGATTAAGTAGGCATACTAAGTTATCAGAAATAATGATATTTACATAGGCAGTTCATATAAAAGTATAGGAAGTATGAGAGAAAATAAAATTTTAAGAGAGCCTTCTGAAAGACAAATTAGAAAAACAATTCACGATGTCACTTTTCTCTTTTCATGCTTTGTTAAAAAGCCTAAATTTATATTTGCTTCATTTTCCCTTCAGGAAGATGAATAAGTTATGCAAAACAAAGTACACCAATATTTAAATTATATAGGAGAGCTTAGGTTTAAAAATAATTTGACAATGAGATAAGCAAGAAGGTCCAATTAAACAAACTCTTTAGCAAATTACCATTCCTTTTACCAACTCAATTTTTTTCATAATATGTAGAAGAAAAACCCTTGACCAGATAGGTGTTTCTTAGTCTATTCTAATTTTAAAAAGCAATATTTATTAATAACACTCCATAGCTAACCATTTTAAGCTCCTATCAAACTCAGGCAAGAAATTATTAAATTCATAAATGTGCTTTCATTGCATTTTAATGGAAATGAAATTAGATCTGTCTTATCAGAGGTAGGACTAGTCAACACTAAAAGAAGCAGAAGTACTGCCAAATAGTCAATTTACATAAATAAATTTGCCTCCTTTACAAATCAGGAAGTCTTTTCATGAGAGCTTGAAAAGCAACATCACTCCCCAAGCTGGCTTTGAATTGATGGACTAGTGGTGGGTCTGATAAGATTTAACCAAAACCTTTCCTCCTTTTTCCTCCATCCTAGGTAAATTTTAAGCATTGCTTTTCCAGTGATACCTATCTAAATGTTAATACTGCACATCCTTTCCATACTATTATTGCATTCCTAGGAAAGAAATGCATATCCTGTACACAGCAATTCTGTTCAGTCTCAAATAATAGATATTCTGAAATACTTAGTCTTGAATAATTCATTTATACAATCTACAAAATGATGATTGCAAAACTTGCTTTTAAAAGATTTTTACTAACTTTCATTGAAAGATACTATATAAAGTAACTAGATGATGTAGCAAATCTTATTGTGCAGGAACGTACACTGAAGAGACCTCTTTGGGGTTTCTTGGAGAAATACTAACCCTCACTAAATCATGTAAAGAATTGTTTTTCAAGTTAGAAGAAATTGTTGAAGGTCACCTAGGCCAAATTCCCACCATATTAAAAACAACAAATTTCTTCTATAGCATAACTACCAGGAGTCTATTATCCACTGGAATGCCTTTAGAAATAGTATATGTTGTGTGTGGTGTTGGCTCCTGATCAGGTGTTCACAGTTGCCCATATCTTACCCTCTGTCTTCACTACAGGTCCCTGAACTCTGCTTGTCCTCAAATCTGAGCAAGCACTTTACAAGAAAAAAAAAAAAGTATATATATATATATATATATATATATATATATATATATATCCCCTTATCAGCTTATCCTGAGAATTAGCTGACTACAGTGAGAACCCTCTGATCATTTCCTCGCATTTGCTTGACTCCCCCACACTTACCTGCTTTCCCCTCTTTACAAAAGAAAAGCCCTTGTGTTTGCTTTAGAGACATTTGCAGATGTCTGAGATGAGAGCGCTCTCCATATTGCAACAGTTTTTCTTCTCAGTAAAGCCTCTCTCTCCTTATTTAAGTCTGGATTTATTTTTATATGGCACTTCTATTAAAAAATATGTAAAAGCCCAAAACTTAGTACTTTAAATAATTTATATACCTCTGAACTGTTTTTTTTTTTTTAAACCCTGTGCTGTCTGCTATCTGTACTTCCTTTCCACTTGCCTCCTCCTTCTATTTTCCCTTCCATTATACAAAGTCATGGACTTAAATTCTAATTCTTACAGATACAAAATTCTAACTTACTGGTCCCCTGGGGCAACTAATGGCCATTCATGACATTTCTACCTGAAATATTGCTTTTCACATCTTAGCCATCTTGTGCACTTCTAACAGAATCTGTTTCCTATAGTATGTTTCATCAAGCAGCATTACTTTGCTGAGTAGCCACTAATATCTATTCATTGTCTACAAAATACCTATATACTTTAATCTGAAATTTTAGTTCTTCTAACAGTGGAGCAGAATAGTCCCCATTGTAACTTAAATTTCGCGATTTTGAAACATACAGGAACATTTCAGATGTGTGCATGTGCAAAAATAAAACTGTCCAAGAACAAGACTTGAATATACCAGAAAAGTTAAGCTAGATCTCTGCCATGTAGGTAAACTAGAACTGATGGCTTTGGCTTAAATGCATTGCCGTAATGACTTTACAGCTATGATATCTTAAATTTTCACATACTGTACATGACCTTAGAGTCAGAAAGAGTCCTAATATAAATATGAAAAATAAACATTATAAAGCTAATTTTACGACATCGGCTTGTGGCCATGATGAACTAGTTAGGTTAGACCAACCTTACTTCCAAGAATCAATAGAAAAGTTGAAAAAATATTTTTAAAACTTTTAAAAAATATGGAATATTTTGATTGTAATGCTAGTTACAAGGATGTACATGTGGGATACAATGACACAGAACTATACACATATATTATATCAATGTCAATATCCTTATATGATATATTATAGCTATATAAAATATAACCATTGGAGGAAACTGGGATGAAGGGTACGCTGTACCTCTCTACAGTATTTTGTTAACTTCCTGTGAAACTATGATTTACTTTAAAACAAAAAGGTTTTTATTAATAAATATTTGAAGGCATCAGAAAGCTACAAATAAAAGCAAGGCTTGCGGGATCGAGATCCCAGAGAGAAGTGAAACACAGAGAAGTGAGTCTAACATTTGCTACTGCATTTCCTCTATAGACATTTACAAATTCAAAACTGACAGCCAGAAAGCTAAGAAAGTGAGCATAGCTCTTAGCACTCTCTTGGAGAGAAGGAGACAGAAATTGGAGTTTAGGACTGATCAAGGTGGTTGGGTTTCATAAAATAATTTTGCTTTCAGGTGGATCATCTTTACAGGGTTGTAAGGATGAACCAAAAATAGATCAATCTCCTTAAAGACTGCAGCTCAGCCTCTATAATCAGCCCAAGCTCTGGCTGAATTAAAGTGTTCTCCCCCTAGCTTAGAGGCCAGATTCAAAAGCCTCAAATTATCTGTATAGTTTTTTTTTTCATATATATTATCTGACATTGAATTTTTAAAAATTAACAGGCATACCAAGTCTCAAGATCAAATAATCTAAAATCAAGAAGAAAATGAACAACAAAAAGATACCCATAGGGGATCCAGATAATGTATTTGTCAGAAATAGCCTCTATAATAATAATAATAATAATATATATAATACTTAGGTAAAATTTAGAAATATATAAAAATATATAAGGAAAATCACAAGTATCTCCTGGAAGATAAAACAGAAAAGGGGGAAATGCAAAAATGGAATGATGTCACTTTTTTTTTTTTTTTTAGAACTTCAGTTTTCTTTTTAAAATTTATTTTAATTAAATTTTTTTAAAATTTTATACAATTTTAAAAGTTACTTTCCATTTACAGTTATTACAAAATATTGGCTATATTCTCCATTTTCTACAATACATCCTTGAGCCTATCTTATACCCAGTAGTTTGTACCTCCCACTCCTCTACCTCTATACTGCCCCTACCCACCATTGGTAACCACTACTTTTCTTGATTATGATATGTAAACATCATCAAGAGTTCCTATTTCCCCCATCCCTTAGTTAAGGTATAATTTTAATGTAATCCAAATAAGAATACCAAGAAGCTTTCTACTATAACTAGATGAGGTAATTCTGAAGTTCATGTGAAAAATAATATACATAAATATCTAAGACAACTCAGGAAAATGAGAGCAATAAGGGGAGGCAATAGCCCTATCAGATTTCAAAACATACCATAAAGCTTCTGTAATTAAAACCACGTTACATTGGTTAAGGAATAACAGAGCAGTGGAAGAGAATAGGAAATCCAGTAGATAAGAACAAAGCAAAATTTACTACAGAGTAAAAGTAGCATCCCAAATCCTTGGGACAAATATGGATATTTTATCAAATCATCTTGGGACAACTGAATAGTCATTTAAATAATAATAAAAACTATATCCATACTGTACTCTATACACAGGAATAAAATTCAAATCAATCAGAATTTTAAATGTAAAAAAAATAATAATAATAACCTTACAAGTACAAGAAGAAAATACGGGGACATTTGTAATCTGGGTATGAAAGACAATGTTTTGTAAACAACGACTCAAAATGGCAACACAATAAAGGAAATATTGATACCTTCAACTCAAAATAATTAATTTTAACAACTTCCCATGGCAAAAACCACTTTAAGCAATGTCAATAGACAACAAACTGGGATATATACCTGTAACATATAATCAAGGACAAATCACATAAGAAAGCTGAGAGATATAAAAGAGAAAAAAAGACTAAAAGTTGATGGAAAATGGTGAAAACTCATTAACATTAAATGACAAAAACATTATAAAATGGCCTTAAACATATTAAAATGTTAGACTTTACTTAAAATAAGATAGATACAAATTAGGGGATATAATTTTTCACCTTTAAGATATGCCACCAACAGTAAGAAAATGCAAATGTATGCCCTTACGGATTGGGATATTATTTGTTATATTGTTTTAACAGTGTAAAAGCCAATGCATATGCAATTGGTTGAGCAAACTATGCTATACATGTACAGTGGGTTACTATGTAGATGGAAGGGAGTAAGGATGATATTTATGGCCTGATGTGGAGAGATTTCCAGGATATTTTTAGGGAGAAAAACAAGTACACCACTTTAATATATAATTTGCTTAGTTTTATAAAATAACCAAAGGAAGGATAAGTAGAATGCAGTCAAATTGGTTATCAATAGGCAAAGAGTGAGAACAAGTTGGAAGGAGGAAAAGACTGGGTGACACTTCTCTGAATATAGGACTTTGTATAAAGTTGAAGTTTGGAAGCATATTGAGTGATTATATAATCCAAAATAAAATTAAATTCACAAATATTTGGAAAAACCCTCAAATCAAACTAAACATAAAAATAATAAACACAGTAGTTTTAAAAATGGATAGAATAAAGACACAAGCGGGAAAAACACACACAAGTTACTTTAAGGCATATATCCTCAGGCTAAAGACAAAAAACTACAGTGAAATCAACTTCATTTAATAGGTTTTCTTTTGGCAGTGGTATGCGTGAAGCAGTTCTGTATCTACTATTTTTGGTGTTCTATAGAAGAAAATATATTCCTTTGGGAGGGAGCAGGATTCTGATCATGAAAAAAAGAGAGACACAGATAAGCAATGAGAGAAGACAAGAACACTGTGATCCTGAATACTGGATTAGAATTAGAAACTTTACCTCATACTAGCTAAATCTAGTACAATAAAAACAAAAATGCCAGTATTAGATTATAATGTAATTGAAAAAGAATTCATGAATCCACACATTGAAAAGTCTATATAAAAACACCAAGGGTAGAGAGGGGACAGAAGAGGGGGTGGTGGGCAGAGATAAAGAAACAAAAACAGAGAGGAAGAGAGAATGGAAGGAAAGAAGGAACAAAGAGGAAGAAAGTAAACATGAGAGGAAGGAAATTTTTTATTTACCATGAAAGAAGACTAATAAATGTACAAGAAATGATCCTTAGAAAATCACCACCTTGAAAATATTACGGTAATAACTGAATGATCAAGGCAAGATCACCAATGGATGATAACACTATTTGATAAAAATGTGTTGGTTAACAAGGTATTTACACAGTTCTCAAGTATCCCTGAGACAGATTACATATTGATTAAAAAGGAGGTAACTTCTGAGCAGAGAAATGTGGAGGGCACATTAACCAAGTAATCCAAGTTAATACCACCAATACTGGGACAGTCTAAAATTAGGTGCCTCTTGATGTGAGGCACTGAGGGAAAAAAAAAAAACAAAAACCCAGCATTATTCATCTAGCATTTCTTCTAAAATATAACCTGAAACTAGAAATGAGGATACAATTAGACAAACTGAGACTGAGGGACAATCTACGAAACAATTGGCTTGCATTCTAAAAAAAAAAAAGAAATCAATGTTATCAAAAACAAAAGCTAAGGTATTATTTCAGATTTATAACCCTAAAGGGATATAAATGAAATGTGTGATTCTGGTTTGGATCTTGGATTGAAGAAAAATAAACTCACTGAATAATATTATTGACGTAAATGTAGAAATTAGATAAGGACTACAGATACAGACATAGTGTTATAACAATGCTCAATGCTCTGATTGATTTGATAATTGTACTGCATATGCAAAAGAATATCCCTGTTCTTAGCATACACATGGTGAGATATTTAGGGATTGTTAGTTGTCTAGGGCTGCCACAACAAATTACAAATTTGGTGGCTTTTAACAATAGAAATTTATTCTCCCATAGTTCTAAGAGGGCAGAAACCTGAAATCAAGTTGTCAGCAGGGTGATCCTCCCTCCAAAGGCTCTGTGGGAGAATCCTTCCTTACTTCTCTCAGTTTCTGGCAGCACCTGGTGCTCCTTAGTTTGTTGTAGACTCCAGCCTGCCCCCATGTTCCTATGGCCTTTTCCCCCGGGTCTCTTCTGTTTTCTCCTTTTGTATCTCTTATAAACACATCCTTCTTCAGATTAAGGGGTCATCCTAATCAAGGATAATTTCAAGATATTTACCTTAGTTATGTCTGTAAAGACCTTTATTCCAAAGAAGGTAATAATTCTGAGTCTCTAGGTGGACATACATTTCGGGGAGCCACTGTTCAAACCACTACAGGGGTTGAGGGTCATATTCGCAACTCACTCTCAAAAGGTTCAGCAAAACAATAGATAATAATGAATGGGTACAGAAACATATACAAGCACACAGAGCACCAAAGCAAATGTGGCAAATTGTGAACAACTGATGAATCCATGTTAAGAGTATGAGAACATTTAGTGAAATACTTGTATAATTTTTCCATATTTTGGATTTTTCATAATAGAATATCAATTAAATAACTAAAGTAACATTCAAGAAAATAAAAATATGAAAACTTTAAAAAAATTTTTGGATTTATAAAAAATAAAATTACAGAAATAAGTAAGAAATCAACTGAAATTAAGGACTCCATAGATGTGTAAAATAGCAGATTAAACACATCTGAAGCAAGAATTATTAAACTGATAGGTTACTAAAATACAACTTGACTAAGGGAGAAAGAGGGAAAAAGGTGGACAATTTACAAAAAAAGTTTGAGAGAAATCTTTCCAACATATATGTAACTGTTAACCAAAAAGAAAGGTGAGAGAGGAAAGATCAGAAGCAATATTTGAATAGATGATGTCCAAGAGTCTTCCTCAAAAAAAGGAAAGCAAGAAAGCCACAGATTCAGGAAGCATCATAAGAAAAAAAAGGATAAATATAAACAAATTCACATCTAGGAAAATCATTGTAAAACTCCTGAAATCAAGAGTAATCAGGAAGAAAAGAGAATAAACAGAAAATTAGCAATAATACAACTGGCAGCTGTTACTGAATAGAAACGAGAGCGATGCCAAAATCATGCAATGAGGAAAGGATATTTTTTCTTCCATACGTGGTGGTAGAAAAGCTGGGTGTCTTATTTTTTTCAGAATAAACACAATGCTTACTTCATGCCATACACAAATATTAAATTGAGATAAACCACAGACATGTATGCACAAACTAAAACTATAAAACTAGAAGAAAACAATGTGGGATACTTTCATGACTTGGGGTAGAAAAAGATTTCTTAAAGAGGACACAGATAATAATGATTATTAAAGCAAAACTTAAAATACTGTACCTTGAGAGGTGTGGCCAAGATGGCAGATTAGGAAGACGCTGAGCTCAGCTCCTCTCATAATCACACTAAAATTACTACTATATATAGAGCAACTATCTATGAGAATGACCTAAAGACTAGCAGAAAATATTGTCCACAAGTAAAGATATAAAAAAGGACCCACAATAAGATGGGTAGGAGAGGTAGAGATACAGTACAGTCAAGATTCACATACTTGGATAGGCAACCTATAAATTGGAAGACGTTCTACCAAAGGTGCAAGGGGTCTAGGCCTTACATAGGACTCCTTAACCAGGGCATAGTGCAGCAGGAAGATGAGCCACCCCCAGAACATCTGGCTTTGAAGGACAGTGGGGCTTATTTTTGGCAAAGCTGGAGGATGTATGTAGGAAACAGAGATGCCACACATTAAGGGCATGCACAAAATCTTACATGCTCTGAGTCCCAGCACAGAGGAAGTAATTTGAAAGAAGCCTAGGTCAGGCCCACTTGCTGATCTTGGAAAGATTCCTAGAGAGGCAAGAGGCAACTGGGACTTCCCCTGGGGACACAGACACCTGCAGCAGCCATTTTGGGGAGCTCTCTCTACCTTGAGGGCACTGGTAGTAGCAAGCACCATTTTGGAGTCCTCCTCTAGCCTATTAGTGCTGGAGGCTTACACACCAGTGGGCTGGAACCAGCTCCAGGCCTTTCAGAGCCCATAGCTAGGCACTCCAAGAATTAACCCTCTGTACCAGCAGACTGGCACCATCCATCCCAGCCCCTCTAAGCTCTGCAGCCAGGTTCCCTGGGAGCCAGCCTTGCCCACCAGTGGGCCTGCACCAACCCTGGAATCAGCAGCAGGAAACCAGCCCTGCCCAGCAGTGGGCTGGAATTCACCATAAAAGGCAGGGCCTGAAAGCCACCAGTGTCAGAAACCAGCCCTGCCTACCAGTACACCCACACTAATTAGCCACAACAGAAGGACCCATGCTGCTCACATAGGGGGCAACCCTAGGGCATGTAAGTCTGGTGACTAGAGGGGAGTATGCTGCTGGGTCCCATAAGACATCTCCTACAAAAGACACCTTCTACATGATAGGGAAACATAACCAACCTACCTAATACATACAAATAAATGCAGAGAATTAGGCAAAATGAGGAGACAAAGGAATATGTTCCAAACAAAGGAAAAACACAAAACCCCAGAAAAAGAACTAAACAAAGCAGAGATAAGCAATCTACCTGATACATAGTTCAAGGTAATGACCATAAAGATGCTCAATAAATTCAGGAGAAGAATGGATACACAAAGAAGTTTAACAAAGAGAAAATATAAAGAAAAAACAAACAGAGCTGAGGCATACAATAACTGAAATAAAAAACACACTAGAAGGAAATCAACAGTAGATTAGATGATAGAGAGGAATGGATTAGTGAACTGTAGTGAACTGTAGAAGAGTAGTAGAAAACATCCAAGCTGAACAGGAAAAAAATTTTTTAATGAAGGTAGTGTAAGAGACTACTGGGACAATGGCAAGCACACTATCATTCACATTATATGGGTCTCAGAAGGAGAAGAAAGAGGGAAAGTGACAAAGAATTTATTGTACGACATAATAGCTGAAAACTTCCCTAACCTGGTAAAGGAAACAGACATCCAGGTGCAAAAAATACAGTGTGTCCCAAATAAAATGAACCAAGCCACATTATAGTGAATATGGCAAAAGTAAAAGATAAAGAAAAAAATCTTAAAAGCAGCAAGAAGAAAGCAAGTAGCTATACACAAGGGAATTTCCATTAGACTACCATGTGACTTAGCAGAAACTCTGCAGGCCAGAAAGGAGTGGCATGATACATTTAAAGTAATGAAGGGAAAAAAAACCCAAAAACTTACAACCAAAAATTTGCCACCTGGCAAGACTATCATTCATATTTGAATTAGAGATCAAAAGTTTTAAAGACAAGCAAAAGTTAAAAGAGTTTATCATCACAAAACTGACTTTAAAGAAATGTTAAAGGGAATTCTCTAAGCAGAAAGGTAAAGACCACAACTAGGAATGTGAAAATTATCGAATTAAAAATCTAATTGATAAATACAAATATACAGTAAAGGTAGTAGATCAACCATTATCAACCTAATAGAAAGGTTAAAAGAAGAAAGTAGTAAAACCATCCATATCCACAATTAATAGTTAAGGGTTACACAAAACAAAGCTATGGAAAATAAGATGTCAAAACAGTAAATGTCAGGGAAGTAAAAATGTAGGATTGTTAGAATATGTTCGAACTTACAAGATCATCAACTTAAAATAGTCATGTACATATTTTTTATTTGTTTATTTGTTTCACATTAACCACAAACTCAAAATCTATAACAAATACACACACAAGAAAAGAGAAAGAAATCCAAAATATAGCACTAAAGAGTGTTCAAATCACAAGGGATGGGAGCAAAAGAAGAAGAAAGGAACAAAAAATAACTACAAAAACAAACCCCAATTAACAAAATGGCAATAAGTACATACCTACCAATAAATAATTTAAATAAAAATAGACTAAAGGCTCCAACTGAAAGACATAAAGTGGTTGAATGAATTTTAAAAAAAGATCCATCTATGCACTGCCTATGAAGGAATCATTTCAGATCTAAAGAGACACACACACTGAAAGTGAGGGCATGGAAAAAGGTATTTCATGTAAATGGAAACAAAAAGAAAGCTGAGGTAGCAATATACATATAAGACATAACAGACTTTAAAACAAAGACTAACAAGTGACAAAGAAGGACATGGTATAAACGGATCAATCCAAGAAGAAGATATAATTGTAAATGTATATGCATCCAACAGAGGAGCACCTAAATACATAAAGCAAATTTAACAGACATAAAGGGAGAAATCAACAACAACACAATAATAGTAAGGGACTTTAACACCCCACTTATGTCAACAGACAGATCACCTAGAAAGAAAATCAATCAAGAAACACAGGCCTTAAATGACACATTAGACCAAATGGAGTTAACTGGTATCAGTATGTAGAGAATTCCATCCAAAAACAGTAGAATATACATTCTTTTCAAGTGCATATGAAACATTCTCCAGGATAGATCCCATGCATGGCCACAAAATAAGCTTCAGTAAATTTAAGAAAATTGAAATCATATCATCTTTTCTAACCACAACACTATGAGACTAGAAATCAACTACAAGAAAAAAAAACTGCAAAACACACAAACATGTGGTGGCTAAGCAGTATGCTACTAAACAATTCACGGATCATTGAAGAAATCAAAGGGAAAATAAAAAAAAAAAATTAGAGACAAGTGAAAATGAAAACACGATGAACCAAAAACCTATGGAACACAGCAAAAGCAATTCCAAGAGGGACGTTTCTAGCATTTCAAACTTACCTTAGGAAACAAGAAAAATCCCATATCAACAACCAAACCTTACATCTAAAGGAATTAGAGAAAAAAACAAACAAAATCCAAAGTTAGTAAAAGGAAAGAAATCGTAACAATCACAGCAGAAATAAATGAAATAGAGGCTATAAAAGACAACAGAAATGATCAATGAAACTAGGAAATGAAACTGATAAATCTTTAACCAGATTCATCAAGAAAAAAAGGGTGAGGGCAGAACAATAAAATCAGAAATGAAAAAGGAGACGTTACAACCGATACCACAGAAAAACAAAGGAACGTAAGAGATTACTACAATTATTTGCCAATAAAATGGACAACCTAGAAGAAATAGATAAATTGCTAGAAACGTTCAACCTCCCAAAAATAAATCAGGAAGAAATAGTAAATATGAACAAACTAATTATCAGTAATTAAATTGAATAAGTAATTAAAAAAATCTTCCCCAAGACACAAGTCCAGACCCCAAGGGCTTCACAGATCAATTCTACCAAGCATTTAAAGAAGAATTAAAATATCTTTCTTACTCCATTCCAAAAAATTAAGAGGAATGGCTCCTTCTGCTTCATTCTACAAGGCTAGCATCACCCTGATAACAAAACCAAACAAAAATATCACACACACACACACACACACACACACACAAAAACCTACAGGCCAATATCACTGATGAACTTAAACATAAAAATCCTCAACAAAGTATTAGCAAATTGAATTCATCAATACATTAAAACGATCATACACCATGATCAAGTGGCATTTACCCACGGATGCATGGATGATTCATTATCCACAGTTTACAATCATTTTACCCTGTGTTTGTATTGTAGTTCACCAGAAGTGCCCAATTAAAGTCTGCTGTCTTGTTCACTGGAGTCCTCTTGCTGATGGGTCATGAACTGTAATCTTTTAATCTGTAGCATTTCAGGATTTTGGAATTTTTGTTTTTCATATATTTTTAACTTAGCTTTTTAGTCTACTACCCACCACAGGTTCAGAATATAGCCAGCGTTTTCAGAGAACTTCAGACATCTGTGGCCCCTAGTCTCCTATTTTGTTGCTCTATTGCTAAGACTCCTAAAAGTTCTGCTGGCTTCTGCTTTCAGTCTCTTCTCAGCTTTCTATTTCTTAACCTCTTCCCTAATTTGAAATTGGCAAATGCTACTAGGGGAAAAATGATTGAATGACTACAGATCTTCAGCTTAACTTGTTATGTTTCAACCTTGAACAGAATCTTATCCCCTGTTCTCTGATGACTGTAAGCATATTTGAAAAAAAAAAAAAATTAGCCGGCATTTGCACTAGTTCTCAAAGGGACACATCATTTTATTCTATGCATAAACAGAAACTAACTGGGAAACGTTTCCATTAGATATTCAAATTATGACATCAAAATCATTAATAGATAGAGAATTATTCAGACTTCCATGTCCTCTTGTTTCATTTATTCACATGTATTTCTAAAGAAACTTTCTCCTTTCTTCTAGTTAAAAATTTTATTTTTATAAAGTTGTTCAAATTACCCTGCTAATGTCTTTATAATAATCCATAGAATCTGAAGTAGCACCCCCTTTTCATTCCAAACATTGGTTATTTGTATCCTAACTTTTTTTTTCTTGATTGGTCTTGACAAAGTGAAAACAATCAGACATATTATAAACGATCCAATGTCTGGTTTTATTTTCTATTGTATATTTGCTTTATATTTTACTATGTCTTTATTTTGAGCATTTCCTTCCTTCTGTCAAAGTCAAATTTGCTAACTGTTGTTTTTCTATATTAAATTATCTTTTCCGAGGAACGTGGACGCCGAGCTTCCCGGTAAGCCGAGTGCCGGGCGGTAGCGGTCCCTGTTGAAGCCCCCAGTGCCCAGGACCCGAGCTGGACCAGAGCTCATCGTGAAGGCAGCTCTACCGCAAAGATGGTCAAAGTACCTAAAACCCGAAGAACTTTCTGTAAGAAGTGTGGAAAGCATCAGCCTCACAAAGTGACCCAGTATAAGAAGGGTAAGGATTCCCTGTATGCCCAGGGAAAGAGGCGCTATGATTGGAAGCAGAGTGGCTACGGCGGGCAAAGCCAATTTTCCGGAAGAAGGCTAAAACCACAAAGAAGATCGTGATGAGACTTGAATGTGTTGAGCCCAACTGCAGATCCAAGAGGATGCTGGCTCTTAAGAGATGCAAGCATTTTGAACTGGGAGGAAATAAGAAGAGAAAGGGCCAGGTGATCCAGTTCTAAGTTTTGGGAATCTTCTGTTCTTTGAATTTTGAGAGGAAAATGTTGAAGCTGTAGAAAAATTGCCTGTATGAAAATAAATACAGTGATATTCTTACTCAAAAAAATATCTTTTCTGTCATTTTGTTCTAAATTTACTATGAAATCCATGTTAAAGTCTCCATGTAGGACTATAGATTAATTATTCCTTTAGTTCTGTTAGCCTTTGCTTTGTATATTTTGATTATTTCATTAGGTTTATACAAAGTTAGAATTTGTATATATTCCTGGTATTTTGAGACTCTATCCTTATGAAATAATTCTCTTTAAACTCTAATAATGCTTCTATTTTTATGTCTATTTTTGTCATATGATTGCAGTTAGAACAGATTTCTTTTTGTTGGTTTTGGTATTTTTCATATTTTGCCCTTCAATCTGTCATTTTATTTAAAGGGTGTCTCTAGTTTTTTATCAAAACTGAATTTGTTTGTAACTAGGAAACTAAGCTATTTAATGGAATAACTGATATATTTGATTTAAAATCTACCATTGTACAATGTGCGTGCTCTTTGTCTCACCTCTCTTATGTAACTTATTTTCTCTTTTCCTGACCTTTTAAAATTATTTTATTATAACATTTTATAATAACATTATTATATATTATTATAACATTTTACCATTCTTTTAATTTGTTAGTTACACATTCTTTCATTCCTGTTTAATGTTTTCCCTAAAGACTACAACCTGAAGACATGATTTAAAATCCAATATTAATTACTATTTTTATCAAACTTCAAATGATATAAAGAACTTAGACTACTTTAATATCACTCATCCCTTTCTGAATTCTGCATACTTTATATGTATCTATAGATACATATATCTATATATAGATAGATATAGATATATAGATAGATATACATATATCTATATAGATATAGATACATATGTATTTATAGATATATATATATATTTAAGGAAACACTGTTGTTTTTAATGATGATAATGTTTTGTAGTTTTATACTGAGAATATTCATTTAGATTTAACCTTTTTAACAATGTGCACCTCCAAACTGCAATGTGGAATAATTTTCCATAAGCCTAAATACTACTTTTTAAATTTAGTGCAGGCCTGCTGATGATAAATTATCTCATTTTGGTTTTCTAAAAATATATTTAATTCACTTCAATACATGAGGGATAAATTCAATACATCATAGAATTTTAAATTTGCAATTATTTTATTTTTACATTAAATGTATTATTCCCTGTCTTCTTATTCCTTTTTTGTTGTTGTTGAGAAGTTCTCAGTCATATTGTTGTTCTTAATAATATCATGTCTTTTTTTTACTGAACTTCTTTAAAGATTTTCACCTTGCATTTTATTTTCAGCAGTCTTACTACAATGTAACTTGGTTTCAATTTTTTTGTATTTATACTTCCAGAGTTTTTTTTCCTTTTTTTAACATTTCTTATTGATTTATAATCACTTTACAATGTTGTGTCAAGTTCCAGTGTAGAGCACAATTTTTCAGTTATACTTGAACATATATATATTCATTGTCACATTTTTTTCTCTGTGAGCTACCATAAGATCTTGTATATACTTCCCTGTGCTATACAGTATAATCTTGTTTATCTATTCTACAATTTTGAAATCCCAGTCTATCCCTTCCCACTCTCCACCCCCTTGGCAACCACAAGTTTGTATTCTATGTCTATGAATCTATTTCTGTTTTGTATTTATGCTCTGTTTGTGGTTTTGTTTTTTTTTTAGACTCCACATAAAAGTGATATCATATGTTATTTTTCTTTCTCTTTCTGGCTTACTTCACTTAGAGTGAAGACCTCCAGGTCCAACCATGTTGCTGCAAATGGCATTATTTTATTCTTTTTTATGGCCGAGTAGTATTCCAGTGTATAAATATACCACATCTTCTTTATCCAGTCATCTGTTGATGGACATTTAGGCTGTTTCCATGTCTTGGCTATTGTAAATAGTGCTGCTATGAACATTGGGGGTGCAGGTGTCATTTTGATATACTTCCTGAGGTTTATAGTGCTTCTTTTGTTTGTGGATTGAGGTCCTTTGACAGTTTTGGAAAGTTCTCAATCATCACCAATCATTCTTCATATACTTCTTCTTCCTCATTATCTCTAACGTCTCCTTATGTAACATTGATTACACTGGCAAGAATATACAGTAAAAAGAATATATTTCATTCATAATAGAAATAATACCTTAGTCAGCTATTCCAGGTATGGAAAAATTGTTGATTTTTGTTCCTCTATGAACACTTTTATTATAATAATTTGCATGTTGATTCCATAGGGGTTCTTATATCTAAATGCTCATATTACTTACAAAAATGAGTTACTTTTCTTCCAATCAACGTATTTCCTTTTCTCATTGTAATATTTGTGGCAAGGTTACATGACTATATCAATCAGTGATGGCAATAACAAGCATTTTTGCCTTGTACCTTATCTTAAAGGGAAAGTATATTAATTCTCCTCCATTGAATATATTTGCCTTAAGCTTATGGTAGATAATCTTTATCAAATAATGTTCTCATCTATTCATATTTGCATGCAGATTTTAATAATAAACATTTACTAAAAGTTCTGAAATTTTTTATCTGTTTATACAGAGAAAATATGCAATCTTTAAACTCTAGTCAAAAATATGATTCATATTGTTAATTTTTAACATTAAATTGCATTTACATTACTGAGATGAGGCTTTTAACAAACAAAACTAAAACTGTGTCCGTGTGTGTGAGAGCCATAGAGAAAGGAGAGAAAGAGATCACAGATATTCCCGTGTACAATTTCATGCATTTTCTGAGAATTTAAAATATAATGTAACTTTTGGTTTCTCATTACATTTAATCAACTAAATGTGTATTTGGTACTATTTTGTGGAGTAGTCCACAGAGTGCCTGCTATCTTGCCTTTCAGAGAGCTGTAAGAATGCCATTTTCAGACTTTTTCCACTGGTGATGAAACTGTCAAACAAACGTTCACTTTAGCTAGTCGTTAGAAAAAATAAAGTACCTGCAGCATTCAGAAGAAATGTAGAGTAGGGATATATGTATATACCAAAACAGAGAAGTCTCTTAGTTGAATTCAGGCTTATATTTGAAAATGTTTGCCTTCTTAAAATAACACTAGCAGAATATTTCCTTCGTATTAAAAAAGGACATTTATTTCTTCTCCTCATACCTTCCTTCCATTTCTCTCAATCACAATGCATTTCAGTAGTCTGTGATTTCTTAGATTATTTTTAAGAAATAAAGACTGTACAAAACTATCACTGTGCCCTTCAGGTATTACAAATCACAAAATTCCAGCAGAAACAATTGTAAGTGGTCGGTCCCACAATCTAACTGCTAAAGCCCATGGTAATACAGTGTACCAAATTGTAGCTGGCTCACTTCACAAAGGCACATTTCTAGGGCTTCTAATAACTGAACTAAACAAGAACATTTCTTTAATCATACAGAAGATGTAAAAACAATGCTAGAGAGAAAAAAGGTAAAAGCATAAAGAAAAATATCAGATATTTAATAAGACAGCAGTCAGAATAGAAAGATTAATCCAGACTTCCTGATATAGATGAAGCAGAAGCAGCAGCCACCTACAACAGAACAAATTAAGAATAGTTCCAAGGACTTATCTGCCTCCAAATTTTGGATAGAATGATCTGTAATGATACTTAAACTCCATTATGGTAAGGTTATTCCTTTTAGTTAAGACATTGGCTTCACAGAAAGGCTTAAGAAAATGTATTTCTCCTTTGCGGGATGGACCAACCTGTTGGCACAGATTTGTTCTTCAGGTGAGCTATACTTGAGCTCACTCAAGTAGAGGTGGTACTTGGTAAACATGAAATTGAGACATAAAAATTCCTTTTATGTACTGCTTTGACCCTTCTGTGCTGGATGATCACATCTAGGTTTCTCATCCTCAGCCCATAAGGGCTGGCACCCTTTCCTGTAGTCAAATCTTGATAGACCATGACCCATTCAAAGATTACCTGTCATATACTTACACCATCAGAACTTACTAAGTGCTGGATATTTTATTCCTTTAGTATATACATATTTTTTCATTTCAAGTAACTTCAGACTTTCAAAAATGTTATAAAATATCCCATTATATCCTTTGCCCAGTTTCCCCTAATGTTAACATCTTATATTATCATGGTAGAACGATCAAAAATGGGAAAGTAACATTTGTATTGTATATCATTAACTAAACCATCGACCTTATTAGTCAGTTTTCCACTGATATCCCTTTTCTGTTCCACATTATAGTGTTATTTCTCGTTCATCTCTTCCAGTCTGCAACAGGTCCTCATTGTTTCCTTATCTTTAATGACCTTGAGACTACTGAAAATCCTAGTTAGTTACTTTACAGAATGACCTCAATTCAGGTTTTTCTGGTGTTTTCCCAAGATTGCAGTGAGGTTATGGATTTGGGTGAAAAAAACACCAAACACAGAAATGATGTGTCCTTTTCACTGTTTGTATCAACAACAACAACAACAACAACAACAACAACAACAACAACAGCCACTAATTGTTCTGCAAAATTTGCTGCTTAACCCAATACAAGGCCTTAAATTAAATAGATAAAACCTTTACATTAAAATCAGCGCACAGATACTTTTCCTCACCTTGTTCTTTTTTATATTGGGTTGAAAAATGAACATTTAGAGTTCTAATAATTATAATTCTGCCCCTGCCTTCTGTTTTTAATGGCCTGTGTAATTGATTACATCTGGCTCTCCCATATAATCCAGAATAGACTCCCTATATCAAGGTCAATTGATTAGTAACTTGAATTACATCTCTGAATTCCTTTTGTCATGAAATGTAACATATTTACAGGACTAACACCAGAGGACACAGGGCATGGAGGCCATAATTCTCCCTACTGTGGAAGATCCAATATTTTATAGTTCAGTTCTCCCCAAATTGATGTGAGATCCAATATAACCCCAAATAAAATTCTTGCCAGCTTTGTAATTTTTTTTTAAAAACTTGAGAAACTGATTCTAAACTTTACTCTGAAATAGAAAGAACCTAGAATATATTCTAGAATAGCCATTACAATTTTGAAATAGAAGAAAGAAGTTGGGAAGCTTACCTTACCTGACTTCAAGACTTACTACAAAGCTACAGCAAATAAGTAAGTGTGGCACTGGCATAAAAACAGACAAATAGATCAACAGAACAGAACTGAAAATTCAAAAAGATACATACGTGTATGGTCAACTATTTTTTTTAAAATGATACTGAGGTAATTCAATGGGAGAAAAGGCTTTTTAACAAATGGACATCCATATGCAAACAATTAAAATAAAATAACCTTAACCTTACTTCACACTACACAAAAAACTGATTTTAAATGGAACATAGACCTAAAGGTAAAGCTAAAATGATAAAACTTCTAAAAAAAAAAAATGAGAAAATTTATGTGGCCTTAGGCTAAGTGAAGATTGTAAAACAAAGAATATATAAATTGGAATACATCAAAATTTAAAATGTCTTATGTTTGAAAGACTTTCAAGAATAAAGAAGCAAACAGATTAAGAACAAAATTGCAAAGATTTTTATCTGGTCAAAGTTTTGTATGCAGAATATATATCAAAAAGCCCTTACAACTCAGTAATAAGATAAAAACACTGATTTCTAAAACTGGGCAAGAAATTTTAACAGAAATGTAACCAAAGAAGATATATTCATGATACATACAAAGCACATTAGCAAATTGTAAATTAAAAATTAAATATAATACCACTACATACCCTAAAATGGCTAAGCATAATGGCTGACAACATTAAGTTTATGTGAGGACGTGGAGCAATGGTAACTCTTACTTATTGATGATGGAAAAAAAAGGCCACAGCTCATTTGGCAAAGATTTGGCAGTTTCTTATAAAGTCAAAACAAAAAATTACCAACAATACAGTAATCCTGCTCTTAGGTATTTATTTACACAGGAGAAATAAAAACATACATCCATAGGAAACTTGTACATCACTATCCATGGCAGCTTTTTCCATACCAGTCAAATACTGGAACAACTCAAATGTCCATCAACTGGTGAGTGTACGCAAAGACTGTTGCATATCAATACAGTGGAATACTCCTTAGAATTAAAAACGAATGTGCCACTGATACACTTAACAAGATGGATGAATCTCAACATTATTATGCTGAATAAAAGACATCAGGCACAAAAGCCTACATCTTGTAAGCTTTTATTGATATGAAATTCTATAAAATGGAACACTACATGACAGATCAACAATTCCCAAGGGATATGGATGGGAGGCAGGGACTGAATGAAATCACCATGGAAATATTTCTGGCAATAGAAATACCTCATATCTAGATTGTAGTGGTGGATACAGGTATGAATATATTTGTCAAAGGTCATCAAACTGTAAACTTAAATGGATGAATGTTATTATATGTAAATTACACTTCAAAAAGCTCATTTAAAAAGTACTTGTATAATTCAAGAAAAAAACCAATAAATTTAATACATTTGCAAAATATCTGCTTAGCTAATTTGCTATTTCCTATCTCTTCCATCTTAATTTGCCTCTCAAATAAGGGATCCATTTTACTTGCTCCCTCACACCCTCTAAAACACATACACAGTGGTGGTGCCCTCCAGGAGCCACATCACTTCAGCTTTTCAGGAGGTAACTTTGTATTAGCTAAAGAAGGAAGCCCCATCGGGATTACCCTTCTTTAGGCCCAACAGATGAATGCAATTTTGCATGAGTCATTGAGAAAGAAAGCTCAGATCTCAGATCAATATCCCTCCCAGGATCAAAGCTTCTGAGATACAAGGGTCAGGTGGGTTCATTAAATTTAGGCAATCAGGTTTTGCTTACTGCTTCTCTGCAATCAGTATTTTTCTCTCCCTTACACAGAGTACGAAAACTACAATTTGTCTCCCACCCCATATATTTACAGATATAAAACCCCTGAAATCCTGGATCATATGATTTTATAAAGATCATCTAACAGAATGAGTATTTTGTCTCAAGTTTTACCAATCTCCAAAGGGTATATATTTTTAATCTAGCAAAGCCTTCTTTATCAAAGAAGAAAATGAACTTGATTCTCAAGTGAGGTATTCCTTATTAAAGCTAAAACCAGCCCTGCAGGCAGTATTTGAAACTTGATAATTAGACTCACTCATTATCAGGACATTTCTCAGTTTACCAAATGTACCACGTAGGAGCTTGATATGTCTCTACATACGGAAATCTGAAAGTGCACATAGAGATCATCTCTGCTTAGCCTGAGTGCATAAATAATTGTTCTGAATTACAGATGGTCCCAATAAGGCATGGGAAAATATCAGTTGCCCGAGAAGAGGGGATGTGATTGCAAAATAATAGTAATCTCTTACATGTGTGCTGTACTTCTAATGCACAAAGTAGTTTTCTTAATTTTATCTTGTTTCATAATCTCAATGACTGTAGTGAAGAATTAAAGCTAAAAGAAGTGACTTTTGTACGTTTAAACAACTAGCAAACGGAAAAGTTAGATTTTATCTCTTCAGCTGTTCAAATTAAATACAATTTGGACCGTGGGAGTTGTTCCATAAATATGTTAAGTGCTTAGGACTTAAACCCACAAATTCCAACTCCTAACCCTCTATACCACCATGCCACCACTCTATCCTGCTGCTTCTATATATTTGCCTGAGAGCAAATGTAAAGTTTGAGGTAAGAGTATTAAACATTAAATCAAAAATGGAATGCAAAGAATAAACTTGGATTTTTCCACCAAATTGTGAAAAACCTGCAAAATGTATGTCTTCTAAATATGTATGGAAATTTTGTTACAGTTCTTCTATTCATGAAGGTATAAAGGGAATCTATAATGTCCAGGTATGTGTTTACCTCTGGGTGATTAACAAGGAGCATAACCAACTCCTACTTGTATTCTGTCAGACAATAACTAGTTGTGGACACATTACAGTTATGGTAGAAAATGTTGTACCTCCTGTCTTTCTCCAAATTGTTAGAAACGGATTGGGTCCCAAACTATACACAGGTATGACATGCATTTAGCAAGATACCTGAATTGAAGGGAAAACATTTTCATAACAGTCAACCTCATGGCCCAACCAGTCTATGTAGAATTCCTTTCAGCAAAGATAGCCCAGGATATTTTGGGAGATGTGTGATGTTCGCCCTCTAGGACATGGTCAAAAAAATTAGTACTTAGGAAGTGTAAGAAAAAATACTAGAAACAGAGTCCAACATCTATAATAATCAAAGAAATGTAACTGTTAAGAATTGGATATCACATTTTGTTTACTACATTGGCAATTTAAAAAATTATTAATGCCGAGTGTTATTGGATTGCTTATCTCCCACTCTTCCTCTTTCCATGTAGGGAAACTTCCCTGGGTTAATGCTATTGGACTATTGCCTTACCCCTTACTTACTACTCTGAGGAATGAGGTACTTGGTTGAAAAGTAAGTGCTATTGGTATGTTTCTTGAATGTGTGGGTCTAATATACTAAAAATAATAAGCACTGGGGGCTTACTCCATTTTTTCTTCCCACTTTTCTCTAGACCTGATGTTAGTAATACAGCTGTCCCTTAGTATCCATGGACGATTGGTTCCAGGCCCTCCTCGGATACCAAAATCCAGGGATGCTCAAGTCCCTTATATGAAATAGTGTAGTACAATCAACACTCCATATTCACAGGTTCTGCACCTGCAGATACGGAAGGTTGACTATGCTGTTCTGCAGACTTGAAACTTTCCAGTGCATAGGTTTGTCTCATAGATGAGACTTGGGGTTTAAATGCATATGGAACTTTAAAAAAAATTTAGCCCTAAATACAAAATAGTGTTCTCTAGATGCATAAATAACAAAGGTTAAAAAAAAAAAGTTTATCTCCATTTTTCTGACTTCCATGTCTATCCCTCAATTTGTTCCAAACTTAGTTAAGAAACTGAATTATTATTTATTGATCCCACTAAATCACGTAAATCTCATAAATGGACCAGGAAGCTTGAGATACATATAAATAATAGAATTTGGGGAACATAATAACACATATATAGGTCTTTTTGTGTGGCCAGGGCATGTAGCTATAAAGCTAAATCTTAAATTTTATAAGTTTGGGTAAGTATATGTCTTTGATTTGGCTACTTTAGTTTCTTTTAAATGACATTTTTAAAAACAGGATTACATCTTCCTAGAGAGAATATTTTCCTTCCTATTATGTTTCTCAGCCAGATGTATGTCATTAGGTTAGATTTTTGGTCTACAGAATATAAATTCTGACATTTATGAAGAGTCAAAGCTGGACTAATGATACACACTGTGGCTTTACACACAGAAATGTGGTGGACTTTTCCTACACAACAATAAAAACACTGGAAGCCTATCTATTTATACATTGGAAAAACGCCATTTGAAACAAGGTAGAGAAAAGCTCAAACATAAGTAATCACAAATCCATTTGTCAAGCGATCATTCAAGAAAGCTTACACCTGGGATGAAACACTTAAGAATGAAGCTTTTCCTTCTTCTAGTATAGGAAAGGTGGCATAAACTCCTTTCTCCGTGCTCCTCCTCCCTAGGTATAACTATAAATCCTGTAAATAACACAAGTGACAACCAAAGGAAAATATGAAAGGTGGAAAGAGAAAGGCAAATTGTTTAGAGACCTCAGGCCTAAAGGGAAAACACAGAGGGAGGGCATCTTACAAGACCCCACTTTAACTAAGGCCCAGTCACCTTCCAGCAAAAGAAGGCGACCAAAGTAGGCTCCTGCTTCCTGGATGGAATGGGAATCCAGCTGACAGTAAGTGGCCAGGGGAAGTAACCACCTTCTCAAACAGGCCTGAGATACCGGGCAGCTGGAGGGCACTCCTAACCAAGTGGAAATACAGCACTGGCGAGAGGGATCCATCACAAGAAGCATCCCAACCCAGGAAGTGCTCTCTTTCCCCTACAAGGCCTGAGTGAAACTCCTCCACCCCGAGAAATAGCAGGCTGCAGGGCTGGCAGACAAATCAGCAAGAAGGACTCTGCCAAAACCAAGTTCCCTGCCTCTTTGTGCCTACTGGCTTAAGACTTGCCTTCCCCAAGCAGAGACACCAAGCAGCCAGGAAGCAGCATGGAGGGAGAACTTGACACAACAAGCACCTGACCCTGAAAGCCAAAGACCGTCCTCCCCCACCAGGCTGCCCATTTAGGCAGCACAGCACCAGCAGGGGCCAGAGGAAATCACAGCAGCAACGATAAGCCGAGCAGACCAAAATAGTACCACAGGGCTCTAGTAACTAAATTGTCACTGGAACCAGAGACCACAAAAGTAGGCTAAGACCTGCATGCTGAACTAAACGGGGTGAATGCCTGACAAAATTTGAGATTTTAAATAGAACACAGAATTTCCTAGTAGATAGAATATGCAGGATACAATTGAAAATCATCCACCATATCAAGAACCAGAAGTCACAACGTGGATGAGAAAAGACAATCCACTGATGCTAACGCTAAGATGTGTCAGATACTGAAACTGTCAAACTATTTTTAAAGCAGACATAAAGTTCTTCAACAGGCAATTACAAATTCTCTTAAAATGAAAAAAGAAAATCTCAGCAAAGAAACACATATTATAAAAAAGAGCCATATAAAATTATAGAACTTAAAAACATAACAGGCTTTTTCGTAATCACCAAGAACTGGAAGCAACCAAAATGTCCTTCAAGAGGTGAATGGAATGTGTGAAATCTAAGAAAAATGGCACAAATGAACTTACTTACAAAACAGAAATAGACTCACAGACATAGAAAACAAACTTACGGTTACCAAATGGAAAGCAAAGGGTAGGGATAAATTAGGAGTTTGGGATCAGCAGATACACACTACAATGCATAAAATAAACAAGGTCCTATGATATAGCACAGGGAACTACATTCAGTACCTTGTAATAGCGTATAATGAAAAAGAATATGTATGTGTGTGTGTATGTGTGTATATATATACACAAATATGACTGAATCACTATGCTGTACACCAGAAACTAAGACAACAATGTAAATCAACTATACTTCAATTTAAAAAAGAGGTGAATGGATAAGCAAACTGTAGTACATCCTTACAGTGGAATCTTACCCAACAGTACAAAAAAAATGACCCATTAAGTCATAAAATGACATGGATAAAACTTCAATATTTTTAAAGGGAAGAAGCCAATCTGAAAAGAGTATATACTGTATAATTACAATTATATCATATTCTGGAAAAGGCAAAGTACACACAAGTTAAAAAGAGCAATGGTTGCCAGGAGCTCAGGTAAAAGGGGGAGGATTGAATAGGGAAACCACAAGAGATTTTTTTAGGGTAGTGAAACTATTCTAATGCCAGAATGGTAGATAAAAGACATTAAGCATATGTCAAAGCTCATTAAACTTCACAGCCTAAAGAGTGAACATTGTGACTGTCCAAGTAGCCTGCTTTATTTTTAGTGGTTCCCAAAAATTGAGGGTGTGCCAAGACGTGTCAGTGTCCCACAGGGGAGGATCTCAGTCAGTACCTAGATTCAGGCTGATTGGACACCTGATCCTCAGGCAGCGGTTTTTAAAGTATGCAAATGTATACAATCCCACGGGACTGCAGGTGTAAGCCCCACTGGCTACGAGAGCCAGGCGATCTAGAGGTGTTCCCCGGGCAGCAGTCACAAAAATTGGGGCACCAGATAAGGGGCCAAGCTCCTTTCTGGGAGATACCAGCAAGGTGAAATGAGACAAAGGGAGACTGCAAAGATGGCGTCCACTGGCCTCCATCCCTTGAGAGCACCTCAGTAGGACATTAGATGTGTGCCAAACCAGATGCCTGCCCCTCAGGCCAAAGCTCTAGGATCAGAAAATAGACCTCTTTCACAGAATGACTTGAGGTGTGTTTCAGTCCCTGTGCAGTGCTCTGAGGGTGGCAGCCAGCCAAGAACTGTCTTTCTGATTGTTACAGTCTTGTGGGAATGCACGTGCCCCTGGCCTCCAGAGCCAGGTGATCAGGCGCATCCCCTAGGCAGCAGCCACAAGAACTAGAGCATCAAATACATGTAAAAGCTCTCCCCTGAAAGATGCTGGTGCTGGAGCCTGGCAGAGGGAGAATATGAAGACAGCACCCTCCCTCCTAGGCCTCTGGAAAGGATTACAGTCAGTCCTTAAATGTGTGTTTATTAAAAGCCTGCCCCTCAGGCTGCAGCTATAAAGATAATCTAATAGGCCTCTTTCAACAGAAAGATGGGGCTCACTGGACTGTTGCCTCTTGCTGTGCGTTGGGGTGGTAGCCCTTTAAGAACTCTCTCTCTGTTGGTTACAGTCCTGTGGGACCGGTGAACATAAGCCCTCTTGGCCACTAGAACCAGGCAATCTAGACGTGTCACCTGGGTGGCAGCCATAGAATTTGGGATACCAAAAGAGGGCATGGGCTCCTTTCTGGGAGATACCAGTGAGCTGGAGTGATACAGGGAGAGAGGGAAGACAGGACCTGCCAGCCTCCATCTCCAGAGAGTAATTTAGTAGGCACCTGGATGGATTTAAAATTAGATGCCTGTCTTTCAGGCTGATACTTTAAGATAATCAAATAAGCCTTTTTCACATAAAGTCTGGGTTCCTCTCAATCAGTTGCCTCTGCACTGGTCCCTGGGACCAGTGAGTCTGAGCACACAAGCCCTTTAAGAGCGGTTTCTCAGTTTGCAATACCCTTGTGGGTCTTGCTGATGCATGGCCTGTTGGTTTTCAAAGCTAAGTGTTTGGGGATCTCACCTCTCAGATGCAGGTTCTAAAAGTTGGGGTGCCCAATGTGGAGTAAAAACCCTTTGCTTCCCAGGGAAAAGATCCAGGTTTTCAGTTGCCTCCTGATTGTGGGTCATCATGCCAGGAGTAAGGTTTATGGTGAGATTGTACCCCAGCCTCCACTACCTGTTTCGATGTTTTGTGTTTTTTTTCCCCTCCTTTGCCTGATGTGTATGTGCTAGTTTTTAGGGCTTTTTTTTTTTAAGACAAAAATATGCTATTTATACCTGTCAATTTGGTGTGTCTGTGTGTGCTGATAAGTTCAGGATATTCCAATGTCACCATCTTGAACCAGAAACCTTATTCACTGTTACTTTTTGCAACCTTCTCCCAGTGGATAGTGAGTAGTTTCAAGAAAAGAATAAAAAATATTTACAAAGGACCTATGGAAAAGTGCTGAAAATTTCCCATGCTTGGCTTCTCAATATGATTTTAAGAAGGCATGGCTTTTAGGCACAAGTACATGTGCATGAAAATAAAAAAAAATAGACTGAATTGAGAAGCAGAAAAATAAAGACATAAATAGCATAGAAAACAATACAAAGAGATACAAAATGTAGTCTCAATAGTTTAAAAAAACCCCTAAATATGCAATATAGAGGCAAATCTAATATTATCTCTTTTACCCTGCATTCTGCAAAATTATAAATGAGGATAAAACAAAATGAAGTGTAAATAAGTAAATGAACGCAGAAAATGGAGATCAAGACTATTAAGTTTAGGTGCTCCAAAGAGGGGACAAGAACATGTGAAAGGAAAAACCAAATACTGGGAATAAAATTTTCTGAACCTAAAGAAAATGCTTAAGAATAGAAAGAAAAATATTAACTTGTTATGGATAAATTAAAGAGAATAGGCCTGTACCTAGACAACAAACTAGTAACATTTTGATTTTGAATATGGAAAAAATATCTTCATGTATTGAAGAAAGCAGTATCAATTTACTCTCCCAGATGTACCAACCCGACTTTTATTCCTTTCTTAAGACAATGATATAAACAGAGATTTCCAAACCATTACCTGACCCTACTATGTTGCCTAGAAACACAAAAATTAGCTAAAATATGCAAAATCCTGCTGTGAAAATTGGGCAAAGATGCCCTTCAAATGACATAAACTACAAGAAATTTTTCTTTGAAATAGGTAAAGAAGGCCTAACTAAAACATAAGAAATTTCATCTATTCAAATCCTATCTCTGGAAAAAGTGTGGGATCACAAGAATTGGGTTAATCCTGGAAAAACAACACAGACACCCCCAATATTAAGACATGAAGTTTGGCATTTTACAAGTTGGAAGATACGCTCCTGGAACCTCCTTAGGTTTGCAGAAACTTATCAGAAACAGCTACTCCCGAGACCTTTAAAGGTATCTCCCTAGCATAGTTGTTTCTTGATATGGTGAACATCTTCCTAAGAGATAGAAGTATTTGTGTTTTCTGTTTTGCTTATTTGTTTTTGTTTATTTAATTCCTCTCCTCTCATTTTTAATTATGAAAATTTTCAGTAAGAAAAGTTTAAAAGATTTTACAGACAACCATTGTATGACCCGCCTGGATTCTACAATTACCATTTTACTGTAAGTTCTTTCGATTTTTATTATTAAGGTATACTTTAAATACAGTAAAGTTCACTCATTATGGTGTACAGTTATGGCAGCTTTATCAAACACTTACAATTGTATAACTACCACAATAATCAAGCTATAGAATATTTTATCTCCCAAATTCCCCCATAAAGCCTTTGTATTCAATTCCTCCCCCACCCTCAGATTCTGGCAATCATTGATCTATTTTCTATCCCTAGGGTTACCAGATTTAGTAAACGTAAATACAAACTTAGGGAATACTTATAATATCATTTCACTGTTTATGTAAAATTCAGATATAACTGATTTCCTGTATTTTACCCAGCAATGTATCTGTATATATAGTTACGGTGCCCTACTTAAAATTGTATTACCAACCCCAAACATCATACATTTTATTTTGTTTTCTTCTAAAACTTTTATAGTTTTTCATTGTACAACTGGGGCTATGATCCATTTTGAGCTAATTTTTGGTTTTTGAATAAGGTATGAGGCATATGTCAAAGTTCCTTTTTTTCTTTTGAAGTCCAACTGTTTCAGCACATTTTCTTGAAAAGTTTATATTTTCTCCTTTTAACTACCTTTATACCTTTTTCAGAAATCAAATGGCCATATCTGTGTGGGTTTATTTCTGATTTCTCTACAGTTTGTTTCATTGATGTGTGTGTGTTTGCCAATAACACACTATTTTGATTACTTTAGCTTTATGGAGAGTCTTGCAATCAAGTGTTCTTCAGAACCGTTTTGGCTATTCTAGTAAAAGTTACTAGTCTTTACATATGAATTGCAGAATTAGTTTTCAATTTCTAGACAAAGATCTTGCTGGGATTTTGATTGACATTAATTTGACTCTGTGAATCAATTCAGGAATTGCTAATATCACCAGAACAGTAAGTCTTCAAATCCATGAACAAGGTATATCTCTATATTTATTGAGGTCTTTAAAACCATTTCTTAATGTATCAGGGTTTTCTCTGGTATTGTGGGCAGTAGCACCAGGAATAAAAATGGACAATGAATTATAACATATCTGAAATGGAAGTCAAGCTAAAGAGAAAACTAGATGCAGAAAGCTGATTCCTGAAATAAAATCTGTAGAAAAACAAAATTACTATACCAGAGCTGCTCATTGCATTAGCATCTTACCTCTACCATCAGGATACTGAATCATCGGACTAATAACAGAAACTTATTTTAATCAACTTTTAAGTTAAAGATGTTAGCAAAGGATTCTATGAGTTTCCTAGAGACTAATGAGGGAATCTAAGAAGAATCCACCCACACTTTTGGACAAATATCAGGCCACATTCAAATTTGCAACAGAAAGAACTAACAAGTTGGCCAAAAGATTTTTCAGAATAATACAAGGAAATAAAAGTAATGCTACAGAGATAAAGAAGAACACTTTGTTAAAGTGATTGCTAAAACAAGAGGAAATTTTAGCCAGCATCTGCACTGTGCTCACAGAAAGAAACAAACAGAAATTGCATAGAGGAGATGAAACCTATGCTGATGAAATAAAAGATTACAATGAAGGAGATAGGGAGTTTAATAAAAAAAAAAAGTGTAGAGGAAAATGAATACTACAACATATTTCAAAAAAGCATTACAAGCAAGGATGATTATTACACCATAAATTAGTTATGTGAACGGTGCCTAACACATTTTCCTGAGACTGCACAGAAGAACAAGGCAAACAATAAAGAGAACAAAATGATAAGACAGGTGATAATAGTATCCAGAAGATGGATTATTAAGAACAAATTCACAGATAACTATTTCCCAAAATAGATTTGAAATATGGAAAATAAGTAGATATTTAACATTTTAAATGAAGAAAGATCTGAAATGGCAGATGGAAAAGAGTAACTGATACAAATAAATGGGAACATTGAAGGGAGGAGGGAGGAAATGCAGACGACTACTTTGTAGATGTTTACTCAGAGCATGCTAATATGTGGATTCACTCTACAAAAATTAGAGTTATGAATTCTGTTTCCAAACAATAGGAAGATCAAACATAAAGATGAATTTGATCATTCAACATAAAAAAAGGAATAGAATAAAATAATGAAGGAGAAAACACAAAATAAAATGGTAGAGATAAAGCCAACTATATCGGTATTTACATAAATTTTAACTGGTTAAAATTATCTATTGCAATACAGAGATCCTCAAATTAGACTTTTTAAAAGCCCAAGTTCATAAGAGTGGCATCTTCATAAGATGGCAAAAAGAGTGGAAAATAAATGAATAAAAATTTTACATCAGGTAACTGTTACAATAAAAGCAAGTGTAGACAAAATAGGTTTCACTACAGGAAGCATTAAGTGGGACATGGACAAAGTAAGATATCAGATATTGGTAAAGAAAAATAAACTACAATATATATAAAAGTCATGAACATTAATTTACATATCCAACATATTTTTGTTAAAGTAAGACAAATACTGACTGAGTCTCAAAGGTGAATTTGCAAAATATGCAATAATTCAAGCAGATCTTTCTCAGAAAGCAATAAATCAAATAAGAAAGTTTATAGAAGATTTCAATAACCAAATTAACCAATATACTGGGGAAAAAGCATAATCTTTATTTGAAGGTAGGGTGAAAACATATTTGGAATATTTACATGAATTGACGAAGAATGTCTTAACTAATTAAAATAATCACATTGTACCAACCATGTCCACACATCACATTTCAGCAAATTTAGAAATCATTTTTTAAAAGGTAGTCCTTAAATTCCATACAACTTAGAAATTAAGAAAAAAGACAGTTCTAAAATATCTCTGGTTAAAGAGAAATTGAAGAAAAAATGTAGAAAAAATAGAAATAAATGATAATAAAAACACTACCTGTGAGATGTAGCCAATGTAATCTTAAGAAAGTAATGTTCCTGAGTATGGGAGATTAAAAAGAAATGAATTAGGTATTGAAATACAAAACTAGAAAGAGAACTGCTAAATGAATTAATAAATATAAAAGGTCAAAATGAGAAGATAAAAAAGCAGTAGAAATTATCCATAGAACAAAAATTTAGTTATTTCAGAAAACTAATTAAACATATAAACACAGACAAGTATAATCAAAGGAAGAGAGAAGGTAAAATATAAAAACATCAGAAGACTACTATGTATGTATTTATGCCAATACATTTGCACACATAAAGTGGACAACAACTTAGAAATATAAAATTATACCAAAATTTCCAAATAATAATAAGAAAACCTGAATAGATCAATAAACTATAAAATAAATAAATTTTTGAAAGTAGACCTTTCACTACCATTTCATGTCCTTCTATGAGGTAGTCAAACAAAAACATCAAGGAACATAAAACTTTCACCTTAGGCACAGCGTTCCAGAACTTAGGAAATAAGAGAAGACTATGACCTACTTTTAGGTGGTTAGCATAATCCGGATGCCAAGGATCTAGCACAATAAGTGCATTATATACCATTATTGATCAAACTCATGTATAAGTATAAAGGCCAAAAATCCTAAATGAAATATTAGCAAACTGATTTCAGGAAAGTTTTGAAATAATCAAGTAAAACTAAGTAAGCTGTATTTTAGAATGTCACATGGATTTGATAATCTATCTCTATAATTCACTTCTTTAATAGATTTAAAGGAAAAATGTTAACATCTCACTGACATGAAAAAGGACTTGAAATTCAATGCACCATCATTTTCAACTGTCTAGCAAAATAAAGATAAAGGAAAACTTCCTGAATTAAGGGTAACTACAAAAAAAAAAAAAAACTGAAAAAAATATTTCCGGTAAAACTTTGGAAGAATTTTTAATGAAGTCATGAACAAATTAAAGATATTATGACTCCTATTAAGCATTATAATGATGGTCTAATGATAGCCAACACAATAAGCAAGTAGACATAAACAGAAAGTGCAATGATTAGAAAAGAACAGCTAAAACCTCACAATTTGAAAATTTTATCTATCTTGCTAGTTTTCTGGGAAGACATGTTATTACAAATAAAGAGTGGCCAAATAACAGAAATAAAAAAAAACATATTGGATAGGCTCAATGATGGGGTGGGTGTGACAGATGATAAAATCAGTGAATCTAAAGACAGAACAATAAAATTCAACCAATCTAAATAACAGAAAAATGCTAAAAAAAAAAAAAAAAAAAAAAAGGAATAGAGCCTCAGTGATCTATGAAACAAAAGATTATATCATCAGAGTGCCAGAAGGAGAGGAGAAAAAGAGTGGAACTAAAGGAATACTCAAATAAATAACAGCTGAAAACTTCCCAAATTTGATGGCAGACAAAAACTTACAGGTTCATAAAGATGAGTAATTATCAAACAGAATACATCCAAAGAAATTCCTGCCAAAACATATCACAATTAAAATTCTGAAAACTAAAATCAAAGAAAAAAATTTTGAAAGTAGCCAGAGAAAAACAACACATAAACTGTAGGAAAACACCAATTCAAGTGACAGCACATTTCTCATTTGAGACCATGGAGGCCAGAAGGAAGCTACAAAAAATATTTCAAGTGCTGAAAGAATTGTCCACCACTTTTAAGAATGAAGGGACTATAGAAACATCCCCATATGAAATGAAATGAAAAAAAGTTGTCCTAGTAGATCCTTTTTTATTATCGGATTTACTGACATATATCTCTGACAAATAAAATAGTGTACATTCAGTATATACAAAGTAATGATTTCACATACATATGCTTTGTCAAATTATTACTGTAATCTTGTTAATTAACACTTCCATCACCTTACACAGTTACCTTTTATTTTTTGTATGTGTGGTGAGAACGCTTAATGTTTACTCTTTTAGGAAACTTAAGTACACAACACAGTATTATTAACTACAGTCATCACACTGTACATTAAATCTTCAGAACTTATTCAACTCATAACTGAAGGCTTGTAACATTTGACCAGCATCAACCCATCTTCTCCACCCTCCAGTCCTTAGTAGTCACCATTCTGCTCTCTGTTTAGTAGATCTATTGTTAGAGAGATGGCTAAAGGAAGTTCTTAAAACAGAAAGGTAATGATACAAGTAAAACACCTGGAGCATCAGGAAAAAAGAAGAAACAATAGAAAGAGAAGAAATATGGGTATATAATATCTTTGCTTATGAGCCTTATAAACTATATTTGATGACTAAAAAATTATAACAATGTGTAATATTCAAGGAAATGGTATTTTTAAGGGGGGAAGGTTAAGTAATCTGAATGAAAGTAAATAATCCACCTTTCACTTGAAGTGGCAAAAAGCTGATACCAGTGGATGATGAAAAATCACATATGCGTATTGTAAGACCCAGAGCAATTATTACAAAAACTATGTGCAAAGAGAAAAACTATGTGTTTTATTAAAAACACCATAAATATATCAATATGGAATCCTAAAAATAGTGTTCAAATAACCCATTGAAGGGCAAGAAAAGAAAAACACAGGTACAAGAACCAGAGGAAAAAACAAATAATAAAATGACAGAGTTAATAAGCACTTAAATGTAAATGGTCTAAATCAATCAATCAAAAGCTAGAGATTGGTAGAGTAGATCAATAAAAATGACCAGAATTTATGCTATTCACAAGACAATCACTTCAAATATAACAATAGAGGCAGATGAAAAATAACAGAATGAAAAAATATATAGCATGCAAACATTAATTTTTAAGAAGGCAGGAGTACCTACATTACTATCTGTAAAGCAGACTTCAGAGCAAAGAAAATTACTAGAGACAAAGAGGGACCTTACATAATGATGAAAAAAAAAGATCAATCCCCTCTTACTTCCCTGGTTCAGAATAGTACTGAAAGTTTTACTAACTGTAATAAGGCAAGAAAAATATAAAGCTATACAGATTGAAAAGGAAAAAAATAAAACTGTCTCTATTTGTCTATGACATGACTGTCTACAAATAAAATCCCAAGGAATCTTCCAAAAATATTCCTAGAATGAGTAAATGAGTTCAGCAAGAACTAGGATTCAAAATCACTTGTATCAATTGAATTTATATAGACTGACAATCAATATGTAGAAATCAAAATAAAAAACATAACACCATGTACAATCTTCCAAAGAAAATGAAACACTTAGGTATAAACTTAACAAAATACAGGACATATTTCAAAACATGCTGAAAAATACAAACCACTGGTTAAAAAAATTAAAAAAATAATTAGACTTAACCATGTTCATATTTGGAAGAAAGACCCAACATATTACATAGGTCAATTCTCCATAAATTCATCTATAAATTTAATGCAATACCTATCAAACTTCCAGCAAGTATTTTAAGACATTGACATGCTTATTATAAAATTTATATGTATGGCAAGGACTTAGAGTAGCTAAAATAATTTTGATAAAGAAAATAAAGTCAGAGTAATCAGTCTTCAATATTAAGGCTTAATGTGCAGCTACAATAATCAAGAAAATGTGATACACACATAGATCAATGAAAATCAGAAATAGACCAACACAATATGCTCAACTGATCAGTGACAAGGGTTCAAACTCAATTCAAGGGAAGAAGAATAGTTTTCAACAACTGGTTCTAGAGCTACTAGATGTCCATAAGAAAAATGAATATCAAAATACGACTTACACCTTATATAAAAATTGACTAAAACTTGGGTCATGATCTTATATGTACAATGGAAAATTGTAAGTCTTGTGGGAAAAAACCTAGGAGAAAACCTTTTAGGATTAAGGGCTAGAAAGAATTCTTAAAAATGATACCAAATGCATGAACCATAGAAGAAAAATAATTGGACTTCATCCAAATTAAATTTTTTTTTATCTGCAAAAGTCCATGAAAAGAGAGGAAAGGACAAGCTAAAGAAAAAAATATTTGAAAACCCCAAATCCAACTAAGAATATCATAATATATAAAGATAATTCAAAATTCAACACTAAAAAATTCACAATCCAATTACAAACTAGGCAAAAGATGTTAATCAACACATCAGTGAAGAGAACATATAGATGATAAATAGGTACATAAAAAGATGCTGAAATCATTAGCCATTAGGAAGATGAAAATTCAATCCACATGTTATTACTGCACATTTATCAGAATGGCTAAAATATAAAATAGTGACAATAGAAAATTCTGTTGAGGATGTTAAGAAACTGGATCATTCATACATTATTGGTGGAATGTAAAATAATACAGTCACACTGGAAAACAGTTAATAAGTTTCTTATAAAACTAAACATATAATTACTTCATGACCCAGTACTTGCACTTTTGGACACTTATCACATAGAAATAAAAACTTATGTTCACATAAAAACCTGTACATGAATATTTATAGCAATTTTATTTATAATAGTGAAAATCATAATACATCTCCAGTACCTTTCAACAGGTGAGTGTTTAAACAAACTGGTATATCCATAACATGGAATACTACTAAATGATGAAAAATAGTCATCTGTTGATAAACTAAAAACCTTCGATGATTCTCTAAGGAATTATGCTAAATGAAAAAGCCAACAGCAAAAGTATACATATTGTATTTTTAAATTTATAAAATAATTTAAATTGACAAAATTGTAAAAATGGAGACCATATTAGTGATTGCCAGTGGTTAGGGATGGGGGTGGAAGAAAACAGAAATCAATATACAAAAATCAGTTGTGCTTCTAAACACTAACAATGAGATATCTGATAGGCAAATTAAGAAAACAATCCCATTTACAATAGTATCAAAGAAAGAATAAAATGCTTAGGAATAAATTTAACTAAGGAAGTGAAAAACTTGGATGTTAAAAACTACAAATCATTGATGAATATAATTTAAAAAGACACAAACAAATAAAAAGACATACTTTATTCATGAGTTGGAAGTTGTAATACTGTTAATATATCCATACTACCCAAAGTGATCTACTGATTAAATGTAATCCCTATCAAAATAGCCATGGCATTTTTTACATCAGTATAAACAAAAATCTAAAATTCATATGGAATCAGAAGTAATCCTAAATATTCAAAGCAATCTTGAGAAAGAACAATGCAGGAGGCCTCACACAACCTGGTTTCAAAATATATTACAAAGCTATACCAATTAAAAACAGTATGGTACTGGCATAAAGACAGACATATAGAACAATGGAACAGAATAGAAAGCCCAGAAAAAAGCCCATGCATATAGAGTCCATTGGTCTTTTACAAGGGTACCAAAAATACACAACAGAGAAAAGGACAGTCTCTTCAACAAATGAGGCTGGGAAAACGATATCCACACGCAAAAGCATGAAACTGGGCTCTTAACTTACACCATACACACAAATCAACTCAAATTAGAAAGAATTTAAAATGTAAGACTTGAAACTATAAAACTCCTAGAAGAAATCATAGGGGGAAAGCTTCATGACATTTGGCTTGTTAATGATTCCTTTGGATGTGACACCAAAAGCACAAGCTAAAAAAGGAAAATTAGACAAGTGGGCCTACATCAAACTAAAAAGCTTCTGCACAGCAAAAGAAACAATCAACAGAGTGAAAGGCAACCAACAGAATAGGATAAAATATTCACAAAACATATATGTGATAAGGAATTATTATTTAAAATATGTAAGGATCTCCTACAACACAATAATAACAAAAACAAATAACCTGATTAAAAATTGGTTGAAGACCTGAATTGACATTTTTTCAAAGAAGACATTCAAGTAAGCAAAAGCTATGTGAAATGATGCTCAACATCACTAATCATCAGGGAAATATAAATCAAAATCACAAGGTGATATCATCTCACACCTGCTAGGATGGCTATTATCAAAAACAAAAGATAACAAGTATTGGCGAGAATGTGGAATAAATGTAACCCTTGTACACTTTTGGTGAGAGTGTAAACTGGAGCAGCCACTATGAAAAACAGTAGGGAGGTTCCTTAAAAATTAAAAATAAAATGCATGTAGTCCAGTAATTCCACTTCTATATAGATATATCCAAACGAACTGAAATCAGGATCTCAAAGAGATATATGTACTTTTATGTTCATTGTAGCATTATTCACAATATCCAAGAAATGGAAATAACTTAAAACACCCATCAATTGATGAATGGATAAAGAAAATGTGGTATACACATACAACAGAATAATATTCATTCTTTAAAAAAAAGGAAATCCTGCCATATGTAACAACATGGCATACACATAGGACATTAAGCTAAGTGAAATAAGTCAGTCACAGAAAGATAAATACTGCATAATTAAACTTATATAAGGTATCTGAAATAGTCAGATTCATAGAAACAGAGAGCAGAATGGTTGTTGTCAATGGCTGGGGGAGGGAGAAACAGAGTTGATGTTCAACAGTTACGAAGTTTCAGTTATGCAACACAAGTTTCAGAAACCTACTGTAAAACATTATGCCTATAGTTGATGGTATCGTACACTTAAAAATTTGTTGAAAGGGTATATCTCATATAAACTGTTTTGCTGCAATAAAAACAAAGAATAAATTTTAAAAACCAATTCTATTTGATAATAAACTGGTGGATACATGGAATCATACATTTATCAAAACTCATAGAACATACAAAGAATAAACCCTAAACTGAAGGACTTGAGTTAATAATAATGTGTCAATATTGACTTGTCAATTACCCTAAAGTAACTGAAGGACTTGAGTTAATAATAATGTATCAGTATTGACTTGTCAATTGTAACATAGAGAATACACTATGCAAGATGTTAATAATAGGGAAAATTGTGGGGAGGACTTGCAGAAGGTATACGGGAACTCTGTACTTTCCACTCAATTTCTTAATAACCTAAAACTGCTCAAAAATTAAAGCACATTCATTTTAAAAAGCAATCAATGCATATATCTAGAATAAAGAAAATATAAACAGAAGTGTTAAAACAATGTATGATGAATTATTGTGTTACAGAAAATTAAATATACAATAAATATAACCGAGTCTAAGAATCAGGTACGAATCTCCAAAAGAGCAATAAAGTGGAAATTATCGCAATGGGGGGATAATGAACAATCCACCAGTAGGAGAATGGGCAAGCCTGAAATAATGAAAGAGGTAGAAATATTGTGTATTTAGGTAAAAAGGAAGACATTTATTGTGTAGTAAGTAAAAGAATTCTAGAGGAGGTATGATAAGAAATGAGACTGGAGAGGTAAGCAGCATTTGAATAGTTGAGGCATTTGCAGGCACAAAATTGCAGAAGTTCACCAGCCATTCTTCTTTCATTCCATATTTCTCCCCTGCAGTCCAAGCTGGCAGTGTTTTTGCTAGTATAACATCCTTAAAATCCTTGTAGTCTTTCATGTTTTTTTCCAGGGGGATTCATACTTTTAGACATGAAGACTCTTTACAGATTCTTCCTTTATAATCTCATCTCTAGTCTTGGCTTCTATTGAGATGGATGATTGGATCTTTGAGTTGCACCTCTAATCTTCCCAGCAGAAGGTTGCCCAGCCACACACTTGATGTTCTCCTAGGGCATGTCTTAGCATGTTTTTTCAGTTTGAATAGGTGGATAGTTATCTGAATAATCAAGTTCTATTTCCTTTTTTCTTCAAATTTTCTCTTTCACATTTTACTCTTAGCAGCAGGAAGCAGACTGCATCTTGTACATTCTGCTTTGGAATCTTAGGTAAATACCCAAGTTCATCACTTATAAGTTCTACTTTCTATCCAAAAGAAGAACATGACTCAGTCATCTTTTCTACCATTTTATAACATGGATTACTTTTCCTCCAGTGTCCAATAAAATGTTTCTCATTAACTTAACAAGAAATATCTTTAACCTCCATATTTCCAACAACATTCTCTTCAAGGCAGCTTAAGATTTTTCTATGATATCTCCCCGAATTTTTCCAGCCTCTATCGATTATCCAAACCCAAAGCCACCTTCTATATTTTTAGGTATTTGTTTTAACAGCACTATACTTCTTGGTAGCAAAATCTGTATGAGTTTCCTAGGGCTGCTATAAGAAAGTAGCAAAAATAGCTCAAAATGACAAATATTGGTCCTCTCATTGTTTTGGAGGCTATAAGTCTTAAATCAAGGCGTTAACAGGGCAATATCCTTCCAAGCTCTTTCTGTTTGAACCAGAACTTACTCCAAATGCAGAAAAAAGACAATGACATTCTAAGAAATGCGAGCAACCGAAGAATCTTACCATATCATTTCTTATTTCTGTTCTTTTCCTAATTAGTCAACCACATACGTTGAAAATGATTTTTTAAAAGGAAAGGGAAAAAGCAATTCTAATTTCTTTTTCATTCAGTCCTTCCCACTCAGCAGTAAGTCATAGGCAGAGAGTATCTATGGAATGTGTACATACCAATAAGTAAAACAAAAACAGTTTAGTAAGTTTTCTGCATTTTCATAATTGTGGTAAGAATGAAATTTGTATGCATGCATGAACTCAAACATATAAATTGTATAAGTTCTATGATTTCATATCTGATTTAAATGCTCTTATATTTGCATTTAAAACTGACATTGCAAAATACAAAGATGAACAGTAAAATTTACGGTAGTAGTTTAAGATTTCAATTCTTCACACAGAATGATATTAAACGGCAAATTCAAAAAAGACCCCATGACAAGTGAGAAAGGAACTTTTCTTCATGTGCATGATCAAGCATAAGAGAGGATGAAGGTAAGTACAGAGCTTCACATGAAATAATTAAATAAAAATATACATACTGAACCTTGGAAATTCTAGGCTCCCTTTGTCACTCTACTTCCAGAATTTCAGCAGCTAGGCTCATATGAGCTAGGCAGGTAATTAGATAATTTATATATAGAAAAATGGAAGGATTTTAGAGAAAAGACATTTGTGCATTGTACTAATGAAAGAGCTGGATTTCTGTACAATCACTGTAATTTAAAGTTTGCTCTTTGAAAGCCCTATTCACATACACAGAGCTTCTAAGCAGTTCTTTTATGTTTGATTTCTAAGTGTAAACTGACAGTGAAAGATAATGAGATGTCCAGGAAATTCTCCAACATGAAATAGCATCCCCCAAAAACAAAAATGGAAGCAAGATGAAGAGAAAATACAAGAAACAGACAAAACTTCAAAAATGTCAATAATTAATATCTTCAGAGAATATATTTGTCTTTGAAATAAGAACAGAATGTTACAAAAAGGGGAAGAATCAGGAAAAAAGAGTCCTTGGAATTTAAATCTAAGCTCACAGGTTTTTAAAGTAGAAACACTGGAAGTTAAAATCAAGGAATTTTCCTAGAAATTTAAGAAACATTGACAGGAACAACAAAAATTGGACAATGGGAGAAAGGCTTTTTTTAGTTGAAGAATTAATTGAAGAAGAACAGTCTATTAGTAAAATAACCTGAAATTTAAAACTAAGGAAATAAAAAGGAGAAAATTATCAAAGAAATAAAATTGAAAAGTTTCAAAAAATTGAAAAGAATATACTCCTTATGGAAAGGTGCAATGACATGTCAACAAAGTGACTGGGAAAAACTCTATACCAAAGCACACTATTGTAAATTTCCAAACACTAAAAACAAAAGAGATAATCCTGAAAGGACTGGGAAATAGAATAGTATCAAGGTTCTCAAGCATTAACACTAGAAGCTAGAAGAAAATGAAGCAATACCTTAAAATTCTGAGAGAATATCAGAAATTAAGGTTCTAAATAGTATAAGGAGATTTTTAAACATGCAATGGCTCAAAACTTTATATTCTATGTATGCCCTTTCAGAGAATGCTACTGGTAAATTTGTCCCAACAAAATGAGTGAGTAAACTGGATAGAAATTAAGGAAACTTGGAGTACAACATAGGAGATGAATGAAAGTACACCTAGGATGACAAAACTTCAGTAAATCCAGAAAGCAATCATTATGAAATGGAGAAGAATGAAAGAATTAAGGGGGAAAAGTTCACCAGGGAAACATAGAAAAGCTAGATTAAACAATTCATTTGATTGTTTAGAAAATAATATCGATGGGAATTTCACATACATGTTGAAACAGTAAGAATTCGCTAATGAGAAAACAAGGCAATAATTAGCTGAATGAAAATTCAAACGTATACAAAAAAAATTCATAGATAGCTTAGCAGTAAATAATACTAAATATAGTCAAAATATAAACACTGACATTTTATTAAAATTATAACTATATTTGGAAGATGGAAGAAGAAAAAGTTTGAACTGTAATACAGAGTTAAATGTTCCTATGCCATATTGGAAATAAATGCATAATTTCTAAAATCACTAAATAAATAATGGCATGAGCATATTCCTTTGAAACATAGAAATAACACTAGAAGAAACACCTTAAATAGTTTAAAGTTGTTCTATCCAGGAACAGGGCTCTGGAATGGGGACATTTTCTTCAGGACACTGTTGTTATCAACTAAATGTCTTTATTAAATGTGACTTTACAAACTTATATGCATGTATTACCCTGATAAAATAAATGATAATTAAAACAAGTATAAGAGAATACAAATTCTTTATTTCATTCTAGTTAAAAAAATTAAACCTGCTGTAATGGACTATATTATCAAGAAATGTATATGGCCAACTTAACTAAAGAAAAAATATGAAAATGTAGCCACAACCATGAAAGAAGTCTGAAAAGATTCTCAAAGAATTACACCCAAGAGTGACACTATATTCTAATGGTGTTCTGCAGACTCTTTCAAACCACTAAGTAAGATACATGCTTATTTTATACAAAATGTTTCAGAGTATAGGACAAAAAGGCAGAAAGCTTGGAATTATTTTATATCAAGCTGTTATACCTCATATACATTGTCACAAAAGAATGAAAATACTGATAAATTTCACCAATAAATATAATACAAAAACTCTAAACATCTAAGAAAATGAGTCCATTCATATGCTAATAAAAATAATATATTATGACCAAACTGGTTTTATCACAGGAAATGGCAGATGAGTTATAATTAGGAATTCTTTAAACTACTCTGTATATGTTATATTTTAATAAAAAAAAACATACAATTTTTGAGAGTTGCTAAAGGGCATTTATTTGATAAACTTCAACACCAATTTGTGACAAAAAGTGAAAACTGGAGGAAACTTCTTTAACTTGTTAAGAATGTATAAAGGATATTAGTAGTTATTTGTCATTCTTAATGTTAAATAGAAAAGTGAGCAGGTATGTAAAATTAGGACATATATTGCCATTTCCTATTCCACATTCATGAAATCAATGAAATCAACTATAAAAGTCTTCTTTACAACTGAGTTACAACAGACCTAAAAACCTTTCTAAATTCACTACTGCTCATAGACATAAACAGTGTATAATATTTGCCACAGAGTCCTATTTCATCTATCAGAGCACTAAAAGCATTTCTAACAAATCTGGTGCCAAAAATGTTGCCTGTATAACACAATTGTTATTTAACATGAGATGAGTTAAGCTACACAAAATAACAATAAAACACAAAACTCAAAGATTAATCAAAATAAATTATACAAGTTCAATTTAAATGTGAGAAGAGTATACTGGGAGAAATGAAAATAAAATGAATAAATTGACATTTTGTTGGAAATAAAAAATCAACATGGCAAAGATTACATATTTATATTATTCAAATTTTCAAAGGGATTGTGGGGAATTGGAGAGGCCTTGATAAAATAATTCTAATTTCCATCTACAGCAGGCAAAGATAGTGAAAAATACTGAAAACAACAGTAATGAAATGAGACTCTCATTGGTCAACATTACCTACTAAAGTGGTATAATTAAGAGTACAGTACTCTTACTAGAACATAGCCTTTGAACACAAAAAAATAATAGCTCAGGAACATGAATCTATATTAGATTAAGATTAAATTACCATTTTATTTCATTAGGAAAACATAACAATATTTTAGGCTTTGAGATGATAGAATTTGTACAGCAATCACTCAACTCTGCCACTGTAGAGTAATAGTAGCCATAAACAGTACATCAACAAATGAGTGGAACAGTGTTCCAATAAAACATTTTTTACAAAAAAATAGTCAGTAGGAACTAGGGAGAGTGAAAAAATGCCAGAGTAGCGAATTCCAAGGACACATCACTCCTAAAAAACACTGAAAAATCTGCCAAAACTGTCAGAATAAATTTTGTTCAAACCTGAAATATAGTCAAATGTTTACAGCAATAAAGTGAATGCCTAATCAAGAAAAAGGCAATTGGAATGCTCAACTGTGAAAAGCTTAAAAACTTCCTGCTAAATTCAAGAAAAAGACAAGGATGTCCTCTCTCACTTTTATTTAACATTATATTGGAAATCCTAGCCAAAGAAATCAGACAACAAAAAGAAATAAAAGTTATTCAAATTGGAAGGAAAGACATAAAAAAGTCACTGTTTGCAGATGACATGATATTCTATGTATAGAACCCAAAAGTCTCCACAGAAAAACTGTTCGAACTAATAAATTAATTCAGCAAGGGAGTAGGATACAAGATTAATATGTAGAAATCTGTTACATTTCTTTACACTAATAATGAAATATTAGAAGGAAAAAAACTCTTTTAAAATTGCATCAAAAATATACAAGAATAAATTTAACCAAGGCAAAAAAAGACCTATATGTTCAAAGCTATATAGATAAAGGAAACTGAAAGTACTTCAAAGAAATAGAAAGGTATCTTGTGCTCTTGGATTAGAAGGATTAATATTGTTAAAATGGCCATAATACCCAAAGCAATCTACAGAGTCAATGCAATCCCTATCAAACTATCTATGACATTTATCACAGAACTAGAACAAATAATACTAAAATTTATACAGAAGCACACACACACACACACACGCACACACACAAAAGCCAGAATTGTCAAAGCAACCCTGTGGAAAAAGAACAAAGCTGGAGGTATAATCATTCCAGACTTCAGACTATACTACAAAGCTACAGTAATAAAAACAACATGGTATTGTCACAAAAACAGACATATGGATCAATGTAACAGAACAGAGAGCCCAGAAACAAATCCACACTCCTATGGTCAATTACTCTATGACAAAACAGGCAAGAATATACAATGAAGAAAAGACAATCTCTTCAACAAGCGGTGTCAGGAAATCTGGACAGCTACATGTAAATCAATGAAATTAGAACACTCCCTCACACCACATACAAAAATAAACTCAAAATGGTTTAAAGTCCTAAATATAAGACAGGACACCAAAAAACCACTAGAAGAGAATATAGGCAAAATAGTCTCAGACATAAATCATAGCATTATTTTCTTAGATCAGTTTCCCAAGACAAAAGAAATAAAAGCAAAAATTAACAAATGGGACCCAATCAGACAAGACATATACAGAACACTTCACCCAATAACAAAAGACATATTCTTAAGTGTACATGGAACATTTTTCAGGATAAACCATGCTAGGCCACAAAACATAAGCCTCAATATATTTAAAAATATTGAAATCACACAAAGTATCCTTCTAGCAACAATGGAACAAAACTGGAAATCAAGTAACAAAATGAAAATTACGAATTTCAAAAATGTGTGGAAATAAACAGGACACAAATAATTAATAGCTCAAAGATGAAATAACAAAGGAAATCAGAAAATACATTTTGATGAATGAAAATGAAAACAGAATATACCAAAACTTACAGAATGCATAAAAAGGAATGCTCAAACAGAAATTTATAGCTGCAAGTGGCTACATTAAAAAAAGGAAGACCTCAAATCAATAACCTAAATTTATACCTTAAAAACCAGAAAAAGAAAAGCAAACTAAAGCCAAAACTATCAGAAGGACAATAATAAAAACTAGAGTAGAGAAAAATGAAACATATAATACATATAATACATAAAAATATGGAATCACTATGTTTTACATCTATAACTAATATTGTAAAATCAACTATGTTTTAATAAAAAAGAAATAGAGAATATAAAATCAATAGAAAAAAACTAAAATAAAACTTGCTCTTTAAAAAGACCAACAAAATTGACATAACTTTAGGTAGACTGAACAATAAAACAAAACAAAATAAAACATATAAATTATAAAAATAATACATGAAAAATTGGCCATTACTACCAATCTTTCAGAAATAAAAATGATTTTGAGAGAAGGATATGAATAATTGTATGCTAACACACCTAGATGAAAGGGACAAACTGGTAGAAACACATAAATGACTAAACTTAACAAAAAAGAAATAGAAACCTGGATATATCTATAAGCAGTAAAGAAATTGAACCTGCAAGGTCTCTGAGCAAAGAACATTCCAGTACCATATGTCTTCAAATGATGAACTCTACCAAAAATTTAAAATACTTAATATCAATCCTCCTCAAAAATCTTCAAAAAACAGAATAGAAAGAAGCACTTTCTAAATCATTCTATATGATTCCAGGATTACCCAGGCACCAAAGCTAGACAAATACATCACAAGGAAAAACGATGAGAGATCAATATCCCTTATGAATATAGATGCAAAAATAAACAAAATACCATCAAATCAAATCCAGCAACACAATAAAAGGATTATTATAACCAAGTAAGACTTATCTCAGAAATGCAGGGGTGTTTTGATAGATGAATATCAATGTAAGGTACCATATTAATAGAATATGGGGGAAAACATATCATCCCAATTGATGCAGAAATGTCATTTGACAAAATTCAACACTCTTTCATGATAAAAACACTCAACAAACTAGGAATAAAAGGAAACCTTTTTAATATTATAAAGGGCATCTATGGAAAAACCCACAGTTAATATAACTCAAAGGAGAAAGGCTAAAATCTTTCCCCCTAAGAACAGGAAAAAGAGAAAGATGCACACTTTTGTCACTTCAATTTAATGTTGTACTTGAAGTTCTAGACCGAAAAATGAGGCAAGAAAAGGAAATAAATGGCATCCAAAGTGGAATAGAAGATGAAAAACTGTACTTGCAGGTGATCTGATCTTATGTATGAAAAATACACCAAAGAAACCTTTTAGGACGAATAAATGGATGCAGCAAAGTTGCAGGGTACAAGAAAAACATACAAAATCAGTTAGCGTTCTACACTAGTAATGAACAATCTGAAAAAGAACGTCAGAAAAACAATTCCATGTTCAATGGCATCAAAAATACTGGATTATGGAAAAAGGTTGCTTAATAGATGTGAAGTTTCCTTTTGGGGCAATAAAAAAATTCTGGGAGACACATGACAGCTACACATTATTGTGATCATATATAATGTAACGGAATTACATATTTTAAAATGGTTAAAACTGTAAAATTTATGTATATTTTACCACAATAAAAAGGTGTTAGTACATGTCAAGTGCAAATATCAGCTATTAATATCCACACAATGAGCACATTTTCAATAGAAATAAAGTGGGAAAAAAATGTATTTTTGAAAGTCTGGGTGTTTGCTTTTTCTGCTTTATAAACATTTAAGAGAATAGATGCTTAGAGTTTGATTTAAATCAAATGTTTATAGATATGTTAATGTTTCAATTAATGTTTTTGCACATTTAATTTGCTAAATACATACAGTAATAAAAATTAGGCAGTAGGTTAGATTCAGCCTATGGGTCATATTAGGTTGAACCCTGATTAGCAATATATGCATGACCTACTTAAAGAAAACAGTAAAACTTCGTTGAAAAACATGGAATATGTAGAATACATAAACTGAAATACCTGGGTCAGGGGATAAAAATTTGAAATTTCCTGAAAAATAGTCTAGCAAAAAATGGCAGAGGTGAGATAGATAAAATAAGTACAGCAAAATGTTGGTTGTTGTTGAAACTGTGTGATGTTACCTACAGATTAGTTGGACTCTGCATTTGTGTATATGTGAATTTTTTTCTCCTAGAGAAGTGTATTAAAATAAATACATAAGAGGAAATTAAAACAAAAAATAACAAATTATTTTTAAAATACTGGGCAGGTTTGCAATAAAATATACTGTTCCTAGAATGGAAAAATACAGCTAGATGTTAGATAATACACAGCTAAAGAGAGAAGTCATGAATTAGAGAATTGAAAGAAGTGAATCAAAAGGCAACACAGAGATAAGGGGGCATTACAAGGTGAGAGAAATGTGGAAGATTGAGATGGTCCAAAAAGCAATACAAAAGAACAAAGAGAAAAAAGGAGGGAAAGGAAATAATAAAAGTGATAGTGTTTGAGAATCACTGAAAACTAGAGAAAGTCTCAAATATGTTTATCAAAATGATTCTAACTGGAATGTAAGAAAAATCTAAATCTATCCATTCTACACCATAGAACTTCAAAACATCAAACACACAGAAATATTTTTAAACACAAACACAAATCAAAAAGATATGTCCACTAAGAAATAACAGGAAAAGTGAGAGCAGTCTTCACTATGGCAACAATATATCCACTAGGCAAAAATATACTATTGTCAACATGCTAAAAGAAAGTAATTCTCAGCCTAGACTTTCGTTAATTTGTTATGTTACCGTTCAAGAACAAAGACAACATACAAATCTTTTCTAATGGAAAGAGATATTAAAGGAAGAATAATAAATTGAGAACATAAGAACAGAATGTTAAGACTTGGAAAAAAATAAATTGATTAATAGGTGAGTAAATTAAGAACTCTGGTAAATATTGAGAGTATACCCCTAAAATACAGGGATTTCAAATGATCAAAAGTAAAAAGATAGAATAAAATATCAGGACAGTACTTACCAAAGAAAGCAGATGTAGCTATGTTATATCAATAAAATAGATTTCTAGGGAAAGGTTACTATTAAGGTAAATATAAAAATGTATAGTAAAGAAGAACTAATTCAAAGGTAATATAAACATCATAAATTTGTATTCCACTATTAACAGATACTTAAAACATATAATGTAAGAATTAAGTAAATTTGAAAAAGAAAATGGCAAATATAAAATCATTGTGGGAGATTTTAACACTCTTCTCTCAGGTTTGATAGATTAAAAAAATAAAAGAAAGAATAAACTATAGAACTGACATGCCAAATTTAGTGAAGGCATATTATTCTTAAGCATATAAGGAACATTTTAGGAACTGGTCACATTTAAGGTCTTTTCAATAGAACTTGCTGCCATGAGGGAAATATTGTTCCATCCAATTCAGCAGCTACTAGCCAAATGTGGCTCTAGAGCATTTATAAAATGGCCAGTGCAACTCATTAACTGAAGTTTAAATTTTATTTAATTTGATTTAATGCAAATTTAAATAGCAGCACTTAACTTTAGTTTTCATTTAAATTCAATTTTAAATAGCATAATGTGGACAGCAGAGTTCATCATCACAACTAAAAATACCATAAATATTAAAAAATGGATATGAGACAGATGATATTTTCTAACTGGGATAAAACTATGTTAGCAATCAGTAACAGAAAGATAATTTACAAACATCACATATTTAGAACTATAAAATGATATTTACAAATGAAATATCAGTTGAAGGAGGAAGCATAAAGCAAATTACAATCCAGTTTGAAATTAATAATAAAAATACATATCAAATTTTGAATTCTGAGCTTTATCAGCATGGGACAGAAAATTTGTAAGACAAAGGATTATATTACCAAAAAATGAGTATTAAATATTAATGAGTTAAGCCTGAAAGTCAGAAAGTTAGAAATAGAACAACAGAGAACAATGAAAAGAAGTAGAAGTAAATAATATAAATGAGGAATAAATGTAATAAACAAAAATGACAAAATAGAGAGTATAAAAAGGCAATCTCATTCTTTGTAAAGAGTAACAGATAAAATATGTTAATAATTATCAACAAGAGAGAAATGTATAATTAAATAATAGAAAGAAAAATGAGATATATATACACAGCAAATTTTTTTTAAAGAATATGGTAACATTTTAAGCATTTTTATTTCATTTAAAAACTTAGGCAAAATTTATATACATAAAATAAAAACGAAAATTGTGACATGAATAACATAAAATAATTGTGGGGTGAGTAAAAATGTAAAATTTTTGCATGCAGTTGACATCGTTAACAGCGTAAAATAGATCGTTAAAATTATCTGAAGTTTTATGCAATCCTCAGGGTAAACACAAAGAAAATACCTAAAGGAGATACACAAAAGGAATGAGAAAGGAATTAGAGCATATCAATACAAAAATTTATGAAATCATAAATGAAGGCAGCAAGAGAGGAAGAAAGAAATAAAACTAAAACATAGAACAAAACAACTAACAAAACGTCAAAAACAACTTTAAGTGTAAATGGATTAAACTTCTCAATCAAAAGACAAACTGGCTAAATGGGTAGAACAAGATTCAACTATGTGTTGTCTACAAAAGATTCACTTTAGATTTAAACATGCATATAGGTTGAAAAAAGGAAGAAGTGGAAAAAGATATTCAATGAAAATGGTAAGAAAAAGAGAGCAGGGGTGGCTATACTTACATCAGACAATAAGACTTTAACTTAAAAACTGTAGCAAGACACAAAGAAAGTCATTATATAATTACCTAAGGGTCAATTCAATAGGAAGTCATAACAGTTATAAATACATACGCACCCAGTGCCAGAGCACCTAAATATTTAAACCAAATACTAAAAGATCTGAAGGGAAAATTAAACAAAAGGCCATTAGGAGACTTGAATACTCCAATTTAAATAATGGATAGAAATATACAGACAAAAAATCAACAAGGAAACAGCAGACTTGAACAAAAATAAATAACAAATGAACTCAACAGATACATATACCAAAGATTCCACCCAATAGTAGAAAATACATGTTCTTCTCAAGCACCCATGGAACATTTTGCAAGACAGATCACGTGCTATACCACAAAACAAAACTTAACAAATTTTAGAAGAACGAAATTATCACAAATATATTCTCTGACCACAATTTGTATTTATAATACAAATACATAAGGAAAATTGGAAATTTTACAAATGCATGGAAATTAAACGAAATGCTCTTGAAAACCAATGGGTCAAAAAAGATATCAAAAAGAAAATCAGACACTATCTAGAGACAAGTGAAAACAAAAACTTAACAACCCAAAATTTATGAGATACAGCAAAAGCACTACTAACAGGGAATTTTATAGTGATAAATGTCCACATTAAAAAAAAAAGAAATCTCAAATAAACAACTCATCTTTATACCTCAAGGAAGTATTAAAAGAAGAGACCAAGGTGAAAATTGGCAGAAGGAAGACAATAATAAAGATTAAATGAACAATAAGTGAAACAGAAAATAGAAAAACAGAAAAAAATCGACAGACTTGGTTTTTAGAAAACATAAAAAACAACAAATTCTTATCCAGACTGTTAAGAATTTAAGAGAGAAGATTCCAATAAATCAGTAAGAAATGTAAGAGAAGACATTAAAACTCATTCCATATTAGTTTAAAAAAATACAGATTATTAAGAAGAATCAAAAGCCAACGAACTGAATAAACTATAAGAAGTGGATAAATTCCTAGAAACATTAAACCTACCAAGGGTGAATCAAGAAGAAATACAAAGATTAAACAGACTAATAACAAACCCAGAGATTGAATAAGTAATCAAAACCTTCCAACAAAGAAAAGCCAAGGATAAAATGGCTTCATGAATGAACTCTACCTAACATTTTAGGAAGGTTTAATACCAATCCCTCTTTCTGCTTCCAAAAAATAAAAGAGGGAATACTTCCAAACTTATTTTATGAGGCAATCATCACTGATACCAAAACCAAAGACATCACAATAAAAGAAACTACAGGCCAATATCCATGAAGAATGTGAAGAGTTGGATTATCAAAACAGATTCACATGAAATCATAGATGCTACTCAACACCAAACTTTACTGACTGGCAAAGAACACAAAGCAAACACAAAGGCAGCAATATCTGTCTCTGGAAAGTCTCCAAAATATCAGGCATAACTTTCCCAAAACTCCCTTTTTCAACAGTGAGATACATTTTGTTCCAAAGTAACAAATTTATGTTAATTATCTTTATGGTATAAGTTAATTTCTTAGGTTTTTTTTTTTTTAACTCATCTGTTACATAGAGAGGGAGTCTCTGTGACTATCTTCCATTCTTTAGCCATCAGTATCCCATAAATCTGTAAATTTCATTTTTTATTTACAATAAACAATCTTGAAAGATGAGGTATGTCCTATCGAAGAGGTCTTAGATAAGAATTTTCTTAGTTATCTTTCTGTTAGCAAATTCCATAAGCATGTTTATAATAGGTTTGGTGAAAATCAATATTATCTTCTTGAGAAGGAAGGAGACAGAGTTATAGAAATTCAGTTAACTTATTCCTTCCCTGATAGAAATATTTCTGTAGGGTAGATTGGGATAAAAATGAAGGTGGGGATAGGGGTGAAAGACAGTGGGAAAAGGAATCAGAAAGGCTTTACGAGAAGATGACAAAATGGGGAGAAGTCATGGAAGTATGGAGGTTTATGACATGTTACAGAAATTATCAATTCTTCCTTAGAAAATATAGGACTTGAGGATGAATTCGGTTTGCTATGGTTATGAATGATCCTAAGGTAACTTACAGTACTCATTGTTTATCCATATTACCAGTCAGCATGGAAACATGCCATTCTCATGGCAAAAGAAAAAACCAAGACAACTGGAGAAATCACAGAATAAGTCTCTACACTTCTGCTTGAAAGTACCAAAATGCTGTTTCCATTTACATCTCATTGGCCAATGAGGTCACAAAGTCCAAAGAGAGAGGAGGGAATCGGATAAAGAAACCCAGATGGAGGAATCACCAGCAATTAAAAAAAGGAATGACTTAATTGCTCCATGCTGCTATAAAAGTATACTATACCAGGGGTATTCAAATTTTTTCTGTAAAGGGCCAGATAGTAAATACGTTAGGCTTTGGGACCATACAGTCTCTGCGGCAGTTCCTCAGATTTGCTGATGTGGAGCAAAAGCAGTCAGAGACAATAGAGAAATAAATGAGTATGCCTTTTTATTTACAAAAACAAATGACTGGTCCTAGCTTGCCAGCACCTATGTTGTACTACTAAATCTCTCCAAGAAGTTAGAAGACAATGACTCTAGGGCCACAAACTTGTATTATAGGAAATAGAGCCCAGAGATCTTGATCTCAAAAACAAACATATACATTTTTAATTATAAAGTCCTGTGTATATTATGTCAAAACAACGGGTTAATTCAGGTAACTTAATGAATAAGTTAAATCATGCAGTTTAAAAGAGAACATAGGAGTTTATTTCTTCCAGAGGAGACTTTTTTCCTGCTGATACAAACTAGTTTGCTTCCTTTAGAAGGAGTAATCAAGAAGTTAAAATCCATCCCAACAGTTATTAAGCACTTTATCTTGTTATAAATAAACAGGTTTCATTTTGAATCTTAATGACAAGTGTCAGAACTTTGGCTTAAAAAACCCTGACTTCTAAGTAAATCAGCATGTTTGCTAATTCTGAGTAGTGCATCAACTCTTACCTTGACTACAAAGCTATGCTAATGGTCATTTCCAAAACAGTCACAGGAAGTACAAAGACTATGTCAAAAATATCTGTGCCCAGTGTCTGCCCCCAGTAGACCCCACATACATAGTTTTTGCTTTGATATGGAGCGGTCCTCCTACAGGGTATAACAGACCAATTTTCTTATCGTTTCACAGGTGTGACAAGGTTCATTTGAACACTGCTTCCTGACATGATAAAGTCTTCAGCTTTGCTTGTGAAAGCTACAGGATCTCTCAGCAATAAAGAGATCACACTTTTAAATCTACTGTTAGACTTAAGCCTATTTTGGACTTAGTCCGAAGGTAAAATTAATGTGCCATTACAAAGTATTCTCCCAAACATTTAAAAATCCAAAAGGAATTTTACTTCCCAGCTCCCAAATCAACTTGTCATTGATTCCATTAAAATTAGGTTTCTATTAAGTGCTTAAAAACAAGTTCCTCTTCACTTAGGGGAGATTTCTGAATTCCTCTGCTCCACAGACACAGACTAAATCCATTCCACGTTGACGTTTTATTTTGCATTTCTTTGCCAAGTCTGGAATACTCTGCACCACACTACTGAGCGTTCTGAATTTAATAATCTCTGGGTTCTTTTCCACATCTGACATTTTGATCATGTGATTCTATCTCCAGTCTTTCAAAAGTTGATAAGAAAATTGATACTCAGAGACAGTTAACTAGTGCCTTAGCCTATGATCTAAATTCAGGTGTCCTTCCAGCTTGGATTTATACAGCAGAGTTCTGTGAGCTCAGATACTGTTTGCCAGCAGTCTTTCACTACATTTTCTTAGTCTCTCACCTACCTGGCCCAGTACTTCGGTACAATATAGGTATAAAACTTGCTACTTATTCTCCACAAATGAGAATCACAAAATCTTGCATAGACTTACCATGTATATTACCTCTTATGATCATAATAACAATTTTCTGAAAGAAGTGACATAAGAGCACAGACTCTACCAGAAATAGACCTAACAAGTCATTTATAATCCAGTCTCTTCATATTACAGTTGAGAAAATTGAGACCTAGGGAAGGGATGTGACTTCTTGAAGGTCTTGAAACTAAATAGTGTCAGATCCTGGACTGACACTACCAAGTCAGCACTCTTTTCAGTTTATCACACTCCCTTTTATACACGCAGAAAATGTAGGAAACACAGGAGACGATCTTTTTTGTTGGACTTTAAACTGTTACCAATGTAGGGTCTAGCTGTCTTCACAGTGATCGAAAATCAATTTTTTATTAAGAAAACAAGTAAATGATAAATACACACAAAAGAATTCATGGTCAGATTGTTATTGGATTAGATCGATGTTTTTCGTTTGTGGGTAGCAACCCATTAATAGGTTTCAAAATCAAGTACGTGGGTCACCAGCAGATTTTTAACAGAATAGGATATAATAGAAAACCATAGAAAGATTCACATTAAATGTGTTTCATGAATTTTATTCAGTTACATATACAGTTATGTATGTGTGCATTGTTGTAAACTGTATCACTCACCATGCACCAGATAAAGACTATTTGAAAATCAGCAGGCTACCTGATACTGAGGAGAGGCAGACTTTCTCTAGCATTATATAGTGAGAGAGGAAGAATTGCTCTGAGGGACAAGAAAGAATCTTTCATGCTACAGTAGTCACCAGAGTGGAAGCTTTGATCTAGCCTCTGTTGCCAGAGAGTTCTGTCTGGTCTTTACTGGTACTTCTTTGGCAGAGCATTCAAATGATGCTCAGCCACCATTCCACCTCACAAACCCAGACCAAGGTCCTTGCAGGAATACAGAATGATGTCACCATTGCTCTAACAGGCAGCTCAGCTCCACTTGACGAGTTTCAAGGAAAGAGCTGACAAAAGAAAGATGCCTTCCCAGTTGCTGGGAAGAAGCGGCACCCAAAGAACAGAGGCAAACAGGGTGCTTGACAATGTGGTGTGGCCTTCTGGCGATGGCAAAGAACGTGAGGTGAGCTACTCAATCAAAGGGGAGCTGACATTCCCAGGAGAACCAAAAAACCCCAAGGGAAAAGGCAGAGATGCCATCTACTTGTTTCAACCCTGCTACAGTGATTTATGGAAACATTTTCAGTTTTTCCCCACTGAATATACGTGTGATTTTCACCTTGATTCTCCCATTTTAACTGTAAAATTTCTGCACAAGACTAGAGGTATGCAGAAAAATAAAAGAAAACAAAGCACACAGACTGGGAGATATTTAAGACTCACTTGAAGGATTCTAAGCAGATGTAAAATTGATAGAGTCATTTTGGTAAATTTTGCTGTGGGCGCTCACAAATTCTACATCAATCATGCAGAGATCTCTTGTTTAAGAGACTTTCAAGAAATCACAGCTGACAACAGATTAATGAACTTAAATAGCCCATTTAATATTAAATTTTCTTCTCTAGTTTATATCATCCCTCATCTACAATTCCATGGGAGGAAAGGAGTGGGTACTGTGTCTACTAAAATCTCCCCTTCCCAATCCCAGCATGCAGCAGGCAGAAAGGCAACTCCTTTCATACAAAAGTGAGGATGAGTATTGGGGTCAAATGCAAATTCAGAGACACGGATATAGGAATAGGACATCATAATAAGCCAGACTCTCAGCCAGGACATAACCCGAGTTTATCTTACTGAACTTTCACTTAGCGCTGTTAGGCAGGAAGGAGGGCAGAAGTTCGCAGTGAGGAAAAACCCTTGATTGAGCAACCTAAGGCAGTCTCAGGCACAGACATGCCAAACGGCCCTGCCCTCCCTACTCTGCTTCCCACTGCTCTTACTCAGCCTCTCTGGATCCCTCTCTGCTTCACGAGCCTTATTCTTTCCTTTCAGGTTTCATTAATGAGCAACAAGAAACAGATTGTTCCAGAGTCACAAGATACCCATCTCCACATAAAACTTTTCAGCTAGGGCATGTTTCTGCTAATGATTTACATGTTTTCTCACTCACTTTGGAAAGTGTAGGTTTTCAGACATACCAAAGGACATTTTCCACTTTTCTCAATTCAAGTTTAATTATTCTCCTCCTATTTCTACAATGCTTGGGAGGATATGTGTTAATTTTTTAAACAAATTCTAACTGGGAAAAAAAATTGAACATATCCCAAAATATGTATTCCAAAGGTTTCATTTAAATGTTCTCTACCTTAACAAGTCTCTTCATTGCTCTATTTTAAATTTGCTTTATTTCATAATATTTAAAATATATACCACTATACAAAAGTAAAAATGGTGAAATGTTTCTCTCCTATCAAAATCTTAAAATTTATGTTCCCTAGATCCAATGATCTCTTACTGTGTTTCCCTCACCAGCAGAGATCCTTTCCCTTCCCTCTCAACTCCTTCAACATGCCTGGTATTCCTGACTTACTGGAACTCAATCTGATAAAGATGTACTCCATTAGCATTTTAAGTATCCTGGACTTAACAGAAATGTGTCTCCATGTTCCACAGATTTTTATTAGTTCTAATAAGGAGTTAAACATATATTTTATTGTGGTTAAACTTGTGAACATTTTGGAGACTGGTAAAACCAAGGAGCGGCACAGGATAGGCAGTTAAAGCACCCCAAAAATCTCCATCAATCACTGCATCCTCAAGCTATCTCAAATAAGTATACAGACTCGGTAAAAACTGTGGACACCCTATGGAAATGCAGCTATAAGACAAGCCCTTTGGTCTACCTTCCAACCAGATGACTGTCTCTTATGCCCCTCTAAATAGTAAGTCTAGAAAACCTGTATGTTTAGGCAGAAACTTCATAGGTTCTGAGTACATTTCGGGGTGAGAAGGATACCAGAATAGATGGGGTGGAGGCTGGGAGCCTCATTAAAGAGGGCTGCTCAGACACTTTCATTCAATCCATGGTCCAGTGCTACAGGGCTTAGCAAGAGTAGACATAATTGAGGCAATTATTGCAATCACACAATCCAAGGCAAGAAGAGACTATGTAAATATCTGCATATATACCTCAAGTTTTCCCCAGAAATATTTTTTGTCTATTCCTGGAAGATGTCTGCAGGAAAAAGAACTCTGGAGGGTAGGCAATAATGGAATCTGATACAAAGAGTATTAATCTACTTTCTTACGTATTTTTAAATGCTACTTGGTAAAGGAATTTTGTCATTTTATGTATGTAACCAAACTAAATCCCTGTAATAAGCCTACTGCTAAGGCAGAAAAATGAGAATTTACATACGGAGTTTGAGACTACTTAATTGAATCAAGAGATTTTCACTCCTGAAAAGATTTAGGGAATAGGTTTTTGTGATCTAAGTGCAGTGTACAGTCTGAAGGCTGAAGGATAAAAAGACAGAAAGGTTATTATATTTCCCATACATTCAATGAAGATTTGTAAGAGAATTCTATGAGCTAGATACCAAGCTACCTATCATAAAAGCTTCTGCGACCAAGTTAAGATTTGGCATCAGTTGCAAAGTGGACGAAGTTAGGATATACTGTTATAAGAAATATGACCCCAAGTAAATGAGGTATTTTCTCTATATATCTAAAGAAGTGACATTCTCTTCAGACTACTTATATCATAGGTAATTTACTTATTACAACAACACAGCTACTGCTCAAAATTATATATGTAAAGCTTTCTTGATACTTTCAGACATTTTAGCTTCTCTTTATATATCCTCAATTGTAACACGACTATAACAAACCTCATTCTTTAAAAATGGATCTCATTGGAAAAAATAGTCATATAAAACTATAATTTGGTAAAGGGAATGGATGATCAATCTGAATAACATCAGTTTTGGTCAAAAACATTTGAAAGCAGACATCCTGTGAGCCAGAGAATCATCATGCTGAAGAATTCAATCACAAAACTAAAAATTCTTCCAAAATGGTTAAGGCGTAAAAATTCCTGGAGTAATGTAAGCCTTGGCCATTTCTAGACACTGTTGCATTATTTTCACGCCATTCTGAAAATAAGCTACAGAATCTATTTTCTCTACAAATTCATTAATGTTACCTACGTTCACTTAAAATTAGTAGAACGGATATCAAATGTTGAATATGTTTTGTTTCTATGCATTCCTTTCATATGCGTCCTTCACTCCACAGAAACCTTCATAATGTTCCTGGCTTCTTTCATGGTAAGATTCAACTGCTTCTTTATCTGATTGTAATTCCTTGGCCTCTTTCTCACAACTAATTACCTTCAGGAATAACTAAAACTTGATGTCTTATCAGGACTATCTTCTCTGATTTCTTTAAGCCTGGTGATATTTAAATCCCCTTATTGAAAAACTGTAAAATATATCAAAATTTTAATACAGTAAGTCTATTTTGATAGTATATTCTAAGGAATTCATCTCAAATGCAGACCAAGTTCTTTCCTCAAAGATGTCCAATACAGTATTTAAAATAGGCCCTTTTTGTTGTAAGTTTAAGAAACTCAACTAAAATTAGCTTTAAAAATGACTAGTTTATTAGTTCATCAATCCAAAGAAGGATTGACCAACCAAGCTGTGGGAAAGCACACAGGAACAACTTTAACTCAGTAGTAACTGCACAAAAAAGTTCAAATGCTGTCACTCAGGGTTATTTTCTCTGAGTATCTGTTTCATTGTCTTTCTCCAGACATCAGCTCTTGCCATATGATACTATTTGCAGCTGCCAAAATCGTCCAAGGCTTTTAACTTACACTTTTAGCTGTAAGGGGAGAATGTTACCTTGGGTTATAAATTCAAAACCTCTAAGGAGGGAAATGATTAACCAAGCTTGAGATCAGGTACTAACACCTTACCCTTTCAATTATGACCTAAGGGTGAGGCCATGCAAGAATATGACAGAACTTTTGGTGACCACGTGGTTAGAGTAGGGGTAGGAGTAGCTTCCATAAGAAGGTAAGGTATATTGGACACGGCAGTGATGGGTAACTGGTAAAAGTGCAAACATTGTAAACAACTTTAATGCTTTAAAACCTTTGATGTGTTAACTAAATTAGGCTAAATATATTCAATGGAGTCTCAGACGCCATTAAAAATAATGTTTTAAAATACCTTGTAACAATGTGAAAAAATTCAATTTCTATAACTTCAATAACAAGTAGCAGGATGCAGAAATACATAGAGAAGATTATCTTAATTATATAAAACAAGTCAGGAAAACTTGCAAAATCATGTAAAATACTAACAGATACTAACTACTGGTGTTCTTTCTTGTTCTTTTATGCATTTTTCTACTTTCCAACTTGCCAAAACTTCCTAGAGTCATTACTTTTATACAACAAAACAAAAACAAAAGAAATGGTACTAAATAAACCCACTTGTACTTGACATTATTCATCCCCATATGCTTTTTTAAAAATAGTAAATTCTCATTTTGAGATTTAACTGCACAAAACATTTGATAACAATTGTTACTCAAAATAATGGTCATTCATTTTTTAAACATGTCATGGAGCAATATGCATTTCTAGTTATCACAGCTGACAGCACAGCATGAAATGAATGACTTACAACACTGCTGTAGTGTGATGGAATCTGTCACAATAAGTACCTGCAATAAGGAAATGAATTCTTCCTTTCTCCCCAAGTACCAAATTAAATTCCATAACAGTGGATTACTTGCCCTTTGTTTCTTAACATTTACTTTTAAATTTTCTATAAAGAATGATGTGTTTTGATATATATATTTCTAAGTTGCTTATATTTAACTTTTCTAATAAAGAGATTTACTTATAATAAAAACCATATTCATGAAATGACAATCATATAACAATAGGGGAAAAGAAAGAAATAAATGAAAGAGTGGCTTTTCATTTTACAATGCGGTTATAACAGGATTCCATTAAATTGTCATCACCAATATATTTGAAAATGATTTTATTTAGGAAAAAAGCACACTAATTTTATAAAATGAAGTCTACCACAGTATAGGAAATAAGATACCAAGAATCACGGTATTATTGTTCTGTAAGTTAGAAATTAGAAGTTACAATAGTCTTATTATATTATTAGCTAGATCTCATCTATAGAGGCAAGAAGATGAGAGAAGAGATAGACTGGAAACATATGTTCAGGTCCCAACATGTGCTATGACCGAATTCTCATTTAATCGTCGCAAGAGTTCTATGAAATGTATACTACTATACTGATTTGCAGATAAGAAAACAAAAACTCAGAGAAGTTGAATACTTTTCCCAAGTTCAGGAAGCTAGAAAATGGCAGATCTGGGATTCAAACTTCAAAATTTCTAATTTAATACCCGGAAGATTCCTACTATATCAATTTTTCAGATGCAGAAACCAAAGATTAGGTATGAACAATACTACTTAGAAATTAACAGAAGGGTAATAATACTATATTTTACAATTTTGATTTAGCATTTTCAACGACTTATGAATTGATAATCTCACATGTGTTCCATTTGCCTAAGTATAGCATATACAGAGTCCTCAACTCATCTTAAAAATAAGCAGTCTATATGCCATGTCTGATTTTCCCTCTATTAACCCTGGCCCATGCAAAGCTGTTCCCTACTAAGTAATGACACCACCCATTTACCACGTTGCCCCAGCTGAAAACATATGTGTAGCCTTTGTTCACCATAATTCCTTCACCCATATAAACTCCTGAAGAGTTTAACTGTCTCCATCATCAAAATGTCTCTTGAATCTGTCCTTTTCTTTCCATTTTCACTGTCACAACATTAGTCCAAGGCACTAATCATCATCATTTTCCAAGACAAATGCAACAATCTCCTTAGGTGTTTTTCACTTCCACTCTTACTCCTGTAATCTATTCATGCTACAGTATACAAGACATCTTTCAAAAATATTAATAATTTTGATATACAATTGACCCTTGAACAACATGTATTTGAACTGCATGGGTCCACTTACTCACATATTTTTTTCAATAAACATACAGTCAGCCCTCAGTATCCATGTGTTCCTCATCTGCAGATTTAACTGAAGCAGACTGTGTACTATGTTTACAGTCCAAGGTTGATTGAATCCATGGATGTGAAAGGCTTGAGCATCTGTAGATTTTGGTATATGCAGTGGGTACTGTAACCAATCTCTCACCCGTACCAAGCGACAACTGTATTTACTGTTGACTCTTGAACAATACATGTTTGAACTTAGCAGGTCTGCTTAAACACAGATTTTTTTCAATACATATACAGTTGGCCCCCTATATTGACAGGTTTCATAATCACAGACAGAAATTTCCATCTGTGGTTGGTTGATAATGTGGATGTAAAACTATAGATACAAAGATAAAACTATACTATGTATGTTACACAAGGGACTTGAGTATCTGCAGATTTTGGTACATGTGCAGTGTTCCTGGAACCAATCCTCCATGGATATTGAGGGATGACCATACTTTAAGGACAGTTTTTTTAAAAAATGAGAGATTGCCCATGGTCATAAGACACAGCAATATAAAAATTTTGATTCTCCACATGTTAATATATAAACAATGGAATTCTAATAAAATTCTAAAAATATTTTATTAGAAAGCTGATGATCTCATCTAAAATTTACATGAAATAAGAAAAGCCTACAAGTAAGGATACTTTAAAAAGAATACCTTAAAAAAGGTGGGAATGTTAGCCTCATAGATATTAAGAAATAATAAAATCAATGTTATGAAAATAATTTTTTAGGAACTGAGGGACCAACAGAACAGAGGTGGTATAACAAATCAGTGAGAAAAACTATTTACTAACTGGCTTGGTAAAATTGGTTTACTCTATAAAGAAGTGTAAAGGTTGATCTCTACCCCATGAGGTTAAAAAAGAAAAAAATCTCTAAATGGATGAAATGACTGCATGAGAAAAATAACTATAAAGCTAATAAAAAATTGTAGAAGAGTACCTCTGTGACTTTGACACGGGGTAAAGACTTCTAAAACAAGATTAAAAAGCACACACAGTGATAGGAAAATGAGTAATGTGATTACCACCTCCTGGAATAAGGATTTCAGTTCAAAGAAAGCAAAGTTAACATCATTCAAAAGTTAACATGTAGGTGACAGACTAGAAGACATATGCAACATCTAAAAATCAGAAAAGAATTTATATTAAGAATACACAAGTAATTCCTATAAAACTATAAAACGAAGACAATATCCAATAAAAAATGGTCAAGGGGTATGAACGGATAACTTTCAGAATGAGAAAAAAACGGCTAATACATTAATACTTAATCTTTTGAAATCAGAGCAATGCATATTAAAATAGCTACATGATATGACTTTACATCAGTAAGACTGACAAATTTAGAAAGTCAGATAACATTAGAGCTGGTGAAGATGCAGGAACTCTCGTACTCATCTACTTGAATAAAAGCATTTTGGAGAGCATTATGGATGTATTTAATGACATTACCTGTGTGTATGCCATATGAGCCAGGAACCCTTAAGAAATTTAAGTGAATGTTCATAGGGTAACATGCAAGGGAGTTTCATCACAGTGTTGTTTAGAAGCAATATCTTAGAAGGAACATAAGTGCCCATTACTAGGAAATACCTATACAAAATGTAACAGGAATACTATGAAATGCTGTGCAGAAGTTAAAAGTGTAAAGAATGAATTTATATAATCAAACCACAAGTGTTTTCATAAATTAACATGCAATTAAAACAACACTTTATATTTTTAAAGATATACATATATACAAGTAATGATATGCAAGCTGGTCTGGAAGCACTTAATTTAAATATACTAGAGTAGATATCAATGATGGAGGAAAGTAAAAGATCATTCCGATGGGAAACAAGGAGGAAAGTGAAAAATAATATAGCAATGCAGGGTTGTTAGAATGTTTCTGAACTTAAGGGATCATCAATTTAAAATAATCAGATATATACATATAATATATGTATATATTTTAATATTTATTATTATATATAACCCCCATGGTAACCATGAACCAAAAATCCATAATAGATACACACACAAAAAGAGAAAGGAAATTAAATATAACACACAAGGGAAGACAGCTAAAGAAGAAAGGAATTAAAAACAACAACAAAAAACTTACAAAAACATCTCAAAACAATTAACAAAATGGAAATAAGTACACGCTTATCAATAATTGTTTTAAATGTAAATGGACAAAATATTCCAAAAGATACAGTGTTAAATGGATTTTGAAAAAAAACACGACCCATCTATATGCTGCCTACATGAGACTCTCTTCAGATCTAAATACAAAGACTGAAACTGAGGGAATAGAAAAAAGTACTTCATGCAAATGGAAACAAGAATAAAGCTGGGGTACCAATACTTACATAAGACAAAACAGACATTAAAACAAAGACTATAAAATGAGAAAAAGAAGGTCATTACATAATGATAAAGAGATCAATTACATAAAACAAATATTAACAAAGAAAGAAATAACCTGACATTAACACAATAATAGTAGGGGACTTTAATGTCCCACATCAATAGACAGATCATACAGAAAGAAAATTAGTAAGACAACACTGACCTTAAACAACACATTAGATAGATGGACTTAACAGATATATATAAAACATTCCATTCAAAAGCAGCAGAATACACATTCTTTTCAAATGCACATGAAACATTCTCCAGGACAGATGACATGCTAAGTCACAAAAAAAGCCTCAACAAATATAAGATTAAAATTGTATCAAGCACTCTATCTGAGCAGACCACTATGAGACAAGAAATCAACTAAAGGAAAATAAGTAAAAAAAAACAAAAAAAAAAACAAAAAAAACCATAAACACATAAAGGCCAAACAATATGCTACTAAACAATCAATGAATCATTGAAGAAATCAAACAGCAAATCAAAAACCACCCAGGGACAAATTAAGTAGGAAACACAAGGATGCAAAAATCTACTGGAAGCAGCTAAAGCAGTCCTAAGAGAGAACCTTATAGTGATATAGGACTACATCAGGAGGTGAGGAAAATCTGAAACAACCTAACCTTACACCTAAAGGAACTAGAAAAAGAAAAACAATCAAAACCCAAAGTTAGCAGAAGGAAAGATATAATAAAGATCAGAGTGTAAATAAATAAGAGACTAAAAGAAATAGAAAAGATGATGAAAGTAAGAGCTGGTTCTTTGAAAAGATAAACACAAAATTAATAAATCTTTAGCCAGATTCATCAAGAAAAAGCAAGGACTCAAACAGATAAATTAGAAATGAAAAATTAGAAGTTACAACCAATATCACATAAATTCAAAAATTCTTAAAAGATTACTATGAAAAATTAATGCCAATAAAATGAACAACCTAGAGAAATGGACAAATTCCTATAAATGTGCAATCTCCCAACAATGAGCCAGGAGGAAATAGAAAATATGAATAGACTAGTTACCAGAAATAAAATTCAAACAGTAATAAGAATAATTCCAAACAAATGAAAGTCCAGAACCAGGTAAATTCTCAGGTAACTTCTATCAAACATCTTAAAAAAAAAAACAAAAACAAAAAACCTAATGCATTCTCAAACTATTCCAATAGACTGTAAAGAAAGGACGACTTTCAAACTCATTCTACAAAGCCAGCATCACACTGATACATCCAATAATACATTTAAGCAATTGTAAACCATGATAAAGTGGGATTTGTCTCAGGGATGCAAGGATAGTTCAATATCAAGAAATCAATGTTGTACACCGAGTTAACAAACTGAGGAATAAAAATCATATGATAATCTCAATAGATACAAAAAAAAAAGATTTTAACAAAATTCAACATCCATTTATGACAAAAACCCTCAGCAAACTAGGTAAAGAGGAAAACTATCTCAACATAATAAAGGCTATATATGACAAACCTACAGCCAACATCACAGTCAATGGTGAAAAGCTGAAACAATTTCTTCTAAAATCAGGAACAAGACAAGGCCCACTAGCCCCACTTCTATTCAACATAGTATTCGAAGCCCTAGCCACAACACTTAGATAAGAAAAAGAAATAGAAGACATCCAAACTGGGAAGGAAGAAGTAAAATGGTCAATGTTTGCAGACAACATGATACTGTATGTAGAAAATTCTAAAGATGCTACCAAATACACAAGTAGAACTCACCAATGAATTCAGTAAATTTACAGAATACAAAATTAATATACAGAAATCTGTTGTGGTTCTATATACTAACAAAGAACTATCTGAAAGAGAAATTAAGAAAACAATCCTATTTACGATCACATCAAAAATAAAATATCCAGAAATAAATCTGACTAAGGAGGTAAAAGAGCTATACCAGGAAAACTGTAAGACACTCATGATAGAAACAGAAGATGACAGAAACAAATGGAAAGATATAACACGGATTGGATTGGAAGAATTAATATTGCTAAAATGACCATACAAACCAAGACAATGTACAGATTCAGTGCAATCTCTATCAAAATACTAGTTTATTTTTTTTTTTAAGAACTAGAACAAGTAATTCTAAAATTTATATGGAAACACAAAAGACCCCAAATAGCCAAAACAATCTTGAGAAGGACGAACAAAGCTGGAGGTATCATGGTCTCTGATTTCAGACTACACTACAAGACTACAGTTATCAAGACAGTATGATACTGTCACAAAAACAGACACATAGATCATTGGAATAGAATACAGAGCTCAGAAATAAACTCACAATTACATGCTCAATTTATGACAAGAGTCAAGAATATCCAATGGGGAAAACTCAAACTCTTCAATAAATGGTGTTGGGTTGTGAAGACTGGGCAGCTACATGCAAATGAATCAAACTGGACTACTTTCCAACACCATATATAAAAATAATCTCAAAATAGATTGAAGCCTCCAATATAAGACCTGAAACCATAAAATTCCTAGAAAAACATAGGCATACACTCTTTGACATTGGTCTTAGCAGTATTTTTTTGAATCTGTCTCCTCAGGCTAGGCAAACAAAAACAAATAGAAACAAATGTGAGAGACTACATCAAACTAATAAACTTTTGCACAGTGAAATAAACTATCCAGAAAATGAAAAGGCTGAGTACTGAATGGTAGAACATATTTGCAAATGCTATATTTGATAAAGGGTTAATATTCTAAACATACAAAGAACTCCCGCAACTCAACATTAAAAAGAAGACAAGTTAGAAATATGCTCAGATGATCCAAATAGATATTTTTCCAAAGAAGACATACTGATAGCCAAGAAGCACATAAAAATGTGCTCAACAACACTAATCGTCAGGGTAATGTAAATGAAAACCACAACGAGATACCACCTTACATCTTTCAGAACGGCTATTATCAAAAATATGAGAAACACGTGTTGGCAAAGATAATGAGAAAAGGAAACCCTCACACACTGCTGGTGGGGATGTAAATTGATTCAGCCACTTAGTAAAAGAGTATGGGGGTTCCTTAAAGACTGTAAATAGAACAACTGTATCATCCAGCAATTCCATTTCTGGGTATTTCTCCAAAGAAAACTAAAACACTAATGCAAAAAGACAAGTGTACTGCTACGTTCACTGCAGCACTATTTGTAATAGCTAAGAAGTGAAAACAGCCCTAAGTGTCCACAGATGAAAAGACAAATGAATGGATAAAGAAGATTTGGTATAAATATACAATGCAATATTATGCAGCCATAAAAAATAACGAAATCTACCTTTTGCTGCAATATAGATGGACCTAGAGTTTATTATGCTAAGTTAAATAAGTCAGAGAAAGAGAAATACTATATTTCACTTATAAGCAGAATCTAGAAAGGAAAACAAATCAGTAAATATAACAAAACAGAAATAGAGTCACAGATACAGAAAATAAGCAGGTGGATGTCCGAGGGTAGGGGTAGGGGGGGTTAGTAAAATAAGTGAGGGAAATTAAAAGTTACAAACTTCCAGTTACAGAGAAATAAGTCAGAGAGATGAAATATAGAGGGTGGGGAATAAAAACAATAATGTAATTTTCTATATGGTGAAAAACAGTAACTAGTTTTATCATAGTGATTATTTTGTAATGTATAGAAATATTAAATCAATATGTTGTGCACAAGGAACTAAATAGCATAGTAGGTTAATTATACTTCAACGAAAATACTCAGAAAAAGATCAGATTTGTGGTGACCAGAGCAGGGTGCAGGGGGGTTGGATGAAGGTGGTCAAAGGTACAAACTTCCAGTTATAAGATAACCAAGTATTAGGGATGTAATGTACAACATGACTAATATAATGAAGACTGCTACATGTTATATATGAAAGTTGTTGAGAGAGTAAATCCTAAGAGTTCTCATCACAATGAAGAAATATTTTTCTCTTTTTTCTTGTATCTATATGAGATGACGTATGTTCACTAAACTTACTGTGCTAATAATTTCATGATGTATGTAAGTCAAATCATTTCGCTGTACATCTTAAACTTATACAGGCTGTATGTCAGTTACATACTACTAAAACTTTAAGGAAAAATGAAATAAAGATATGATAAACACGCACGCACACACTCTGGAATCTTATTCAGCCACAAAAAAGAAGGAAATTCTGCAGCTTGAGAAAACATGAATGGCAATTGAGCACATTATGCTATGTGAAATAAGCCACACAGAGAATGACAAACACTGCATAATATCACTTACATGTAGAACCTTTAAAAAATCACTCATAAAAATGATTACAAAAGTGGTTGCCAGTGTCTCAGGGGTGAGGAAAAAATGGAGAGGCTGGTAAAGTGGTATAATCTTTCAGCTACAAAATGAATATGATATGAGGATCTAAGATACAACATAGAGATTATACTTGAAAACACTGTACAGTATAATTGAAATTTGCTAAGAGAGTAGAATTTAAATGTTCTCACATATACACAAAAATACGTGAGGTGATGGATGTGTTAATTAAGTAGACGGGAGGAATTCTTTCACAATGCGTATGTACACCAAATCATCATGAAGTATACTTTCAATACTTTACAATTTTATTTGTTCATTATACCTCAATAAAGCTGAAAATTATGGCATATGCAAATAAATAAACAATAGATCTCATTAATTCAGAGGCACTATTAAGGAATTTCTAAGTATGAGGATATGGGCTGTGGTGATATTTAACTATACTAAGTATCTAGTTAAAAAGAAAGTGATTTGTAGGTAAGTAGCATATTCAAAATCCTGGAAAGTGAGGAAGAATATTCCTTTGAGTCACTATATTACATCTATTACACCAAACATAAGAATTATTCTATATTTTAACTACTTCATTAGCTTCAGCTACTTTCTTCCTACACAATATTATCCTATTTGTTAGTGAAAAACAAAATTGTATAACACTTGTCTATAAACTTAGGAAGAGAAACAAAAGGAAACCATCCCTCTGCAGAGGCTGAATCTCATCATGTTCCATGACAGGATTTAATGAAAGGCTAAATAAATGAGGACTCCATTGAATAACTTAAATCCTAAACTTCCATCATGATCAAGGTCATGAGGAAATTCAAGGTGATGGCACTTTGCTAATTTTCAGAAATAACTAAGAATGTTCAGAGGCTCCACAGCCTGAAGAAGAGGGTGACATTTAGAACTCTGCATTTCTTCAATAAAAACCCTAAGGAAATTCAAATGTTATCCAAAACATTCATTATGCATAACTTGGTTCTTCCCTTCAAGTCATTATTCCAAGTTCACATGCTTTAAGATGATCAGAAAATCTGGTTCTTTCAGTTCAGAATATAAGAAAATGTATAAAGATTATTGTACAAAATAAGAAATGGAAAAGATTTCACTTAAATGTTTTTGAATGACACTATAAGATGAATGAAATAAAAGTAATCAACATACATATTTAAATCCATTTGCCCATAGAGTTAAACTGTATTCAACAACAAAGGAATGATTAATCAATGCCAACTCTCCCCCACATAAACTCCACGGCACCACATATAGTTCTTTATGTCTTTATTTTTATTATGGACAAATGGGTAGATAAATAAATGCACTGAACTATTAAGCCAGTTCATCTACTAGTAGAAAAGTAAGTTTGTTCATCAGTTTGCAAATTGGTTTATATGAAACCATACAACTAATCTGAGTGATTCTTTCCCTTATCAGCCAAAAGTATACCCCAAATCAAAAACTATTTTTCAATGTTTTGATTGAGATATTTGACTCATGTGTTGATGCATGATGCAGTCTTATAAGAGAATCCGTATCACTAAATTAGTGGTCTTCAAACTGGGGAACAAATAAGCCTGGCGACACGCTGATATTTTCCAAAGGACATGAAATGAAAGATTCTTTACAGTATTCAATTTCTAGGTACTAAATTGCCATATGGTCTTTCCCCTAAAAATGAAGGACCTGAGAATATGCGCATAGTTATCCTCCACACACTTTATATAAAGAAAGGCATATTTCTTATTTATCACAAATCTTAGTATACTATGCCAGATGTAAAGATCTCTAGGCTGACAAAGTAACAATGTTGCTTTTAAAGCCTCCTTTAATCAAGGCCCTATAACCTACAACAGGTTTTATACATATTTGTGTTAGTATCACTGGATAGAAAGAAATGGGGAATGTTGACCCATGTGGGATGAAAATGAAATATATTAAAGAGTGGGACAGTGGGAATAATAACTTGTATATAATGACTTACCCTCTTCAGTCCTCCAAGTATTTTCCAATAATCTACTGCTTCTAAAGAAGACACCTAGAAAAGGAAACAGACAATAAGAATTATTAAAGGTGGCAGTTCCCTTTAATATTCAGGTAACAAACAAATGCAAAGGTATGTTAACTACCTACCTATTTTAATAGTTAAAATATTTAAGACTTATAAAGGCATCACAGGAAATATCAATCTGCTATAAAGTATGATCTTCCTATATTTTCTTTGTTTTTATTAATAAGAGCCTAGTGATTTCTCCCATAACAGATTTAGTCTAAATCTTGCATGATTTCAAGGAGGGAGAAGTTCCACATTTACCACATTTACTCTTGAAAGAACAAGGATATACCTTTAGCAAAAGGAATATATCCCCAAGAATGTGGCATTTTATATTTTAAACATTTATTAATATTGAGGAGAAACAATCTCAATTTGTTGAAGTTTACTGAATACTGTATCCATTTTTTAAACTTCAGAGAGTCTTCTGTTTGCTGTTTCTCTTCAATGAATATTCTATTCACTTATTCATTATGTACTTAATTAGATTTTAAAAATTTTGTTGTGAATTCTCTATAAATTCAAAACACTAACAATTAACATTAAATTTCTTGTAAGCTGCACACCTACATGTGCAAGCTGCATCCTTATCTCTCTTTATGTTGCTGTAAATTTCCAGCGAATCCTCTTTCTTTCTATCCATAATTATAAATACATACACATTAGCTGATCAAAAGAAAAATCGCTATCATCTCATTAATAGATGCATTTTCAATAAAAATTTCACTTCATATGTTTAATAATTATTTACTAAGTATGTAATATACTTATGTTCTTTGAACAATTGTTAATAATTATAATAAATCAAAAATTAAGAACTTAGAATCTTATGCTCATGGGAATTTTTAAAAATACTATTTAAATACTTATTTTTTACAGACAAGTTCCCCAGTAAATTTTTTTTCACTTAAAGACTACTTTTTACAGCAGTTTTAGTTTACAAAATTTGACAAAAAGGTAGAGATTTCCCATATACCTCCTCGCCCTACATATCACATCTCCATTATCAACATTCTCCACTAGACTGGTATATTTGCTATAACTGATGAACCTATATTGACACATCATAATCACCCAATGTCCATAGTTTATATTATGATTCACTCTTGGTGTTGTAAGTCTGTGGGTCTGGACACATGTACATGACACGTTTGCATAATTATGGCATTCTCACTGCCCTAAAAAATCTTCTATGTTCCACATATTCATCCATCCCCATCCTATATGATTTCCAACCTCTGGAAACCACTGATCTTTTTATCGTTTCCATAGTTTTGCCTTTTAAAGAACGTCTTATACTTAGAATTGTACAGTTTTGGCAATTATGAAAAACACTGCTATAAATATTCAAATGCAGGATTTTATGTGGATATAACTTTTCCAATTCATTTGGGTATATAGCAAGGAGTGTGACTTCCAGATCACATGGGAAAAGTATAAGGAGTTTTTAAGAAAATTTCTAGCCATCTTCCAAAATGGCTATACTGTTTTGCATCTCCAACAGCAGTGTGGGAGAGTTCATGTTGTTTCATATCCTCACCAGCAATTGGTACTCTTAGTGTTCTGGATTTTGGCCACTCTAGTAAGTGTGTAGTGGTATCTCACTGTTGTTTAATTTACAATTCCCTGATGAACTATTATGTGGAGCATTTATTTACATGCTTATTTGCCATCTGTATACCTTCTTTGGTGTGCTGTCTTTTAAGGCTTTTGGTCTATCTTTAATTGGGGTGCCTTCTTATTGCTGAGTTTTAAGAGTTCTTTGCAACCTGGAAGAACGCCCTCACTTAACCACGCTGGCACCCTGATCTTCGACTTTCAGGCTCCAGAATTTTGATAAATTTTTCTTGTTTATAAGACAAATTTTTAAAAATAGTTCTTTGCATATTTTTGATACAAGTTCTTTATCAGATCTGTCCTTCACAAATATGTATTCAAGGAGGAGAAGCAAGATAGTGAAGGACGCTTGTAGCTCACTCTCTCCCACAAATACACCAAAACTCACATCTAGGGACCTACTCAGCCAACCAGAGTACCTGCCAAACTCCCATAGAACATCGTCCACTTTGAAAGACAAAGATGCCAAAAATCTGGTAGGAGAAAAGGAAAAAAGAAAAAGCAGAACAGAGTGGGACTGATCCCGCGTGGAGGGAGCGGCAAAGAAAGACTGGCGCTCATTCACTAGGTCTCCCCCCTCCAACAGAGAGGCCAGCAGGAAGGAGGGGGAGCCTCCAAGGTTCAGATCTGTCCTGAGCACCCCTTGACTGACAGAACTGAGTTAAAAGGGCACAAAGGGTCCCCGCGACACCCAGCCCGTGACACAGGCCAGCAGCCGAGGGCCAGGACAGGCTGCCCGAGCCAGGCGGACTGGGGTGGCTGCACTGAGGCAGCCCCAGGGGACTGCAAGGGGCTGCGCACCCTGGCTGGGAGGGGATACAGAGCAGAACCACCTCAGTCCCCCATAAACTGCGAAGAAAGCAAAGCAACACTGCTGGTGTGCCCTGTGGGGAGGGATGCTATAGCCTTTGTCTCCTCAGACCCGTGGCACCATTACTGGCGCTTCTGGCAAGAAGAGAGGTGGGGCGCAGCCACAGCCGCCATCTCCTCCTGTGGGTAGCTCCCCAGCAGGGGCAGGGCCAAGACCTGAATCTGCACCCAGGGGCTCCGCAACCTCCTAGACAGGACTGAGACTTGTTTACAGCCCGAGGCAGATAGGAAATTTCTGTCCTGGCACATCAGAGAACTCACGCCGCCAAGACAAACAAGGAGCTGAGATTTGGCACAGGGCAGGGGCAGGGCTGTTCCCCGGTCTTCCCTGAGCCCACCTTCGGAGCACCGACCCGAGGCGGAGCGGGCAGCTACACAGAGCAGCGGAGCGACTGGTGCCAGGAGAGGGCAGGCGGCCACCCACCTTCCTGGCAGGAACGCAGCACCTGTCCACGGTGCTGGGAGGGGGCACGATCCACCTACAGGCATCACCCGAGCACAGCATCTGACTGCAGCATTTGGAGGGGGAGTGACCTGCCTGCCCACCAGGTAAGAGCTCAGCACCTGACCCAGTGTTGGGAGGGGGCGCAATCTGCTAGCTGACAGCCACTGGGAGCAGCACAGATGAGGGGCACCAACAGAGGGCCTCTGGAAACAGCAAGCAGAGTTTGCGAAACAGGACGAAGACACAAAGACCTCTCGATAAAATCATTAAGAGCACACAGTCTCCAGGAGAACTAGACAACTGATACTCCTTAAGCAACAGTGCCAGAGAGATATGAGCAATATGAAGAAGCAGAGGAATCACTCCCAATTAATAGAGCAAGAAAAATCCCCTGAAAGCACGATGAACATAATAGACATTGATGGCCTACTAGATCAAGATTTCAAAAAAGGACTGATCAAAGTACTGAAGGAACTAAAAGAAATAGTGTTTAGAGATATAAAATAGGTCAAAAATAAAATAGAAGCTATAAAGAAGAACCAAGTAGAATTAGTCAACTCATTTGCTGAGATGAGAGCTGACCGAAAGGCTGTACAAAGCAGGCTACATAATGCAGAGGAACAAAAAAGTGACGTAGAAGATGGGACAACAGAAAGCACCCAATCAGAACAGCTCAGAGAAAAACAAAAAAACAATGAAAACAATATAAGGGACCTATGGGATAATAGAAAGCATGCCAATCTACGCATAATAGGGGTTCTTGAAGGGGAAGAAAGAACCAAGGGGATTGAAAAGGTATTTGAAGAAATCATGACTGAAAACTTCCCAAACCTAAAGAAGGGATCAGATATCCAAGTACAGGAGGCTCAGAAGGTCCCAAACAGGAAGAACCCAAACAGACCCACACCAAGACTTATCATCATCAAGATGGCCAGAGTCAAGGATAAAGAAATGATCCTAAAGGCAGCAAGAGAAAAACAAAGAGTGAGTTACAAGGGAACCCCCATGAGGCTCTCAGCTGATTTCTCTACACAAACACTACAGGCCAGAAAGGAGTGACAAGATATATTCAAAATCCTGCATGAAAAGAAGATGCAGCCTAGGATACTCTATCCAGCAAGGCTATCCTTTAGAATAGAAGGAGAGATAAATAACTTCACAGACAAGCAAAAACTAAAAGAGTTTAGCAACACTAAACCCATGCTAAAAGAAATAATGACAAGTCTAGTCTAAATAGGAAAGAAGAAGGATGCTACAAAAATGAGAAACTCATAACTGGAAAGGAGATAACTGCCATGAATTACAAAAAGAATTAACACAAAATTGTAAAAGGAGACATCTAAATCATTAAGAGTGGGAGAGGGAAGCAAGGAAAGCCACTGTGGAAAACAGTATGGAGATTCCTCAAAAGACTAGGAATAGACTTACCATGTGACACAGGAATCCCACTCCTGGGCATATATCCAGAAGGAACCCTACTTCAAAATGACATCTGCACCCCAATGTTCATAGCAGCACTATTTACAATAGCCAAGACATGGAAGCAGCCTAGATGTCCATCAACAGATGACTGAATAAAGAAGAAGTGGTATATTTATACAATGGAATACTATTCAGCCACAAAAACCAACAACATAATGCCATTTGCAGCAACAGAGATGTTCCTGGAGAATGTCACTGTAAGTGAAGTAAGCCAGAAAGAGAAAAAAAATACCATATGAGCTCACTCATATGTGGAATCTAAAAAATAAATAAATAAATAAATAAAAATAAATACAAAACAGAAACAGACTCATAGACATAGAATACAAACTTGTGGTTGCCAAGGGAGCGGAGGGTGGGAAGGGACATACTGGGATTTTAAAATGCAGAATAGTTAAACAAGATTATACTGTATAGCACAGGGAAGTATATACAAGATCTATACTGTAGCTCACAGCGAAAAAAAATGTGACAATGAATATATATGTATTCATGTATAACTGAAAAATTGTGCTCTACACTAGAATTTGACACAACATTGTAAATTGACTATTAACCAATAAAAAATGTTTAAAAAAATGTATTCAAGTCTCTGGCTTCTCGTCTCATTTTCTTGACATTGTTTTTCACAGAGTAGAAGTTCTTAATTTTAATATAGTCTGTCTTATCAATTATTTCTTTCATGGATCATACCTTTGGTTTTGTATCTAAAAAAATCATCATAACCAAATTCATCTTGGTTTTCTCCAATGTTAACTTTCAGGATTTTTACAATTTTGTATTTATATTTAGCTCTGTGATCCATTTTGAGTTAACTTTTGTGAAGGCTGAAAAGTCAGTGTCTAGATTATTTTTTTCCATATGGATGTAAAGTTGTTCCAGCACCATTTGTTGAAAACCAATAAAAACTTTCATGCAAATTTGTTTTAAATTAGGATAAAATTATTTTGAGAGTAGTTAAATGGAAACTTGAGTTCAAAGAGAAACTTCCTTACCCACATAGGAATTTTGAACAAAATGTTTGCATATTTTTAAAGTATATAATAGTAAGTATCAAATTTCTATGGCATTTAGATTTCATAAATGTATATAAAATAGTAATACAAAAGTTTCATTTAATAAATATCAATAATTCCATTAAGTCCTGAAATCATTGCTACTGTAAACTGTACTTGATTAAAATTTTGGTTGTCAAAAGTATGTTTTCAACCAATTGACCACAGAAGAAATCAAACAGGAAATCAAAAAGTACCTACAGACAATTGAAAATGAAAACACAATGATCCTAAAACCTATGGAATGCCACAAAAACAGTTCTAAGAGGAAAATTTATACCAATACAAGTTTATATCAGTAAACAAGAAAAATCTCAAACTACCTAAGCTTACACCTAAAGCAACTAGAAAAAAAAAATAAACAAAACCCAAAGTTAGAAGGAAAGAAATCATAAAGATCACAGCAGAAATAAATGAAATAGAGACTTAAAAAAATAGTAAAAATCAATGAACTAAAAGCTGGTTCTTTGAAAAGATTAAAAATATTTATAAACCTTTAGCCAGTCTCATCAAGGAAAAAAAGGGAGAGGGTGCAAATCAATAAAATCAGAAATGAAAAAGGAGAAGTTTCCACCAACATCAGAGAAATACAAAGGATTATAAGAGACTACTATGAATAACTATATGTCAATAAAATGGTCAACATAGAAGAAACTGACAAATTCTTAGAAAGGTACAATCTCCCAAGACTGAACCAGGAAGAGATAGAAACAGACCAATTACCAGTATTAAATTGAATCAGTAATTTGAAAACTCCCAACAAACAAAAGTCCAAGACCAGTGGTTTCACAGATGAATTCTACCAAACATTTAGAGAAGAGTTAATACCTATCTTTCTGAAACAATTCCAGAAAATTGCAGAGGAAGGAACACTTCTGAATGCATTCTATGAGGCCACCATCACTTTGATACCAAAACTAGACAAAGATATCACAAAAAAATAAAAGTACAAATAAATATCACTGATGAACATACATGCAAAATCCTCAAAAAAATACTAGCAAACTAAATCCAACAACACATCAAGATGATTACACACCATGAACAAGTGGGATTTATACAAGGGATGCAAAGATTTTTTAGTATCTGCAAATCAATCAATGTAACTGTACATTAACAAATTGAAGAATAAAAATGATAAACATCAATAGATGCAGAAAAAGCTTTTGATAAAATGCAAGATGCATTTATGATAAAAACTCTCCATAAAGTGGGCATAGAGGGGACATGCCTCAAAACAATAAGGCCATATATGACAAATCCACAGCTAACATCATACTCAACAATGAAAACCTGAAAGCATTCCTCTAAGATCAGAAACGAGACAAGGATGCCCACCCATGCCACTCTTATTCAACATAGTTTTGAAAGTCCTAGCCACAGCAATCAGAGAAAAATAAATTCAAGGAATCCAAACTAGAAAAGAAGTAAAACTGTCACTGTCTGAAGATGACATGATACTATAATAGAAAATCCAGAAGATGCTACCAGAAAACTACTAGAGCTCAATCAATGAATTTACTAAAGCTGCGGGTTACAATATTAATAGAGGAATCTGTTTTTCTATACACTAACAATGAAATATCAGAAAGAGAAATTAAGGAAACAATCCAAGTTACCATCACATCAAAAAGAACAAAATTCCTAGGAATGAACCTACCCAAGGAGGCAAAATGCCTATATGCTCTGAAAATTGTAAGACCCTAATGAAAGAAATTGAAGATGACACAAAGAGATGAAAAGATATACTGTGTTCTTGAATTGGAAGCATAAATATTGTTAAAATGATCATACTACCCAAGGCAATCTACAGATTAAATGCAGTCTCTATCAAATTAACAATGACATTTTTCATAATACTATGGCAAATAATTTTAAAATTTGCATGGAAATACAAAAGAACCCAAAGAGCCAAAGCAATCTTGAGAAAGAAGAATAGAGCTGAAAGAATCATGCTGACTGACTTCAGACTATACTAAAAAGCTACAGTAATCAAAACACTATGTTTTGGTACAAAAACAGACACATAGATCAATGGAACAGGATAGAAAGTCCAGAAATAAACCCATGCACTTATAGTCAATTAATCTACAAAAAAGGAGGGAAGAATACACAATGGAGTAAAGAGTCTCTTCAATAACCGGTGCGGAGAAAACTGGACAGCTACAGGAAAAAGAATGAAATTAGAACATTCTCTAACACCAAATACAAAAATAAAGTCAAAATGGATTAAAGACCTAAATGGAAGACCAGATAGTACAAAACTCCTAGAAGAAAACATAGGAAGAACACTCTTGGACATAAATGACAGCAATATTTTTTTGGACCCATCTCCTAGAGTAACGGAAATAAAAGCAAAAACAAACAAATGGGACCTACTTAAACTTAAAAGCTTTTGCAAAGCAAAGGAAATCATAAACAAAACAAAAAACAACCTACAAAATGGTAGAAAATATTTGCAAATGATGCAACTGACAAAGGATTCATTTCCAAAATATATAAATAGCTAATACAGCTTAATATAAAAATAAAACCAACCTAATAAAAAAATGAGCAGAAGACCTAAATAGACATCTCTCCAAGAAGACATATAGATGGCCAACAGGCACATGAAAAGATGCATAAAATCACTAATTATTACAGAAATGCACATCAAAAGTATAATGAGGTATTACCTCACATGGATCAGAATGTCCATCATCAAAATGTCTATGAATAATAAACCTGGGGATGGTGTGGAGAAATGGGAACCCTTCTACACTGTTGGTGGGAATGAAAATTAGTTCAGCTACTTGGAAAAACAGTATGGAGTTTCTTTACAGAACTAAAAATAGAGTTACCATATGATCCAGCAATCCCACTCTAGGGCATATATTCAGAAAAGATAAAAACTCTAATTTGAAAAGAAACATGCACTCCTATGTTCACAGAAGCACTATTTACAATAGCCAGACTTGGAAGAAACCCAAATGGCCAATGATAGATGGCGTACACAATGGAATATTAGTCAGCCATAAAAAAGAACAAAATAGTGCCATCTGCAGCATCATGAATGGACCTAGAGATTATCATACTAAATGAAGTCAGACAAAGACAAATATGATGATATCACTTATATGTGGATCTATAAAAAAATGATACAGATTATCTTATTTGCAAAACAGAAATAGACTCACAGACATAGAAAACTAACTTATAGTTAACAAAGGGGAAAGGGGAAGGAGGGATAAAATAGGAGTTTGGGATTAACAGATACCCACTACTATATATAAAAAAGATAAACAATAAGGACCTACTATATAGCACAGGGAACTATATTGATTACCTTGTAATAACCTATATTGGAAAATAATCTGAAAAATAATATTTTATAGATGTATAAATAAATATATAAATAACTGAATCACTTTGCTGTACACTTGAAACTAATCATGTTTTAAATCAACAATACTTCAATTTAAAAAAGTTAAGGCTAACCTCACAAAAAGCATGTTTTCTATGTCATGATAGTATACTTCCCCTACAGTGTTTTATTTCACAATATTTCGGAAAAAATAATTCACCTAGTGTTCTTCATGGTTTAGAAGTTTGGGGCTCCAGACTAGTAACCAACATATTGCAAGTATCATGCAGTTATAGAGATTTTTCCCACTTTCACATATGCATCTGCAGTGAGAACATCTCTGCATTTTGTAAACAATTAGCAAATGAAGTCCATCAAAGCTTATTATTATGTTGCCTTGAAATGACTGATAGGCTATAATAAGCGAACTCAGAAACAGAAAGACATGGCTGTGTCTCTTTCTTTCACTGATGACTGAAGTGTGGAATGAACAACATCAAATTCAAACCTATACCTGGCTTAATCTGTATTCCATGTGATTTTTTTCTTCATTAATTGTTCCATTGTTGTTTCATGTCACTTAAAGTCATAATGATTAAATAACTCAACCCTCTCAGACTAAATATTGGAAAATCAGAGAGGGAGCAAAAGAGAAAGACTTTCTGAAGTCATATAAGCCACTAAATTTGTCAACTTTCTATCATGTGTCAGGTGCTGTCTTCATGTGGTAGGCTAAACAAATCACCCCCAAAGATATATTCACTTCCTAATCTCCAGAACCTATAAATATTACCTTGTATGCAAAATAGAGAATATTACCTCATATGGCAAAAGATGTAAGTTAAGTATCTTGAGGGCACTTTATCCTGGATTTGCTGGCATGTGTGTACGTAATGCTATGCATGCTTACAAGAGAGAAGCAGAAGGTTTGAGAGACAGACACACGCAGAGAGGACAAGGCAATATGAAGAGGGAAGCAGATATTGGATTTAAGCAGCCACACAGCCAAGGAATGCCAAAGAATGCTAGGAACCACCAAAACTACAAAGCAAGGAAGGATTACTCCTCCAGAGCCTCTAGAGAGAGAGTGCAGTCCTACAGATAATTTGATTTCAGAATTCTGGCCTCCAGAACTGTGAAAGAATATGTTTCTGTTGTTTTAAGCCACCAAGTTTATGGTAATTTGTGAAACAGCCTCAGGAAAGGAATATACCTGGGTATAAAATGATGAACAAGAGCCCTGACTTCATGAAGTTTAGTTTCTCAATAAATAAAGTTAGTGGCACTAGAATAAATTAGGCTAAAATACTTTCATAGCATGAAAACTTCTCAAGACAATTCCTATAGAACATATTCTTTTGCCATATTTTGTGGATATATATGTAAGCCATCATTAATTGTATATTCCTAGATGTCTAGGATGAGAAATGGAGTACGTCAGGAATATTTAACACAAGACTTGTTACTTCCTGCAGCTCCAATGTTGATAGGACCTACAAAAAGTTTTCCTGGCAGCAGTTAACATAGAATATATGGCCTACAATTCATTTATATTTCATGTGTAATTAGTAACTGGCAAGTAAAAACAAATTAGGTACTTGATAAACATGAACAATTATATTTTTGAAGCAGCTGTATTTATGCTCAGAAGAAGGGACAGTTTTATGAATTTGTAATCAAGGATATAAAATTGGCAAGACAACAGAACTGAGCAGTTAATGTGGTGGTGGTAACAAATTCACATATTACCAAGGCCCCCCACTTCAGTGTGGTGCATGCACTGCCCTGATAAATGTTGCTCTTGGCAAAGCATCATACAAAAAATGAGTCTGAAGATCTTTCTTCTCTTGCTGTCATCCTTATTACTCCTCTGAGGAATGAGTGGCTGTAAAATACAGATTTGCACCAGTACAGATAACAGACTCCTGTTTCCTAGCTGACCTATTTAAAAACACATGTGGGAAGATGCTTCCTAATCTTGCCATTTCTTTACAAACTGGCGCTCAAGTATGGAATACGGCTGTGGTCATTATTAGACTCATGAACTTCTCCAGAAATGGACAGGTAATATGTTCACAGAAGTTGTGGCATTAGCCATGGTCCCCACCCCAGAAACATGGTTTAATTCCTGCAAAGCAATAGTATAATATAAACAAGTGTGTGCTTGACAAAATTAGGGAAGCAGGTAAATTTCAGTCTTCACTGTCAGTCAACAAATATGTATTAAGCACCGACTATGTGGCCAGCACGGTTCTAGGTACAATGGATAAAGCAACAGATACAAGAGACAATTATTAACCTAATAGAAGCTTACATTCCAGTGAATAGCAAGTAAAAATAAAATAAGGAAATGGGATGGGGAGTATCAGAGGCACAAGTGATTTGCAATTTTAAATACTGATTGGGTAGGCTTCATGGGGAAGGAGACTGAGAAAAAAAGTTTAAAAAAATATGAGGGAGCAAAGCGCATAAATATTGGTGGAAAGAGCACATCAAGAAGAGGCAACAGAAAGTGCCAAGTCCCTGAGGTCTAGCCATGTCTCGTATGTTTGAAGAACAGAAAAGGGGCAATATTGCTGGAGGAAAATGAATGATAGGGGAATAGTAGGAGATAAGGTTAGAGAAGCAATGAGATCCCTATTTGGAGGCAGGGGACAGACAACCAGATAGGGTAGGATCTTTTAAGGGCAACTGAAAGGACTCTGGGTTTTACTCTGAGTCATAGTTATTGGAGGAATTGAGCAGAAAAGTGACATGATTTAACTTCTATTTTAAAACGATCACTCTGCCAGCTGTGATGAGTGAATGAAAATAAGGACAAAAGAGGGAGTCTTTTAGACAGCTTTTGGATGAATCCGAATGTAGAATAATGGTAGGCTGAACTTGGGTGTCCTTAGTGACCATTATGAATCCGAGGTAAGCACAGGAGTACTGGGCTACAGTGGGTGAGTGCAGGTATGTGAAGGGAGATTCAATTGGGGCAAACATAACCTTGTAACCTAGTTAACCAGACAGTCCCTATTAAGATCTGTTTTCTGGGTATAATTACCAAGTGCCCTACTTCCCTCTCAAAAGTATTGTGCATTTGGATAATATATTACATACTCATCCTAGCTCTAGCTGAGGATGTGGAAATATTTATTTGGCTGAAATCTAGGACTTGGTCTTAGATGCATTTGTACGCTGAGTTGGAAGTGATTTATCTTGATTTGCTTCAATATCAAGCATATATTACTTGTAATAAGTTCTTGCTTTTCATCTGAATAAATTATATTTTCTAAATTATAAAAAATGATAAAATAAACTGCCACAATCTTATGCTGAAGGTAAAACACTGATAAATATCATACACATATAAACTGGATTTACATGCATATATACTTCTTTTAAAATACCACATCTTAGTAAGTGAGATATCCATATAAATCCTGTATAGTAGCAGCTAACATTTACTGAATGGTTACTTTGTAACAGGAAATATTCAAAGCATTAAACATTTATTAATTCATGTAATCTTCATAACCATTTTACTCAGCAAGTATTATTATTGCTGTATTTTCCAAGGAAACTGAAGCACTGAGTGATTTACTAAACTTGCGAGAGATTACACATATTGTAAATAGCAAACCTAGAATTCAAAACCATAGTTATTATACAGGCCCTGTGTTGTTAACAGCCATGCCATACTGGTTCCCTAGTGTCACAAGACAGGAAGCAATCACCCCCATCCAGTGGTAAACAAGATGGGGGTATCCTCCCCACTATTATACTTTTCTCTGTTACCATACAAGCAATCAGATTTTCAACCTCTTTAAAAGATGCTGACATTTTAGTTTTTTTCTTTAAACAAGCAAATAATTCCCTTCTCCTGTGGTAGCCATCCTAACCTCTCATGCCTTTCCTGTAATATTATAAACATACACCAAAAAATACTTTTAGGTTTTCTGTTTACGTGAATATGTTATCTCATATCCATTGTTCTTCAACGTTTCTTTTCCCCACAGAACAATATATCATGGAGATCTTTCTTAGTCAATAGGAAGATATCTAAATTTTTCTCTTTAAAATTTATAACGACTATACCATAGTTTAGTCATCCATTCCCTTACAAAAGGAAAATACGTATAATTAATTTTAATTAAAACAATGATGCAGTATGCATCTTACCTACATTTTATTTAGACAGGATAGATTTCTAATAGTGAAAATAATTCTAAATCCAAAATAAATTTAGTATTAATATGCAAAAAATGTCTTTTCCAGGAAGTTATAGCAATTCACACTCCCAGGAGTCTGCTTGATAATGCCCATTTCCTCAGAACTTGTTAAAACTGGATATTGTTTTTTATATTAATTTTTTCCAATCTCAAAAGTGTAATTGGTTTTATAATATTTATTTAATTTTCAATTAACTGAAGTTCAGTTTTCTGTGAACTAACTATATTGTTTCCAATACTTATTGTCTAGTTCATTGGTGTATCACTTTTACATATGCCAGTCTGTAAATCTTGAATTCATACCTTCACATATTTGATTATTATTAGTGGATAAGTGAGAGGGTTACTTAGGAGAAAGATAAAATATATAGGTTATTTCTATAATCCAGGACAAGTGTTTGGACAAAGCAAATGGGAGTAGAGAAAGGCAACAAATAAAGGGATCCAGAAGGCAGAATGTATAAAAGTTATTGAAGAATTGTTGATCTGGTTACAGCATATACCATGGAAAATGATGGCAACACAAATGTAGAGTGGCCCAAGGAAATCTGACTAGGCTGTTGTCATAACTTACAATACAATGGATGCCACTGACGCATTTAGATGGCAAATTTCTCTTCATTCCCTTCAATGGGAATAATTAAGAGGTAAAAAAACTAAATTGCAATCTCATAAGTTACTATTTTAAAATATTATCTTGCTAAAAATGATGAAAAAGGAACTATTCAGAAGAATTCTATGTAAGTAATAATTCTATATAAGCAATTAATATTATTTGAATAGTATTTAAATTGCAGTTGAGGAAGACACAAGAATCCTCTGAAGTTTAAACCCAACTAATGAAAAACACCAAATATTACATATAATATAAACTAATGCCTAAAATTCAGCCCAGTACTTGACATGCTCTCAATGATTTCTCATACTTAGAAATATTACACATTGCTTTATCTCTCATTATATCCTTTGTACTGTTTTTTATTTTGAAGCTTTATCACTTTCTATGAAAAGTGGCTAGATGAATTAAAAAAAGGTTGAAATTGCACACGCCTCATGCACTGAGCAGAAAACCCCCAGTTGGGGCTTTTCTAACGGATATGTCTAAGCCAACCTCTGCTCTTAGCAGGTAACTAGCAGAGGAAGAAGCAAGTGTTAGGTCAAAGAAAAGTGTATGATTAAATATTTTTATTTTTGAATTTACATCCAGTAAAATTCACATTTATTTGTTGCTGTACAGTTTTGCAGTTTGACTTATGCAGAGTCAGGTAAACATCTCCATGAACCAGATACAAAACAGGTGCTTCTCCCAAAATACTCCCTTGTGCAACACTTGTGTAGTAAAAACTTACCCTCACCCTAACTCTGGCAACAATCTGTTCTTAATCCCTATATTTTCATCTTTTCCATAATGACATATAAATGGAATCACAGAGTATGTAAATATTTAGTCTGATTTCTATAGCTTAAGATAATGTATTTGACATCCATCCACGTTGTTACATGTACCACTAATTAGATCCCTTTTATTACTGAGCAGTATTCCACTGCATGGTTGTACCACTGTTAATGCATCCTCCACTAGAGAGACATCTGGGTTGTTTCCAGTTTGGCTGCAAGAAACATTCATGTACAGCTTTTTGTGTTAACATAAGTTTTCACTTCTCTAGGGGAGAATATCCAGGTGTCAGATTGTTGGGTCATATGTTAAGTGCACATTCAACTTTACAACAAACTTCCAATATGTTCTCCAGACTGTCTGTACTCTACTGTTTTCGATTCCTATCAGTAATGTAGGAGAGTTCCAGTAGCATTTGGTCCTTGCCAGTCTTGTTTTTTGTTTTTAGGATATAAGGTTTTCAGATGTCTTATCTCAAATATCACCTTCTCTTTTTGATAATATGTCTTAGCAGAGTAGAAATATACTTTCAAATATGACCTTGAAATGTGACCTATGATGTGATTTTGCCCACTAAGAGCAAATCAAGTAATTTTCTCTAGAAATTCCCTTTCAAGATAAAACATTTGGAAAGAAAAGCAGAATAAATAGATGAAAATGGCGAGATCAATGCACTGGTAAGAAAGCAGACTGAGTGCAGTTGTCTAATTGGCCCTTTCCTTACCCCACTAACCATGAAAATTATAGGCAAAATAAAATTACCTGCCCTAAATATTAGTATTTATATTTCTAGTACTTTCACCAAAAACGTCATTCAGAAAACAGAACAAAATAAAAGTTATAAATATTTCAGAAATAAAAAAGCAGGATTATAATTATTTGAACATGACATGATTATCTATCTAAAAACTCAATAGATTCAAATGTAAATCTATTACAGAAAACAAGAGTTCAGTATGGTAAACTGGGGTAAATAATTTCAAAATTAACAGGTTTCCTATAGTCTGACAGTAAACAAATGTAAAATATTGTGGAACAAAATGAAAACCCATAGGAACAGCAAAAAGCTAACCAAAAAATCTAACAAAATCATAGTTTCTACATAAAAAAAGCTAAAAACCATATTTTGGAACTTTATAACCTTGGAAAAACATCAGGCAAACATGATAACCACTACAGTATGATAACTACATGTTATAATCTTGGAAAAATAAAAGGCAATATTTACTCTTGAATGGAAGTACTCAAGTAGTAAATTTCATATCACTATATTTTTCCAGTGAAATCTCTATGGAATATAATTTGGAATTTAACAAAGTGGATCTAAAGTTGAAATTTATACTACAATGTTTTAGAAGTGTCAACTGAAATAAATGCGCAGCCTATAAGTTAAGAGTTCTGTTTTATTTGGCGGGAGGACTCCAGCCTGGATGACAGCCTCTCAGACCTCTCTGAGGGACTGCTCCCAAGAGGTAGGGGAGGATCTAGGATATATAGGAGCTTTACAACAAAGACCAGGTAGCTGGAACAATAAAAGATTGCTTGTTATCTAAAGAAAACCAGGCATCTTAAGTTAAAGAATTTAGTGCTTTTCTATGTATGGGAGGAAGCAAACATTTGGGCTCACTGACTTCATTCCTTTGACAAGCACCTAGCTATCTAGGGCCAGTATCCTGTCCTTTCTTATTCTGAGTCCCCTCAGAGTGCACCACTGTGAGTGGCTGCAGAGGCTGGGCTGCAGGCCTGTCCTCACTGGGGACTGGCGACAGCAGCTGATGACTTGGTTTCAGCATTCTTTGTTTACTGATATGTTTGCAGTATTTTCACTCACATTGCAGTATTTTCGTTCACATAACTTATAATCTACTTGGAAAATGCTTTTTACTACTGTACTTGGAAGTGACACAGGATGGAAAGGGGCAGGGCACAGCCATTCAAGGAATGCTACAGCAATTAACATCAAAATGGCGAAAGATTCAAACCCCAGTAGGCCTTGAGGCTCAGGAAGATGAGAGATTTAACTTCTAGTAGATCTTGAGCTTTATTATAAGCCCATTGTAATATATTAGCATGGTGAGTAACACGCCCACAGCACCACAGCAGCCCCAAGGCTAGCCACAAAAGGTCAAAGAGTGGGAAATGGCCAACTTCCTGGGAATCCCAGCCTCTTCCCCAGGCTACTTAGAATGGTCCTTCCACTTACTAGCTATGAAGCCACCAAGCTCATAAAAACCAGCAACACAGCTCCACCCCTCTCTCTCCCTCTTAGGAGACTGCCCACACTCTGTCTATGGAGTGTGTACCTACTTTTAATCTGAGCACCCAACCCCCAAACCTCATGGCCTTTCTCTTGCCTTTCAAAGTATCTCTCTGAATAAATCTACCTTCACTCAACTGTAGCTCACTCTTGAATTCATTCCTGCATATGAAGCCAAGGACCCAAGCTTGGCAGGGCACGTCCCAGGGGCTCAACCAAGACCTGGGACACAACCCTTCTCATGCCCCACATCTGTTTTCCTGCATCAGAAGCATATCCCTGCCTATTTTAAAAAAACAGACAATAAGAAATCAGATAATGACTTGTCCTGCCAGACATCAAAATTTATTACCTAGTGACATTATTTGAAACAAGATGGTTTTGGGATGAGAACAGATCAATACAAAAGAATGAGATCTTCAAATAAACCTAAGGATATATGGGAATGTATATATGCTAAGTGTGGCATCTCAAATCAACAAAGAAAAAAAATTATTCAATAAGTGGTATTGATGGGAAAAAAGCAGTCATGTAGTAGCAAACCAAGAAAAAAAAATGCTTCTATCATAACTCTCGAAACAACCTGTAAATGGTTCAAAGTTTTAAATATAAAATAAATCATAAAAGTACTAGAAAAATTTTAGTTGATAATTTTTATAGATGGTTTGAGAGACTGATTTCTAAATATGAAAAATATTAAAATGAGAAATAAAAATAGTAATAATTGATAAATTGGACTAAATACAAGTGTTGAAATACATAGATGAAACAACAACAATCAAATATATAAACACACACACACACAGAAATATAGCTAACAAATTAGGAAACCTTGCAATGTATATGCCAAAAACAAGCTTGCTAATCATTAAGACAAATATAATCATCATTATTTTAGAAAACATGGCAACATACAAAAGAAGCAATATAAGTGCTGAAAAAACATATTAAAAAGTATGTGACATCAGTAGTAATTAAAATTAAAACCCCCCTTTTTTTTGTATATAAGAATGACAGAGATTCAAAAGGATGCCAAAACGCCAGGTAGAGAAGAGTGTGAAAAAGAGGGTACTTACTTACTGTTGGCAAACTTTAAAATCAGTATCCCTTTTGACTGAGCAACTTTATTTCATATGGCTTTAGCCTAAGGAGAAGATAGATGTTCAAAGCATTATTCTGGCCACCGTTTTTTTGTTTTTTTTTTTTTTTTTTTGCTTAGTAGAACATAGGTGCATTATAAAGTTGGGCCAAAGTCACTGTGCTCCTTACCCATAACCTTTGCATTTCTGAAATTAGTGATAAGTAATAGGAGATTAAAATGCACTGGTATCAAGGCTCTTTCTTGAAAAACCCCACCTCCCTTAACCTGTTAGGGGAAATGCTGCTTTTTGTACCCAAATAAAGCAAAGATAATTCCCTCCAGAGACAGACATTGCAATTAAATATCGCCAGGGTCTCACAGTCTCTGATCTGGGTAAAGTATAAATAAACAACCAGATTCAGAATAAATGCCTCCCCTCTTTTCCATTCAAACCTGTAGCTATTGTCCTATTAAGTGTTTTGAGAATGAAGAATAGGTGAAACCATTTGGCTATTACCAGCCTTTTGTGATGTAAAATCCTCAATTCAATGTAGCTAAAAGATATCTGTCTGCAGAGTTGGCATCATCCACTTACCCACCTATTTCCTAGTCCTTGAATTCAAAGAGACTTTCTACATGACTCGGAAAATACCCAGAAATAATGCCTATCTTCTTAGGAATAAATTCTCATAAATGAAAATAGTCATCTAAAGGGAACATTAATATTTGAACTATATTTATAAAGAAAAAAATTGTCTAATGTCTAGGTTGACAAAACATTTTAACTAGAAAGGAATAAAAATCAGGCTGTCCTCAAAATTTATTATAACACTTAATTTCATAATAAATTTGAAGGAGTATCTTATACCTTATTTATTCATTTTTCATGTGTGATGGCAAGTGAAAGATCAGCTTAGATATCAAGATGACTGAAAACACACTATTTATGAATTTTTTTAAAAGAAGTGTTTGCATGTATATTGCAGTCGACAAAGAGAATAGCAAAAATAGAGTTCAAAAACAGTACAGTCAAGATGGAAAATGAATGGTGAGCACTGAAATCAGTTAAAATAGAGACAACTCTAAATAACTTTTACAATGCAATCATATTAAATGTAAGTTTAAAAATATTTTCAAATATGAAGATGTATAACCATATGTGCATGTATGTGCATAGATATAGATATGATAGAAAAATGGAATAGCAAATATTTAAATAGAAATTCTGATTACAGTGACACAAGATGCTGAAGAGAGAAACAGAATTAAAAGTGTTCTAAATATGCTATCTCAAATATGGAACATTCACATTAATTTTCTTTTTGATTCAGTAATTTGAAGAAGTTAAAGAATGCTTTTGAACAACATTAAGGTTACTATTATGAGAATATAAAACATCCTCTAAGTCACTGGAAAACATAAAAGTGAAATCTTTATACTAAAAGGAAACAAAGGGAAAGCATAGAAAACAAATTGGCAGAAGTAAATCAATCACATTAGTCACTTAAACAAATGTGAATAAGTTAAACTCTCGTGCTGAGATTGGATACATGGATATAGATATGCGTGTGCTACAATGAGTTGAAAAACAATTTATGAAACAAAATGTTTTAAAAAGATAAACAAAAAATGTTATACAAATGAAAACAAAAGAAAGCAGGGGTTGCAAAATACCAACTAACGTAAAATTCAAAACATAAAGCATTAAATGGGACAAAAAGTTCATTTTATATTGATAGCGCATAAGATTCTTAGTGTAATAAATAATTTAACTATTAAATAATAATCTGGCAAAATATAAATAACTGATTTCTTGAACCCACCAAATTCTGTGAGATATGAGTAACAAATGGTTTTATTTTTTCCAGTCATTGCCTTTGGTCATGCCCTGTTGAATCTGTCTTCTCAATCCATTTAATGACATTTCTGGTAGTTTCCATAGCTGGTCACTTTCAGTGATTATTAAACAGCACATATCTTAATTAAAACCTCTAAACTCATTTCCTCCCTTCCCTCCAGATCTTACTAGACCTTCAGACCAAGGCACCTGCAGAGGGAAGAAAGTATGGTCTTATTATGGTTCATTTAACCCCCCTTCCCTCTCTTCTGGTTCTAGCTTCTCTGGGATATAAAAGGAAACAGGAGAAATAGCAGTGGTTCTCGTACATAACCAGATGCCTGGGTGGTATTTTCTTTTCTCCCAGTGCTCCCCTAGTAAACACTGCAGACAAGTAACATTTTCTGTTAAGACAGGTGAGAGAGAGAGAGAGAGACTCTCTTGCAGGACATATTTTCATTTTTGCAGGGAGTCCCATAGAAGGTCCTTCTTAATATCCGATTTTTCAAAGTTGGATTTGGCCTCTTCCACTTTCAACCCCAGATCTAATCCACTACAACATATTTCATAGACTTTGCTACTAAGGTCCTGTTATTTGGTAGTTAGCCCTTTTGAACTATGGTTCAAGGTCAACTAATTTTTTCAATGCCCACTGGATCCAGAGAAATCCACTTCCTTACCACATCAAACACAGAGAATCCAAGGTGCTGTCCCCACTCCTTGGCCTGACATTGCCCCCCCAATCCCTTTTCCCCTAGGCTTATTTAAGTACAAGATCACTAGATAAGCAAGTATCCAAAAGAGAAAGAGATTCCAATACACTTTTCACGTAGGTACAGTCAACCTCCACAAGTAGTCCCTGGGAAGCCCCTTACAGTGGCTTGGGGATGGGAGAAGCACTTTCACCTTTCCTTATGGAAAAGACAAAGAAAACTTACAGCATACCTCAACAGGTCAATGGCTCAGTACTCCAAAAGTCTGCCAGTGCACAGACTGTAATATTTATATTCTAGAAAGGGAAAGCATCAGAATCCAGTGGTGATGACCGTGGAAAGCAAAGCCAGATTGCTTTGCTTAATAAGACTTGAAGGGAGTGTCTAACCCCTGACTTGTGTGGCTTTATTTAAGGTTGTAGAGTATTTGACATATTTCTGTCCCCAGCTTTGGAACCTAACTCTCCAAGTTTAGGTAAATATGAAGTCTCATGCAACAGTCTGTTATATAGCTATATAACAAAAATGAAATGCAGATGTAATGGTTATCAATAAAAGGAAAATACCTAGAAAATAAATAATGGTTTTTCTAATTTTCGTCAATTTTTCATTAACTGAATTGCCAAAATCTAATTTAGAATAATAAAGATCTAAATATTGCAATTAATAGTATTAATTTAAGAGTAATCTTTGGACTATTATAACCAAGGAACTAAGATTATTCTTGTACCCATAGGTTTTTAAATTGATCTTCTATCAAGCCACAAAGGAGAGCTCAATAAATTGTACAAAGCATTAATTATACAGGATGCAATACTATCTCTAGTGCAATGCAACTAGAAATTAGTAACTGGGAGCAACAACAGCAACGACAACAAAAAACTAAAACCACAAAACTTTTTTAAATCACCCATAATAACATTTAGGTAAAAATAAGAATCAAAACTTCAGTCACAGACCAAACAGTAAATACTGATTCCAGTCTTGGTCCACAGAGTTTATTCTTCAAGTTAAACTTTTGGCCTCTACACTTAATAATGACAGAAACTATAAAGAACAAAAGACAACATACTGGAGTCTACAGATAAATTCTGACCCACCACATTTCTTTTTAATAAATAAAGTTTTATTGGAATACAGCCACATCCATTCATTTTTGCTTTTTCCATAGCTGCTTTCATGTTAATGGCAGTTGAGTAGTTATGACAGAGATCATTTGGCCTGAAAAGCCTAAAATACTCACTACCTGGCCCTAACAGAGTAAGCTTGTGAGCCTTGATAAAGAGGGGAAACAAAAAAAGGATGAATTCATATTCAAAACAAGATAAACATTTTCATGGACCATAAATATACAAAACATGCATTAACTTGGAGGAAAAAGTTGTAAGAATGGTGGCAACTTCTCATCATATTCAAAAAATGCTAAAAGACAATGGAAGAGCAACATTAAAATGCTGTAAGAAAGGGAAAAAAAGCCTGTCATCTTAGATATATATGCTGAAACAGACTCTTCAAAAATGAAGGTGGGGTAGCCAGTTTAGAAAACAGTCTAGCATTAACAGAGAAAAAAATGTGACAATGAGTGTGTATATGTCCATTTATGACTGAAAAATTGTGCTGAACACTGGAATTTGACACAACATTGTAAAATGATTATAAATCAATAAAAAATGTTAAAAAAAAAAGAAAACAGTCTAGCATTTCCTCAAAAAGTTAAAGATAGAGTTACCAATTGACTCAGCAATTAGACTCCAAAGTATATAGCCAAGAAAAATGAAAACATGTTCACACAAAAACTTGTAAACCAATGTTCTTAGAATTACTCACAAAAGCCAAAGGTTAAAACATACCAAATGTCCACTCATTGAAAGTGGATAAAGAAAATGTAGGATATCCATATACTGGAATATCAGTTCACCATAAAAAGAAATGCAGTACTTAATTTCCAGAATATATAAACAGCTCAAACAACTTAATAAAAAAACCAAACAACTCAATCCAAAAATGGGCTGAAAACCTAAACAAGCAATTGTCCAATAAAGACATACAAATGGCCAATAGGCATAAGAAAACATACTCAGTATCGCTAATTATCAGAGAAATGCAAATCAAAACTACAATGAGGTATCACCTCTCATCAGTCAGAATGGCCATCATTCAAAAGTCCACAAACAATAAATGCTGGAGAGGTTGTGGAGAAAAGGGAACCCTCCTACACTGTTGGTGCGAAAGTAATTTGGTGCATCCATTATGGAAAACACTATAGAGATTCCTCTCAAGACTAAAAATAAACTTGCCATATGATCCAACAATCCCACTTCTGGACATATATCCAAAGGGAACCTTAATTCAAAAAGATATATGCACCCCAATGTTCATAGCAGCACTATTTACAATAGTCAAAACATGGAATCAGACTAAATGTCCATCAACAGATGACTGGATAAAGAGGCTGTAGTATATTTATACAGTGGAATGCTACTCAGCCATAAAAATAAAATAAAATAATGCCATTTGCAGCAACATGGATGGACCTGGAAAATATCATTCTAAGTGAAGTAAGCCAGAAATAGAAAGAAAAATACCATATGATATCACTTATATGTGGAATCTGGAAAAAAAAAAAAAAAAAAGACAAACTTATTTACAAAACAGAGACAGACTCACAGACACAGAAAACAAACTTATGGTTACCAGTGGGGGAAGTGGGTAGGAAGTGATAAATTGGGAGTTTGAGATTTGCAGATACTAATATATATAAAAAGCAGATAAACAACAAGTTTATACTGTATAGCCCAGAGAACTATATTCAATATCTTGTAGTAACTTATGGTGAAAGAGAATATGAAAATGAATATATGTATGTTCATGTATGACTGAAGCATGGTGCTGTACACCAGAAATTGACACAGCATTGTAAACTGACTATACTTCAAAAAATATATATATACAAAAATAAAACAAACAAAAAAATAATTAAGGAAAACAAAAAAGAAAATACCTTTCTACCAAGATGCTTCATAGGCATATGAAAGTAATCGTACCTCTAAACATTAACTCCTTTGATCTCAAAGTGATTCTATGAGGTATGTTACCACTAATGGCACAATTTCAGAGATTAGTAAATGAGACAGAAGTTGAATAACTTGCCCAAGGTCACAGAGTTGGTAATTAACAGAGCTTGAATTTAATTTCCAGGGCAGTCTGACTCCAAAGACCATAGCATTAACCAGTGCTCTATTCTATTATTAAATGGCCCAGGTAGGAATTCGCCCCAGTTCCGCCTTACACCAGGTCTTATTTTTATTCAGTACTCCATGCTGCCCCACTAGTCCGGTATTTTGTCTCTAAAAATGATACTAAACAATAAGTTCCCAAAACTTAGTAACAACCTAAAAGTTTACCATCCTACTTCAAGGGTCCTAGTTTCTCCTACATATTAAATAAGATCTGAATGCTTATTTCAGATACTGCTTATGAAATAAAATGGTGAATGAATTAGGCCTTTGTGAATGTATCTAATGAAATCAGTGCTACCTAAGCTTAATTTCATCATGATACATATAAATGTTGACCATATCCAGAATGTCACCAGGCTCAGAGGCTTTGACTATCCCAGGCCATACTTGGCCACCTAAAGCCACAGGGTATCAAAATTTCAGGCTCACCTGTAACCCCTCCATAAAACAATGGTTGTCAAGCTCTCTTCTAAACCTTCCCTAAGCCTTTTTATATCTTTGTGCTTCACTAGCAGTTAGATTATATGTTTTCATATTTTGATGTGTACTTAAAATAGCTGCTTAAAAGGCAAAGAAACTGTAGTGTGGAGGGTGGGAAAAGGGAAGAATGTACAAAAAGAGTCTGCTCTTTATATTTTATTACACAAAATGCTTTTCTCTACAGATATATGACAGTTCACTCTCTACCCTGCAGGGTAAGAAATAAAGGTTGTAAATCTGAAACATTAATGGACCCATACTATATTTCAAGAAGCATGTAGAACAAAACTCCTTTCTGGGACTGACTTGAAAAATGACAGAGGATGGCATAAAGGGTCATACTCACTACAGTAGCTTTTACATCACACAAGGGAAATGCACAATGAGTTGTCCTTCATGCATGAAAAAAAGGGTATTATTAACTCATCATAAGGAAGGGCATGCTCCTAAAAAAGTTTTCTGAATAGTTTACAAATGAAATCATAATTTAAATATACTAGGAAAACTTAAAGAAACTCTATTTTTAAACCATTGCAAATATAAAGAGTCAATCATAAATGTAATTAATAAAAATGAAGAAATAAATAACTGTTTAAAACACTATCCCTGAAGTTGACATTTAACTAAACTACAAAAAGATAAAATAATTTTTAAAACTTTTTAAACCATAATTCTCTAAATCAGTAATGATCTAATTGGCTAATTGTGTCTTTTAGAATATGCCATGTGGTTTTAGAAGCAAGTGTGAAGATAAAAATTACTCCTCAATTTTTTTATTGATGATAAAATTTGAAGGCCTAAAATAAAAGAGAAGTCTAACACTACAGTGAGCTTATAACAATGCTGGAAGAAGATAGATTAGGAGGAGAGAAGCCTAGTTCTTCTGCTTACTTAGCTCTGTGATATTAGAGGAAATTATTTACCCCATTTCAGTCTCTATTTCTTCATCTATAAAATTGGATAACAAGGACTTCTACTTCCACAAAAAAATTTCCTATTCCTTCTGCTAAGTACAACTAACAATCCTAAACATTATATATATAAAACAAACTTAAGAAAACTAAGAAGTGGAGAGCAGAAGAAAGAGTAGCTAGAAATTTCAGGAACCAAAACACAGCACAATGGTGAGTTCTCTGTTTTCTCCCCCAGCCCATGAATCACACACTGGGAAATAAAGAAATCAGCAACCTGAAAATGCCAAGGAGTGCAGAAAAAAACTGCTCTATCTTGTCATAGGACGATGAAAGAGGCAGCCTATCAAGACAAGAAACTTTAAGAAAATAAGGGCTCTAATCTAGCCTGATACCATGAAACTAACTGTGATCTCAAGACTACCCATACCAGCAAAGATCAAGTAGAGAATCAAGACTACTACCCTTAGCAGGGGGTAACAAAGTAACCCCTGTAGATGATGTTAGAAAAGGCTGAGTAAAGATCTAGGACTTTCAAACCCACCACAAAGTAACAAGCACTTCTACTGCAGAGTTACTTCTCCATCCTACTACCGGAGAGGTGTCAAAGGAAATCAGTTAAAACTGAAGATTTAAATAAGATTCTGAGTCTCACAGTATAATACACAGATTGCCAAGCTCCCAACAGAAAATTACTCAGTATGTGAAGAAACAGGAGGATCTTAAACTGAATGAAAAAGACAATAAATAGATACCAACACAAGTGACAGAATGTCAGTCTTTCACAAAGAAATTAAAGCAGCAATCATAATAATGCTTCAACAACCAATTATGTACATGCTTAAAATAAATGAAAAAAATGGCTTAACAAAGAAATAGAATTTATTCAGAACCAGGTGGAAAATTTGAAACTGAAGAATATAATAACTCAAATTTTAAAAACTTTCATGGATGAACCTAAGAGTTAAGTGAAGGACAAGGATGAAGGAATCAATGAACAAAATGACAGAGAACTAGAAATCACCCAATCAGAACAAGAGAAAAAAACAGGCTGAAAAAAAAAAGAGCAAAACCTGAGAGAAGTGTGAGATTATAATGAAGGATCTAACATTCATGTCTTTGGGGCTCAGAAGGAGAGGGTGAAGAAAGTGGAGCTAAACAAGTATTCAGAGAATTAAGTGATCTGGAAAGTTCCCAAATTTGGAAGAAAAAAACCGAAACCATGAAACTAAAGATTCAAGAACTTAAGAGACATACAAACATGATAAACTCAAAGAAATTGACACCAAGAAACATAATAAACAAGCTTCTAAAAATTGAATTTAAAAAACCTAAAAAGCAGGCATAGACAAATAAGACATTACCTACAGGAGAAAGACAAAATGTCAACGGACTTACCAGCAGAAGGCATGGAGTCCAAAAGAAATTGGAAAGTCTTCACAAACATTAACAAATAGAATCCAGCGATATATAAAGACAATCAAACACAGTGAGTTGTATTGCAGGGATGCAAGAATCTTTTCATATTTAAAAATAAATTAACATAATCACCATATTAACAGACTAAATAAGAAAAATGACATTATCATGTCAATTGACACAAAAAAGCATAAAACAAAATCCAACACACTTTCATGACAAAAACTGTCAGAAAAATAGGAACAGAGGGGAGCGCCCTCAACGTGATGAAGAACATATTCACAAACCTATGTCTTATATTATACTTAACGATTAAAGACAAATGTTTTGCCTTTAGGCTTAGGAACAAAGTATGTCTACTCTGATTACTCTTAACCATCATAATGTTAGAAGTTTTAGCCTCTAATAAAAGAAAAGTCATGCAAATGAGAAAGAAAGAAATAAAACTGTCCCAATTATAGATAACATGATAGAAAATACAAGAATACACACACAAAAAAAACACCTAGAACTAATAAGTGTGTTCAGAAAGGTCACAGGGATATAAGATAAACATAAAATATCAAATATATTTCTATAGAGAAGCAACAAAAACATGGACACTGATATTAAAATGTATTACCATTAAAATTGCTCAAAAAATACTTCAGTGTAAATCTAATAACACATGTCCAGGATATGTTGATGCTGATGAAAGAAATCAATGAGTATCACAATAACTTGAAAGACATAGACTTTTCATGCACTAAAAGACTCACAATAGTAAAGATCAATTCTCCACAAACTGATAAATAGACAATACCTATCAAATATCTTAACACAATACCTATCAAAATACAAGCAAAATTTCTGTAGAAACAGATGAGATTACCATAAAACTAACATGAAAAGGCTTGCGTCCTGGAATAACTAAAACAATCTTTAAAAAGTAGAATGGTATCTTGTGGTCTCATTCTATCTGATATTAAGGCTTACTGTACAGCCACAGTAATCATAAGAGGGTGATACTGACAGAGGAACAAATAAAGCAGAATAAAAATCCAGAAATAGATCCATACAGATATGCCCATGTGATTTTTGACAAAAGAGTAAAAGGAGTTTAATGGAGGAAAGATAACTTTTCAACACATGGTTCTGGAGCATCTGTATATCCACAGGCAAAACAAAACAAAACAAAACAAAACAAAACAACGAACCTCAATCTAAATCTCACCACCTACACAATTAATTCAAAATGAATCACAGAGTTTAACGTAAAATGTGAAATTATAAAACTTTTTTTTAAAATAGCAAAGAAGAAATCTTCAGGATCTAGGGCTAGTAGTGGATGGTTCATGAGGTTTAAGGGAAGACGCCATCTCCATAACATAAAAGTATAATTACTGACATAGAAGCTGCAGCAAGTTATCCAGAAGATTTGCTAAGATAATTAATGAAGGTGGCTACACTAAACAACAGATTTTCAATGTAAATGAAACAGCCTTCTTTTGGAACAAGATGCCATCTAGGACTTTCATAGGCCTAGAGAGGAGAAGTCAATGCCTGGTTTCAAAGCTTCAAAGGACAGACGGTCTCTCCTGTTAGGGGCTAATACAGTTGTTGATGAAGTTAAATCCAATGCTTATTACCATTCTGAAAATCCTAGGGACCTTCAGTATTGTACTAAATTTTTTCTGCCTGTACTCTATAAATAGAACAACAAAGCCTAGGTGACAGCACATTTGTTTACCACATGTTTGACGGAATATTTTAAGCCCATTATTGAGACCAATTACTCAGAAAAAATATATATTTCAAATTATTACTGCTCAGTGTAGCTTTGTAGTATAGTCTCAAGAAGTCAGAGAATGTGATTCCTCCAGCTCTGTTCTTTCTCAAGATTGTTTTGGCTTTTTGAGATCTTTTACATTTTCATACAAATTTTAAAATTATTTTTTCTACTTCTGTGAAAAATGCCACTGTTAATTTGATAGGGATTGCACTGAATCTGTAGATTGCCTTGGGTAGCATGGTTATTTTAACAGTATTGATTCTTTCGATCCAAGAACACTGTATCTTTCCACATATTTGTGTCATCCTTAATTTCTCTCATTAGTGTCTTACAATTTTTGGAGAACAGGTATTTTGCCTCCCTAGGTAGGTTTATTCCTTAGTAATTTATTCTTTTGATGTGATGGTAACTGGGGTTGTTTCCTTAATTTCTCTGATAGCTCCTTGTTAGGGTACAGAAATGCAACAGATTTCTGTATATTAATTTTGTCCTACAATTTTACCAAATTCATTGATGAGCTCTAGTAGTTTTCCAGTGGTATCTTTAGGATTCTCTATGTATAGTAGTATGTCATCTGCAGTGACAATTTTACTTCTTCCTTTAAAATTTGGATTACTTTTATTTGTTTTTTTCTCTGATTGCTGTGGCTAAGACTTCCAAAACTATGTTGAATAAAAGTGACAAGAGTGAACATCCTTGTCTTGTTCCTGATCTTAGAGAGAATGCTTTCAACTTTTCACCATTGTGTATGATGTTTCTGTGGGTTTGTCATATATGGCCTTTATTTTATTGAGGCATGTTCGCCCTATGCCTACTTTCTGGAGAGTTTTGATCATTAATGGACACTGAATTTTCTTAATACCTTTTTTTGCCCCTATTGAAATGATCATTTTTTTTCCTTCAGTTGTTAATGTGGTATATCAACTGATTTGCAGGTGTTGAAAAATGTTTGCACCTCTGAGATAACTGACATTTGATAGTGGTATATAATCCTTTTAATGTGTTACTGGATTTGATTTTGCTAGTATTTTGATGAGACTTTTTGCATGTATGTTCATCAGTGATATTGGAATGTAATTTTTTTTAAGACATCTTTGTCTGGTTTTAGTATTAGGGTTATGGTAGCCTCATAGAATGAGTTTGGAAGTCTTCCTTCCTCTGCAATTTTCTGGAATAGTTTCAGAAGGATAGGTGTTAACTCTCTCTAAATGTTTGGTAGAATTCACCTCTGAAGCCATTTGATCCTTAGCTTTTACTTTGGGGGAGTTTTAAAATTACTGATTCAATTTAAGTACTAGTACTTGGTCTGTTCATATTTTCCATTTCTTCCTGGTTCTGTCTTGGGAGACTGTACCTTTCTAAGAATTTGTACATTTCTTCTAGATCGTCAATTTTATTGGTGTACAGTTTTTCATAGTAGTCCCTTAATGATCTTTTGTATTTCTGTGGTGTCAACTGTGACTTCTCCTTTTTCATTTCTGATTTTTTGATTTGAGCCTTCTACCTTTTATCTATACTACATAACTACACTAATCAGAACAGTATGGTAGTGGCACAAAAACAGACACATAGATCAGTGGAAAAGGATAGAAAACTCACAAATAAGCCCACATATTTTGGTCAATTAATCTACAGCAAAGGGAGCAAGAATATATAGTAGATAAAAGAAAATCCCTCCAAAAAGTAGTGCTGGGAAAACTGGAGAGTTACATATAAAAGAATGAAATTAGAACTTTCTCCAACATCATATACAAAAATAAACTCATAATGGATCAAATAGCTAAATGTAAGACTGGATACTGTAAAACTCCTAGAGGAAAACATAGGGAGAACACCTTTTGATGTAAATTGAAGCAATATTTTTTGGATCTGTCTCCTAAAGTAAAGGAAATAAAAGCAAAAATAAACAAATGGAACCTAATTCAACTTAAAAGCTTTTGTACAGCAAAGGAAACCATCAACAAAATGAAAAGACAGCCTACTGAATGGGACAAAATATTTGCAAATGATCAGACAGATAAGGGATTAATATCCAACATATATAAATAGCTCATACAAGTCAATATCAAAAAACACACAACTCGATTCAAAAATGGGAAGAGGAACTGAATAGACATTTTTTTCCAAAGAAGAAATGCAGATGGCTAACAGGCACATAAAAAGATGCATCTCCCTGATGATTAGTGAGTGATATTGAGCAAGTCAAAACCACAATGAGATATCACCTCGCACTTGTCAGAATGGCTATCACCTAAATCTCCACAAGTATCAAATGTTGGCGAGGATGTGGAGAAAAAGGGATCCTTGTACACTGTTAGTGGGAATGTAAACTGATGCAGCCACTGTGGAAAACAGTATGGAAGTTTCTCAAAAAAAAAAAAAAAAAAAAAAAACCTAGAAGTCGAATTATCATTATGACCCAGCAACTCCACTCCTGGGTATATATCCAAAAAACCAAAAATTTGACAAGATACATGCACCTCAATATTGATAGCAGCAATATTTATGATTGCCAAAACATGGAAACAATCTAAATACTAACCAACGGATAAATGGATAAAAAAGATGTGGTGTATATATACAATGGAATACTACTCAGCCATAAAAAGAACAAAATTTTGCCATATGCTACAACATGCATAGACCTGGAGGGTATTATGCTAAGTGAAATAAGTCAGAGAAAGATAAATGCTGTATGATATCACTTATATATAGAATCTAAAAATATAACAAACTAGTGAATATAATATAAAAAAGCAGACTCACAGATGTAAAGAACAAACCAGTGGTTACCAGTGGAGGGGGAGGGGCAATATAGGGGTGGGAGAGTGGGAGGTATAAACTACTGCATGTAAGATAGGCTCAAGGATGTACTGAATAATAAAAGGAATATAACCAATGTTTTGTAACAACTGTAAATGGAAAGTTACCTTTAAAACTATAAAATTTTTTTAAAATATATTACTGCTCACTGACAATTAACCTGGTCACCCAAGAGCTCTAAAGGAGATGTACAATAAGATTAATGCTGTGTTCATGCCAGCTAACACAACATCCATCCTGCAGCCCACGGATCAAGAAATCATTTCAACTTTGAAGTCTTATTATTTAAGAAATACATTTTATAAGGCTACAGCTGCCATAGATATAATTCCCTGATGGATGTGGGAAAAGTCAAATGAAAACCTTCTGGAAAGGACTCGCCATTCTAGATGTCATTAAGAACAGTCACGATTCATGGGAAGAGGTCAAAATATCAACATTCACAGGAATTTGGAAGAAGTTGACTCCTACCCTCGTGGATGATGTTGAGGGGTTCAAGACTCCAGTGGAGGAAATCACTGCAGCTGTGGTGGAAACAGCAAGAAAACTAGAATTAGAAGTGGAGCCTGAACATGTGACTGAACTGCTTCAATCTCATGAAAAAACGAACTGATGCGAGGAGTTGCTTCATATGGATGAGCAAAAAAGTGGTTTTTTGAGGTAGAATCTACGTCTGGTGAAGACCCTGTGAAGATTTTTGAAATGACAACAAAGGACTTAGAATATTACATAAACATAGTTGATAAAGGATAAAGGAGCGGCAAGGATTAAGAGGACTGACTACTTTAAAAAAAAGTTATACTGTACAAAAAATGCTAGCAAACAGCACTGCATCCTAGAGAAAGATGTTTTTGAGAAAGGAAAAGTCAATTGATGTATAAACTGCCACAGCCATTCCAACCTTCAGCAACCATCACCTTGATCATTCACCAGCCATCAACACCGAAGCAAGACCCACCAATGGCAAAGATTATGACTTGCTGGAGGCATTTTTTTTTTTAGCAAAAAAGTATTTTTTCATTAAGGTATGTACATTGGTTTTTTTAGACAAAATACTATTGCACACTTAAGAGACTACAGTATAGTATAAACATAATTTTCCTATGCATTGAGAAACCAGAAAATTCGTGTGACTTTATTGCAATATTCCCTTTATTGTGGTGGTCTGGAATACTATCTCTGAGGTATGCCGGCATACATATTTCGAGGTGTGTTGTACCCTGCCTCAACCCCTAAATACCAAGCTCAAGCCTCATCTCTTCCGAGAAATATTACTTAATTCCTTTCCTTTCTCTACTATCCTTTTCCATTTTTCTCTGTATGCTCCTTAAGTCTTCTCACCGACTAGATTACAGCCTCAAATACAGGGACTATGTCATTACTTCTGTGTATTTCACATTTTCATGAAGATACAAAAGCTACACATGTTTAATGGCAGGAAGAATAGAGATAGAGAACACACTGTCTGACAATGCCCTACCTATCTAATGGATGGGCCCATGGACTTGAGAATCTTTAGAGGTTACGGGATAGCATCTGGGAATTCCCCCTTTCTACTTGTACAGTATCTTTTTGTGAATTAATTGTTTATTGCTTTATCATACAGATAAAACTTTGGAAAAAAATAAACATTTTCAAACAGCAGCCAGTGAAAATATTACAAGGTTTGGAGTAAGAGAGACTTGGGAATAAAACTAAACTGCCACCAATTAATTATACAACTTCCTTGTGCCTGAGTTTATCTTATGTAAAATGGGGATTATGATATCCATTGATCTAAGGGTTGCTGGGAAAGTATTTTATAAATCTGGTTAACATCTACAATCAGTTGAGTTTAAGTAAAAGAGATTACCCTTCATAATACTGGTGAGTCTCATCCCATCAGTTGAAGGTCCTGAGAGCAAAAATGAGGTTCCCAGAAAAGAAATGAAGTCTGTGTGAGAGATATATGGATCTCACACACTTCTTTTCTTATTATTATAGAACATATACTTACATATATTATATATTATATATATATATTATATACAATGTATATATAGTATGGGTATATTTTCTATTGAGTCAGTTACAAATAGATACAAAACACTGCACTATTTCCTAGGAGATACAGGCAGACAGGAGCTTACCATCGAATAGAAAATAGTAAGAGAAGAAGAGTTAATGAATATGCAATAGAAAGTGATAATAAACCTATAAAAGAGGTAAAGGTAAAGTGATTTATAAGGTCAAAGGAGGAAGTTATAGATACACTGGAAAAACCCAACAAGGATTGACCCTAATGATTTCTCAATTTATATCTAATTTTACTTGAAGTATATATAAGACATATAAAAGTTACAATTTTGTTTCAGTTCTAAACTTACAAAGTACATTACTTTCATTTTAAAATCCTTTTCACTATAAACTATTAAAAATGGCTATGCTGCATGGCTTCATATATATATAAATATATGACATAGACAGATAACCTATAATGGATTGATTGAGTAACCAGAATTCAGTAAATATGTATGACTTTATATGGTGTTTAACTCATGGTTCAGTTTAGTTCAACAGTTAGCTTAGAAATCAGTTGTCCTGAGGGCAAAGTATACATTTTAATCCTTTGGCATCATATAGAAACAATTTAGAATAAGAAGGTTTATGATTATATTAGAATGTCTCTAAGGGCAAGGAACATTCTTTTAAATTTAATATTTTAATATGCCAAATACAATAACGTGTATGCACAGAGACTCTTAATAAACACAAATAAGACTGTGGCAATTAGTCTTCATTTGTGAGACAAATCAAAATTTTTCAGTTTAGTTAAAACTTGGTATTACTAATATGCTAGCAGTCGATCTTACTTGGTAGAACAAATCATAGATATCAAAATAATGGAACAAATACCTATCCTAACCACAGTTCCCCACTTGTTTTAGCCTGTAGTATACTCTGGTCCCCCTCTCATAATTTTTCTGTTATTCTTCATTTCCTTTTATCTTCACTTTAAATGTACACAACTGAAAAAAAAAGTTGTGTTCCACTGTTGAAACTAAGTAAGTAAGGAACAGCCATCAATGACTCTAACAGTATTTCTGGAGATGAGAAAAGCATTCCATTAAATTAAGCAGACAGCATTTCCCACCTGGTCAAAGATTTAATACCAAAAAGGCTCCTGGATAAACAAAATTAAGGTTTTAGCTAGCAAAGATAAAGAGCTCTCTCCATGCAGTACGAACACAGGGTTAATGTTGGCAGTCTTGGTATGGGAGCCCACATGGCAATAACACAACATACACACATATTAAGTTTAGGTTGAATAAATAGCACTAAATGTCTCCATGTTTACATTTGTTCAAATCCATATTAAAATGAATTATGTTAACTCTCAGATGAAATAAATAAAAAGCTCCAAGTGCAAGGTTATAAGTTCTCTTCTATCTACTGCAAGGCTGTCTCAGCTGGGAACACTGTTCCTTGGGAGCAGGTACTTTGACACATTTTTAATCAGAGTTCTACTAATTAATCCCTCTGGAATGGTATATCTGAGAGAAGCAAATGCATTCTTTCATTAAAATCCAAGTCCCTTCCATAAAACCCAGTAATTTTCATTCTTCTTTAAAGAAAAGAAGAAGAGAGTTCACCAAGACAGCTCCCAGTATGGTATTCAAGGAGTAAGTGGGAAGGTCAGAAAACAACTCAACAAAAACTTCAATCAGATGTTGAAAACCTTAAAACTGACAGGTACAGGAGTAGACAAGTTATTTCTTACTTCCAGGTGAATGAAACCATTTAATTGAAATGAGACAAGTCACTGAGTTAATAGTTTAACTGCATCAGCATGAGGCTCAATAATATTTTATTTCTTTTATCAAAAATCAACAAGGAAAATAGAATAGAGACCAAATTTTTACTACCCTTGGTAACTAACATTATTTCTGTATCTCATGGTTCTAATAGCCAGGAAATGTATGATTTATTGCTCTTGGATTAGGGACCTATTTTGAATAATATTCAATTAAAGTGATAAGCATCTAATTTATACAGCAATAATGTGATACAAGAGGTGCTATATGATAAAGTACAAAAAGATATACCGGAAAATACCTAAAACTATAGAATCACACTGTAGTAGGAAGCAGGGAACAGAGCCTCTATGCAAATTACCTTTAAATTCCATCTTCAAATTTCTCTAAAGTGACTCTCCAATGTGAATATTTTCTCTCAAGATTCTTTCAGGTATTGAGATCATTTATCTATATAGACTCAGCCTTGATCTCATCAAGTTGTGGTATACCAATCAAAGTGAGGCATAGCCAAGCAAAATGACTTGTGAAATCTGAATCAAAATCAGTTTCCTGAGAGGAAAAATATTAAATCCACAATTTCATCTTTTATACAAAAAAAAAGACTGCATGAATACTAGATTCTTATGCAGCTATTAAAAATGTGTATTTTATAAGAAATGTGGTTAAGAGTTATACCACTTTAAATGCAAAGGGAAAAATAGAACAATATGTACAACAAACTGCAATTATATGAAAACATGTGTGCAACTGGATAAGGACAAGAAAGAAATAGGCGAGAATAAAAATAGCTGCTCTGTGAGGATTATATAATTATGGAATTTTTCCTTTTCAAAGATGTCTTTAATATTGTTGATACATCAACTCCTTCACTAAAATCAAATAAGCAGAAAATCCAACAAAAACCGACCTAGCCAACAAAGAAACATTTTTGCTCATGGCTCAGTAAAATTTTCATTTCAAACACTACACTATCATATCACAAAAACTGTGTTGCAGAATGCACAGGTCAAATTCAAAACTGTTATTATGGTTGGGTCCTCCCCCCATCCCGAACAAGAGCTTTCTCAGAATACTTGAAAAAGGCAGAACTATTAAGACAGCGTTGTCTATTAACGGAATTTCTATTACAGGGAAGATTTCAATTTAAAATGTTAGAATTGCTCACTTACACATCATCCTCGGTGTCTTTGTCATCTTTGTACTCTTAGCTTAGGCCTGGAATATATTAGTTCCTCAACAAGGGTTTATAGAATTAATGGACAATGATTATTATTATATCTGAGCACAAACATTTCTGCTACAATCTTTGTATAATAGCAATTGTGAATAAGATTTATCTGATACTGCAGAATAATTATTTGGTCCGTTATTGAAAACATGATATTCGGTGATTTTTTATAAAATTAGTCTGATGAATCAGAAGTGCTAGATGACTTATTTTGTGAAACTTTCTAAATATGTAGCAAGAATGTAAAAAAGACTTTTTAAAAAATATAGTGTTAGTTAACTAACATTTTAGGATTCTAAAATGAGAGGGATAAGCCAGTAAAGTACAAAGAATGTACTCCCAAGGTGTTTAGTAATACAAAGCGATATGAAAGCAACATCAGTAATATTTTTTTTTGCATTTCATTACTATTCTTCATAACCATAGCCACATACACACTCTTATGAACAGTAGTGTAACCATACAGTTAATATGTTGTAATAGTAACAGATGACAAGAGAAATAATTGATATGAACATCTTGTTCACGATAATTTCCTAGGAAGAACTGATATTGCTAAAATGGCCATACTACCCAAAGTAATCTACAGATTTAATGCAATCTCTATTAAACTACCCAGGACATTTTTCACAGAAGTGGAACAAATAAGCCTAAAATTTATATGGAATCACAAAAGACCCAAAATTGCCAAAGCAATACTGAAGAAAAAGAACAAAGCTAGAGAAATAACCCTCCCAGACGTCAGACAACACTACAGAGCTACAGTAATCAAAACACTGTGGTATTGGCACAATAACAGACATATGGATTAACAGAAGAGAATAGAGAGCCAAGAAATAAACCCACAGACTTTTGGTGAATTAATCTTCAACAAAGGAGGCAAGAATATATAATGGGGAAAAGACACCCTCTACACCAAGTGGCGTTGGAAAAGTTGTACAGTTGCATGTAAATCAATGAAGTTAGAACACTCCCTCTCACCAAACACGAAAATAAACTCAAAATGGCTTAAAGTCTTAAATATAAGACAAGATAATATAAAACTTCTAGAAGAAAACATAGGCAAAATGTTTTCTGACATAAATCTTAGCAATGTTCTCTTAGGGCAGTCTACCCAGGCAATAAAAATAAAAGCAAAAAACAAATGGGATCTAATTAAACTTACACACTTTTGGAGAGCAAAGGAAACCATAAACAAAACAAAAGGACAACCTACTGAATGGGAGAAATGATTGCAAATGATGCACCTGTCAAGGGCTTAATTTCCAGAATATATAAACAGCTCATACAACTTAATAACAAAAAAACAAACAACCCAATCCAAAACTGGGCAGATCTAAACAAGCAGTTCTCCAATGAAGACATACAAATGGCCAATAGGCACATGAAAAAATGCTCAACATGGCTAATTATAAGAGAAACGCAAATCAAAACTACAATAAGGTATCACCTCACACCAGTCAGAATGGCCATCATTCAAAAGCCCGCAAACAATAAATCCTCAAGAGGGTGTGGAGAAAAGGAAACTCTCCTACACTGTTCGTAGGAATGTAGTCTGCTGCAGCCATTACGGAAAACAGTATGGAGATTCCTCAAAAGACTAAAATAGAGTTACCATATGATCCAGCAATCCCACTCCTAGGCATATATCCAGAGGGAACTCTAATTCAAAAAGATACATGCACCCCAGTGTTCATAGCAGCTCTGTTTACAAAAGCCAAGACATGGGAACAACCTAAATGTCCACTGATAGATAACTGGATAAAGAAGTTGTGGTATATTTATACAATGGAATCCTACTCAGCCACTGAAAAGAATAAAATAATAAAATAATGCTATTTGCAGCAACACGGGTGAACCTAGAGCCTAGAGATTGTCATTCTAAGTGAAGTAAGCCAGAAAGAGAAAGAAAAATGCCATATGATATTACTTATATGTGGAATCTAAAACAAAAAAAAAAGACACAAATGAATGTATTTACAAAACACAGACAGACTCAGAGATATAGAAAACAAACTTACGGTTACCAGTGGGTGAAGCAGTTGGGAAGGAATAAATTGGGATTTCAAGATTTGCAGATATTAACTATTATATATAAAATAGATGAAAAGGAATGTATCTATATACACGGATGAGTGAAACATTATGCTCTATACCAGAAATTGATGCAACATTGCAAACCGACTATACTTGAATAAAAAAATTAAAATAAAAATTAAAAAAAAAGAAAAAGAAATAAACTGCATATGGAAAGGCAAAGGACTTACAGTATCTAAAACAATTTCTATATAGATGAAGTAGAAGAAATCACTCTTACCAATGTAAAACTTTCCATAATGACCATAATCATAAGAGTGTCATACTGGTAAAGAGATAGATATATAGATCAATGTAACAGAATAGAGAACCCAAAAATAGATCAACACAAATATATTCAATTTATTTTTTACAAAGTTACAGAAGTAACTTGAGAAAGAAGAAAAAGAATGTTCAACAGATGGTGCTGGAGCATTTGGACATCTATAGCTGAAGAAAACCAATTTTACCTAAAACCTCATATCTTCATACAAAAAAATTCAAAGTAGATCATGGACTTTATTGTAAAAAATGTAAAACTATAAAACTTTTAGGGAAAAAAATAGAGGAAAGATTTAAGGATTTAGGGCTGAGCAAAGTATTCTTAGACTAGACACCAAGGACAAGATCCATAAAAGTAAGAGTTGATAAAATGGACATCACAAATTTGTTTAAATGTTATGCAAAAGATCCTGTGAAGATGATGAAAAGCTATGACTTGGAGAAAATATTTACAAACTTCATATCTGACAAAGCTCTAGACACAAAATACATAAAGAATTCTCAACACTCAACAGTAAAAGCTGAAACAACTCAATTTGAAAATAAATAAAAGACGTGAACAGACATTTCACCGAAGATACACAGATGGCAATTATGCACACAAAAAAATATGTTCACAATCATTAACCATTAAGAAAATGAAAACTAAAGGCATAATAAGATATGAATATACACCTATCAGAATGATAAAAATTTAAAAATACTGAAAACACCAAAGGCTTCAAGCATGCAAATAAATTTGTTCAATAATACATCATTTGTGGCAATATAAAGTACTAAAGCCATTCTGGAAAGAAGTACAGCAGTTTCTTACAAAACTAAGTGTGCATACCACATCCCAACAACTGGACTCGGGCATTTATTCTAAAGAAAGAAAAGTTTATGTGTTCACACAAAAACTGGTACAGAAATTTTTATACTAAATGTGTAATAGCTAGAAACTTAAAACAACCCAATTTCTTTCAACAGGACAGTGTTAGAACATACTGTGGCTTATTTGTACCAAGAAATAGTACTCAGCAACAGAGGAGTAACTATTGATACATGAGACAACCTTGATGGATTTGAAAGGGAATTATGCTGAGTGGAAAAGCTAATCTCCACCCCAGGCATATACCCAAAGAAAACACAAGCATTAATTAAACAGCTCACATGACTTAACAAGAAAGAAACAAACCCCATCCAAAAATGGGCAAAAGATCTAAACAAGCAATTCTCAAAGGAAGAGATACAAGTGTTCCATAGGCACATGAAAAAATGCTCAATATTACTAATTATCAGAGAAATACAAATCAAAACTACAAAGAGGTATCTCATCTCACACCTGGCAGAATGGCCGTCATTCAAAAGTCTGCAAACCATAAATGCTGGAGAGGCTGTGGAGAAAAGGGAACCCTCCTACACTGTTGGTGGGAATGTAGTTTGGTTGCAGCTGTTATGAAAAACGGTATGGAGATTCCTCAAAAACTAAAAATAGACTTATCATATGATCCAGCAATCCCACTCCTGGGCATATATCCAAAGGGAACCTTAATGCAAAAAGATAAATGCACCCCAAAGGTCATAGCAGCACTATTTACAATAGCAAAGATGTGGAACAACCTAAATGTCCATCGACAGATGACTGGATAAAGAAGTTGTGGTATATTTGTACAATGGAATCCTACTCAGCTATAAAAAAGAATAAAATAATGCCATTTGTAGCAACATGGATGGACCTGGAGATTGTAATTCTAAGTGAAGTAAGTCAGAAAGAGAAAGGAAAATACCATATGATAACACTTATATGTGGAACCTAGAAAAAAAGGACACAAATGAAATTATTTACAAAACAGAGACAGACTCACAGACATAGAAAACAAACTTGTGCCTACCAGGAGGGAAAAGGGTGGTGAGGGATAAATTGGGATTTAGGGATTTGCAGATACTAACTACTATATATATATAATAGATTAACAATAAGTTCCTACTGTATAGCACAGGGAACTATATGCAATACTTTGTAATGGCCATTATACAAACGTGAAACATTTTAGAAACAATTAACATACTGACTTTATTTTGGAGAATTTGAATAAAACTGGCTGTATTTCATTAAAAAAAATTTCCAGGCATAGGTGTAAAGTGAATGGATGGGGGAAAAATGAGAACCAGAACCCAGATGATATACTAATTAGAATATAAAAGAGGAGATGGATAAAATATTGCAAGGGAAAAGCAGGTTAATTTTGTGAATGATTGAAGGGAGGAGAGATGAGAAAATGGAATTAAGGAAGACTACAATTTTAATGTGCGGTTACTGGACAGATGGTGAAATTATAACAGGGAGAATGCATGAGAATAAGAACAGAGGTTTGGAGAAGAAATAATAATGTATTAGACTTTATACACATTGAGTTTGAACTCCACAAATTTATCTATAAAAGTCATAAAATAGAAATCAGTCTAAAATGTATGTCTAAAATTAAGTGCAAGAGTGATATTTAGACATATGAGTCACTAAATAAGGGGAAGAGTTGAGTTCACTAGAATAGACAGAGCACGAAGGTAAAAAGGTCAGAGTACATGACAGTTATGGGTAGAGGCCTGGGGTGAAAAACCTTGTGAGGTATATAAAGAAACAGTTATCTATGAAGAACATTAAAACAAAAAGACAGAGAGTTAAGAGAAGAACCTACAGAGAACTATACCAAACCAAAATGGATGAGTTTTTAAAACAAGGTAGTTAACAGCACCACCCTTGTTCTCATAGGACTACTAATGGAATACTTTAAAAAAAAACTCCTGGACTTATATCTCATGACAAATATATTAATCTAGCAGAGGAAACATCAATTAATCAAACTAATAAATTCATATTAAATAAACAACATAATTTCTCCTTTTAAATGATTGTTAAAATCTCATGGTGCTGCTATATCAAAACATCTGTATTATCCTTGAAAAGATTTATTTATGCACGCACACATATATAAACACATACATACACATATAAAAACAAATTTAAACATAGATTGCAAGTGAATGAATGAGAAAAAGTTATACTACATATGTAATTATACATATGATATTATATATTTAAAATAGGTAGATTCCTAGTTCTGTGTGCATTAATTTTATGAGTGAAGGTTATCATAAGTGTACCCAATTAAACCTCATTAGAACTTTCTTACCTCTCAGGGTTAACAAAGACTATACCTAATACCTGGGTGTAAACCATTTCCCCAGCTGAGGCTTAATTCTTCTCTCTCTGCAAAATGGCTAACACCTTCACCAGAAGCCAAACATGCAACCTCTGTATAGTAGTCTCGATTCTCAGATTTTATCACACTGCCTACTGTAGTTTAAAAGGAGAGATATATTACAGACACTTTTTAAACCTTCATATTGGATAGTCATTGTACAGTCATTTAAACCAACCTAAAAGGTCCACTGTGGAAGAACAGATTGTGAACAAATTATTCACTGAAGCACCTGGCCAATGTCCTTGTATTTGACCCTGGAAAAACTCCTTACTTCAAAGGGTTTCTATTTAAAAAATGGTTTGAAAAGAAATCCTAACCTAGATATATTCCAGAATGCCATCATGCTTTATTTACATCTCTGAATGACATAAAACATCGATTACTGTTCCTAACACAGATTTTTGTGTGGCACAGGGATCACAGCAGGGAAGAACAATTAGAAAATATGTCAAGTGTCTTCTGTTTTCACTTCAAATATATATGTTTATTATGTACTCAGCTTGCAGGTTGTGCTTTGTTTATAAGGTATCAAGGGCTTTATACTAATAAAAATATATTTAAAACACATAAGCAGGTTTAAACGTCAAAAACACCTTTATAATTAACCCAGGGGAGCTAAGCTAAAACAACTACTTTCATAGAAAAGTCCTATGATTAGGCTCAAAAGGAGATTTAAATTAACATGTTGCTTTTGAAACTGATCTGTAAATGGATAAATAATTTACGGTCTTGCTACATGTTATTCCTTGCTTCCAAAATGATACCACATTCTTCCTTAGCTCCAACAAAGATAATCAGAAAATTTTATCAGATGAACAAAGTCTATTTCATAGCAAAGTTGATACAAAACCAAGATCTATATAAATCCCCATTTGGAACAGAAACATCACTGGTTAGAGGGACTTTTGCTGCCAAAGACATTTGAGAAGGTTTGCTTTCCCCAAATATCACAAATTACAGACTTTTTCCCACCATATTCTAACTTAGAATTTCCATACCTCTGGTCCCAAAGCAATGCAAATTGTAGCCAGGATTTAAAAATATTCAAAGACTTGCATCTGCAAGAAGGCTAGCAGGTATGGTTAGGAAGGATTGTTGAGGATATAGCACCATGATATGGTTTCCAATATTCATGTATTCACAGTGTAACAATCCTTGTTCCAGGCCCTCAGTTTTGAGTAAGAAGAGGCTAAATGATACCAAGCTATGTTTAACGTTCTTTCTTCCCTTGGGATAACCACTAGTGGTCCACTTTGGCCTTTGAGTCAGAAAGTGATACATTTCACAGAACAAAGGAAAAATCTAAAACAGAAAGAATTCATAAACATCTCATAAGAAGGTATGCTGAAAATTCATTCATGTGCCTGAAAGAGTATTTCTACTTGGATTATGTAAAAACAAGTTAATTGACTTATTGAAAAGACATCATTCTGGTACTGCTTCAAAACCATTCCATTTACAGAACATACCTGCTGAGGCTGTAGCAGTTGTAACTTACAGGCCAACCAAGCTGCCATCTTCTCTGTTTAAGCTTCTCCTATTCAGATCACTCCTTTGCTTTGTGTGAATGCTCATCTGATTTTTATACTTTGTTTGCACTCACTTCTTGAGGAAGGATCACACCTTCTGTTTATTTACAGACAACCCACTTCGTCCATAATGCCTATTTAAGTGTTCTCTATAATTTTCAGTATGAACTGCACAGAGTAGGCATTCAATAAATGTTTATGCTTAATAACATAATCAGCATAAAGTGAGCAATCAATGAATACTGTTGATTCAGTTGTATTATTCTTAACATTTTTTCTAAATATTTAGGAGAGTTATTTTTTCATCATTACTTAATGTTATTTAATATCATTTATCATGTTTAAGGAATGGAAAGTAGAATGGTATTTTAATTTATTTTGAATTAATCTTCTCAGCGTATCACATTCAAGAATCTCACCCAAATGACTGTGGCTGACCCTAGTATCAGCTAGCATCATTTTTAGTGAAATTCTCTTGTCCAAATTTACTAAATAGTCTTCTTTCAGACCCTATCATCTTCTAAATTTTATTATGAATAGAACTTGCTTAACTTCATCTGTGCATGAACAGTAGATAAATAGGTACTATGCACAAAAATATTTCATGTCGTGCATGACAGGAATTTATTAAGATAAACAAGTTTATGTGAGGAAGAAAAAATTTCTATGTAATAAAGGCCAATTTTAATTTAGAGGGAATACACCTTTAAATTAGTTAAATCAAGGGAGTGTCATAGGAGTGTCACCTGAGATAAATAATTTGGTATTTGTGCATAAAATTATCAGTAGTCTACTGCAATATTCTGAAAAAATAATTTAGTAGAAAGTATACCTGGACTGAATAAGTCACTCCTAACAGAACAAAGTTTACAAAATTGTAATAAAATACCACCTATTTACTTCTGAAACACTCTCCTTAGAAATTGGTATCATCAATCTCTGACACCAATCCCAGTTGTCACTATCCCATCAGAATATGGAATAGCTTGTGTGCTGTACACACCAACACCAAAGTGGTTCTCACAGTTAATGCTGCCTTTGATTGATTTTAACATGTTTTCTCGCTAAATTAAGGTTGGCCAACCTTACCTAGGATTATTCTATTCTTCACAGAAACTGTCATTTCTCTCACAAAGCCACTGCCAATCTTGTAATTCTTTCCACAGACTGCTTCAGACTGCCCTCCTCCCACAGCTCACAAAATGAATAAGCATTCTAAATTGGTAAGATCATCCAATGATCTTACTCATATTTTTCTTACTCTCATTTAAACATAGTCCAAAATAGTATATTCCAGAAAAAAACATATTACAAATTTACAAGATGTTGAACAAATGTGCATTCTGAAAACCATGGTTTATTACCAAGACATTTAACAGGATATAAATCCCAAGATCCCCAGAAGCCTTCTTTAAAACTAGACCTACCTTCTGAGGTAAATGTGCTTCCAGTGGGCCTTATTCCAGACAGAACTCAGATGGCATGTGACCTATCAATCGTCAACCCACTAAAAAGCACCTGGCAATCAGTCTGCTCTAGGATAACATGCAGCAAACATATCTGAATCTCTCCTTATGCATTTAAATTGCGCTTCTAAAAGGCTTCACCTTTTGTGCCTCAACATTTTCCTAATTATTTTAATTGCCTGAGCAATTATCATTTGTCAGTTCAGAAATTAAAGGGAACCAATGATAAATACCAGACTTTGGGTATTTATTCTCGGCACTAATAATTTTTTGCTTATTACCTCAATTTGAATGGCAATATTTTACTTTAGGTGAGAGTTATTTTTCATTCAATGTGTACCTAAAATCTTTTATGCTTTCCCTAAAATGATGCCTATCAGGTGAGGTGACCTACCTGTAGAAAAAACACACTAAAATTTTTCTTCCATATAAAAGCATAGAGTTATTAGTGCATATTCCTTTTCAAAGTTTGCATGGGAGGTAGATGGGGTGGAGGAAAATATGTAAACTAAAAGACAAAATATAAACACTACATTTCCACTTTCGGTTATGGTTTAGAAAGTCATAAGAGAAAATCTGTACCATTCTAACAATGAGAAAAAGTTCTGAAAGCTTTAACAATCCCAACGTTAACACATTAGTGGATTGAGGATGGAAAGAAAACCAAATGATCTAAATTATACAAAGTCATGAGCCCTTCTTAGGAGAGAAGATACATAGAACTTGTTCTCTGAGCAAAGCAGGAGGAAAAACAAACTTCCCATAGACTAGAGAAAATAAACCAACCAATACATTTACTTTTAACCACCACACATGGGATGGAATGGTGGAGTGGAATCTTGCAGAGCCCTAGTTACAGGGCAATCTGCATCAATTTGCTGATCTTTTCCTATGAAACTTTCACTAAGTGCACAGTGGCTGCATACCAAAGGCTGGTGACAGGGTAGGAGACCTAAGAGAGATTTTAAAGGTGAACAGGGCACAAACTGAGTTAATGATATGGACACATCAAAAGTTGAGATATTACATCAAATATGAGATCTTCAGATATACCAGGGTTCACCAAGTGTAAGAAATGGCCCACCAAAGACCCAGGGGCACAGTAGAAAGATGGAGATACATAAACCTAGGATTGCAAACCAAGAAGTAAAACTAAAGAGCAAAAAAGAATTCCCCTCAAGACTTAAAATGCTGGAATGTCAATGATACAACAGAAAGAAAACCCTGTGATTTGTAAATTTGACAGCTAGGCTCTAAGGCCCAGAGAGACTACTGGAATTCACCATTGTACCGGTAACAAACTCTGAATAAGGAAAATTCCTGACCCCACCTTTAAAATACGTAATACTAGTAATGAAGTACTAAACTGACATTAACTATATCTGTAACAAAGTCCAGATCCAGAAAGCCTTCCCTGATGTGAGGAGAATGAGATCAGAATTCAGGGAGACTGAGACATCCAAATAATTGGGGGAAGAAGACCAAATAAAAAGTATAACCCAGAAAACACACTCTAGAAATCTGCACTGGGGTCTCCTTGCATATTTAGATAAATTCTAAGCTGAATGACCACAGCATGAAATTTCACAAGGTCAGGCAAAGAACAGATATCACGTAAAGAATAACTACTAGACGTAAGGCAGTAAACAGAAGAACTACCGCTGTTCACACACGCCTGAGAAGTCGGATAGCTCAGCAATCAGAGTAGAAAGACCTCATTTAACACCCAAAGCAGTCAGTGTGAACATCAGGAAGGTCACAACACAGGAACAGAACTGGTACCAGTAAACACTACTCTAGAGCCACACTAAGAAAGCTTTTAAAAAGATTTAAAAGGATATAAACTGATTCACAAGTATCTTCATTGCTTATCAGAACAAAATTCATCACTCCTTATAGATAGACATGAATAAAAGACACACAACAAATTATTCACAATATCCAGGATACAATAAAATTTAATAGACATGTGAGAAAGGAGGAAATGGGTTGCCAGGGGCTAGAAGGAGGGGGAAATGGACAATTGTTGCTTAATGGGAATAAAGTTCATTTATGCAACAGGAATAAGTTCCAGAGATCTGCTGAACAACTTAGTACCACAGTTAATAATACAGTACTGTGTACTTTAAAATATGTTAAGAGGATAGATCTCATGTTAAGTGTTCTTCCTACACATGAAACACACCCGTACACACACAAGAACACGAGAAAATTTCTGGAGGTGATAGGTAAGTTTTGTACCATAACTGTGGTTATGATATCACTGTTATCTCCAGTGTATGCATATGTCCAAACCCATCAAGATGTATATACTACATGTATGTAATTTTTGTATATTATATCTCAATAAAGCTTAGTAACAAATATAAACATGTAAGTATTGACCTAAATATGTTTCCTGCAGATGCCTAATAAATTACTGAAATTTTTTTCCTAAAAACAATAGAAATCTATTTTCTTATAGTTCTTAAGGATGGAAGTCCAAAATCAAAATGTCAGCAGGTCCTCACTTCTTCAAGGCTCTGGGAAGTATCCTTCTATGTTTCTTCTAGCTTCTGGTGTTTGTCGGCTTTCCTTGGTTTTCTTGGCTGCATCATTCCAATCCTTGTCTCTGTGGTCACAATGCCTCCTCTTCTCCATGTGTCACAAACCTTCTTCTGTCTTTATCTTATAAGGACACTGACCTTTGTATGTAGGATCACATGGATGATTCAAGACAACCACATATTGAGATCTTTAATTACACTAGCAAATATATTACTTTTATCCAAATAAGATCACTTTAACAGGTTCTGGGTGGACATGTATTTGCGGGGGGCCAGCACCTAACAACAGAGAACCAAAATATATGAATCAAAACTGACAGACTTGAAGGGGAAACTGGACAGTTCAACAATAATAGACAGGGACTCCAATACTCCAACTTTCAATAATGGATAGAACAAGGTATAGTATCACCAAGGAAATCACATGACTTTAAACCAACTAGATCGAACAAGTATTTACAGAACACTCCACTCAACAACAGCAAAATACACATTTTTTTCTTCCATATCCATGGGACATTCCTCCAGGATAGATGATATCTTCAGTCAAAACACAAATATCAATAAATGTAAAAGGACTAAAATCATAGAAATACAACAGATGAAACTAGAAATCATTGGGAATCAAGGAAAATCAAGGAAATTTAGGAAATCATCAAATACGTGGAAATTAAACAACCACTCTTTACTAAATGAGTCAAATAATAAAACACTAGGGGAATTAGAAAATATTTTGAATGGAATGAAAATGCAAATAAAAATAAAGTATAAAACTGCAGATGAAGTAGTGCTTATAGAGGAATTTATGTATGTCATTTGTATATTAAAAGATTTCAAAACAATAACCTAATCTTCCACCTTAGAAAAAGAACACACTAAATCCAATACATGCAGAAGGAACTAAAAATAAAATCTAAAATGGAAATAAAATAAATTACAGAATAGAAGAATATAGAAAATAAAAAACCAAATTGGTCCTTTGAAAAGATCAACAATATTAACACTTTTGGCTAGATGGACCAAGGGAAAAAAAGATTCAAATAATCAAAATCAGGAATAAAAGAGGGGACACCACTACTGATCTTCTAGAAATAAAACTACCAAAAAACTACTAGAGCTTATCAATGAATCTGGTGAAGTTGCAGGATACAAAATTAATAAACAGAAATTTGTTCCATTTCTATACACTAACAATGAAATATCAGAAAGAGAAATTCAGGAAATAATCCAGTTTACAATCGTATCAAAAAGAATAAAATATATAGGGATAAACCTGCCTAAGGAGGCAAGACCTGTACTCCAAAAATTACAAGACGATGATGAAGGAAACTGAAGACAACACAAACAGATGGAATAACATACTGTGTTCTTGTATTAGAAAAATCAATATTGTTAAAATTACCTACCCAAGGTAATCTACAGGTTCAGTGCAACCCCCATCAAATTACCAATACCATTTTTCACAGAACTAGAAAAATTACTTTAAAATTTGTATGGAAACACAAAAGTTCCTGAGTAGAGGAAAACACATGCAAAACATTATCTGATATAAATCTTAGCAATGTTCTCCTAGGACAGTCTACCCAGGCAATAGAAATAAAGGCAAAAATAAACAAATGAGACCTAATTAAACTTATACACTTCTGTAGAGCAAAGGAAACCATAAACGAAACAAAAAGAAAACCTATGGAAGGGGAGAAAATATTTGCAAATGATGAGACTGACAAGGGCTTAATCTCCAGAATATATAAACAGCTCATACAACTTAATAACAAAAAAAAACAAACAACCCAATCCAAAAATGGGCAGAAGATTCTAAACAAGCAATTCTCCAATGAAGACATACAAATGGCCAACAGGCACATGAAAAAATGCTCAATATCACTAATTATCAGAGAAATGCAAATCAAAACTACAGTGAGGTGTCACCTCACACCAGTCAGAATGGCCATCATTCAAAAGTCCACAAATGATAAATACTAGAGAGGGTGTGGAGAAAAGGGAACCCTCCTACACTGTTGGTGGGAATGTAGTCTGTTGCAGCCACTATGGAAAACAGTATGGAGATGCCTTAAAAAACTAAAAATAGAGATATCATATGATCCAGCAATCTCACTCCTGGGCATATATCTATAGGAAATTCTAATTCAAAATGATACATGCACCCCAATGTCTAGAGCAGCACTATTCACAATAGCCGAGACATGGAAGTGAAGCAACCTAAATGTCCATCAACAGATGACTGGATAAAGAAGTTGTGATACACACACACACACACACACACACACACACACACACACACACACACATGGAATACTACTTGGCCATAAAAAAGAATAAAATAATGCCATTTGCAGAAACATGGATAGACTTGGAGATCGTCATATTAAGTGAAATAAGCCAGAAAGAGAAAGAAAAATATCATATGATATCACTTATATGTGAAATCTTAAAAAAAAAAAAACCCACAAATGAAGTTATTTACAAAACAGAGACAGACTCACAGACATAGAAAAAATTGACTAATGACATTGAGCATCTTTTCATGTGCTTATTGGCCATTTGCACATGTTCTTTGGATAAATATTCAGATACTTTGTCCAATTTTTTATTGTGGTAAAATATACAAAAGATAAATTTACCATATTAGCCATTTTAAAGTGTACACTTCAATAACATTTAGTAAGTTCATAATTTTGTGAAGTAGTCACCACTATCACTATTTATGAAAAGTGAAATTAATGGCCATGTGAATTATATCTCAATAAAGTTATTTTTAAAATGTTATTGAACCTTTCAGAAGAGTGTTGTGATTTTTTTTTTATAAAAGTCAAGTTTCTAAAATATAATGAATTGGATTACAAAGAAAAAAGGAAGAAAGGAGAGAGGGATGAAGGGAGGGAGAAAGGAAACACATGAATTTATGCTGAAAAGCATAAAAAGAGGAGTCTCAAATGAATGCACATCAGAATTAGACTGGAATCTAGATAAAATTAGATTCCTTGGACTCATTCCCAGATATTCTGATCTAATAGGTATGAGACGAGATCAAAGAATCTGTATTTTAAAATGTTTGCCAACTACTAATATACTGTGTTATACAAATATAAGGGTTTATTATTATTATTACTGAGTAATAATAATGTAACAGGGTTCCTGGTTGAATCTGGATCATACAGTTTTTGAATCTAGAAAGCTGCCATTGTAGTGACTAACAGTAGTTTCTGCGCTGTGGTACAGAAATAGGAATTTACCACTAGCATAGGTTGTTCCTTTAATTTGAGGAGAAACATAAACTAGACTCTTTTAGTTACATAAATATAAATTTTAATCTAATACTTGTAGGGACTAAGGACATAGTTGGACATTTTAGGCTCAGTAAGGACTTAAGCAGTAATGCTTTTGTTGGGTGAAGTGAAATTTCTACCACAAGTATCTATTTTTATTCATAGGTTTTCACAGGGTTTAAGAGGCTCCTAGGAAAAGGAGGATTGAAAAGCCCTCCATGCCTTCCCAGAGAATGTCAAAGTTCACAAACCATGTCTGATGGACTGAAGTGACCCCAGTCAAGATAATCTGTCAGAAAACTAAAGCCAGAAAGGGAAGAAGACTTAACTTGCGACCCAAACTCAATATAGGAGCTTAAATCATTGGAAGGGAGGTCTGGTTCCAAACATAGTGCATAGCTATGGCTAGACTCACTCCTAACCCTGATATGCTGGCACCATGGATACTGCGTCATAAGTGGACAGATGTATTCTTTGAAAAAAAATTACGACCTTCTCTAATGGAGAGTGAGCTATTTTGCAGACAGGATATCTCTTTCAAAACATGATAGTAAAAGAAGTGCTTTCTCGCTCACAATTTAAAGAGCCATGAAGGTGTGAGTTAAATATCAGACATAAATAGCAGTGAATGGAGCATCTGGATTTCTTAGATATTTAGCTGATGACATTTTGATCTAATAGTAAGCAGGGGCTTTCTATTGTACCAGCATTTTCCAGATTTTATACACCACTCTCACGCTCTGCACCCAGCAGCAAGGAAACACTTTCAGGCAACTGTGCCTAGCAGGGTGGATGAGAGAGACATCAACATTTGTGGAGATTGGCCTCCAAGGATTCTGGAAGATGGAGGGTGTTGAGCCAATTAACAGACTAGGGTTTACCTAGTTTACACCTAGGCAGTCCTTGAGAACAGCCAGGGAGGGAAATAGAAATTTTTTTCTTCCTCCTGGGGACCAGCAGTGCCTGTGAGTTCACAGTATTTTAGTTAAGTCCAAATCCTTGACCTATTCTATGCCTGTACCCATGGAGATTAACATGTATGGAGAAAAACACACACCCACAAATATACGGCCACAAACCTTAAGTGGGCCCTTAATGCCTGCCCTGAAGTTATAACTCACTTTTATTGTCCACTCATTCTCCCATATTCCTAAAGTATTATTTCACAATTTCTCTTCTCTCCTCAAAACTTACATACCTTCCACATCCTCACTCTCAACAGATGCCTTTGCTTTCTACTTCACCAAAAGACTGGAACAGTCAGAAGAGAACTTCCTAAAATCCCCACATCTACTAGCCTGTCTGCATCTGAAATCATATACAGTTGACCCTTGAGCAACTAGGGCGGTAGGAGTGCCTCCCTTCTGCACAGTCAAAATCCACATATAACTTATAGTTGGCCTTTCTTATCTGTGGCTCCTCTGTATCCACATTTCCACATCTGTAAATTCAACCGTGGATCATATAGTACCCAAATATTTCCTATTTAAAAAATCTGCATATAAGTGAACCCACACAGTTCAAACTTGTGTTGTTCAAGAGTCAACTGCATTTTTCTCTTCTATTATAATACATGATCTGTCCATATTTCGAACCAAGGTTAGATTTATTAGATCCCATCCCATCTTGCCTACCCAGACATTATTTCAGCATTATCCCCTCTCTACTACAACATCCATTTCCCCTTCCCAAATTATTTACATTTTTTTCTTATATTGGGGAAAAATCAACCCTCTCTGGACCCCACTAACATTTACCAGCTATTCCTCCATTTCTTTGTTTCCCTTAAATAGCAATACTCCTTAAAAGAATTGTTTATGCTAACTATCAAATAGCAATACTCTTCAAAGGAGTTGTTTATGCTATCACCAATTCCTCTTTACTCATTTTCTCTTGGCTTTACCTAGACAGCTTATTTCAATGATTTCCATGTTACTAATTCTAATAGTCAATTCTCAGTCTTCATCTTTTTTTTTTTAACATAACAGAAGCATTTTAAACAATATATCACTCCTTTCTCCCAGAAACATTTTTGAATTGCTTTCTAGGATAGCATACTATTGGTTTCCCTCCTGTCCACCAACCATTCCAAGCCAACTTTCTATAATTCTTCCTCTTCTCTCCATCTTACTACCTTTGGACTCAGTCCCTGAACTTTCTTTACATTCAATTGTTAGGTGATTGTATCTATTTTCACGTTTTCAAATCCTTGCTGTATATTGTTGATTCACAAATTTTTCCTTTCACATTTCTCCCCTGAAAACCAGACTTAACGTCTCCAAAATATCCACTTAAATGTTTAGTAGACATCTCAAACCCAACACATTCAATGTGCAATTTCTGATTTTCACTTCCACAAAACTGGTTCAATTCCAGGCTTTCCTTGCTCAGGATACTAGGTATATATTGACATATAAAAACTTACAACATAGTTAGTGGCTTAACATAACACACATTTATTATTTCACAGTTCCTTTGGATAAGAACATAGCTTAGCTGGGTCTTCTAATTTTATAGTCTTTTAGGAGGCTGCAATCAAGGTGTCAGCCATGTTTGAGGTCTCATCTGAGAGCTTGATGAGAAAAGGATCCACTTCCAAAATCACATTTGTTTGCAGAATTCAGATACTTACTGGCTATCCACATGAAGCCATCCTCAGTTCTTTGCCAAGTGGATCTCTCTTAATGTATGGACTTGCTTCGTCATAGCCAGGAAGGGAAAGAGTCTGCTAACAGTATGGAAGTGACCAACTTATATAATGTAATCATGAAAGTGACTTCTCATTTTTGTCATATCCTGTTGGTTAGAAGCAAGTTACTGGTCCTTCCCACACTTAAGAGGAGGTAATCCCACAAAGGCATGAATACCAGTAGATCCAGTCTCAATGAGATCATCTCAGAATCCATGTGCCATACTCAGTTAATGGCAACTCCATTCAAGCCAAAATACTTGGCATTATTCTTGGCTCCTCTTTGCTTCATAGCCCACATTCAATCAGTCAGCAAATCTTGCCACCTCTACTTCCAAATTATGTAGAATCTGATCAGGTCTCACCACTTCCACCTGTACCACGCTAGTACAAGCAACCATAATTTCTCTTGGATAACTTAATAGCTCCCTAACTGGTTACCTTACTTCCACATTTATCATGCCCCATGGTCTACTCTACATATAGCAGCCATAATAATCCACTTGAAAGATAATAAGTTCACATCATTTCTTTGCTCAAATCCTTCCAATGACTTCTGATCTCACCCAGAGTAAAATTCAAATTTTATACAGTGATGAACAAGGCCCTACATGATCTGGGTACCTGAACCTATTTGACATCATCTCCTTCGTCTCTTCTTGTTCATTTCACTTTAGGCACACTGACGGCTTCACTATTGTGTTAACACACCAGGTACCCAGTTGTCTTAGGGTTTTCCTGGATGTTCTCTCTGTCAGGAACACACCTCTTCAGATAGCACGTGACTCTCTTCCTCATCTCTTTTACATTTTTGCTCAAATGATGTTTTTTCAGATGGATCTACCCTGATTGCCTCAATATTGTAACCTCTTACCCTCCTCTCCACCCAGCATTCCTAATCCCTTACCTTACTTATTTTTCCCCATAGAACTTACCAGCTTCTAACATACTAAACAAGGTACTTATTGTGTTTAGCAGCCTCTAAAAGAATATAAACACAATAAAGTTACTGATACTCTTCTGCTTTATTTGTTGATATATCTCTAGTTCTAATAACAGTGTCTGGCCCAGAGTACAGACTTAATAAATGAGAACGGAATAAATACCTCTACTTTGTAATCACAGGCTATTGATTTCTGGAGTCAAATGAGTAATATACATAACTAGTAACATTTATTCAGCACTCACTATAATATCAGAACTTTAGCTGAGATTTTACTACATTATCTAATTTAACTATGTGGTAGGTATTATCCTTATGCCTATATGATAGTTAAGGAAGCTCAGATTCAGATATTTTTGCTGATTTGGCCAGTATTGCACAGATATGTAAGTGATGGGACCACTTTTAACTACTATTCATATAAGCAAAAACATATAATATGTCACTTCTGTGTGTCTAGCTTGCTTATAATGATAGTAACATAACTTCTGTCTTTCAATGATGCTTAATATATGCCAGGCACTGTGCCAAACACTTCACATGTATTATTAAATTTACCTCTTACAACCCTGTGGAACAGTGCTACTATTATACATCCATTCCACAGATAAGTGTGCAGAGACATGCCCAAGATCACAAGGGTAATGAAACAAAACAAATTCTCATGCCTAAGTCTGCCTGACTTCAAAGCCTGTCTTCTTAAACGTTAGCTTCAAGTGCTTTAGTACCATTTCTGACAGGTGACACTGTGGTAAGGATAAAGGGCTCTGGAGTTCTGAGTATAAGCTGTCCCATTTTCCTGCTTATCTTTTCCCCTTATAATGATTTTTCTCAAAGTCCATTCAAGTCATTATTTTCTCTCCCTGAAGTCATGGCTCCAAGGTATATATTTTAAAAAGTTTACCCACTCCCTTGCTCTTTATATTATAATCCATGGCTTTTTCTACCACTGTTATCCCTTCCCCTGTTCTTTCAAATAACTCAGAGACAGCATAATACAATGATCTGAAGCAGACAGAAACAAGACAATTCTTTCTATCAATTACCCTGGGCATCCAGAGATCAGACAATTAGAAAAGCGTCTGAAATGGATTCCCCTAGTGAACTAGCCTCATTTCAAGGTGTGACTACCAGATTCAGAGACAATACTTTAGCCAACATTCTCTACATGTATGATCTTCACAAAAATCAAAGGAGAGAAACAACTCAAATCCCTCATTTACATTGACAGAATTGGTAGAAGAGACCCCTAGGGGATTGAGAGGAGCTGCTTCAACAAGAACGAGGTGGAGCAATATCCTACACAAGAAGCGTGGAGGAACCTATTATCTAAAAGAAGGGTCTGCGGCAAATTAGGCCTGTTTAATTTATGAAGGTTGTAAGCTCCCAGAGAAAGAGGAGTCTTGCTTTAATGACCGAACTCCTGGAGGAATAGGATGGGGCATCTGGACACCCACAGACATGAAAAGCTGGAAAGCAGCAACAACAGCAGCTCCAAGGTAGCTGAACAGTATCAGTTAGGTCCTTGAAGCATAGCAGGGGGTGGTGAGGGGACCCAAAGTTCTGAAATCTGCCGCAGCCTGTGTGGGGGTGCTGAGTCACTGGGACCAAGCTGAGATTCACAACTGTAAATCAGTTTACATCCCCATCTTCTCTATAATTTCCACAAAGATAAGTGATACCTTTCTCCAGATTTTAACGAGGGAGATACATCCAAAGGAGATGGGAAAATGTCTTCTGCTTCAAGCCATATGTTTGAAGAACAAAAATGGAAGACATCCTGGTGGACAGCTTTTAGGAATTTGATTTGCATTGAGAGGCAGGTTGAGCAAGTATAACTCATCAATTCACCGACCTCAGGCACAAAAAGTCTCAAGGGAAATAAATTCAGTTACTTCCTCTCAGGAGTTATGTTCACTGTCTATGTTCCTACTTTGAACACATGCTTCTTTAAAGTGTCAACCTTTTGTTTTCAGAGTCCTAGAAATCTCATTAGCCAATCTAAAACAAAAAACAAACAAAAAACGATGCACTGCTTAATTTCCCTATTTACAGCTAGGATAACTAATCCAAACACTTGCCACTTGCACTATTTCTGAAGAATTATAAGTCCACAAGCAGGATGTTCCCATTCTCCAGTATTTACATCACAAAGGATTTTAAATGGTAAAGCAGAAAAGAATATCAAAATGTATTTTAATTTTCTACAATCAGACCATTGCTTTATTCTTCCCCTATGCAGTGGTCACTTTTGCATCTGAAGAAGAAAGAATCAGGGGAAAGGAGCTCTGGTGGAGAAAAGGATTTTTAAAAGGAGAGAGTAGAAGAGATGTCACAATGGGTGCACTGGCATAGTCTAGAACCACTCAGCCTTTGAGAAATAAAAGTTCTATTTTATTTCTCCACTACCCTCAGAACTCCACCAAGTGCTACCACACTGTCTACTGCATGATGGCCACAGATGACAATACATCATGCTGAAAGATACAGACATTAAACAGATAAATTAATAAGAATGACAATTATGGATTATGATGTCATATAAAATCAATAAGCAGCAGAATACCATAAAGCATGATGAGGGGAGGCGACTTTAGACTGAGTGTTCCGAGCAATATTTCCTGGGGAAATGACATGCAGGAACACATGAAGGGAGTAGGGGTAGTGGTGGAGTAGCTGTGCTGTGGATAAAACTAAAGGAACACTAAAGTCACCTTTCCTTGCAAAATAATAATATTATTTTCCACAAACGAATTGCCTGGCTAACTACAATCCTACTAGTAGTCAGGGATGGTTTAATGCCATTTTATCAATCATGTGACTGAGACTCAGAGAGGTTGCTTAATCAGAGTGACACAGCTAGTAAGGGAGAGAGTTAGGCCCTTACTCCAGTGTCATTCCTATACATGATTGTATCTCAATAAAATGGAAGGGGGAATGTTTAAGGGGAAAGGGTGCCATTTCTTTTGGGTCAAACCATTCCTCATCACTCATCAAGCTCATGAGAGAAGCTTTGTATTTTCAGTTTTAATTGGTAAGTAATATAGCTAGAAAAGGAAATTAAGTTGTTTACACACATTGACCCAATAATGGAAGGAGACCTTACCATAGCAAAGTATTCCATAATGCCAATACCCCAGGGATCTCAGGATGGAAATGCTTAAGCATCTTTTCTTTGAAAAAGATCACTATTGATAATAGCAGATGCACACCTCCTGTGTGCCACTTTTTATAAATGCTTTATGTGTATTATTCAATCTTTACAATCCCCATTTATATGGGTAGATATTATTATTAACCCTGTTTTACAGATGGCACAGAGAAGTTATGCGACTTACCTAAAGTCAAACATGGAAAAGTACAGATGTGCACCCAGGGGTATTGGCTCTTATATTCCTACCCTTAACAAGGATGATTTTCTTCCTCTTATTACTAAATTGGAGACTGGGTCAAACATGCACTTAATGTATGAAGGTAAAAATACAATTAGTGCTGTTACGTGGGGATGCTCCATTGTACAACACAAAGAAAAGTAACTCTTCTACCACCAAAGCCACGAACTACAAAAATAGCTCTTTATCCTTTTGCCCCAGGGGAAAAATTACAAGGGCTCCCACATATTGGTCGGCCAATATTCATGTTCTCTGGCGAAGTCCTAGCAGGGATTGGCTTGGTATCTAGTTGGGGCTAAGATTCAGAGAGTGGAATCAAATCCTGGATGGAATGGGCTAGAGGAATTCCTCTTATTTATTTAGAAACCTGGCTGTCATGAATGAAAGAGGCTTCTTCAAAGATGGTATTGAGGACCAGAGTAAAGATATGATCTGACATATTTTTCTTCAGTGCCAAACCCCTCTATTCACACTGAAGAACACTTTGGAATGAAATAACTCTGGCACAAATGTTGGAGATTTACAATTAGGCCAAACATGTGTTAGCTCACCTCCATCTCCAGATCTGACAGTTAATATGTAGCAATTTTATCTTCTCTGTCCCTCTTTCAGTCTGCGGCTGGTTTCACTTATAAACTTAGGATCCCCTTATGAATACAAATATTACTGGCATTTAGAATACTTAAGAATATTCAAGTAGAGGGATGTCAGCAAGATGGTAGAACAGGAAGCTACAGGTCCTTTCACTCACAGACACACCAAGTTAACAATAACATGCAGACCAGTATAACTCTGAGAACTCTAGAGACTAGTTGAGAAGATACAGCACCAAGAGCACTTTAAAACTAAGAAGGAATTCTAGCAAAAGGGGTAGTAAAATTCAGTGTTTGGCGCAACCTTTTGTGTCCCTCCTACTACATGGCACAGTGTAGAACTAGGAGGAAAGCCCCCAGATCATAAGTTATTAGTTTAAGATTCTCATTTATCATTAATGCTGTCAGTGTCTTAACTTACCCGACTCTTGTTTCCCCAGCAACACTCTAATACTAAAACTGCTCATTTTCTCACAACTTCCATATACCATCAGCTTTTGAAATAAAAATGACAAATCTTTTACTCTCAAATATCACTTTCAAATCACTACTCCTCCACCTTCCTGTAAAACTACTTGTTCCTCCAAAACTAAAGCCATTTGACTGAACCACTTTTCCTTTCATTCTTCAAAGATCTGGCTTGTAATCTGCCCTTTCTCAGCACAAATTCTTTCATCATTTTGAGTGACTGCAACAACTCTATGGATGACTATGCCAAACCCTGGCACCCTTGAACCTTTTATCTCCAGAGTCTTCCTCTGTGCTATCCCTACCATTCTCTCAACACCTTAATCCTTGTCATAACTGGAACTGATCAACTTTTTAAATCTAAAATTCACATATCCTACCTTCAAAGCATTATCTCGTTTCCTGCTAGCCTTTTAACCCCATCATCTCAGGAAATTTGCTATTTCTTCAGGCTTGATAAGGTGGCAACGTAGCATTATACTTTACTGATTCAAATTCATTAACAACTATAGGACTATTAAATTTGGCTACTTCTTCTTGAGTCAGTTTTGATAATTAACATTTTCCTAGGACTTGGTCCACTTGGACTATATCTTTCAATAGATGAGGTAAAAAGTGGATTTAATGTTCTCAGAATTTTTATGTTTCCTTCTACATTTGCATTTGTAATTGGTTTCATTCTTAATAATGATTGTCTTCTCTCTGTTTATCAATCTTGCCAAAGATTTGTCCATTTTATTTATAATTTCAGTTGGGCTTTTTGCCCCATCCTATTTATTGTATTTTTGTCTATTTTGTTACCTTCTACTCTCTATTTAGGTTTTTTATGTTGCTCTTTATTTAATTTTTATTTTGTATGCTTGACTCACTAATTTTCAGCCTTTAAAAAATTTAAATAAACATTTAATATTATACCTGCTCCACAAAATACCACTTTAGCTGCTGCATTCCACAAATTCAATATGTAGTATTGCAGTCTTCACTAAAACTTTTTATTTACTTTCTTCTTTGATCATGAGTTATTTATGTGTGTGCCTGTCAGTTTCTAGATATGTATTTTTACATACTTTTCTGTTGTTAATTTCTAATTTGTGTTTTCACCACCAGTATGGTTATGATACTTTGAAATTTGTAGTAACTTGCTTTATGACAAAAACATGATGATTTGCTCAAATATGCTCCATGCAGACTTGAAAATAATAAATATTCTGTAGTTATAAATACAATCTTTTCACTCACACACATGAAAAAATATCAGTTAGATTAAAATTGTTTATTTTCCTTTAATATAAATATAAGAATACAGAAAATCTATCATTGAACTGACTTAAAATATCTTTGAACTATGAAATACTGAGAGAAGTATGTTAAAATCATTCTCTTTTTCGGTTAATGTTTCCACTCCTTTCAATTTTTTTCTTTATTTTATATACAAGTTGTGTTATTAGGTGCATTCAAATTTAGAATTGCTTAATCTCCCTAAGGAACTTAGTCTTTTATCTCTACATACTGCCTCTCTTTATTTTTACATTTCTTCTAATTAAAGTCTATTTTAGCTAATATTAATATAGTTACCCTAGCATTGTTTTGGGTAGTATCTTACCGGCATGTACTTAAATTTTTGTAAGCTTTCAACATTTTTTGTGCTGTTAGTTTTAGCACTGTTTATGATAAATGACATATAGTTATGTTTTTTAAAAGTTTTCTGCCAAAATTTCTCTTTTATCTAGAAAATTTACTACATTTAGATTTATTGTGATCCTGCTATACTTAGATTTAGTTATATCATATTATTTTCTATTTGTCTCTTTTTCCACGCTTGTTTTCCCTCTCCTTTCTTACTCTCTCTTGTATTTTCTCCCATAATCTACTTTACACTGTCACAATTTTAAGTTATACTCCTTTTAATTATCCTTTTAGTGATATCCTAATAAATTTATAAAGCAAATTAAATAAGGAAGTTTTAATATTCCAAATCAGACATACTGTGGCAACCTGGAAACATAATGTGTTTGTTACAGAGAGCCCTTAAGCCATCACAACAGAAAAGGGTAACAAGCCTGGACCAAGATCCATCTTCTAATAACCTGAAACCATAATTATAAAGTCTAATAAACATAATAAATTTGGAATTAAACAAATTTTCCTGTTCCAGATTTAGCCTTTCAACTCCTTGGGCTACAGAGTAGGCAGCAGCCTCAGAAAGGATCACGATGACGCACACAGCCAGCATACCACAGGGGAAGAGGTCTGGGTAGTGAGCACAGAGATAAAATGTATCCTTGTCAAATCAAAGGCAAGATTACTGAAAAAGGAGAAAAAAATTACTTCAGTGTGCTGCTATTTTCAAGTGTTATTAAGGCCCAAATCTTACAGGAACTATGTTTACCTTTTTGTGGTCTATTAAAGCAAGTAAAATAACCTTGAAATTTAAATCTCAACAATCTTGTTTAATCCTCCCAGAGTGCAACCCATGAGCAGGTACACAGTACCCTGTACTAGTTCCAGTATCCTGAGAGAGGCCTATCAGGGCCAGTGCATGCCTGCAAGAATTAAAAAAAAAAAAGCATACGACAACATCATATGCAGCAGGTAAAATTTCTGAACACTGTGGGCAAGGACTTAGGGTAAGTGTTGGCTAAAGCACCAATGAACATACAGGTAAAATCCAGGAGCACCATCAGACACTTCTAGAAAAAGAACAATGGCCAAGAAGTCTTGAAATGAGGATACTGTTCTTCCAATAAGTGAAAATCCCTTTTATACACATTATCACCTGCTTATGATAAATAAGAACAATTATAAATAAGGACATTGATAAATAAGGACAATATTACCAGTCAAAGTTGGAAACAGTTAAACAGCATTAAGACCCCATAACTATATATAGAAATAACTTTTGCTTCAGAAGAGAGAGGGAATGGCAGGCATTTAGAGCTTCATAGAATGCTGAAGACAGACATCTTCCACTGACTAATAATATTACCTATATTACTGAGCAAGTACATTCCAGACTCAGAACTAGAAATTTTACATATATTAAGTCATTTAATCTTCATAACAACCATATGAACCAGGAACTATTTGTATCCTTTTTTTTTAACAGATAGGGAAACTGAGGCACCAAGTAGTTAATAGACTTGCCCATAGTCAGATAAAAAATAATAGAGCTAGGGCTTCAGATTCCATGTCCTTGAACTCTTAGAGTACTTATTATCTCTGCTACTTACTTCATGTGAAGGAGAGACCATTCATAACACAAATCTCCCAATGAGAGTATAAAAAAATCACACCCCAAGTGAAACACATCACCTAGAGTAAGTACACAAAGATATCCAGTAAATATATTTTTTTTTTGCAGTAAGTTGACCAATTACATTGGGCTTCCATAGCTTTTTATATTATATCTCTGCTTATTCAATGCTGAGTTTTATAGCAAATGTTCTCTAATGAATTTGAAGGAATGATTTAGAGAAACAAATGCTAGCACTAGGGAAGTCTGTACCACCTGGTTTATACATTTAAGCCAAGCACTGTCTTCATAGTTTAGTTCATCGGGAACAATTTGTTGAAATGTAACAGGCTCATCATTATACTAGTATCCCACTGTTTCATGCTAAATACATCCTCAGGATACTTACAATTCAAAAAGAGAAGATGCTCTCTCTAAATAATAGGCTCAAGAGGGAAGTTGGTAAGGGATAACAAGTAGATCTTTTCAAAAAGAAAATGAATTAATCGAATCAGTGAAATAGCAGCCTACATCTTGAAGGAGTTGTTCTCTATAATTTTGTATGTGTTACAGTGAACTCTTCAAGAGTTGAGTACAAGATAAGGGAAAGACACAAGAGATGGGTGTCTCAGGGTGGGGGACTCTGAATAGACATGGTATGAGGTTTTACTAGTAGAAGATGGATAAAAGTCATCTCAGTTTTCTCATGGACTTGACATTACTGATTTACCTCTTACATAAGCTGTTTTTAAAAAATCCTTTCAGATTATAAAATTAATAAGACTTCAATGTAACAGTATTGAAAATAGAAAAAAGTATTAAAAGAAATTCGAAGCATTTATAATCTCACCACCCCAGAGATAATCAGAATTGAGATCTTGATGAATTCCCTTAATCCCTACTTCCCAATTGCAGATCCTTTTTCTAGATACAGTGATTGTTAACCATGAAGCTGCTCAGGTGACTGGCTGCCTCTGAGAGGTCTGACTATTCTAAGGACAGCAGCTTGTGGTCAGATGATGGAAGACCAATAAAAAGTGGCCAGAATTAAGGCCAAATCTACCATCTAGCTTTGATTAACACAGTACTCTAAGCCACTGGTTCTAAAAGTGTGGTACCTGGACCAGTAGCATCAACATCATGGGGGAACTTGTTGGAAATACAAATTTTCAGGCCCACCTCAGTTCTACTCAATCAGTAGCCCTGAGTGTGGAGCCCAGTAATCTGTACTTCAGCAAACTCTCAAGGGGATCCTAATACACGCTCAAGTTTTGGAAACATTACTATAAGCAAATGTGTTACCTGGAAATGCACAGTTGGGGTAAGAATGATAATAGGTAACACTTTTTGACTACTTACTGTGATCCAAGTTTTTTACTAAACACTTAAAATACATGATGTCATTTATTGTCACACATATATAAGAGGTAAGTACTACTGTTAGCATTTTACAAATCGAAGGAGTTAAGATAACTTGCTTAAAGTTGCACTGATATTAAATGGTAGGGTCATGTTAAAAATCTAGGTCTGCCTCCAGGGACCTTGCTTTTAACTAGCATAATATATTACTTTCTACCTTAAAATACTAAGGCAAAACTAGTTGGAATATCCCTATTTATAACACAGTGTAGAAAGAAAGATGCTGATCTCAAAAGTAGTTCTCTCACCACATGGTATTCTTCATAATAAAAATAAAGTGAGGGAAGCAAATTATTTGTTCTTTTGTTTTCCAATCGATCAAGTCATCTCCTATCCATCTTATCCCAAACTTAATAAGCACAATAAGAATAAATTGCAACATAGTAGTTAAACTTTGGAGCCAGTGGCTCTACAGTTGGTAGTTAAATCATTTACTTCCTCTAAATTCTCAGTTTCCTTCTCAGCAAAAATGAGAGAATAATGGTATCTACCTACCAATAAATTTGTTTGGGGGATAAAAATAAGCTTTGTGTGTGTGTGTGAGAGAGAGAGAGAGAAAGAGAGAGACAGAGAGAGACAGAGACAGAAAGACACAGAGACAGAGAATGTTTTAGTAGTATATGCTGTTTTTATTATGACATTTAGATGTTATGGAGTATCTAAATTTTGCCCTGCCTTTTGACAAACTCATCAAGGTTCTCTATGTGGAAGATGTTCAAAAGGATTGGGAAATGTGAGCACTGCCTATGAAAAGTCAATCTCTAGCCACCCAGTTCTGGTACTCCATATTTAACTGACAGTCAAGCATGTTGCATTTTCTTCCTTAGGTTATTAGAAACTTATTTGTATTTTTTTTTTACTTGGAAAATTACAGAAGTCAGCTAACTGGAACAGAATTTCATTGTGATATTAACAGGAAATTTACAGTGTTGGGAGCTTCTAAGATCTCAGCAAAGTTCTACTTTAGTTTTAGAGTTTAAGAGAGCTTCTACAAAGCTTTCCTTACCCTCTAGGGACCTCTGAATTCAACAATCTGACAATTTGGCACTTCTGTAATATGCTGACCTATACTGGTCATATATGTTAGATTTAACTCTCCAACCACATTAGAAATTCTTTGAGAGCACAGACCTTCTCCTATGTAGCATAGTACTGAACACACGGAAAGCACCTAGCGCTCACTTAATTTTCATAAATATTTATCAGTAAGTCTGGATTATATACTTGTATGTGTGCAAATAGAGGCATGTAACAAGATGTTCACTACCACAGTACTGTTTCTAATAGCAAAATATCAGAAAAAGCCTAAGTGCCTGTTAGTAGGAAAGATCTACTTAAAAGCCATTATACAGTAATTTCTGCAGTATGGATGTACATGCCATGGAGACTGGGATGCTGTAATCAGCCTAGCACAGTGCCTGGGTAAACAATGTCATTCCATGTCTCTGTGACTCTATTTCCCACGCTTCTGTGCCTGACCAATTACTCCTTTTGAATGCTGCAGACATTCTTTTAACTTAACAGTAATATTTTTGTTTGGATTATATGTCAAGTCCTGCTTCTGTGAAAGCCATTTTTCTCTTAAAGGTGATATTGCATCTCTTCTGTGTCCCTCTATGCTGATTTCACATTTCAATTCCCACTTACTTTCAGGTCCTTGGGAGTAAACATCATTGTTCCCCCTCATATAGTGACTATTTTGTACATGAAGGTATCATAATACATAGATCGACAAAATTACACATAGGTATCTTCAGAATTTCGTTCCTCTCTCTGTGCTCATCCACAAACATTTGCAATGATCGCAATAATTCTCTCCATATAAAGCCTTTGCTATCAATTTCCTTATGATAGAGGGGTTAGTGGGACATTCTGTCTTCATTACCTCCTTCTGGAGACAAGCAGAAATAAATGAAAGTCAATTCATTTTGTTAGTCACTATATTACAAATCCTCTACATACGTGAGAAAACTACTATATGTCACTATGCTTTATATTTAAACTAAATCATTATGCTGTGAAGTGAACATATTACTCCTATTAAAAAGATGAAGCTTGGATAGAGATAGATCTGGAGGCTTGGATATATTAAGTAACCTTCCTAGAGTGACACACTGGATTATATCCGGCAAAGCCAGGGTGTGGAACTCAGTCGGGCTGATTCCATGTTCTTTGAAGTACTGTTATTCTCACCTACATAAGGAAATTACTGATGGTGGTATTAAATCAGCCTTTCGACTTAAACTGGACTTGACCTTAAATCTCAATTCCAACATTAGAAAGGAGATAATATTATCTACCTCCCAGAGCTGTTGTGGGAATTGAGGTAACTAATGGATATAAAGTGTCCAGTTCAGTCCCTGAAACACAAGCATTCATTAAAAAGTTTTATATATTAAACTGTAATTTTTATTTCCCCTTTTGAATCACAAGAGAAGTAGCAGTATAATCTCTTTATTTAGTTGGATTGCTGGTCACTTTTCTCCTTTGGATGTTAATATACAGTTTATTTCCTTTCCTCAGCCTTAATGGAATCACATTGGAATTTTCTATTTATAAAAGATTCCTTGTTTAGTCAAGTAAATAATAATCACTTTTCCACTCCACATACTTAATGTCTATATCATACTTAGAACAAGCACTTATCACATACTAAAGTACCTTCTATTGTACTTACCTGTGTTTGTTCCACTTCTCCTGTAATCCTCTTGAGGTCAGAGGCTCATCGTTCTAGCCCTAATGTATCTAACAGAGTGTCTAGTATATCAGATGCACCCTAAATATACACTAAATAAATCAACTAATGCGATAGAAATCTGAGTGACTTGAAGTGCACTTTGAATAAATTTCATTATTTGATAGTGTACTTAAAGTCTTTTTTCATCAAAGCATTGCTTAAAACATATTGCAATATGCAATTTAACTGATTTGCATAAAGGCACGTATAGCTTATTTATACAGATGACATCATTCCTTTAGTGGTGTGTACAGCCCTTAAATTGCATGGAATAAACCATTATACAATTGTCAAAGGTTCCTCCCAAGTGGGTAACAGAGGTAAAAAATAGATAAGTAGGAAAATATAACATTAAAGATAGCTATCCATTTCTAGAATTCCACATCAGATTTCTATATTATCACAACTCCTTGTATCTTTTCCTATTACCCACTGATTCAAGACAGCATTGTTTCTGGATACAGAAAACATGGTTTAAATTCAAGTAAGACTTTGCTTCATCCACTTTTCCTCATTGCACCTCAGTTTTAGGGGGTACTATCTAGTTTCCAGATTTTTGTGAGGATTGAGATAATATGTATATATAGCCTAATATGTATTAAGCACTCATTAAATTATAAAAATTATTATTAATGGGATATTCACATGTAAATTAGATGGTAAAGGGTTTAAGTTCAAACCAGTTGTCTTGTACATGAGCTGTATGGTAAATGACTTAAAGGGAGAACAAATTGAAACTAAGGATTTAAATGAGAAGGATTATATATGGATTCCAATTATCCTTATCTGTGGTTATTCCATAATCCTTCCACATTATTTCCTGTTATTTGGGCTTTTATCTGTCCCCAAATTTCCCTAGAATTAGGTGGTTTCATGAATAAATATGAAATATTCAACAGTATTATAAAATGCAACTTCTACCAATTTTCATAGGTGAAATAGAAGCATTTCATTATTCAAAATAAGTTTGTAGAATTATACATTGGATTTGGAGTTAATATTTGTTCTATATTTTTCATTTGATGTTTACTGTTCCCTTTGTTATAGTGAAGAGGGTAGAAAACATGGTCTGTATGAATAACCAAAGAATATATAGCTTACCTGTCTTCTAAAATGACTGAGGCAGTGCCATAATTTCAGACTCACTACACTCAGCTGTCTAAACCAAGCCTTCTGTTTTTTATGTGCCACACCCAATGCAATGGATTGTAATGGTTCTGTGTTCACAATTGCATGTGTAACCTCTCCTCTGATATACATTTACCATTCACAGTGTAAATTCCCCACCAGAGCTATAGATTATGGCTCTATGCTATGCACGTACAGAAACTCTAATGAAAAGAATAAATTACAGAGGAAGAAATTACCAGCTACTAACATGATTCCCAATACCAGAGGCCCTGAAATTCTTTAACGCATATCAAAACTACTTCCAGTGATTATAGCATCAATGGGGAAAAATGGGGAAAAAAAAGAAATTAACATGAATTGAAAAAAAAACCTTCTTCTTGCTTTTGTTCCGTATAATAACATGGTTACATAGTGAATTAAGTGAACTAGGTAAATTGTTACGCTGTAACAAAACACAGGGTTATGTATTATTATACTGTCCTGAACAGAATGGAGTAGAGTTTTACCACTCAAGGGTACTGGGAGAGCAGTACTTACATGAAGCATAAAGCTATTTCCAGGGACTTCTCCCTTGAAAGAACTTTCTCTCCCCAGAAACTACAAATAATATGTTGCCTCCCTATGATTTGATGGGCACCAAAAGCCTCCCCTGTCCCAAGTATTTCACTTCCAAAGAACTAGAAATCTCTACCTTACTCATACCTTTGCAGAGAATTTATAAAGACTCTGGTGACCATATAATTTTATCACTTGAATGGAAGACAGCTTAAACATAGTGGCCTATGAACTATATCAGACTTGGAAATGTGTTTTTCTGACCAGAAAGCAATAAAAAAAAATTAGTGTACATTTAAACATGGAGAACTTCCACAGAAATATCTAGATTCCACACTTCTTTTGAAAATTCATGAAATCTGGCAAAACTAGACTCATATTTCTGCAGAGAATAGTGACTTAGGGCAAGTGACTTCATCACTGAGTCTTAGTTTCTTCATTTGCAAAATGAAGATGATAACTAGGTCACAAAATTGTTAGTAGAATTAAATGAGATAATAAACAGAGAGAGCTCAGTACATATTATGCACTTGATAAATGATAATTATTAGTATCACTGATTAGTGATTAGGGTACGTGCCCCTGAAAATAGGGCATGTACCCTCCAGCTTGGCACCAACCCTTCAATACCAGATTTCTCTCCCAATACAGATAGTGAACATTAGCTGCCATTTTATAAGTACATCTGCACTCCTATTTTCCTTATAAAAAGAATACTTCTATTTTCCAAAATGAATGATAAATTGAGAGAACTTTTATATTTCAAGACAAAATAGGAATCAATACTAAAATACCAAATTTTCTCCAGAGACTTTAAACATTGACTGATTTCTAAACAAGGTCTGTCCTGCCTACCATGAAAAGCACTAACTTAAAGTTTTCCCCGTTTGGAAGTATTGCTGTTGTTTCCACATTGTGTATTTCAAACTGGCCATTCTTAGTTTCAAAGTTTCAAGACTTCAAAAAGATCCCAAGATATCTGAGTAGTGCATTAAAAACAAAGTTGGCATACTTTGCTTTTAAAAATCTGTTTGAAGTCAAGATGTGTTCAAGAAAAAAAAAAGACACTTCATCTTCTGAAGCTGTGATACTTATTCTCTGTTTGCCCCTATCCACTCCTCCCCCAGATCCATTCTCTACCCTTTTCTGACCTGCTTTGTGCTCTTAGAAAACTAATATTCACTAACAGCATGACTGGAGCTCTCTTGTTGGCTGGCTTCTATTTATTCCTTACCTCTAGTTAGTAGGCATCAGGAGGAGATGGGAGCGGTGGGAAAAAGTGAAGGATAGAAGAGAGGACAGAGAAGAGAGGTCCCTGTATTTAGCTCCACCCACACTCCCTGATCTGCCTCCTTATGGTTCCCCTTTAGTCAAAGTTCTTGTACCATGGTCCCTCTTCCACAGCTCCAAACTCTCTGCAAACTATAGTAACACCATTTTCTCCCCCTGCTCCTTCAGGCCTAACAATAGTAACAGCTTCCTATTATGGTTAGTTCCTGGGACACTCCACACCTCTCATTAGTCCCCTTAACTCTGACTATTATTCTCTAAGTAGTCTCTTGAAATACTGAATTACATACAGTCTGTCTTCTGACGGGACCCTGACTGATACAGAAGCCATTAACAAGTTGGCTATTTTATTTAAAATATTTGATGTAGCCTTAGTTTTTTGAGCTATACTTGTTAAAGTGATAAAAAGAAAATTTGTAAATATTTTACAATGATGATTCTATGAAGTATATAACCTTTATAAGTAAATAGATATATGACTAAGTATTTCTTTTTACAAAGGGAGTTTACATAAATGTGTATCATTAGTACCTATTTTGGCATGGGAGAAAACACTGAATAAAGTAAAAATGAAGGATAAAAATCATACAGTCATCCAAATAGATGCAGAAACAATCTGACAAAATTCAACAGTCATTTATGATAAAAACTCTCAGGAAAGTGGGTATAGTGGGAAGGTACCTCAACATAATGAAGGCCATATATAACAAACCCACAGCTAACAACATACTCAACATTGAAAAGCTGAAAGCTTTTCCTCTAAAACCAGGACAAGACAAGAATCCCCACTATCACCACATCTATTTAACATAGTAATGGAAGTCTTAGCCATAGCAATCAGATAAGAAAAAGAAATAAAAGGCATCCAAATTGGAAGGGAAGAAATAAAACTGTCACTATTTGCAGATGACTTAATACTATATAGAAAAACCCCTAAAGTCTCCACCAAAAAATAAGAACTAATTTATTAAGAACTAGTAAATGAATTCAGTAAAGTTGCAGAATACAAGATTAATATATAGAAATGTGATGATTTTCTATATGCTAATAATGAACGATCAGAAAGGGAATTCAAGAAAACAACACCACTTACAATTACATCAAAGAGAATAAAATACCCAGGAATAAACTTAACCAAGGAGATGAAAGACCTATACTCTTAAAACTATGAGAAACTGATGAATGAAATCGAAGAAATCCAAATAAACCAAAAAATATCCTACGTTCATTGACTGGAAGAATCAATATTGTTAAAAATGTATGTACTACCCAAACCAATCTACAGCCTAATGCAATTCTTATGAAAATACCCATAATCTATTTCCAAGAAATAATCCTAAAACTCATATGGAACCAAAGACCCTATACAGCCAAAACAACCTTGAGAAAAAAGAATGAAGCTGAGGTATCACACTTTCTAACTTTAAACTATACATCAAAGCTAAAGTAATCAAAACAGTATGGAACTGGCACAAAAACAGACATATAGATGAATGGGACAGAATAGAGAGCTCAGAAATAAATTCATGCACTTATGGTCAATTAATCTACAACCAAGTAGGCAAGAATATACAATGGAGAAAAGACAGCCTCTTCAATAAGAGTGCTTGGAAAGTTGGACAGCTACATGTAAAAAAAATGAAATTAGAAATTTTTCTCACAACAAATACAAAAATGAATTCAAAATGGATTAAAGATCTAAATGTAAGACCAGAAACCATAAAACTTATAGAAGAAAACAGACAGAACATATTTTGATAAACAAGATTATACTGTATAGCACAGGGAAATATATACAAGATCTTGTAGCTCACAGTGAAAAAAAATGTGACAATGAATATATGTATGTTCACGTATAACTGAAAAATGCTGCTCTACACTGGAATTTGACACAACATTGTAAAATGACTATAACTCAATAAAAAACATTAAAAAAATACTTTGGCATAAATCATAACAGTATTATTTTGTATCATTCTTCTAAGGTAAAGAAAGCAAAAGCAAAAATAAACAAATGGGACCTAATTAAATTTAAAAGCTTTTGCACAGCAAAGGAAACCACTGACAAAACGAAAAGGCAACCTACTGGCTGGGAGAAAATATTTTCAACTGATATAAGGGGTTAATATCCAAAATATACAATAGCTCATACAACTCAATATCAGAAAAGCAATCAACCCAATCAAAAAATAGGCAGAAGACCTGAATCGTGATATTTCCAAAGATATACAGATAGCCAACAAACAAATAAAAAATGCTCCACATTGCTAATCACCGGAGAAATGCAAATCAAAACCACAATGAAGTATCACCTCACACCTGTCAAAATAGCTATCATCAAAAAGACTACAAATAACAAATGCTGGTGAGTATGTAGAGAAACGGGAACCCTAATACACTGTTGGTGGGACTGTAAATTAGTACTATTGAAAACAGTATGGAGGCTCCTCAAAAAATTGAAACTAGAACTACTATATGATCCAGCAATTCCACTCCTGGGTATATATCTGAAGAAAATGAACACTAGTTTGAAAAGATACATGCACCCCAACGTTCACAGCAGCATTACTCAGAACAGCCAAGATACAGAAGCAACCTAAGCATCCATCAACAGATGACTGTATAAAGAAGATGAGAAATATAGATAGATATAGATATGATGGAATATTACTCAGCTTGAAAGATCTTCTGCCATTTGTAACAGCACAGATGAACCTAGAGAGTATTATGCTCATTGAAATAAGGCAGACAGTGAAAGACAAATACTCTATGTTGCCACTAACATGTAGAATTTAAAAACATAAAACAAATGAATGAATATAACATAATAAAAACAGACTCATGGATATAGAGAACCAGCTAGTGATTATCAGTGGGGAGAAGGAAGGGGGAGGGGCAAAAGGAGGGTAAGGAATTAAGAGGTACAAACTACTATGTATAAAATAAATAAGCTATTTAAGGATATATTTTATAGCACAGGGATTATAGCCAATATTTTGTAACCTTAAGTGGATTACAAACTATAAAAATTTTGAATCACTATGTTGAACACCTGAAGCTAATGTCATATTGTAAATCGACTACACTTTGATGAAAAAAAGTAATCCTAATAACAATACTAATTATTACTCCATCTGACAGTGTCATTTTTCAAATAAAACTGTTGAATTAATTGAGTTACAACACTGTAAATACCATTACAGTATTCCATATGTGAAAAAATACCTACTATTATTTAATAAAGTACGTTTTTAGCCCTGGGATTGAGTAAGCCTTGAAACTCAGAAGACAAAGAAATGTTCACTTTTATTGAAGTCAAACCATTAGGATACTCAAATAAGTGTAATTTTAGCACCTTGGCAACTATGAAAGTCAAGTAACAACTAAGCAAGGTGATGAAAAGGATTTACTAAAAAACTAATCCTCCAGGGCCTATCCTGTGCCAAGGATAGAATTACTTAATGTATTTTTATTTCTAACCAAAATACTGGTCAATAATCATCCATGTTAACTAGGATGACCCTAAACTCTTAAAATATTCTAAAGTGCCTATTGAATTAGTAGAGGAATCAAGATGGGTTATGTTTAGTTTTGGTTTTATGTACACTCAGTTGCATTATTTTATATCACGTTTTGGCAATTGCTAATGCACGTATGTTATATGTTTATTTAAGAAATAATGTTGACTGCCTACTTTATACAAGATGTACTCAGAACTATGGATGAAGTGACACTGAACAATAATGGTGTTTGAATATTCTGGTCAATTGTGAATAACTCCAAGGGCCATTAGGCATTTTACTTCAGCTCCCTACCATACTGGATACAATGAATTTTGCTCTTCATGGCAAAATATGTTAAATAAAAACGTAAAATTACCAGGATTTACTTTATAATATGATTTTAACACTCTTACCAATTTCTAAACTCTCTTACCTCAGTTACTACATTTGTAACAATCAGCAGAATGTTAGCTATGGCTACTTTGGGTAAATATTTGTATTTCTTATTGTTTACTTGATAATATATTCTGCTGTAGGCTGTCTTCAGGCATCTGAGAGGGTGACGGGAAATTCATCTCAAACATGATGCACTAACATCAGTTTGGGTTTCAGTTGGTAAAGGATAAACTGCTCTGAAACGTAATGCCAAGTAGTACGCATTTACTTTTGGTCTCTCAGGGGAAAGAGATTTTAATATGAGGCCTCACCTCATGTTACTCTGAAAAATGAGGAACCCATCCCATTTCCCAGGTGTTCTTTGTGTTTCACATACTCATGGGTAACTCAGGGGCCATGCCGAAATGAGTTCAAATTTTTAAAAGCAGGATTTCCAACCATAAGATTTGGGGAAGATATGCCAGTGGACAGAATACTTCCTTCCTCTGCCTCATCCTCTACATCTAATCAACACCAGTGTTTTATAAATTGTAACTCCTAAATATCCCTGAAACACACCATTACTCTTAATACACATGTCATTTCCCTAATGGGAAGCCACTCTCATCTCTTACCTGGACCACTGCACCCTCTAACATGTCTCCCTGCACCCAATCTTTGCCCATTCCAAACTACTTTCCACATTGCAGTATCATTAATCTTTCTAAATAAAGCACAAATCTGATCATCCCACCCCCTGTCTTGCCCTCAGGCTACTTACCGACTGCTAAGCTAAATTCTATTGCCTTAAGAATGCATGTGGGTATAAGTCTTAGCTCTTGTCACTAACCACCCCCCATCCCGTCTAAATTATACTAAACTGCTTACAACTCCACACATTTATCTCCTCTCACCTATCCAGAATTCAGCACATGCTAAATGTGCTCGGCCTGGTACACCCCTTCCCACTTCCCCCTGTTTCTAATCCTCCCTCTTACTCATTCTTCAGGTCTCAGCTAAGACAGCCTTTTTCCAGGAAGTCTCCTCTGACTCTCAAAGACTGTGTTAAATATCCCTCCAAGTTTTACCAAAACACATTGTAATTCCTTGTTACCACTTAATCCCACTGTATTTTAACTGCCTGCTTGTCTAAATTTTCATCGGACTGTAACCTCCATGAGAACAATTTTATCTCGGTCATCATTACACCTTCAACTCCTAGCATAATGGTTCTAAATAATTTTTTGTTGTTAATAGGCCTCCTATCTTATATCCACAGATTTTTTTTCTTGCAGGGGGCAGGTAATTAAGTTTGTTTGTTTCTTTGTTTGATGGAGGTACTAGGGATTGAACCCAGGACTGTATGCATGCTAGGCATGCACTCAACCACTGAACTATACCCTCCCCTGCCCATAACAGATTTCTGACTTCAAAGACTCAGTGGCCAAGTGGGCAATCTGAAAATGGGGACACTTTAAAGTTTGGAGGAGATAGACTGCCACTTGGGTTATCTGTCATATCTAAAACTCACCTAGAAAATGATATGCTATAATAAGAGCTCTCTTCTAGGAATTTTTTTTTCTGCTTTAGCAGTCCAAGGCATCCATAGAAGCTTTCAAATTACAAGGATTTCCCTCCTTTATCTCTAATATTGGGCAAATTAAAAAATCCTGTCAAGGTAGAGAATCCACTCTGCAAGATGCAGAAAAGAAAGAAACCATTTTAGTATTGAACAAGTACTAACCCAGATTACAATGCGCATCACAGGCAACCTGCTAAGAGATAACAGAGACAGAAAGAACTTCCCCCCTGTATATCACCAGGCAGTTACAATGCATTACATACATGTTCTCAAGATTAACCGTAACTTGTCTTCCCATAAGGAGATATTACAATACCATCTCTTATGCATTCTTTCATAGCTCATCAAATTCATCTGGCATGGAAATAGCCATTTGTGTTAGCTAATTGCCTTTGTCTGGAGGAAAAATAAAACTATACTAGGACAAGCATTTGGTTACAGCTCAGTGAAAGGCATTCCTGTGGTGGCAGAGAGACAGAGGCACTATATCCCTTGATGTTTACATTTCAAAGAGATGCCTCTCAGATGCTTAAGAAAAACACTCCTGGGTTGTAAAGCTGGCAAGAGTCTTACCTAGACTTTAAAAAGATGTACAGAGATATCAAAGGGAGAGAAGAAGGATTCACAAACAATAGGTTTCTCACAAAATATACTGAGAAAGGGAGAGGGAATTTCCCTCTTGGCAATGGGAAAGATCATTTTTTTTTAAAAAATCTACCCTTATACCAGTCAGCTCAAATAATTAGGACGGACTGCGTCCCTCCTTGATAAGCAGGCCTCCCTCAGAGAGCTCATTTTCTTTCTCACAATCTGTGTATCTCACATTATAGAAGAAATACATTGAGAAAGCCACACCTGTGGCTTAAAAAAAGTACAAATGCTGATGACATGTCCAGATTATATTACTGGTCCAGGCCTTTTGCTTGAACTCAGGAGTCACATACAGAGGATATATTTGCCTGGGTATTGACAAATAAGACACTAGTCCATATTCCATACAGATGTGCTATATATATGCAACTGTCTAAACAAAATATCCACTTAGTAACTAACCGGTATCTTAAATATAACGTGTCTAAAACTTCTATCCCTAAGCTGCTAGTAGCATAGTCTTCTCTGTACCAGTGAAAGACAACTGCACGCCTGGGCCAAAAACAAGTAGGAGTCACCGCTTACACTCCACATCCATCTTATCAGGAATCCTGTTTTCTCAAACTTAAAAACAAGTCCCCAAATCTAAACATTCCTTATGTCCCGGATGGTGAAGGCTCTAGTCAAATCTACCATCATTTTCTGTCTGGATTAGTGTAAAAGCCTACTAACCGGTCTCCCTGCTTCATACCTTGTGCTCCTATATTCTCTTCTCCATACAAAAGCCAGAATGCGTTTTTAAAAACTCAAGTCAGATCATGTTTCTCTTCAGCTCAGACCACCAATGACTTCCCATTTCACCAGAGTATCAGTCACCATCTATACAATGGCTCACAAGCTGCCATAAGGCCTCCTGTTACTTCCGTCACCTCCTATTATGGTCCTTGCTGCTCACTCCACTATAGCCACACTGGCCACTTGGTGTTTCCTAAAACATACGAGACTAAAACTGGCCTTAAGGCCTTTCAACTACTTCTGTCTTGAACTCTTTCCCCAACTATAGGCATGGCTCTCTCCTTCAGTTCCTTCACCATTTTTTGAAAGTATTTTTTAAATATATTTTTATTGAGATATAATTTACATATCATACTAGTCACTATGTTAAAGTATACAGTTGAGTAGTCTTTAATATATTCACAGAGTTGTATAATCATCACTATTTTATAATTCCAGAAATTTTTCATCACCTCAAAAGGATACCTCATCCTCATTAAACTGTCACTTCCCCATTCCTCCCATCTCTTCAGCCCTGAGCAACCATTCATTTACTTTGTGTCTCTGTGGATTTGGCTATTCCTTTCCTTTTATACAAATGGAATCATATAACACGCCGCCTTCTGTGTCTGGCTTCTTTCACTTAGCATCATGTTTTTGAGGTTCATCTATCTTGTCTTAAGTATCAGTACTTCATTCCTTTCTATGGGTAAAAGTATTCCATTGTATGGATCTACAACATGTCTATTCATCTGTTGATAGACAAGAATGTTAACTTTTAAGTACTAAAAGGAAAGTTCAACAATAACGTATCCACAAGTATAATTGGTAACGTCAAGATTATATGTAGTGTGAATGGAGTGCTGTGTAAAAATGATATACAAATTTGTAAAACAACAATTGTTGGTAAATAAGGCCCTTCTAGCTCTTGTTTTATTAAATATGTGAATACAGTATTTTCATCAATTTCTTATCTCTTAGAACTTGTCTTTCGAGTGGGTTCAGCCAGATCTCTAGGACAGCAATAGAGTTTTCAGTCCATTCCTGTAAGAGTAGCCCTCTGTAGTTATAACCCTGGATCTGATCTGGGAATAAGAGAACACCAAAGCATCGCTCTCAGGAATTCGACCTTCAAGAGAAACAGCTTTGCCATCGTTTTTTGTTTGTTTGTTCGTTTTTGTTTTTTCTGTTCAAGGCCCTATTCACTGAGGCATTCAATCCTGTGACAGACTTGTGTGCTGTGCTCAAGGATGGCTGGAATGTTCTGAGAGGTCTTTGTGCTATCATGACTCTTAGGGATCCGGCCACCTGGGACTGACCAGCCAGTGCTCAGGGTCTCTGGCCCTTACTATTGGAGGATGGCCCTAGCTTGGGAAACACGCTGAACTGCCTTCCTCCTTTCACTTCGAGGAACAGTCTGGTTGCCTTTAGATATGAAGCAACTTCACTCAGCCAAATCTGCTTAGACTCTGGACAAATATAACTTTGTCTTAAGGCTTTTTAAATTAATATAACTCACATACCATAAAGGTCACCATTTTAAAGTGTACAGTTTCATAGTTTTTAGTATATTTACAAGGTCGTGCAATCATCACAATCTACCTTCAGAATATTTCATCACCCCAAAAAGAAAACCCCTTCACAGTAACAGTCTCTCCCCACTCCTCTTCCCTAGACCCTGGCAACCACTAATCTTTCTCTTTCTAAAGATTTTCCTATTCTGTACATTAAGTATAAATGGAGCTTACAATCTGTATCCTTTTGTGTTTGACTTCTTTCATTTAGCATATCTTTGAAGTTCACTCCTGTTGTAGCATGTATCAGAATCCATTCCTTTTCATAGCTCAGTAATATGCTATTGTATAGATACACAACATTTTGTTTACCTATGCATCCACTGATGAGCATTTGGTTTGTTTCAATTTTTTGAATATTATGAATAATAGTGTTATTAACACTGATGTACAAATTCTTGTGTGGACATATTCACCTTTTTTTTTAATCAAATATCTCCTCAGCAAAGCCTGCCCTAATCATCATATTTAAAATTATAGCATCCCCTCCCCCTTTATGACATTCTCTATTCCTACTCCCTGAGGTACATTTCTCCATGACACTTGTGACAATTTGCTTACTGTTAATCTTTCTCCACTAGAATGCAAACTACATGAGGATAGAGAACCTTGTTCCTTTTATTTAATGCTGTAACCTCAGTGCTAGAAACGGTCTGAAGCAGAGCAGATACACAATATGTATCTTTTGACACTTTCTGTTCCCTTTCTTCAGGGCAATTGCTATCCCCATTGCCCCCACTACACACATGGCTTGAAAAGTCAATACCAGTAAGGTCTCATCCATCCACTTTCCGTACCAAAGGAACTGGAAGGTGTTTGTGGACATCCTCCAGATACTCTATTTTCTAGACATCACACCATACTCTCTCCTAAGTAAAATAGAGGACCTAGCAGTAACATTGCAGAAGCATATAAGAGGGCACATATCCCCCAACTTCCTAAAGAAAACACCATGAGAGAAATGTCAACATTACATGAACTGTAGAATATGGAAGTTAAACACATGGACTCTGGAGGCAAAAGGCCTGGATTTGAATCCCTAGTCTGCTGCTTTTTAGCTGTATGACCTTGAGTAAATTAGTTTCTTTACCCAAGTTTTCTTATGTGTAAAATAATGAATCTATCTCCTAGGCTAGTTGTGAGGATGTATGTATTAAGGAATGTAAAGCATTTATGACACTTTTGGATATCTAGTAATTAACTATTATTATCATCATTGTCATCATTATCACCATAACATAAAGGGTAAAACAACCCATAATAGTCTTTGTTTCACAATGGCAGAGAAATTATAAAATTTCCATCAATGCAGAAAACAAAGAAAAATAACACACACTTTGTATCACCCAAATGACAATGGCATTTCAAGTAAAGAATATGAATAATAATAATAACAGTAATTATACCAACTAATATTTCATGAGAGGCAGTACAATAAGGTAACTAGGAGCACAGTCTCCGGAGCCACACTGCCTGGGCTCAAGTATTATTACACTGCTTACTAGCTGTGTGACCTTGGGCAGGTTATTTAACCTCTCTGTGCCTCAGTTTTTATAAAACAGGGATGATAATAGTACCTAGATCATTGGCTTGTCATTGAGAATTCAGGAAGTTTATACAAGTAATGAGCTTTGTTCAGTGTCTAGTATCCAGTAAGTGCTCACTATATTTTAGCTATTACTACTGGGCACTATGTCATGCCTAGAGACCTCCACCATCATTACATCCAAGTAATTTAGATCATTCTCACTTTACATATGCCGTGCCAATAATAGAATGGTTTAACTCACACTGAATTTCTATCTTCCTGACTCAAGAGTGTCTCCTTTAAGGGCTTACCTCCACAGCTCAAGTGTCCAAAAGGCTGCTTTGACTGTAGTATGTGATAGAGCCAAGAACATTCTAAATAATGGGTAAATGCTTGTGGATGGAAGAAAAGGAGGGCAGAAGGTAAACCATCCCAGGCAAGCTGATTGTTGCTGCCCCTCTGTCCCAGAGTCTACCATTTCTCCATTTTTTCTATATATATAAGTCTTCTTACTCCTGTAACTCTCCATGTTCTGCTTTCTTGAGCTTCTAGGCTTGAGGGCGAACAAAGACAGCAGAGAGGTCTCAGAGGCTCCTGCCTCATTAGCCATACATGTGCCCAGAATAGTTAAGCCTCAACATATAAATTTCTCATCAATCATTTCACATCTCTAACTCTGTTTTAGTGGATGGCCTAAACGAGCACATCTTCAGTTTTCAATAAACTCATAAATAACTACATTGATTCTAATAAACTACTTCACTAGGAAACAGGAGGATCTGTCTAGGAAATTTTAAGGGAGATTTAAAATTAACAGGAGAAGTCTGATTTCTGTCATAAAGGAGAAATGAAGTAAAACAGGTCATTTTATAATAACCATGGTCAACATCTGTCAGAGTCATCATAAGACACATGATAGGGCAGCCTTAATTTTCACATGATGGACTCAAAACTATCAGATAGTGGAGGTCTTAAACCCTTTATTTGTATTTATGATTCTACATTTGAAATGGGCTGTCAGTATCAAAATTGGGTAGTTGACAGCTCCACAGAACATTGAACATCAAAAGCCAGCCAAAGAAAATATTCATCATCTATTTAAGTTTCTCTCCCAAATTTGATTTGGATTCTAATTAGCTAATATGCCATTTAAGCTTTTAGTTAATACTGAAATATATCATCTAGAGAATTAAATTTCTCATTTCTCATGAAAAAAATATGGCTGTGACAAAATATTAATGATTAGTGAATTAAATTAGTGTTTAAATTTCAGGCCTCCAAACAAAATTTTGTTATTTTTGAGGGGTTAAGAGGAGCAGAAAGTAAATGATTCTCTAACTTTATCCCCGGAAATGATATCTACTGGTCCCCAAGCAATGCCAGGGCATCTACCCTTTTCATGTAATAAAAAAAGCAAAATACAAAAAGAAAAGGATGCATTTTCCCATGTTTGCTATAATTCTTCTAACCTTCAATGAAGTGTATACAGTGGTCTAGTAGTTTCAGGGTAGTAAAGAACAGAACTGAGCTAGAAGTGACGCCAAAACCACAAAGAGAGAATAATATATATACTCACTGGGAACCCTCAGGAACCCTGAGGACTTACTCTTTCAAGGCTCTCTTGAACTTGTGAATTCAGCATTGTTATCTTTGATTTGGATACGCATCCACCATTCTTTTTGCCTGATTAACCCCTTGTATTCTACAGGGTCCAACTCAATTGCTACCAATAGTTGTAATACAAGGTAGAAAGTTGTAACACAAGGTAGAAAGTGATAAAGGCTCTGAAATCGTATAGGAAAGATGTCTAGAATTTGAAATTCAAAACAAGGACAATTAGGTTAAGGCAGTATCTTCTAGGTTTCTCCACTCTGAAGTTACATGCCAAGGAGTCTTCCTTCGTCCTTCTAGCCAAAGGAATATCTCTTGATAGCTCAGAGGCCAGCTTTGGCCAGTGGCTAGAGGACAGAAAACAAAAGTATATTTCAGGTATAGCACAGACCCTACTCTTCTCGAAGGAGGGGTTTGACTATTTAAAATCCCTCAAGCAAACAAGGTTTCCTGATTTGTGCTGCAACCATGATTATTCAATTCAATTCATTTCAACCCAGCAACTATTAAGCAAGCACATAAGTGTTCCGCCATGTGTTGGATGCTATGTGGAGAGAAGAGATATCCAGTACTGTCCCTGCCCTTGAGAAACTCATAACTTCATTGTGTTAACAAGCATATGGTGGAGTTAAGTAACCACACCAGGCAATACATGATTAAGTACCAAAGTGAATGGTGCAAATCATGCATTTAGAAACAATTCATAGAAGGGAAAACCCTGATAAGTTGGACCAGTTAGAGAAGACTTTGGAGAAGAAACGGAATATGAGCTGGGTCATTAAAATAGAGTAGATGTTGAATCATGTCCTATTTGAAAACATCCTACCTATTTATTGGAAGTAGCAAGAATGGTTAAAAAGAGTTGTGAACTAATATTTCTGGTTATCAGTTGCTTTAGAAACTAACTATGAAGGCCTTCGACAGCTTGCTTAGACTCTCTGGACCTCAGATTTTCCATTTGTAAGATGAGGGGATCTGGCTAGGTGATTTCTAAGGACGCTGGGAGCAATACCACATTCAAGCTGTGATTCAATGATTGGTTCCATGCTCTGATGAATTATGTGCTTGAAGAGAACAACTGCCTTTCTTTTAAAATTATTGTAATTTTCATCTTTCACTGATTCAGGCTAAGTTTTACATTTCACATAGTAATCTTTGCAGGCGTCTTGAACACAGATGCATACAGGTGCCAGTCTGGTTACATAAATACATGAAGTGGACTGGGTGTTTAAAAATAGGATTCAGTGGAAGTTGTGGCAATCTTTAGAGTTCCTGCCCTTCCTGAGAAAAGAAGGTGCTTCTTATTCTTAGCTCTAGCTGACTATTGCCAGCACGAACATGAGAACCTTGTGGCAAAATCGACCAGGTTTAAAAGAAGCCATAAAACTAGATTTTTAGGTGAAATCTCTGGATTTTCCATTTCTTTTCAGCCATATAGAGGTCTACTTCTTCTTGCTCAAGCAATGCACATGTGTGTGTGCCAAAATAGGCCCAAGGACTGCCAGTTTGAAAGTACTATATGCTTCCTATTATTCAAGATACAATTAATATTCATAGGTGTATTAACTAATATAGTGTTGTCCATTCACACAGCTCAAGACGAATAATTTCTTTCCTACACTGATAACACATTTAACTGAGTATCAGGAAGGCAAGAAACTTGCGACAGTCATGGCGTTGAATTATCCCAAGCTACAATGAGTACCTGTTCATACTAACTCCTTTACAAGCATATACCTGTAAGATGGCTGGTTAAACCCAATATGGGAAAGCAAAGCCTTTTTTCTCTGGGTAGATAAACTATTCTATACCATGACGCAGGATTCAGCACAGCACATGTCATTCTAAATCCTCTAATAGAACAAGTTGTTTGTTTCACCTATGCCCATTTTAGAGATCAGTTTTAACCCTCCTGCCGTTCCCAACAGCTGTTGCTAACAGACAGTTAACTGGGAGGGGTCCTTGCTGCCCAGGCCCTGTTCTTCAATGCTCATCTCATTAATAACTGCCTACCTAAAATAAACTGGCCCCAATTTTAGGGCAGTTGCTCTATTTGTTTTTTCACCTTCAAAAGGTAATCTATGCTGAGAAGCACCTAAGTCAATACAGGTACTAGTTTCATTAACTTGGCTATAATCAATAGTCATGGCCCCAGGGGGTAAAAAGGTATACCAAAGCTAAATACAGAGCAACGTATTTGAAGTATTACCTCAAGCTGTAAGTTATATTTACTTGATATGATTAAGAGACAGGAGGATCCAGTTGTGTTCCTTCCTAGAAAAGGATCTGTCTCTCCAGCTCACAATCTGTCTTGGTTACTCCTGCATCTTCCATCACTGGGAGGTCAAAAAGGAAGATTAGAGCTCCAGGGTTCTGGTTACACTGGCATTTGCAAATAATGTCACTTCGAACATTCTTTAAGGGACATTCAAGGAGCTTAGCTTCATGCTATCAGAGGCTGGGTTATTTGCAATATAAATCTTTGTGACATTATTGCATTTTCTCTAAGGCTTGCCCCAAACTGTCTAAAAATGTTGGCTTGGCACTACAGCTCATTGTTTATTAAAATTCATCTCACAAAGCACAATGTACAGCTATTACCAGAAAAGGGCAATATTTGAGATGGAATTGGAAAATGATTAGAAAACAAAGAGGAAAAAACAAAACACAGAGGAAATGAAGATTTTTAGCTTATTCACAGAGAGATTTATATCTGAGATCTGACCCAGGCATTACTCCCAAACAATCTGAGAAATAGACAAATCTTCTGTGTTATGACCAGAGGCCATGGAAAGAATGTACAATTTTTCCATAATATAAGTTAAATGTAGAGTGAGAAGCTATCAAAAGTCATCGAATATTGTACAGTTCTCCAAGTACTCTCTTCTCCATGTCAACATTTTTATACATGTTTCAACACTTTTATACATGTTGTTCTCCGTGTGTGGGAGGCTTTATTCCCTCAATTAAGTTAACTTACACCACTGAGCACCTACTCTGTACAAAGTAATGTGCTAGTCACTGAGAATTCGGAAATAAACAGGGCATGGTCCTTCCCTAATGGAGATTCCAATTTCCTATTGCCTAGTATATGTCTAAACTACATCTGTCAATGTATTTAAGAGTTGTCTTTAGGCTCCTGTCTCGCAATAAAAAGCTTTTGGCCACCAACCGCAATGTCATTTTCACTGTTACACATTATGAATGTCATTTAATTTCTTTTGTTTACTTGCCATTTTGCCCTCATATTGCCCCAAATATGCATGTGAATCTACACAGCTGGATGTTAAGCTCTTCAAAGTGATTGACTTGTCAAAGTGTATATATATATACACACATGTATATATATGAAGGACGGGGTGAACAGTATCAAGTGGTTAGCTCCATAACTGCTACAGAATTAATAAATCGCACGTAACTGTTTCTAAACTTAAGTGCAAATTTTCATATTGAATAAAATAATTTATATCCACAAGAAGATAGCTGTTTTAGAGTGGAAGAATATTGCATATGATGATTGAAAACATGTTCAAGGGTTGTCTCTGGTTTACTGTATGAATTGCAGCAAATCACTTGAAATCTCTGAGCTCTAATTCACATCTCTGTAAAACTGGTTAATAATATTGGTCTAAACTTCTATTCTTTAAATACTTCTTATTTTTATCATATTACATTACATCCATCCATTATACTTTTAAAAAATTCCCCTAACAAGCAAAAGCAAGCAAGGTATTCCAGCTGATCACATGTTCTGTTAATAAAGCTACCATATGCAACACATCTAAGTAATAATTTTCAAAAATATATAATAAATTATTTTGATAATAATTAGTTTTTATGATTAAGAAAGCTGTTAAGAATTGACCAAGTTATCCTAAAATTCTTTTTTTTAACACATTTATCTTTTTAAGTTTATTTATTTTATTTATTTTATTGGGGGGGTAATTAGGTTTATTTATTTATTTATATTTAAAGGAGGTACTGGGGATTCAACCCAGGACCTCACGCATGCTAAGCATGCACTCTATCATTAGAGCTATAGCCACCTTCCTAAGTTATCCTAAAATTCATATGGAAATGCAAAGGATCCAAAAGAGCCAAAACAATCTTGATAAGAACAAAGTTGGAAGAATCATACTTCCTGATTTCAAAACATATTACACAGCTGCAGCAATCAAGACAGTATAGTACTTGCATAAGGATAGACACGTAGACCAATGCACTAGAATTCAGAGTCCATAGATAAATGCTTGTTGATTTTCCAAAAGGGTGCCAAGATAGTTCAACAGGGTAGGAATAGTCCCTTCAACAAATACTTCTGGGACAAAGGGCTAACACATCTGGCTCCAGACCAAATTTCCATATGTAATCTTTTTAGGCCAGACCATTAGTGACTGTAAAGGTTTTATCTGGCAGCCCATGAGGGGGAAACCTGCCTTCTCCACATCAGATGCTGTACACAGCCAGTGCACTGCAAGCACTGAAGGGAGCTGCAGTCAAGGACTCCATGCTCCTATGCACATCTGTATTCCTATCCCACATGTCTCAATGGGACCTCCTTATCAAGGGACTTATCTCCATTATTTAGTACTTTTCCACTCCAAGCCTTCCTTTTCTCCCTCTCCCCAGCCCCTGGATCCATGAAACAGCAGGAGCCTTTTGTTTAGCCTCTTGCTTATACTAGCACAGTAAGTGAATAAAGGCTTTGATTGTTACTTTCAGCTTGGCTTGTTATCATAATTCACCACCATGACATATGGCAATTCCTGATACACGTAAAAGGATAAAGTTGAATCTTTAGCTACACCATATACAATCATTAACTCAAAATGGATTACAGACCTAAATGTAGGAGATAAAGATATAAAATTGTTAGAATAAAAAATAGGTGCAAATCACCAGACCTTAGATTAGACGAAGTCTTCTTAAACAAGATACCACAAGCATAAGCAATAAAACTTTTTTAAAAATACATAAAATTGACTTTCTCAAAATTAAAAACTTTTGTGCTTCAGGAGAAACTGAAGAAAATGAAAAGGCAACTCACAGAATGAGAGAACTTTCCAATCACATGCTTTCCAATCATATATCTTACAAGGGATATGTGTTCAGAATATATATTTTAAAAGACTTATAGTTCAACAATAAAAAGATAAATAACCCAATTTAAAAATGTGCAAAAGATCTGAAAAGATGTTTTTCCAAGGAAGAGATACAAATGGCCAATACATAAATAAAAAGATGCTCAACACCATTAGCCATCAGGTAAAATGCAAATCAAAGACACAGTGAGATACTGCTTCACACCCACTAGACTGACTAAAAATTAAAAAATGGACAACAACAAAAGTTGGTGACGATGTGGAGAAATCGAAACCCTCATGCATTGCCATCAGTATTGTAAACGGTTCAACTACTTTGGGAAACAATTTGACAGTTTGCCAAAAAGTTAAACATAGAATTATGATATGATACAGTGATTCAATGCGTGTGTCTATAACTTAAGAGAAATGAAAATATATTTCTGCACAAAAAATGTACATGGATTTTCATGTCAGTATTATTGATAAGAGCCAAAATACAGAAACAATCTTAATGTCCATCAACTGATTAATGAATAACTAAATTGGTATATCCATAAATGGAATATCATTTGGCTCTAAAAGGGAATAAAGTACATTCTACAACACGGATTAACCTTGAAAACATTAGACTAAGTGAAAAAAAGTCATAAAAGCATATGTTCTATGATTCCATTTATAGGAAATGACCAGAATAGGCAAACCCAGAGATAGAAAGTAGATTAGTCTTTGCCAGGGGTTTGAATGGGAAGGGGAAATGGGGAGTAACTGTTAATGAGTACCAAGTTTCTTTCTGGAGTGATGAAAATGTTCTAAACTTAGATGTGGTGATAGTTGCATAATGTATAAGTGTACTAAAAACCACTGAATTATACAATTTAAAAGGATGAATTTTAAGGACACTTTCTGATCAAAATTAGCAAAGTCAATCATTATGACATTAACCCAAACAATAAAATGCAGGTTAAGAGAACCTTAGAATTGACAGAATTCTTGACAAATCCCGCTCGTTGTTTCTTTACTCATGCATACACAAACCTTTTCTCCATAACCAGAAATTATAACTACTTATTGCTCTGTTTCCAAAATAGCATCATCTGAGCAGAGAATGATGCAATTTATAATGGGATTCTACCAAAAAGACCAGGATGTTTTTCCTACTTCTGTTACTTTGTAACTATATATGTAATAAACCTCTTGTTCCAACATCCATCATAGAGATTAGAACCCTTGTACATTGCTAGTGGGACTATAACAGCCACTGTGGAAAAGTTTGGTGGTTCCTCAAAAAGTTAAACATAGAATTACTATATCATCCAACAATTCCACTCCTAAGTATATAATCAAAAGAACTGAAAACAGGTACTTAAACAAATGTACACAAATGTTAACAGCAGCTTATTCACAATAGCCAAAAAGTGGAAACAGCACGAATATATGTCAACAGATGACTGGGTAAATAATACATACATATACACACAGATACATATAAACAATGGATTATTCATCCATAAAATGGAATAAAGTACTGATACATGTTACAATGTGAATGCATCTTGAAAACATTTTGCTGAGTAAAAAGAGTCAGACATAAAATGTAACATATTCTATAATTCTGTTCATATGAAATACCTAGCATAGGTAAATTTTGTCTCAATAAAAGGGTGGGAAATTAGTGTCTGGAAGGATTAATTTGCCTAGAAGATTATCTTCAAATACATCTTCTATGAAGATTCTCTTTAAACATGAGTGCTTAACTTCACGAACCCTAAGAATAAGGCTAGATGCTATTTGAAAAATTGATATCTTAGAATAAGTTCTAAAACTGCTTATGTGAAAATTTCATCCAAAAAAGGAATAATGGGTTCGTTGATAAAAGGTGTGCAAAACTGCTTATAGTCACTTCCTTTCTTGTACCATCTAAATTAATCTAAAATGGCTGGATGGTTGACTTTTTCTTTTCTTTTGCACCCAGATATTTTTCCTTTTATAGAGTCACCTTTCCTTCAGGCTCTCGTTTCCCCACCCCCTTGCTCTCACTCACTCTCATCTTCTAATATTCAAGGTAAAATCAGGAAAAACAGAAACTCCTAGAACTTCTAGGAAATAGACAAGGTCATCAGCTTCTCACAGTCAATACAAACTGACACAAAAATATTCTCTAAGCAACTGTATATTTTCAGTTTTCAAAGTAATATAAACCCCAGTGTTATCATTAAACTAGACTGGTAAATATACTGTACCACAAGCCCATTTTTTATTGGTCCATGTAAAAATTAATTAATCCATATAAAGAATTTTAAAATTCATATTAAGAAATTATTTATTTTTATAATTTGTTACAAATACCTCATATAATAAGAAATAATTGTCAGTTTTACAGACGTTGCCTTGTTATACCCACCTTCTCTGCAAAAGTCTCCCTGTAGTTGTATTGAGAATTGCTCAGAAGCAATATGAAGCCCCCGACTGTGGTATAATATCATTGATGTTAAAAGCTGTGTTGGACTCAGCTCCCTAGATACGAACCCCTCTCCACTCTAAAAAGGATGCTAACACCTTACATTCAGTGAGTCTAATTAACTGAGAAATATTAAATCTGGTACTAGCCACAATGTATAAATACGTATGCATGTTTTCATTTGTACGTGTATCTACACAATCCTTGCCCCACACCCTTCTAGCTACCTATTTCTTTTAAAAGCATCTGGTACTGTGAATGAAAGTGGACTTCGAATACTTTCAGCTATGCAATTTGCTCTCCAGAAAGAACTGAAATCTGCAGAACTGCAAGCTATATGCCAACTACTGGATGTGAGCCCAGCTATATAGCATGTCTCTTTACAAATTCCAGGGACAGAGTAGGCTTCAAGAAGCATTTCTTTCTCTACAAAGTGTTTTAATGCTTAGATACCAAGGAGACAGGTTCCTTAGAAACACAGGAATAGGAAAATGATATCAATCCTGAACACGAACACCCTAAGTATGCAATTATTCTATTAGCCCACAGAAGAATACTTATTCTAAATTGTATCTTTTGTGAAAATATAGGGAAGGTCTTGCTATTTGGCACTGCATTTTTATTTTACTTATCTTGGTACTACACTTAATGAAGAGAGAAGATTTGGTTAAATGTGAAATTACAGTTGTCCAATTGAAGCAAGGCCTGCTGCTCTCACATATTTCCAACTCTTGAAAAATCTGACAAATGCCCAAAGAACTCCTCACTATAATTTAGATAACATAAAGGATAAACTTCGAACAAGAATTAATTATATAAATATGACATATATATGTAAACATGTATGTATGGTTTTCTGGGAAAGAAGAGGTCTTGCTGAATCAATTCAAGGTGAAAGTCAAGTCAGGAGCCTCCAATCCTTCCTCCTAGTGGTCTTCAGTGGAAAAGAGGAACTCTAATGGCTACAACTTGAAGCTTAGAGATACTTCCTCCAGTTCTCTGCTATCTTCCACTGATCATATGGCTACTGAAATAGTTTGTCCATCCTCATTAATATTATGATTTCAGAAAAAGCAGGAAAGAGAAATTATAATAATAATTACATACATCTGACATACACATTTTAATGATGCATTTCTAACCTTTCTGGATGAATTGAAGAGAATGATGATGAATGAAAGAAGCCAATTCCCAAAAGGTAATGTGCTATATGATTTCATTTGCACAACATTCTTTAAATGACAATATTATACAAAGAGTCACAGATTAATGGCTGCCAGGGAATAAGGAGAGGTGAAGGTGGGTGGGAATGAGGGGAGTGGATGGGGCTACATAAAAAGACAACATGAGGGATCCTTGTAGAGATGGAAATGTTCTGTATCCTGGCCATATCAATATCAATATCCTAGTTGTGATGTTATATTACAATTTTGCAACCTATCACCACTGAGGCAAACTGAGTTAAATACACATGGAATTTTTCTGTATTATTTCTTACAATTGCATGTGGATATACCATTATCTCAAAATAAAAAGTTTAACTAAAAATCAATTGTAATCATCCTACCAATGAACAATAGAAAATTCAATTTAAAAACAATACTCATACAGAGCAACAAAAATATGAAGTACTTTGGGATAAACCTGACGTGCAAGATCTAGACACTGAATGCAACATAACATTGCTGAGATAGATTAAAGAAAAACTCATTAAATGAAGAAAAATCTTGTTCATGGATTAAAGTCAATAGTTAAGATATCAACTCTCCCCAAATTCATCTATTTATTCAAAGCATTTCCAATCAAAATCTCTGTAGGTTTTTACATAGAAATTGACAAGTTGGATCTAAAACTCATATAAAAATGCAAATGCAAAGGACCTAGAAAAGTCAGAAGATCAATATTATAAATTTATAGTAATCAAGACAGTATGGCATTGGCATAAACATGAGACAACAAATTAAAAGAATAATATAAACTACAGAAATAGAACCACATATAAATGGGCAACTCATTTTCAACAAAGGCAGCTGAGTAGAGAAGGAAGAGGCTTTTAAACAGAGAGTCCTGAAATAATTGGATATTCATATGCAAAAAATAAACAAAAACCAAAGGAACCTCACACCTTGTATAAAAAGTATCTGAAGATGAATCATAGATCTGAACATAAACCTAAACCTATGAATCTTCTGGGAGAAAACATAGGAGAAAAACTTTGTGACTTTGACTAAGACAAATTTTTTGTGGATATGACACTGTGGTAGGCAAAATTCAAGGATGCACCCCCATTACCACTACCACTGCCACTAAGAGTTCTGGCCCCTGTCCAAAGACACCTTCCCCCAGTTATTCAATCAAACTCTTCAAATCCCATTTACTTTCTAATCAATCTATTCCAATGTGATTTCCATACTCATCACTCTACTGAAACCACCTTTGCCAAGATCACAGGCATCCTTGTTGTTGAATCTACTCACTCTTTTTGTAATACTTAGCTAGACTCTTTTGACATGGTTGGCTGTCACCTCCTTTTCAAGGTATTCTTCTCCCTTGCTTTCTATAAAACCACATTCTCCAGATTTGTCTCCTTTTCAGTCTCTTTTGTTGGCTACTTTTACTATGGCCATACCTTAACTATGAGTGCTTTCTCCTCAGGGTTCTGTTCTAAGGTCTTTCTTACAACCCTATACACTCTACCTGAGTGTTCACAACTCAAAAGGCTTCAACCACTGCTCATATGTTGATGACTCAAATTTTTATCTTCATCCCAAATTCTCCTCTACTTTCCATTCACGTACATCCAACTATTTCACAAAAAATTCCAAAGGGATGTCTCACTGGAAAAACTAAATTATCATCAACTCCAATTTCATAATTCTTCTACTACAGTATTCTCTCTCTTCGAAAATGGTTGTCTAAGCCAGAAAGCAGGATTCATCACTGAGTCACTGTCTGATGCCTTTCCCTGTGCCTTAGCTAATGCATCGCCAAGTCTTGTGAACTATGACACCAAAATCTCCTGCGTCCAACTTCACCACCACAACACTAGTCCATGCCTCCATTTATCGCTCACACTGAATTCTGCAACACCTTCCTAAATGATCATGCAACTCTCCTCTTGTCCTTCCACTCCACTCTGCCCTGCTAGGTGCACAGAGTTTTAAGAGTGAACTTTCAAAACATATATCTGGCTACCTCACCTCCCTGCTTAAAACCACTCAACGGTTTCTAATTGCAATTAGTACTGCATCTAATACATGGCTTTCAGTCCTTGTTGTTTAGCTTCTGCTACCCTCCTACATCTTACCTATAATTACTACTCCCACCTTCAAGCTCTAGGCTCCAGGATTGAATTTTCAGTTCCTGATGATCGTGTGCTTGCTCTCATCTCCAAAACTTTTCATATTGTGTTTCTTTGTTTTTTGGTTTTTTTTTTTTTTCAGACTCCACATATGAGTGATCTCATATGGTATTTTTCTTTCTCTTTCTGGCTTACTTCACTTAGAATGACATTCTCCAGAAACATCCATGTTGTTGCAAATGGCGTTATGCTGTCGGGTTTTGTGGCTGAATAGTATTCCATTGTATAAATATACTACAGCTTCTTTATCCAGGCATCTGCTGATGGACATTTAGGCTGTTTCCATGTCTTAGCTATTGTAAATAGTGCTGCTATGAATATTGGGGTGCAGGTGTCATTTTGAAGTAGGGTTCCTTCTGGATATATGCCCAGGAGCTGGATTCCTGGGTCATATGGGAAGTCTATTCCTAGTCTTTTGAGGAATCTCAATACTGTTTTCCACAGTGGCTTTCTTTGCTTCCCTCTCCCACTCTTAATGATTTAGATGTCTTCTTTTACAATTTTGTGTTAATTCTATTATTTGTAATTCATGGTAGTTATCACCTTTCCAGTTATGAGTTTTTCATTTTTGTAGCATCCTGCTTCTTTTCTATTTAGAGTAGAACTGTCAATATTTCTTTTAGCATGCGTTTAGTGTTGCTAAACTCTTTTAGTTTTTGCTTCTCTGTGAAGTTCTTTATCTCTCCTTCTATTCTAAAGGATAGCCTTGCTGGATAGAGTATCCTAGGCTGCATCTTTTTTTTCATGCAGGACTTTGAATATATCTTGCCACTCCCTTCTGGCCTGTAGTGTTTGTGTAGAGAAATCAGCTGAGAGTCTTATGGGGGTTCCCTTGTAACTCACTCTTTGTTTTTCTCTTGCTGCCTTTAGGATCATATCTTTATCCTTGACTCTGGCCATCTTGATGATATGTCTTGGTATGGGTCTGTTTGAGTTCTTCCTGTTTGGGACCCTCTGAGCCTCCTGGACTTGGATATCTGATTCCTTCTTTAGGTTTGGGAAGTTTTCAGTCATGATTTCTTCAAATACCTTTTCAATCCCCTTGGTTCTTTCTTCCCCTTCTGGAACCCCTATTATGCGTAGATTGGCATACTTTCTATTATCCCATAGGTCCCTTATATTGTTTTCATTGTTTTTTATTTGTTTTTCTCTGAGCTGTTCTGATTGGGTGCTTTCTTTTGTCCTGTCTTCTAGCTCACTTATTCGTTCCTCTGCATTATCTAGCCTGCTTAGTACAGCCTTTCGGTCAGCTCTCATCTCAGCAAATGAGTTGACTAATTCTACTTGGTTCTTCTTTATAGCTTCTATTTCATTTTTGACCTATTTTATATCTCTAAACACTATTTCTTTTAGTTCCTTCAGTACTTTGATCAGTCCTTTTTTGAAATCTTGATCTAGTAGGCCATCAATGTCTATTATGTTCATGGTGCTTTCAGGGGATTTCTCTTGCTCTTTTAATTGGGAGTGGTTCCTCTGCGTCTTCATATTGCTCATATCTCTCTGGCACTGTGGCTGGTAGGTGGGTGGGTCACTCCCACTCCAGATGCCACAGTCAGATGCTGCACTTGGGTGAGGCAGGTGGGGCAGATTGCACCCCCTCCCAGCACCGCGGTCAGGTGCTGCGTTCTTGCCAGAAAGGCAGGTGGCCACCCACCCTCTTCTGGAACCTGTCGCTCAGCTCCTCTGTGCAGCTGCCCGCTCGGCCTCGGGTTGACGCCCTGAAGGTGGGCTCGGGGAAGACCGCGGAACAGCCCCACCCCTGCTCCATGCCAAATCTCAGTTCCTTGTTTGTCTTGGCAGCATGAATTCACTGAGGGAACAGGGCAGAAGATTCTATCTGCCTCAGGCTGTAAACAAGTCTCAGTCCTGCCTAGGAGGTTGCGGAGTCCCTGGGTGTGGATTCAGGTCTCGGCCCCGCCCCGCCTGGGCGTTGTGCACGCGAGGAGATGGTGGCTGTGTCTGTGCCCCGCCTCTCTTCTCCCAAGAAGAGCCAGTAATGGTGCCCTGGGTCTGAAGAGACAAAGGCTATGGTGCCCCTCCCCCCAGGGCACACCAGCAGTGTTGCTCTGCTTTTTTTCCCATAATTTATGCAGGACCGAGGTTGTCCTGCTCTGTATGCCCTCCCAGCCACAGCACGCACCCCCCTGCAGACCCATGGGGCTGCCTCAGTTCAGCCGCCCCCATCCTCCACCCAGCTCAGCCTGGCCCGGCCCCCAGCTGCTAGCTTGTATCTTGGGCTGGGTATTGCGGGGACCCTTTGTGCCCGTTTAACTTAGTTCTGTTGGTCAAGGGCTGCTCTGTACAGATCCGAGCCTCAGAGGCTTCTCCTCCGTCACGCTGGCCTCTCTGTTGGAGAGGGGAGACCCAGCGAGCGAGCGCCAGTCCTCCTTTGCCGCTCCCTCTCCGAGGGACTGGTCCCGCACTGTTTTGCTTTTTCTTCTTTCTTTTTTCCTTTTCTCCTACCAGATTTTTGGCATCTTTGTCTTTCAAAGAGAGCAATGTTCTGTCGGAGTTCGGCAGCTGCTCTGGTTGGCTGAGTGGGTCCGTAGATGTGACTTTTGGTATATTTGTGGGAGAGAGTGAGCTACAAGTATCCTTCTACTCCACCATCTTGCTTCTCTCCATATTGTGTTTCTTTTACAAAATCACATTCATTCTTCCTTTCTTCTCTTGGCTAGCTACTACTTATCCTTCATGTTTCATCTCTGTTAACTCCCTCTAAGAAGCCTTCCCTGAAATCCAGGCTGACTTAGATCCTCTTCCTCTCTAGTTACATACTACGCTGAACTTCTATCTTAGCATTTATCAGAATGTATTTGAATTTATTTACTGGTCTATATTCTCCATTACACTATAAGCTCCATGAGGGCATGCATCATGCCCTTGTTTACCATTAAATCACTGGAGGTTAGCAAAAATATCTGACACAGAGGAGAGGCCTCATAAATTTTTTCTGCTGAAGGTAAGGGGAGATAAAAGGAGGGAGAAAGGAAGGAAAAATCTGAAGAGTCAATACAGAAGAGTCACTTCCTTGTTACCTAGTCATCGGGTACAATTAGCTCAGAAGACAATCTGGCATTTGCTTGAAATAAAAACCTTGTTTTTTTGTTTTTTGTTTTTTAATTTTTCCTATTGAGGGAAGGGGTAATAGCTCCCCATCCACAAATTTTTACCTCTACAACCCCTAATTCCTGATCAAAAAACAAATTCTGCCATCAGCCTAGCATTTCCCAAGTCTGCCCAAAATAGTACATTGTAGAATCCTCAGCATCAATTAAAAGTTGTGATTTTCTTGGAAGAAAGTCAAGACCTTATTACTAGCAACATAGTTAATCCCATATAATAGGCCAATTGCATGGAGGCATGGGGAGTATCACTCTCATATGTTACTTAAGGGAGATTTTTTAAAAGCACAATTCCAAGTTTTCTCTAATCAATATATTGCACTTTTCAGGATTTTTAATTCTTATTTGCCTTAAACTGTAGTTATGAGTCTCACAGGTTAATTTATATTGTTTAAAGTATTTTTAATCCATTTTTTAAATTTTAGTACCATTAATTCCACTTCAAGGATTCTGATTAAAGGCACTAAGTGGAAAATATGTTTATTCAAATTCATAAACAAATAATCAATTTTCCACTCTTCTCCCAAATCATTTTCCAGTGTGTATTGCTAAGCTTTTTTTTTAAATTGTGATTGATTCTATACAGCCTTTCTTCAGATACTGAATCCAGATTGTTTGTGACCTTGGACTCCATTCCCAGTAACACATTTCATTCTAGAGGTTTCCATTTTCTTGGGAATGTGCTGAGATTACGTTTCAGAGTCTAAGCTGGATCATACACATGAGTAACTCCAGGCAGGCAAGGCAATACTGTAAGCATCAGCACTGCTGGCCAATTAACATCAAAAAGCAGATATATTACTGCTTCTTGTTGTATTATCTTAAAATGACACACACCATACTAAAGACCTGAGGGAGGAATGAAAAAAGCAGTATTTGCCACTTAAGGCTTTTAAGAATAAAGCTGTCTCTACAGGAAGCCAGCCCCAAGTGCCTGAAAAGGGGAAAAATCCTGTTAAATCACTACTTTAATTTATTAATTTGTCCACAGGACTCAATCAGTTTCACTGAGCCCTACAACTGAATTGACCAATTTCTTACACAAAGTGCAGGCAGTAAGATTTTTTTCCACTACTGTAATGTATTGTTTGAGTAATGAAGAAATCTCTGGACAGTTGATTTGATTTGAGTAGTCCAGAAGATTCAACTATGTCCATTACGAAAACATTTTTTTAGATAAAATTGAGCAGATAGGATTTATATACCTTCTTGTATTGGACTAGCTAATACACATACACATTGGTTGTGTCTAGAAGGCGTTCCACTCTTTAAGAAACAGTCATTGATGATTTTGCTCCTTCTCACCCCAACCTATCATAGCCACTGCTTTTCTGTCTGATCTATCTTCCTGTTTTTATTTACATTTTTAAGTTCCACCCCCACAAAGGATAATATCCTGATCTGGCCATATCAACATATTTCATTAAGAGTCTCCAAGTACTTCTGGGAACTAGTAATCCTAATTATCCTACAAAATTATAAGAATTTATACATAGGTAGTGTGGTAGCACAAAATGAACACAAGCATTCAGAGCTATGCCTAAACTCAAATATAGACTGGTCACTTAACAACTATACCATTTTAAGCAAATGTTACTTTTTCCCAAATCCATATTCCTCATCTTTAAAATGGGAATAATGATTTCATAGAGTTGCCATGAGAATTAAACACAAGTAGATGGCACATGGAAAGTGATCAGTAATTCATGGTTCCTTCCTTCCTTGTTTCCTCAACTTTACTTATATTTGGAGTTTTCCAAGCACTTTACAAAAGTCTGCTGCTTTTCTCTCGACAATAGAAATGGTGTTTTTTTCTCACTGTATTTAACCCAAACACTGGCTACGTTTGATACTGACTCCCAAAACATTGAGGTATACATCCAGTGTAGTTTTATTATTTGTTGAGATTCCAGCAGTTAAGCATTTCTCTTGCTCCTCATAGCTCCTGTCATTTCTTTTCACATTGAATGGTTCTGGTAGCACTTACATTCTCCTGCAGTTCCAATCACCATGAAGGAGCAATTTAGAAAGTCTAATAAATAAACAACCATTCAGCCATGCTCCTTTAGTTCCATTCCTCTAAATCCAGACAGTAACAATAATTGAAATCTCCTAAATGCTAGAGCAAGAAAAAATATGAGAATATTTCTGTGGCAACTTCCTCTATTCTACAATCATATAGCCACGAGCAAAAATCTCTAGACTTCATCACCAACCGGTCTTTTTATAAAGTTTCAACAATTCAATGTTGTGAATGTGCTCATAAAATTATAAATTCTATATAAGTACAGGAATGTAAGACATGCAAGGGTTTTGACCCCCAAGGGCAAGGATTACTGTTTCAGACAGTTACCCATGTGTTTCTTACAAGTCTGCATATTTTCTAATCAGAAGTATTGAGAGCTTTTGTTCCAGATTACCTTCCCAAGATTGTTTGTACAGCAAACACTTTGGAATATGGACATAGTGTCTTCTTCCAAGGCAAAGGATAGAGTTGTCTGTATTCAGGATAATACTAATAATGTCTTCTTCCACTGCAAATGGTGGGGAGTTTAAAATATTGGGGTTTCCTAAGTGTGAGTCTTCTCAGCTGTGAAGTACACTCATTACAAGAGCATCAGTCCTGCAAGCCATTTCAAATGACTCTCACGGTGACTGAAGGGCAATGGGGACAGATGTACCTGTGATCGTGCTGCCTGCGGCACCAGGAATAATTAAGTCCTTTGTCTCTGACCCAGGAATTTTACATTTTCTTCCAGCCTCCAAGAAAACTGGTAGACTAATTAGTTAGCTTTCACAATTCGTGGCAATTATGACATTAAACATTCATAGAAGTTCTACAAACTTCTATTCATTCATTTGCATAAGATAAATGATAATCATAATATATGCACCTAACTTAGGAGCTATTAAAAAGGTTTACATTAGACAGCAGTTTTGAAAGGTACTTGTAAACTTTAGAGTACTATACATAATAATCATCACTGCCACCTGATTTTCACTATTATTAAAACATTTCAATTTCCTTGTCCCCTGAATCATTGCTCACTCTCCAACAGTCACTGAATAATTTAATTTACTACTGCATTTTTTTTCTTTTAGTTATTCCTTATTACTCTCTTACCTTAAGTATTCCAACAGCCTCGAAAATAGTTTCCCTACCTCCCTTTTTGAGCCCTCAAATTCATTTTCTACATTACAGGCAGATGAGCTTTATAAAACATGAATTTGATCATGTCCCTTTCCTGAACTTTCAATTATTTCCCATTACCCTTAGCATAAGGCTCAAACTCACAAACTGGTTTATAAAAGATCCTTTAGATCTGGTCTCTATTTCTCTCAGAGGCTCATATCTCCCATTCATGTCAGTGCATTATATGCTCCTGTTTTATTGAATTCCTTTTAGTTCCTTAAGTGTCATGTTCTCTTCCATCTCTAGGATTTGGCATATACTGTTCCATCAGTCCTGAACTCATTCCCATATTCCCAGCTTCTGTTAATTTACATCATTTCTGCTATTTCTTTAGGCCTCAACCTAGAAGGAGAAAACAGTGCTGGAGAGTCTACTCTTCAATAAATAACATACATAGGCATCCAAACACACATACACACACTCCTTCATATAGAATGTATTACTCTAGATATATGCTGCTTGCTCCTTCCTCTTTGTTATTGGTGACTTCAATCATCACCAACAAATGTTTGGTTTTTTCTGAGCTCACAGATGCAAAGAACAGATTGGTGGTTGCCAAAGGCAGGGGGTAGGAGGTGGCCAAAATGGATGAAGGGGGTCAAAAGTCATAAAATGCCAGTTATAAAAGAAGTAAGTCATGGGGGTGTAATGTGCAGTATGGTGACCACAGTTAAATGCTGTATTGCATATCTGAAAGTTGCTAAGGAAGTAGATCTTAAAAGTTCTCATCATGAGAAAAAAAATTTGGTAACTATTTAAGATGACGGATATTAACTAAACAACTGTGGTGATCATTTCACAACATGAAAAAAATGAATCATTACTTTGTACACCTGAAACTAATATAATATATGTCAATTCTACAACCATTTTTTAAAAGTTTGATTTTGTTCACAGCAATAGTGATACTGCCTTATTGCTATTTAGTAATTTACTGTGATCACATCTGACCAAAACTGACATTAAGGACTGTCTAATCTGCAATCATGAATTACACCTTCACTCAGGAGTTTTTGATGCTCTTTGAGAATCAAAGTCAGGTTATTTTCTTCTTTAAAGCTTTTTTTTTTTTTTTTTTTTTTTTTTTTGAAAAGCAAACACAATAAGCCTATTAGAGTAAGAAAGAGTTTTCCACAGCAAGATTTGCGCTTTGTTGACACTTTTCTAGTGTCTTGATATTGTCCTAAAGTACATCACCCATGACCTCAGCATTTTCAGGACACCTTAACAAAGAAGATTATCTCTCTAGGAATCTTGCCTAAGATCATTCTTATGTAACTTCTGTCCCAACAGACAGGCTTTATTTTCTCTCCTCCAAGCTTTGTACTCAGACCTCAGCTGTTGAGAAAACACAAAGAAATACTACTCAACATCTCTTTAGTTCCTGTCAACTCCCCTCCAACTAAATTCTCATTAAGAGTGGCCCTATCAGTGGGTTCCATTGCATAAAATGACCAACATTTCTTCAGCTTGGATTGTGGGCTGAGGTTACAAATTGTTTAATGAACCTGAGAATTCTGCACACAGCAAGGAGAAATGTTTGGCTGGCAGATACTAACATTTCCTGCTGAGCAAAAGAAAAATAAACCTTTCTTTTCTTCCAGAGAAGAACATTCTCAAATCCTAGAATCACATTTTACTACAGATGTACAGAGAATAATTTATATAACTTTAAGGAATGACCACATCTGCTTCCAAAGCTGTTAAGACTCAAAATAACAACAAAGTGATGGAAGAGGAAGAATAAAATTACAGATCATTCAAGGTACTGATTATTTGCAGTAATGATGGGGAGCTCTGGTACAGAAAATAAAAAACTACAGATAATCCAATAAATATCCTAGTTATTTCAAGTCTTTGCCAAGCTAGAGGTAAATACTGGGTTAATATAAAATAACGAGACATTTATTTATCATTATGTAGGCTTTTGTTTCCCTTACCAAATGGCCACTGAGCAGGTGAACTGAATAAATTATGAGGCAGAAAACAGTACCAAATTAATGATGGAAGAAAATAAAAACCCTGGAAAATCAAACTGTAATGGATTTCATCTGTTCACCAGCTAATACAACAAACGCATCTCTGACTACAGAGAGCTGACCTTGTTTTCAGTTCAAACTTTTTGAGCTTCAGACCAAATGCCCTGAATTAATCTTGATACGCTATCATTAAATTTTCAATATTCTATTTGGAACGTTTAGAATCCTTCCTGTGTCTCAAAATGAAAGGAAGTTCGTGCTCATATGTTTCTGATTCATTTACACTGACTCATCAAAATGTACTTCTTCCCTGGGACACTTTAAACACAAAGAGTCCTTGGATTACTTTGATAAGCCAAATTAGCATTTTCCCTCTTGTATGAACAGGAAATGTCATTTTTCATGAATAAACAAATCATAGATGATATTATTGAGAAATCTGCTTCGGTTTAAGTGATACGAGTAATTTCAAGAAGAGTGTGATTTGAGAGATGCGCTACAACTCTCCCCATCCCAATCTATTCCATACTCTCCGGCATTCAGTCTCACCGCAACACTGCCCGCTCTTCCCACCAGGCCAAAGATTCTTATACTCAATCACTAGACTGCTTCATGAGTTAGAGCCCAGCTGCTGTTATTTATATTCCAAAGGCCACAGTTTAAATGGATGACACAGATCACTATATCAAATTAGTGTATTTTATTTTTAATTCTGAAAGTTAAAAAGAATGCTGCCTTTTGACAAAGGCAATAGAAGGCTGATGGGGGGGGGGGGCACAAGTAAAGTGTTAATGTGGCCATGAGTACACCAGTAAAAGGAAAGCAAGTAAGATGACAACTATGAAAAAATGGCCAAAACACTGTGAAGATCGAGGCTTCACACAGTAAGGCAGATAGATGGCAATGGTTCTGATTTTCCAGTTTGCTCTTGTTATGTATAGCTGCCTCAGTGGATTTCCAAGGAAATTTGTATTGGTGCAATCACCAGGGACTCAACTCTTATTCAGATTTAGTCATATATTTAATTCTTAAACTCTTATAGACTTTATAATCTCCATTTTCACAAATTCAAATATGTGTGCATGGTGTCATTTACCAGAAGATACAGAGTCGAATGGAAACGAATTTCATTACCTCTCAAAGGAATCTAGCAAAGTTGTCTTAATCTACATGATAGCACACTAACAGGCTCGCTGTTTTATTATTTTTACACAGGACAGAAGCAACTTGACAACTGTCTTTTTTAAATTGCATTTTTTTTTCTGATTGCAAAAGTAAAATAAGCACTTAGTGAAATACTCAAATAACAAAAATACAAATAAATACAAATTGAAATTTCCTTGCAATTCCACCCTCTGATTTGATAGAGTTCAATTTCAATGCTCGTGACCATTTACAAAATGGCAGATTTCTACAAGTGCACTATGTCATACATATAATTCCCCTAAAAGCTTTCAAGCATGCACTGTGTACTGGTGATATATATTAAATGAAGGGAATATATAGCATTTTTCCATTGCTTGAATACACAATAAATATGGATCTATAAACATATAAAAAACAGAACATGTTTATGTGTATTATCATACACTCATATACACACATGCACCTGTTTGATATAAATATGCATTTTTAATGAATTGCGGCCCTCAGTTAATCTGACATTCTCCCAAGCTGCTTGCCTCAGGGGTATCATTCCTCTATGCTATATAAATATTCCAATAAGAGGAAAGGTATGACTAGTCTCAATGCTATTTGTACAGGGTAGTTAAACATATTGGGTCAAAACTCAGCAACAATTCAAAATTAAATAAGCTGCCCTTACTTTCTGGGATCTGGAGCTCTCTTAGACAGGAGTAGTGTATAGGTGAACGTCTGTGTGTATTTGTGTATAAGACCAACTGATACAACACAGACTGAAACATGGTACAGTACTTCCAAAAATAGTTCTGCAAGCAGACATGTCACAATACATGTGGACTCTAAATACAAAACCACTGGCACTATTTAATGGATGACAAAAAAATCTTTCTCCCAGTCCCCAATGCAAGATCCATTTAGATACACTGATTTATAAATGTCCTTTGAATGTACTCATTTCCAGCCTCAGGCCCTAGAAATTCTGGTCGTACCTTGTTAGTTTCCACACTGGTTAGACAAACACTCCTAATCAAATTGTCAACTGCTCACTCATGGCTAAATACTGGGAATACAGAAATGAATAAGGCACATCCCCTGCCCTTAAGGAGCATATGGCCTACTGAGAAGATAGGGAGGTACATAGACAACACACCTTAGTAACTGCCAGGATAGAGGGAAAAGCAGGTACTATGGGATCACAAAGATGTTATGTAAACTCAGACTAGAACTGTAGATATTCCATGAAGACTTACCAAAGCGGGTCAAGAAATTCTTCTGGAATTCAAATATTGAACTAATTCTTGAATTCCAGAAGAGAATTACAGACAAAAGAATATGTGCAAAGGTACAGACATAAAGAAAATAAGACACATTGGCTATGGCTGTAGTAAGATCATGGCTAAGGCCAAATCATGTAGGGTCCTGTGTATCATGCTAAACTGATTGCATTTCATCCTGAAGACAGCTGAGCTAGGCTCTTCTCCAAATGCTCTCAACATGCAAGCTAGCCTGGGCTTTCATGGTCATTCCTGAAAACATTCCTCACTATGATTCTAGGGATGTCCTAAGGAGACTATAGTCCAGATTACAGAGATCAAATTCTAGAATACAGAGAATCATGGAAACTTTGAGGTAACTCAGTATAAATCTACCCCATGATATTGCTACTGAGCACAATCATATCAGCTGAACACAGTCATATCAGCCCCATCCTGTGCATACTGAAAATAGATATTTAGACAGAACAGCTTTTTAATGAAGAACATATAATCTATCAGATATATATATACTCAACACATTAGTCACTTGGTGACATGGAAAATAGAACCCAGATATAGTCATTTATAATTCAGAAAAATCTTCCTTTGTAACATTCTACAGGTTTCTACTATAAAACTGTAGAGTTCAAGGAATAGTGAGAAAGCAGGGATCAAAGACTTCATTTTGGATTGTATGAAAACCTGGAAAGGCCCAAAGAAGGACCTATAAGGGAGAATCTGAGAGAGTAAAGAAGAGGAATCTTGGGGAAAAAATATGTTTTACTATCAAAATAAGGCAGGTGAAGCGCTAAGTGAGAGAAGAAAGATAGTGTTCTGAGCACACAACATCACATTAAGGAGAAGCTATGATTCAGAACCTCAGGATCTGAGACCACACCTCAGACAGTACACAGGCCTTATATGAAGAAATGATGGGGTAAGAATACAAAGCCAGAGTCTGTATGAGAATATTCTTTGGATTAGAAAGTTTGGAATGGTCAGTAAGAAGAAAAAATTGGAATCCCAAGCAAGAGAGGAAGATTTTTTAAGAGAACACTTAAAACCTTAAATGAAGTTAAACTAGCAGGCCCAAACAAATTATACTCAGAGAAATAATAATAATATGCTAATAATAAGAACAAAAGAATTTCTTAGTACACACTATGAACTAGGTATGCTACAGGTAGCATTTCTAAGTATCACAACTCTTCTTGCCAAGTAGATAGCATTATTCACATTCTACAAGGGAAAATACCGAGGCTGAGATCTTGAGTAATCTATCACATACGTAAATTATGGAGCCAAATTCCAAACACAAATCTGATTCTATGGCTACTCTTTTTCCACGGTACAGGAGGCTGCCCTGTTTGTATATGAGAGTGGTGATATTTGAAGAATCCTGGGAAGGATATAGGAAGATCAGAGATAAATCAGTATTTCCTAATTTTTCCCAAAGGAAAAAGATGACTGAGACATAAGTTCACCTTAATTATTTAATGATGATTTCATAAACTCTTTTCTAGGATTCCACATTGATTCACAAAGAGCAAGTTATTTCAAAGTAATTTCATTTCCCTTCTTGGTAGGGTTTATGTGACTGCTAAATTAGGAAAAATATTTTAAGCATACTGCATCTAACCTTCACCAGGACATCTGAAAAGTGTGTCTCAATGTCCTTAATGAGAAAAAAGAAAATATGTATGGGGTGCTGGTAGAGTTAGATTTATCTGTACTTGAAAGATCTTATAAGAATTTGATCAAGTGAAACAAAGTCAGTTTAGTACTTCAGTGGCATTCTATGGCCACTCTCATTCAAAAATTTTATTAATTACTTCGAAGAAAATTTGGAAGTTTGGCTAATCAATTTTGTCAGTAATAGGGAACTCAAATGAGAGTGAACACATTGGATGACAAAGACAAGGACCAAAAATATTAACAAGATAAAAATTACTCCTAGGATTACCACAGAATCTTGCTCTCGGGTCTAAATAATATAATGTTCAAGTAAAGATGGGAGAAGTCCTGATTCTGAACCAATATACATCAATAAAATAAGGTTTGGATGGACTGACTACACATGTACTATGAGTCAGCTGTGTAATAGAGCTGTTTAAAAATAGATGTGATCCTGGGATGAAATCCACTAAATACGATTAGTAAAACAAAGAAGATGATAGGCCTGCCCTACTCTGGGATAGACAGACAAACCACTGGAGTATTCTGGGATAGAGCGTTTCTTGACTTCATAGTAGGAAACCACATATTCAAAGGAGCCTGAACAAGATGGTGAGTGGGGCAAAAACCATATCATGTGAAGAACAGTTGAAGGAACTGGAAACATTGAGCCTAGAAAACAAAAGGATTATAAGTTGCTTCATATATCTGTTGGGCTGGAGTTACATACAATAGGAAATCATATTTGTTCCAGTTTCTCTTTATGACTAATGCATGGAGTTATAAGACTGAAAATTTTGGCCCTATACAACGACACTATTTTCTAATGAATAGAGCTGTTCAAAATTGAAGTCAGGTAATCGCACAGATAATGAGTTCCTTGCCATCACAGGTGGACACATTAATAACTTAGAATGTTAGAATAGATAAACAAGTTTATACTGTACAGCACAGGGAAATATATTCAATATCTTGTAGTAGCTCACAGTGAAAAAGAATACGAAAGTGAGTATGTATTTTCATGTATGACTGAAGAATTGTGCTGTACACCAGAAATTGACACAACATTGTAAACTGACTATACCTCAATTAAAAAAAGAATGTTAGGCTCCAAGAGTCTTCAGAGTTAGAAGGAATCTTAGAGATGATCTTCTAGTTCAATACTCTCATTTTACATGTATAGAGAATAACCTAGGAAAATGAAGTGAACTGTGCCTGGTGTCACAGGCAATACTTAAATCCAGGTTTTCTGACTCTAAGTCAAATGGTCTTTTTTAACTACATATATGGCAAATCACGGGATTTCATTATCTGATAAGGCTCAGTACATGTCCACTGAAGCCTCTTCCATTTTGAAGACACTTTCGGACTTAGGTAGAATCTTCACTAGACAGAGAGGTGGTAGGAAGAAAGATCCCCAAATAGGAGCAACCTCAGGAGAAACCTGATTTTCCTGCCAGTCACACACTAAAATATTCTTTCTCCTTCTTTCACATGTGGTCAACTGTGTTGCACAAATTCTTTGGGAAATGTTAATGGAAGTCATTTCTTTGCTTGTATCACTGTCTCTCACACTCATTTACACAATTATGCATAGCCTAAATCATCTGCTTTGTATGGGCTGAAAATTTCTTGTCTAAGCTCTGCCATGAACTTCACTGTGAGACTTTGATATCTTTTTCCTTTCTGGACCTCAGTTATCTTATCTATTAAACGAGAAGTTTGGGTTAAACAATCTCTAATGGCTCTTCTAGTTCTGACATCTGATAACTCTACATTAAATGGCCTTCCGTTCTAATGAAAAAAAAATCAAATCACATAATAATTTACTGCAATTCAAAATTATTTAATAATTCATATGTATATACGTATTTTTTAAATTAACTTACTATTTCACTAACATGTTTATTCTCAGTTGCAAGTCTCTTCTGTGTAGGGTCAACCATACTAATGAGAGCTATCATATAATCAGTTTGATAAGTATCTTTTATAAAAATGATAGAATAGATCTAACATTTACACTAACCATGTTTTAACTGGCTTCTAATGGATGGAGATGTTACAATTCCTGTGACATGATTTGACCCAAAATACATCTGGGTCTATGTAACAGTAAGCAATGTTACCCTAAGGCTCTACTGTCTTGGACTTAAGTTTGATTTTGGAACAGTAAATCTTTTAGAAGTCAGTATCTATATAAAAATTAGTCCTGACATTTCTCCCTGAGGGTTACATTTGCTGAGTCTGTGTTCAACTTTCAATTTTATTTCTGCCACTTTAAAGTGAAAATTGCCAAACATTTGGTTTCAAAGAGAGCAATCTCTCTACCAAAAGAGCCAGACACCAAAGACACCAGGTACTTGTGTTAGTGAAATACAGTTTTCTACCATGAAATTAATTGAGGACTCCAAAACTTACCTTCCCCATATTCCAACTTATCAGCACCAGGATCCTTGTCACCAAGAGTCATTTCTCTTGCCCATTCATCCGTGTTTCCTAGCACAGCATGAAAGCCAGAGGCTTAGGATCTTCCATTAACCAATTAATCTCCATGAACACCATAGCCTTAGCCAGCCATCATCTCTGAAAAAAATTTAGGACAGTTAGAAAGGAATGGTGGGCACACCCTGATAGGTTAAAAAAATAAAAGTAATTACGTGATAAAGACTTGGGTACATTCTAAATAATTATGCTGTGTTTGATAGCAGTGTGATATAGTATGGGGGGGAATAAACCTTTTCTGCAAAGGGCCAGATAGTTAATGTCAGGCTTAGTGGGCCACACAGTCTCCATCACAACTTTTCAACTTGCCATGAAATCAGCATAGGCAGTTAGGGGATATATAACAAAATGAATGTGGCTGTATCTCAGCAAAATAGGTGATAGATCAGATTTGGCCCATGGACTGTAGTTTGCCAACCCTGGCCTGGTGAGATGATTCTGAGAGATGGGGGCTCAAATGGTCGTTTTATCACTTATTAGCCCAGTAACTCTAGGCTGTTTACTTAACATCTTTCAGATTTCATTTCATCATCTGTAAAATAGGGATAATAATATCTTGTAAGGCTGTCATGAGCATTAAGTATGATTACTATGAACTGAATTGTGTCCCATAAAAATTCGTAAGTTGAAGCCCTAATTCCTATTGTGACTGTATTTGGAGACAGAGTCTTTAGGAGGTAATTAAAGTTAAATGAGGTAATACAGCGGGGGCCATAATACAATAGGATTAGTGTCCTTTTAAGAGGAGAAAGAGAGAGAGAGGTCTGTAGGTGGGTACAAACAGAGGAAAGGCCATGCGAGGACATAGTGAGAAGGCACCTGTTCACAAGCCAGGAAGAGAGTTCTCACCAGAAACCTTGACCTGGGATGTCTAGCCTCTAGAACTGTGAAAAAATAAATTTCTGTTGCTTAAACCATCCAGTCTATGATATTTTTGTTATGGCAGCCTGAGTAAACTAATACACTGTGATCAAGTAAACAAAGTGTTTAGCACAAGGCTAGTCACATAGTATAATTTTTTAATAAATTCTTTCTCAATTTCTTTAAGCAATTTTCAATTCCCCATACTCATAAAGCTAGCCCTAGATCAACAGAATGAAGCTAGGGAGATGAGAAATCGTACCTTAATATACCTGTGCCATGAATATCTGGAACACTGAAATAAACTCTATATTGAACCCATGTCCTGATAGACCAAAAACAGTCCAAAGCTGAAGGAGTTCAGTGAAGTCATTTCTATAGCATAAAAGCAAGCTCTACCTTGAATCCTATTCAAGCCTCTTCACTTTTTGTTAACTTCTCAAACATTTCTCAAATGTGTCCCAACATTTTCCTGCTTTATTCCAGCTTCTCATTTTGGCTACCTGGAGAAACTCAGCTTTACCTTCCTTATTGGCCTTCTTGCCTCTAGTCTTGTTCTCTTCTACACTGCAGCCACAATGATGTATGTAGCTATGTTTAAATATTCCCCATAAGCCATGGGCTAACTCTAACCTCATTATATGTGCAATAATTTCAAAAGGAAATTAATATATATGTATGGACATGGGAAAACACTCAACATGTATATTGTTAGTTGAAAAAGTAAGTTACCAAAAATGCAGAATATGATCCTGCTGGTGTATTTTTAGTAACGACATGGTTATCTCTCTGTAGATATAGCTAGACAGAAGAAGGAAGCAAGGAAGCAAGGAAGGAAGGAGAGAAGGGGAAGGGAAGGAAAGAAGGAAAGGAAGGAGGAACAAACAAGGAGAGTGGGAAGGAGGGAAGAAGGAAGAGAAATGAGGAGGGAGAGAGGGAGGAAGGAAGGAAGAGAAAGAAAAGGAAGGAGGGAGGGAGAAAGAAGGAGAGACAGAAAGAAAGAAAGAACAAAAAACAAAGAAAAAGACAAGGAAAAGAAAGAAGCAACATATACATATGCAGTTATATATACATATATACAATCTACTTATGTATCTTTGAATGTACAACTCCAACCAATAACAGATAAACCCATGCACTAGCACATAAACTGAGGGAGTCACAGAGTGATGCGCTGAATGCAGCTATAGGAATCATTCAGTGGGGCACGAGTAACTAGAAAATGAAAAGTAATTGACAACAATATGGTTTTCTCAAAATGGAAAAAGTCACCCAAAGATACTCAGATTCCCCTTTCAATCAAATAAAATCTGGGTTGGGATTTCCAATCCTGACCAAGATGGAGTAAGTCAACTACACCTTATCTCTCCCACTGATTACAACTACAGTCTTTGAACAAAATAACCTAAGGGTTATGAAAAGTCAACAACCATTATAACTTAAATAACAGTAAGTGTCACAGATTTTTTCCCTCTTTTATAATCTGAGCTTGACCTGAGAGGAGGTATAAATGCAGAAGTAAGTAGTGAGCAATGAACACAAAAACTCCAGGAGAAACTCCTTATTTACAGCCAGAGGACCTGGAAGGGAGGCCCCTAAAAGTCAAAAACTGTGGAAAAATCCACTTATTTTCAAGTTTTTAAATAGACTTTTTATGTTAGAGCTGTTTTAGATTACAGAGTTATTGTGAAGATAATATAGAAAATACCCATTTAACTGACACCCACTCTATTGTTAACATCTTACATTAGTATGATGCAATGGTCATCATAATAATAATAAATCAATATTGGTTCATTAACTAAATTCATACTTAAGATTTCCTCAGTTTTTCACCAATGGCTTTTTCTTTTCCAGGATCCTCTGCAGGATACCGTACTACATATAGATGTCATGTCTCCTTAGGCTCTTCATGGCTTTGAGATTTTTTGGCATTCCTCATTTCTGATGACCTTGACAGATTTGAGGAATTACTAGTCAGACATTTTGTAAAATGTCCCTCCACTGGGATTTATCTGATGTTTTTCTCATTATTAGTCAAAAGTAATATGCTTCGGGGAGAAAGACTACAGAACTAAGGTGCCATTCACACATCACCATATTAATATGACTTATTCTTGATGTTAACCTTGATCATCTGGTTTAAAGTAAGATTTGTCACTTTTCTCCACTGTAAACTTATTAATACTTTCTCTCCCTTTCCACATTATACTCTTTGGAGAAAAGTCACTATGTGTAACCCAAACTTAATAAGTAGATAGTTATTTTCTACCTCCTTAAGGGCAGGTTATCCACATAAAGTACTTAGGATTTTTCTGCATTGGGAGATCTGCCTCTTCTACACCACTTATTTACTTGTTTAACCATTTATTTATGTCAGTTTGACTCAAGAACATTTGTTTTATACTTTAATCTATAATTTAATGCTATTTATTTTGTTGTTCAAATTTTTGCAGCTTTGGCAATTGAATGCACTTTCAGTTAGCTGCTGATATCCTTCGACATACTGTACCATTGTTTTTTGGTTCTTTTATTTCTTAGGGTGGAGCACTTTCTTACTTCCTGGCATTGTTAAATGCTCCAAGATCATTTTGTGTATTTCAAGCCTGAGTCCTATAATCGGTCATTTCTCAAAGGATCTCTGGTTCCTTTTATTGAAGAATGGTATTAGAAACCAAGATCTGGGTGCCAGGGGTGCTGATGGTACTAGAGTGTTGCTGCTTCTATGCTTCCCCAACTGGCAGAGCAAAAGAATACATGTGTGTATACTAACTCGTATGTGTGTGTGTGTGTATATATGTATGTCAATAAATATTTCTACATGTATTCCTTGTATCTGTATTACACTAAATATGTGCTCATACTAATGTATCCAATTCTAACCCGTGGATCATTTTATCCTCCTCCCCTTACTTATCTGTAACCTTCCATGACAACAGCAAGAAAACTAGATCCCACCATATCCACCATCCATTTAATTAATTGTTTCATTTCAGTACACATGTATAGTGGTTTCAGAATTGTCAAACCATACCCAATGGGAAAGTTTTATCAACTAGAATGAAGTGTTTATATATAGTTTCTTATGTCTTTGGTCTTACAGGTTACATCTATTCCCAAAATTACTATGTCAGCAGTTTATCTCCTCACTCTGTTCATTTGTTTCATACACTTGTGAAACATTTACATACTTTTGTCACATTCTGCAATCCATCCTGGAATTCACCAACCTCCTAAATGATTTTTTATTTGCATACATTAAGGTTCACTCTTTACTGAAAAGTTTTCTGGGTTTTAATAAATGCATACTGTCATGTAGCCACGATTACAGCATCATACAGAATAGTTTTACTGCCCCCTCAAAACTGCATGTTTTGCCTAGTCAACCTTTCCCACAATCCTCTGGTAACCATTATCTTTTTTACTGTTTCTATAGTTTTGCCTTTTCCAGGAAATCATATAATTGAAATCAAACAGTATGTAGTCTTTTCAGATTAGATTCTTTCACATAGCAATATGTATTTAAGGTTCCTCCATGCCTTTTTGTGGCTTGATAGCTCATTTTGTAAATCACTGAATAACATTGCATTGTATAGATGGACAACAGTTTAAATCACTAAATAATACTGTATTGTATGGATGGATCACAATTTGTTTATCCACTCACCTATTCAGGACATCTTGGTAGCTTCCACATTATGAATAAGGTGGCTATAAACATTCATGTGTAGACATAGGTTTCAAATTTCTTTGGGTAAATACCAAGGAGCATGACTGCTGGATTATATGGTATGGCTATGTTTAGATTTGTAAGAAACTGCCAACCTGTCTTCCAAAGTGAGTGTACCATTTTGTACTCCCACGAGCAATAATGAGAGTCCTTGTTGCCCAGCATTCTCTCCAGCAGTTGGTACTGTCAGGTTTTTGGAATGTTATACAACATAATAGAAGTGCAGTGGTAATTCATTGTTCCTTAAATCTCCATTTACCAAGAGTTAAAGGTGAACACTTATGAAATAAAGAAACAACAGAAGTTCCAAGCAAAGAAACATATATTACAATAAATATCTAAGTGGAAATTTCAAAACTGAACAATATGTTATCCAAAATAATAACTTGATTAGGGTGGGCTCAATAGCAGAATGGAGATGACAGAGGAAACTGTAAGTGAACTTGAAGGTAGCACAGATTAGTGAAATTATATAATCAGAGTAACAGAGAGAAACAAATTTTAACAAAATGAACAGAGCTTCAGAGACCTGTAAGACAACATCAAAAGGACTGATATTTCTGTCAATGGAGTCCCTGAATGAGAGGAGAAAAAAGATTGATAGATAAAATATATCTGAATAAAATAAAAGTTGAAACTTCTCAAATTTGATGTAAGACATAAATGTATAGGTTCAAGTAGTACAGTATACTACAAAAAGAATAAACTAAAAGAAAACCAAGTCCAGATACATGATTTTAATAAGCTAAAAACCAAAATAAAGAAAAAAATCTTGAAAGCATCCAGAGAAAATGGCACATTACATATGAATTTGCATAATAGGTAGATTATTCATGAGAAACCACATAGGCCATAACAAAGTAGAACAACATTTTTGAAGATCTAAAAGAGAATTGTCAACCTGGAATTCTATGTCCAGAGAAGTTGAAGACATTTTCAGGTGAAATAAAACTAAGAGAATTTGCCATCACCATCAGATCTGAGTTTATAGAAATGCTAAAAGTTCTTCAGGCTAAAGGAAAATGATACCAGAGAGAAACTTGCTTCAGGAATAAAGGAAGACTGACGGAAATGGCAATTATTTAGACAAAATAAAATAGAGTATTTCTTCTCATTTAAATTCTTTAAAGTATGTATGATTCTTGAAAATAATTAAAGCATTGTCTGAGGGAGGGTTTCAGTACATGTAAATGAAAATGCATATGGCAACTGTAACATAAAGACAGAAAGATAAAGTAGCCTGTATATTTGTAACGCTTCTACATTTTCACTTGAAGTGATACAATATTAACTCTAAATAGACTGTGAAAAGATAGATATGCATATGGTAGTAATTTGAGCAACCACTAAAAATTATAAATGTATATAGGTAAAAAATAGATAAGTTAAAATGGAATACTAAAAGCTCTTGAAACAATCAAAAAGAATAGAGGAAATGAAAAACAGAAAAACAAAAAAGGACAATCAGAAAACAAAGAATACAATTACAGACCTAATCCAAGAAAAATAACTAAGTTAAATGTAAATAGTGTAAGATTACAAATGAAATACAGAATGTGATGTTGAATTTTAAAAAACTATACATTCTCTTTAAGATCAAACTACATGGTTTCTATAAGAAACTCATTTTAAATAACAATATAGATATATTAAAAATAAAACACAACATTGTAAATCAACTGTACTTCAATTTTTTTAAAAGCCTGAAAAACAAATACCAGGCAAACACTAATCAAAAGAAAGCTGGCTAACTATATTGATATGAGTCATAGCAAAATTACATATGAGGAAAATTATCAGGGATAAAGAGGGACATTACATGATGCTAATAGGGTCACTTCATCAAGAAGAAATAGTCCTAGATGTGCATGCAACTAACAATAGAGCTTTTCAACACAGGGTTCTAGAATAATTGAACATTCATATCCAAAAATAAGCCTCAATCTATTGCTTACATCTTTTTCAAAAAATTAACTCAAAATGGATCACAGACTTAAATGTAAAGTGAGAAAATATAAAGCCTATAGAAGAAAACATAGAAGCAAAAATCACTTCATGTCTGGGTCTGGAAAAGTTCTTAGATATAACACCAAAACCACAACTAACTTACAGGAAAAAATTCATAATTTGGACTTGATCAAAATCAAAAGCTTTTCCTCTACAAAAAATTCTGTTAAAAGGATGAAAAGACAAGCTTTATTCTGAGAGAAAATAATTGCAAATCATATATCCAACAAAGGATTATATATAGAATATATAAAGAACTTTCAAAGATCAAAAATAAAAAAACAAAAAACCCTAAATTCAAAAAAGTTAAATACATGAAGAAACTTCTCACCAAAGAAGTTACATAGATAGCAAATAAGCACACAAATAGATACGCAGTCTAACTAATCATTAGGCGAAATAATACAAATAAAGATCTTGATGAGATACGACTATACATCTATTAGAATGACAATGCCAAATGCTACAGAGGACACAGAGCAGCCAGAGCTCTCATGCATATTGCAGATGGGAATAGAAAACGATATAGCTGCTTTAGAAAACAATCAGGTAGTTTTTGGTAATGCTAAATATATATTCCCATTTGACCCAGCATTTCAGCTTCTACGTATTTACGGCAAGAAAAATGAAATGTTATTGTTACACCAAAACCAGTATGAGACTGTTTATGTTAGCTTTCCTCATAATCACCCAAAACTGGAAACAACCCAAATGCCCATGAAGAGATGAATTTATAAACAAACTGTGGTAAATTCATACAATGAGATACCACTCAGCAATACAAAGGAATGAGTTACTGATAAATGTAACATTATGGATGAATTTCAAATGCATTATATGCTAACTGAAAGCAGCCAAATTGAAAAGGCAGTGTACTCTAGGTACGATTTGACTTATATGACAGTTTGGAAAAGGCAAAACTATAGGAACAGAGAATGGATTGACAAGGGTTAAGAATGGGAGGGAGGGTTTGACTACGAAAAGGCACCATAAAGGAGTTTTCTTGGGGTGTAGGAACTATACTGTATCTGATCTTGGCAATGGTTACACGACTCTATGCCTATCTCAAAACTGACATAACTGTATACCATAAAGAATACATGACAATTTAGTGTACACAAATTTTGTTAAAAATAGGGTGGAAAAAAGAAGGGATCATAATCATGTCTGTATTTACATTCCAGAAGAATAAGATCTCTGGACAATTTTGGTTCAGATATAATTGGATGTTTTGCTTCTATTTTCATTCTGAATATACTGCTATACTTTCCATGCTACAAAACCTTAGCTGTGTTGATCATTAACTGCGACATCATAAACTAGGTCTCTGGCCTTTATTTCTGTCCTACTGCACTGAGTAGATAATGCCCTTCCACGTCTGACACAGTACAACAGCCTTAACTTCCACGTATTAGACAAAACACCTTCTATCAAGAGAGGACATAGCACAGCTCTAAATGCCTTCAACTCTTTATTAACAGGTATTACAGAGTCAGTACATAGTTTGTTTATTAAGAATAAAAGAAGAAGTCCTAAACTCACCTGATGATTGGCAATCCCATCTCCTACATAATAAAATGAGACTGACATTTCCAGTTTTATTATGAACTATTAAAATACTTCCAACTACTGCAATAATTTTCAGATGAAACTCTTAAGGAGCTTGTGGCTCAAGTACTAAAGCAGAGATGCTCTCAAATAAAAATTCCTCACATTTGTGTATCGCTGAACAAATTTTTAAATGCTCTTACATTTAACATCATTAGATTCTCCTAATACAACCCCAAATGTTAGGTGGAGCCAGTTTTAGCATACTTTCTTAATAAGTGGAAATTGCAGCTCCAGAAAGTTATGTGATATGTACAAGATCACACAGTTCCTAAGTAACACAGCTGGGACCATATTCAATTCCTGGGACCCTGATGGAGTTCTCAGAACATTTTAACAAAGCGGAAATTAATTTTAGATTCACCTTGTCTTGAAGGTTTGTTGCTCTTACTTTGGGAAGAACAATATATTGAAAAGATTGGAAGATTAAAGACCTTATAGAGCTTCAGGGTCCTCAATACTATGACCATCAACTTGCATCATGATATCCATGATTATTTATTATCAGAGGCAAGGTAACAGGTGGAAGCTCAGAAGTTAAAGTAGATGTCCTGGAGACAGGCTCTGGCTGGGAGACCTTCAGCTTGCCTCTCAGCTCAGGTGACTGGAGGTTCTTTGACCTCTACCTTAACCCCCTGATTTAGAGGACTTTTGCTTAATTCCAGCCATGTCTTAGTGTCTAAACTGTACCTTAAGTGCAGGCGTCCCAGTTTTTGAATAATATTCTTCCCAAGGTGGAACTGAAGACCCCCTGAATCAGTTATTAAGGGCCAGAATCTCTACCTGGTATATTCTCAGTCTAAGGCCTAGCCTATCTCCTAATAAGCTCGGTGTCACACAAATGTTTTGAGGTGTAACTGACATCCAGAAGTATTCTGAATCCCATTATACCTCAAGTGACTACTAGAGTACTGAGCATATTATAATAGCTAAATATAGATTTGTTAAGTCAATAAGTGAATGAATCAGTGAAGTATAAAAGGTTCTCTACCTTGAGGGCAGAAAGTTTTATATTTAAAGGCATTTTGATAACTATTTGCCACTTAAGAGAAGGAAGTGATGATCAGTCTCAAGTACAGTGAGAAATACATGTAGGTGGTCCAATAATTACAACCAAAAACAACCATAGCCATAATTGTGTTCTGGTCCAGGCTAGAAAGGACATCAGCAATCTAGGATCAAAGTTCAATAAATACATTTTTATGAACATAAGCATCAAATAACTTTGCACTTTCCCTATTTGGGTTTTTAAATGACACTCACATTTTAATTTTCTCTTTGAAATCCTCTTAGAAACTTAAGAAACTCACAAATGTTTTCAGTCTAAACAAACATCCTTGATTGAAATTTTCCTTCCTGAACACTCGTTGAGGATTATGCATTTAAGGGCTTTTTATAACTTAATCTGCATAACCTTGAAGTGTCTCTTCATCCTTTAGCTGATTAAAAATATTTTTCACAGCCTGTAAAGTAAGATATGACTCCATGCTATGTGTATTTAATAGAGAAAATATCCTTTATGTGCTCCATTAAAGTTGTTTGTGAAATTGTATTAGTGCCATGCCATTAGTACACCTCTTTCAGACACATCTGTGGCCCTCACTTGACAGGTAAATTAACAGTTTCATCAATCTACTCAGAGATGTATAATGACCTTCTAATACAAAAAAAAATACCCACCTTATCAAGAATTACAAAAGATATCAAACATATTCTTCAATGGAAGACCAAAGAAATGTATGGGACAAGATAATATGATACTCCATGATGGATGATAAAGGTATATTTTAGAGACATTATTAAATTATATCCATTTATGAGGCTTAAAAATTAAAATATAATATGGGGCAGACATAGATGATTGTAAGAATAATGTTTAAAATATGGTAAATTTTTAAGATGCAAAATTATTAGTATAAAAGTCATGTTTCCATAACATGAAAACTGTTAAATCATAAGCATACTGTTAAATGTTGACAGTATCCACATAGCAAGTGTAACTTTTTAAAATATATTTATCTTCTGTTATTTATGAAAGGATAGTATGGTAGCAAAATGTTATCATCTTTAACTCTCCTGCTCAAGACTTTTAATATGATTGATTAATTTTTTGGAAATAAACTTCAGATGTCACTGCCCTCTTTCATTCAATCTTTGGTTGTTTTTTTAAACATTTACTATAAGTATATATTGTGTCCATAACAGTAAATTACAGCACAAGTAAGTTTTTCCAATGTGCCATTGTCCTAAATCATCTAACATCTCTCCAGTATTTTTGCCATTCCCATTCCACTCCCACCTTGCAATTTGTGCTTTACTAATTTTGAACCGACTGGTGTAAAAATTAATATCACTATCACCTCCTCTGTGTCCACCCCAGCTCAAAGTGCCATCTCTTTACGCTGAACTTTCCCAGCACTAATGGCTCTTCAGTTCACCACCTGGCATAAAGAAATTGTTAGCAATTATTGTTATATCTATACCACTCTTTCAAATATGTTGAATGCTCAATTTTGAATCCTTATGAAATAAACAACTGTTAGTATATAGAAAAAAGTATTGTGAGAAATCTCATAGAAGGGGTAACAATCAAAGAATGTCATCCCCATTTGTAGGTCCAAGATACTCACTGAGTATCCAAAGCTTTAAAAGCCTATTCCTAAATTCTGTTTTCAGTTATTTACATTCAGTATTCCATGCATATTTCAGAGTGACACATTGAGCAACATTTTTATCAGTTGTTCTAAGATGATAAGATTTGCCATTCCAAATTACATTTCTGGTCCATTCATTCTCTATGAACCAAATCAAGCCCCATCATTTATGAGAAACTCAGCACACCAGCTGGTACCCTTCTTGAGATCCTAAAGTACCTTATCATCTACAGCACGGACTGGCAAACTATGATCTCTGGCTAAATCCAGCTGCATGCCTGTTTTTCGACAGCCTATACATTAAGAGTAGTTCTTATATTTTTAAAGCGTTATAAACAAAAATAAAGACTATGTGACATGGGATCATATGTGGTCAGCAAAATCTAAAGTATTTACAATGTGTTCCTTCACAGAAAAAAAAGTTTGCTGACCCTTCATCTATAGCCCTCATTTGGGCACTTAATCACATACTGTCTAGAGACGTATCTGGGTTCATCGTTATTGGTAGATAATTAGCGCAATATTCACATTATCACTATTAGGTGCTTACAGGGTTTCAGGCAAAATGTTAAGTATTTAACTACATTACTTTATTTTCACTACCCTATGAGGTAGATAATATTTTAATTTTCTCATTTTATAGATGAGGTGTCTGAGATTTAGCGTAGTAAGCATCAAACCAAGATTACATGGCTAGACACTATTTGAACTTAAATATTACTCAACAACTCATTTTTTTCCCCTACTGGGGCCCACTGCTGTTGTTTTTGTTCTCTTAAGTCATTTAAATTATGTGCATGTGTGTTTAAGCCTAGATTATAAACTCCTAAAAGGCAAAGGCTACATGTCTTCCACAACAGAGAATGCTACACACACACAACGGCTGTTCAATACATATTTACTAAATACAAAAACAAATGGATGCAGGTCAGTGTCTAACCTCTTACAGGCCCACTGAGGGATATGTTATTAAAGAACATAATCATACATACACAAATTAGGGATGTACCTAACACTTCATAGCTTTCTCCAAATCTCTAAATAGATCTATTTGGACCTTTATTTTCCTATGCTAAACTGAAGCACTGTTTGAATCATGTTATCCATAAGTTTCCTTCCTTCCATCCTTCCTTATCCCTCCCTCCCTTTCTTTCTTGCTTCCTTCTTCCTCCCTCCCTTTGTTCCTTTTCTTTCTTTCTCAAAAAAAAAAGAAATTAGCATGCTGCTAGATATATGTAAGTTAAAGTGGCAAACAAGATAAGCATGTCTCATGTAAACTGAAATCTAGGTTCCTTGGTTTGTGCTTACACATATCTTAGATGGGTCACTTCCAAGTTTTAAAGCATGTAACTTAGTTCTCACTAACATCTAGATGTCAATTGCAATTACCCTCCACTTACAAGTCCAGGTAAATTTGGTTTAAAAGGCCAGTTGCCATGTGAGTCTATTATACTCCTCTAATATTTCTGCATATCTTGGGAATTTAAGTTTTTGCTAATCCTCTCTGGCTCTGATTTATGGCTTTTGCTGAATTTTCTTTCCCACTATGCATTCTGCTGCTGCTCCTTTATCACTGTCTAATCTTCAACCAATTACCAGATATCATTTCTTCTCCTTCATCCTAATCCAGCCTTCCCTTCCTCACCTCACACAGTGGCATGTGTGCAAAGGAAGTGAGTAGAATAGACTTCAACTGGAGATCGAGAGGCAGGGATATTTGAACCTCTAATAAACAAACAAATAAACAAAATAAAGCTCATCCTCTCATGGGTCCCACAGTCATTTTAGGGAACATACATATATATTGAAGCACCATATGTAAAATAACAAAATGACAAAAAGAAACGTCGATCATTAAGGATTGGTTTTTAAAATTATGCTATATCCATATGATGACATATTAAAGCAATCATTTAAAAATTATGTGTAAATTGGTTGGGAAGGTGATGTATGTATGTATATCACAAAAAGGTAGCTCATGAAAGGTTATTTCTGAGTACCCAGAAAATCATTCTAAAAATTATACACTAAACTGCCACCAGCAGTGATTTTAGAAGAGTGGAATTTGGCAGAAGAGTAGAGGTAAATAAGAGCCTTTCACTTTTTATATCTATACATTTCTACATTTAAATGTTTATAATAAACATAATTTTATAATTAAAATATAAGTAAAACTGGGCCAAAGGGCCATCTGGTTGATATAAACTGATTGTAAAAGTACATTTTCATTTATTGGATTTTTGCATACTGGTTATATTTGTGCACAACAAGCCACATTTTCAGTTTGGGGATGGTTTTACCACTTTAAAGAAATGTTCAACTCCTCCACCACATTTCATATCTATTAAAATTATAAATTTAGAAACTTTTATTAGATATGATACTTCAAGATGGCAAACTAATCCAGAGGTCAGACACTTAAGTTTCAGGAAAAATTTGGTCTTTAAAGTTTCTTCAAAATCCTCCATGTAAAGAGACAAAATATTGTGAAAAGTAATAGCACTGAGATGAAAAAAGAAAAATACCATATGAGATCGCTCATATGTGGAATCTAAAAAACAAAAACAAACAAACAAACAAAAACAAAGCGTAAATACAGGACAGAAATAGACTCACAGACAGAGAATACAGACTTGTGGTTACCAGGGGGGTGGAGGGTGGGAAGGGATAGACTGGGATTTCAAAATTGTAGAATAGAGAAACAAGATTACACTGTATAGCACAGGGAAATATACACAAAATGTTATGATAACTCACAGAGAAAAAAATGTTACAATGAGTGTGTATATGTCCATGAATGACTGAAAAATTGTGCTGAACACTGGAATTTGACACAACATTGTAAAATGATTATAAATCAATAAAAAATGTTAAAAAAAAAAAAAAAAGAAGAAGCCTCAGTTGCTCTGTCAACAAAGGACAAGGGACTAACAGTAAGTTACCTGTCCTGAAATAAGCATGCTAGTATGTAGCTCAGCTAATGTTTAGAACAAATAGAACAAAAGGTTACCAACAGTTTAGGCCAATAAATCTTCATGTCAATAAAAATGCTTTTGAGTTAGGAAAGGCAATGCTGTTTGCAACACTAGGAATGATGACACCCTGCTGTCCAAGAGAAGTTATTAAAATGAGTAATTGCAGAAATCAGTGGAATAACATTGCTTGAATTCTAAAAACCTAGCTTACAAACAAGTAAGGAAAACATTTCATATAGTATTTTCAGCTCCCTTGGATGAAATGGTTGAAAAGTTAAAAGAAACTTCCAAGAACTGGACATATTCGAGAGCACTTAGGACAGTAGTGTCACTGGGGACAACTGTCTTCTCTTATTTTTCATTTTTATTCTCTGTAAGGACAAACAGAAATAAATTCTAACAAAACTCAGAAAATCAACACACATGCACAGAAATAAACACACATGCAGAGAGGTTACATTGTACAGCTAAGCTGGGGCACCTAGTAGAAAAATTCATCAAAAAATATACTTGAATAGAATTCCCCTTGTATGTATTTAGAATTTTTTCCACACACATCTGAGAATGCCTAAAACCAGAAATTCCTCCACGAATTCCCTTGCCCAATGATACCATTCTTTATTTGAAGGTAGTCCCTGAATAGTTATCCTGACCTAAGGAACGCATGGAATTTATCATCACTCTATTCTCTGAACTACTCTGACCACAGTGAAAGTATAAGCAGTAGTCTTGATTTTTATGGGAGGGAAAGAAAAGGTGGCACAACTTGAGAAATATGAGGTGGAGAGGATGACAACGAGATGGTATTATGAGTTTACCTACATCTGGGAATTATAGCCTAAGTGCAGTATGTATTTTAACTAATAACTATTTTCTTTCTTCAGAGGTTCTCAAACAGGCAAATTTACCCTTCACCACAAAGAGACTTTTGGCAATGCCTGGAGACATCTTTGGCTCATGGGAACTCGCAATGGGGTGGGGAGGGGCATTGGCATGTGGCTACTAACATCCCACAGTGCATGGGGCAGCTCGTCACAGCAAAGAATTATCTGGTGCAAAATGACAATAGTGCTTAGGTTGAGAAAACTTGCTTTAAATTATCCTCAACATGACGATGCCAGAAGTCTCTATAACAAAACAAAAAATTTCTCTCTCTCTCTAGGCTTCATGTCATAAATCACTCCAAGTTCATCTTCCTCTCACTGCCTTGCACCTCCTCCCTTTTCCACTCCAGTTAGCTCCTGTCTTGTCTGACTTTGTACCTTGGCTCTCAATTTCTGTAACTCCATTCAGATTTGAGATCTGATTTCAAACTGCTTCTTCTGGGAAGGAAAACACTTAGAATGTTTTTTCTCATATCTACTCTTGTATTCTATATTTTAATCTCAGGCAGGAGATATTCTGCTTCCATATAACCCAGGCCTCCAGATCAGTCTATCCCTGCCACAGCTGCAGTCGGCAATAGAATCTGGAATACTGTCTGCCAATTAGAAAGACATTATAAACAACCAACACCGCACAGTCACTCAAGAGGTTGCATTTCATTGCAGTGGAAAGAAAAGAGACAGAGAAAGAATTAAGACAGATACCTTTAATCAATTAAATCAATTAAACCAATACAGCACAACACTTAAAATACTGGTGTTGGGATGTAGGAACAAGACCTCCCGCCAAGTTAACCATGTTATTTCAGTCTTTCACTACACAAAGTTATCTTGTTTTGACACCCATGATATATCTAATAGTATAAAGATAAGCAGTTAATATAGGTTTTCATTATATTATTAGAGGATAAAGTACTACGACTGAAGCCCAAATACAAATAGTCATGATTCATATGGGAGTCGGCAAAATACCTCACCAGAAAAAAAACAAGCTGAGTCTTCTGGAAAGAGGCAGAAAAGGATGCTAAGTTACTCCTCATCGATGAATCATGCTATCTTTTCAGAAATGTTTTTAAGTTCTGTAGGAAGGTTATTGACAAAGTTGTTCTGAGAAAAATAATCGCTATTTTAGAGTAAAAATATGTCTCCTACCGTCATGATTTTCCTAACGCCTACCGTGGAATCAAAGTTTAATTGAGATTGCTATGGGGGATCTTTATATGTAAATGTCAATTCACATTAGACCCAAGAAAGATATTGATCATGCCGCTATTACAGAACTTTTCACATTGTATCATGTAACCTTGATGTCAGATTCCCAACAACTCCCAGCCTTCTAAGATTACTTCTCTAGTACATTTCGAATAAAAACCAGGAGTTGGTCAAATGGCCCCTCTTTAAATAGGTTAAAACTACTTTTTGTCTGCATTGCTCAGATTAGCCTCTTTGGCTTCTGTTCCCTTTTCTGTGGTCACTTCTTGAAACTCCTAGACCACTCTCTCTCCTGATTCAATGCTGCAAACTCCAGAGCATCAGCAAAGTTGGTATAGGGCAAAACAACACTTCCCTTTAGATCTTCACTGATTCATTCCTTGTAATTTGGACCACAAGATTACATAGGTATAACAGACTTTGTGGGAAGTTTGAGACGGAGAAAGGATTTTGTATTATATAGCTATATAAACAATGAAACATTGATTATTAGTGACTTTTGCTTTTAAAAGTCCTTTAACTATCCTACTACTGATATTGTGTCACTGGACACATCCTTCTACAGCTCTGGCCTTCTCCCATGTTGTCTGACTTCTTCCGCTCTCTCTCCTATCTTGGTATTTCTCTACATGACCCCCACCCCCAGCCCTATATTCCAATTTTGTATACAAAGGAGTTAGCAATCTTTTCATGCCAGGTTTGCTCCCAATTCGCATTCTCAGACATTCAATCCTCCATTCTCAAGCTGCTTACCAAGGAATTTCCTCCCAAAACCTATTGTTCCCTAAATGGAATCTGGAGTCAGCTGCTTAACTATATACTATGCTTAAATCCTTCACTAGAATTCTTTTTAAGCAAAATGCCTATTCATTAAAGCACAATGCCTTGCACATAGCACTCACATAATAGAGAAACTTCTATAAAATCTATTATTATACAACCATTAAATTTAACTTATATAGAAAAATAATTACTGACATGACTAGATATTCATAATATATTATTGAGGGAAAAACTGACTGCAGAATTAAAGATTATAGAATTATTCCACCATTATTCAACCTCAGAATTAAAATAGTATGTCTGAAAGTTGGGTAGTTATTTCTGGGTACGTACTATTATGGTGATTCTTATCTTCTTTCTTATGTATTCTGTATTTGTAAAATTAACCACAATTTTCTTGAAAAACATTTGCTAGAAACAAAAATATTCTCAATGAAATGAAAATGAATAATCTTTAGAGAGAGTTTTCCCCCAAAATGAGGCAGAGGGTTAGATGAAGAGAAACCTGATTAGGAAGAAATAAAGTAGAGGGAAAAGTTAAGCTAATGGCTCAGATATGTAAATCTTTATGCAACTGAATGCAACAAAGTAAGACAAAAAGTAAACTCACTCTAAAAAGGAATTCTAAATTTATACACAATGAGGGTTAATGACATACCAGTCTTTACTAATTGTATGTCCTCTTCCAGGGTTAGAACAGGAGCAAGAAATAACTTCTAGAGCTGGGGAGGAAGCAAGCACCTGGATCCAGGATCCAGAGTGAGGTGGGGTTGATCACCTTGGACTCAACAAAAGTATATTTTTTTTTAAGAAAAGAGCACTAAACTGCGCATGACCAGGTCTCCCCGAGGCTTCATGATTTTAACAAGTGAACTTCTCTATGAGTTTCAGTTTTCTCATTCTATAATTCCCCCCAAACGCAATTACTGTCTTATTTGTCTTTGCATCTTCTGTGGACAAAGTACCTGGTACAGGGTAGTTACATTATAAACATCTGTCAAATTTATGAAATATAAAATGAAGAAGTTGAATTAAGAGAATCTTAGGGTCCCTTCCAGTGCCTAATTTCTGTTATTCAATGAAGTTTGTTGAAGTCTTACTATTTGTAATACACTGTGTTTCACATAAGAGGACAAGTTATAATCATTATTTTTAAGAAACTGATAATCTACTTGGACAGCAAAGATTCTTGGTGGTTCTCTAGCATTTACTGACAGTGCATCTATCTAATTGTCTGTGATGAAATCACACCTAGAAAGAGCAGCATAAAAGGTGCTCCAGCCAAATAATTCTCTTTAGATGGATAGAGCGTCTGCCCTGCTTCCTATCTCCTCTACTTGGAGAATCTAGGCTGATCAATCAGAGGGAACCTGGCAAATTCTCAACTCACCTCTCTCTGAGGGGTAAGATGGGCTCTGAAATAAAACCTCCATATCTAAGGTACCTCTGAAGCAAAACTACCTCAGGCCTCAACTGCTCATCTCCAAATCTAACAGTCCACACTTCTGTTCTTAGGAAAGAAAAAGGAAAGAGATGAAGAGAGTTTTTAGTGGCCATGTATGTCACCAAAAGATTCCGCTATACATTGCTGCAATATCCTGATTCTTGGTGGGTAGAAGAGGTGAGAGGCTGTGTAGGCCATTTCCCTGTTTCCGAGGCTGGGGCACTTTTTTTTAACCTCCTTCTAGTTATATGTTGCCTAGAGTGTCTTGTTATTTTCCCTTTTGAAGTATTTCAAAACTTTCAAAATAAATGCTTCTGTTTGCTAAACATAAAAGTCCCATGAACTTTCTGTACTCTGTATAATAAAACAAGTATATTTTAAGCTTTTCAAACATAAATTTATTGATATATTTTCTTCAAAGCAGGCATGTTTTTCTCCAAGTCCCTACTGTCCTAAATCACTGAGAACAAGGGATAAGAATGGGCAAGGTATGAAGAGAATAAAAGATACTCACATGATCAAATTATTGTCAGACTAGACCGTAAGTGATAAGACCACTGTATGGGATGCACAGTAAGTGTTCTAAGAGTTTAAAAGAGAAACTTTACATTGACCTGTCATGAAAGGATTCAGGAAAAGAGAGGAAAACGAATTCGGCTTTGAAAGATGAGTAGGATAGCAACAGCTAGAAGACAGAGGCATGGGCAAGGATGCAGATGAACAGAAGTCCAATGTATGTGGGGAACAGCAAGCAAAATGGTTTGGCTTGAATCAAAGTTTTACCTAAAAGAATAGTGGGAGATAAGGTTGACCAAGGAAATAGGAGTAAGAAGAAGCTAGAGTAGTTGTGTTCAAACTTTTTTCTCTGTCTGTTTTGGTGCAAAATTCCTGAGGGAGATGATATTCATCAGTAACAGAAACATACAACAGTAATTCTGACTTGAGAGTGTACATGTGGTGGGCAAGTGTATATCACCCTGGGGCACATGAGAGTATCTATCGTGAAGAAGCAAAGTTACTTGTCACAAAGTCCCTCCCACCCATGATAAGGCATGCCTGCCCCTCCACACACATTATACTTGTCCTAGTCTGGAGTATCTTGAATACTTGTTTAAGAGTTTATATATGATCCTTGAAATTGGTATTCAGGTGATATTCATTCATTCTGTCATTCAACAAATGTTTATGGAGAAACTGCTACATGATAGACATTTTGCTAGATACTGGGGACACAGAGGTAAAGAAACAGACTGGATTTGGACCTCATAGAGCTTATGGTATAGTAAGGGAGATAGAAATTAAATAACTCCATAAGTAAGTATTTTAGTTTGGACTATATGAAACTGCTAATACTTGACCATTTTTGACCAACATAAGCAGCAACTGCATATGGGTCAACTTAACATAATGAAATAATGTGATAACCACTATGAAGTAAAAGTAAAGGGAACAATTAGAGCTTATACTAAGGAAGCTTCATCTATCCTGTGTATCAGAGAAAGCTTCCTCGAAAAAATGATTCTAAAACTGAGATGTGAATGATGAGTGGCCCTTGATTAGCTGAAGTGGGGTATGAATGTTTCAGACCAAGTGAAGAACACAGCATGGTAGGAAGGGCACACATTCCCTAGTCTTCCTTTCCCTCTGGACAAGGCTGAAAAGTCAACAGTCCACTTGGTAGAATCAAGAAAGCAAGCCAGGTTGGTAGGCTCAAAGACTCAGAGGACAAATAATCTGATGGCAAAAGACAGTTAGCAATGGCCCCGAAGATCAAGAGCAATGAGAATCTCAATTCAAAACAAGGTATAATTCCTGCACACAGTTTTAAGCTGCAAGTATTATGGGAACCATCAGGGCTCAGGAAAAGCTATGCTCCAGAATTCAGACTCAGATTATTCAAATGGCTTTGAAAGTGAATTTCCTACTTTTCAGTGGCTATAAAGAAATCGGATTAAATTCCAGCAAATCTCATATACAACATGCTGTTCACATAAGAATCTGAAGCTAGTTTGGGTTCATTTCTTTTTTTGTTTTGTTTTGTTTTATCAGCTCACATTAGATTCATTTGTCATCTTGACAGGCTTTTTTGTATTGAAGATCTACCACTAAAAGAAAGTGGGTAACATTTAATTGTTAAGCATTCTCTGGTAAATGCTTGCTTGGGAAAGTGTGCAGAAGCTGCATTTTCATGAGAAAAAAAAAACTATTATTTTGGTGTGACCTTTTCCCCCCTCCCATCTCCTTTTCAAGCTGTGGGATTTATTTTTCTCTGGTAAGGAGAACCATTTTACTTGTAACAAAGAACTCAGTATCGGAGAGGGCCAACTTAGGTATCACAGAAAAGATTTAGAAGTTGAAGTACCAAAACGACCTGGCAACAAAAGCAGCCCCTAACACAATGCGGCTCTGTAACAGGACTGCGGTGTGCTCCCGACGCAGGTGGCGACTGCACACGGCGAGGTCGGTTAGCAGGGCATTTCTTAACATATACGTGTTGACTTAATTTTTTTTACAGCTATTAAGAGCAGCTATATCTAAGCTCTTGACAGTTTATAACTTCTAGCGGCACATATACTTTGATGTAGACTGTGTATTACTTTAGACCCTGTTTCAACACATTTCCTTCAACAGAGAATTTTTTAAAACACACACACATATAAACAATTACAGAAACACGTACTCTATGTGTATTATATACCAGGAATCTGGGGTTTTTACTGCATTTAATCCTCAAAATAACCTTGTAAGGTAGATCCATTTCATAGATGATAATAATGATGTTCAGAGAGGTTAAGACAGTTGCCCAAGATCACACAGCCATTAAGTGCCTGAGCCAGGATATGAATCCAGATCTGGCTTTTACTAATAAGCTATACTGCTTGAACCACACCAGCCTGATATAGAGAGGTATATCTTAAGTCCAAGCAACCTCTGTAAAACTTCAGAGCACAGAGATTTAAATGGTCAAAAATCACCACTTAGAATAAACTAACCCGTTAGCACATTCCTCCAAAACTAAAAAGCCATCTCCTGGTGTATGATGAGAGAACTTAAAAGCACCATCGAGCAATGCAATTACTTAAAATATATATGCTAAAGCTAAATCCTCTGCCTGTTGAGGATAATAATAACTATAGGACTGCAGAAATCCTACTGTTCTTCATAGCAGAATCCCTTCTTTAGCAAGAGACCTGAGTGGGGTCGGGGAGGATGGACCAGAAAAGCAACACAAGGTGAATGGGCAAACCTTCACAAAGCTCATGCTTTAATGTTTGCTAGGCTGCTTTCTAAGGAGACCAGATTAGGTGATCTATGGGGCCCTTATTTTGCTAACTGGGAAAGCATTTTTTCGAAAGAACTGAATTACTCACGCAACAGGGAAGATTTAAGAGTCTGTGTGGGGGAAGAGGACAAAAAGGGGAAGTGAGGCAGAGGACCGCCAGGTAGAACAGAAAGATCACACGGGTAATTTTGAATTAAATTTGCTGCGTGGTAAGAAATATAATTCTTTTCCTCTTCATCAACTCATGGAACCACAGCAGTAATATTCGGTAATAACAAAAGCTGGTAACGTTGACTGATTGCTTACACTGTGTCCAGCTCTTAACATGCGTTGTCATTTGATCTTAAATACACTTCTACAAGATAAGCACTTTTATCCCCACTTGACAAGGAGGAAACTGAGGCTTAAAGATGTTAAATAACTGCCCCGCATCACAGCTAGGAAGTAGCTGAGCCAGGATGCCTACTTTCATCTGCTTGCTTCCAAAGCCCATGCAACTAAGGGAAAAGAAGCCCAGGAACAGAGAGCAGGAAGAGGCAGGAGGCGATTCATCCCTTTCCACTTGCTCCTCTCTGCTGGAGTCTCTAATTCTCTTCAAGAAAACCTTGCACTGCATTGTACCAGAGATCAATTTGTTTTGCATTCAAAAGAAAGCAACCAATTTCACTTCTAAAAAGTTTGTTTAGGGTCCCTTCTGAATCTTTACATCTTATGAAGACTCTCCAGAAATGAAGCAAGTTCCCTTGAAAGAAAGCCATAAAGAAAAAAAAAAACTAAACTGAAATTCCAAATACACTCGTGCCCCCTCATACAGACTTCATTAGCATATTTTTTCCCTCTGCACAAAAACAACTACCATTGAGTTCCTGTTGTTGTTGCAACAGTGTTTTGGAAAACACTGATTCTGGAAAGGACAAGAAAGAAACCCTAACCCTTCAGAGTCAATTAGTGTTTACATATGCCAAAGCTGCAAAACTTTCAATTTAGCTAACACAAAGGGATCACCATAGAAGTCACCAGAACAAATGAACATTTAGCTAAAGATGGTATTAAAAATAATCATGGAAATTTATTTACTAACAAAGTATTCACACTTTGTAGATTCTGAACTTTAAACTGAATTCTAATCTTTGATTTTTAGGATTTGTTGACTCTTTGTACAAATAGCTTAGTTTTTTCCTATTTAAAGCTCATAAAATTGGTGAGATCAGACATGGCTCTGATCTAAGAGCACTTAAATAATTGGTGTACAAAAGAAGGACATGCATTGAAATTCTTTATTTGTCTCAAACTACAAAAAAGAAAAACTTAAGACATTTTCCTCCTCTAAGGAGATAGCTAAAACTTATACCCAGGAGTACTTATTGCGGATACATATAAAGGATCCAGAAAGCTAAATGCATCACAGTGGAAGAGTTGATAACCAAAGAATCAGGATCTTAGATTTGGTCAGGGCTGGCAGGTACATAGGGATATTCTAGTCTAGCCTCATCATTTTGCAATTGAGGAAACAGTGGATCAGAGAGTAAGATGAGTCTCCAAAGATCATAAAGCTAGACAGTGAGGGTGATATGTGAGATAAAAGTGGGAAAGTGGCAAGAGGTATGTATGAAAAATCAGGCAAAGTGTGGGAGTGGTAAGAGTATCTGAAAAATCAGAAAAGGCCACCTTATGCAGGGCTTTATAGGTTGTGTTAAAGAGTTTAGATTTTAATTTAAAAACTTTGGGGAACTATTTAATATTTTTAATCAGGTAAGCAAAATATTAAATGTATACCTTGCAAAAATCACCCTAGAGGAAGTTGGTAAACACGTCTTGAAGGATAAGCTCAAGGGAAGAAGATTGGTTAAAATACTGTAATAATTTGCCATGTGAAAAAAGAAAAATTAAAAACAAGAACAGAACAACTCATGAAGAAGGAACCAGGGATGGAGGGACAGAATGACAACAGTGGGTGGAGAGATGGAGAAGAGGAAATGTAGTTGCAATCTATTAATGAGACAAAAGTTATACTCAACAACAGTTTGTGACCAAATTAGATGGAACAGGTAGAAAGTATCAAAAAGTAAGCATAGTAAGTAAGCATATGGCATGAGATGTTTAAGCACATGGACACTGGGTGTAGACAGCCTGGGTTAAAATGTTGGGATTATCTACTTACTATGTGGCCATGGGGCAGTTACTCAACCTCTCGATGCTTCAGTTTCCTCATCCGTAACATATACGTACCTATCTCATAGGTTGTTGTGAGGATTAATGAATTGAAATTTGTAAAATGCTAAAAACAGTATCTTGTACATAGTAAGCACTATACAAGTGCTCAATAAGATTCTGAAAAGACTCATTTCTGGCATGAGTACTGCCATCCACTGAGTTTAAAAAATGTCTTCTTAAAGGCAGGAATATGGGGAAAACATTATATAAAACATAGTATTATATGTATACTAAATATGTTAATTTTGCCTGTCAGCATTCTTTCCTTGAGGAGCTGTTTCACCCACACTATAAATGGTTCTAGTGGAACTATTAATCATAGTGCCTGAGCCTCTAAACGTTATTGATGGGCATGTGACCCAGATTCTACCAATCATGATACCTTATTCCTTACTCAAGGGATAAGCCCCATGACTCAAGCATGAGTCATCAGAGTTCTTATATAAAATTTGCTATATGTACACTGGCAGAACTCCTTCTTTACAAGTTACACGTTGAAAACTGTAGGCTTGGGATGACTATAGCCATCTTCCTTGCCACATGGAGAGAGCTTCTCTGAAAATGATACTGATGCACAGAGAGAAATAGAATCCCAGATACAGTAGTAACTGATACCTACCTTTAGGCTTTCCAATTATGTGACCCAATTCCTTTTTTGCTTAAACTAGCTTGAATTATTTTCTTAAGCACAGAGTAATGACAAGTACATTATGCTTAAGGTAAATGTTCAGGTGAATTTCCTAAAGATTCTTGACTTTAATTAATTAGCATAAATTACATATGACACAGATATCCATAGAACACAGAGAAGAGAGGAAAAATAGCAAAATAAGATGAGCATCAAAAATGTCATGATAGCAGAAAACTAGATAAATTTCACAATATACAAAACCTATCTAAACTTACATGTAAGAGGAAGAGAACAAACAAGAGAAGACTAAACAGAAAGAAAGGGATAGATACAACCCAATCAGAAAAAAAGGTTAATGGAAGATAGAATTTAGCAACAGTTTTGGGACACAATCTTGTTTGAGGGATTATTTGAAAAGAAGTAAGGCAGAGATTTAGACATGATTACACAGTGTTAAGGAACCACAGTTATCCAAGGCTTGATTTTCTACTTAATGATTTGCTGGAGCTAAAATGAAAGTGAAGCTGAGAATAGTTGGGGCATCATCCCAGTATGGCTCTCAATTAGACACTATAGACATGAGTTTAACAATATCTAAAGTAGGGGCATAGATGGACTTTTGAGAACACCAGAAATGCCTCCTAGGATTAGACAAAATGATTACCCACCTGGGACTCCCTCTCTAACAGAAGCACCAAGGGAAAGACACATTCAGAAACAAGTTGACATGTCACCTGCAAAAGGTTACAGAGCTGCCAACGCATTTAATGTCCTTTCACAGGCCCGCTATTGATCTAATACTTGAAAACAGCCTGGTAAGAACCTGTTCACCTACGGAAGACAAAAACCTTCAGAAAAGGTTTCAAATGTTACCTGGCTAGCTGTTGCTAATGCAACCTCTCACAGCTTAGTTAGAAAAAAAAAAAAAGAAAAGAAAAGAAACTGACAATGCCATGTAACGTTAAGCCTAAAATACAACCATTACTAGATTTGAGGAGGTACTGCTCTTCAACCACAGATTTAAGAAGACACGGGTGGACTTTGAGGACATTAAGCTAAGTGAGATAAATCAGACAGAGAAAGACAAATAATGTATGATCTTACTCATATGTGAAATCTAAAAAAGCCAAATCCGTAAAAACAGAGTATAATGGTGGCCATGGGAGGGGAGGGTGGGCAGGGAGAGAACAGGAGAGATGCTGTTTAAAGGCATAAATTTGCAACCAGTAGACAAATAAGTCCTAGAGATCTAATGTAGAGTACAGTGAATATAAATAACAAAATTGTATTATAATTATCAAACTTGCTAAGAGACTAGATCTTATTCCCACCACAAAAAAGAAATGATAATTATGTGACATGATAGAGGCGCTAAGTATCGCTACAATGGAAATCATATTATAATATAGAAATGTATCAAATCATCATGCTGTATACCTCAAATTTACACAATGTTATATGTCAAGTATATTTTGATTAAAACAAGAAGAATTCAAGAGATAATCAAGCAGAAAAAGTGTCGGGCCAAAGACAAGGGTGCTCGAGGCTTGTGCTTCCTCTTTGGCTCCCTCACTCTCCCAGTGCTGACCCCGCTACACCACCGTCCGCTCAGTAGACTAACTTGAGAAACCAGTAGGGATGGGATGGGGACTCTGTTATTTTCCAATGACTATTTTTGTCATTTTTCTTGCATTCACACCCACCCTTTCCTTCTACCTTCCTCCTACAACAAAACATGTACCTTTTCTGCCTAACATCTTCATTTATTCTTTGTATATAATCTTCTCTCAAAAAAAAAAAAAAGTATTAAATTGACTGTCCTCTTTCTCTCTTTTCTCTTCAGCGTCTATCTACTAGATCCTTTTCATCAGCATTTAAATAAGGTCACTTGCCTATCTTAAAAAAGTAACTCCCTAAGCCTCTCCAGTTGCTTTGTAATTTCTCTCCAACAGGTCAGGAACAAACTTATTGGAAGAACTACCTACAACTGCCATCTGCACTCCTAACCTATACTCCTTACCTACCTCAACAAAATTTGGTTTCTACCTCCAGTAATTCACCAAACCATCTCTCACCAACCTAGGAGTTTCTGATACTAAATCCAATGGATACCTCTCAGTTATTATCTACTTGTCCCATTAAAATCATTTGATAGTGTTGAAAAATACTTGTTCCTAGAAACACTCTCCTCCTTTGATTTACCTGCTACCCTTTTCACCAGGACTCTCTTCCTTTTCATCCCCTGCTGTTTCCTCAGGATTCTGTGCTGGGTCCCCTTTTATTTCCATTATGTTTTTAGCTGGTGGGAAATCTTGTCTACACCTATCATTTCAATTGTCATGCATATGCTGAAGAGTCCAAAATCTCTATCCAAGTTCTTTCTCCTTAGTTTCAAACACAAAAATTCAACTTCCTACTAGGCATCAAGATTTGGATGTAGACTAGGCATCTCATCTCATTCACCACATATCCAGATACACATGTCCCCTATTTTTACCTCCTGCCACAATCTCATCACTGAACTCATCTTATATCCTTAACTGTTTACTTGGATACTCTAACCTGTGAAAGTTCTAACAGGCATCTCAAACTCAACATATCCAAAAGAGAACTTTGGATTCTCTCTCCCAAGCCTGATACTCTATATGAGTCTCCCAAATAGCTTCATAAAATGTTCCATTTACTCCTAGATGGTTTACTATCCTAAACCAAAAGCATAGGTTTCATTCTTAAATCCCTGCTTTCCCACATTCCCTCATGGAAGTCTGTTTAACCTTACAAGTATTCTTTTGGCAAATTATTTTCTTTAAAATCACACTTCTATATTTTTAATTAAAACATCTATCCTAAATTTGCTAATCAAACTACTTGCCAATGCTGGCTAATCGTAAGCAATTTCCTGACCACTTAGCCAACAAAGTACACCCACCTTCATTTAATCAAAGAAGTGGTCTTTGCAGCAAAATAGCCATAATATTCCACTACCTCATAGGATTTATGACACTGAGAAAGCTGAAGTTGTTTGTATAAAGTGCACTGCAGAGATCAAAGACAAAAAAACCTAGCATCAAGTTCAACCCAATCATCTGTGCTACCACAGGAATAAAGATTCTGCCTACAGGCTCAGTATTAAGCTAATCTCATCACTTCTACTTCCAACCTTTCCCAAATTTGTCCCCTCCTCTCCATTCCCACAGCTATGAACCTAACCCAAACCAGCATAGTTTTTTTGTTTGTTTCTTTGTTTCTTTGTTGTGCTTAGACTACTATAAAAGTCTCTCAATGATCTGATTTCTGTCTTTAATTTTGCCTCCTACAGTTTATTCTCTACAAAATAGCCAGAGTAAAACTTTCCAAAGAACAAGTCAGGCCAAATCACTTCCCTGTTTCAAACCTTTCAATAGCTTACCACTGCACTTAGAAAAAATATTCCAACTCCTTGCCATGGCATACATAACCTCTGTCTACCCTTCAACTTCATCTCTTGTCATTGCTCTCCACCCCCTACATATAAATTGTGCAGGGAATCAAGATATACTTAGGAACTATAACCAGAGTGCTCTCTACGATAAAGATATCAAATCCTGATATCAGTCACCAAGTTTTGATACAGCAATAATACCTAATAATAATGCATCACGTTAAGGGTTATAAAGTATTTTCACACACATTAACTTATTTAAACTTCACAGTGTATGAAGTAGGTGGAAAAATTTCACTATTCCCATTTTACACTTTATAAAATTGAGACAATAGAAGCCAAGTCCTACACTACCCTGCATTATAGGCCCATGGAAATGTGAAAATCACTGTTATTTATATCACATATCACTCTTATTTAGAAGTGTCTTCTCTTAACAAATCATATATTCTGTCTTTCTTCTTGACACTTTCATTGCTATGGAGACTTGTAAGAAAATACAAGCATTACTGCAAAAAAAAATTGCAATTCCTCCAAGGGCAAAGTGAAACATGAAAATTTATTTAGCTAGAATTCTATACCAACAGTAGGAATTTCTCCCCCCCCCAAAAAAAAAGTTTTCTGTGTTATTTTACTACTTCAGTTTTGGAAATAAGAAAAAATGCCCATGTCTAATATTCTGGGATTATCCAAAACCATATATCCTCACTGTTCTATGACCTTCTCCAGGGCTGTAGCCATATGTTACTCATCGTAGCATCTCCAATACAGTGCCCAACACAAAGAAAGGTCCTAATACATTAGTGTTGAATAAATATAAACATATACCAGCAGTTCATTCAGGTTAAGTGGCTACCAATATAAAAGAGAAAAAGAAATTATGGTGTTTTGCCTATTCAATAAAATATATTTGCCCATGTCTAAATCATTGTGCTCATCAAATAACCAAATGATATCTTTTTTCTATAGACATTCATTGAATTTTAACTGAACTACTTACTTAGAAGTTTTCTCTCCTTCACCTTAGTATGTTGTACTATGACCAACAATGCTTCCTAGGTATAACAGAGATCACTAAACGTCCCCTAGTTCCCATTCTTTCCTACTACTTCTCAGTTTCTGCTGGGAACCTAGCTTTCTGGCCAGAAACTTTATTTCCCAGTCTCCGTGCAGTTAGGCATATCCTCATTACTAGGTTCTGGAGAATGGGATGTGGGCAGAAGTGCAATGTGCAGCTCCTGGGTCATCTTCTTAGGGACAAAGCTACCTGCTCTGGACAGCCTTGGACTGTCCTGTGAGAGAAAAAATTACTTCTCTTGTATTGGAACAACTGTTTTGGACTCATTATTACAACACCTTAGCCCATTCCCTAACCAATGGACTAGATCACTTTAGCTGATGAGAAATATTACAAAGTCAAAATGTATCACCTTGTATGAGAACTAATTTCACCTTAAAAGCATCTGTTTTGAATGGACTTTGAGATACTTAAGAACTGACAGCCCAAATGTTCAGTGTTTCACAATATGGATATTCAGAGCCAATTAAACAGCATCTAAGGGAAATATACTTTCTTCAATTATTGACAGCTGGGCTTTTATAATTATTTTAAGTAGTTTTCTCTAAGTATAGTATTTACTAAACTGCTTCCCATAAATCACTAAAATCCCACAAGAAGTACATAAGCATTGTGTGTCTGCCACACACCTATGCTTAGATGCACACGCATAAAGGAGTGGGATTAATGATATAAAGAAAGGAGGATCCTGTTGTCACATCTGAGAAACTCTTGGTTAGATGGGTTCATTGACTATTGTTCTTTTTCAGACCCTTTAATATCCTACTAGCTTGGTCCGTTATTACCATAGCATAACGAGCTGCCATGTGAGGATAGATATGAGGTAAAATCCCTTCAACAGCGTCACAAACTAATTTGCGTTTATTTAAAAGTGGGATATACTATCCAGTTCACTACAGACCCTACCATTACTTAAAATTCCACTTTTAGACTCTACAAATTTGTGACCTTCTTAGTTCCTAAAGGCATTGAAATGTATAATCTCTGATTTGAACAAACTATGCCAGATTTAAATTAAGACTCCTTGACCTGGCTTGAGACCCAGGCCAACTTACTACCTAGGAGAATGTCCAGTCGAGCTTGTGAAACCAACATGGGTGCTCCTCTGTGAATGTCACTTGATAATATGTGGAGAACTCTAGCTTTGGGCACTAAATACTCCCTTGTTTTGTCATTTCACTGACTAAAACAAAAAGAGTCTATTCTGAATAAAATTTATTGGCACAGAAAAATAATAACTCTACTTTGTTTTGTTACCAAGGAATAAAGGGAAGAGCTTCTTGCTATGGTTTTCCATACCACCAAATTTGCTTCAGATTGCTATTGCTTCAAAATCATAAACTCCAATGAAGCAAGCTAGCTAGAATGTGCTAATACAATAAAGCTTCCTTTGGGGAATTATGAAAGGAGGCTGAAGAAAAAAAACTGCTCAGCCTAGTCACCAAAGCAGCAAGGATCTTAGATATTTGTGATTTCCATGCCACTTAATAAACTTTAAACAAAGATATACTGGTATTGGTTATCATTTATATTAAGCAGCCTAGAGAATTACACGTTCCAAATACATGCCTCAGAGCAGAGTGACTGCTATGAATCTATGTTTTTAGTCAATATTGATCAGCAATGCTTTGCAAAAACACAAGACAACCAAAAACGCTCCATCAATGAGGGCATTTACATGAGACGAGAAAATGATACCACCTGTGTCACTCTCTTTCTAGTCAATGAGGATGTCCCTACTTCTTCTCTGCCTTTCATCTTCACATTTTGTAAAAATAAAAATGAAATGCATTTTCAAACTAGTTTAAGAAAAAAAGCCTTTGCGGCAGGCAGAGTCCTTAAATATATTTTGGAGCACATTATGGTTGGTAATGAAATGAAAAGACACTGTAATAAATCCATGACCCACTGCTATGAATTTGCCAGCATTCAGCGAATCATAGTCTGATTGCTAACCAAACCTACTGATTTGTACTTTTCAACTAATCTCCACACATGGAAACTTCATTCGGTGCACAAAATGGTTAGCAACTCACTTTTAGGAAATGTCTGGATTTCTCTCGAAACAATATAGAAGTACAGTATTTGACGTATGTGATACATAAATAATAGGCTTTGTGGTGGCAATCCTAACTGTATTCCTCTTCATGTTCTTTTTAACATAATTTTCAAAATTACCATATAAACACAGCCTGAATAAAGTTTTCAATGCCCGTGCAGAATACCTACTATCCACTCTGGTCCACCCCTTTCAGTCAGAAAGTTTGTTAAGTGAAATTATAGAAAGAATTGGGTTTCTTTTCAGATTCTATTCTTAGATCTCCTGAAAAATCATTCCCAATAGAGTATAAGTACATGAATTTAAAGACAAAATATGTCTAGATTTGTTTCACTTGTCTGAAGGTATAAATGCAAAATTGCCCTCTTACTGAAATTAATGCAGTGAGAAAAATAAATATTGTGAGCTATCAAGGCTACCTACGTGTATATATGCTTTCAAACAAACAGAGTGAAAATCAGAACCTTGACAACTAGCTATTTCATGTACCCTTGAGTTTTGTGATTTTGTCATTCTAACAACTTGACTTCTCCTGTGCAATTTTGATGTTTAAAAAAGATTGCATTTGTAATCATTGGCAATAGTATTTAAACAGCAGGCATTAATTGGTGGTCTAAGAAGGCAGAAAATTGAAGTCAGGGAGATCTGGTAATAAAAACTAGGCAAATTTCCACGTAATAGGTGAAGCAAGCTGTTACAAAAGGCAGAAAGGGAGGGTAGTCTGAAAGCATATAACAGGTAAAGATTTAGTTAGGGCCGCCTCGTTGCACAACTCCAGGGGCACCATTCACATCACAGTCCTCACAATGGTGTCCCCTGGAGTTGTGCAGTGTACAGCTTGCATGGCCATCTGTGACAGTCCTGAGGCCTAGGTAGATAAACAGGCAGTGTCAGAGAAATCAGGTAGCATTTATCAATGGTCAAATCATGAGAAATGATATTCTGGGTCTGGATTCTAATCTCTGGAAATATATAATGATAAAGAAATCCTAAGAACAGAACTTCAAAGGATCCTGGCAAAGGATCAAGCACAGGAGAAAATAAGGGCCCACTTACTGGTATTGGAGGAGGAGCGAGGGACCTGCATGGCCATAGGAAACAAGGCAAGCAAGGCCTCATTGTACAAAGTCAAAATGACACCCTCAGCAAGAGTACCTTGGTGTAGCCAATGGATGCTTACATTTCCTTTACTAGACAATAGGACTACTTCCAGAATCTTTGGTAATTTCAAACTAATGGTAGTGGGTAAGTGAGTTCAGATATATTCAAGGGCATAATTGAATCAAACTTTTAACATATTAGCCTCCCTGTTTGATGCCTTGCTCTGTAAACAATGGTAAAATATAAAGGTTGTCTGAGTCCATCTAACACCAAACTATCTGCACAAAAATGGAAAAATTATCCAACTACAGAAATGGTTGATCTCCCCTATGCCAAAGACCTATGTGTTTCCAAACATGGTGAGAGAGAGAAATGACTGCATGATTAAACTACCATTTGCCATATGAATTACTTTAAGTTTCTTACCTATAACAACTCTTCATCCCCGCATGTAACCTGCTATCTAGTTCACCCCAGGGATAGTTTAAGTTAAACAACTATTCAATTATGTAACGTTTTATGACTTTTTTGTCAGACAAGTTACTAGAGTTTTTACACGTCTGACGAAGCCCTAGAGAATCACTGAAAGAAAGCATAGACAAAGGAATGTTTGCTAAATACCAAGCACTCTGGCTAAGTATTTAAAATTCAAATTTATTTGCAGAAAAGCATTAAAATAAATCTATAATATTTAAGAACTATGACTTCATATCCACAGACCTGTGTATATGATATTATATCAAAGTAAGTACATTCAGCATTAAAAGTTGTGAAGATTTTGATGAACTTTTTCATGCATTGGTGAATCAGAACCCTGAAAACTCCTTATTTTGTATTATGCCTGCTTAAAGAAGACTGGGATTTGGGAAAATGGTGACTTCATTAAAGAAGTGGAGAAAGTGAACAAACTTGCTTAGGGTTAAGGATAGGGATTTAGGAGTTTAGTTTTAGATATACTGAATTTGAAGGGGCATGGCATCTAGAAAGCTGGCTTACAACACAGCTCAAGCACTTAGAGTACCTAAATTCAAATTCCTAGCTGCAGAACTTACTAGCTTAGATGAACTGGAGAAGTTATGAATCCTCTCCGAACTTGTCATTTCATCTTTATAGAAAGGATAATGGAAGCACCTACCTCATAGAGTCACTGAAGGAATCAAATGAGTCAGTGCATGAAGAGCCCTTGGAACAATGCCAGGCAGTGCTCACTAAATAATTTGTCTGATTGTTACTGGTGCTGCCTTGGCTGTTCTTGCCTGTGCTGTTTCACTGCTGTTATATTTAGGGGGAAAATTCCAGCAGATATTTATAAAAGCAGAAACAGATTGAGAAAGAGAGTTAGACCTGGAAATAAAGGTTTGATACAGCACTGATGTGTTTTAGCATATAGATTTAGTAGGATGGTGGGAAGAAGTTTCAGAGGAAATGTATTTAAGGGTTAAGGAGAGACTGGGGCGGTAAGGATTAAAAGTCAACTTTTAAAGAGAAGTTTAGTTGTACAAGGAAGAAAAGAAATAAGGAGGAATCTGGAAAGGCAAGAGAGTCAAGTAAAGATGATTTTCAGGAGAAGGGAACCTGTGGGAGAAGCCATGACCTGTTAGTCACTATTTCAGTGAGTTCCATCTGCTCTCTTAGCTCAAGTAACACTTTCTCTCCTTCCCTTTCCTCAGCTTATACAATCAGTCTAACGACTCAGCAGTTTTCAAATACAATTATTTTCCTAACTCCTCCTCCCGATTTTGTGCTCCAGTATCTCCCTTACTTGTTTCGTTAATGGGCTTCTCTCCCCCTCAAACAGTGTAAGGAGGGGCTATGTAATTTTCACAGAGGGCACAATTGTCCTCAAAGAGAGAACAAACAAAGGTTCTAATTTCCTCTGCATCTGGACTCAGCATGCTCTTTTTGATGACCTACTCTCAGAAGTAAATTTTCCACTGTGGCCTCTAATTTTGTACAGAAGATTCTTCTCAAGGTTACAATCTGGTTGCAGGTGCAAAAAAATGCATATGAAGGAAAATTTTCTAAATGGAATCCATAGCTCATCACACTGTCTCCGACTTCTTATTTACTTAAAAATTGATTTTGTTTTCTTCATAACATAAAATACATAATATGACAGCCTAGTAGCTGTGGTCATGACAAGGACAGAGTTGCCTGATAGTTTCAGGGTGGCTTTCATGAGACCAATATAGTTTAGTGGAATCTTTCTTGGTCAAGGTGTGGCCCTCAACTCTGTAGGTTATAAAACTATGGTTCACCATAATCTAAATAACAGGTGAACAATTTATGAATGAAAATGTGACCTATAATATTGTAACAGGGTATATACTTATTTCCAGTGACATTCCTATCTTAGCATTAAGGTACCTTGAATATCAAATTTGTAAATTCTGGTGAACACAGATCAAGTAAAACACATCTTTTCATATGGAATGTGATAGAAGCTAACAAATTTCCCTTCTTCAAAACAGAAACATGCTAGCACTAAATGGGAGTATCTGTGTAGACTGATTCAGGATCTACACTGCACAACTGTAGGGGATGCCACTCACATTGTAATCTATGTGAATGATGCCCCATGGTGCTGTGCAGTAACCAATTTGTGGGGCTATATGCATAATAACTCTGATCTGCTATGCCTCTCCCTCCTGTGTGTGGGGTTGGCTAATTCCTGAAATCTGTGTCCTTCTATTCCAAGCCATTACAACAAGCTTTCCATATTAAAATACTGCTCCTATTTTGTACTCTCCATTCATCACATTTCAGTGCAATCTCCTGAGAACATAGAACAGTGGTTCCCAAAAGTTATCACATAAAAGGAAAGACACACAGCCTTTGTTTAAAATGCAGATCCCATTTACCCATATCCAGGACTCTGTTTCAGTAGGTCTGGGTAGAGCCTAGAAATCTTCATTTTAAACAGTGTTCCTGATGGTCCTGAAGTAAGTGATCCTTGAGAAATATACACTAAAATGCAGATTAATCTCGTCACTTATCCTTTTCCAAAGTACTCTCTTAGGATGTGGAACTGCTGGTCAGGTCTTCTTTACATAACTAATTTAATTCATGGTATACAGATTTTTGTCCACTTTGAAAACTGATATGGAACTCTATCTGACCATAAGATCTCTCTCTAGAGTGTGTGACCCTTTGTCCGTGGGCTATACCAATAATTAGAACAACACTTCAAAGTAAAATCTATCTTTTTAGAGAGAAGTTAGAAATTCAGTGTGAATCTTTTCACTTCTTGCTTGAGTATTTTATTTAGGCTCATTCTATTCTGGTGACTGCCAAATGCTCACAGCATGGCTGATTTCCAGTCAGTACTCTCCTTAGACTAAAATATCTTATTTTTGATAATTTTCCCTGCATGACTGCTTCTACTTGATAGGTTAAATCTGGCTTTCTTGTCTGCTTACATCCTTAACCTCTCCCAGAGAGGTTATTGTTTGGATTCTCAATAATGTTCACAATACTTTCTCCTATACTATCACTTCAAATTTAATTAACATGCCATTTAAATCCTTTTCAAAGCCCATAATGAAGACATTAGCCAAACACAGACATAATACCATCCCTCTGCAACTGGAAATAATGTCATCTAGCAAATAAGGCCCATGTTTCAATTTCTTCAGCTCCATTTCAAGGCTTCTACATGTATCGGGCCATTCATTGGTAACAAATATTATAGAAAAAAATTTATCCAAACTAAGACTCCATAAATATGGAAAACATACAACTAATAATCAAAAAAGTAAAAATTCAATCAAACAACTAACATAAAACCAAATAAGTTTTGTGGTGGTTTTGGAAGGATGTAATCTAATGATCCAACTTGCTCCTTTCCGCTGGGTCCTACAATTCCCCTATTTAGTGACATTTGAATATAGAGGTTAAGCCTTCTCTAGGCTCTGAGAAAAACTGTGTTCTATGCCTCACGAATTTAAGGAGCCCTATTTAAGTCAGTCTATTCAATGCCTAGTCATCTTTTTCGACTTACTCAGATCTTGGGCTCCAGTTTAATTAGTCATCTTCCCCCCCAACCCCCGCAGTGATTAAGATTTAAAATAATGGGAATTTGTATTACTTCTATAGGTATCAATTTCAGGGTAACCCAATTTTCCCAAGACTGGGATTCTGACTTCCTCTTTTTTAACAGACCTCTAAGGGCTAGAGTCTAACACTTGAAATAAAACCCAAATGCAAAGGCCCCAGTAACTAATAGATGATCTACTCAACATTTCCCGCCTTCCTGTGTCCCAGATCTCAGACTGCTGTTGTGAAGAAGTCCACAATACTTGCAAGGAGAATTAATTACAGAAGAATGCAATGGGATATGGAACAGAACAAACCTGGGCTGGCACAGGCAGGGAAGGTTCCTCTGAGAGTGACATTTAAATTAACCTCAAAGTTATCTGGGAAAAATAAAAAAAGAGAGAGAGAGAGGGAGAAGCACAAGATAATGAAAACCTATCCAACATCTACCTTGCATGTCTAATAGGCATATCATATTTTAAATTATTCAAAAACAGGGCTTTTTATTCTTTCACGACCTACCACCACCATTACCAACACTGTGTCTTCTCCAAGTCTATATTCTTTAATATCCTTTGGTCAGAAGTTCATCTTTTCAATACTTCTTTTTAGGTTTTTTAAAACCTTAATATTTGGAGAGCCTTGCACTGTCACATATGTTGTGTATCCTTCTTCCAATTTTGTATCTTTCCTTTCACTTTAATTATGGTAAGTTTTACTACATGAAATTTTTATACATAAAATGTACCATTTTTTCCTTTATGATCTCTAATTTCATCATATTTGTAAACATCTTCAAAACATGATCATATTTTTATTAATCTACATTTTATTTCTGTTTTGTTTACTTTTTACACATGTAAATCTTTGATCCATTTACAATTTATTTTGATGCCAAGAGTGAGACTGGTATAAAGAAACTACCACTTGTTGAGAATTTAGTGTGTGCCATCCACATACATTATTTCATTATGATATGAGTGTTACTCTCCCATTAAACAGATGATGAAACTTATGTTCAGAGAGGTTGAGTAATTTTCTGAAGGTCACACAACTGGTAAACAAAGAGCAGGGGTTTGAACTCAGGATTACCTGACTCCAAAACTCAATCATTCTTCCAAATGCTCAATCATTCTTCCAAACTGTCCAGTTGGGATGGTAAATCTCATTAGATACTTGATTTGTGTGTAATGTCTAAAATCTCTAACCTGCTCCATTTCTAGGCCAGCACTACATAGTTTTAATTCCTATTTAGCTTTATAAAAGTTTTCAAAACCTGATAAGGCAATGTTTTTCACTGCTTCCTCTTTTCAGAAGTTGTCTGCCTATTGTAATATATTTACTCTTTCAAGTAAACATTAAATCATTTTCCAAGGTGCAAAAGCACTGCATTGGAGTTTTGATTGAGATTGCATTAATTAACTTAGGGGGAATTAATATATTCACAATTTGAGAAAAGGACACATCTCACCATTTATTCAAGTCTCTTATATTTCCCTCAGCTAGATTTTTTTTAGCTTATTCTTATAGGTTCTATTTTTTGTTGTATATTCCATGTTTTGCTAATGTTTTTAATGCTACTGTAAATGAGATCTCATGATCTGTGTGTGTACATATAGAATTCTTTCCTCCTTTTACATTTTGCTTGTACATAATCTTTATATAATTGTAATTTAAAATTACAGCAATCTATAATCTGATTTTATTCAATAGTTTCATAAGTATTTGTTCAACCTACATCGTCTAATTTTTAAAATAGTTAAAGTATTTCAGAGATACAAAATCATATATATATAACATATATAAAGGATGAGGATAAATATAACATCAAGTATATACTTACAATATGAGAATCTTACCAATTTTGTCTACTAAAATTGGTAGCTGTATTAGTCAGTTCAAGCTGCCATAACAAATATCATAGATTGGGTATGTTAAATAACAAATTTATTTTTCACAGTCCTGAAGACTGGGAAGTCCAAGATCAAGGTGCTAACAAGGTAGGTTTCATTTCAAGACCTCTTCTCTTGGCTTGCAGGAGACTACCATCTCACTGTGTGTTCACATGACCTCTTCTCTGTGCAAATGAACAAAGAAAGAGAGACAAGAGAGCATCCAGCCTCTATGGTGTCTCTTCTTATAAGGACAATAATCCTGTCATATCAGAGTCCCAACCTCATGACCTCATCTAACCTTAATTACCTCTTTATAAGCCCTAAATCCAAACACAATCGCACTGGGGGTTAGGACTTCAACATACGGGCTTTTTTGAGGGACATAATTCACTCCACAGCCAACTATTTTAATGAATTCTCATACTGCTATAATTAAACTTTTTTTTTTTTTTACCAGATCCTCCTGGCTTTTCTAGATTACAACCATCAGAAAATAATGGTAATTTTGCCACTTTATTTTAAATACTTATAGTTTAGTGGTTGAAATAATACTGGTGATTTCTTGAATCATTGTCTTGTCTCTGATTATAATAGAAATGGTTGTAATGTTTGATCATCAAAAATGATGCTGGCTGCTAAAGCATCTTTCTATTTGTATTTTATTTGTTATGTTTGCTATCAGTAATAGATGAATTTTATCATTTCTGGCATCTGTCAACATGATTACATACTTTATTTTTCCTTTTAAAACTATTATTACTATTGCAAATATCATCAGATTTGAACTATCTTGCATTCTTTGATTCTACTTATTCATGTTCTATTATTCTTTTATTATACCCTTGCATTGTATTTATTAATATACTACTTCAGATGTTCACATCTGAATTCAGAAGTAAAAATTGTCACTATGTTTCTATTTTTGAACTGTCAGGTTTTGTTATTAAATTAATCCTGGCTGTAAAAATAATCCTCCCTTCTTTCTCTATTGTCTGATACAATATAAATAATATCAGAATTATTTTCTGATTGAATGCCTGTAATAATTTTCCAGTGAAACTCTCTGCACTCAATATATTTTAATGGAGTTCTCATTTTCCCCTCATGGGTGAAGTTTTTCTAACTTTTTTCTCTTTTACTGAGTCAATATTAGAAATTAATATGTGCATATAAAGTCATTCATTTCACTCAGATTTAAAAATTTATTAGCAAAATGATACACAATTTATGATCTTATATCTTTTATCCATGGTTATTTCATCTTTTTCATGCTTAATGTTGTATATTTGTTTTATTTTGCCCTTCCTTGTTTATTATCAAAACTATTGCCTTGTGGTTCATTTCCCAGCAAGAGCGCCCCAGTTCGGCCCACTCCACATAGCAAATTAGCACTAGATCTGGGGCAGACAGGTCCCAGGAGAAGTTGACCAAAGAGGCAGACCAGATATCAGGCAGCAACCAGGACACTTCAGTTCCTGTAGCCACATGCCCCAAATCCCAGCCCCGGCCTCATCCACACTGCAGCGCTGCACGAGATAAGAGACAAGCACAAAAGAGAAAGGGGCGCAAACTTGGGCTGCTTCTGAGTGGAACCACAGACACCTACAAAGGTGGTGCATATAGGTCCTCTGGGACCACACAGGCCTCACTTGCTTCATCAATCACCTCGTTTGGGGAAGGGCACACACTCGAGGGCAACAGACTCTCATCAGTCTCAACCCTCAGGGTTTCTACTCCAACAACTGGGGAGCAGACCTTGCCCCTGATAGGAAAGTGACAGCCACAGAGCTGAGAGGAAGCTCTGCCTCACATCCAACACAGACCTTAGATACTACAAAACCAACACCACCCCCTACTAAGGGTTAATGGGCAGCACACACTGAGGAAAGACATGACCTTGTTCATATGGAAACTAGTTCTCATAGCAAGAACAATAAATAGACTACACAGGGATCATCCCACATAAAAACACCTCTTCAAGACGAAAGTAGATAAATGTCTCCCGTAAATTTATAAAGGCAGAGAAGTTAACTAAAATGAAAAGGCAGAAGAACTACTCCGAATTAAAAGAACAAGAGAAATCCCATGAAAGAACAAATAAAAAAAAAAGCTCAGTCTACTAGACCCTGAGCTCAAAAAGGAGATAATAAAAATGCTGAGTATGCAATTAACAGATACACACTACTATCCATAAAATAGATAAGCAATAAGGATTTACTGTATAAGCACAGGGAATTATATTCAATATAATAACCTATAGTGAAACATAATCTGAAAAAAACCTGAAGCACTTTGCTGTACACCTGAAACCAACACAATACTGTAAATTAACTATACTTCAGTTAAAACAAAGAAAAACTGTTGCTTTATATTTTGCATTATCAAATTACTTAAATTCTTAATATCTTTATTTTTCTGCTTTCAAATACATTTATTCCCTTTTACTTTTCTTAACATCTTCCTTCTTTGTAGCTTAGATTTACTTTTTATTCTTTCCAGTTTCTTGAGTTACTGTATTAATTCATTTTTTTAATCCTCTGAGATGTTTATACATTTTAATTTGCTTTTCAGAACAGTTTTTACCTATCCCAAATGATTTAGCATGTAACATTCTCATTCCCCATGAACCTCCCCTCACCAATATTCTTAAATATTTTAGGGGTTTAGCCTTTCTCTTTGAAAAACTTTATTTTAGGAGAGAATTTTGTATATTATTATCAACATTTTCAAGCAATTGGATGTTCTGTTTATTGGTTAAAATAAGTTTAAATTCATTCCTAGTTTTATTGTTTTGCTGCAGAACCTCATTTATAACGTTTGTATTCTGGGGAATTAACTGAGGCTTGCTTTGTGATCTATTCAATTTTGATAAAAATACTGTTGTGTCACATTAGCTTTCTTTTGCGTATAACAAATTATCACAAATTAAGCAACTTAGAACACCAATTTATTATCTCACAATTTTCGTGTGCCAGGATCGAAACAGTGTGGCTTAGCTAGTTCTCTGTTTAGGGTCTACAGGGCCAAAATCAAGGTGTTATTCAAGCTGGATTCTTACTGGGAGGCCCCAGGGAGAGTCTGCTTCCAGGCTTCTCTAGATTGTTGGCAGAATTTCAGTTCCCTGTAGTTGTAGGACTAAGGTCCTCATTTCTTTGCTGACTGTCAGCTTTCTCACATGGATTTCTTCATCTCTAAACCTGCAATGATGCTGTTAAGTCCTTCTCATATCTCAAATCTTTCTAACTTCTGCTGCATCTTCCTGGCTCTTCTACCACATCTCTCTGACTCCAGCCAGAAAATGCTCTCTGCTTTTAAGGGCTCATGTGAATAGCCTGGGTCCACATGGATAATCCAGTATAATTTTCGTATCCAACATCCATCTCTTAGATTCCTCTGCAGTCCTTTCACCAAGTAATATATCATACTCAAAGGTTCTAAGACTTGGAGTATTGACATGTTCGGGGGTCATTCTGCCCTCCTCAGGTGCTTACATTAAAAACAGAACAAAACAAAGATCTTATTGATTTGGATAGCTCAAAACTGAATAAATGTCTAATTACATCACATTTATTGTCAGAACATATATATATGTGTGTATATGTATATTCTTCTTTATTATCCACTTGCTCTCTCATGGGCTGAGATTTACTGGCAGAAGTGTTTTTATTTCTATTTTGCTTCATACTCCCAGTAGCTTATAACTGTAGTCAGCTCTGAGCCCACGCAATGTTTCAGGCACCATTCTAAATGCTTTACACGTAACAACGCACCCAATATTTACAACAACACCAAGTGGTAGCTATTGTTACTTTCCCCATTTTCCAGATGAGAAATTGGTGAACACAGAGGTCTAAGGTTGTACAGATAATTGGTAGAAACTGGGATTTAAACGCAGGATGTTTAGTTTTAGAGTCCATGATCTTAACTACTATGATTCTGCCTGTGTTTTATGTATTTTATATTTCACATGATATTATCTTTTGAATAAAGTTTCATGAAGATGCTTATCATTATTGTGGAATATACCCTTATTCATTTCAAAGTGACTTTTTCCCATGCTAAATGTTTGAAATCAACTTGGCTTAAAGTAAGAATCATTGCTTTTTTTGCATTAAGATACAATTTAATCCATTCATACAATTAACATTAATTTACTTACTACTATGAATTCTGTGTTGGAAGATTAAATAAATGAACTGAGATAGATCCTGACCTTAAAGAATTGAAAAGGTGATGAGTTAGATCATATACATACTTATGTCATTATAAGGTAGAAAATAATATGCAAAATAAGGAAATGTCATGGCAATTAGAGAAAGAAAAGATTGCTTCTGGCTATGAAAATTAAGGGTAACTCCAGGAAGAAGGCAGCATTTTAACTGGACCTTGATAAACAGGGAAGATTTAGATACACTATGACAGGAAATACGGGCATTATAAGTAGAGAGAAGAGTACATGAGTAAAGGCAGAGAAGCACAGGAAATTTATTTTTTTAAAAATGAGTATTTCAGTTTTACTCAAGTATAGAGTTTGTGAAGAGGGATACTCATAAGTCTGAAAACCTATATTCAAGTATCAGGAGTATGGACTTCACTCTACAAACCACTGAAAGACATTGTTGATATCTAAGCAATGAAGTAGCATGATCAGATAATAAACTAAGACTGGCAGCTGGATATCATACAACTGTAAATAAGGAGATCTTTATTTAGGGGTAAATTGATATTGTTATGGGAATGAAGGTCAGACCTGGCGTAGTGGCAATACAAGAGGAGGAAAAAAAAAGGATAAATAAGAGCTATTTCAGAGATGCAATCATAGGATTTAGCAACTGATAATATGTTAGAAACTAAATGCAGACAAGAATTATTATGACTGAGGTTTCAATCCTGATTGACTGGGAAGACATTGGTACCACTAAACAACAACATGGTATTCAAAAGACAGAAAAGTTCTGGGAGGGAAATATATGGGCTCCATCATTATCTGATCTTGTTCCTTTGTTTTTATTGTTATTTGAGCAATATTCATATTAATTGTTCTTATGCATTGAATGCCCATCATTGCCAAACTAAGCACTTTACAAATGTCATGCATTATCTCATTTGGTTCTCACAACAACTCTGCGAGGAAGAAAAGTTTGCTGCCAGCATTGGGCTACTGAAGTGAGCCTACTCCTACCAAAACTAAGAAATGTGGAAAATAAAATTGCCTTCTGAGAATTAAACAAAAACATAAACACCTAATGGATCAGCGGGAATTTATACAGTCTCCTAAGGGGACAGAAGACTCCCAAGACACCAAGAATTTATAAATAGTTGGGATATATTAACATATCTGATGAATTATTGTTGACTAAAAGAATTTAGCATGTAGGAAGCATAGAAAACATTTAGTGGTAGAGAGAAATATAAGCTTTATAGCAAAGAATAGACTTTGGTCATTGAAATTTGAAAACACTTATCCAGTCAGTAACGGTATTCCTATGATAAAATTACTATTCTAATCTATCCCATTTTGATACATTGAACATTCCCGATTCAGTTCAATTAAATTTCACCGTAATCATTTTATGCTGACCAAGCAACCTTATGAATATGACTTGGCTGTGATACCTAACAGTTGTTTTCTCTGTCCCACATCTCTAGCTCTTGATGAAGTACTTTCTCTACCTCACCTCACCCCACCTTGTCAGTCTCAGTCCAGGTGGTTTGGAGGGATTGATTTTAGCCCCTTCTTCCACAAATGGGCACTTGACCCATGCCTGGTAATCAATGTATTTTCTTACCCTAGCTGCAGTGATTGATTTAAGGATGGGTACATAATACAGTTTTGACCAGCAAAAGCCATGTTAAGAAACTTTGGCTAGACTCTCAAGAAAGATGTTATATTTTTATGGAACCATTGTCTGTATGGGGAATGTGAGCCTAGAGTTGTCAGTGACCACCTCTGCATGAAAATAAAGCCAACTTAGGTGGACAGAGAAAGACTGAGTGCTAAGGATACTATTTGAGGCCCTAGATCCACCCTTAAACTTTTAATTCAGGTTAAGTCACATATTCTCCATCTTAGATAGTAATATTACCACATCTACATCTATATTTAAATATAATGATTCCTAGACAATTGTTCCTACTTGCAGATGAGAAAACTAAAATCAAGAACTTATCTATATATTTTACAAAACTGTTTTTTTAAGAAATTGTCCACTGTGTAATGTTGCCAATGGTCCTTTATGTAAGGATCCAGGCAGTGAATTCTTTGTACAATTTTAATTTTAGGGTTAAAAAATTTCCTTCTTGAGACAAAATTTTGTATTTCATTTTATATAATAAGTTTTCATAATAATTAATTATAATCCAATTTATTTCAATTTTTCCCTTGGCTCCCAGGATGCTCAGAACCAAATGACACATTCAAATTGTGGTAACAACACATCCAAGAACACTGAAACAAGTATTATTCTTTCTTCTTCTGATTTCTGCTCTTTCCTTTTTAAAATTTTAATTGCCCTATTTTAAAGCTATTGTAATATGGCAAACCTCATTGAATATTTTTTTAAGTCAATGACATTTGATACATTTATCAAAAATGAACTCTAAGTAGTTTTTTTTTTAAATCTCTGGGATTCTCAATAATGTGTTACAAATGCACCCAGAATCTAGTTTTGAATCATAATTCCTTTGACCGAGACAGAACCACAGAATGCTACATGTAAAAGGGACTTTAGAGGTCATCTGCTCTAGATAAATCCCTCTATTTTGCCTATAAACTATTTGCTCAAGGTTATATAGTTAAGAGTAGAACAGGGTTAGCACCCCGATTATCTGAACCCTAATTTCCAAACCATTATTCTTTTTTTCTACTCTATCATACGAAAATCAGAAGTTTAATAGTCAATCCCAGTCAGGAAACCTACTTCCTCTCTTGGGCTCCTGTCACTAAATACTGTTCTCCCTAGCAATGAAGCTCTATTTCCTTTCCAGATGGCCCATGACTTGCTTCATATCTCATAATATATAAATATATTCTAAACAAAAATTCAACAGATTAGGCCATCATATTGACCAGTCTCCTCTTTAAATAATGGGGCTCCTTTTTGTTTATGTACACCTCTTCACCCACATGGCTAAATGAATTCATGTTCTTTCAGCTGCCCTTATCTTTCTCCTGCAAGCCCACAAAGAATCAGAGAATCTTGTCGAGTGTATTAGCATGCCCTTACTTAAGAGAACTCTGACTTCTGCTCAGCATAGCGAGTAGGGGGGTGTCTGGTTCTTGAGAGTTAATTGGAGTTGACTTACCTAAATTTTGAAGCTTTATTTCCTGACCTTTTCTTAAATGAACACACGTCTCAAGCCTGCCAAGGAAAGGCGGGGTTAGGGGAATGGAGAGCAATGGCCTGCTGCCGAGCTGCTGGCTGTTCTGAGTGTAATTCTACCAAGCCTTCAGCTGGTACAGGACTGCTAAGGCTCAGCTAGCTATTTTATCCTCGCTCCATTCTGTAAACTTAAGGTGAAACTGAGGCACAGAGCTCAGAAGGAAAAAGACAATCGACAGAAAAAGGTCAAAGACTTTTGAGTCCGTATCTTTTGTAAACAACTCTTCCTCTAGCTATGCTGGCCATTACCGAGAGCTGAAAGGCAGATCAGCCCTCAGTAACACCATTATGACTTATTGCTGGGCTCTTTACTCCCCCTTTCAGCAACCCGCACACTACTCTCAGCCTTCCTTTCATAGAATGCAAGAAAAAAAATATATTAGCAGTGTTCACTGAGTACTTACTGTAGAGGCACTTTCATATACATCACATTTCATTAATTCTCTCTCTAACTAGTAGGCATCATCAACTTTCTTAAAGATAGAAACAGACTCTCCCCAGAGACAATAAGTAAATTGCCTCAGAATTAGACAGTAAATGGCATTTTAGTATACAAAACCCCAGATAGTTTGAACTTAAGTCCCTTACTCTTCTCATTTTATGTTACTTCCTTAACTGCTTTGATGAATTAACTCATGTTAGGGACTTCAGTGTCACTATCCCAAAGAAAAATGGTGGGAATAGAAGGAATGGCTAAAGTTGAATTTTAAGGTACTGCAATACTTCAGTGGAAGAGACTACGTACTTTGGAAGAGGCACTATTCTTCCCCTCTTTAAATCACAAAATCAATTATTCTGCTTATCCACAAGAAAGAAGCATCTTGGTAAGGAATCGAAACAGCAAAAGATAGCCAAGAATACATTAACGAGATTTCTGCCCCTACTAGACCTTGAATAATACTGTGAATGACAGTTTGAGTATTTCAAGCAGATCTGTCCTGGGTCTGCCTTTCATCCTTTAAAATGTAGACACATGCAGGCAGGCGTGCAAATGTACAGGCACACACACACACACACACACACACACACACACACACACACACACACACACACACACATCCCATGATCATATATACTTTGAAGGCCTGTTAATCATCAGAAAATCAGACACTGGGTCTTAATGTTATTATGCAGGCTATTTAGATGCCTGGCTCTAATAGCTGTGTCAAGCTAAGTTCAAGATTGTGGAAGGTAAAGGCAAGTGTGTGCTGCATATATTGCCAGGAAAATACCAAGCTACTGACATGCCAGTAAGTTCTCCCTACCTCCAATCCTCAAGCTCCACTTTCAACCACCTTCTTAAGTTGATTCTTAATATCTTCACATACATCCCAATCATTCCAACTCTGAACCTAATCAGTTTCACATCTACAATTTGAAAAAGAGAGATTACAGACTTAAATATGTCTCTCTGTCTCTCTCTCTCTCTGTCTCTCTCTCTCTCTCTCTCTGTCTCTCTCTCTCTCTCTCTCTCTCTCACACACACACACACACACACACACACACACACGGTCTAAGTAATCATTTTCATTCCCTTGTCCTGTGTTGGTGATTAACATTAAGTCATGAACACTATCTCGTCAGATAATCACAGAAATGAACATTTCCTTGAGAGCAAGACTTTTGCTTTTGTATTGCTAGGTCTTCAGAATAATGCAAGGTATCTGGAACATAGTAGAAGCTCAATTAATATTTGTAGGAAGATAATAAATATGTTGGGATAATATCAGAAAACATGTGGAGTGAATTCTTTCCTGCGGAATAGTTTGTCTCTATATACAGAAGCACGGTTTAGAACACAAGACTTAGACCTCTGTAACAGACACCACTGGTGCCGCACGTCACGGCCTCCAGGAAGCCCTCTGACTTCAGCTGCTGTGCTGGTGGACAGGTGCAGGTAGCTCCAGCAACTTTCTGCTGTAGCTGTTCCACCTCCAGCCTATACATAGCTTGAGGTTTTCCTACTTTTTAACCCAAGGCCTTCTCTCATGCCTGTTGGTCTTCCAATAAATGCAACCCAGAAGTGCAGTTGATTTAACACTCTCGAGGACAACCCTTAGCCATTGGGGGATGGGGACCAGTGAATAAATCTTTCAGTATCTTTTCAGGTGAATTATTCTAGAAGGTATTTTGTATATTTCTAGGAGGTCCCAGTAAAACTGAGCCTCTGTTCCCCACCGTAGTGACTTAAAAATGCTCTCTTGTGTTAGCTTTTCCTTCTTACCTGATTTAGTCTCCCTACTCTCTCATCTTGATTTCTGGGATCACATCCCAAATAAACTACCTTGACTCAAGTCTCTGTCATAGGCTCTGCTTTCAAGGGAATCTAAATTAAGACAATCTGATACAGATCATAGCTAAAATTATGGTTCTGTGCTTATTAGCTGTTTGGCCTTGGACAACTTACTATACCTCTCTGAGTATTACTACCTTCAACTGTTAAAATGCATAATAATAGAATCTAACTCACATGGTTGTTGAAAAATATTAGCTGCAATAATGTATGTAAAATGCTTAGTACAGTGCCTAGGCTAGCATAAGGGATAACAGAATGATGATTATAAATACCACTATGCATTTGACTACGTTGTTCATAATATAGATTGAAATCTGTGATAGTCTTATAGTACTCACAGAACCAGCTGCTACTGAGCCTAGGCTGGACGATAATCCCTTTCTCTCACATCTCCACAGCCTTGCCTCCCAAAGGATGCCTAGCACAAAAGATAATTTGGGACATATTTAAGTGTTTCTTATATATCTGACAAGGATACCTAATGAACACGTACTCAACAGCACAGCATGAATATTGAAATCTGACTGGCAGTCAGCTGCCACACTGATCATGGTAGCATCCATGAGGGGAGTCAGACTGAATAGGAAGGATAGACTGTAGCAACTTCCTACATGACGCAAATCAGGAAAGCTCCTCAAGTGCTGAGACTGGTACTTCTAGCCTAATGAGCAGTGAATCATAATTAGTAAGTCTTTCGTTCAGATGCATTGTCACTGTACATACAAGTGCCAGGCATCAAAATCTCAAGAGTGAACCCTTACCACACTCTCTTGTCATAGATCTTTTTGTCATTTTGTAATGTGAGTTTATTTTTTTTTTAAAGGTTCTGTGTTCTTCTCGTGAGCTACTTATTCAGATTTTGATCCAGGACATCAGCAATAGATGAAAAAGAAAAATTATCAATTCATTGAACAAACTGTGTTCTAGACAAGAACACCAAATTTTAAGATCAGAAAGAATTAGCAAAGCAGATGAGACAGCATTTGAACAATTTACAGAATATCACAGGTATTCACAGAGGGAACAGTGGTTTTTCAGTCTGTGGTTCATGGAACTACATGTAGGACTAGATGTAGACTAAGGCAGTGTGTCCCAACTATCTTCACATTATGGCACACAGAAAAATGCTAACATTTGTATGGCATGCTGTGGGTGATGAACGAGACTTATCTTTCCTTATCTTACCCAGGAAATCCCCCACTGAAAATATCAAACCAAAGCAAAACAATGAAACAAAAATCCACTGAATCCTCAAATATGTTCCCTTCTCCTAAAGAGACTTACTTCAAGCTTATAAAAGCAATCCTTCCATTTTCCTATTTATCAATACTTGACCAGAACACAAGCGTACTTACAAACACACTCATAGGAATCCTTTTCATCAGAGATTTTTATCCCATTTTCAAATAAGCACATATAGGAGTGAAAAGAAGGTTTTTCTCCAATCTCAGAAAGAGGATATCAGCTTCAATGTATGTGGTAGGCAGAATAATGGCCTTTCAAAGATGTCCAGGCCCTAATCCCCAGAACCTGTGAATATGTCATATTACATAGCAAAGGAGAATTAAGGTATTGGATGGAATTAAGGTCACTAATCAGCTGCTAACCTTGAAGTAAAGATATTATCCTGGATTATCTTGGTGAGCACAATGTAATTATAAGCGCCCTTAAATGTGAAAGAGGAAGTGTCAGTGTCAGAGTAATGCAATGGGAGAAAGACTTGACCAGTCATGGTTTTGAAAAACAAAGGGGCCATGGAGCTAAGGAATATAGGAAGCTTTTAGAAGCTGGAAAACACAAGAAGAGATGCTTCCCTAAAGCTTCCCAAAATGAACGCAGACCTGCTCACACCTTGATTTTAGCCCAATGAGAGCCATTCCAGACTTCTGACCTTCAGAACTCCAACATAATGCATTTGTGTTGCATTAAGCCACTAAGTTTGTGGTAATTTGTTACAGCAGCAATAGAAAACTAATATAATACACTTCAGCAAAAAAGATACAGGCACAAAATAATTCACTCTAAGACTAAATGAAGGAGACATATCTTGTGGTTACTTTCTAGTTATTGCCAACCAATGATTAACATGTTTCCAAGCAGATGTCGTCCCAGGGCTTTATAACAGCACTTACATGGTGCTGCCAGAGAGGTAGGAAAGACCCTCTTGCACAACAATAGTTTTAACAGGTTGTCACATTTCTTAATGATACCTAGATAGTCTTTTGAGAAGAAAGCCTATACTCACACGATTAGGTCATCTGAGGGAATACAAATGAACTCCAGGCTTTTCAAATTCCAGGTGTTAGGATAAATCACACACACACACACACACACACACACACACACACACACAATAGAAACATACTGCATCTTTCTGGAGTGTCCATTTCACTTTAAGATTGGGGAGCAGGCAAGAGCATCATTTCTCTATTGAAACACACTTAAATAGATTTAGAAATAAGTTAGATTTTTGCCTGAGTTTTAGGACAAAACAAGAAATATCTCACATGCAAAAATATGTTTGACTTTTAAGAAAAGCTCCAACTAGCCTCCAGGTGTGTGAGTTCACTTTTCTTTCCCCATAGACACCTTTGAGAGGTACTGCATTAAATCATTCTCTGCTACTTTCAAGTTTTCTCATGTGTGTATACTTGATGTTGTTAGATAGACTGCAAGTTCTTCAGGGGCAAGGACTGTGTCTTCTACTTCTTTGGTATTTCCTCTAGAGTTCCTTATGTGAAAGGTCCAGGTCAAAGTTGCTTTTTGAACTTTGAATTCTTCTCACTAAATCCAGCTTTTTAAGGCAAAACCTACTCCTAGTGGATAAATATCAAGCCACGAACAGATTTAACCATGTACATTTCATTACAGATAGTAAAACGGGCATACTGCAAGAATGCATGGATATTTATGGACTGACATACTATTATGCAAAATCTGATTCTAGCAGATCTTAGCTAGCCCACTGTGCTGACACAAAGTAGGGACAGGAAAGCATACTCATGACAGGATGTTCCACAAGACTGAATGACAGTTACCCAAAAAAACAGGAAATGTTGCTCTTTGCTTCTCCTTTTGCCTCCTGTCTCTCCTCATTCCAGACTGGCCTCAGAATTCAAAGGAAAAAGCAAAAACAATCAGGATGTGTTTAAAAGAGTACTGGAGCCCTCTAATTTGTTGACAGTGGAAGGTTTTCCATTTGTTAATACATTGCAATTTTCATATCTTGTACCTTACCCTGCATTTTTACTGAATGCTGCTGACATGGCTTCTCAGTAGAAGGAAACTTAATTACTTTCCCTGCTACATAGTTAGAAAACCTTCTCTTTTCCAAGGTTTTTAACATGAAATCAAAACAAACACCTGGTGGAAAAGTAACTCATCAGTCAATCAACTGGCTGTTCAGCCAAGATGGTGCACAAACACATGTAGGTGTATACGTATGTATATATCACAATGCAGATACAGATACACACATATCTATATCTAAACTATATAATTATATATACTAAATGATTGAATTGGCATCATGTGAGTATAGCCTTAAACCTACGTTGGTGGACGAGGGTGCTGAGCTCACAAGAAAGTTGTGAAATATGCAACTAGTCCTCCTGTTTCCCATCAATCTTTAGTGCCTCACTGATGAGTTGCACCCTGTGTATCCAGCTCCTGATCTTCCCCACTGTATTTCTTCTCATCCCCCATGTCTTCTCACTCCTTTTCATCTCCTACCCTATGCTTTCAGTTGCAAATAGGGTTCTCTGACAAGCAAACTCTGAGATTAGCATGCAGGAAGTATACAGGAGAACACTCCGGATTAATACCTCTAGACAGGACAGGAATGGGAAGAAGCAAGATTAGCCAGAGAGAAAAGTTGAGCTGCCATACGATGCCAACAAAGATCTCAATGAATCCACCAAGATGAGCTTTCAGAGTCAGCCCAGAGTAGTGGGGCATGAATCTTTATACCCCTTTGATCAGTTGATCAGTCCTCCTTAGGAGCAGCCCCTTGGGAGAGGCACGTTTCTCCCCTCCTCTTAGTAGCTAAGAGAGTAAGTCCTCCATTCCTGGGGAGGTTCTGAGTGGCACGGCACAGTGTCTATCACATTCTGCAGTAGGGACTACATTATTGAAAATTTTAATTAAAATAGATTCCTGCCAACTATTCCAACACCAGATAAAAGTTTAAAACATAAGTTTCCTTGAGATGACCCTTAAGCAATACTGGGACATTTCTGACCCCATGACAAATCAGCAGAAGAAATGATTTGTCAAGTCATTTCAAAATGTCCCATAAAAGCAAATGATCACTTTATTAACACTGAGAGGTCAAGCACTAAAAGTGAGTTGCTGAGTGGAAGGAGAATGAAATTTGGAATCAGATGAATTTGGATAATTTTGACGCTAATTTCTTTAACTCAGTCAAGCAAGTTAATTTCTCTGAGCTTCAGTTTTCTCAGCTTTATAATCTGGCTGATAATAAGCACCTACTTAATAAGGTTTTCATGATCACTAAATCAGATATCCAGGTAGAACACCTAGTACCGCGCTTGGCTGATAAGAAGTATGGAAATATAGTGAAGAGGTTAAGAGATCCAGCTTTGGAGTCATAAAAACTAGGGGTTACCTTCTAGCTTTGCTTCTTATTAGCTGTGTAACCCTGGGCTAGATACTTAACCTACATAAGCCTCAGCTTAGGTCTATTTATTATAGTAGATACTATTATTATTTCCATTTTACCTCAATAAAGCCAGGGGGGAAAGATTAGAAAATAAAAAAAAGTTATTTCTAAAGTTAATTTGTTGTTAACATCTCTTTGTACCTCATCTATTGGCCCTAGTTCTAGCTTGTGAAATTAAGAGCAATTTAATCCCTGTACTCTATGACAGCCCTCTTATCAGTGCTTTGGCAGCCGTATTACACTATTGTCTCTTACTGAATTTACTGTCAATTAAAACCTCTTAACTATTCATTCACTCAGCTATCTATCCATCCATATTTCCCCTCCTTCCTTCTTTCCATTAATTGATTCATTCATTTATCCACCAAACTGCTGATTATGTACCAGCCATGAACTCAGTGATCTCAATAATACAGGGGGGAAAAAAGCAGTTTCTGTGATCATGCAGTTAATATTCTAATCAGAGGAAGGAAGACAGTAAACAAATAAATGGTTTCAATAAAATTTGTAGAAAATGTTATAAAGCAGAAAAGCTAGCTGTGAATAAGGGGAGGGGGGACCATTAAGTAAAGACCTTTCTGAAGAGTTGACATTTAGCTGAATCTTTTCTTCACATGTGTTTAAGTTAAAGATAAATTATTTGAAAGCCCAGAAAATCATAAATTAACCACATTTTTTCTTGAAAATCATAATGTAAATAACAGAGAAGGATTTGACTTATAAGAAAATCAAGATTTAGAGATGGAAGATATTATTCAAAAAATATTTCCCACTGGAAAGTCAAGTGTTTCTGAGGAAATTAGGATCACTAAGACGACTCAATCTCCTGAGGAGAAGAGAAAGATAGAGGGGCAGTCAAGTTCTGGAGACAGTGGCCATAGGAAAACAGATTTATATTGAACAATGGTGAAATTTACATTTGATTTATATTAGCTACAAAGGTTTTGTATGATCCTATCACAACAAAGTATTAACCATAAGTCGCCTTGTGAAGTACAGCAGACTGTCACATTTCCTATGGCTTTATTTCTCCTAAAGCAGTGACAACAGGGATTTTTTTTTTCCACCTCAGCAAAAGCAAAACTGGCCTTGTGGGACATTTATTGATTAAAAGATTCCTATCCTAAAACTAAATATGTCCCAATACATTAAACATTATCCTCAATAGACATTAATTGCTGAAAAACATATGAAACAAACAGAGCTAGTAAAACGTCATGGACTTGAAGCAAAGAGTCTGAAGAATAAAATTTGTTAGACACATTCTGTCACCAATGGTGAAACTCTCCCATTTCACTAAAATCAGAAACTCAGCCATTCTGACTGATGTATGATAATTATGCTCTACCTTTGCAGGAAGATATATACCCATGTGAATAATAATAAAATTTTATAATTGGTACTTTTTAGAAAATCAATTCTATGTTCATTTTGATTTTATCCTAAGCCTTCCTCACTAAGCTCCCACATTCATGAAAATAATATTCTATTTTGTCTGAACAAACCTGTAAGTTAATTGACTGCAATGGACCCCATAAGGATTCAGTAGATATCCACAGAACATAGCATAAAGTCTGGAACACAGTAGGTATTCAGCAAATTTTATTAATTAATAATGCTGATTATAATGATGTTGGATTAAGACAACTTTTCATGATAAAAATACTTAACCAACTAGAAATAGAAGAAAATTTCCTTAAGCTGAAAAAAGCCATCTATGAAAAAACTCAGAGTTAACAGAGTTAATGATGAAAGACTGAACACTTTCTAAGATCAGAAACAAGACAAGGATGCCTGCTCTCACTACTTCCATTCAACTTTACACTGGAGGTTCTAGGCAGGAAAGAGAAATCAAAATATTCAGATTAGAAAGGAAAAAGGCAAACTATATTTTCAGATGACACACTCTTGTATAGAGAAAACACTAAGGAATCCACTAAAAACTAAGAGCTAGTAAATGAGTTTAAAAGGGTTGAGAATATAAGGTCATTAAGTAAAAATCAATTGTATTCCTATACACTAGTAATGAACAGTCTGAAAATGAAATTAAGGCAACAAATCCATTTAAAACATAAAAAAGAATTAAATAATTAGGACTAAATTTAACTAAAAGAAGTACAACACTTGTACAATGAAAACTACAAAACATTTTTTAAGGAAATTAAAGAAAACCTAAATAAGACACTCCGTACTCATGATAGCAATACATTCATAACTAGTATTATCTAAATTACTACGGAAAACCTAGACTGCTTTTTTGGCATAAATTTATAAGCTGATCCTAACATTCATGTGTAATTGCAAGAGACCCAGAATAATAAAAACAATCTTGAAAAAAAAAGAACAAAGTTGGATGATTCACATTTCCTGACTTCAAAAGTCAGAACACAGGTAATCAAAACAATGTGGCACTGTCATAAGGAGAGATCAATGAAATAGAATTAAAAGCCAATAAATAAAACCTCATTTATGATCATTTGATTGTTGACAAGGCTCCCAAGACAATTCAACTGGAATAGTCTTTTTTACAAATTGTGCTGAGATGAATAGATAGCAAAATGCGAAAGAATGAAGTTGGACCCCTTCCTAAACCATATACAAAATTTGAATTAAATGTATCATATGCCTACACATAACAGCAAAACTTGAAAACTCTTAGAAGAAAATACAGACGAAAATGTGCAAGACATTACATTAGGCAACTTTTTTTAGACACAAGAAAAAACAAATTGGATTTCACCAAAATTAAAATCCTTTTGTGCATCAAGGCATATTACCAAGAAAGTATAAAGATAACCAACATAATGACAGAAAATGAAAAGAAATAATTTATCTGATAAAAGGCTAGAGATCTGTATCTAGAATATATAAACAACTATTGCAACTCTATTTAAAAAAAAAAAAGGATGACAACCCAGTTTAAAAATAGCCAAATGATCTGAATAAACATTTCTCCAAATAGTATACACAAATGGCCACTAAGCAGAAAAAGATGCTTAATATCATTACCTATTAGGGAAATGCAAATAAAAACCACAATGAGGTGCCAATTCACACTCACTAAATTGACTAGAATGAAAAAAGACAATAAAATGTAGAAAAACTGGAATTTTCATAAAATTCTGATGGGAATATAAAATGGTACAGGTACTTTGGAAAACAATTTGACAGATCCTCAAAATGTTAAACATCAAGTTATCATATAAGCCAGCAATTTCATTCCCAGGTATATACCCAGGGGAAATAAAAGCATATGAATACACAAAAATTTGAACAAGAGTGTTCTCCACAGCTGCATTTTTCATAATAGCCAAAAAGTAGCAACAACCCAAAAGGCTATCTAATGAAAAGTAAACAAAATTTGTTATATCTATATAATGGAATATTATTCAATCATTAAAAAAATGAAATGCTGATACATGCCATAACATGAACTTTGTAAACATTATGCTAAATGAAATAAGCCAGACATAATGGACTACATATTTTACGACTCCATTCATCATATGAAATTTCCAGAATAGGCAAATCCATAGAGATATAAAGTAGACTAGTGGCTTTCTAGGGCTGAAGAGTCAGAGGGGAAAGGGGAGAAACAGACACCTTTAGAGATACCTTTCTTCTTTAAGGATGATAGAAATATTCTAAAATTAGTTTGTGGTGATCATTGCACAACTATGAATATAGATTTTACTATATTGAATTGTACAGTTTAAGTGGATGAATTATAATGGTATATGGATTATATTTCAATAAAGCTGAAAAATACAGCAAACAAAAAGTCTTAGCATATTTTAAATCCCTTCCAAATTCCCCTCCACACATGCACATTTCATATTCTTCTTATCTAATACTTTAAGCTGCAGTATATATTTAAATAAACAAAAATGTTATTGTTGGTCTCATTCTTTTGCTTACAGCCAATATTAACTTTACCACCAAATGTTATGATTTTTCACACTTGCTTTTTTTAATTACATTTCTTCTTTCTTCAATGTTGTTTTTAAAAAATCCTTCAGGAGTTCTTTCAGGTGATGGTCTTTGGGCAGTAAAATTTCTAAGTCCTTACATATCTGAAAAGATGTTTATTTTGCATTTACTCTTAAATGATAATTTTGCTACTTATATAGTTACAGGTTCACAAGAATTTCCATTCAGCTTTTCAAGTATATCATTGCTATATTATGGCACATATTATTGCTTCTAAGAAATTATTTTCCGATTGCCATTCCATTGCAAGCGATCTGTATTTTTGTCTCTAACAGTGCTTAGTATTTGTCTTTATCCTTGGTGTTCTACATTTTCATCATTATGTGTGTGCAGATTTGGTGATTTTCAATCTTAGGACATATGACTTGTGCATTAATGGAAAATTATCATTCCTTTTTTCTTACGGTATTTCCTCTCTTCCATTCTCTCCACTCTCTCCTTTCTTCAATAATTTCCATCTCTTAATTTCTCTGTTCTACGTATGAGGAGACTGTCTCTGTTATCCTCCTAGAGATAACTGCTAATTTGATTTCTATACCATGGTTTAATTTTGTATATTCCAGAATGTCATATGGCTCATATTCATTCATACATATTTTAAATTCCCTGTCAAATTATTGTTATCTATAGTTTATTGTGTGTGAATATTGGTGACTACTGTTATGTAGAGTAGTCTACATCTTCCATGCTGTTGGGCATCTTCATGTGCTTAATAATTTTGATTTGTGAGTTCACCTTCATGCAGCGTCATCTTCCACCGAAGCATCCTTCCATGCATGTCCTGATTTGCGGAGACCTTTCTGTAGGGCAGTTGTCTGGTAACCCCTGTCAAGTCCTTAGGGGGTTCATTGACTGTGAACAATATTTTACATTACTATATTACTTTGGGGCTTTCACATCAGTTCAATAACATGGATTCAGGTACAAAAACTTCTTGTAGTACAGACTCAGGCCTCTTACTTATTAAAGATGACATCTGGAGTAAAAGCTATTATATAGGGAGAAAGATAAGTAGAAGCCTTTAGAACTAGCCCTCTAAGAGGTTAAATCAAAAGCAGTATCACTTCCCATAGGGAATGCAGAAATTGTTTAGCTCTTAATTTAACTGACCCACCTGGAACCTATGAAAGCCAGATTCTGGAGGATGATGATGGGCTACAAGAAATTCAACCAAATAATTGTCCCAATTGCAGCTTCTATGCCACATGTGGTTTCTTTTCTACAGCAGATTAGCACAGCCTCCTATACATAACATGCAGCCATTTGATCTAGCAAATGTGTTTTTTTCCATCCTTATCAGAAAGAAGAAACAGAGTTCACATTTAGACTCTTGACCTCCAGATAAGTCAACTCTTTAAATATTTGTCAAAATATATTCTGAAGAGGTCTGTACTATCTATATATCACACAAAACATGGCACTGTTCCACTATATCAACGTTATCATGCTGAACTAACCAGACGAGAAAAAAGTGGCAAGTATGTTGAAGGCGTTGGCAAGACAGATTGCTCCAGAAGGTGGCAGTTAAATGTTTTGCGAAGTCCAGGGAGACCACACTCATTAAGGTTTTAGGGATATCATGATCTACGGCATGTTAGGATATTCCCTCCAAAGGAAAGGACGTATTATTCCATAATGAACTTCCTACAACTAAGAAGGAAATATAATTGCTGGTAGGTCACTTTGAGTTTTGCAAGCAGCATACTCCACACATGGATATACTACTCAAATTCATACATGGGATGAAATGAAAGGCTGACAGCTTTGAGTGGAGCCCAAAACAGGAAAAGTCTTTGCAGCACGTCTTGGGTTCTAGATCAAGGTCATGCCACATTCAATAGAGAAATAGACACCTGTAGAGAAACAGATCCTAGTGAGTTACTGGGCCTTGACAGAGAAGAAGTAACTGACCATGAAGTATCAAGTAACTGTGCAGCCAGAACTGCCCATCTAACATAGACATCTTTTCAAAAATGTAGGGTGAGCCTCAGCATACTGATTTTAATATAGAAATGGTACATTCAGAACTAGGCACAAGAGAGGTAAGAGGGCACAAATAAACTACAGGTGGCCATGACCCGCCATGATATCCACCACTGTTTCACTGATGCCTCTCCTTTCACCCATGCTTCTGGTCTCATATGCGTTCCTTATGATTAGCTAATCAAGGAAGAAAAAGGCCAAGACTGGCTCATAAATAGGCCAGCTAGGTACTTGGACACAGTCCCCAAATGAACAATGGTTACACCATAGCTCCACTCATGGGAGGCTCTGAAAGATACTGCTGAGAGAAAACCTCCCAATTCACAGAGCTTGATGTGGTGCACCTGGTCAGTCATTCACTTTCTATGGAATGAGAAGTATACTGCAATAAGGTAGGTTGCTTGATTAGTTGGTCTAAGGCCTTTAAAAGAAGTTTGGAGTATCAAGAGCAAGGATATCTGGCAAGGTGCGTGCACTTTGACCTGTGGGTATAAAACACAAGTTGTGAGGATCTTTTTATTTTAGGTCAGTGCCTACCACAGAGTATCTACCACAAAAGAGATAGTAAACCAAATAGAATGACTTGACGTTTCTAAGTCAATTTCTGTCATCAGCCATCAAAGGGCTAACAGAATGGAACGTAGAGTTACCCTAGTGAAATATATTAAGGCTGTGCTCAAGCCCAAAGTCTGGGTCAACACTCTCTAAGGCTGATGTAGCTACTGCAGCTTCCAAATACCCAATCTGCTGGAAAAAAAGAACAATACTAAGCTCTCAACAGGATACCATCTCTGGAGATCGATCAGCCACTTGGTGGCAGGTTGACTGTATTAAACTACTTTCAACACTGTTTCACCCTGAGTGTAACTGACATATTCTGGTTTGGGTTCTCTTTCCTATCTGCAGTATCTCAGCCATCGCTACTTTCTGAAGGCTAACAGATTACTTGTTCTAAGAGGATGAAATCCTACTAACACTTCATTGGCTCAAAGGACCCATTTTAAAGCAAAGTAGGTACGACAGTGAGAAATAACCATAGGATCCACTGGTATAATCACATACTGTGCCACTCTGAAGCTGATGTCCTGATAGAGTAATGGAGCAGCCTGCTGAAGACACTGTTGAGGTACCAGCTCAGAGGATGCCATGCCACCTTAAAAAATTACCTGTGTATGGCACTGTGTCCTGAATAAGTAGAATACATGAGTCAAAGAATCAAAGGATGAACGTAGGAGTGGGCCTGGTTAACTTTACTCTCAATAGCCGATTGCAGGAATGTGTGTTTCCAGTTATCACAAATCTGGGATCTGCAGGTTTAGAAGTTCTGGTTCCAAGAGAGTTCTACTAGGAGAAACACAAAGTGTTCCATTTAACTTTAAGATATAGTTGCAGCCAGTCCTGTTAGGCTCTTTATACCAAGATGTCAGCAGGAAAGCAAAGTACTCAACATTCTGGCAGGGATAACTGACCCTGACTATCAGGAAGAGGTAGGGCTTCTTTTGTTCACTGATGGCATAGAGGAGTATGTTTGGATCCAGGTGATCCATTTGTCAGTCTTTTGGTATGTCCTTGCCCAATTTTGACTATACACGGACAAGTGCAGTAGCCACAGCCCAGGAAATGCATGGCAACCGTGACTTAGACACCTTATGGATAAGGGTCTGGATCACACCAGAGACTGTGGTGAGGAGAATCTAAATGTATGGTGGTAGGAGGAGGATGATTAGTGTCAGTTATGACTTTGAGACCAGTTGTAGTGTCAGGGGCTCTAGTTAATCCAAATAACAGCTCTCTTGCAAGTTTCTCCCAGGAAAAGACGTCCATTAGGGTCTGAGAGTAGCTATTCAATGGCCCCATGTAGTGTGAGGGAATGAACTATAGTGGATCCTATGATGCAAGGTCCATGTTCCCCCACTATTCCCGCAAAAACTAAAACACTTATTATCCCAGTTGCTGAGACTTATCTCAACAGTGTCTTCTCCAGGCTTGTCCTTGACTGAAGAGAGCCATCTCACTCAAGGTTGCATCCCCTTCCCAGGGCAGCTTGTATCTAGTGACTGATTATTGTGGGATATAAAAGTCTGGCCCCTTTTCCCAGTGGGAGACAACTGAGAAGGTCATTTTAACCTCCAGAGGTCCCTGTACAATTAGCTGAAGCCTTTGTTGCAAAATGAATGCATTCATCAGAGATTCTGGATTACAGGTGCTAATCTAAAGAGCTGTATTTCTGTGTGCTTGGTTGGTTATTTCTAGCTATAATAAAGAAGAAATAAATATAAATTCTTATGGAAATAAGAGCATTGGAATGGAATTGTCATTTTTAACATGCTAAGCCACCCCTTAACTCTGTCCTACAAGAGGATCCAGAAGACTATTTCTTCATCATTACATGGTGAAACCCACTGATGAAGGTAGAACCAGCATCTTTGATAACTGTGATGATGGGTGTCCTCCCTAGGTTGAGGATGAAGGGAGTAGATTCTGTCACTTAACAAGGCTTCTCATTCCAATGGGGATGGTAGTATCTCAAGGTGGCAGATGCCAAATAACAGTACTTGACAGTCAGAGGCAATGCAGGCAGGGTTAATGTAATGGACAAGGCAGCTTTCAATCATACTGAAATGATCTTCAAGGATCTCTGATAGAAGAAAATTGATTATTGAATACCCTGGACTGAAATGGATGGGAAGCCCACTAATGTCTCATTTAACTCATAAAACTGAAATTAATTCTAAATCTGGTTAAAAGATTTGAACTATCAAAATAACGAATCACTGCCCCTCAATTAGGCCACAAATGTAAGGACAGTTAACAAACTCACTACTTTTGAATAAAAGATAGGCAGGGAATCCTTGAGGAAAGATCTTACACTAAAATCACAAGGATTAAAGCCATTATCAATGAGCCTGTAGCTTAGAGAAAAGAGATTAATCATACCTTTCAGGTATTAGTAGACACTAAACCTAACACAAAGTTAGTATCTCAGTACATCACTATAGTCCTCTGGTCAAAGAGGGATTTATAAGCTCAGTTGACAGATGGAGTTTTGGAGCTCAGTAGATCTCTAAATTGTCTCATAGTTACTACTCCAGTAACTGATATGTAATTTGAATAGTGAGGAAAATACCCATATTGGCTCCCTGACTTACAGGGAGATGGGTCATGAGAAAACATCTGGACTCACCCCTCCTACCAAAATAAGAAACAACTGCCTAAGGGGAATCAAAATGACTGATAGTGTCATCAAATGTTTGAAATATGTACATCCTTTCCTATCTTCATTTAAATCATCTGTTTGGCCTACACACGAGACAAAGTCATCTTGGAGCAGAGTAACGAATCATTTTAAGCTTAATCAGGTGGTTATTCCAACTGCAGCTGCAGTTTAGACAAGTCAATTTTATGGAACAAATCAATATGATCTCCAGCACCTGGTATACAACTATGACTCTGCCAAATACTTTTTCTCCCATCCCAATAAACAGACAACAAAAAACTAAGTTCTTAGCTTTCACCTGGTAGGTACAGCACTAAACGTTTACCATCTTGCCTCAAGGGTACATTAACTTTCCAGATTTGTGTTATAATTTAGTCCCCAGGGACATCGATCATGTCAACGTGCCTCAGGACATCTTGCTTGTTGATACTAATGATGACAGTATGATCACAGGGCCAGGTGAGTAAGAAGTAGCAGCAGTTACCTTAGATACCTTGGTCAGATAGATGCTTACAATACGAGATAGATCCCATAACAATTGGGAACCTAAACATTGATAAAGTTTACCAGGGGTCTGGTAGCCTGGGTAATGATGTGATACTCCTTCCAAAGTGGAAGACAAGTCCCTCCATCTCACTCTGCTAAACTTTAAGAAAGAGGTACAGTACTTGATGGGACTCTATAGAAATCACATAAGGGCATGCTGCTCCAACATATATATCAAGTAGCCAAAGGCTTTGGTTAGAGATCAAAAATATATATATATTCAAGGATCTCCAGATATTCCAGAATACAATGTTATGCAAGTAAATTTGGCACTTGACTACTATGTCCCAGCCCACCCAATTTTTGAAGTGTATTGCACTATGAAATTCTGTACAAAATCCAGGCCAATCCCTGATAACACATTCACAGCAGAGACTCCTAGAGTTTGAAAGCAAAACCACTGCCTCCTCTACTAAATATCTCTTCTCCTTTATGAAAACTACTTTTGACTTACTGGGGAATCCTGCTAGACACTGAATGCCTGACGATGAAAAGCCTTCTGGACCTTGTAGTCATCACAAATTAAATATGCCAAAGAGGCTTCCACTATCAAGCGAAAGTGGTATATGGGAACTATGCCTAAAGGCACATGTAAGTTACATGAGGAGCAGCACTCAGAATGCCAGTGTGCCTACTTCTGTCACACTGCCATCACTTCTTCTCCTACACCTATAGACTCAATGAGGATTCCTTAAGAGGAGGAAAAAAAATCAAGCCTCACTTAAAGGTGACTCCACAAAATACGCTGGCACCTTCCTAAGATGCCAACAACTCAGACCCACTCAATGGTGGCCCTGAAGAACAGTGAGAAAGGAATTCCTTCCTGTGGTCAGAACTTTAGCAGTAATATGGTTTTCCACACTGCTTGTAAGGAGAGATGATCTGAGAGATGGATCTACCTAATTAATGGGCAGTAGATAATGGTTTGGTCATATTGTCTGGGACTTAGCCATATTGCCAGGTATTGGGGAATTGGTGACAAAGTAATCTGAAGATTAAGTATATAAACTGGCATTTTATAATTGGCCAAGATTGTGACTATATCTGTGTCCTTTTCGAATAATCACCAAAAGACACATCTTTACAGAAAAAGTTGTTAATAACCCAGTGGACAAGATGACAAGCCATGCAGATAATAGTCTCCTTTCCTAGCCTCTACAATGTTTTTTCAATGAGCTCATGGAATAAAATGTTCATAGTAGTAAGGATGATGATTCTCTATAGCCTCACCTTGTCACGCTGGGTTAACAACTATTCTTATTAATGTACTATTCAAGTTATCTATTGCTGCATAACAATCGACACCAAAACCTAATGGCTTAAAGTAAAAATAATTTCATTAGCTCACAAATTTGCAATTTGGGCATGGATTTGGGTAGAAGCTTCCTCTCTATTTCAAGTAGTATCAGCTGAGGCAGCTCAGAATGGGAACGGGCAGATCCAATTCCAATATGCTACATGCAATGCTGGCAATTGCAGCTGACTATTGGCTGGGAGCTTAGCTGTGGCTGAAGTTTGGGGACTTCACTTCCTGTCCACGTGGGCCTCTCCATGGTCTGCTTTGCTTCCTCATAGGATGGTTACTAGGATGCAAAAGTAAGCCTCCCAAGAAAAAGCCCTCTTTGTGACCTACCCTAAAATATGCAGTGTCATTTCTGCCATACTCTATTGGTAGTCAGTCAAATAGGTCCATCCGGGATCAGCGGGGGAGTACACAGACTCCATTTCTTGATGGAGAAGTAGCAAGTTATTTTTAATAAAGAGAATATGGGAAGGAAGATAATGTTATGAACATCTGTGTGGGAAAAAATCTGCTTTAGTGGCCAAGCTAGCAATGGTAGAAACCAACTCTGAGTACCAAACACAGTATTATTACCTAGAATAACCAGAGAGGCCTGTATTGGCAAGTAGAGAATACTGTATCTCTTCTATCATAAAGACAACAGCAGTCTGTCCTTACTGCAATAGATCATCTGGATATGGATTTTTCTTCCTTTCACACCATGCTTCTTTCAAACACCATTCATGAAGTTAGTGAATGGCCTACTTATGCAATATAGAGCTATGTTAAGAATTTTGACCTTTATTCAGCAAAAAACAAGACCATGAAGCTAAAACTCTGGGAAATTACTATATGTAGCATGAACTCCATTTCACAGAGGTAGCTGGCTATACGAAATTTTGAGGTGACCTAGTGGAAAACTCACAATGGAACCAAATGGGTAACTTAAAAGGAAATAACTAATATATGTTGCTGTTTCTCCCACAGCCACTCTTGGAATTACTTCTGCCTGGCTCGTTGCAGTATATACTTCAAATCTGTGGGTCAAATCCTTTAATTCTTTGCCAGGTAAAGAGGTGACCTTAGATAAAGATCTACACTGATTCACTGCAGTAGATAATTGTTCCACCTGATGCGCAGGTGTTGAGAAGTAACCTGATTTGTGCTTTGATGAAATCTGGAGAAGTCTAAAATACCATCTTCAAGCATAGTCTTGTCCAAAAATGTTATTGGAAATTGGAGACTCCTCACCTTTATTCTAGCACCTCTATCTTTCCATCCCTCTCCTTTCTTCACTTTAGCTCATAGCAGTATTTTATCAGCATCCAGAGCACTGTGTAGTTGTTTATTGTATTTACTCTGTCTCATCACACTAGACTGTCTTTTTCTATCTTGTTCATTGATGTATTCGCAGCATCTAGCATGGTGTCTGGTATGCAAAACACTTTCAATAGGTATTTGCTGTTCAAACTATCAAAGAGAAATATGATTTCTGCCACAAAGTTCTACAAAGGAAAAGTGTATTTGGAACACAGTTAATGAAGATCACAGAAACTTCACATAGATATGAACATTAATGACAGATATCTCAGGAATGAAAATTTGATCTCCCCTAGTACTATAGTCTGAATTTGTCTCCCCTAAAGTTCATACATTGAATCCTAGCCCCCAAACCTAGTGGCATTAGGAGATGGGACCTCTGGGAGGTAATCAAACAATGAGGGCTGAATCCTACCTCATGGAATTAATGTTCTTACATAAGAGGCTCCAGAGAGATTTCCTGCCCCTTTTACCATGTAAGGATACAAAGGTAAGTCTGCAACCCAAAAGCGGGTCCTCATCCAACCATGCTGACACCCTGACCTTAGACTTCCAGCCTCCAGGACTGTGAGAAATAAATTTCAGTTGTTCATAAGCTACAGTCTGTGGTATTATTTTAAAGCAGTTCAAATGGACTGACACCTAGTAAAGAAAGTGAACGAGCTGATTTTCCAGGTAGACAAAGAGAATCTGGAGAGTGTGGAAAGGAAAGACAGGTGGAATAAATGACCTCTTAACCAGTCATAGAACTGAGACGTTTTCCTTCTTTATGTCTTAGAACTGTTTAAATAATGTATGAATTGCCTATTGTTGACAGTTTTATATATATGTATATAATATTATATTCTTTAATTAACTGAATCCTGCATTTGTTTTTGTGTGATTTTAAGTAGAAATTAAGGAAGAATGAAAGTGAGGCAAAATCATTGATCATTCAGACTACTTTTCTGAAGTCCATGAAGAAGCAAAAGCCTCCCCATTTCAGCCTACTACTTTTCTATTCCCCCCGCCTCAAGAAATAAACATTGCTAAAAGATAGGATCAATTCTTCCAAATTGTTTCTATATCCATACGTCATAGGCTTGTCTCCAAAGATGCCCCCTCCAATAAACCATATTTCCCAGTACTCATATCTTTGTGGAATTCCCATTCCTTCATTCTGTGCTGGTCCTATAACTTGTTCTTGACCTACAGAATAACAAAAGTGAGGCTATATGACTTTTGGGGCCAGGTCAGAAGACTCAGAGTTTCCACCTGGATTTCTTAAGATGTTTCCTTTTGTGAAACTCCATCAGAGAACCAGACAACACACTACCAAGAAGCTCAAGACACACAGAGTGGCCATATGTAGGTGCTACATTCAATACTCCCAACTGAGTCAGCATCAACTGCCAGACCTGTAATTGAACCATACTGGATTTCCGAGACCAAGTCATACCTTCAAATGACTCCAACTCCAGCCACTATTGACTGTGAACACACATAAAACAGTCAAATGAGTGACATTCTACTGAACACAGTTGGTGCATAAAAAAGCGAAATAACAGTAATAGTTTTAAGTCACTAAATATAAGTTGGTTTGTTATATAGCAACAGACAACCAGGTTAGCACACAAACTGTGCATAGAGATATACTGACATGCAAGTATGAACTTTTTTGTACATGTGTTGAGGATACACAAATGGGTTGTGCTATACATCCAGCTCTGTAACTTACTTTTTACATTGAAGACATGTCATAGAGTTCCAAGTCTGTCTATATCTCTGTCTGTACATTTTACTTTTTAATAGAATCATATTAATGATATTGATACTCACAAAGAAATAGTATCGACATATATTTGAATGCATTTGCTATTAACCAGTCACTGTTCTAAACCCTTTACATGTATGGACTACTCTATTACTAATAGCAATACTATGAAGTCTTAACTATATTTATCCTCTTTTTGCAGAGGAAGAAACTGAGGGGAAAAAAAGATTAAGTAACTTGCTCAAGATCACACAGCCATCAAGCTACCAGTCAGGAGTTGACCCAGCAGTCTGGCTCTTAACCACTACACTCTTCCACTGGGCAACACTGTCATTAGATACTTAACTATTCCACTACGGATAGACATTTAGGACGTTGCCAATGTTTTACTACTATGATGCTGCAACCAGCATTCTTAGGTATATAGTTTTTTGCACTATTGCTATTAATTGTGGGAATAGATTCGTAGAAGTGAAGTTTTGGGATTACAAAGTATACACATTTGAAATATTAACAGCTGCTGTCAAATTGTCTTCCAACAAAAAGCTTACTAATTCATTTGCCCACTAAATGTGTATGAGAGAAACTACTTCACTAACACCGTCCTACAGGTTGATTTAATATTTGTCAGTTTGATGGGAAAATATCTTATTATTGCTAAAATTTCTTCAAACATTAATGACTTTGGAAATATTTTATATAATTATTAGCTACTTACATTTTCTGTGACTTGCTTGTTCACAGATTTTCACATTTTTCTATTGAGTTGGTTGATAATCTTATTCTTTTTATTTGTAGAAACTCTTTATATAATACTGTATTAGTTTCCTTGGGCTGTGGTAACAAATTACCACAAACTTAGGGGCTTAAAACAATCGAATTATATTCTCACAGCCCTCAAGGCCCGAAGTCCAAAATCAAGGTATCAACAGGGCTATGTTCCCTCTAAAGTGTCTAAGAGAAAATCCTTCCTTGCCTTTTCTGTCTTCTGATGACACTAGGTCACCCGTCGTTTGTGACAACATAATTCTAACCTCTTCCTCTGTCTTTACATGGCTTTTTCCTGTGTCTCTGTGTATTCTTTTCAGTATCCTATATACATGCTCATCATTAGACTTAGGGCTCACCCTCATTCAAAACGATCTCATCTCCAGACCCTTACCTTAATTACATCTGCAAAGACTCTTATTCCACATAACAGCACTTTCTAAGGTTCTAGGCGAATAAATCCTTTGGAGGAGAGGGGCACTATTCTACTCACTACAAACAATAATTCTTTAAAATATGTGTTTCCATACTCTCAGTAATATTTTAACATTTATGAAAGAGACATTTGCTTCATAGGTTTTTTCTTAAAATTTGATTTAGCTGTGAGTGGGAAAACAAACCTCACATCACTGACACTTTCCAAATGATCCCTCACCTACTCAGCTTTAGACAGGCGGGAAGGCATATGGTCCAGCTAAATAACTCTGAGGTCAGAAATAAAACAATATTTACTTATTAAAAGGAAATATACTTACCTTTATTAGCCCAAACTGCTTCCACATACATGGCTCTAGGTAAGATGACAAAGCGGCTATGTCCTCATATTCTTTCAGAAATACTGGAGGTGAGTAACACTGTGTATCAGCACTGAGCTTTCATAGTGTCTGAATGCTGTCGTTATGCCTATTGGTGGATAAAACAGACTAAAATTACATTCTGTATTTTGCATTATCATAAAGACCTACTGTCCTTTAGCTGCCCCTTCCCTAAGCCTCTTGAAATTAGTGGCACTAAAAGGACACTCAAAAGCACAGTTGATTTCTCTGCTTTATATCCCATATTTAATCTCACTCAGGCTGATAGCAGCAGGTGAAGTTTCAAAAAAACACAAAAACAAAAACCAGAAACAGTCAACTTATCATGCCAGACTCCTAGATTTAACACAATCTTTTCTGAAGAGCCTAAAATATTTATAATCGATTTTGTTTGTTTATAGCTCCTCTCCTCTGCCTTAATTATCAAAACTTGAAAACATTTCTGTTGCTCATTGTCTCAAATTCAGTAGATGCATCAACAGTGAAGTCTGAAATCAACAGTCAAAGAGGAGGAATTTTTATGTAGTTCAATGGGAAGCATCTCTTCTCGGGAAAACGGCTTTACATTAACACATACAAATTTAATAGCACAGGGTATTTAGAATTGCAAAACACAATCAACACAAGTATATGCAAAATTACTTATATTTCGTCAACATATAGTAACTTTTTTTTCCATTCAAGAGAGTTTTTTTCATTTATATCTTGGTCTATGTGATATGATTTTACATTCAGCAAGCTTATTCCAATGCACAGTCAACAACTTAATGGCCTTGGCTATGTAACAGCCACCATTTACCAAACAAAAGTCCAGTGTCCAGAAAAGTGGCAAAAGGAAGTTATAAGAGAAAGGACAAAGCACAGCAAGAAATATAAAACTGCTCACATGTTTTGGAAATGGGAGATAGGTAAACACACACATAAAATGAAATCAAGAGAGTATTAACCAATAGCCGGTTTCTTCCCCAAAGCAGGCTGACAATCTCTAGGAATTTGGGACAAAATATAGAGGGTTAAGTTTCCACACACAGGTTGAGGCTTGCTTATTCTACATTTTGGAATCACTCATTAGATCCCCTGGCAAGTATCTAATTTGGTTCAAGGTAAGTCCAATTATAGCAGGCCTTTCAGTCTATATACCTTTTAAAATGTTAGTGCTTAGACTTAATCACCAATGCTAACGCTTTCAAAACTAAGTACTTCTACACTCCTATTACACAATACCGATCATAAGTGATGCAAAATAAAAATCAAATCCAAAGCCCAAACATATCCATGACCTGTATTTCTCTTTCCCTTCTAGATCAATTCCAAAACAGAATACTTGTTTGAAGAACCAAGAATTACTCTCAAATTTAATGTTCTGCGATGGTAGTAAAGTAAATCAAATTTTCTTTAAGATTCTAAATTACCATTATCTGAATGTTGGGTAAAGAAATTTGGATTCTAGAATCCCATTGCTCTGACTACCATCATATATTGCCCTTAGTTCTAACTCCATTTCAAGTTGAACCTATGGGATGTTATGCCTCAAACCACACATGTCAAATACCACTCTGGCATCTGTTCATTCCCAGTTATAGGGACAAATGTACATGGTGATTACCCAATAAAAGGTCATAACAATTGGGTTTTTTGTTTTTGTTGTTTAGTTTCATTTATGATATCCCCTTGCCTAAATAAATAAACACAAAGGAAAAAAAAATGAGTTAACTGTGGGTAGAGACAGTAACTCCAAAAATAGGATACAGCAGAAATAAATATTTCAAAACATCTATTTTGTCCAAATGTCTGTTAGTCGTTTTGGCATAGTCCCAAAGGAATATCACGTTGCATGTGCATAATTTTTAAGTGTTAATACCTACAGTGTACAAGGGACCCTTCCATCAAATCTTGTGATAATTAGGAGATACCACAAAGACCTGGGCTGCCTCCTGTAAGTTTTTCTAAACAAGGCCATATTCCATTGTTCTTATTACATTTCAGTCACATCCATTTTTTTCATGTTTATATAGCCTGAATTATAGGTTGTTCTTAAATAATGATCTTGACAGAAGGTGTGGCTACCTGGCTTGCCAATGCATCCTACAAGACATGCAGGACAGAGCCAGGCCACAAATATAAACATCTGAATTCCCCTGTACTATCTGTATGACTAGAGCTGGTAAAATAATTTTAGAACATTTTTCCCCCTTCAGGTTTATTACTATAGAGCTCAATATGAAACACAAGAGAAGATATTGATTAGGCTCCTGGGAGAATTACACTGATTGTACACACTCTAGGTGTACAAACGAGAGAATTCATTTTACTGCATCCCAAACTCCAAAGGCAATTTCATCATTATTATTTTCCAAACAATTTATGTTTCTCTGTCAAGGCAGTCCCAGGAAACATTTGGTCAGTTAAAACTGATCCTTACAGCACAGCCAGACTATGAAACCCCTAAAACATGGTCAGAACTAAGGATTACATTCAAAAGCTGAGAAGCTCTTACATTTTACTAAGGAAAGGCATTGGCAAACACAACATCCTTTCCCTTGTCTCTGGAATATGGGTTTCAGCTCAGATACCACTTTTGTTCCTAGGAAGCCTTTCCAGGTCTTCTTACTCTTCTATCTGTGTAGGGGTCTCCCCACTGACCCACCCAGGCCATCCTATGTTTTTCTCTATAGTAGCAATTACTTCTTTCTTTTTTTGGTGAGAGAGGTTTATTTATCTATTTATTCTTAGAAGAAGTACTGGGCATTGAACCTAGGACCTCATGCATGCTAAGCATGCGCTCTATCACTTGAGCTATACCCTCCCCCAGTAGCAATTACTTTTATTCATAGAATTAGTTCCCAAGATACTAGAAGTTCTGCATAAAGGTGGCTATCCTCGTCCTATTGACCACTGTATTAGTATTTACCAAAGGAATGGACAAATAAATGACTTAATGACTGTGTCTGATGTCCAATACTTTTAAGAAAGTACCTTCAGTTTTTTTCCATCTGGAAGCCTTGTTGAAACCAACATTATGTGTTAAACAGGAAGCATTATTCAGGCGTGACTAAAGAATGGAACAGGCATTCACTGAGTACCACCTATGTGCCAAACACTGTGTAAGTTTCTTCACTGGTGAAATTTAATTTATCATAATCCTTATACCGTGTCTACTAGGTATTTAATATCATTATTACTTTACAGATGGAAAGTAAGCTAAAAAACATAAGTTCCATGTATTTTATCTGGTTCTGTAACTCACTATTTTTCTACCTGTATAATGAGGATGGAAATAACTGGGAACAACTATCTTCAAAAAATGAGGAGGTACATTAGGAAAAGAATACATCAAAACAAAATGGTGCCAGAATCCTGTTAAGCACCTTAGATGTGCTACTTCCATACAGTTCTCAAAGTGGCCACGAGAAACTATTAGCCTTATTTTACAGGTGAGTAAAGTATGGCTCAGAGAATTTAAATAACTCACCTAGGATCATGCAGCTAGTAAAAGGTGAATCTAAAATTCAAATCCCGGTCAGGCTAATTCCAAGCCTGAATTCCCATTCACACTAAAATCTATAGCCTCTTAAAGTAATCATTAATATTCCTGCTATCTAGACACAATACATCTTTTTAAACTGCTTTATTAAGATTTAATTCACATAACCACACAATTTACCCATTTATAGTATACAGTTCAATGGTGTTTAATATATTAACAAGGTTGTGTAATCATCACCACAAACTAACTTCAGAACACTTTTGTTTCCCCCAAAAGAAACCTCGTATCCATTAGCAATTTTGAGCATCTTTTAATCCTATTCTGTATAAAATCATTTGGCCATAATTGACTCTGAAAACAAATGACTCCATAATACCTATGGTGGAGGCTGAGAAGAATACCTGCCCTGGGTATGCCTCACAGGCCTCATTACTCCCCCAGGGAAAGAATAACTGTGAGACAATAAATCCATATTCTAACAATTGCCTAAACAACTCCTAGTATATATAACTCATACTGCTGGGCTACCCATTCTGATGTAGAGTAATACTGTGGAGGGAGAGTGAGAAGTGCTTTTATCCCTTCTCAAATCATGGCCCATGTTTTCTCAGTACATGAGGATGTAACTAGCTCTCTTACTTTACTGACAGACAATAGAATACCAGAGATGAGTGTTTTGATGATGAAAGTTGGGACAGGAACAGTACAGAGAGGGTAGATTGAAGAATCCATCTAAAACATAAAGCACTGCATAAAAAAGGAGACCTCTGCACAACTGAGGAGCAAGTCATGGGCACCGGTCATATGAAGAAGGGAATAGGGGTCGAGGAGAAGTGAGAGAGTACCACAAGGAAACTTTTATGACTTGACAACTGGCACTAGAAAGAACCGTCAATTAGGAAAACAAAACTCCCATCATTCTATTGATAAATGTAGTCCACAAAGTACAGTTTGAGAAACACAGACCTAGAGGGTCTCATCTAGGGAAAGTCATGTTATTTTTTCCTTCTGCCTCTACTTAATTGGAGCACATTAAGATTGATACTGTGTTACAATTAAGTAAGTACTACTTATTGCTTATCACATACTTGTAAACTGCACAAGCACACAAAGTGGAGAACAGAACCTGTCAGGGAATTGCTTATTCATCAAATGGAGTCTGCTTTCTCAATGTTATGCTGCCAGCCCTCCTCAGTTTATAAGCATAGTCCTTGGGACAATGTTGATAAATTGGCTTCAATATTTTTACTGTAACATTATATGCTTCCCCAATCTCTGAAAGCACAGAGAATCTTCATAAAGAAAAATAGGCCTACAGTTATAAAATTCTGGAAATAGCTCATTAAAAGAAAAGAGAGTAACAAGTTTTTCATTAACTAAAATCAATAGCATACACCATTGCAATTTGCCATCGTTGCAAAAATATATTGCATTCTAATCCAAGAGAGTATAAAAGGTTGTAAGCTCTACAAAGTCACAGTGATAAAAAAAAAATCAGAGCAGGAAACTAGTCAGTGGTATGAAATCAATAGAATCATTGAGTTCCAAATCCTATGTAGCAGTCTTTATAGCAAAAGTATGATATACAAGGAGAACGTGTACCACAAATCAATAATGACCACTCTTAATCTGACAACAGAGGCTGTGAAATGTATTCTGTTTACTATTTGATAATAATCAAAGTTAATGAATCATGTTTATTTCAGAGAAAATAATTACAAGACTTTGTGCTTTTCTAGCACAGAAGTCTCTCTGTAATGGACCACCCAGAGATGAAAGCTAGAGCTCTCCCTAGAACCTGTTTTCGTTAAATAATCTCCTTTCCAAAGAGTCTTCTCCACTCTCTGAAAAGTAAGTGCTGAAAGTCATCCTGAAGAAAAAAACAACTCAATCTGCAGAGGCGCTTTTTAAAATGATGTAAAAGTAAACTTGGATACATGTAAAAAAAAAAAAAATTACTGATCACTTTCCATTATTCTATACCCCTGCAGTACTTTTTTTAAAGTAAAATATCTGCTCTCAGGGATCTCACCTCTTAGTGACATCCACCGTTACCACATCTCACAGATGATTAGCATCATTAATTATAGCAGTTACAATATTTGGAGAAATTACCATGTATGAGACACTATGCTAGTAGTTTTTATATTTGTTATTTCATTAATCCTCCGATACTCTTATACTGTAGATATTAATCACTTTTCAGATGAGGAAACCAAGATTTAGAGAAGCTAAATAAATTCCCCAAGGTTATACAGAGTTATTTTATTTATATATATGCCTTTTTTTTTTTTCAAAACTGCAAAGCCAAGGGCAGCTCCCAGCACTCACCTCCTATATACTGGGGTAGAGAATGATGAGTTTTTTAGTAGGGTAATCTATTGATTCAAGGTAAAGTCACCCATACAGCTGCATGCTTATTGCTATGTATACCACAGATAAAACAATCAAAAAGAAATTAGGGACTCGATGCAAAGTGTGAGTATGATTTAGTTTCCTTTGGGTTTAAATAATATTTTCATTCTCTGATAGTCCTTAATTCCAATACTTCTCAAAAACATTTATGTCTGGCCACAGTCAGAACTGGTCATACTGGGCTCTGTTTGTTTGTTTTGCTTTTTTAAATGCTTTAAATTTTTATGGAGCTGTAAATTAATGCAGTATTTCAAAACAGTTTAGTGATCCATAAATGAACCAGGTTCTTAATTTAGTTTGCTCTCGATCCAAATCCTCATTATCGGTTTTATAGATAGATGGCTACTGGGCAGAAGCAGGATTAGGCTGAAGTGAGTGAGGTGCCTAGGTTACAAAATTTACAGATATACTCACGGAAGAAGACACAGTCCTGAGAATGAGTGCCCTCTTAACTTCTGTGCCCCAGGTACCCCACTCACCTCAGCCTTGTCCTGGCCCTGCCAGTATGTAACTATAGCCTAAGATTCCTGGTGACTCTTGGTGACTAACAAAGGGATATGATCCCAGCTGTTGTTTGACAGTCCAAAAAGCAGCATATCTGCAGATATTTCCACTAACTCACCAAAGGTAAAAACATGCTTTGAATATTGAAATAGCAAAGATGGGATTTCAGGGAGACATTCATATTCTGTTCACTTAGTCTCCAAATCAAAAAGAAGCCTGGCTCACGAACTCTAGGAAGTGTTCAGCTGTCTTTGGAATAGAGATTTTTCATATGACAACCAATAAATGTTTGTTGAAAAAAAAAGCCACAGCCTTAACTTGATGAACAATTAATACCATGTTTCCACCAACTGAACTAAGTAACTAGCTCAAATTGGTTTCAGGCCTGTCCCAGGAGATAAACAGTCTCCAACATAATAACATCTGGTAGAATTTGATAGTGTTTAGCAATTTCTGCTTATCAGAGCAGAATTAAATCACAAGGTTACTGAATTACAGAGTTCCTTACTCTATCAGAAAACATTCCCACATGATCAAGTCAAGGTCAGCAGTGGTGTGTTAAAGGGGCCTACAATTCATCAGTTGGTGAATCTAGTTTCCAATTCAATTTCTCACTTTGATGAATACAGGTATCAAAACTACTTGCAGAAATCAATTTTAGAACATGAAATTAGGAGATAGTATTATAATACAAGCATCCTTGACATTTCTAGAGTACCCATTTAAGAATTTATCTTTAAAAGGCTGAACACAGGGAATAAAAGATTCCTTGACATGTATATAACCAGCTGAAAGGAATAGAGCTAATACAGACCAAATATATACGTCATCAAAATAATATGCATCTCTTGGCACTTGGACATGTACTCATACATGAGCCAGAAATTGTGTACTTGAGAATTTCTAATGGGTTTTAACTTCAAATTGGAATAAAAGGACCCAAAAATCATGCCAAGAAGAGCTCTATAGGGGTCACCAAAGCCATTCAAGTGGTGGGTTATAGATGTAAAACCTGCTCCTTTAACTATAGATGCTAAGCATCTGCTTAATATGTCCTTCTACCTTATTAAGTGGAGTCAAGTGAACATAATTAAATCTCTTTAAATTTCAAAAATTTTCCTGAATTTCAGGATCAACCAAAAGCCATTTTTTTTCACATTCCTCAGGATTATAGGTGGAAGTGGAGACAACGTGATATTTTGATGTGAACAGGGACCTGGCTGCAAGATGTACTTGTTTTTATTTTGAGCATGGTTCTCACTATTAGTTTTCCTGTCATTTTATTTCTCTTAAAACTAAAGGCAATGTCAAAATAAAAGTAGATTCAGTGTCCCAGTTACTTGTGTTCCCATTAAAGATCTTACATAAATAACTAAATTTGGTGTCTTCATGTTAAAAGGGCATCTCAAGTAAATTAACTTTAATCACAATTATGTAATTGTCCATAAAAGGGACATGAACATAAAAGGTTTTCTATGTGCTTTCCTAGGATATTAGAGTTGTTTTCCTGTAGAGACAGTAAAACACTGAGTTAACTAACAATTTTAGAACACTAGAATGTTAGAGTCAGAAAAGCCTCTAAAGATTGTATAGCCCAACTGCCTCATTTTACAGAGGAAACTTGGGACCAGAAAGAAAAACTTATTCAAATAAGTAGAACTCATTTCACTGGAAGTAAAACTGATCAATTGCCATGTCACCATTGTGATCATGTACTATCACATCCCATATTCAGAAAAAAGAAAAAAAAAAAAAACACTGAAATAGACAAAAAAAAGATGGTAAATGTATCTAGATCCGGTCTCCAAGATTTATGAAACCTTGGACATTTCCTCTAAATTATTGATTCCTTCACAAAAACAACTTTTCCCTCATATTTCAATGCTGACACCTGAAGTTTTGTCTTGATTTTGTGGACATGATGGTCATGTGAGAAAGCTTCTCTTTTTCCATCACATAAAGAAAAACTAAGTTTGGTAACCTTGGTAATCGTCCCTGTATTTTCTCTTTAAGTACTTGTTTAGATTTTTTTGAGTTTATTATTACAAAATAAATTAGCAGATAGTACAGAGTTCCTATACAACATCCCTCACAATTTCCCCTATTACTAAGATCTTGTATTACTGTGGTACATTTGTCACAATTAGTGAACCAATACTTAGAGATTATGAAATAAAAATGTAGTTTCCATTTACATTAAGTTTTCATTAATGAAGTAGCCATCTGTTGAACATTTGCCAGTTTTTAAACTGGGTCATTCGTTTCCTTATTTTTGAGTTATACGGACTCTTCGTATATTTTTTATACAAGACCTTTATCAGATACGTGCTTTGCAAATATTTTTTGTCAGTCTCTATTCTTTTTGTTCTCTTAATCTTTTTGCAGAACAGAAGTTCTTAATTTTAATAAAGTACAACTTATTTTTAATCTTTCATATATCGTGTTTGTGGTATTGTATCCAAAAGTCATCACCAAACCTAAGGTCACCTAATTTTTCACCTGTGTTATCTTCTACGAATTTCGCAGTTTCACATTTTACAAAATGATTTATGGTCCATTTTGAGTTAATTTTTTAGAAGTGTAAGGTCTGTGACTACATTTTTGGGGCATATAGATGTCCAATTTTTATAGTACAATCTGTTGAAAAACTATCTTTTGTCCATTGTACTGCCTTTGCTCTTTGGTCAAAGATCAGCTGACTGTATTTGTGGTCTATTCTTGTGCTTTATTTTCTTCCCATTGATCTATCTGTCTATCTTTAGTATTGTGTTGGCTATTCTGGGTCTTTTGTTTTCCATATAAACTGTAAAATCAGTTTATTGATATCTACAAAATAACTTGCAGGGATTTAGATTGGGATTGCATTGTATCTGTAGGTGAAGTTGGGAAGAATTAACAGCTTAACAATATTCAGCCCACTAAGTCCACCTCCTGGAGTAGGGGGTGTTATAACATTTGTAATTCCTCTGTAAGGAAGATTTATCTCCTTCTTCATTCATTTATGTATTAAATATTTTACTTAAGTCAGTGTAGACTCGTACGTTGTTATTTTATATTTTAAATTATAATCCAATAACACACTATTTATTTTGATGCACAAATTTTGCCAGCTTTGACCATTGGGAACTCTTTTAGGTGGCTTCTATGCCCCTTTGACATACCCATAATTTTTGTTTGTGAGGCTCTCTGCCTCAACCCTAGAATCCTTCATTTCTCCAGTTAGGCCTGGTTTCTCTAATGAATGACAGTTCATGGAAGCCAAGATCTGGGCACTGTTTGACCTAAATTTTCAGCAGAAAAAATGATAAGGTAATAATATTTGTGATTTTTAAAGCACTCCAGTACTGCACTGTGGAGACAATATTGCAGGGGGACAAAAGTGAACATGGGAGGACTCATAGTGAAGAAAATGAAGTATTCCATGCAAGATGGCTCCTTTACCCTAAAGTAAAACTGACATTTTTGGAATTTGTGTTCTATTTCACTGATCTCCCTATTCATTCTTAAGACAGTACCACAATATTTTGATTAATGTATATTTACTACATATTTCAGTATCTAATGTCAAGTCTCTGTTCACTATTCTTTTTTACAAATTTTTCTTGTTTATTCTTGCATGAGTTTTCTTACAGATGAACTTTAAAATGTTTTTAATTCCCAAAGGGATAGTTATTTCAACTGCATTAATTTGAGAGAAAATTAACAGGTCTAAACTATTTAGAATGGGGACACAATATAACTGGGAGAGCTCATATGGTTCTAGGTAATATGGGAGATGAGGTTGATCAAGGAAATGAACAGGCAAACCATCATGGCAGGATGTAATTTTCCACCACAATGGGTTAAGGAGAGTCTCAGGATTTTGAACAGCCTTAGACGCTGCTAATCCCTGTAGAGAAATAAAGGCTAAAAAATTCTCTCTCAAGCTTGTCATGAGGAACTTTACTGTAAAATAGCAGAAGTTTCTGCTTACCCAGAAAGCCAACCTTGACTGTTCTCCACACAAATTACTTTCAAATAACTGTGAAGAAAAAATTGTCTTATTTAAAGTTAAGCAGTAATAGAAAGGAACCAGAACACGACCCAGTATTTAAGAGTAAAGAAAGGAAGGCACATATCAGGAAAGGTAAAGGCCCTAAAGCAAGGCTGTAACTCTTTTCAATTCCATGAAGGCTGAGAGAGGTGAAGAAGCTGCAGAAAAGTTTGAAGCTCACAGAAACTGGTTCATGAGGTTTAAGGAAAGACGCTGTCCCCATAACATAAAAGTACAAGGTGAAACAGCAAGTTCTAATGTACAAGCTGCAGCAAGTTCTCCAGAAGATACAGCTAAGTTAATTAACGAAGGTGGGTATACTAAACAACAGATTTTCAAGGTAGATGAAATATCTTCTATTGGAAGAAGATGCCATTGAGAACTTTTGTAGCTAGACTGGAAAGGTCAATGCCTAGATTCAAAAGACAAGCTGACACTCTAGTTAGGGGTAATGCAGCTGCTGAGATGAAGTTGAAGGCAATGTTCATTTTATCATTCCGAAAATCCTAGAGCCCTTCAGAATTATGCTAAATCAACTCTGCCTGTGCTCTATAAATGGAATAAAAAAACCTAGATGATAGCACATCTGGTTTCAACATGGTTGATTGAATATTTTAAGCCCACTGTGGAGACCTACAGCTCAGGAGAAAAGATTCCTTTCAAAATATTCTTGCTCATGGACAATGCACCTGATCACTCAAGAGCTCTAAAGGAGATGGACAAAAAAATTAATGTTGTATTCATGCCAGTGAACACAACATCCATCTTGTAGCCTATGGATCAAGGAGTCACTTCAAATTTTAAGACTTATAATTTAAGAAATATATTTCACAAGGCTATAGCTGCCATAGTTATTCCTTTGATGGATCTGGAAAAAGTCAACTGAAAATCTTCTAGAAAGGACTCACCATTCTCAATGCCAGTAACAACATTAGTGATTCATGGGAAGAGGGCAAAATAACATTCACTGGAGCTTGGAAGAAGTTTGATCCAAACCTCATGGATGACTGAAGAATTCAAGACTTCAGTGGAAGAAATCATCACATATGTGGTGGAAATAGCAAGAGAACTAGAATTAGAAGTGGAGACTGAAGGTGTGACTGAATCGCTGCAATCTCATGATAAAACTTAAACAGAAGACTTGCTTCTTACAGATGCACAGAAAGTGGTTTCTTGAGATTGAATCTACTTCTGGTGAAGATGTTGTGAAGATTGTTGAAATGACAACAATGGATATAGAAGATTATAGAATCTCAGTTCATAAAACAGCAATAAAGTTTAACAAGATTGACTCCTGTTTTGAAAGAGTTCTACTGTGGGTAAAATGCTATCAAACAGCACCATATACTAGAGAAATCATTCACAAAAGCAAGAGTCAATAGATGCAGCAAACCTCATTGTTATCTATCTTAAGAAATGGCCACAGCCATCCCAACCTTCAGCAACCATCACCCTGATCAGTCAGCAGCCATCAACATCAAGGAAAGAGCCTCCACCAGCAAAGAGATTACAGCTCACTGAAGGTTCAGATAATGATTAGCATTTTTTAACAATAGAATATTTTAAATTAGATATGTACATTTTTTAGAATGCTATCGCACACTTAATAGACTACAGTATAGTGTAAACATAACTTTTCTATGTACTGGGAAATCAAAAAATTCATGTAACTTACTTTACTGAAATATTCACTTTATTATAGTGGTCTGGAACTAAAACCGCAGTATCTCTATGGTATGCCTGTATTTCTGCAATACATTTACATGATTTTGTCATAGTCTTCACTCCAATACGTAATCAACTGACTTCCTAAATGGTTCTTTTAACTTGCATACATTAAGGTTCAATTTTCGCTCTGTAAAGCTCTGAGTTTTGACAAATGTGTATTGCCATGAACCACCAATCCAGTATGATACAAAATAGTTTGACTCCCCTAAAAGTTTCCCTGTGCTTCAACTATTCAAATTTCTGTCACATTGAAATCATGTCAACTACTAATCTGTTATCTCTAAAATTTTGCCTTTTAAAAAATGTTACATAAACAGAATCATATCATATATAGCCTTTTCAGACTGATTTCTTTCACTTAGCAATATTCATTTAAGATTTATCCATGTCTTTGCATGGCTCAATAGCTCATTCCTTTTTTTTTTACTGCTGAATAGTATTCCATTGCATCACTATACCACAGTTTGTTCATCCATTCACCTACTGGAGGACATCCTGTTGGCTTCCTGTGTTTCACTTTTGTGAGTAAAGCTGCTACGAACATTCATGTGCAGGATTTTTACCGCCCTAAGCTTTCAAATCTGTTACGTACCCAGGAGTATGATTGATAGATCATATGGTAAGCCTATGTTTAACTTTGTAAGAAACTGCCAAACAGTTTTTCAATGTTGCTTCACCATTTTCCAATCCTGTCAGCAATGAATGTGAGTTCCTATTGCTCTACATCGTCACCAGGCATTGGCATAGTCAGTTTTGGTCTTTTGGATTTTTTTTGTTTTTTTTTTCTAGCCATTTTCACAGGAGTATAACTGAAACACATTGCTGTTTTAATTTGCATTTCCCTAGTGACATTTGATGTTGAACATCTTTTCATATGGTTATTTGCCATCTGCATATCTACTTTAATGAGGTGTCTGTTAAGGTCTCTGGCCTATTTTTTGAATCAGGTTGTTTCCTAATTGTTAAGTTAATCACTTTGCAATGTATACAAATATTATGTTTACACCTAAAACTAATATGTCAATAATACCTCAATTGAAGATTGCTTTGTGTATTTTTGACTTAAGTCCTTTATTAGATAAGCAGTTCACAAATATTTCCTCCTGGTTTGTGGCTTGTCCCTTCATCCTATTAACACTTTCCTTTACAGAACAAATTTTTTTGTTTTTCATTTTAGTCAAGTCCAGTTTATCTATTTTTTTTTCTTTCATGGAAGACGCAGTTGGTATTGTATTAAAATGTCATCACCAAACTCAAGATTACATAGATTTTTCTCATATGTTATCTTCCAGAAATTTTATAGTTTTAGATTTTACAATTAGGTCTATGATACTCCTGGAGTTAATGTTTGTAAGGTCTCTGTTTAGCTTCATTTTTTGCCTACTGACATCAAATTTTTCCAAAACCATTTGCTAAAAAATCTCTTTGTCCATTACATAATCTTTGTGTCTTTGCCAAAGATCAGTTGACTGCATTTGTTCGAGTCTCATTCTGGGCTATCAATTCTGTTATATTGATCTAAGTGTTCATTTCTTCAACAATACCACACTGTCTTGGTTACCTTATCTTTAAAGAAATCTTGAAATCATGTTATTCTTCCAACTTTGTTCCTCTTTAGTATTGTGCTGGCTATCTTTTTTCATCTATATAACTGAGTATCAATTTTTCAATATCTAACAAATAATTTGCAAGGATTTTGTTTGAGATTTTATTATATCTATAAAGTTGTCATTAACAACAGTGAGTTTTCTAATTCATGAATATGAACTTATTTAACTCTGATTTCTTTCATCCATGTTTTGTACAATCAGATCCTTTACATTTTGCTACATTTATTCCCAAGTATTTCTCTATTTTTGGTGCCATTGTGATTGTTACTGCTTTATTAACATTCTAATTCCAAATGTTAATTGTAATATATTAGTACACAAATAAGCAATTGGCTTTTATATGTTTACTCCATATCCTGAAAACTTGCTAAACTTGCTTATCAGTTCCAAGAGGGTTTTTTTGCATGGGTTTTTTGTTTCCTTGTTTTGTTTTGCTTTGTTTTGTTTTTGGTGTGTGGGGGGAGCATTTCTACTGAGACAATATCGTATGAAAACAAAGGCCATTTCATTTCTTCCTTTCAATCTGCACAACTTTAAATAATCTGATTGTAATAGCTAAGATTTGCATTATGTCAAGTAAAAGAACATCCTTGACCTTTTGCCAGTCTTTAAAAGCAAAGTGTCCAGTATCTCAACATTGAGCATGTAAGTTGCGTGTTTTTTGGATGTTATTTATCAAGATGAAAACATTCTCTCATTCCTAATTTGCTGAGAGATTTATCATGAGTGGGTAAAATGCTTATCCTTAATCTGTTGATATGGTAGATTATACTCATGAATTTTTGAATGTTGATCCAGTCTTATGTATCTGGAATCTATCTAGTAATGTATAATTATTTTTAGAAAATTTTACATTCAATTTGCTATAGTTTTTTGAGAATTCTTATATCTGTGTTTGTGACAAATATTGGTCTGTGGTTTTCCTGTTGTTCATTATCTTTATTTGAATTTGGTAATCCTGGTTTCCTAGAATGTGTTAGAAATTGTTCTCTCTACTTCTATTCCTGGGGTAGAGTGTCAAAATTTGGTATCACTTCTTCCTTAAATTGGTAGAATTCATCAATGAATCTATCTCGTCTTGGTGCTTTCCTTTTTGGAAGGTTATTAATTATTGATTCCATTTCTTTTATAGATATAACACTACTTGGATTATCAGTTTCTCCTTATGTAAATTTTGGTAGTTTGTCTTTCAGGTAATTGGTCCATTTAACTAAACTACCAAATTTGTCTGTTTTTCTTTCCACCCTGACAATCTCTGTATTCAACTGATGTATTTAGATCATTCATATTTAAAATGATTATTGATAACATTTAGATTAATATCTACTATGTTTGTAACTATTCCCTAATAACTACATTTTCCTTCTTTTTTCTACCCTGGTCTTTTTCTTTCTTTCCAACACTGTATTTCACTCCATCCCCTTCTTGCTTGCCTAATTTCTGATAAGTCTAGTATATTTCTTCAACTTATCTTCTATAGGTAAGATGTTTTTCTGTGTTTTCTTTAAAGATTTTCTCTTTGTGTTTGGTTTTTTGCAGTTTGTATATATGCCTAGGTGTAAGTTTCTTTTTATATTCTTGCCTGGTTTTCTGAGTATGCTTGATCTGTCTTTCAGCATCTGCCATTAAATGTGGAAATTTCTTGGCTATTATTAAATATTTCTTTTACTCCATTATTTCTTCTCCTGATATTTCAGTTGTGTGTACATTACAATGTTTTATATTTTCTCTCAGTCATTGGATGTTCTGTTCTATTTTTTCATTCTTTTTTCTCTCTGCATTTCAGTTTGGGAAGTTTCTATTAATCCATCTTCAAGATCACTGATTCTTTCATTGGCAATGTCCAGTCTACTGATGAGCCCATCAATGGCATTCTTAATTTTTATTATGTTTCATTTCTAGCATTTCCTTTTGATTCTTTCTTAGAGTTTTTATCTCTTTGCTTTCATTAACCATCCATTCTTATATGTTATCTACTTTTTATTATTGGAGCATATATTATTCATATTTCATTTAGTCCTTGAACCCTGTTGACTATGTTTTAATCCCTTACATGAGACAGGAAAACTATAGATGGAGTGGAATCAAAGGAATTTCCCTCATCCAACTGAGAAAACGCTCTCATAGTCTGTTTTTAACTCCGTGCACATGGGATAGTGCTATGGAGGGAAACATATCTTCAGTGCTCTGTCCGCATCTAGTCTTCATCCCAGATATACTTCCCATTGACCCTCCAATCTAGCCTCCAATCCCAGAAGGCCTCACCTCCCTCCCTCTACATTTACCTGTCTCTTCCTTTTATGCCCCACTTTCCATCATCAGAGAACTCAGAGATACACACATACCTACTGGAAGGGTTTCTCTCACCTTGTTGATTTTAAAAATCACCATCTGTACTGTATGTTGGTGCTGTATCTTGAAATGGTGTAGTTCTGTGTCATCTCTTGGGCCTAGCCTAGCTGCCTTTGACTTGGGCTCCTACTCAGTCTGGGGTAATGGCCAAAGTGTGTTACCCATCATCCTCCATTCTGCCTTCTTAAAGTAGCTGCAGTTGTGAGAAGATGTATAACTTGAACTCATGTAAAGCAATATTTTGTATTTCCTCCACGTCTTGAAATTTAAAGGACAAAAGGGTGAGCTTAAAAAGGTACTGGGTTAAGGAAATACAGTGAAAAATAAATGGGAAGGAGGTCTTACTGAGAATGGGTACAGGCTGAAGAGAAGATCTGCAATAGGCAAGGACAAGAGGAGGTTTTCAGGGGAGGTGGTCAATGAAGAAGAGAAGTTTGGGTAGGATCATCTGACTTTGCCACCATCCCTGAATCTGAGTTTAAAGGTCTGCTTACTCTTTCCTATGGTGCTTAGGGTTTATTGTCTCCTAAGTACACCAGGCTCCTTTATTTCCTGGTCACCTTAGCCATGCTAAAATCTCCAGTTTCTGCCCTTCAGGTTCTGCCCTCCCTGTGGATACCATGCCCCAAGACCACATCCTTTTAGCATTGTTTTGTCATCAAGGCACTCCCTCCAGCCAATGGGAACTATAGAAGGCTCAAACCTCACAAATCACCATTCTGACACCTCCCTGGAGAGTGGGGATGCTGAGGTGGGGGACAATGTTCTGTGGTTTGAAATAGGGGATATTTCCTTAGCACCCCTAAAGAACCTTCCAAAATGACCTTCCACATTTTCTCATCTTCCCATGTTCAATTCTGGTGGTTTGTGTGGCAGGGAGAGGATATTTCCTCTAAGCCATTTCTCCTGGCCACCTCCCATATCCCTAGTTCATTCTGACTCCTATCCATCACCATCAACTACGAGTTTGGATGCTTTACCTGTTACCTGTCCACCATACCATGGCTGTATTCCAACCTCAGTGGAGGTATGGATCATTTTCATTTCTCTCCAACAAATTTCTCTTATGTTTTGAAGTTCATTCACTTCCTGGCTTCTACCAGAAAACTTTTCTATCCTACCTCCTTTTCCCAATGTCCTCATAGATCATCTCAGTTTTCTGTTCTCCTGTCTGAATTCACTTCCTGAGGCTATCAAGAATTTCATAGAAAATCTTGCTGTACTGGCTATCCTGGTCTTTCTCCAAATTTGGGGGTTCATGTTCATCTCAATAAGGTATAATACCCAGACTTGGTTTTCACTCATGTAGGAGTAAGGGCAAATATTTGCCTGCTAGAAGTCTGTGCTGGGTGTTGGTATGCAGCAAACTACAACCTAGGACTGATGAATGCTCCCAGGGGCTGGCTTAACCACAGGTGTGTCTTACATGAAAAATGTTTGTCAATATATTTCAGCACCTAATACATACTTTTAAAAGCTTATTTTACCATTGGTACTGTTAGCTTCCTATTCCCCTACCCTCTCCTGAGGTCTTCTGGAGAAAGGAGCTTATCTCACAGGAAGAACACTGGTGAATTCATTTTTATGAAGAGTGATAATAAATAAACAACTATTGGAAGAGATAAATCCTCCAAGATCAAGCTCTCTCTATTTAGCTCCCCAGTGGAGGGTCCCTCATTCAGGTTTTTGGCCATCGAGGAAAGATATAGTGAGGTTAGCCACCTGTCTATGATTGTAAGTTGACTAATTCAATTCATCTACCTGTGGCCCTTACAACCTTTTGGCCTGGCAGGAGACTTCTAGATTTCCCATTGAGCATTCACTTCCTAGTGACCCCAAAAGATGTTAATGGCCTGTGAATATATTAGGTTACATGGCCAAAGGGAATTATGACTAAAAATGAAATTAGGGCTGTTAATCAGCTGACCTTAAAATAGGGAGATTATCCTGAATTATCACAGTGGGTCCATAAAAGTGGAAGACAGTGGTAAAAGAAAGGAGTCAAGGGACTCACCTTACCTTTGCTAGTTTTGAATATGAAAGCAGGAGGCTGTAAGTATTGAACATGTCCTCTTGAAGCTAAGAAAGGGCAAGAAAGTGGGTATCCCCTAGAGCCTAGAGAAAGGAAAACAGCCCTACTGACATCTTTATCCCAGTGAGATCCATGTTGGACTTCCATTCCAAAAAATTCTAAGATAATAAATTTATGCATTTTAAGCTGCTAAGTTTGTCATAACTTGTTAAATCATCAATAGAAAAGTAATACACTGTACAAGGTACATTAATTGATAAACAACTTATTGAGAACCTGCTTTGATTAAAGTACTGTTAGAGGCCTAGGATGAATGCTAACAAGGGGAAAAAAAAAAAAGATGACCCCTGACCCCATAGGGGCATAGGGGTTCTAGCCCAAAAGAGGAAAGAAGTCTTGAAGGCATATCTCAGGTTCACAAGTCAGTTTTTTTTGGATCTTATCGTCTAGAATTCTGTTCCTATTATTGTTTCCTGGACACTATTTTCAGGCCCTCTTCCTTCTTAACTCTCACAACTCTCTGGGCAGCCTCATTTCTGCTGAGAGCTACATAGCCCTGTGCCCAACCACTTCTCCTGTTACTTCCTCTCAGGCTCTCCCAAGTTGGTTACAGACCTTCATTAACACAAACCTCTAAGAGCAGTGTCTCGGTTTCTAAAATTTTCTCTAACCAGGCAGTAACCTATTTATTGATAAGATCATGTCTTTTCCACTACATTCTTTGCCATGAAAGAATATCACCTCAGTATAAGTGCTCAAGGCATTTTTACTCAATTAGTGCATGCCACCAAGTATCATTAGTACAGAGACAGAATGCAGGTTCAAAGGAGACAGAGAAACCTGAGCAGCAGGTAAGAAACGTAAGCCAAGGCCTGATGATGGCTTTAAAGTTATGGAGTTTGAGGCTTGGTACAACTCTTGATAGTGATAGGAAGGCTAGACAGGCATCACAGGTTACGTGGAAGGGCAGGGGTAGGATTTATAAGGAAACAGATTTAACTGGATTTGTGGATCATCAACCAGTTTTGTGTAGTGAGGTCACAGATTAGTAACTGTGGAGTGTTCAAATGTATTAAACAACCACTTTGGTACCTTCTCTGACACCTTGTGAATAATATCTAATTCCTACTCTCAACAAAAGTTCAGGGGTCAAGACACATATCCAAATAAGTGTGACAAATGATGTGGGTCATAGAAAAGGAATAAAACATGAGCCTCTGGAGTCAAGAGGTGAAAAGTTTTCTGTAATATAGCTTCTAGTAGTTAATGCTACCCACTATGCAGAAAACAGTTTTATAAAATTATAAATTTTATTATCTCTCCCAATAAAGTTTATATTCTGATTTCTGAGTATCTGTCCCAGAAAACTCCTCATGTAGGACCCAAGAGAAAATGTCCAAGGCTGTTCTTCACAGCAATTCAGTGAAAGTGGATAGTTGGAGACTAGGTGTTCATCTGTGGGGGCACATATAAATAAACAAGGGTGTTTATCCACTCTGAAGTACCAGCACGTAGTTCAGAGCAATGAGTTAAACAACTGAACATATAAACAGCAGCATGGACCCAGTTTATCACATTGATATACACAGTGGAAAATTTACAGTTGAAATGGTGTGGTACCTGGATTTGCTTTACAAATACTCTTAACAAAAATACAGAAATGAGTAAGGGACTGGATAAAATATGAACAGTAAAATTTTGATAACTGTTGAAGCTGGGTGATGCAGACACCACCAGTATATAGTCTTTGAAGAAATATCTATTCAAGACCTTTGTCCATTGTTTATTGTACTGAAATACATGTAACATAAAATTCATCAGTTAAATTCATTAAGTATATTTACAATGATGTATATTCACCATCACTATTTAATTCTATAATGTTTTCATCATCCAAATAACAAAAACATACCTACTAACTACTGTGAATACAAGTCAAAAAACAGTGAGGAAATATCCTTAAAGCACTTAAAGGGTTAAATAGAAATATCAACCAAGAATTCTATATCCAGTGAGAACTTATTTCCAAAATAAAACCTTAAACTTTGTTCAAGATTTGCAGATACTAACTACTATATGGAAAATACATTAACAAGTTAATACTGTATAGCCCAGAGAACTCTGTTCAATATCTTGTAGCAACCTATAATGAAAAATATGAAAACCAATATATATATGTGTATATATATGATTGAACTATTATGCTGTACACCAGAAATTGACACAACATTGTAAACTTCAATTAAAAAAAGAAAAACTTTCAAAAGTAAAATAATTCATCACCAATAGACCTGCATTACCAGTCATGTTAATGGAATTCCTTCAGATAGAGACTGGCCATGGGAATATGGATGTATACAATAAGGGGGAAGAACACTGAAAAACCATAAAGATGGTTTTTCCCCTATTTTTAAAATATTTTAAACACAGAATTAAAAAGCAAATGAGATAACAATGTTTGTAGGATTTAAAATGCATGTAAAAGTAAAATAAATGGCAACAATAGTGCAAACGTCAATAGGAAGTAAATGAATGTATATTGTTATAGGGATGCTATTCACAAAGTATAATATCATATAAAGGTGCACTCTGAGAAGTTACAGCAGTATGCTATCAACCCAAGAGGAACCACTAACGTATTAAAATAAACAACGATAGGACAAAAAAGAGAAAGTTGAATAATGAAAAATAATTAGTTCCAAAGGATTTTAAAAAAGAGGAAAAAGGAATCAAGAGTACAGAGAGAAAAAATAGAAACTATACAAAATGTTACACTTAATCTTATTAATGATCACATTAATTGTAAATGGCCTAAATACCCCAATTAAAGGCAGAAATTATAATACTGAATTAAAGGGAAAACAAAAAGCAGGATCCAACTATGTGATACTTATAAGAAGTATACTTCATATATAAAGACAAACATAATTTAAAAATAATAGGATGGAAACATACTATGACAATACCAAAAGGAATCTGGAATGAGTCTATTAGTATAATATAAGGTAGATTTCAGTACAAAGATTACTCTGTATATTATATTAAAACATAAATATATATTATAGTATAAAATTAATAATACTATATTACTAGGAATAAAGAATGTTATTTTAAAATAATAAAAGAGTCAATTTATCAAGAAGGCAGAGCAATCATAATAGCATATTCAATTAACAGTTACAAAATACATGAAAAAATGATAGAGTTAAAAGAAGAAAAAGAAAAAGACAATTATGATTGGAGATTTAAATTCAAATCTCTTAATAATTGTCTCCATAAGTTTTTGAACAAGTAGACAGAAAATCAGTAAAGATATAGAAGACTTGAAACACAATATAAATCAAATTGACCTAATTGATGTTTATACAACACTCCACCCAGAATAGTAAAATATTTTTCAAAGTACACACAGAACATTTACCAAGACAGATCATATTCTGGGCCAAGAAAACAAGTATCAATAAGTTTTAAAAGATTCAAATCATATATAAAGTATCTTGTATACCCACAATGGAATTAAATTAGAAATCAATGACAAAGATACACTGTTTCATCAGTTCTCTTTTCCATTAAATTTAAAATATTAAACCTGCCCCTATTTAAATGCTACGACTGCCTATATAGAAAAAAATCACAAAGAATCTAAAAATGCTCCCATAAGTAATAACAGCAATAAGAATCTAAAAACATCCCTAGAAGTAGTAAGTTCTTGTTAGGTCACAAAAAACAAGGTCAAAGTACAAAAATCAGTTTATTTCCATATACTAGCAATTAACAGTTGGAAGCCAAAATTTCTTTAAGTACAATTTACAATAGCCTCAAAAAACTAAATGTTAGGAATAAATATCAGTAAATATATGCTGGAACAGTATGTAGGTATCTACAAAATGCTGATGAAAGAAATTAAAGAAAACCTAAACAGAGAGACATTATGTTCCTATAATATGAAAACATATATAAAGATTGAATATATTCAACATGTACATTCTGTCTAAATTCATAGATTTAATGTAATTCTAACAGGGTTATTTTGTAGCTATAAACAAGCTTATTCTAAAATTTAAATCTTTGTAGTTATAAACAAGCTTATTCTAAAATTTACATGAAATAACAAAGAGGCAGGTGAACCAAAAATTATTTTTAAAAATTACAAAGCTAGAGGGCTTACATTACTCTTATTTTAAGAGTTAAAGCTACAGTATTCAAGACAGTTTGGTATTGGCAAAATGGTTGAAACACTGAGTAATGAAACAGAAGAGACAGTTCAGAATTAGAGAAAAACCACATTTAATGAATTTTTGACAAATGTGTAAGGACAATTAAAAAAAGAAAGTATTTTCAACAAATGATGCTGAAATAACCCTACAGCAAATCACTGATCTGTCACTAGTGATTGTTCTTAGATATTATACAAAAAGCATGACCCATCAAAGAAACAAATCAACAAATGAGAATTCATCAAATTAAAAAACTTTAGATGTGCAAAATACACTGGGAAATAAATGAAGAGAACAGCAACATACTGGGAAAAAATATTTGCAAATTACTTATCTGATCAAGTACATTTTTGCAGAATAGAAAAAGAGCTCTCAAAACTCAAAAATAAGAAAACAAGCTCAGGGAAACCGTCAACCGAATGAAAAGACAACCTACTGAATGGGAGAAAATATTTGCAAATGGTATGACCAATAAGGGATTCATATCTAACATTTATATACAACTCAACATCAAAAAAACAATTTGAAAGCAAGAATAAACAAATGGGACCTAATGAAACTTACAAGCTTCTGCACAGCAAAGGAAACCAGAAATGAAACAAGAAGAAAACCTACGGAATGGGAGAAAATTTTTGCAAGTGAAACCGACAAAGGCTTGATCTCCAGAATATATAAGCAGCTCATACAACTCAATAAGAAAAAAATAAACAACCCAATCCAAAAATGGGCAGAAGACCTAAACAAGCAATTCTCCAAGGAAGACATACAAATGATCAAAAAGCACATGAAAAAATGCTCAATATCACTAATTATCAGAGAAATGCAAATCAAAACTACAATGAGGTATCACCTCACACCAGTCAGAATGGCCGTCATTCAAAAATCCACAAATGACAAATGCTGGAGAGGCTGTGGAGAAAGGGGAACCCTCCTACACTGCTGGTGGGAATGCAGTTTGGTGCAGCCACTATGGAAAACAGTGTGGAGATTCCTCAAAAGACTAGGAATAGACTTACCATATGACCCAGGAATCCCACTCCTGGGCTTGTATCCAGAAGGAACCCTACTTCAGGATGACACCTGCACCCCAGTGTTCATAGCAGCACTATTTACAATAGCCAAAACATGGAAACAGCCTAAATGTCCATCAACAGGTGACTGGATAAAGAAGAGGTGGTATATTTATACAATGGAATACTACTCAGCCATAAAAACCGACAACATAATGCCATTTGCAGCAACATGGATGCTCCTGGAGAATGTCATTCTAAGTGAAGTAAGCCAGAAAGAGAAAGAAAAATACCATATGAGATAGCTCATATGTGGAATCTAAAAAACAAAAACAAAAACAAACAAACAAACAAAAACAAAGTGTAAATAAAGGACAGAAATAGACTCACAGACAGAGAATACAGACTTGTGGTTACCAGGGGGGTGGAGGGTGGGAAGGGATAGACTGGGATTTCAAAATTGTAGAGTAGACTACACTGTATAGCACAGGGAAATATACACAAAATGTTATGATAACTCACACAGAAAAAAATGTGACAATGAGTGTGTATATGTCCATGAATAACTGAAAAATTGTGCTGAACACTGGAATTTGACACAACATTGTAAAATGATTATAAATCAATAAAAAATGTTAAAAAAAAAAAACAATTTGATTAAAAAGTGGGCAGAAGAACCAAATAGACATTTTTCCGAAGAGGAAATGCATATGGCCGACAGGTACATGAAAAGATGCTCAACATCACTAATCAACAGGGAAATGCAAATCAAAACCTCAATAAATATCACCTCACAACTGTCAGAATGACTATCATCAAAAAGAACACAAATAACAACTGTTGGCGAGGATGCAGAGAAAAGGGAACCCCTGTATACTGCTGAAGGGAGTGTAAATTGGTGCAGGCACTATGGAAAACAGTACAGAGAGGTTCCTCAAAATCTGAAAATATAACTACCATATGATACAGCAACTCCACTCCTGAGTATATATCCAAACAAAAAACAAAAAACAAAAAACAAAACAAATTCGAAAAGATATATGCACCCCAATGTTCCTAGCAGAATTACTTATAATTGCCAAGGTATAGAAGCAACCAAAGGGTCCATTAAGAGATGAATGGATGAAAAACATGTGATATAGATACATAATATACAATGGAATACTATTCAGCCATAAAAAGAACAAAATTTTGCCATTTGCACCAATACAGATGGAATTGGAGGGTATTATGCTGAGTGAAATAAGTCAGATGGAGAAAGACAAATATGATATCAATTACATGTGCAATCTAAAAAATACAACAAACTAGTGAATATAACAAAAAAGGAGGTTCATAGATATAGAGAACAAGCTAGTGGTTATCAGTGAGGAGGGGTGAGGGGCAATTTAGGGATGGGGGAGTGGAAAGTCCAACTATTGGGTGTAAAACAGGCTACAAGGATGCATTGTACAACATGGAGAATAGAGCCAATATTTTGTAATAAATATAAATAGAAAGTAACCTTTAAAATTTATGAAGGAATATATGTATATGTATAACCAAAATATTATGCTGTACATCAGAAATTGACCCAATACTTTAATAAAAAAAAGTTGTAATTGTATAAAAAATTTTTTAATTTAAATAAAAATTTTAAGAGCATAAAATCGAATAGATGCTTCTTCAAAGACCATATCATCCATTGAATCTGTGCTTTGATATTCCCTATCAATTTTGGAAAATTCTTGGCGATTACCTCTTCAGATATTGTTTTTGTTGTACAGTTAAAATGGGTAATTTTATGATATGTAAATTTTACTTAAATGAGGTTATTAAAAATTACTGAGAAATATTAAAGAAGACCTCATTTAATGGGAGCAACATATCATGTTCCTGGACTCAAAATTTAAAGACAATTCTCAAAATAATTGCAAATAAAGTCATGGCTGTGTTTTTTGGTTTTGTTTTTGCCTTTTATAAAGAGAGAAACTGATTCTAAAATCAATATCAAAATTCAAGGTCAAGAAGAATCAATATAATCTTGAACAAGGAGGGATGACACACATCAGAAATCAAAGCTTACTATAAAGTCATATTAATTAAAGCAATAGTAGTGTTGTTGTGGTAAATAGATAAAAATTAACTATGGAACAAAATACAGAATAATGAAGCAGACCACAATCATTTTCTATTGCTGTCTAACAACCTATCTCAAACTTAGGAACATAAAACAACACCCATTTATCATTTAATGGTTGTGTAGGTCAGAAGTCCAGATGGGCTAAAATGGGTTCTCTGCTCAGGATCTCTTAAGGCTGAAATTATTAAATCGATCGGGCTGAGATTTCATCTAAAGGTTTGGAGGAAGAATCTGTTTTCAACCTCATTCATACTGTAGGCAGAATCCAGTTCCTTAAAATGTAGATCTGAATTCCCTATTTCTTTACTGGCTGTTAGCTAGGAGCTGTTTCCTTCATCTCAAGGCTGCCTCTGTACCATCTCATTTAACCAGCAATGCCATGTTGAGTCCTTGTCATATTTCAAATCTCTCAGGCTTTCCCTTCTGCCACCAGTAGGAGAAAATGCTCTGCATTAAGAGCTAATGTAATCACAGGCCCACCCAGATAATCTCCCTATCTGTCCACTGTTTGGTTCACTGTGTCATATAATACAACATAATTATGAGAGAGCTCTATCTTCATATTCACAGATTCCCACCATTAGTGAGTGGCGTCTTGGAGAGTCATTGTAAAATTCTGCCTGCCACACAGATTCACACATATGTTGCCTCATGATTTTCCACAAATGCAACACTACAATGCAGTAGAGAAGCAATTTCTTTTCAATCAATGATTCTCAGTTGGATATCTACATAGTAAAAACTGAACCTCGCACATATGAAAACAATTTCATGTGGATCATCTATCTAAATATGGAAGTTAAATAAGCATCTAGAAAATAACAGGAAAGTGTCCTCATTTCCTTCAGATAAGCAAAGATTTCTAAAGTAGGATATAAATGTACTAAACATAAAACAAAAGGTTGGTAAATTACACTTCATTAAAATTTAAGCATGTCTTTTTATCCAAAGATAATATTGAGAAAGTAAGCAACACAGTGGGAGGAGATATTCGCAATAAATATAACAGATGAAGGACTTATATCAAAGAGCATATTTTTATTAAAAATCCTGTATATCAGTAAAAATAGGCAGACAACTCAAGTTTTTAAGTGGGCATAGGATATGGAAAAGTACCTAAAAAAAGAATATACGTAAATGGACAAAAATATATTTTAAAACTTCTCAATTTCATTTGCTATCAAAGTAATACAAATTAAAAACACAATGTGTTATCACAACACCTCAATCAGAATGATGCAAACAGGGAAAAATAAAAATTGTTGTGATAGACTGCATTAACAGCCTTAATTCCTTAATTCTTCATCTCTCATCTCTCGCCAGATCCACAATCTTTGCCATGGGAAATTTCAATTCCTCCTATTAAATTTGTGGAGTATATTTCTCTACCCTTGACTTTGGGTTTGGCCTAATGACTTGCTTTGGTAAAAAGAATAAATCAGAAGTAAATGTATGATATTTTCAAATCTAAGCCATAGGGCCTTGGGTGTGTTCTGCTGGCCCACATGCATTTTTGCCATCTTCATGAGCAGAGCTTCCCCTGTATAACTGCTGCTCATCCACCCTCTGGTCTGGGCCCCTGAATAATTACACACAGAAGAGATCACAGTCAGTGTCAACTCCAGCCAAAATCACTATTTAGAGGAGAGCCACTGAGGAGAACCTAACCTATGTCACTTGATAATAAATTATTGTTGCTTTAAGCCACTAAGTTTTGTGGTGGTTTGTTTTGCAGAAATAGTAAGCTGTCCACAGCAAGTGTTAAAGGAGAGATGGAGCAACCAGAATTCTCATATGTTGGTGGCAGGAGTCAAAACTGGTACAACCGCTTAGGCAAACTGGCAGCATCTAACCATGCGTTTGCCTTTCAATCCAGCAACACCAGTTCAGAAATGCAAATATACACACACCCCCTGACATGCACAAGAGGGATCACAACAGCACGATTCAGACTGCAAAAATGGAAAACAGTATAATGCATAGATATATTGTAGTACATTCATATATTCAAATACTATAAAGCAATGAAAAGGGATGAAGACAGCATGGATGAACCTTACAATTCTAACTCTGAGCCAAGGCAGACAGACACAAAAGCATATACACTGTATGATTTTATTCATATTAAAGTTAAAATTTTGGCAAAATTAACATAGGCTTACAGAATACTGGTTATGCTTTGGAAGGGTAATGACGGGGTAGAGGGAGCTCAATAAAGAGGCTTCTATAGTGTGGACTATATTCTGTATCTTGACCCGGCTGGCGGTTACATGGAAGTGTTCACATCGTACAAATTCACGAAGCAGTGCACTTAGAATTTGTGTACTTTTCTGTGTTTATGACCCTTCCCCTGTCTTCTTCATACCAAACTCACACTAGACTATAATGATTTTATCAAGTTCTTTACTTAGTGGTCATGTGTACCTCAAAATAGTAGCACTGTGAGAACAACAGAAATTGTAAGTTTATATTAGACTTGATCATTCTGTTCTATTACACAATGGAAAGGCCTTCCAAACTTGGAAGATGTCCCATATGAACTTTTTAGTTCCATCAACTTCCCTTTGCTGTCTCTTTTCTCATTAACCATTCCTTTCTACACAGCCCCTTCTTTAAAGTTCCCACGGACAGTCCCCTGCTGCTCTTACCTTGGGAAACTCCATCTTTGCTTACAAGAAGAGAGCTCTCCTTCCCTTAATCACTTCCTGCTTTTTTGCAAACTGGAGAGTCTCTGGCTTCAGTTAAGCACTAACAGAGACTTTCATCCACACAGACATCATTGCTCTTGGAGGGGTCACACGCAAACCCTAAGTCCCTTTAAGAGTGAAAGTGGGTAGTGTCGTCTCAGTTCAGCCTCTCCACCAGTGAGGTCTGCAGCTGATTTCCTCACCAGCTTTCCTAATAGGTGTATAAACTTGACCATGTTGAGATTTATTTTTTCTAGGAGTTAATAAACCAATCTAATTTCAAATGAGCAAGGAATATTTCTCATGCTAACTTGAGCTTGACCTTGCATTCCTTTCAAACAATAAACAAAATTAAAACAAGCCCATGCATTATTTTACTAAAGACTTCCTGAGCCATACTTACATGTTAAGAGCCACAACACAAAGCTCTCTCTTTACATTCAAAAGACTTGGTGCCAGCTCAGTTTATATTCTTTTTCATTTAAATTTCCCTCCCACATAGAAGCATGGAGGTATGAGGGCAGAGACTTTGGTTTCCAGTTCATATCACCATGTCTTTTCCTTTTTTAAAGAGAGAATCCATGTTTTATTCAATTATATTGAAAACACAACAGATGGTCTATACATTTTCTTTTGGTTTACTCTACTTAATTTTTTTCAATCTCAATAGAAGGAGCAGCAGACTGACCTTAGTGCCTGTGTTCGAGTTAGTCTTCTCTGCACTATTTCTGTATATATTTTAGTTTTCAGTCACATGAACATTTTGCTTTCCTCATTTTCTTAGGTATGGTGTTATTTCTGGTGTTATATTTGCCTGTTCATTTAAATGGTTATACGAGAAATGCATGCGTCAGATAGGGAGTAGGCTCATATTATCATCCATTAGTGGTTTAAAGAAGTACTTCCCAAACTTTAATGTATATATGAGAACTGAGGATCTTGTTAAAATTCATATTCTGAGTCAGTAGGTCTAGGGTGGGGTCAGAGATTACACATTTCTAACAAGCTCCAAATGATGCCAATACTGATGGTCCATGTGCCACAAACTGACTAGCCATTATTTGAAGTAGAGACTCTGAAGACAAACTGCTTCGTTAAAATTCCATCTCCTCCATGTACTTTAGCTATGTTAAAAGAAAATTTTCAACAGACAATTTACTGATCTCCTAGGCTTTTGTTCAGTGATTTATGAAACAGGTAGCATCCAATTGTGCAGACAGAAAGGAGTTCTGAGGAGCTGTACAAGGCATGAGATTTTTATAGACCAAAGTGTCAGGAACAAGGAACATATCCTGGGCATTTGCTGGTCAGTTTAAGCAAGGTCACTTTCCTAATGTGGAGGAAAGGGAACTCTTGGAGTTGGGATAGGTAACTTGTGCTGAGCAGGCAAGCACTGACTGGTTGACCCAGGCCTTCCTTTTCGAAGAGCCAAGCACAGAAAGTTAGTGAAGTTTTAGGTTTGCTGACATGGGGTTTGGCATGAGCTACTCTATCTTGAGCCTAATCTGATTTCTTTAACAGCTATGTGACTTGGGCAAGTGACTTAGTTTCCTCATTTTTAAAATGGGGATCATAATGGCACCATTTGGAATTTAAAGACTGAAGGAAATAACACACATAAAATACTTAGAAAAGTATCTAAGGAAGTATACAATAAATAAGTCTAACTGAGGCAATTTGAGTTCCATATAAAAAGTAATAATTGTAGAAATAATTACAGTAAAGCCTCAGATACTTTTTCCAGAAGTTAAATTATTTTGGTAACTTAGAAGAAATGACTTGCTTCAACCATGGAAAGAAAAAAGTGTGATTTAAAAAGAATTTAATGTCCCAGGCTAATGACAAGCATAAGTGACAAATAGCAGTTAAAGGGAAGGGAATGTTTATGATGCTAGAGGCATATGAATATACATACATACATGTAGCCTTCATTTCAACCTTGCAAGGCAGATTTCCATTATACAGCACATTATACATTATGCTATTTCCATTATGCAGTTGAGGAAACTGAGGTTTAAAGAACTGAAGAAATATGACCAAAGTCACACGGTTAGTAAATGGCACAACCAAGATTTGAATAGATTTGCAAATAAATTTCACTATCATCTTAGAAAAATTAATTGGTTTTCTGAAAGAAGTTCCTAATAGAAAGTGAATTCTCTGTGCATGGATCTCTTAATAATGAGGAGATTCTCAATAATTCCTTCAGCTTCAAATACTTGACCCACCTTCTTGTGAACTGCTATCCTGCTGCACCTGCTAGCGTGGCTCTACTAAAGGCACACATGGTCAGCATTTTCATTTTGAATGCTGTAGGGGCACTTTGTAACTCAGCTATAATCAATCAATGTTGGCTGAGGTTTGTCATTAAAGGTCATGACTCAAGAGCAACTTTAAAATAAAAACTCCTTGTAGCCAACTTAAGTAGGAACAAGGCACGTGAACAGAGGCTGATTCTGCACCTGATTGTACTTCACAGCCAGGTGTCAGACTGGAGTGTTTGCTTTAGGTTCTCCAGAAGGTGGCTGCTGTGTATTTGCGCCTGCAAAAAATAAGCAAACTGCAGGAGAAAATAATTACAGGTACAGCTAGCTCAGCCAATGCCCTTATCCAAACATGCTCTGAACATACACTTCCACTTTCAAAAGATTTATCATGTTAAAATTTCATCACCACAAACACTGCAGATACCAATGCAAGAAAATGAAGGTGAGAACATAGGTCTAAAATAAGTGGTTAATATTCTAACCCTAAAATTGAAGATAACAACTTGCTCGTGACTTGAAGAATTTATTAAGTCCAGAAATGTCTAAGCATAAGTTTTAAGTATGAATATCTTGGACAGGAAGCACTGAATAAAATTCTAAAATTGCAATGAAACCTAGAAGGGTAGCCCTAAGGTTCATCTAATAAAGCCAGTAGTATAATTAGGTCAGTTTATACAAATCAGCCATGATCAGTGGTGTGCTTATAAACCAGCTCTTCAAAAATAAACTCTTGACGTGCATTATTTGCTAATTTCTGTGGTATAAATACCCCAACCTAGACTGATTTCACTATGAATGTGACAACACTGAATGCAGAGTTGGGAACAGATGTGTACAGTTGACTCAGTTAAGCTGATGTTAGCTACCTATGGCACACTGATGGCTCAAATCACTAATCTAATCTCCCACTATAGGAAAGTAGAGTAATAAGAGCAAAGTAAACCTAACAAAATAAAAACAGAAGAAAACACTAAAGATTAGAGAGGAAATAAATGAAATAGAGAATAATAATATAGAGAAAAATCAATGAAACCAAAGGTTGATTCCTGAAAAAGATCAACAAAATTGACAAATCTTTGGCTAGACTTACTATGAAAAAAAGGGAGAATATATATTTTACAAAATTTGAAATATTAAGGAAATGTTATATGTGACCATTTGACAAAAAAATAAATAACTCAGGATATGTACAAATTCCTAGAAAGACACAAACCACTGAAACTGACTCAAAAAAAATGGAAAATCTGAACAGATCTATAAAAAGTAAAAAGATTAAATCAGTAATTTTAAAAAAATTCCACAATACAAGAAAGTTCAGCATGGCTTCACTGTTGAATTCCACCAAATATTCAAAGAATAAACACAATCCTTCACAAATTCTTCCAAAAGAAACAAAACTAAAGAGAAGGGAACCTTCTAAACTCATTCTATGAGACTTATGTTGCCCTTGTATCAAAACCAGACAAAAATAGTAGGATAAAAAGCAATATAGACTAGTAACATGAATATTGACACAAAAGTTCTCAACAAAATACTAGCAAACCAAACCAAGAAATGTATCAAAGGGATTTTACATCATGAATAAGTGGGATTTATCCCAGGATTGCAAGGTTGATTCAACATTAAAAAGTCAATATAATAAACACCTTGCAAGAATTAAGGGCAAAGCCCACATCATCATCTCAATAGATACAGAAGAAGCATTTGATAAGATCTAGTACCTTTACATAATAGAAAGACTCAAAAATTAGGAACAGGAGTGAATTTCCTCAGCCTGATAAAGGGCATCTATGAAAACCCTCAGCTAACATCATACTTAATGGTTTAACATTGAAATCCTTCCCTAAATTCAGGAACAAGACAAAGATATCAGCTTACACCACTTCTATTCTACATTGTACTGGAAACTCTAGATAGGGTAACTAGGCATGAAAAAAATTAAGACACCTAGACTGGAAAGGAAGAACTAAAACTCTGCAGATTACATGACCTTCTATATAGAAAATCCTCAGGAAACCATTAAAAAAATCTATTAAATAAATGAGTTCAGAAAGGCTGCAGGATACACAATCAATTCATCAAAATTAACTATTTCTACACAGTAGCAATGAAAAATCAAAACTCCAAGTATGAAATTATGTAAATGTCATTTATAATAGTATAAAAAACAAAATGCTTAGATACATACTTACCAAAAAAAAAATATAAGATATTCACACTGAAAAGTTAAAAACATCTTGGATAGACATATATATCAATGGAATGAAAATGACACTACAGACATAAACCCATACATTTATGATCTATTGTTTTTTTTTTTGAACAAGGATGCCAAGACGATTGAATGAAGAAGAATAACCTTTCCAACAAGTGACACTGGGACAAATGGATATCCACTTGCAAAAGCATGAAATTGGACCCTTTACACCACATCATAAATAGAAAGTAATTCAAAATAGATCATAGATCTAAATATGAGTTAAACCATCAAATTCTTAGAAGAAAAGAAAGGAGTAAATACCCGTGATCTTGGATTGAGCAATGATTTCTTAGATACGCCACCAAAAACACAACTGGCAAAAGAAAAAAAAGCATTAATTGGACTACATGAAAATTAAAAACTTTTCTGCTTCAAAATAACACCGTTAAGAAAGTGAAAAGAACATTCACATAATGGGAGGGAATTTTTAAAAATCATACATCTGATAAGAAGAGAGCTTTTTGAGAATATATAAAAGAACACTTATAATTCAATAATAAAAAGACAACTCAATTAAAATATGGTAATAGATCTGAAGACACACTGTTTCTTCACTCACAACACTTCTGACACCAAATGTGCAAGTTTTTCCCCACACCAACCAATTTTCCAACTCTCAGGACAACAATTGGGTGTCCCATAGTATAATCTAACATTACTCCAGATAGTTAGTGTCAGACTCCACAGGTTTAAGGGCTCAGTTTCACAAGACTGCCCTTGCTTCAGATGCCAGTCACAAGTAATGAGTCCCCAGGATATTTCTGTCCATCTTGGCTACAAAGTCAGAGGTTCTTACAACCTCCCCCTAATTAGGATCAATTAACTCAATGTAGAGCCCCTCTCCACAGGATGGGGATGAGGCTGAGAGTTTCAAGATTAAAATCATGGCTTGATCCTTCTGATGACTAGCTCCTATCCTGAAGATAACCAGGAGCTCACCAAAGAGTTGCCTGATTTGAACAAAAGATGATCCCTATTACCCAGGAAATTCTAAGGGATTTAAGAGATCTGTGTAAGATGTTCCAATCATCCCCATCACTCAGGAAATTACAAGGGTTTAAGGAGTTCTGAGCCAGGAACTATGGACAGAGACCAAATATATATTTCTTATTATATCACAAGATTTGATTTGGCTTCTCTCTGAAGAAGATGCACAATTATCAATTAGGCATATAAAAATGCACAAAATAACATGAATGGACCTAGATATTATCATACTAAGTAAGTTAGACAGAGAAAGACAAATATCATATGATATCACTTATATGTGGAATCTTAAAAAATTATACAAGTGAACTTATTTATAAAACAGAAATAGACTCACAGGCATAGTAAACAAATTTATTGTTACCAAAGAGGAAAAGAGGGGGAGGGATAATTTAGGAATTTAGGATTAACAGATACACATTACTATAGATAAAAGAGAAAAACAACAAGGACCTACTGTATAGCACAGGGAACTCTATTCAATATCTTATAATAATTTGTAATGGAAAATAATCTGAAAAAGAATATATATATATACATACACACACACACACACACACACACACACGTATAACCGAATCACTTTGCTATACACCTGAAACACTGTAAATCAACTATACTTCAATAAGTTTTTTTAAATGTGCAAAATCATTACTGCTTTGGGAAACGTACATCAAAATCACAATGAGATTGTCACTTCATGCCCAACAGGATGGCTAACATTTCTTTTAAAGACAGACAATAGCAAATGTTAGTGAAGATGTGGGCAACTGGAACCTTCATATATTGCTGGTGGGAATGTAAAATACTTAAGCTCCTTTGGATAACAGTTTCACATTTCCTCAAAATCTTAAACACTGACTTACCATATGACTCAATAGGTATATACCTACTCCTAATATACCCTAAGGAAAATAAAAATATAGGTCCTCACAAATCCTTGTACACAAATGTTCACAGCATACATAACAGCCACAAAGTACAAACCACCAAATATTTGTCAACTGATGGATAAAAAGCATTGCAAACATTTTGCATTGTATATTGATACAATGGAATATTCAACAAAAAATGAACTGCTAATACATGCTGTAACATCGATGAAACTTGAAAATATTATTCTATGTTGCATGATTCCATTTATATAAAATGTCCAGAATAGTCAAATCTAAAGAGAAAGAAAAGGTATTAGTGGTTTCATAGGGCTGGGGGTGGGGGAAATGAAGAATGGCTGCCAGTGGCTACTGATCTTAGGGAGGATAAAAAAATGTTGTAAGATTAGATTGTGTTGACAGTTGTACAACCCTGTGAATTTCCAACAAAACCCCACTGAATTGTATAATTTAAATGGGTGAACTATATGGCAAGTGAATTGTACCACAATAAAGCTTTACAAACAAGTAAAAGCAGCTAACATTTACTGAGTACTCATTCAATTTCTAATAGTGTGCTATTTCATTTATCTTTATTATTTCATCTAAGTCTTATGATAATACTATGAATTAGGTATTATCAATGACCCCTTCTAACAAAAGGGTGAGCTAAGGATCAAAGAAGTTAAGTATTCCTAGGCCCCAGGTCCCATAGCTCGTAAGTGGTAAACTGAACTTGAACCCATGTTTGTTTGATTCCAAAGGCCATGCCTGCAAGTGAAGTTACCACAGTACACTGTCTGGTCATCAGAAAAAAAGGGGCTCACTGAAAAGTAAATGGACATGGTGAAAGTGTGTAAAAGGGAAAAATAAGGATCTGAGGATAGAGACGAGGAACACTATAACTTGAGGGTTAAAAGGAGAAAGAATAACTCACAAAGAGGATGAAAAAGATTAATAAAAAACTGAAAGAAGAGTAGCTTCTTGGAAATATATTAAATATATATCAGGCACTTATCACGTGTTAGCACAATAGGAGCTGAGAATAATACAATAATAAACAAGACATAATTGTTGTTCCAAAAATAAACTACAGAAAATAGACAAATAACTTTTCAAAATCATAGCCAAAATTGAGATTTGGCTTAGCCTTTCTAGGCTTCTATTTAATGCTTATCCAAGGATATGTTCACACAGATTTCAGGAAAGACACCCAGAGGCAAAGCTGCTGTGCAGAAAGCTGTCTCTAGCATCCCATAACTCGTCCTTTTCATACTATTCCTTCTCCCAACACACATCCCCTCAAGCCCCTTTAACTTTCTGATGCTTAGTTATCTATTTTTCCCGCTTCCACTGTTATCTCGAAAACAATCAGCTATCGGTCTTTTAAATCCCATTGTGAATTAGTATTACGAGAAAACTTGGTAGAAATTTTTGGTAGAAGTAAGTAAAGAATCTTAGGAAGATTTTCTGAAATATAAAGTGCCCATAATAACATATTGTTTAGTCTGTCCCATTTACTGCTTTACATATATAACTCATGATTTTCAAACAATTCTGTAAATACTTTGAGAGCAGGGGCCATATTATCTATTTATCCCAGAGATAGACTATTCTGGGCAGGTGGTGATTTGGGGATAAATATATGCTCAGTACTTGGTTGACTGAATAATAACTGTTAATTTTTTCTCTCAAGTCTACCTGATTGCTTTCATCTAGTTTTATTGAGATATAATTGGCAGACAGATATGTATTAGTTTACAGTATACAGTATAATGATCTGACATATACTTTATGAATTATCACAAGAAGTTCAGTGAACATCCATCACCTCATATAGATCCAAAATTCAAGAAATAGAAAAAAATATTTTCCTTATGATGAGAACTCTTAGGATTTACTCTGAATAACTTTCAAATATAACATACACCAAAGTTAATTTTATTTATCATGTTCATTATATCCCTAGTATTTATTTACATTATTCATTGAAAGTTTGTACCTTTAGACTGCCTTAATCCATTTCCCCCCTGCCATGAGTCCCCACCTCTGGTAAGCACAAATCTAATCGATTTTTCTATGAGTTTGTTTTTGAATTTTTTGTTCTGTGCCTGGTTTCTCTTTTTTTTTTTTTTTTTTTAAATTTTTTTATTGCGTTATAGTCATTTAACAATGTGTCAAATTCCAATGTAGAGCACAATTTTCCAGTTATACATGAACATACATATATTCATAGTCACATTTTTTTTCACTGTGAGTGTTTTTGAATTTTAATTGGCCTACTACACTATGTTAGTTCCTGGTATACAACATAGCAATTCAGTATTTCTATACATTTCAAAATGATCACTACAGTAATTCTAGTTAAGATCTGTCACCATGCAAACATATTACATAATTAATGGTACCACATCATCTGCAAACAGTGACAGTTTTATATCTTCCTTTCCAATTTGGAGTTCTGTTATTTTTTTCTTGTCTGATTGCCGTACCTATTACTGTCAAACTAAGTTGAATAAGAGTGATAAGAGTAGGCATCCTTGTGTTCTTCCTGATCTTAGAGAAAATGCTCTCAGCTTTTCACCATTGAGTACGATGTCAGTAGTGGGCTTGTCATATATGGCCTTTATTACATCGAGATATGTTCCCTCAATAACCATTTTGTTGACAGTTTTTATAATAAATGGATGATGAATTTTGTCAAGAGTTTTCACTGCATCTACTGAGATGATCATATGATTTTGATCCTTCAATTTGTTAACATGGTGTATTACATAAATTGATTCGAGGATATTGAACCATCTTCACATCCCTGGGATAAATCCCACTTGATCATGATGTATGATTCTTTTAATGTATTGTTGAATTTGGTTTATGGTATTTTGTTGAGGATTTCTGCGTGTATGTTTATCAGTGACATTGGCCTGTAATTTTCTTTTTTTGTGATATATTTGTCTGGTTTTGGTATCAGGGTGATGCTGGACACATAGGATGAGTTTGAAAGTTTTCCTTCCTCTGCAATTTTTTGGTATAGTTTGAGAAGGACAGTTGTGAATTCTTCTCTAAATGTTTCTGAGAAGTCACCTGTGAAGCCATCTGTTCCTGAACTTTTGTTTGTTGGGAGTTTCTTTATTACTGATTCAATTTCATTACTGGCAACTGGTCTGTTCATATTTCCTACTCTTCGTTCTACCTTGAGAAATGATACATTCATACGAATTTGTCCATTTCTTCAAGTTTGTCCATTTTATTGGCAGATAGCTGTTCACAGGAATCTCTTACAATCCTCTGTATTTCTGTGGTGGTGGTGTAATTTCTCTCTTTTACTTTGTGATTTTATTGACTTGGTTCCTCTTTTTTCTTAACAAGTCTGGCTAAAGGTTTATCAATTTTCTTTATCTTTTCAAAGAACCAGTTCTCAGTTTCATTGATCTTCTGTATTGTTTTTCAGTCTATAATTTATTACTGCTCTGATCTTTATGATTTCTTTCCTCTCCTTATATTTGGGCTTTATTTTTTAATAGTTCCTTTAGGTATAGATTAGGTTGTTTGAGATTTTTCTTCTTTCCTGGGGTAGGCTTGCATTGCTATGAACTTCCCTCTTACAACTGCTTTTGCTGGGTCCCATAGATTTTGGATCATTCTGTTTTCATTTTAATTTGTCTCCAGGTATTTTTTGATTTCCCCTTTGACTTCTTTAGTGAACCATTGGTTGTTTAGTAGCATATAGCTTAATCTCCATGTGTTTGTACTCTTTGCAGTTTTTTTCTTGTAGTCGATTTTTAGTCTCATAGCATTGTGGTTGGAAAAGATACTTGGTATGATTTCAGTCCTCTTATATTTACTGAGACTCATTTTGTGGCATAGCATGTAATCTATCCCGAAGAATGTTCCATGTGCACTTTAAAAGCATGTGTATTCTGCTCCTTTGGGATGGAATCTTCTACAAATATCTATTAGGTCACCTTGGACTAATGTGTCATTTAAAGCCAGTGTTTCCTTACTGATTTTCTATCTAGATGATCTGTCCATTGATATTTTACAGTCCCTACTATTATTGTGTTACTGTAAATTTCTCCCTCTATCTCTGTTAATGTGTGCTTTAAATATTTAGGTGCTGCTATATTGGGTTCATATATATTTATAATTATTCTATCTTCTTATTGGATTGATTACTCTATCATTATATAATGACCTTCTTTGTCACATATTACAGTCTTTGTTTTAAAATCTATTCTGTCTGATATAAGTATTGCTACCCCAGCTTTCTTTCCATTTCCATTTGCATGGAATAAGTTTTTCCATCCCCTTTCATTTTGTCTTTAGATCTGAAGTGAGTCTCCTGTAGGCAGCATATATATGGGTCTTGTCTTTGTATCCATTTAGCCACTCTATGTAATTGGATTAGAGCATTTAGGCCATTTACACTTAAAGTAATTATTGATAAATATATACTTATTGCCATTTTGTTCATTATTTTTCAGTTGTTTTCATAGATCTTTTTTTCCCTTTTTCTTTTATTCTCATCCTTTGTTACTTGATGACTATCTTTTAGTGTTACATTTGGACTCCTTTCTCTGTTTTGTGTATCTACTGTAGACTTTTGGTTTGTGGTTACCATAAGGTTTATGTATAGCAATCTATTTATATACATGGGTATTTTAAGTTTCTGACCTCCTAAGTTCAAACACATTTTAACAATCCTGCATTTTTATCCTCCCTCACATTTACTGTTTTTTTGATATAATTTACATCTTTGTGTTATCCCTTTACTACTTATTGTGGATACAGATGGATGATTTTACTAGTTTTGTCTTTTCACTTCCTACTAGCTTTATATGTTGTTGACTTGCTACCTTTGTTAGATATTTGCCTGTATTACCAATTAGCTTTTTCTTTTCATAATTTTCATATTTCTAGTTGTGCCTTTTCTCTTCTACTTAGAGAAGCCCCTTTAACATTTCTTGTAAAGCTGCTTTGGTGGTACTGAACTCTTCTAGCTTTTGTTTGTCTGTAAAACTTCTGATCTTTTCATCCAAACAGAATGAAAGCCCTGCCAAGTAGTCTTGGTTTTAAGTTTTTCCCTTTCATCACTTTAAATAGATCATGCCACTCCCTTCCAGCATATAGAGTTTCTGCTGAAAAATCAGCTGATAGCCTTATGGGAGTTGCCCTTTATGTAACTTGTTGCTTTTCCTTTGCTGCTTTTAATATTCTCTCTTTATCTTTACCTTTTTCTATTTTAATTATTATGTGTTTTGGTGTGGTCCTTTCTGGGTTTTTCCTATTTGGGACTCAGTGCTTCATGGACCTGGATGTCTGTTTCCTTTCCCAGGTTAAGGAAGTTTTTCAGCTATTATGTCTTCAAATATATTCTCTTCCCCTCTATCTCTCTCTTCTCCTTCGGGAACCCCTATAATCTCAATATTAATATGCTTGATGTTGTCCCAGAGATCTTAAACTTTCTTTATTTCTTTTCATTCTTTTTTCTTTTTCCTATTCAGCTTCAGTGATTTCCACTACTCTGTATTCCAGCTCACTGATCCATTCCTCTGCATTACCTAATACTGCTGATTCCTTCTAGTATAATTTTTATTTCAGTTATTTTATTCCTTATCTCTGTTTGGTTCTTCTTTTTGTTTCCTGACTCTTCATTAAAGATTTCTAACTTCTTGCTCTGTTCATCTATTATGCAGCTAAGTTATTTGAGCATCTCTATGATCACTACCTTGAACTCTTTACCAAGTAGATTGCTTATCTCCACTTTACACAGTTCCTCTGGGGTTTCATCTTATTCCTTTGCTTGGAACATATTCCTCTGTCACTTCATTTTGCCTAATTTGCCGTTTTTAATTCTATCTATTTGGTAGGTTGGTTATGTTTCCCAACCTTAGATAAGAGGCCTTTTATAAGATGGGTCTCAGCAGTGCACTCCCCTCTGGTCACCAGAGCTATATGCTCTAGGGGTGACCACTATGTGGGCTGCATGGGCCCTTCTGTTTTAGTGGGTTGATGACTGGGGGTGGTCAGGTAGGCATGGCTGTCCCCCAGTCTGGCTGGTTGCCAGGCTGTGCCTTATGTGGAGGCTGCAGGCCATGGTGGGCAGGACCAAGTCATGAGGTGGGTGTTCGTGGAGATCTGGGTATCCTAGGGCTAGTGCTGGTCACTGGTGGGCAAAGTCATTTTCTAGAGGGTGTGGTGGTGGGGACAGGAATTCTGGATCTAGTGTCAGCAAGCTGGTGGTTGGGGCAGGTCTCTAACATGGCTGTCTACAGCAATCAAGGTGTCCAAAATTTGATGATGGTCTACTAGTGAATGGGGCTGGATCTCAGGGAAACTGGCTAAGGGGTCAAAGGTGCCTCTGAGCTGGTTTTGGTCTTCTCAGGGTCTTCCTACTCTGCCATCTTGAGCACTCTTTCCATATCTGTGTTAATTTTATCCTAATTATATATATTTCATAATATTTCCCAGAGTCAGAAGTAGTTTTATTTATGCCCTTCACCAAAAACCAGAGAAAATTATAATTCCCTTCCTACCACAGTAATGATTTGTAAATTCAACTATTGCCAATTATAGTTTCATTTTTATCATACCAATTCATTATCCCTGATAAGGTCAAAATAATGGACTTTCAAATATACTATACCATTCCCTCTCTCAGAGAAGGGCTTCTTGTATTTTTTTTTAAGTCTATGCTGTTGAACTAGATCAAATGAGTGTTGCGTCCTTTACAGAATGCAGATCGTTTGCAGGTATGTTGTCTAAGACACCCCTTGGGGGAAAGGGCAGGAAGAAAACTATGCTCATTATATCTTGAAAACTCTGTTGAATAAGGAATAAATACCTATACACAGTAGGCCAAGTCCTACAGTTCTTTTTTAGGCAAAGGTCCCTTTGTACTCAGTAGGAGCTTTCTCTGCATGAGGATTCCTAGCTAAGGAGAGCCTGAACTTAAAATAAAAAATCCCTTACCCCTGCAGGCAAATCTTCAAACTCAAGTATATAGGGGAAATTAGACACATGGAGTTTCTGGTGAAAAATACCCTTGCTCCGATTGAACATGCTGAAACTTATAATGGAAATTAGCAGCTTACACTTATATACAAAGAAAAGTTTTCAACTCAGAGCTTTCCAGGAATACCAAACGTAAGGAGGAGAAACCTGTGAAGGCAGGAATGTGATTAATATTAACTGCACATTTACCATGTTCAAGGTATCAATATCTCAGTCTCAAGAACAAATAATGAGGTAAGGATTATTATCTCTATTTTTTAAATGAGTAAACTGAGGTACAGGGAAGTTCAACAATAAGTCCAAGTCCTTATAATTACCAGGTAGCAGGGACAACATTCAAATACATCCAACAGTCAAGTATCATGTTTCAGATCCAATGCTCATAACATGGAGGTCCCCAAATACCTTGAGATTATAGCTGAGGGTTAGCCCAAGAGGAGAAACAGTGAATTCTCCTGTAAGTTTGAAATAGTTGATTGGGAGGTGAAAGTGGGAAAATTAAAAAATATATAACTTACTTTTTAAAGTAATATCCCTTTGAAGCGTTCTGAGCCTTAAAAATTAAGTGAATGTAACCTGCTCTGCAGAGGACTTTGTGGATACAAAGAGCTTTTACTCATGTAACACCTAAGAAGTTGCGCTTTCTGCATGTTCTACAGCTTCTTCTGGCTTGTAAAGGAAATATTTATCCCATTTCCAACCTCCAATAAATATTGCTGTTAGAAGCTTCTGGAGTTTTCTTTAGGAATGACAGAACAGAATACTAATTTTACCTTAAAGTTATATAAACTCATTGCCAAATGGACAATTTAAGAAATTTGTCTGTTCTCACCTTAGTAAATCTTGCAAGACAGGTATTACCTCACTTCCCATAAAATATAATATCAACTCAAGGCAGACAAATAACATTTTCCATCCATCAGTCAAGTGCTTTCATTTTGCAGTTTTATCTGCTATCCAAAAGCTACTTGTTTACTGGGCACTCTTATCTTTTCTCTGCATGAACTGCCCTTGCAATAAAGCAAGCCCAGGATTTTGACAGTGCATGGAGATTTGGTTTTGATTTGAAACGAAGTCAAGATTTTACTTTGATTCCCTTCTCTTAGATGCTTATATTTCATACAAAGCCATAATAACAAACCTGGCCTGAACTGTGAGCATGTCTCTCTATTATGGGAAGAAGTAGAAATATCTCCTGAGTAGCTCACCAACAATAAATTAATCTCTGAGTTTGTCAAGTAATAAACGATCTGATATGGTTGGAATTGCTGACACCTAGTCAAAGCAATATAAAAAGGGAACAGTCTATTGACTCTTCTGAGCATTTCACTTTAGAAATAACACTCAATAGATGTCAAAGGGTAAAATGAAAGCATCATCTTTTTCAATTGTCAAATGACAAAGATGCTCTATTTAGGTGGAATTGAGAGGCCCATCTTCCCACAAATCTCTCCCCCACCAGCGTATCAGGTTTCCTGAACATTCTGCCATTACCATCTCCTTTCAGCGAACTGCTAGTTCATTTAAGTTAAGATTGTATTACCTGAGAAAGTTACGTATCTCTCTTCCGTGTCACCATTATACACTGTACCTCCCTCTCTCAGGCCATTTATAATCCTGTATCATGATTGTTTATAATCTCACTCTCATATAAACTCTTAGATCCTGGGCGAAAGAGACCAATCATACTGCATTTCCGTCGCCTTGAACAGTAATAAAGTCTACTACGTCATTTATTTACATAGTAAATATTTCAGGAATGTGCACCTGAATAGAGAGATGAAGAAGTAATGAAGATATGAACTACAAATTAAAATGGCAAATTACAACTACTTATTTTAAGCCATTATCCCCCAAAAGCACAAAGTAAGCCCCTAAAACAAAGGTGGCAAACTGCTCACTTTTCAAGTTACACGTAGCCCATGTATGAGCTTTATGTGATTCATACAGTGTAATCCAGAACATTCTTTAAAAAATTGGTTGCTGCTGTTGAAAAACCAGGAGATTTCATTAAAAAAAAAAAAAAAAGAAACTGTATGTCTAACTTTTCATGAGAAGTTAGAGGATAGATCAAAAGATTAATCAATATAGGAGCAATATTCCTATCATCTGTTGTCCCCATTAGAAGTGGCATAGGGATTCCTTTTGTCTACAGTCCCTATGTGACGCATTTTATTTGTAAGCTGCCTAGCTAATGTAACTACTTGAGATTGTATCATGAAGAAGATACAAGATAAGTATGTTATCTACGAAGGTTAGGAGGGAGAGAAGAGAACAGGTCACTGAATTAAAAGGGCATGAGTGAACAGCAACCAAAGTCAGAACTACCATCACCCGCTGAGGGCACTGGGCATACTGCATAAAGGAGCAGCAGTGCTAAAGAAAACCTTTGCATTACTTCAAAATTTGTTTAAGAGTCAACCTGATAAAGAGGGATGACCAAAAGACCAACTGTTAAAATATCTTCCCTTATGGACTATGATTTAATAGTCAGACTACCTTAGAATGTCACAACACAAACATTATTTTCAATGAAGAGAAGGTTTCAGTTAATGTTGAAGCTGAAAATAGAGAAAGTGGTTCAGATGGTGTTTGCCCAATTGAAAAGCCAATCAGTAATTCCTTTTCATGAACCTTAGAATATAATTTTGCTTTCTTCCACTGACATGCAAATGTATTATTTCAACTGCACAAAAGATACACAAAGAAATTCAAACATTATGTATCCTAATACTAGGGGTATAACATGCCAAGTGAATTTTTTTATAAAGCTTTTGTTTCAGCCATTGTTGAATAAGACAGCTGTTTCTATTTATCCAGGGTTTTTTTTTATTTCTTTCCTAATTTTTTTTAGGAAACCTGGTGACTGTGATTATAGCAGAATGTCCTAAATCATATTCAAAATAGCAACATTTTCTTTTTAAGTATCATTGACAAATGCAAAGTGTTTCTACAACAAAGTTAATGCTTGTTAAAAGCAATAAGCACTAAGGAAACCGTTTCTACATATTAGTTTTTTTCCTACCTTTAGGCCAAAAATTTCAACAAAATATAGCAAACTAAAAAATGTTAGAAAGTTAAAAATAAATGTTTGCATCAACAAGATTTTAGGATACTTCCATATACTATTAAAACTAGTAATATTTCTATGGAAGAACCAAATATACTACTTTCAATGTGAAATGATTTGATTAGTTTCCTCATTACTATCAGTGGCTAAACAAAACAAGAAAGGTGAGGTAGATGGTTGAGATGAGAGAACAGATATTCATGTATGAGGAAAAAAAATTAAGACTATAAATATATTTAAATGTATTCTAAACTTCCCACTTTTTTCTATTCTTTAAAAAATTAATAAGCTTCCCTTAAATAACTAAATAAAAGGCTATACTATTTGTTTCAGTTGAAGTAAGGAATGTTCTTTCAAAATCCCAGATGTTTATTAAATACCACCTATTTTCTAATAATAACAGAAATAATATTTCTTGGGCACTTACTAGGTACCTTTCTAACTTGATTTTCTAACTTTTACATAAATTAATTCATGTTATCACAGTTCTAGGTACTTTATAGCTATTTTCTCACTATATATATATATGATACATAGATAATGATATATAACATATCTACCTCATAATATGGCTATATACAGATAGAACTCTATATGTATCTCAACATATGTATAGTCACTTTTTTAAGTATAAAATGATAAATCTACATCATATTGTGGATATACATTCACACAAACATGCACACATACATATATCAGAGAGCTGTAATTATTATCCCCATTTTACACAAAAGAAAATTGAGACAGAGCACTAAAGTAACTAACAAAAGATCACACCACTAATCAATGGTACAAATAATTTTTTGATGCACACCTCTCAAACACCAAAGCTCATCCTCATTCCATTTGGCTACACAAACTTAAACTATGATCAATAGTTTCAATCTTTTAAATATGAAGGTGTTGTTTTCCAAGTAATTAGAGTGAATAGTAAGTGTCATACACTTTATTTCCTTTGTGACCCAGAGAGTACTAGAATCTTTATAGAACAGATATAAATATGTCAACATACACTACTGGATTAAGTGAGATGATTTGGATGAGAGCTGTGGTCCATGTCTTTAAAAGGTAAAGCAAAAAGAAAAGGATTTAAACTTGGGCCTTCCAGCAAGCAGAAACTCCTCACATCAAACAAGTTCAACTGACAGTTACCTGGCCAAACTCCTGAAAACAGAATCTTGGCTTCAACAAACATGTGACAAGGCTGAATTATTCTTTGTAAAGGCAATCTACCAAACTCTGCACAATCATACCATAACTGCCTTTTTCTCAGGCAGGTAGGGCCTGAGACCTAATCTCCTTTGTCTCACTTAGAGAAACAAATGGATGATGACCAACAGGAAAAATGAATTTAAATTACCTTAGATTCATCCACAAAGAGAGATTTGTAAAGATGATGATGAGCTATCAAAGTAAAGCATTCCATTTCTTCATTTCTCATCTTATTCTTGAAAAGATCAATATCTTCCGTCAATCATCTTCTCTAACCTAAGACAACTCGTAAGATTTCTGTACAACTGCATTACTTCTGTTTGGTAGTGACATATTAGTAACTAACACAACCTTTCAAGTCTACCACACTGAGTTCAAATTCCATCTTTTGTTTAAGACTCAAAGTCACAGCTAACAATTTCCTCATCTCTAAAATTAACATAATACTAAATTCATGGAGAGATTATAATAAGTAAATGAGATAATGCAGTGATTTGAAAATATTTTTTTTTATCCCCAGAAACTTTTTATTCAAACTAAAGCTTTATGCGGAAGCCCAACTTATACAACAGATAAACACAGAGCGGCTCTTAAAACATTTGGGTAGACAAGGAATCCAAAAGAAAATTTAAAAACTGTTGTGATTATGTATACAAAGTTTCCACTACTTGCCATATAATAGCAAAAAATAAATGGCAGCAATTATAATTGCTTGACCACTTTAAATTAGCAGTTAAAAAGAAAACCTGAGTCCTGCCACTTGACTCATGGCTACAAGGTTGGAAACAAAAGATCTTTGGGCCCTTTTGTCCCACTGTAACAACTTTAGGCTGGAAAAGGTTGACTCGTAAACTAATTCTTCCAAATCAAACTCTAATTTAAATGCACTATGGCAGTTTTCTTAATATTTAACAGAATTGTATCGTGAATTTACCAGCAACACAAATAATTACCTTTAACATGCTTTCAGTGTTGAGGAAAGTATGACGTATGGTGAAAGGTACAATAGACAAGTATTAAGAGACCCGATTTCTAGTCTGAATTCTGCTACTAACTAGCAAATGAAAAACCTTTGTAACTTCTAAATTTATTGTTTCTCTTCTATCACGTAGGTCAGCACACTTTTTCCATAAAAGACCAGATACTAAGTATGTTTTGTCGACCAGTCACTGTTGTAACTACTCAATCCAGCTGCCGTGGTACAGAAGCACTGACAGTGCATAAGCAAACAGGTATGGCTGTGTTTCAATAAAATTTTATTTACAAAAACAGGTGCTGGGCAGGATGTGGCCCACTGGCCATAGTTTTCCAAACCCTACCAAGGAAACTAGACAGACTTGGACCAGATTATTAATTTCAAGACTAACTAGGCATCAAAATAATTTGGGAGAGTTTTTCTAAATAACAGATTTCTGCCCCACATCCCACCCCCACAACCTACTGAATCAAAATCCCCGGGGTTAGGACCGAAGAATCTCTAAGGCTCCTAGAGCAATTTAAACACAGGTCTGTAGACAATGTTTAATGATCACTGCACTAGATAATTTCTAACTCTAACATTCCAACTCTAACATTCTTTGATAAGTAGGGGATCTCACCAGTGGTTTTAATCAAAGTTTGACATACTTAAAAATATAAAACATATTGAATATACTGAAATAACTTCACTGCTTTTGAGGAAAGAAATTTTAAGAAAAAAATTACTATCACTCAGAAGATATCAATAGATTAATACATGTCAGGAAAATGTGTAGAAAACAAAGATGCTAAAAACATTATTACTCTAAAAAAAAATCTTTGGTGCTAACTTTCTGAAGCACTTCTCTTACACCAGTGGTTTTCAAACTTTGTAGATGCAAGAAGTCTTTAACGTTATTTAAAATTATTGAGGACCTTAAAGAACTTTTGCTAATGTGGGATTAGGCAAAGCTTGTGCTTATTTATATTTACCATGTTAGAAATTAAAGCTGATAAAATTTTTAAGATATTATTTCAATAATAATAATAACTAATATATTACATGTTCTTATCCTTTACCATGGATGGAAAATGTGTGTGTCCCAACACAGAACACATAAAGTCCCATCACCTACATGAAGAATAGTGGTGTGATGTATGTGTGATTATACTCTGATCTATAACGGAAAAATTTAGCCGCCATCTATGTTATTCATATAAGGTAATAGAGACATTTTGCATATTTGTGGTGCCACTACCAAAGATTACCCAGTTACCATTTCTCCTCAGCAAAGAAATTATTCCTCCATTCCTCGAATATGAGAATAATTCAACTCCAGAATCTAATTTTGGGAGTGTTTCCTGGATTCACTTCCAGTATCAATTTTTCTCAGTCAGGGACCAAGCAAAAAGCACAGGGCACACCTAAATTAGAATATAGGGAATTATTTACAAAATTAAGCGTGGCATAAACAAAAGGGATAGTGCAGCATCCCAGGAATGTTGCCATCCCTAGATTCCAAATGGTTACCGGGGGGAGTAGTAACAGGGAATTAGAAGGAAAAAAATAGAGAGAGACAAAGCTGTCTTGAGAGAATTTTTGGTCTCTCTTTCAAGTGATGAAACTGCCTATAAGCAATCTCACAGGGAGGGAACCAAGAAAATAATCTCCCTGACATTATCCCCCTACCCCCACCCGACTCTCTGATATTCTGCTAAATTCAATGAGAAGATGTAGGACAAGAAGACCTATGTTAGTCCACATAGGTCAGATTCATTAAGCAGAAAGAGTACATTCAGATGGGTCAAACTGAATATATTTAGCTCATCAGACTTCTTAATATTTTCCAATCAAAGGGGTTTTGTATGATATCATTGCTTTAATTAATTACCCTATTGATCAGTAATTCATACAAAAGATTTTCACATCTTTTATGGGCTTTCAGCTTTGCTCATCTAATTTTTTTCCTATTTTCTTAGTTTACACTGTTTTCTTTTTTTCTTATTAATACTCAACTTTCAAGACTCAGATCATGAGTAACTTTCTAAGTCTTCCTGACATCTCACCTGCCCAGAAGGAATCCCCTACCAGTTTTGTAGTCTACTGCAATGTTTCAGCACAAATCAGTAACTTAGAACCTACAGCACTTGATTGAACTTATTGGTGTTAAACTTTGCCTTCCCAACTAGCGCTTATGCAGTACATAGAACCTAACCTATGCTCAATAATTGTATAAATAAATTAATGGTCCACAAATAACCTCAGGGTATTTGTCCTCTGGTTCCCCAGAGTTCAGAAATAAAATTGAAGCTAGAGCTAAAGATTTTGGAGTCCAACTGATTTGGGGCCTTAGTTAAATTTGTGAAAATTGAATAAAGAACAGAGATTCAGGGGTAAAAACTGGGAAATACCTATACTCCAGTGACAAGAAAAGGAGGAACAAATAAAAAGAGAAGAAATGAATGGAAAAAGAAGAAGAAAGAGCAGGAGAGTGTACTGTAATGGAAGCCAGAAAGAAGACTAGAAGAGGGAGGAAGGGGGTGGAATAGTGTGCACATAGGGAGGAATAGGAAGGCGGAAGAAGAGGTTACCAATATGAGATACTAAATATATTATTCACTTGTATAAACTTTGTGATCAAGCATCCCATTCAAAAAATAGTCTTTTGAAGAAATAAATCTATATAACTGCAGAGAAAACTTATGGTGTTTATCTAAACTACTGAATCTAGATATTCATATATATGTATGAATGAACAACCAAATTCATTAGATCATAATGAAAAGCAACACCATAAAAAAGGACAAAAAACACAAAAAACAAATGACTCTAAAGGAAATAGGCAATTGAGAAAAAGGTTCTTTTTTCCTATTGCGAGCAATCAATGTAATCCAAACAAAAGAGAAAAATATGTACATCTTAAAAGTAACTTAACAGCAAATGCCTATCTTACCACCATCTGGAACAAGCAATAAAATTTTGCTAGTACACTAAAAAGCTCCCTTCCAATATCCTCTCCCAGACCCTCCTTGGAGAGGTAACTAATACCTTCATTCGTATGATCATCAGATTTTATTTTCTTTGTAATTTACTATATATACATTCATTCCTAAAAACTATAGTATTTTTAGATCCTAAAATTTATACCGGAATAATACTGTATATATTTGTTGTGACTTGCTTGCCTAATACTGTATCTGTGAAATACATTCTCACTGTTGTAGGTAAGAGTAGTTAACCATTTTCTTTACTGGAGAGTATTATAGAATATGAATAGGCCATGACTCATTTGTCCAGAATACTATTGGTAGACATAGGGATTATTGCTCCCATTTTTCATTCTATATGATGTCTCCTACTCTGCTAACTGTTCACATCAATGTGCAGAAGTTCTTAAGCTTGATGAAGTTCCATTTATCTATTCTTGTTATCGTTGCCTGTGCTTTTTATGTCATATCCAAGAAATCATATTCATATCCAATGTCATGAGGCTTTTCCCCTAGGTTTTCTTCTAACAGTTTTATAGTTTTAAGTCTTATGTTTAGATCTTTAATCCATTTCAAGTTAATTTTTGTATTTGGTGTAAGAAAAGAATCAAATTTCATTTTTTTGGATGTGCATATCCAGTTTTCCCAACAGAGACTTTTGGGCCAAGGACAGTGTCTTCATTGTGTGGTCTTGGCACCCTGGTACAAGGCCATTTGATCAAATACAAGAGTGTTTATTCTGGTCTCCCAATTCTGTTCATTGTTCTACATCTGTCTTTACAAAAGTACCACATTGATTTGATTACTGTAGCTTTATACTATGATTAAAACCAGGAATTATGAAGCCTCCAACCTTGTTCTTTTTTTCATGATTCTTCTGACTACTTCAGGTCCTCTGAGATTCCACATGAATTTTAGGATGAAATATTCTATTTCTGCAAAAAAAAAAATCCACTGGGATTTTGAGAGAGATTACATTTAATCTTTAAATTGTTTTGGGTAATATGGATATTTTAAGACTATCAAGTCCTCCAATCTATAAATGAACACAGGATTTCTCACCATAGTTTTTATCTCCTTTAATTTCTTTAAGCAATTTTTCAGTTATACAAGTCTTTCACTTTATTGGTTAAGATTATTCCCAGGTATTTCATTCTTTTTGAGCCTACTATAAATGGGATCATTTTCTTAATTTCTTTCTTGAATGGTTCATTATTAGTGTATAGAAATGTAACCAGATTTTGGAGTTGATTTATATCCTGAAACCTAATGAATTTGTTTATTAGTAATAGAAGGGATTTTTTGTGGAATCTTGGGGATTTTATACATACAAAAAAATCATATCACCTACAAAGATATTTCTTCTATTCCAAAGTGGATGCTTTTTTGGTTGTTTTTCTTACCTAAATACTCTGGCTAGGACTTCCAGTACTATCTTAAGTATAAGTGGTGAGAGTGGTCATCCTTGTTTTGTTCTTTTTTTTTTTTTTAATATTTTTTTATTGAGTTATAGCCATTTTACAATGTTGTGCCAATTCCAGTGCAGACCACAATTTTTCAGTTATACATGAACATACACATATATTCATTGTCACATTTTTTTTTTGCTGTGAGCTACCACAACATCTTGTATATATTTCCCTGTGCTATACAGTATAATCTTGTTGATCTATTCTACATATGTCTGTCAGTATATATAAATTTCAAACTCCCACTCTGTCCCTTCCCACCGCCCTCCCCCTTGGCAACCACAAATTTGTATTCTATGTCTATGAGTCTGTTTCTGTTTTGTATTTATCCTTGCTTTGTTCTTAGTCTAAAAGGAAAAGCTTTCAATTTTTAACCACTGAGTATAATGTTAGATGTAGGCTTCTAATATATGGTCATTATTATTTTGAGGTAGTTTACCCTTCAACTCTTTGTTAAGTTTGTTAAGTATTTTGATGATGAAAAGATTATGAATTTGTCTAATGTTTTTTCTGCATCAATGGAGATATGCATGTTGGTTTTGTATTTCATTCTATTAATGTGCACTACTTACACTGATCCATTTTCATGTTGAAACATACATGCATTCTAGGAATAGGTTCTATTTGTTTATGGTGTGCAATTCTTTTTAATATAATGTTGAGTTCTATTTATTAGAATTTTGCTGAGAATTTTTTTCATCAATATTTGCCTGTAGTTTTCTCTTTTTTTCAATAGTATTTTTATCCAGCTTTGATATTAGGGTAATGCTACCCTCATATGATCATTTTGAAAGTGTTTCCTCATCTTCATTTGCAAAAGAGTTTGAGGATAATTGGTGTTGGTTAATACTTAAATGTTTGATTAAATTATCCAGTGAAGCCATCTGGTCCTGGGCTTCTCTTCCTTGGGAAGTTTTTGATTACTGATTCCATCACTTCATTAGTTATAATTCACTTCAGAACCAAATTTCTGTTTTTATTTCTTCATGATTTACTCCTGGTAGGTTGAATTTTTCTGGAAAAGTTTCCATTTTTTCTAGGTTATCCAATTTTTCAGCATATTATTATTCATAGTAGTTTATTATACTCCTTTTCATTTGTAATTTATCAGTTAAAATGTTCTTTCTGAATTTAGTTATAAGTCTTCTCTCTTTTTTAAAAACTAATCTAACTAAAAGTTTGTCAATTTTACTTAGCTTTTTCAAAAAATGAATGTTTACTTTTATTGATTTTATCTGTTTTTGAATTATCTATTTCATTTATTGCTGATCAAATCTTTATTATTTCCTTCCCTCAGCTAAATTTTGGTTTTAGTTCTTTTTCTAGTTTCCAAGTGTAAGGTTATGTTGCTGATTGAGGACTTCTTTTTTAACATTAGCCTTTTCAACTATAAATACCCTCTTAGTGCTGCTTTTGCTGCATCCCATAAATTTTGGTATGTTGCATCTTCATTTGCATTTCTCTCAAGATATTTTCTAATTTCCTTTGTGATTTCTTCCTTGACCCACTAGTTAGTGAAGCGTTTTTGTGAGGAGGGGGCATAATTTGTGGATTGTCCCATTTGCCTTCTACTATTGATTTCAAATTTACTCCATTGTGGTCAGATATTAAGTAAGATTTCAATCTGCTGAAATTTTAAACACTTACTTTGTGGTCTAACATGTGGTCTGTCCTGGAGACTAATTCATGAGCATTTAAGAAGACTATGTATTCTGCTGTTTTCCTATGGACCATGTTTTGCTACTTCTTTACAGGCCTTTTGTTGATTCCAAATAAACTCATATATAATCTTTTAACTGCAACATCTGTGATTCTCTCCATAACTTTATTCCAGATATTGGTTATTTTGCTGTAACTATATTCTCCTCAATAAATGACATTTTGTGAAATTTATTAGGCATTTTGAAAACCAAATTCTGACCATGTTGGTCTTCTCTAATGAAATATTATTTTCCTTTTCTTTAAATACTGCTGTTCAACTTATTATTTCCTTCCATCTACTTCATATGGTATAATTTTAATGGCATTTATCTAATTTTAAACATGTATCCAAAGATTATAATTTTGCAACCCATAGTCTTCTGTAATATATACACTTAAGGTGAAAAATATACTAAATTCCATTTGACCTGATTCCCATAATCTTTAATAAAAAAAAGTTACTTTCAATTCCATTCAAAATACTTACTGGTTTCCACAGAGATTTCTTCTTTGACTTGTGAATTTTGAATTTTTCTAAAGTTTCCAAACATTTTTCTAGCTATATTTTTGCTACTGATTTCTAGTTCAACTGCACTGAGGTCAGAGAACATATTTTCTATGAAAAAATTCTTTGAAATTAGTCACTTACATTATAACTTATATGATCAATTTTTACATGTTTCATGTATATTTTAAAATATTGCACTCTTTATTAGTTGTATACAGTGTTCCATAGATGCCTACTAGGTCAAGTTTGTTAATCACGCTACAAATTTTTTTTTATATTCTTCCTGATTTAACATTTTGACCTATCAACTTGGAGAGATGTGCTGTAATGTCCTACTCATGAGCATGGATTTCTTCTCTTGCATAAATTTTTGCATGACATAATTCAAGGCTAAAGACTCAACTGTTATATAACACCCTAGTGTTACTTTCCTAGTGAAAGCCAGACTTTTGTTATAGTAACTCTATCTTTAGATAATTTGGTTCCTTTATAGATTATTTATGGTAGCAGTATGTCATTATATTAACTCTTTTGATTAGTATTTGCATGGTATAACCTACTCCACTGCATATAAATCAATGAAGTTACAACACTCCCTCACACTATACACAAAAATAAGCTCAAAATGGCTAAAAGATTTAAATATAAGAGACGATATCATAAAACTCCTAGAAGACAACATAGGCAAAACATTCTCTGACATAAATCTCAGCAATGTTTCCTTAGGTCAAAAGAAAGAAAAACAAAAATAAACAAATGAGACCAAATCAAACTTATAAGCTTTTCCACAGCAAAGGAAACCATAAACAAAATGAAAAGACAACCTACAGACTGGGAGAAAATATTTGCAAAGTATGTGAGTGACAAGGGCTTAATTATCAAAAGATACAAACAGCACATAAAACTCAACAAAAAAACAAACAACTGAATCCAAAAACGGGCAGAAGACTCAAACAGACATCTCTCAAATGAAGACATACAGACGTCCAACAGGCAAATGAAAAGATACTCAATATCATATTTATATATATATATAAAAATAAATCACATATATATCATGGAATATTAACCATAAAAAACAATGAAATTGTCATTTACAGCAACATGGATGAACCAAAAGATTATCCTGCTGAAGTATGTGAGAGAATGACAACTATTATATGACATTACTTACATGTCAAAATGTAAAATAAATTGTACAAACTTATTTACAAAATAAACTCACAAAGACAGAAAACAAACTTATGGTTACCAAAGGAGAAGAGGGATAAATTGGGAGTATGGGATAAACAGATGCACACTACCATATATAAAACAGATGAGTAACAAGGACTTACTGTATAGCACAGGGAACTATATTAAGTATCTTACAATAAACTATAGTGAAAAAGAATTAAAAAAAAGAATATGCTCACCACACTGGTGTATGAAATAAACTATGTATATACACATGTTGAAAAGAAAAAACAAACTATAATGTTAAAACTAAGTGTAAATATGTTAGAGATCACAATGAAAAACAGTGGATTACAGATGTCTGTGAAAAACAGAGTTTATCCATTAGGATTAAAGACCCAAGAATAGAAGTCAAGTGTACAATATATAATTATAGCAAATTAGGAAACCTAGATGTACTTCATTTTTAAAAAGTGTAAATAAATACATTATTGTATATACACTGTAGTAGTTGTAAAGAATGAGCCTGGTCTTATGAGTAACATGGAAATATCACCAGGTAAATAAACATGCTACAGAATAATAACCGTGTGTGTGTATATGCAGATCACTATACACGCAAACCCATGGGAAAACCAGTTGAGAGACACTTCTATGGGGAAGAGGGGAATTGAGGAAACTGCGGAAGTGGGACTTTCCCTTTTCACTCCTTTTCTTTTAATTTCTATGAATAAAATATATTAATATATTTTTAAAAGACAAACAATTTCAAAAGCAATGTCCCATTTTCTTCCTTTCAGAATTTTACAGAAGTCAATTTCTTCTCTTCTGACTTAATTTTTCCACATTAAATAATCCTCACCTTGTAGGTATGATTTCACACCTCAGCCTAACTGATCATTTGGATTTTTTCATTTAAGTGATAGCCTCTTTTACTGAGGAGGATTATAAAGCACTGGAAACTGCCTGAAGTAACTCAATTGAAATGACAAGCACCATTAACATGCAAGTAATTGATCTAATTCTATTTCACACTATTTCTTCCTGCCAAACTAGCTTTCTATGTCTTGCAGAGAGAACAGATATAAAAAATATTCATAGTTCTATGTCTTCATCTATTTTTCAGACAAAAGTAAGCAATAGTCTCTACTATTCATTCTTCTCTTTGAACATAACTTCCCTGAAACTGAGGAGTAAACTTAAATTTTCAGGTGCTCTCAATAAACCATTATGAAATTTGTCTTCATGGGGCCACAACACTGTAAAACTCAAGTTGTATTTTGAAGTGACATTCCACATAAATATATGTGTCATGGACACATTAAAAATGCAAGGAATATTTTTTTTTTATTATATGAACCTAGCTAGAGAAGACATGCACATGAATGAAGCAACCTCGGGCTTTTGTGTAATTATTTCATACAGGCAGACACAAATATTCTTTACTTTTTCCATTACGAAACACCAACTGGTTTCTTATTGACAAGCCAGCTGTAGTACTGGAACAGTGATTGAGTTCTGCCCTCTGAAATGACACAGGCAGATCCTTTTAGTAGCCATTATACACAAGAAAGGATGCAGCTGAAAATGTCCTTGGAAGGCATTAGACAAGGTACGTATAGAACCACCAAAGCAGTACTGGGAAACATGGCTGAAACCTAGAAACCATAGCAGAAACCCACAGGTTAAGTTACCAAGGAAATGAAATTGTGTTCTAACATTTCATATTCTCATTATTAAAAATGTCAGAACATCACATTTAGTTTTATGATATTTTCTATTTTTATTGTAGTCATTGAGTGTTCACAAAATTGGACATGTTTCATAGCCATTTCTGTGTCTCTAACAATAACTATCAGGGTAATATATAACCCTGAGATAAGGCTGATCTTTAAAACACAAGATAGCTCATTTTTAACACAAAGGTTACAAGCAGAAAACAATGACATTAAGTTAATCTAGGTTTATTTTATCTTTTCAAGTAGTCTATTTATATGATAACACCTTCTAATTTCAGTCTCAAATGCATATGTGCATATATGTGACAATGTATCTGTATAAATATCTATATATACCCACACTTAATTCCTCTAAAAGACACTGTTTGTACACTTACACACTCACACACAGGTGCATGGTTTGGAAATTAGAATTTTATCAGTATATTAAACATACTGAAATAATAGATTCTAAGGAGAAACTTAATTGTAACAGATTTTATAATTCATTTGGTTTACATGTGCATCACTGACCATGAAGGATATCTTCTGAAGTACCTTTGAAAGATGATCTAGGAAGCCTCTTGCTTGATAAAGTAACGCATCCTGCCTTTGAAGCAGTTCTAATTCCTTGAAATTTAGGACAAGAGATTTTTCCCTATAAATCTCATCTATACATTTTGGTTCTTCCTTATGTAACAGTACAATGGACCCTTTAACAATGCAGAGGTTAAGGGGCACTGACCCATAGCATGGTTGAAGACCCCTTAATAACTTAGGGTCAGCCCTCCACATACACAGTTAGGTTCCTCTGTATTCACGATTCCACAACCACAGATTGAACCAACCATGGATCATGTAGTACTGCAGTATTTACTATTAAAAACAAATCCGATTATAAGTGGACCCATGCAGTTCACAGCTGTGTTGTTCAAGGGTCAATTTTAATTCTCAAACTGACCTGAACACTTATCAGTGCATGTACAAAATCATCCATTAGACTAAAATAAGAAAATATTCTAATTTACTTTTATATAAATACGTATTTTCAAAAATGACAGAGTGGGAACAGCAGAATAACGACCTCTAAAAAACTTCACCTTAATAAAATAAAAAATAACCCTGGTAAAAATTGTCAGAATAAACTTGTTCAGAATTACAGAAACTAAACAAAGTCTTACAGCAATTCAGGAGAGTTTACTTAAGAAAAAAAGCTGAATCTCAGTATAAACAGGGCAATTTTTGGCTTTTAACACCATCTATTCCCATCTTCCCCCTCACCTCAAGCAGTATGTTACCCTTGAAAATACACAACTTACAGCGACAGTGATAATTAGCAGCATAGTAATGAATGGAATGTGAACAAAGTTAGAACTCTTTAAAAGGCTCATTTCCAGAGAATTACCATTATTTCACCAATCTGGTGGTTTCCTGGAATACCTCATTCATAAGACCTCTCTTTGTTTGACCTGAATTAGAGCCTTTACATTAAGAACAAATTTTCCCAGGGAGCATTTGTCAAAACTATTCAGTAGCAAACGGTTAGTATCATAGCTGCCTGGGGAATAAAAACTGGTGCAAACAACAGGTTAACCAAAAAGATTAAAAAGGAAACTGCAGAGTAAGATGTCCATAGTGGGCTTTTGCTTGGGAATCTTAAAGGCCATGTGCCTGTGTAGGACTCTGCTCAAGACAGACATGAGAAGTCTGTAAGCTCTCACTAGTGGCTAACATTAAGGCTTTGAAAAAACAAGAAGTAAACACAGAGGCACTGAAGTAAACTGCCTGGCTGATGGCATATCCATACGGAAAATGCCATATCAATAAAGAACTCCACAGAAAAGGATACTTAATGGTTGCATATATCCAAGGAAATTTCTATTCAACATTAGTTGACAGCAAAGCTAACTGAGCAGACTTTAGTGGCCACACAAGACAAAGAATACATATATTACTGAACTAGTACACAAAAGTCTGTAAACTAGCAACAGCAAAAAAACAATAACAACAAATCCTGGAGAGAGGAAAGAATTTGATGCCTAGAGTTGGAAAAATATATTATTTAAAAATATCCAGTTTTCCAGTATGGTACTGTCAAAAAAACAGACACATAAATCTATGGAACAGAATAGAGAGTCCAGAAAGAGACCTACATACTTATGGCCAATTAATCTATGACAAAGGAGGCAAGTATATACAATGGAGAAAAGACAGTCTCTTCAATAAGTGGTGCTGGGAAAACTGACAGCTACCTGTAAAAGACTGAAAATAGAACATTCTCTAACACCATATACAAAAATAAACTCAAAGTGGATTAAAGACTTAAATGTAAGACCAAATACTAAAAAATTCCTGGAGGAAAACATAAGCACAACATTCTTGGACATATATCACAGCAATGTATTTTTTGAACCAGCTCCTGGAGTAATGGAAATAAAACCAAAAATAAACAAATGGGATCTAATTAAACTCAAAAGCTTTTAAACAGCTAAGAATACCATCAACATAACGAAAAGACAACCTACAGAATGAGAGAAAATATTTGCAAATGTTGCAACCGACAAGGGATTAATTTCCAAAATATACAGACAGTTCATACACCTTAATATCAAAAAACAAGCAACCCATTAAAAAAAAATGGGCAAAAGACCTAAATAGGTATCTCTCCAAAGAAGACTTGCAAATGGCCAACAAGCACATAAAAAGATACTCAACATCACCAATTGTTAGAGAAATGCAAATCAAAACTACAATGAGATATCCCCTCACACCAGTCACAATGGTCACCATTAAAAAGCTTCAAATGATAAATGCTGGAAAGGGTGTAGAGAAAAAGGAACCCTCCTACACTGTTGCTGGGAATGTAAATTGGTGCAGCCACTATGGAGGACAGCATGGGGTTCCTTAAAAAACTAAAACTAGACTTACCATATGATCCAGCAATCACACTCCTGGGCATGCATCTAGAGAAAAATATAATTCAAAAAGACACATGCACCCTAATGTTCACATTAGCACTATTTAAAATAATCAAGACATGGACACAACCCAAATGTCCATCGACAGATGACTGGATAAAGAAGTTGTGGTATATATATAAAATGGAATACTACTCAGACATAAAAAATAATAAAATAATGCCATGTGCAGCAGCATAGATGGACCTGGAGATTGTCATTCTAAGTGAAGTAACCCAGAAAGAGAAAGAAAAATATCACTTAATATTGCTTATATGTGGGATCTTTTTAAAAAGGACACAAACGAACTTATGTACAAAACAAACAGACTCACAGACATAGAGATTATGGTTACCAGAGACTAAAGGGGGTTGGAAGGGATAAATTGAGAATTTGAAAACTGCCCCTCTTGGGGAGTAATGGAAATGTTAGTTATCTTAACTGTGGTAGTGGTTTCATTGGTGTATACATCTAACAAAATTCATCAAATTGTACACCTGAAATATGTGTAGTTTACTGTACATGAACTCAATAAAAGTGTTAAGTGTTCAATTTTTAATTAGAAAAAAACTTAAGAAGCATGAGAAGGAACAAGAAAAGATGTCCCATAGACAGAGTTTCAAAAATTAACAGAAACGATACCTCAGGAAGATAAGACATTGGACTTACTAGACAAAGACATTAAGTCAGCTGTTTGTAATGTTTTCAAAGAAATATTAGAAACACTATCTACAGAATTAAAGGACAGGGAGGTGATCAAGATGACAGAATAGAAGGACAAGGACATGGAGCACACCTCCTCCCACAAATACATTAAAACTACATCAACATTTGGAATACTTCTCACAGAATACCTACTGAAATCAGGCAGAAGATCTTATACAATTAAGTCTGTGGGAAAGATCATCACATAAACAGTTAGGACCAAAAAAAAAAAAAAAAAAAAAAAAAAAAAGAATCCATATATGACCCATGCCTCTGGGAGGGAGCTGTGAAAGAGGAAAGGCTCCCTCACCCTGGAAAGCCCCACCACCAACGGGGAGATCAGCCAGGACAGAAAGGGAGCTTCAGAGGCTGGGATGTGAACACAGCAGCCACCTTACCACAGGCAGAACAGAAACAGCCCAGCACAGAGGGTACCTGCCATCTGGCTGCACTCCCCAGCCTGAGACATGAGCCTGCTGCTATCTGTGGGAGCTGGGTACTGAAACTTGTACTTCAGAAGAAAGCCTTAGGGAGAGAAGTGGGGTTCACTGTGCAAAGACAACCTGAAGTGGCTAGAGTGTGGTATGGGCTGAAACTGGGAATACCTGCAAAGCAATCTGAGCCCTCCAGAAAAAGCCCGATTATTAACACAAGCTAGCAAAGGAAGGGGAAGGACCACACCTTAGCAGTCTCATTCTCAGCTAGCTCACAGCTAGGGGACTCCACCTCTAAGAGTTCTGGGAGGGTGCAATCATTGGCAGGTCACCCTCAAGCAGAAACGGGACTGAGAACTGAGCCCATTCCAGGGGTGACAAGACTTTGGAAGCAAGGCTAAAATCTGAGCTGCATCCAGGTGGCTTTGGTAGATATATGTCTCCAATGCCTTTGTAAAGTCAGCTGATGTGGAACATCCAAGCATTTGATTAAATTAAACATCTATTCATCATTGAAAACTCTTACCAAAGTGGGTATAGAGGGAACAAATCTCAACATGATAAAAGCTATTTATGACAAACTTAAGCCAATATAATATTCAATGGCAAAAGCAGAAAGCCTTCCCACTAAAATCTGGAACAAGATGGGAATGTACGCTCTCAACACCTCTACTCAACATAGTATTGGAGTCACACAAGAAAAAAATAAAAGGGATCCAAATTGAAAGTGAAGAGGTAAAATTGTCTCTATATGCAGATGACATGATACAATATATAAAAAATCCTAAGGACTCCACACAAAAACTAGTAGAGCTGATAAATACAGCAAAGTAGCAGGATACAAGATTAACATACACAATTCAGTTGCATTTCTTTACACTAACAATGAAATATAAGAAAGATAGTGAAAAAAATCCCTTTTAAAAATCACATCAAAAAAAAAAATCCTTTTTAAAAGTCGCATCAAAAAACAAAAACAACATACCTAGGAATAAACCTAACCAAGAAGGTGAAAGACTTAGATGCTGAGAACTACAAAACATTAATAAGGAAATTAAAGATTATTTAAAGAAATGTAAATATATCCCACATTCCTTGACTGGAAGAATTAATATTGTTAAAATGATCATACTATCCAAAGCAATCTACATATTTAATGCAATCCCTATCAAATTACCCAGGACATTTTTTCACAGAACTAGAACAAGTAATTCTAAAATTCATATGATATCACAAGAAGACCCAGGATTACCAAAGCAATCCTGAATGAGGGTGGAGGCATAACCATCTCAGACTTGAGATAATACTACAAAGTTACAGTAAACAAAACAGCATGGCACTGTCAGAAAAACAGACATATGGATCAACAGAACAGAATAGACAGTCTAGAAATAAACCCACACACCTACGGTCACTGTTGGTGGGAATGTCATTTGGTGCAGCCACTATGGAAAGCAGTATGGAGGTTCCTTAAAAACCTAACAACAGTGTTAACATATGATCCAGCAATCCCACTCCTGGGCGTTATCTGGAGAAACTCCAATTCAAAAAGATACATGCACCCCAATGTTTATAGCAGCACTATTTACAACAGCCAAGACATTAAGGCAACCTAAATGTCCATCAACATATGATTGGATAAAGAAGCAGTAGTATGTGTATATATATAATGGAGTTCTACTCAGCCATAAAAAAATAATAATAATAATGCTATTTGCAGCAACACGGATGTACCCAGATATTATCATACTAAGTGAAGTCAAGTCAGAAACAGAAAGACAAATATCATATGATAACACTTATATGTTGAACCTTTAAAAATGATACAAATGAACTTATTTACAAAACAGAAAGTCTCACACACATAGAAAACAAACTTATGGTTACCAAAGGGAAAGAGGGGAAGGATAAATTAGTAGTTCGGGATTAGCAGATAAAAACTACTATATATAAAACAGATAAACAACAAGGTCATACTGTGTAACAGAAGGAACTATATTCAATATCTTGTGATAACCCATAATGAAAAAAAGAATATGAAAAATAATACATATACATACATATAATTTATCATTCTACGGTACATCAGAAACTAAAAACATTGTAAATCAAATATACTTCAATTAAAAAAACTAATAAACTAAAGGAAAGTATGAAAATACCATCTCACTAAACACAATGTAAAAAAAATAGAGAAAAAATTTAGAAGACTCAAATGGAAATTCTGCAATTTAAAAGAACAATGTCTGAACTGAAAAATCACTAGAGGAGCTCACAGCAGAACTGAATAATCAGAAAAACCAAATGGTGAACTTGATGATGAGTCAATTGACATAGATAAATCTCAGGAATAAAGAGGGAAAAAAATGAAGACAATTGAAGAGCTTAAGACATGTGTATGTGACACCAACCAGCATACCATCATAGGCAAAATGGGACTCTCAGGATAAGAGAAAATGAGGTAGAAATACATAAATGTACTCATATATTGAATATGTTCAACAAACTCCAGGTAGGATGAATTCAAAGAAATCCTGACAGAGATACATTATCATCCAACTGTTGAAAGATGAATAGAGAACTTCAGAAAACCACAAGAGAGGAGTGACTCATCATGTCATCATGTATAAGGGATCTTCAGTATGATTAACAGCCAACTTCTCATCAGAAATCCTACTGCCCTGAATGGAGGGTTACAAAAGCTTCAAAGTGTTAAAGACTGTAAATCCAGAATATATATGTAGCAAAATTATCCTTTAAAAATGAAGGATAAATAAGAAATTCCTAGATAAAAGGTAAGAGAATTTGTCACTAGCAGACTAAACCTACAAGAAATACTAAAAAGAGTTGATCAGGTTGAAATTAACAGGCACTAGACAAAACCTTGAATCATAAAACGTTAAGAGCACTAGAAAAGATAACTACACAGGTAAATCTAAAAATCAGTATCTGTGTTTTCTGGCTTATAACTATTATCTTCTGTCTAATTTGAAAGGCAATTGTATAATACAATAATTATATATCTGTGCTGATGAGGTAGAGATTAGTAATTTGCATGATAATAATGTAACAAAAGAGGGGGAATACAATCCAGCTATAAAAGACAAAAGTCTCATATGCAATTATAATTTCATCATTATTAATCTGAACTAAACTCACAAATTAGGATGTTAATTGTAACCCCAGAAAAACTACAAAGAAAGTATCTGAAAAATATAGCAAAAGAATTAGAAAGGAATTATGAGATGGTTAATTTTATGTCAATATGGTTGGGTCACAGGTACTCAGATATTTGTTCAGACGTTATTCTGATTGTTTCTGTGTGTGAGAATGTTTTGGAATGATATAAACATTTATATCATTAGACTAAATAATGCAGATTGCCCTGCTGAATGTGAGTGAGCCTCATCTAATCAGCTGAATGCTTGAATATAACAAAAATCCTGACCTTCCCCTGGGAAGGAGAGAATTCTTCCTATCTGATAGCTTTTGGACTCAAACTAAAACGGCAGCTCTTCCTGTGCCTCAAGCTTACAGGCCTTTGGACCAGAACTTCACCATCATCTCTCCTTGGTCTCCAGCTTGCCAAGTCATCCTCAGTCTTAGGATCTGTCAACTCCCATAACTGTGTGAGTCAAATCCTTATATTAAATCTCTGAAGAACCCTAACTAATAAAAATTCAAATTTACTAGAAAATATTTATTTAACCCAAAGAAGGAAACAAGGGAGTAATAAATGAACAAAAACAAAAAAGATGTAAGACATGTATAAAACAAAAAAGAAACTGGGAGATAAAATTCTACCTTATCAGTAATTACACTAAATGTAAATGGATAAAACACTCCAAGCAAAGGACAAAGTTTGAGAGAATGGATTTAATTATAACTCAACTACATGTTTTTAAGAAGAGAGAAATTTTTTAAATTTAAAAATTGAAATTTTTTAAATTTAAAAATTGAAAATAGAAACTGTTTAAATTCCAAGTCACAAGAAGGTGAAATGTAGAAGTATAGAAAAAGATATACCATGCAAACAGGAGCAAAAAGGAGGCGAGACTAGCCATAGTAATAGAGAACAAAACAGATTCAAAGACCAAAACTGTTACTAAAGACAAATACAGACCTTATATAATGATAAAAGAATAAATAGATAAAGAATATAAAACAATTATAAGCCTACATGCACCTAAAAAGAGTTCCTAATACATGATGTAAAAACTGATACAATATAGAAATGCACAAATCAAAAATAATAGTTCGAAACTTTGACACCATCCTTTAATAATGGACTGAACAACTAAGCAAACGATTATTTAAGGAAACAGAAGACTTGAACACTATACACCCAATAGGCCTTAGAAGCATCTATACAGTATGCAAGCTACTATGATTTGCTATACTATGGCATAATATAAGCAAGTGTAACTTTGATTGGCAATGGGGATTTGAAAATATCATCCTATCATACAATACCAATATGATCTATATCATAATTCAAGTTTATTGAAAAATGTATACATATTCATAAAACAAAGAAAGTAAACTCAAGCCGTCTGTTTCTGAAGGAAAAATCAAACAGATAAGAAAATTGTATATTCCTTCTGCCCTTTTTACTTTTTGCCTTGTATTAATAACAACAATAGTAATTGTAAGTCAGACATGGAAGTGAGAGCAAAGCATCATGAAAATAAAATTAAAGCTGCTTTCTGGGAAGGAAAGTTAGAAACATTCACAAGAAATAAATGAAATTAGCCAACTGTATTTACTACATTAAAATGTTGTTTCTAACTGAAACTTAATATAGCCACTTCTGCCAAATTCCTATCTTTGAGGTTCCATGACACCTACCCAATTTGGAGATTGATAGGGGAAAGTAGTAAGGGAAGACAATTTCAAAGCCTCAGTAGCTCTGAGGCAGGTGAGACCCCTAGTGAATGGCTTGCTTTTTTATTTTTTATTTTATTTTATTTTTTAAGCAGAGCACACTAGTGAGTCTTTGAATAGAGAAAGGTATCCACTAGCTAGTAAATAGAACTATATATTGTTCTGCAAAATCAGATATAGGGAAATGAGTTAGTTTTATTTTTCTTAGATCGGGGACCATGGAAACGTGAAGAGTGAAGGAGTAGTCAAGAAGACAGAATGACCATGCCTGAGGAAACGTGCAAGGTGAGACATGCAATTGGCAGAGTGTCATGGACTTTTAGGAAGCATGATGCCCAATATTCAGATCTAACTTATTAGCATTGCTACAAAGAAAACTTCCTGCTCCTTAAGTAAAACTCTTGTAGAAGTGCGCAACTCATACAAATAACTGTGTGTTCATTCATCTGTGTGTGTGTTTCTGTGCACATATCCTGGGAAAATAAAATTTTTTAAATTAAGTTTCACATTTAGGTGAACTCAGCACTGATAATATAGGACATTAACGGTAGGTGAGGCCTCTTGACAGACCGAACTAAGTTAAACGGGCACAAAGGGTGCTCGCAACACCCAGCCCGAGACGCGAGCCGGCAGCTGGGGGCTGGAACAGGCTGCCCGACACTGGAAGAGGACTGGGGCGGCTGCACTGAGGCAGCCCGAGGGGACGGCAGGGTGCTGCGTGCCGTGGCTGGAGGGGACACAGAGCAGAACAACATCGGTCCCCCATAAATTGCGAACAAAGCAAAGCAACACAGCTGGTGTGCCCTGAGGGTAAGGGCGCTGTAGCCTTTGTCTCCTCAGACCCGCGGCGCCATTACTGGTGCTTCTCCCAAGAAGAGAGGCAGAGCGCAGACACAGCCGCCATCTCCTCCTGTGTGCAGGACCCGGGCAGGGTGGGGCCAAGACCTGAATCCACACCCAGGGGCTCCGCAACCTCCTAGGCAGGACTGAGACTTGTTTACAGCCCGAGGCAGATAGGTTCTTTCTGCCCTGGTCCCTCAGAGAATTCACGCTGCCAAGACAAGACAAACAAGGAGCTGAGATTTGGCATGGAGCAGGGGTGGGGCTGTTCCACGGTCTACCCTGATCCCATCTTCAGTGCACCAGCCCGAGGCCGAGCAGGCAGCTGCACAGAGCAGCAGAGTGACCGGCGCCAGGAGAGGGTGGGCGGCGACCCGCCTTCCTGTCAGGAATGCAGCACCTGACCGTGGTGCTGGGAGGGGGCTTGATCCGCCCACCTGCCTCACCCAAGTGCAGCATCTGCCTGCGACATCGGGAGGGGGAGTGACTGCCGGCCCACTGGCCACAGTGCCAGAGAGATATGAGCAATATGAAGAAGCAGAGGAGCCACTCCCAATTAAAAGAGCAAGAGAAATCCCCTGAAAGACAATCAAGGAAATAGAAATTGATGGCCTGCTAGATCAAGATTTCAAAAAAGGACTGATCAAAGTACTGAAGGAACTAAAAGAAATAGTGTTTAGAGATATAAAATATGTCAAAAATGAAATAGAAGCTATAAAGAAGAGCCAAGTAGAATTAGTCAACTCATTTGCTGAGATGAGAGCTGACCGAAAGGCTGTACTAAGCAGGCTAGATAATGCAGAGGAACGAATAAGTGAGCTAGAAGACAGGACAACAGAAAGCACCCAATCAGAACAGCTGAAAGAAAAACAAATAAAAAACAATGAAAATAATATGAGGGACCTGTGGGATAATATAAAGTGTGCCAATCTACTCATAATAGGGGTTCCAGAAGGGGAAGAAAGATCAAAGGGGATTGAAAAGGTATTTGAAGAAATCATGACTGAAAACTTCCCAAACCTAAAGAAGGGATCAGATATCCAAGTACAGGAGGCTCAGAGGGTCCCAAACAGGAAGAACCCAAACAGACCCACACCAAGACATATCATCATCAAGATGGCCAGAGTCAAGGATAAAGAAATGATCCTAAAGGCAGCAAGAGAAAAACAAAGAGTGAGTTACAAGGGAACCCCCATAAGACTCTCAGCTGATTTCTCTACACAAACACTACAGGCCAGAAGGGAGTGGCAAGATATATTCAAAGTCCTGAATGAAAAAAAAGATGCAGCCTAGGATACTCTATCCAGCAAGGCTATCCTTTAGACTAAAAGGAGAGGTAAAGAACTTCACAGAGAAGTAAAACTAAAAGAGTTTAGCAACACTAAACGCATGCTAAAAGAAATATTGACAGTTCTACTCTAAATAGAAAAGAAGCAGGATGCTACAAAAATTAAAAACTCATAACTGGAAAGGTGATAACTACCATGAATTACAAATAATAGAATTAACACAAAATTGTAAAAGAAGACATCTAAATCATTAAGAGTGGGAGAGGGAAGCAAAGAAAGCCACTGTGGAAAACAGTATTGAGAATCCTCAAAAGACTAGGAATAGACTTCCGATATGACCCAGGAATCCCGCTCCTGGACATATATCCAGAAGGAACCCTACTTCAAAATGACACCTGCACCCCAATGTTCATAGCAGCACTATTTACAATAGCCAAGACATGGAAGCAGCCTAAATGTCCATCAACAGATGACAGGATAAAGAAGTGGTGGTATATTTATACAATGTAATACTATTCAGCCACAAAAATCGACAACATAACGCCATTTGCAGCAACATAGATGTTCCTGGAGCATGTCATTCTAAGTGAAGTAAGCCAGAAAGAGAAAGAAAAATGTCATGTGGTGTCACTCGTATGTGGAATCCAAAAAAAAAAAAAAAAAAGAATGCAAAACAGAAACAGACTCATAGACATAGAATACAAACTTGTGGTTGACAAGGGGATACGGGGTGGGAAGGGACAGACTGGGATTTTAAAATGTAGAATAGATAAACAAGATTATACTGTATACCACAGGGAAATACATACAAGATCTTGTGGTAGCTCACAGCAAAAAAAAAAAAAAAAAGTGACAATGAATATACGTATGTTCAAATATAACTGAAAAATTGTGCTCTACACTGGAATTTCACACAACATTGTAAAATGACTATTGCTCAATAAAAAAAAAGTTAAAAAAAATTGTAGGTGAGGTAAGAGTAAGACTGAAAGTTCAGTGGAAGCCAAAAATTAGTGGCAGGAGTGACCATGAGAACATATGACTGAAGAGGTCTCAAGAATTTTGTTAAGGATACATTTTCTCAAGATATGAAAATCTATCAAAGAGCAAGGTTTCTTCAAATAATAAAAAGACAATTGTGGCTAATAAGATCCTGGAAACACCCAGATTCAATTTTTGTATCTGACCTGGATTTAATCATAGAATAAAACTAGTTTAACACATCTAAAGCTGTAGCCTGCTAATCTGAACCACATAAACCTACAGACACATATATGCATACAGTTTTATGTGTACAAAATTTCATTGGTAATATTTTTTAATCTTCTTTGTTCATTCAATAGTATGTCAAGAACACCTTAACATTTCAAACATAGTTCTAAAATATCATTATTAATAGCTATATATGCTCTATTATCAAGTTATAGGATGAATTATCTAAGGCACAATCATTGCAGTTTTAGTTCAATCATTCAGAAACGTTTGTCCAATGCCTGTACTATGCCAGACAATGTTAGATCTATGAGAAACAGATTATGTCAGGAAGTTACAAAGCAGAGCAATAATTTTCAAGGATAGGGTGATATGTAAATAAATTCCTACTCTCATTCCTTTTACAGCCACTGTCTTTATTTTGTATTTCTTTTATTTCTGATTAGCTTCAATGTTACTGTAAAATGTTACCATAAAAGTTAAAGAAAATTCATTAATTTTTAACATTAAAACCAAATATATCAAGAAACACTGACCTAATAGAAGAGAGAAAATGCTTATGCAGAAACTTGCACTTCAGGAAAACTCTTAACGACTTCAAAGTTTGATCATTTCCCTACCTGGCTATAACTCCATGGGATGTCTCAGTCACAAGGAAGAAGATACAATGTCAAAAATGTTTCCTTGTTTTAAAATAGAAATGATTATATTTAGGGGAAACAATGACAGGAAATGGTTTCAAGGTTATTAGCTCTTACATTAAGATAGAAGTCTTTATAACATTGAAAGTTTAATAGTACCAACCACCTAATGGATCTTCAGCTATAATGACCAAAATCTGCAGTGGACTTAGGTCTGTGCTTGGTAATTATACAGGTGCTAAATGACTGAGTAATCAAGGCTGCTGTCAATACCTCTTATTATAAATAACAAAATATTTTCCATTTAATTGACAATAAACTAACAAAGTATAAAGAATCTTAAAGATAATACTAAATATAAAGTGGGGGGAGGTATTTATCTGATCCTTAACCAACTAATTTCCAGCATTTCTAAGAACTCCAATTTTTTCTGACATTCAAAGTCATGCTATATACTACACTTTAGGAGGACTTTCAAACTTCACAAATTTACAATTTGCCATACACAATAAAACTTAATCTCTGCCTTTGAACTGCTTGGGGAAACTAGGAAAATTTAGGACACAACTTCAAACAATGCAGCATAGTATATAATTAAGCTCTAAATTATATGTAACAGGTTATAAATAGTTCAGAGAAATTGAAAAAAGCAAAGAAGTCAGAACTGATTTAAGGACAAAGTTAAACATGGGAGTTGGGTCCCGAAGCATGAGAGGCATTCAGGTAGAAAGTTGGCTCAAAATCACCAAGTCCACTGAAAAAAACAAAAAGGTTCTAAAATTACTATTGATTTTCCTGTGAAAATAGGAGGATGTTTGACCATGATTCTGATTCAGAAAATGCCTTTGGTTGATTGTATTCTATTGTCCATTTGCTGCTTTTGTTGCAGTCTCCTGGAACTGCCACCAGTTTTTCTTCAACTATGCTTACATGTTACCTCAGTTCTCATTTTATAGGAAGAATAGTCTTAAGAATCTATTAAGATTAACTCAATACCTATTGAGCTTCTATTGCATATCCATAAACATGCCAGGTGGAAAGAAGATATAAACATACGGTCTGTGCAATCAAGGACTTTATAATTTTATTGAGGGAAAGAATACTAATGGAGATGAAGCAGTGGTATATCACATTCCAAACCAAAGATCATAAAACTCGGTACACATACCTCTGGAAGTACATAAAATTTCCAAAGAGTGTGAAAAAATGGAGATTTTTCAGATAATCAATTTCAGACTCTCAATTTTCATGTCAATTCTTGGTAATAGTTACCTACCTAAGACCACACCTGCAATCTGCAGATTCTTTTTCCAGCTCTCTATTCACAATCCCCTTTGCCCACTTCACCAAAAAAAAAGAAGAAGAAAAAAGCATACCTCTCAGCCATCATTGATTTCACTACAGTGCATTGCCACAGGATGGAAAAACCTGTGGTGTGTGAAAGAGACAGTGTGAAATTATGTTAATGAAGTTGATAAAATGAATGACTAATGGCTGAGTAATACCCTTGTGCAACTTAGATGATTTCTATTTCTTTGCTTTTAACAAAATTGAAGAACTTAATTGAATTGTCAGCTGACAGATTATTAAAATAATTTTCAACGATAAACCAGTATGTGATTTTTGGCATATAACTCAAAAGGAGTTCAAAGGATTAAGAGACATTGCTATAACAATATCCTTCCCCTTCACATCTAATTGTGTATGAGAACAAATTCCTCTATGCTTACATACTCTAAAAATAAAAAATAGAAAAAAGATAAAACCTGTCTTATTCTTATAAAAAATAAAATTTATCTCCAAATTGAAAAAAAAAACCTAATTGAAAAAACAGCTCCCAATCACTTCATTAAGAGATACATTTTAAATAGCATTTTTAAACTATCTGTCAAAACATTGATATACTTATGTTGTTTTGATTGGCTGTGCTCTAAAAATTTGTAATGGTAGCTCATTCTAGTAGAAAAACTTTAACAGAACTATATAAAGAAAAAAATTAAATTTATATACATATTTTACCAGAGAACTATAATAATTATCAACATGATTTTTAAGCACAAAATCACATAAATAAAGATAAAATAATATCAGAAGTACAGAATGGGAAAATGAGTTAAAAGGAAAAAAGGAATGATATAAAGCTTCCAAGCGTTTATGTATTTTGAACTTGTTCATGTATTTTTCAAATAGATGACAGTACGGAATCAAATCACTGTGGTATTTAGATGTGATTAGAAACATTTAAACGAAGGATACAACTGTTTTATTTTAAGGTATCAATATTTACCCTTTAAGAAATCACATCCTGTTCAACTATTTAAGCTTATGATGAATACTTTTTAATATTACACTAGCTATCTTACTTTTGCCCATGCAGATCCAGCCTATGTCCTATAAATAAACTCATTCCATGAAATAATCTTTCTTACACAAGATAGTTTCACTTCCTCACTTGTATCAACAGGCAATTCACAAACACACACACACACACACCCCGATGTACTGGTGATAAAAGAAAAATAAATTTTAAAAATACTATTTTATTACCTTAAATTCATATCGTCTTTTTTAAAATAGTAATATCCAGTGTAGATAAGTGTGTAGAAAAATGCGTACTTTTATGCACTATCAGTAAGAATGTAAAATGTAACTCTTCCTGAGAGATAATTTGAAAAAAAAATGAAAAGCTTAAAAATGCCCATTCTCTTTGACCCATAAATTTTAATTCTGAGATTTAGCATAAAGAAATCACCATGTATATAGTCTGCTTAGCAACTAATGTTAAGCAGAAGAAAATGTTCCGACTATGTCATGGTTGGGGAAATAGGTGCAGGGTATCTAGAGAAAATTTTACTCCAAAAAGGAAGACAAAAACGAACAGCTTGAACCTAAAGTATGTTATTCTGTCTAATAATAAAAGCAAGTGAAATTTTCTATTTCTTAAAAAAAAAAAAGAATTCACCATGGAAAATCTCTAATATTTAACTGTATATGTAATATAAAAATTTTTAATATAAATATCAAAAATAAGAAACTAAGGAGAGGAATCAAGATGGCAGAGTGGGAGGACTGGGAGCCTACCTCCCCCCACAAACACATCAAAAATATATCTACATGCAGAACAATTCACACAGAAATCCAACTGGAAACTGGCAGATCTCCTATACAACCAAAGCTGCAAGGAAGATCTCCACGTAACAAGGTAGGATTTTTCAATAAAGGGTATCAGGACAGGACTGGTGCCCCTAGGAGGGATCTGTAAAGGAGAGAAGGTCCCCACAGGCAGGCCTTTGTCCTGGAGAGCCACCTTGCCTATTAGGAAATCCACTGCAACAGACTCAAAGGGCTGGAGAAGGCTAGGCTCTACTGATAAGGAGTGCACACATGCTGGCTTGCTAACAATCAGGGGCAAAGAGAGACCTGCTCTGACAGCTGCCACCTCACCACACTTCCCAGTCCAAAGCAAATACCAGGTGGGACCACAAATATGTGCAGTAGCTAAGCACTGAATCTCAAGCAGACACACCCTGGAAGAGGACATGATTCAGCTGCATGGAGATAGGACTAAGGGCCTGGGCTGTGGTCCAGGCTGAGCAATGGAGTCAACTGTCAATGTGCAGGTGGCAGGGGTTGAATCCAGACACAGAGCTCATCATGAACTTGTACACAATGGGGGGGGGTGTGCGCAAGGGTCCAGCCATGATGGATTTTGTCAGCACATACACCAGGTGGCACCACAAAAATGCACAGCAGCTAGATGCTGAGTCTCAGGTGGACACGCTCTGGGAAGGAGTACTCAGCAGTATCACCTTGACACCAAAACCAGACAGAGACACTACAAAAAAAGAAAATTATAGGCCAGTATCTTTGATGAATATAGATGTAAAAATCCTCAATGAATATATTAGCAAACTGAATCCAACAATACACAAAAAGGGACATACACCACAATCCAGTTAGATTCATTCCAGGGTCGCAAGGATGGTTCAACATATGTAAATCAACCAACATGATACACCACATTAACAAAAGAAAAAGACAAAAATCACATGACCGTCTCAATAGACACAGAAAAGGCATTTGACAAAATTCAACATCCATTCATGATAAAAACTCACCATAGTGGGTTACAGATGGAATATATGTCAACATAATAAAAGCCAATTATGACAAATGCACAGCCAACATAATATTCAATGGTGAAAAGCTGAAAGCCTACCACTAATTTCAAGAACAAGACAAGGATGCTCACTCTCACCACTTCTACTCAACAAAGTATTGGATGTCCTAGCCACAGTAATCAGACAAGAAGAGGAAATAAAACATATCCAAACTGGAAGAGAAGCGGTAAAACTGTCACAATTTGCAGATGACATAATACTCTAGAGAATCCTAAAGACTCTACACAAAAACAATGAGAAGACTCCACACAAAAACTATGAAATCTAATAAATGAATTCAGCCAGGTAGCAGGATACAAGATTAATACACAGAAATCTGTTGCATTTATTTACACTAACAATGAAATATCAAAAAGTAAAAAAAAAAAATTCCACTTAAAATTGTGTAAAAAAAAAAAAAAAAAAAAACCCTAGGAATAAACTTAACCAAGGAGGTGAAAGACTTATACAGTGAAACTACAGAACACTGAAAAAGGATACTGGAAAGATATGGAAAGATATCCCTTGCTCTTAGATTGAAAGAATCAATATTTTTTAAATGGCCAGACTATCCAAAGCAATCTACAGATTTAATGCAATCTCTATCAAAATACCCATGACATTTTTCACAGAACTAGAACGTAATCCTAAAATGTATATGGAACCACAGAAGACCCAGAATTGCCAAAGTAAACCCAAGGAAGAAGAACGAAGCTGGAGACATAACCCTTCCAAACTTCATACTACACCACAAAGCTACAATAATCAAAACAGCATGGTACTAGCACAAAACTAGACATATGGAACAATGGCACAGAATAGAGAGCCTAGAAATAAATATATGCACCTACAGTCAATTTATCTATGACAAAGGAGGCAAAAATTACAATGAAGAAAAGACAGTCTGTTCAACAAGTGGGAAAGCTGGACAGCTACAACTATATCAGTGAAATTAGAACACTCCCTCACACTGTACATAAAAATAAACCCAGAATGGCTTAAAAACTTATACATAAGACAAGACATTATAAACCTCCTAGAACAAAACGTAGGCAAAATGTTTTCTGACATAAATCTTAACATTGTTCTTCTAAGGCAGTCTACTCAGGCAACAGGTATTAAAGCAAGAATAAACAAATGGGACCTAATCAAACTTACAAGCTTTTGCACAGAAAATGAAACTATCAACAAACAAAAAGACAACATATGAAATGGGAGAAAATATTTGCAAATAATGCAACTGACAAGGGCTTAATTACCACAACATACAAACAGCTCATACAACTAATATTGAAAAAAAAAAAACCCAATCAAAAAAATAGGCAGAAGATCTAAATAGACATTTCTCCAAAGAAGACATATGGAAGGCCAACAAGCACAAGAAAAGATGGTCAATGTCCCTAATTATTAGAGAAATGCAAATCAAAATGACAATGAGGTATCACCTCACACTGATCAGAATGGGCATCATCAAAAAGTCTACAAATGATGAATGCTGAAGAGGGTGTGGAGAAAAGGGAACCCTCGTACACTGTTGGGGGGAATATAAATTGGTGCAGCCACTGCGGAAAAACAGTATGGAGGTCCCTTAATAAACTAAAAATAGAGTTACCCTATGATCCAGCAATCCCACTCCAAGGCATACAACTGTAAAAGACAAAAACTCTAATGCGAAAAGATACATATACTCCAATGTTTATAGCAGCATTATTTACAATAGCCAAGACATGGAAACAACCTGAGTGCCCATCAACAGACAATTGGATTGAGAAGATGTGGTGTTTATATATATACATAGAATATTACTCAGCAATTAAAAAAAATGAAATAATGCCATTTGGAGCAACATGGATGGACCTAGAGAATATTATACTAAGTGAAGTAAGTTTAAAGACAAATATTATATGATATCACTTATATGCGGAATCTAAAAATAATGCAAATGAATGTATATACAAAACAGAAACAGACATAAAAAACTTTATGGTTACAAAGGGGAAAGGGAGGAAGAGAGATAAGTTAGGTATATGGGATTAAAAGACACAAACTACTATATATAAAAATAGCTAAGCAACAAAGATTTACTGTATCACACAGGGAACTATATTCAATATCTGAAAAACATACATATAAAACTAGATCACTTTGTTGTACATCTGTAACTAACACAATATTGTAAATCAACTATACTTCAATTTCAAAAAAAAAATTTTTTTTAAGAAATTAAAGTAGTAGCCCCAAATAGGGAATACTGTGTAGTCATAAATCAGGCCACAAACAATATGTACAACATGATGTCACTTTTGTTCAATGTTCCCAGGTATACACATGCACACATATGCATATAAAGTAACCTGGAAAGATAATAATCAAAACATTAACACTGGTTAGCTCTGTTAATTTATATTTTGATTCCTTTTGTTTAACTGCATTACATATTTTTATTCTCAAAAGAGCAATAATAACGTGTGTATTTTAAAAATTATTTTAAGTATGTATTTTAAACTTCCAACAAAATTAATTCATATATGCATAAAAAGATAATATTCCAAAAGTTACATCAAATTGTAAACCGTGCTCATCTTTGTAACATTATAGATCACTATTTATGTTCTTCTTGTCATTTATATGTACATGTTGTCTAAAATTACTATGTGTTATACAGGTATCTAAAATAATGTAAATTATAAAATATAGTCATCTACTCTGGGAACTAGGACCGAATAGTATTTAGGACTTTTTTTAATGCTATTAAAACAGATTTAGAAGCACCCACTCCAATAATTTTTTATGGTAGTGATGGTGGTGGTTTAGGGTTTATTTCCATTAAAAAAAGTTAAAGGTAGACTGAAAAATTGTGCTGGACACTGGAATTTGACACAACATTGTAAAATGATTATAAATCAATAAAACATGTTTAAAAAAAAAAAAGTAAAAGGTATCCTTTGGTTCAGAATTTGAGAATATTTAAGGAAGGTATTTCTCACAACCAGCTCAAGCATAAGGCTATTTTGCCATCCTAATGGTACAGAGCACAAACTCAGTTCCTGAATCCTAGAGGTGAAATCCTGGTCTAGACAGGAACAAAAGGCTACAGTTACCAAGGTAAAGGGAAGGATTGCTCCTTTCTTTGGGAAAGGTAAGAAGAGCTGAGGCAGTGTATTAACAACCACCATTTTTTATTTAAAGACTAGGACAGGATTTGACTTGGAAGGAAAAGAATCATATAAGCTATTATAATTACCATTTTGTCCAATAGAAGAAAGGATAAACAAACAAAATCTAATCAGCTTAGAAAACAAATGAGACCAACACATGGCACAGTATAGTTGTTTAACAACATGAGCTCGAAAACCAGACTTTCTGGGTCTAAATCCTGCTATTATCTATTAGATCTATAATCTTGGGTAAATTATTTAACTTATCCTGGGCTTCAGTTTTCCTATCTGACAAATGGAGATAATGGTAATAGCTACCTCTTAGAAGAACTAGACTCAATAACCTCTCAATAAACGCTAGTTAATAACAATTAGTTTTGTAGAGAAGAAATACAGAATCTTATCTGACCCCAGACTTGAGGTGAATTATCTGTGTGACCCAGGTCAAATTAATTAGACTCATTATGCTTCAACTTCTCATTAGTAAAATGGGTCTAATAAAATTTCCCTTATGGAGTTATTATAAGATTGAAATAATAATATATAGGAGTCTAACACATCATACTCATTAAATAAATAAAACTGCGGACCCAGATTCATTCTTTTCTCTTTCTGGCTTTATGCCTCAGGAGCCTGCTCTGTATGGACTACATCACTGAAATAACCTGCCCTCTGGATTTCAGTTGGGTTCAGCCAATGGGGAGCATCGGCCGAAGACCAGAGTGAAAAAAAGAGAGTAAGGTCAGAGTATTCATTCCCCTTGTTCCCTTCTTACGAGGTTTTACTCTGGCTGTCTGTCTCAAAAGACAGTCACTGCTCTCAGCAGCCAACTTCACAGGAACCCTCCCCATCTGGGTGCCAGTAACCAATCCCTCCTTTGTCTCCTGGGACTAGGGACAGTAAAAATGTCAACTTGCTTGGTTCTTGCACTGTCTCTTGTGGTTCCACACCTTTGTGAACAGCCCCTTTGTAAATAAACTCTTCTTAAATTTTTGTAATATGAATGTTCCATTTGTTTTCTGTTGAGGTCCTGAATGACTCGGGTATGCTGTGACAGAATGAATCCTTATTATATTATCCAAAAATTTGAACAATTTCTGTTAATAATGAGATTTAGGCATTTAAGAGGGCTTGAAAATCACTATGTCAGTATTCTTGCTTTATGAGAAAAACAAGCAAGAGATGTGTCTGGACCCCAAAACAGAATCAGATTAAGGTGCAAAAGTGATGAACCACTTCTGGGGATAACCAGAAGTCTATAGGCCAGTTATCCCAAGGGCTGGAGGATTTCATGCCTTTTGCTGAGAATACCTGCCATAATAAAACATCTCCACTAAACTGAAGCCTACTTCTGGTACCCAGGCCGTATCTCATCAGAAGTATCTGAGGACCTCAACCTTATTTACTAGGCAGAGACATTTTAGTTGCTTCATTGTATAAAAATAAGGAAGGCCAGTCGATTTTATATGTCCTGTTTTTTTGCAATTTTATTCCCACTCTCTGGGAACTTCTTTGTTATTTTCATCCTTGCTAAAGTAACACTAGAGTACAGAGCTAAAGTGGCTTCCATAGCAAGGGACCCAAAAGTTCAGATAAGCTCAGTGATACTTTCAAGATAAATCTCTCAACCGTTGTCCTTGATTTGGAGACCAGAGAAGAGACCTTCGTTCAGAACTGAGTTTTTCATATGCTGCTGAGTTAGTTGACGGCTTTAAATGCATTAATAATTAGTAAACTCCAGTGTGTCAAATTATCTTCTTTATATAAATAGTTTGTATGGATTACACTTGCCTTGTGGATGTGGAACATAAGATCCTCAAAGACATTCATTTTTCTCTTATTCAATGTAGTACTGCTAGGATTTAATAATTGCAATATTATGTGCAGGCCACTAACCTTAATGCTGCATAAAAAACCTCAAATCCTCTAAGGTTCCTAACTGAGGTAACTGCAATTGGAAGCCTGCTTTTGTGCATAGGGAACAATTTGGTGATTTTCCCTGACTGATGCATTTCTAGACTTTACTAAAAGCCAGGAACTCATGTAAGTGGATGTCTGAATAAGTAAAATCTGACAGGAAAGTGTGCATGCCAGGAAAAATGAATTAGCACAAAGTATGCATGGGGAGCATCTGAAAGACATTAAAGGGAAGTAAAAAGATGAAGTCCTTTGACTTTTGTGCACATTAAATGAATATTAATTAGGTATACTTTTGGCAAATTGCCTCTTATAACAACTGCCATCTGGAATCATAAATGCAATCCTAAGCCTAAACAAAGAATAGTACACTGCATGATCCAAAGCACAGAACCCACAGTTAATAACATTCTCTTTTATGTATGATTTATAAATGAGCCCCATAATAAAAATCATTAAGTTAAGGTACAGTTAAATGTACTTTTACAGAAAATTTAACTTCCTGATAACACTGTTTCTGCCAAGATACCTCCAAAGTCAATAAAATAAACACAAAATTGTCTATCATTTCAACTTTGAATTCTGAGATATTTTTAAGTGCCATTTACTTGTTATTTATAGACAACATTTTTTATGGATTGGGGGGGGAGCTCCATACATTTTTACAAATATTTGCTGGATTTTGTTATCCAAATGCTTCACTGGTTCCATGATACTTCTTAACTGTAATTAAACTGTGGCCCAAATCATACTATACCTGGAAATTGAACTATTCATGCTGCAAATTGAATTCGTCAAAGTGAATCCTTTATAAATAATGCACATTAACATAAAAAACTATCTAAATTAAATAAGGTCATTTCTATTTCTCAAAGGAAGCTTGATTTGCAACTCCATCAACTCCAATAAGACATATCAGAATAAGCAAATGGCAAGATGAACCTCGAGCCTATGAAAATTAAAATCCAGCTCTTTCTTAAAGGGGAATAGTACTGCAGTACTGCACAACTACTGTTTACCAAATCTTAGAGGCTTAATGGACTTCAGAAGTTATACATATGACATCTTCTCCATGTTACAAATCAAAGATCTGAAGGCAAAATAAATCAGGGAAAGTGCCTATGTATAACATGTACCTAACCCCCATAAACACGAACAGAAAGAAACAAAAACAGAGACTGGCAATACTAAGGTAAGATAAAGCTTGGAAAGTATACTACCTTAGTGTCAAAAATGGAATAAGAAATAATGAGATGTGGACTTAGTAGAGAAAGCAAACTGGGAACAGATAAGCAAATCCCATGCTTATGATCACATCCACACATAAACAGCAAAATGGGCACCCAACCTGGGGCTGGTCCTTGGGAGCATGAACTGCAATAAAACAAAAGTATAAAAGACAGTTACAGCAACATGGCAAACTGAGCTAACTTGGAAACTGCACCCTAAAAACACATGGAACTGTTAGGTCAAATATGTATTGTAAAAATTAAATGCCTGAGTATGAAAAAAGAAAGTAAAATTTCTAACTGTAAAATAAGTAGACAGACCTTAAAATAAGCGCAATTAACACTTGGGCAGAAGCTTAGGCAGCCCAGGGGGTGAGCTGACTACTTATAGGTTCTAGGGTGTAGGACTGTAATGCCTACTGAAGGACAAGGGGTGACCTTAGGCCCATGACATAAAGGTAAGAACATGGTACCACTGTCCTTTGAGTTAAAGGTCAACTAGAAAAGTCCCTCTCATCAGCTTTGAGGAGGAAAATTAGAATTTTGATTAACTGGGGGTCAGGGTAGGGAAAACGTCTCCCAGAAGAAATCAAAGTTCCTGCGTATGTGCCATACAAGGGTCAGATCTGAATTTAAAATACACACATAGTAGGGGGAAACCCTGAAGCATGAATTTAACATGAAGAAGGCTTTAAAATGGAGAAGCTCCTGGGGCTCTGTGCAGAAGAAAATATGTGACTATTGATATAACACTTCTACAAGCACAATCACATTGAAACTCAGTGCTTCCCATCCCCTACCCCTCCAAGTAAATAAAAAATGAGCTTCTAAAGGAAGAATTACAAACTACATGAAGAAACATTCTATTAGGAGAGAGACATCAGTCAAAACACACAGAAGGATTAGTACCTCAAAGAGCTTGAAATGGAGCGATTCGAGATAAACCATAAAATATGTATATTTTAAATGATTGAAGAAATAAAAGAAGAAATGGAAGGCATAAGGAATAAGGATAAAAGCAATAACAATGGTCATTTAAAAAAATAACCAAATAGAACTCTACAGTTTTTTTAAAAAGGTATTATAATTAAAAACTCCATAACCAAGTTGAACAACAAATAAGACACAAGAAAAAATTTATAGTATGAAAGCTAGGCCTGAAAAAATTATCTAAAACACAACACACAGAAATGAAACGGTAGAGATTTTGAAAGGGAGTTCAAGAGATGTTAAGACAAAATGAGAAGATCTAAGTTTAGTCCTAGAAAGAGATACTAGAAACAATATAAGATAGGCAGATATTGGTGGTGACTTTTCCAAAATTGAAGACAATCATATCTGAGGTGTATAAAGAGAATAAAAAATAAACACACACCTAGACATTAAAGGCATTTACAGAAAAGGAAATGTTACTTTTGCTACTCATGGACTCTCCCTAGAAAAACTACTAAAGAGTGCAATTCAGTAAGAAAGGAACTATGACCCAAAGGGAAGGAGTACAACACAAAAGGCAATAATGAACAAAGAAAGTAGTGAAAAACAAGGGTAAATGTAAATAAAATTAGGTATAAGCAATATACATAATAATGACCAATTATGGTTAAAAATAAAGTAAAACTAAAATATTAAATAGCTATTACATAAACAATGGGAGGAGCTGGTAAGCTCCTTGAATTGTTTGGGAGGAGAGTAAATATGTTGCTTAATATTTAATATATTGAAAGTTGTACCATATTCACTGATGGAAATATTCAATAGCATGAAGTTATATCTCCTTCCCAAATTAATCTATAAAATTAATGCAAATTTAACATCAATAGACTTTCTCTTGGAACTCGAGAAGCTGACTTTAAAATTTGTAAGGGATAGGCAAGAAAAATTTTGAAGAAGAATAAGGAGTAAATACAAAGCTCTATAATACATTGTGATTTACTATAATGCTTCATAAGTCAATGTGTTCTTGACCCAGAGTAGATAAGCAGGCTAATGGGTGCAAAGAAAGAGAGCAGAAGTAGACTCAATAACATGCAGAAATATGGTTTATGATAAAGAAGGCATCACAAATCAACAGAAAGAAAATGGGCTATTTATTAAACTGAAATAGGACTATTGCTTATACATACAGAAAATATAAAATTTGAGCAGTAGCATACACCATGAACACATAATTATAGGATAATAACTATAACATTGTGGCAGGTAAGAATTTCTTAAACAAGACAGACAAAAATTCACATTGATAACACAGAAAAAGATAATACAAGTATTGGATAGAGAGAAAGGTAAGTGCTTACAGATCCCAGGTGGGGGTATCAGCCAGCAATATCTAGTAAAATTGAAGATATGCATACACTATGACTCAGTTATTCTAATTTCTATATAAGTACCCGAGAGAAACGCTCCCATTTCTGAACATATATAGAAATGCTCATTGTAGAATTTTTGAAAAAGAAAATCTTTGGAAACAATCAAAATGTCCATCAGGAAGGATCTGCATGTATCAGTACATTTCAAAATCACTGGAATTGCCAATTAAACACAACTAAAAACGTCTGACACAGACAGGACATATAACATGGCAGGTTATAGGTATTCTGCAATCACTTTGGCACAAAATACAATAATGCATTCAAATATAGCATTGGTAATAGAGGAGAAAAATGCCAATTGAGAAACAGTTTATCTAAGTCTGGCCCAGGGCAAAATGTCTAATAAATATATGCATATGCATATTCATATACTTATCAATATGTTGGGATTGAGGAGAACAATTATAGGCTAATGCTATCAGGCATGAAGACTACTATTTTTCCATTTTCTATCTCAGATTTAAGAAGAGAGATTCAGTAAATGATATTATAAAAATCTTAAGTCAAAACATTAAGCTACTAAGCTCCCAAATCCTATAGGTAGCTAGACACATTCCCCACAAGATCCCAAATATTCAGCCTGATCTGTATGGGCCTTGAATTTGCCAGATGGTTTGATCTATACTAGTCTCTATTTGTTTCCTAATTGTTTTCAAGCCCTATTATGGGTTTGTTTTCCCAAACCAAGGGAAAAGCCTCAATGTGTAGTTCTTTTCTGGTAAATAAGGAACCAACTACATGGTGACAACCACTGGTAGAAACTCAGTATATGTTTAATACTACTTCATTCATTTATTCAATAAGAATTTATTGAATGCTTATATGTCAACGACCATACTAAGCACTGCTTCCTTTTTGTTTACTGTTTCTGTAATCCTTCTTATGCCTGTGACTTGGTATAATTTCATGACATATTACTCTCATAGTCTATCAGAGGAGGAAGAAACTGTCCACATTTTATACACACCCTAACTCCAGGGTGCCAAGTACCAAATGAAGCAACATAAGATCTTGGAGAATACTCACCATACTAGGAGTAATCCATCATCACCACTGGCAATCACAAAAATAAGTAGCAACTTCCCAAAGAGGGGATATATATATCTGTCCACCAAAATTCTTTAAATTCTCACAACATTGCAAACTTCTCCTAACTGCCTGCATCATCATCCTGAACAGGATGAGAAAAGTTCCATTTGTAAAGTGACCATGGTACATTCAGAGCATAAACCTAAGCGGTACCTAGAATGGAGCCAGCTGGGGAAAAGATGGACTCCAGCTCTTAGGTTTGGGAAATAAACATAAAATTACTTTCTTCTTAGGAAAAGCAAAAGAAGCTTTATGCCAGTCTCTTCCAGGGAGGTAGAATGTTTTGATGCAAGTAAAAAGAATGTGGATTTCTTGAGATAATTAATTAGCAGAGCAATGCACTTTGCTATGATTTCAAAGTAAGTACATCTTGAATTTATGTATTTCAATAAACAAGAACACAGCAAAAATCAAAGTGTCAACAGATACCGTTCTAATATTTCTTATTATTACACAATTGTAGTATCAGTATTTTGTGATACAGAAGTATAGCAGTTATGGGTCCAATGTCCATCACTAAGCCTTCTAGACATCTATTCCACTAGGTATGATGGTCAAAACTTGCAACTTTAGAACACAATAGAAATTTCACCATAATGCATTGTCCAACATTATCCCCTGGGGGTAATTCTTGCTCCAGCCCCAGCTGGTCATCAAGTTGGACACTATAAAATAAAGAGTATCTGATGTGAAGCTTACCTTTATACTCCCATTACTTATTCATGGGACACATGAGTCAATTACTACTAAAACTTTGGACCTACCTTGATTTGCATTTCCATAACATTTTAAAGAGTTAAAACAAAATACATAATGTAACTTTACTTTTAAAACTCCTCTGTGAGGTGAACTCGATAATCTCTGCTATCCCTTGCAAGTCAGAGACTAAGCAATCAGAGCAGGATATTTTTAGGGTCAATCTTGGCATTTTGACAGCCCTGAGGATTTCTTTTGGCTCAGAAGGATGGAGACCCTCCTGAAACTAAAAAAAAAAAAAAAAATTCTTATATTATCTCAAGAGGAAGAATATTATTTTAGAACAGTCCTTTTAGCATAGGAGGTTCTTTCACCAAGAATAACCCAGGGCCAAATTTATGTCCTATCAGAGAGCTTTTAATATCCTTGTTATTCATGGACAGAAATTAGAAATGTAAATCAAGTTGTGGGTTCACTTCCCTGTCCCTCACACTAAAAAGGGGCAAAGAGGCCCCTAAGATGAAAATGAGGAAATAAAAAGCAGACTTTCACCTTCTCCAGTTCTGTTTTGAGCAAGACACAAAACAGAACTACCTCCAAAGGCTCTCTTGTCTTCAGGATTAATCACGTTCAAGAAAAGTATAGGGAAACTGAAGCATGAACAGGAAGGAGAAGATCATACATAGAACAAGGCCAGTCAAGCAAGATGTGAAACTCAGAATACTCTCAGGTATTTGTAACCTCCCCTATGAAGTGTCTCCTTACCACAGGCACCCTATCTAATGTAAATACAAGGGCTAGCATGACTGTCATGCTCAAGGCAGAGCAGGGATGCTGGTATACCTGGAAAACAATGAGTGATGAGGGCAGAGAAATAGAAAATGAATTCAGAGGCAGATGAGAGCATATCAAGTGCTGCTTTATAGGGCTTGACTTCTCACACTGAGAGACGCAAAGTACTAAAGGGTTTTAAAGAGAAGAATGGGATCATCTGACTTATCTTTGAACAGGATACTCTGGCTGTTGCACTGATAACAGATTATAGAGTTACAAGAACGGAAGCAGGAAGACCAGATGGAAGGCTACTGAAATAATCCTGGTGAGAGATGATGGTGGCTCAGGCAATAATAATAGCAGTGGAGACAGCAAGAAATGGATACATTCTGGTTATATTTTGAAGGTAAAGCCAACAGGATTTCCTGAAGAATTAAATATGGTCAGTTAAAGAAAGGAGAGAGGGGAGAATGTAAGTTGTTCATCTAAATGAGTATATGGAGTTGCCATTTACAGAGAGGAGAAAGACATAGGAGGTTTCAGGAGTTCAGTTTTGAGATCCTATTAGGTAACAAAGGAAAAACACTGGGTAAGCAGTTAAATATAAAAGTCTGGAATTTGGGACAGAGGTCTGGACTGAATAAGGAAACATTGGTGTCCTCGACCTATAGATGGCAGTTAAGATTTGAGGCTAAATGAGATCACCAAGAGAATGGGTGTAAATAGAGAAGAGGACCCAGGACTAAGGTCAAGGGCACTCTCAGATTATGAGGTCATGAAGAAGAAGATGGGTAAGACAAGCAAAGGAGACAGAGATAGATGGTCAATGAGGTAATGGGGAAGGGAGACAAAGAGTGTGCGATTTCCTGGAAGCCAAATGATAGAAGTGTATCAAGAAGAATATATTTCTCCTAATGAAACAAGTAGGATGAAAGCTGAGAATTTACCTCTACATTTATCAAGATGAAGGACATCAATCATCTTTACAAAAATTCTATCACCAGAGTCACAAAGGGAAAAGTCTGATTGCATGGATTCAGAAGACAGTAAGAGAAAAGGATTTAGAGATGAAGTATAGACAACTTTCAGGAGTTTTGCAGCAAAGAAGAACAGAGAAATTAGGTGGAAGGTGGTGGAGCATAGGGGAGTAGATTCAAGAGATTGGTCTATTTTAAGATGGGAGAAAGAGCACATTTGTATTTAGAGAGGAATAACCAAAGAGGAAGAAAAATTGATAACGTGGGAGAGAGGAGAGAATTGTTGACGTAATGTTCTTGACAAGGTGAAAAGGGTTATGATCTAGTGCAAAACTGAATAGACTAGTTTAATGAGCAGCACCCGGAAATTCATCTATTCTAACTAGCAGGAAGGCAGAGAAAATGAGTACAAATTCTGGTAGGTGGGGAGATGTGGTGATGGAAGTCAACAGAAACTTCTCTGGAGCCAAGAGCATTCTTTATGTTCTTTCCCTAAGTCTTTATATCCATGCTCCACTAGAAAGTCAAATAGCACTGGCATATAAAAACAGATACTTAGATAAATGCAACAGAATCAAAAGCCCAGTAATAAACCCTGTATATGTGGTCTATTAATTTTTGACAAAGACACCAAAAATACACAATAGGGAAAGGATGGTCTCTTCAATAAATGGTACTAGGAAAAATGGATATTCACTCTCAAAAAAAAAAAAAAGAAAGAAATTGGACGCCTGTCTTACACCATACACAAAAGTCAACTCAAAATGGATTAGAGACTTGAATGTAAGACCTGAAACCATAAAACTCCTAGAAGTTCCTTGACATTGGTCTTAGCAATGATTTTGTAGATTTGATATCAAAACCAAAGGCAAAAAAGCAAAAACAAGTAAGTGGGACATCAAATTTAAAAAGTTTCTGTTCAGCAAAGAAAATCATCAACAGAATAAAAAAGAAACCTATAGAATGTGAAAAATATTTGAAAACCATGTATCTGATAAGGAGTTAATATCCAAAATGTATCAGAAATTCATGCAATTCAGTAACAAAACTAGTCAGATAAAAAAAATAGACCAATGATCTGAAAAGACATATCCCCAAGGAAGAAAGATAAACGATCAACAAGTATATAAAAGGATGCTCAACATCACAAATCACCAAGGAAATGCAAATCAAAACCACAATGAGATATTATCTCACATCTGCTGCCCATTATAAAAAGACAAGAGATAACAAAGGTTGCCAAGGATGTGAGAAAAAAGGAACCCATGTACACTGTTTGTGGCCATGTAAATTGGTGCAGCCACTATGGAAACCAGTATGGACGTTCCTGAAGAAAATTAAAATAGAATTACCATATGATCCAGGAATCTCACTTCTGAGTATATATCCAAAGGAAATGAAATCACTAGATCAAAGAGTTATCTCCAACCCCATGTTTTTTGCAATAAATCCACAATAGCCAAAATATGAAAACAACCTAAGTGCCCACCTATGGATGAAAAGATAAAGAAAATGTGTTTGTACACCTTTTGTATACAACACAACAGAATATTATTCAGCCTTTAAAAATAAGGAAATCTTGTCATTTGCAACATCATGGATAAACCTTGAGGGCATTATATACCAGATAGAGAAAGACAAATAGTACAATAATTACACTTACATGTCGAACCAAAAGAAAGAAAGAAAGAAAACAGTTGAACTCACAGAAACAGAGAGAATGGTGGTTGTCAGGGGCTGACAGGTACGGGAAATGTGGAGACACTAGTAAAAGGGTACAAACTCTTAGTTATAAGATAAATAATCTTTGAGAATATGTGTAGTAGCATCATGACTATAGTTGATAATACTGTATCAAAAAAAATACTGAAATTTGCTAAGAGTGTATCTTAAGTGTATCTTAAACAAAAAAGTTAACTATGTGAGGTAATGGATATGTTAACTTGATGGTGGGACTCCTTTCAAAATGTAAACAATATCAAATCATCACAATAAACATGTTATATATATCACAATTTCACTTGTTAATTATACCTCAATAAACTTGGGAAAAATACTTCATGTCAACAATGTATATGTACTGCCCCACAAGCAGCCTTTATGGGTGCAGTGGAAAAACTGTACTTGAAATTAAAAACAGTGTGAGTCCCAGATCAACAATTTACTAGTTTGTGATCCTAGGCAAATTACCTCAATTCTCTGATCTTCTGCTTTCTCAACTATAAAAAAGGATAACCAAGACAATTACTGGGAAATTATGTGAAATTACTTAGTGACTAAAGCTAAATGATTCTGAAAATAACTTTAGCTGCAGACAGATCCTTCTAGTCAACTCAAATGTCATTCAGAAATCCAATATATAAGATTAAAGTGGAGATGATTTGGTTAATGTGGAAGTAGGTGGCCTGAAGTGCTGCCCACTTACTCCCTCCCCTACCCTCACAGCTTTTGAGAGGGGTTTTCAAAAACCTCGATAGCTCTGAAGAACAGTTTGAAAACCAATGCAACCTACAAATACAATATATAATTATTGTTAAATCCCTGTTCATATGGTACATATACAAGCCTTTCAGCCTGGTACGACATGACTGTCCTATTGATAAAGGTACTGCTGCAGTTCATTTACAAAAATAGAGCCCAGCAACGTCTAAAGAGCAGTGCTTAGTCCAACTGTTCAGTTTGTTTTCTTGCCTTGGTTCTTAGACTGCTGTATCATAAGAGCCAGCTACTACCCATACTTAGTGGGGAATAGCATATATATATTTCTCTGTTCCCGAAAATCCAGCAACTGGTTACCTATTTCCTATCTAAGCTTTGGTCAGGTTCTATTGCAAATGGCCACAGATTTATATTTCAGCTGATTCTGTGGTGATAAATGTCCTGTCAAACTATCACTCTCTTCTCTACAATGTATAACTATTCTTCACCTTGCCAAATCTTAATGAAATTTTTCATCATTCTCTGGTTAAAGAGTCTATGGCCCTTTCTCTAGATATAAACTAATTTTGGACCAGCCAAACCACAAGGACATCTCCATAACTGTTTTCATTGCCACTACTGCCTTGTTTATAGACAAGTAATGTATAAATAGTAGTCCAATACCTGGGATTCAAATTCTAGTTCTGCCATTTAACTATCTGTGTGACTTTTTCATGTAATTTGGGGATGATTATGATAGTGATGATAATTATAATACTTAACACTTATTGAGTCTTGTCATATGCCAGGTATTATTTTACATGAAATAATGGTATTTACATCACAAGGTTGTGGTTAAGATTAAATAAGGTATTACAGTTCCTAGAATAATACCTGAATATAAGTGCTCAATGAATAGCATATATGATGATTTTTATTATTAAGTCAAGAAATGTTTACTGTGCACTATGTGGTAATTTTCCTTAGGGAAAATACGCTTACACAGTTCACACTCTCAACAAATTTGTTTAGGAGACTAATATATACACAAAAAAAAGTCATTTTTCCCAGCTTTACTGAGACAGAAGCAAAATAAAACTGTCATTTTAAGGTGTACAACATGACTTGACACACATATATACTCTGAAATGATTACAACAGTAAGATTAGTTAACACATCCATCACCTCACATAGTTACCATTTAGTGAGAACATTTAAGATCTACTATCTGAGCAACTCTCAAGTATGTAATACAGTACTGTTAACTATAGTCACCATGCTGTATATTAGATTCCCAGAACTTATTCATACTGTAACTGGAAATCTGTACCTTTTGACCAACATCTCCCTAATCCCCACCCCCACCATGGCACCCATTCTACTTTGTCTCTAATTTTGGCTTTTGTAAAAAGCCATACGTAAGTGAGATCAAGCAGTATTTCCCTTTCTCTGCCTGACTTATTTCACTTAGCAAAACGCCCTCAAGGTCCATATATGTTGTTGCAAATGGGGGATTTCCTGATTTTATTATCAATAATCTTCCATCATATGTGAATATATACACCAGGTTTCCTTTGTCTGTTCACCTGTCAATGGACACTTAACATTGTTTCCATGACTTGGCTGTTGTGAATAATGCTTCAATGAACACAGGAGTACAGGTATCTCTTCAAAATAGTGATTTCATCTCCTTCAGAGGCATATCGTTTTTCACCAGTATATACAGGGGATTGATTCCAGGACCCTCTGTGTATACAAAAATCCGAGGATGCTCAAATCCCTTATATAAACTGACACAGTATAACCTACACACATCTGCCCATACACTTTAACTCATCTCCAGATTACTTTTAATACCTAAGACAATATAAGTGCTTTGCAAATAGTTGTAAATACAATGTAAAGGCTATGTAATTAGTTGCCAGCACACGGCAAATTCAAGTTTGGCCTTTTGGAATGCTATGAAAGATTTTTTTTTCAAGTATTTTCCATCCACAAACATGGAACCATGGAGGGTCAATTGTATCCAGAAGTGGGATTGCTAGATCATCTGATAATTCTAGTGTTAATTTTTGAGGACCCTCTATATTATTTTCCATAGCGGCTATACCAATTTACATTCTCATCAACACAGTACACTAGGGTTCCCTTTTTCCACATCCTCACAAGCATTTTTCATCTGGTCTTTTTGACAATAGCCATTCTAAGAGGTCTGAGGTGATATCTCACTGTGGTTTTGACTTGCATTTCCCTGATGATTAGTGATATTGAGCATTATTTTACATACCTGATGGCTGTATGTATGCCATCTTTGGGGGAAAAAAAAAGTCTATCCATTCCATTGCCAATTATTTAATAGTATTATTTGTGTTTTTTTGCTATTGAATTATATGAGTTCCTTATATATTTTGCATATAACCACTAGTCAGATAAGTAGTTTACAAATATTTTCTCCCATTCCAGAGGTTGCCATTTCATTTTATTATTTATTTTGCCTTGCAGAAACATTTTAGCTTGATATAGTCCCAATTGTTTATTTTTGTTTCTTTGTGCTTTTAGTGTCATATCTAAATAATCATTGCCGAGACCAAAGTCAAGGAGCTTTTTCCCTATGTTTTCTTCTAACATTTTTATGTTTTTAAGGTCTTACATTTAAGTGCTTTTTGAGTTTATTTTTGTAAGTGGTGTAAGATAGGGATCTAATCTGATTATTCTGCAAGTGAATATCCAATTTTCCCAAAACCAGTTTTCCCAAAACAAAGAGAGTATCATTTCCTTATTGAATATTCTTGGCTTCCTTGTCAATTATTACTTGACTGTACATACGGGGATTTATCTGGGGGCTCTCAATTCTGCTGTGTCTATTTTTAGGCCAGTACCATACTGTCTCGATCAACATAGCTTTCTAATATAACTGGAGATCAGGATGTGTGTTGCCTCCAGCTTTGTTGCTCTTTCTCAAGATTGCTTTGAATATTGTAGGCGTTTTGTGCTTTCATACAAATTTTAGAATTGTTTTCTATTTCTATGAAAAATGCCACTGAAATTTTGATAAGAATTGCATTTAATCTACAGATGACTTTGAGTAGTATAGATATTTTAACAATATTAATTATTCTGAGCCATGATCTCAGATATCCTTCCATTTATTTCTGTCTTCTTCAATTGCTTTCATCAATGGCTTACAGATTCAGTGTATAGTCTTTAACCACTTTGATTAAATTCCTTAGTATTACTATAAACACTCCTCAGTATTGTATTGTTTTTGATGCTATTCTAAATGGAATTATTTTCTTTCTTTTTCAGATGGTTTGCTGTAGAAACACAATTGATTTTTGAATATTGATTCTGTGTCTTGCAACTTCACTGAATTCGTGTATTCTAATAATGCTGATAGAGTCTACGATTTTCTATATATAAGATCATATCATCTGCAAACAGATAATTTTGAAACATAATTACTTCTTCCTTTTTGATTTCGGACCTTTTCATTTCTTTTTCTTAACTAATTGCTCTAGTCAAGACTTCCAGTACTATTTGAACAGAAGTGGCAAGAGTGGGAATCCCTGTCTTATCCCTGATCTTAGAGGAAAAGCTTGCAACCTTTCACAACAGAATATGTTACCTGTGGGCTCGTCATACATGACTTTTATTATGTACATTCCTTCTATATCCAGCTTGTTGAAAGTTTTTATATATTGAATTTTATCAAGTGCTTCTTCTGAATTTAGATGATCATATGATTTTTATCTTTTATTCTATTGATGTGGTATTTATTGATTTACCTATGTTAAACCATCCTTGCACCCTGGGGGTAAATCCCACTTGACATGTTGTATTAGCCTCTAATCCTCTATTATCCTCTAATGTGCTGCTAAATTTAACAGTATTTGGTTAAGAATTTTTGTATCTATATTCATCAGAGTTATTGGCTTATAGTTTTCTTTTTATATAGTGATCCTTGTTTAGCTTTGGTATCAGGGTAATGCAGGCCTTATAAAATGAGTTTGAGAGTATTCTCTCCTCTTCATTTTTTGGAGAAGCATTTAAGAAGGTTCAGGGTTAATTCTTCAAATGCTTGCTGAAATTCATCAATGAAATCATGTGGTCTTGGGCTTTTCTTTTTTGGGTGTTATTTTATTACTGAGTCTATCTCCTTACTCATTTATGTCTGCTCAGATTTTCTATTTCTTCATGATTCAGTCTTGGTAAGTTGTATGTTTCTAGGAATGTATCCATCTCTTTTAAGTTATCCAATTTGTTGGCATATACTTATTCATAGTAGTTTCTTATGATTCTTTGTATTTCTGTGATATTAGTTCTAATGTCTCCACTTTCATTTCTGATTATTTGAGTCCTCTTTTTTTCTTAGGCTACCTAAAGGTTTGACAACGTACCTTATGTCAGTCCTGTTAGGGATTATGAGGCCTTCTCAGACTTTTTCAGTGAATACTCTAGCTCCACACTTCTGTTCCCTCTTGGAGGAATTCTAAAGATTGTAGGCCTTCTCTCAGCTCTATAAAGCCACACCAGGTGCTGACAGCCTTCAATTTGCTTTCCCTAGGGCACTGCTCGATGCTCAAGTTTATGTGCTTTCTCCCATTCCCACATAGTTGGGCTGGCTTTCTTATGTGCTCACAAGCCATCAGCAAAGGCTCACTCTTGTCACCTTTGAGTACTTGCACAAGGAGCCAGTCACAAGGCAAAGGAGAGTGTGGGGGTAAGGTGCACAGAGCATTGGGGGGGTGACTTTGGGCCAGGTGGGGACTTACATAGGCAAGGTGTCCCCAGTAGCTCATGGGCAGGCTTCCTGATGAAATCTATGAAGTGGTCAGTGGGATCTACATCCCTTTGATGCCCTCCCACATTGCTGGTTGCTGTTCTTCCAGCTGCTCCTCATCCCTCACAGTCATGCAGCACATCCTCATTATTCTGGATAGGGTGAGGAGTAGTGGGCCTCTTCAGCAGCATCCTACACAGCTGGAGAAGCCGGAAGTTCCCTGATATGCTTTCACTTTCCCCTATGGTAGAAATCATGGGCCAAGAAGGCCTCTCTTGTCACTGAGCTGTTGAGCTGCCTTCAGGGAGAAGTGCTGCAGGTAGAGTAAAACTGTTCTTTTTACCCTCTCCAGTGTGTCCAATCTCAGGGGTTTTGTTTGTTTGTTTTGCTCCAATGGTGTGCTAGAACTCCTCCCTGGAGTCTCAGATGTCCACAAAAGCACTCTCATCTATAAGGTGATTGTCAAAATTGATGTTCTTTGGGGAAGATGGTAGAAAATTCTCATTCCGCATTTTGATTAAAAGTCACTTTCACTACACATGCTGTTATTGATGAATGTAAATAGTGTTATATCACCATAATGGACAGGGTACCTGTAATCTGTCAGGGTAATTCCTAGAGACCTTCATAGAGGAGTTAATGTTTGAATGGAACTTTTAAGGATGATTATAAGCTCTCCAAGTAAAGAAGGGAAAGAAGGACATTTAAGCAGAAGAAAAACATTGTACACAGGCAACTGGGGCAATATAAACTGAGGCAAGCTTAGAGAATTTCTAATATTTTAGTAAAACTGGAAAGTATAGACTAAGGAGGGGAGGAACAGAAGGGAATTGAGAAGTAGAGGGATTACAAGTCATATGGCAGCAGTTCTCAAACTTTCTGGTCTTAGAAACCCCTTATACTCTTAGAATTACTGAAGACCCCAAAGAGCTTTTTTTTTTTTTAACATGGCCTACATCTATTAATATTTATAGTATTAAAATTATAATTAACAAATTTAATAAACACTAGAATACTTGAATACATAAGCACACTTTCTATTAGCTGACAACTCTCTGGAAACTTCACTGTGTATTTTTGAGAGGATGAGAGTTGAAAAGACATTTCCCAAAGCAGGAAAAAGGTGACATTTCAAGGAGATGGGAGTCAATGGTAACATCTCTATTCCATAAGTATTAGTCAAACATCTATGTGAGGATTATAGAAACACACTTTCAATCTTCTGCCTTTGTCTACAGTCTCTTTGAAGATAACCTGTGTATTTTTATGTCTGGCATGGACCTATATTCCAAGTATCTGTCCAACTCAGCCCTACTTTCTCATCTCTCTAAGGAGGTCCTCCCTCCAGTCTGAGTATTGGCACATAATCGTCAATTAGAATTCATTCAGAAAATATTCATTGAGCACCTATTATGTGTCAGGCGCTATTTCAGGAGTCGAGGAATCAGTTGTGAGTTACACAGACAAAACTGTGATTTCATGGAGCTGGAATTCTAGTGAGGGTAACAGAAAGAAAAAAATTAAGTGATTAAAATGTGGAAAATATTAGACTGTGATTAACTGCCATAAATGAAAGTAGCATAACTTTTAGTTGAGCCAACTACTACTCTCAGTCCCATTAGCATGTAAAGTAAACTTGCTCTTTGCCTTTCTTTGTAGAACTCATTCATTTTCACTCCTGTGACAGCAAAAGGATATGTAAGAGGATCTATAGCATCCAAAGTCTGTGGTTAGGCTAGCTGGTTATAGAATAGTGCAAATGAATTCATGTTTAAAAGTTCAAATCTTCTTTAGGCATATTATTCTTCAATTTCTTACATGACCACAATCTAGATTTTAATTCTATCATCCATCTCACAAATATATTTCCTTGGTTAAAAGGAATACTGGGAGAGAGTGTCAAAAACAGATTGGCAAAGCCTATCTCAAGCATGGAGTAACAACTCCAAGCTCATACCTTATTAAAAAAAAATTAAGAATGGCATTTTCACTCATTTGCTACATAAGAAAGATATAGATGACATACTCAATAAGTGTAATTCACAGAAGACAGCATGTATTATATATCGATATATATATATTGATCCAAAGGGTGAAACAATGAACATGTTTAAATTATGTACATAATAGCAGGCCACATTTATTTCAAGGAGATCTTTTGATGTAAAATGCTTAGGAATGAGCACTGAAACAAGGTCATCAGCATGGGCATATTTCCTTGACAAGTTATGTGAACATTCAGTGTAACATCACAATTATGAAATATAGCATCAGGAACACCTGCTGAAGTCTTTGGTAGCAGTCTATAAGCAGTTTTCTTTTAATAACTTTTTCAAAAAAAAATAAAATAAGTGAAGGATATTGGAAGAAGGATACACAGGTGTGCCTCTAGAAAATAAGTCCTTCTGTGAAGAATACATGGAATTTAAAATTATGTGTTACATTCATGAATCAAAGAAGTTGGTCTATTTGAGCAAGTTTGAATCAACTGAGGAAGAATAACCTACCTCTTAAAATTGCATTATTTTATGTAAGACTTTAAATGTAAAAATAATTAGCCATCAGGGCTTGATAGTTTGCTTAATGACCATTCTTCTAAATTCAAACTGATGTAAAAATCATATAATACCAAGAATAATATGTAAGAAACTGTGCTTAGCATTTTAGACATCATTCTGTTTAATCCTTACACCCTTTCAAAGTCAGAAGAATGATAATAGATTAGCAGAGATAGTTTATCATAGATTTTTTTTTAAAAAAACAAGGTTCCCAAAGATTCAGTCATTAATAAAACATTTGAGCACCTGCTATAAGTTATATGTTAAGAAATCTATTAAAATTGACATCTGCCGTTTCTGCCTGATCTGGATCTATTCTCCTTTTGACAATAGGATTTCTATTGCTCTATGGAGAACCATTATTTCTTCATTCTAACCATTCATTTCTGGTAAACTGATACTACTGCACCCTCAGCTTCAGGGAAGAGCATGTGACCAGGCTTGGCTAATTGGCATATTCCATCTCTCTAATCTCAGATACTGATTCAGGGATGGGCATTTGACCCAATGAGAATTAATGGCATTTTATGGAACTTTTGGCAATGAGAACTTCTTCCACTGGAATTGCTAACTCACATTATAAACCTAGAGGGTTAGAACCAGCAACTTCATGGAGAATGTCAGTTGGAGAATAAAGTCATCCAAAAAAGGCACAGTCACTAGATCTGGGTGGAGGATTGGAAGTCTGCAGGGAGAAACAGAGATAATCTGGATTTATGCATTTCAACTCCCAGATCAGACTATACCTGAAGCCAACCCTACCACTGGATTTTTCACATACATAAGGCAATAAAGCTCAACTATTTTTGAAGTTGGTGTCTCTCACTGAAGAGAAATGAATCCTAATTGAGTATACTGCTTCAGTTATAAAGCTATCAAATAATAGTGATTGTATTTAAACTAAAATCACTGGCTCTAAAATCTGTGCTTTTTTCCCATTTTTCAATAATGACTCCTCAAAATGCTTACCAACATGTATCGCTGTTCAATTATTAGTGGTCTCCAAGAAAAATTTCTGAGTTTCCCACTAACTATTCATTCTTTCATTTGGTTAGCAGGAGTATTATCTGTTAAGTTAACAGCTTTATATCACATACTTTAGAGGGCATAACAAAACATTGCTATAGTTGTTGATCTAAATATATGTGTTCCTGTCCCTTAAGGAGTTTTTAAACTTGATGAAGAAAAAACTGTGCAGAAAGCTAAAATATTTAAAAATCATACAGGTTAAAGAAAAGAAAAAAACAGGATAAGAACACAAGGACCAAAACTTACAAAATAATTGACTGGTACAAATATTGAGCATAGATTTCTTTGTGAACAGAATCAGATGGGAAAAGGGCAGCCAGTTAACACCCTGAAATTCAAACTGAAGACTGCACTTTATATGGAAGCTCACTGCCATCTGCCATCAATGTGAAATTAACACCATAGTACACTGTCTGACTCATTCAAGTGATGATATTTTCTATAAAATCTTCTCTAAAATCAGTATGCTTCCGTTATTGTCCTGCCATATGCCCCACTTGTCAGCCATTTTCTTAAAAATAAAATTATTACCATCAATTCTGAAGAATAAATTGCAATTGTACCCTAGCGCTTATTAACCTCTTTTTACAGCCCATTATACAGCCTCCATTTTTTTTTATTAAAAGAAATAACTTCCACCACTTGTAAATTTTTAAAGCAATAAGCTACTTTTGATTACTCAGCACTTTTACAGAGACCATTTCCCAGTAATTATGTGGTACTGAAACTGAAGTACATAAAACTATCATCATTATACTAAATTTAACTTAAAACAGTCATTTCCTTATGTATTTTCTTAAAATTCAAATAATCATCCAAGTTTGGTTAGGAAGAGTCAGCTGATTTTCATCTCTATCTATTAGCTTAAAACTAAGCTGACTAGAAAGAAAAGCTACAGAGAAGGATTCAAGGAGGAAAATGGCTATACCTCTATGAACAACTAAAGCAAATTGATTTTAACAATCTTTAAAACACAGTGGACTTTTGCACTTGTTTTCTCTGCCTGGAATACTCTTCCCCTAGACAGTCACATGCTTTGCTTCCTAAAGTCACTTAAGTCTGCTTAGATGTCACTTTCATATAAGGATGCGCTGTGACCACACTAACTAAAATAGCTAAGGTATTCATCACTCTTTATGTTCTAAGTTGCTTTATTTTCTTTCTTAGTACTTATCATTAAAAGATCTTATATTACTTACTTCTCTAATATTTTCTGAGGGGACAAAAATTTTGTCTTCCTCAATACCTAGAAAAGTACCGGCTAAGTAGAAAGTACTCAATAAATATGTACTGAATAAATACATAAATTCAGGAACCTAGTTTATGGATTATTCAGCTCCATAGCTTCTTCTAACCTTTTAGTCTCTTCATTGATTATAAGCACTGCCATTTAAGACTAAGTAAAGGAAATAAAATAAGCCATTTACCAGGAATGAAACAGGGATTTTAAAAATACAAAAGATTGGTGAAGATTTTCAAATACTTTACCTCATGAGATCATATGAAGGACAAATTTTAAGAATAAATTACAATCTTCCACTTGACAAATGACTGAAGTATTTTTATATTATTCAAATTTCCAGTGTTTTTGAATGTATGAGATAATAGGCCATCCTAGACATTTGTGGAGCATATATAAACAGTACAGTCTTTCCTGAGAGTAATGTGACAATAGATATCAAAACTTTAAGTACATATTGTTTGATATATCCATATTTTATAGAGGTTATCCTAAGGAAATTATTTTTGACGTGTTCAAAGATCAAGCTATGTGAAGGTTCCTTGCAGTATTCTCTATAAACCAAAAATTAGAAACAACCTAACTATCAAAAATTGAGGATTAGTCTAAAACACTATGATGCATTTGTGCAAAATTATTTTATACAACCATTAAAAATATTGGCGAATAATATTAAATATAATGGAAAGTGTTCACAATATATTAAGTATAAAAAAACTTATTAAAATTTTTACAGAATGTTTTCATTTTTAAATATTTTTAAATATGTAATATGATCTAAAATATATATTAATATAATGTAACATAGTTTTAAGCATGACCTAAAAGCCACAAACTATAATGGAAATGATGCAAGATTTGACTATATAAAGATTATTAACCCTAATAGTAAATAATAAAGATGATAGATTAACCAAGATTTTCTCTTTTCTATACATTCTTGCTTCTTTCCTATTTAGAGATCTTTCAATATTTCCTTTAGGATAGGTTTAGTACTACTGTATTCTTTTAGTGGTTGCTTGTCTGCGAAACTCTTTATCTCGCCTTCTATTCTAAATGATAATCTTGCTAGGTAGAGTATCCATGGCTCCAGGTTTTTTCCCTTTCAGGACTTTGAAAAATCTTGCCACTCCCTTCTGGCCAGCAATGTTTCTGTAGAGAAATCGCTGATAGCCTTACGACAGTTCCCTTATAACTAATTGTTTTCAATTGCAGTCTTTAGTATCTTCTCTTTAATTTTTGCCATTTTAATTATGATATGTCTTGGAGAAAGTAAAGAAATCTTCACAGGCCTTACTAAAGAGAAAGGAAGTGCAGCTACTGTGAAGGCATATGCTGACTCCTGTTGATCTTGAACCTCTGTTTTCATGTCTGTGCATGGCAAAGAGCACGAAAGACAATTAGGGAGCTCAAAGCAGAAGTCTGATAAGTGACTCTCTAACAAAGCTAGGACTGCAAAAGATTGCATCCTCTGCAAAGAAAGGTTATCTAGAGAAAATCTCATCCCACAGGGGCAGACAGGCTGGATACCTTCCAGTCTCAACCTTGATGCAGGGCAGATGTAGAAAACCATCTTCCCTAAGAATCTAACAACAACAAAGATCTCACATGGAAGTGTAGTCTGAATTTCCACTATCTCTTGCCTTAAAAAAACCCAACTTGAATATTTATTTTTAATTGTTCTGGGTTAATAGAAAATGCAAGTGTTTGATAAAGCAAATCAAAGTCCTCTCTGGAGGAAAGCACTCTGATCACAGGTATCAGCAAATTCCCCCAAATACCGGTCCATTTAACAATCATACAAACACAAGAAAGCAAAACACTAGGATCAAAAGCCAGCACGTGTGTGCATGCACACATGCACAAACATTGCAAAACCGTACTGAAAAAGATTTCAAAAATGAGCTCATCAGATGCATAATACAAAATACGTAAGTTTAACTTTTAAGAGGGCATCAAAAGAATTAATAAGGAACAAGAGACTTTTTTTTAATGACCAGAAAGAACCAAATAGAACATCTAGAAATAACAATATACATTTAAAATTGTAAAAAATCAAGCAATCAACAGTATAAAAACAGAACGAGTATACTTGAAGATAAAATTAATAAACTATAAAACAGCTAAAATAGTAGCACAGAATGTAGCTGAAACAAAAGGTCAAAAGTATGAAAAGTTAAGAAACATGGAAGATAGAGACATCTAATATACATCTACTGCATTGCAGAAAGAAAAAAGAGAGTAAGAGAGAGGCAATATTCAAAGACACAAGAGTTGTGAATATTCCAAAATTGTTATATAAATAAATCTTCAGATGCAAAAAGCACAATAAATTTCAAGGAAGATGAAATCTACACTATAATTTATCACAGCAAAACTGCAGAATAGCAAAAACAATTTTTAAAAAGCCACCAGAGAGAAAAGACAGAATGTACACACACAAAAAATTAAAAAGTAGATGGATAGTAGAGTATACAAGAATAATAATAAAAGCTAGAAAATGGTACCATAATATCTTAAAAGTGTTGAGGTAAAATAACTGTTAGCCTAGAGTTGTATATCCAGAAAATAATCTTCATGCCAGTAAAGATTTTCAGATAAGCAAAACTGAAAGGGTTCATGACCAACAGATATTTACTAATAAAAATTTCACAGAATATAATCCATGAAAAAAGAAAATGATCCTAGAATGGAAATGAAAAGTAATGATTATGAGTACATGAATTCCAAAACCAGGCAACCATAGTTTATACCAAATATAAGTACTCTTACAAAGAAAAAGTAAATGTTGTAGAAAACTAGAATTTAACTAAATCAAACTAAAGGAGAAAACTACGTACAAAAGGGGGAGGAAATCAATATAAAAAACAAGGGTATGAAAGTTTAAAAACTGTGGTTAATTCATTAAAGATATTAAAAATTGTTAATCCCATACTGAGCATTTTGTCAGAATTTTCTGTCCTTTTATAGACAATAATGACATCCTGGCCTACCAATACTAGAACATGCCATCAGTTATTTCACAAAGAAGGATGGATTTGCACAGAGGTAGCCATACTCTTTTATTCAGTAGCCCCTGATGACAAGTGACCCATGTTTACAAGGACTATGACTAGTGCTAATGAGGGCTGCAGTGTCCCGCTGAGCAACAAAGCAAAACTAACTGAGCATTCTTAGAGAAGAACTGGCTCAGTTAAGTGAAATTCCAACAGTTCCACTACAGTTTTCAATTGCCTTTATCACAGAGACTGTATTCTGCTTCAGCCTGCTAACTGAGAGGACCTGGAACATATTGAAGATTATTCCATCAGACTAAAATTAGAAGAGAAAAAGCAAGTGCATATAAGAAATCTTTCTTCCTCATCCTTAGTTGATAAGTTGGCTGAATTAACGCAATCACTTGTAAACACCTAGCAGCCCAGTACTGAGAGCGAACAGATCATTAATTGTCAATAAGTGTGGACAATGTATGACCCAATTAGCTGCACACAAGGAGAATGAGAAGCTTGGGACCTATTAAAAATTGAGAGCTCAAAGACAGCCACTCTTAGGGAAATCTCAAAGGGAATAGGAATGTTGTTAGATTCACAAAGCACCCCAGCACTCTTACTCTATGTCATTTACTATCTTCAATTGGCTGACGTAAATCTACAAGTAAAGCAAAGGATTTCTTACCTCATCTTCCAAGAGTGAGAGTGAGGGTGGTACGGGTGGGGTTGAGAAAAAGTTAAGAGAAGAGAAACATTAAACCTTCCCATTTCCTGAAACACCTGCTCTTCCTCTGCCTTATTATAGAATACCACAAATATGTACCTGATAACATAATAATGCCTTACTTTGAAAATTATATTCCATTTATCATCTCATTTTATTCCCACATGTATACAATGGAGTAAGGCAAGTTTTTATTCTCCATATTCTAAAGATAAAGAAGCTATGGAACAAAAAAGGTAAGTGACTAGACCAGGATCACATGGCTTGTCAGCAGTGGAATCCTTATTTCCCATTCCACTGCTCTACTGAGTATGATTGTTAAAAGCATGGGTTCTAAACTCATACTGCCTGGGTTGGAATACTTGTTATGCCACTTGTTACCCATGTGAGATGGAACACATCATGAAACCCTCTAAGTCTATGAGTATGTTTTGGGGTTTTTTGGGGGAGGGGGGTATGTGTATATGTGAACCTAGGTTGCCAATGAAGATTAAATGTGATAACATCTAAAGTGAATTACATATAGTAAATCCTCTGTGTGTAATTGATTTACTAAGCTTTTTGAACTGAGTGGCTCTATTTTTCTCCAATCACTGCTATCTTTAACCCTATAGAAATTGCTTTTCTGGTACCTTACTGCCTCCTGGGCACATTTCGGAAATACTCGGTTACTTTCAGCTATTACGTGTCAAACTAGTTTAAAACTCTTAATATCATAATCGATTTAATTTAATCCCTTCCCTGCCCCTGTCACTCACCTCCAGCCCCCAGCCCCCACCCCCCACCCGCCAAGGCTGGCCAGGCTTATTGCATCAGGACTCACAGTGAGAAGTGGGAATAAGGAATGCGCTTTGCTTATTCTTCCCTCTCCTATCCAGCACCATGGGTTGAGACGATTAAAAGTCTAGTTGTGGGATTCCTCCTTCCTCTCTCTATTCAATGCCTTACTTCTCTGGGGTTGGAGTACTTGTAGGGAAACAGTGGAGGAAGGATAAGTGTCTTTTGTTAACTGCCCACAACTGTAATCCACTCTTTGCTAGTTGTCACTGTTTTTCTGGCTAATGCTGACTGACCACAGATTCTCTAGCAGGCATCAAATGGGATGTTTGAGATTTGGGGGAACTGGTAAAGAACATTTTGTACTGTACAGCTCCAGAGTGTGAAACATCTGCCTCTTGTTCAGTACCTTCAACGACTCCCATCCCGTTGGAGAGGAACCTTCATCTCTGTTAACGGGTAGCCTTCTTGGATGGTGTATCAGCAAGACAGCTCAGGTCTACTTACCTTCTGCAGTGACCAACTCACCAATGGAAAATTCATGCACCCCTACCACAACAACCCATGAGAGTATAAAATAATTCACTAAAGCGTGTCTTCTTACCCTTTTGCCTCTCCACAGGTTCCTTTTTTCCAGCTCAGCAAGGTGCTTATTAGTAAGATGTATGCCCTATCAGGAAATGAGATGCTTGTCTCCCCTTACTGAGGACAAACCAACATTATTTCTCTCCTGGATTATTCTAATAGCTTCCTAACTAGTCTCACTGCTTGCCAATTTTTAGTCTATTCTTATTACAACAGCCAGAATACTCTTGTGAAAACTTAAGTCAAATCATGTCACGTCTTCACTCAATAATCTCCAGAGCTCTCCATCTCATTCCAAGTAAGAATCAAAATACTTAAAAGGAAAAAAAATCCTTAAAAAGGCCTATAAACCCCTACATGTTCAGTTCCCTGTTACATCTCTGACTTCATTATCTACTATGCTTTTTCTCTTGCTTATTCTATTCCAGTCACACTGTTTCCTTGCTGAAGTTGTTACCTCTGCCTGAACAATCCTCCCCCAGATAACTACAGATCTTTCACTCAGATTCACTTTCTTGGGAAAGGGCTATCCAACCATTTTATTTAAAATGAAAACCATAGCCTCTGGAACTCCCTACCTAACTTCTCTGCTTTGTTCTTCTATCACTTATCACCATCTACAATATTATGTATTTGTTTATTTATTTTGTCTTTTCTCCAAATATTTAAGCTTCAGGAGGGCAATGGACATTTTGATCACTGCTCTATATCAGCAGAAACACACTGCCTAGCATATAATAGATGCTCAATAAATATTTGTTAATAGTGATAAATAGGAGATATGACACATGGAAGCAAAAATACAATAAGAAAGTCTCAGTTTTATTGTTCTTCTTTTGATATATTTAGATATCCTGGAAACCAGAAATTTTTTCTGAGAAAATAATAATAAATGTAGAAATAAAACACAGATGAGGCTTTTCCCATTTTCTAGGTATTAGCAACTATCACTAAAAACTACATACTACGCATTTCACATTTCAAAGAACGTCAATAAAAATCAGGACCAGAAAATTCCCTCAGGACTGAGATGACAAAACCAGCTCAGCTATCCAACTGCCCCAAAATATATTTTATAGCTGTTATTATGAATAGCTTGGACCCAATAAAGATTCAAATACTACATTTGATTTTTATGCCTCTCTTATCTTTCAATCGAATTCTTCCACCAGTTTTTTATGACATCGACTTTTTGAAAAATATAGGCCAATTGTCCTATAAAATATCCCACATTCTGGATTAGTCTATTTCCTTGTATCATTATTTAATTTGGTACCTCTGTTCCCTGTAACATTAAGACCTACAGGCTTGATTAGAGTCAAATTGAACATTTTGGAGCAAAAATATTTGAGAGGTGATTTTGTTTAAGTCATTTTGCCCACATCAAAGCACCAAGGCACAAAATTCCTAGTTATTCCACTATTAATGTTAGGGAGTTTGGTCCTTTTCTTAAGATACTGATCACCAGATTTCTCTCTTATAAAAGTATATTTTTCTCTCCACAATTTTAAAATTATCTGTGGGATAAAAACTTTGACACCACAAATCTTTTGCCCCAAAAGCCTTTTACCCACTATTTTTAGCAGTTATTTGCCTCAACCAATTATAACATTGGGGATTACAAAACAGTGTTGTTGTGTTTTGTTTTGTTTTTTTTTAATTTCATCATTCCTTCTACACTTTTTAGCTGGCTTTTGTCCTTTTCTTTTGTAATTTCCCTGACAATTTTTTAAGTCTAGAAAAAATAATAGAATATTTATACAGATGAGAAATATCCAGTAGGGTGAAGAAAAGTGATGCAGGAAAGAGAAGGAAGAATATTTGGAGCTGTATTTTGAGTCGGAGTTAGGATTTAGTGTACAGTACAGAGAATGGCCTGTGACAGGATCAAGAACATTTTTTTCAAAAGAGAGAAGGCAGGGTAGGTGGGCATAGAAGATAGGTAGATGCATTACTAACAGCTTATGGTTAAGTATTTATAGTTTAGGAAACAAGGTCAACAGCTGAATGTTAGATTAGGGAAACAAGACTTCTGGGTTCACTTGAGATTATTAATCATGAATTTAAAATGAAATCAGCCAATATGGTTATGTGTTCTCTTCCAGCCATATTCCACTCTACAGGTGTTGATATGGAATAGAATGAGAGTTAGATTTAATTTTTGGCTGTGGTTTTGCCAAGTAGTAAGTACAAAACAAAATGAGAAAGTGATGAGATAATTAAGGATATATGCCAAGAAGAAAATATTATGATTGTTCATGGCATTTAAGCTAGATAAGAAGTAAAGACATGAGGGGTTTAAGGGACAATAAAATGGTGGTAGGATTAATGGACTGTAGGCCCTCATGGGGTTAAAATATTGTTGGAGTTGAGTACTAGAGAAAGTGAGCTAGAAAGAGGAGAGTTAGTATTCAGAAAGTGGGATGGACACCTAAAACTGGGGTAACTGATAGGTTACAGTAATTGTTAATGATAAAGTATGGAGTATGACCATGGAAGTTAGTATCTAAGAGTAGGGTAGCAGACAAATATTTAGAGTGAAGGCCAATGATGTTGGGAGAATCACCTTTATTCATAATAAAATCTTCAAAAAATATGATAGGAATAGCACTGGAAAGAATGACAGTGGGCCAGGAGCTAAAATTACCAAGGCATAGGAGAAAGTGATCTGTAGATTACCTGATGGAAGTATCAAGGAGATAAAGTCTAATGGCATAAGACTCCAGGCTGCGCAGTTTTGAGGTGGTTAAATAAAAATTGCCTGTAAAGAGCAACGAGGAGAAAGGAGGGCATCTATCCCATCTCCAGGCCTATTTACATGAAGGATGGAAGAAAGCAAGCAACCATCAGGTGAGAGAACTACAAGGGAAGCAGTATCCTCAGAAGAAACCCAGATTTCAATTAAAGCATAAAGTGACAAGAGCTTTCAGAAAAGCAGTTGAAGATATAGGAGACTTTGCTGACGACTAAACATGAATTCTAAAGAGCTCAGTGAAAGGTGGTTGGGGAGGAACAGAAGACGGGATCAGAAGAGGGGTGTGTGGAAGGATATGCAGATTAGAGTTGGGGGGATAAGGGATCATCTGGACATCTTCCGATGACTAAAATAAAGAGGTAAAGCACACATTTAGATCAGTCCCAGTGTTCTCAGTGCAGATGGGGTGGGCTGAGGTAAGCTATTCATTTATGTGAGGAAGTACAGGAAAAACAGGCTTGTTACCAGAAACATGCAGTGTTTAATGGGACACACTCGCATCCTGCTCACGAAGATATCAAGTTTCATAGAGGAACAGTCTTACTCTGAGCAGTCAGAAGGCGTTTAGGCTCCTATTTACTCCAGCCAACAGAGACAGAGAGGCCAAGAAAGGAGTGGCCTTACCTCAAGCATAAATGATTCTTTTTTTATTGTAGCCAATGTAGATCAGCGGAGAGACTCTCTAACTCCGAGAACACAGGGATCGTTTTGATCCTTCCCAAGATGCCCAACAGAGAAGTGGGTTTATTTTGAGCATAGAAGCACCCTCTTAATGCTAAACTATTATTTAAAAATAATTTCAAGTCATACATATTTCTGAAATTCTAAAAGTCAAAGATAACTGCTGCTCAACAAAAGATATAAAACTGCCTCCTTACTGGGACTTCCAATTTAAGCAAACCAATCATAACACCTTCTCTACATAAGCACAAAAGAATGATCCTTTTCACCATCCAATATATTTCATCTTAATGCAGAGCTACCTTTTTGAATTCTTAAGCTAATTCACATTAGAATATAACGGTACTTACTTTCAGTTTGAAAACACTAGATAATTGTGATAAGTTTCCAACTCTTAATATAAATTCTATAAACATATTCATATCATTGCCAAGACAGAAAGAATTCAAATATTTACCCCAAGGTCAAGACTGCAGAGGAAAGAAGAAATAGTTCCTATCGGCGTAACATGAAAATTTGGTAAGAATATATATTTCTCCTTAGGATAAAGGGTCTTTTTGGATTATTGCAATAATCTCCAGTCAAATTAAGTTCAAAATATGTCCAGAGATGGACATAAATATCCTTTAGAAACTGCTTCCTTTAGGATGACAGAAATATATTTTTCTTATAGTTAGTTAAAACACTTCTCATTTCATTACTCAAAAAACAGAAGCTTAATGAATTCACAATAAGCTGAGGGGCATTTTGGACGGAACCTAAGCACTAGAAAAGTAATTTTGTGTTCTTGTATGATTCCCTACTTAATCTCATTGTCTACTAAATTGTATATTTTAAAATTAGAAAACATAATGGCTTAAAAGGCTTCTGAGAACTGAGAATGTCCGACTCCTTAGCCAATTTTTATGGGGACTATACACCTAAATATAATTGAGTTGTCTAAGACTGTTTAAGTGACAATGACAGTCAACCAACAAATATTTACTGATCATTTACTATAAACAAGGTATCTTCAGAGGGATATGGAGTCAAAGAGATTTAGGATGGCCTCTATTTCAAGAAGTATATCATTTGGCAAGAGCACTGAAAGGTGAATAGGACAAATACATACGAAGACAAAGAAGAAGACAAGTTAGTTTGTGCTAAGTTTCAAATAACAGGCACACTGAGGAAGCACTTTCCTTGTTGAATGGAAGGCAAGATTAGTGAGGGCTATGGTGGTCAAAGACGACTTCCCGGACAAGATGAAACCAGTGAAATTTTGAAGAACAGTTAAGATTCAGAGAAGCAAAGAGGAGGGTAATGGTAGCCTAAGATAGGAAGAGGCATGAGAAAAATCACAGGGGCAACAGTATGTTTGGCATTCATGAAGCACAATGAAAATATGACTGAAGCCAACAGAAGAAAAATGTTGGTAATTCAGGTATCATTAAAAATCCTAACTGAGCATAACTTTGTGAATGATGCTTTCCTTTGTATATTTTCAAGGTCTCATTTAAAATAACAGTTCACATCTAAAATCAGTTGTTTTCATAAACCAAAATGAATAAATTAAGAATAACTTCAATAGGCTTTGAACTAGGTCTGTAATTAATTCATGCATACTAACAGGATCTTATGTTTATGGTAGTTTATTATTTGATGTAGAGTAAGTCTGAATCTTAATTTTTTTCATTAAATTACCTCATTCTGCTTATTAGCATCCATTTATATCAATCTCTAACATGTGCTATATTTAAAAGTTAAGCTATATTTTTAAATTCCAATTTAATTCAGACTGGCCTTTCCCTACGATTCTGTAGGAAGTAGGAAGATTTGTCTCTAACTCTCCATCTGTTAAATAAAGGAATTAGAATAGATCCATGATTTTTAAACCATTTTTCAAATCAATGGAATATCTTTTTGAAAATAATAACCTATTCAAAGACAGAATAGAGAAAACAGAATATAGTGTATCTGCTCTACCTGGACCATGGGCAGGGATCTGAAGCTATCTCTGTTACTCCTTTTCTTTACCCCTACAGTGGCCCCAAGACTTTTTTTGAGAATCACAGAGTTCCAGGGAACACAATTTGAAAACCACAGAGTCATGGATGCTCTGGAATGGCCCTTGTAATTCTAAATTTCTACCATTCTAAGAAAATACGTACAAAAGATTTAGTCAATACATATTAATATGTGATTCACATTTTGGTAACAATCTTTGAACTAAAAGCTAACTCTCAAATCTACAGAGATTTTAGCAAAATACATTACATGTATGGATTGTCATGCTTCCTCAGGAATTGCATACAGGAAGGATTGTATAGGAGGGAAAGTCAGTCTTTGGCACTGCTCACCTTCCCTTTTGACATTTTGGACATGGCAGCCCAGAGCACACTCCCCCTCACCCCTCATATCATCCCAACAGAGGCGGCTCGCTAGAGCCTGTCTACCCTAGACAACAATCCATTCTCTGTAAATCTCTTTTATCCCAACATCTCTTCGTCCTAGGTCATATTTCCTCTAGTAATTATTCCCTGTCTGATAATTGACTTTGCTGGAACAACGTGCTGCTAATGTGACAATAGATGTTGCTGATTAATGAAAGCATTACTCCATCAAATGAAAATGTTTACAAGCTAGATACAATATTGCCATTGTGAGAATTTGGGGAATTCTTATTGGTCAGTGGAGAAGATGATTTTAGGTAGGCAGGTCATTCAATAATTCTCAAATCACAATATGTTGGTGATGATCTGCTTTTCTTGTGCCGTTAGGAATTTCTTCCTTTAGAATGATAGATATTTTTAATACATTATTATATTATACTATGTTGTATTATATTATATTATAAGATCTATTAAACAAAATAGGGGACCTTGTTTAATAACAAAAATGATTTGCATCTTTCAGCAAATACTGTGATGTCTTATTTTCGTTTCAGTTGATTTTATTGTCCGTATATATTTTTGAAAGCCCTTATACATGGAGACATGGCATCATTCATAGATAGTTTCCACTTATTTTTAATCAAGAAGTTTACACTATCTCCCTCAGTTACTAGTTCAGAAATCAAATTTCCCTTCAGAAAATACGTTTTTCTTTATAAATTTGATCTACTGTGAAGAACGGGGCAGGAGCTCAAGTATAGAAAAGAGTACCAAACTTCTCAATCAGGTACACGATGCCAAAATGATTTATAATGGGGAATCTGAAACACTATGTCATATTATAAACAATTATTCTGAAGCATGCATAAGCTTCTATTTTTATCTGGTTTGGGCTAAAGTTAAGTATCATGCCCATTCCTTGTATTTAAGTCTAGATTAGGTTGGATGAAGATGGTCCAGAGGACTTTTGGATATCAAAGAAACTCATCTTGAAGCTTCATTTTGCGAGAGACTAATGTATACCTAGATGGCTGAGATAATTTTAATAATGGAAACATCATTTCCTCCTATTTCACAGTCTTTAGTGGGGATAGGTTTAACGTTTCAACATTTTTTTCATCAAACCTGTTGTATATTTATACATACAAAGTATACATTTTCCCTACCAATATCATTCTTTTGGGAGCTAATCATTACATTACTCTATTATTTGATATACCAATGTCCCAGATTATTGGTTATATTAGACTAGTTTCTTTTAAAACTTGCCACAGAAGTAATCTTTATAAAGAAATTCATTTATCAAACTATCACACCCACAAGCATTGTGTCATTTCACAGAGACCACAGTACAGCAAAGACAACATAACAGCTGCCCTGACACCGAGGACAGATTCTGAAAGAGAACCAGACACAAAGCCCAATAGACGCTTGAAAAATTATTTGAAAACCAAACCCAATGAAGCGTGGCTTTATGTTGAAGAGTATCACAATCACCTCAGGTACCATTAATTTTAAAATTACTGCCACCTCTCAATGAAGTGCTTTCTTGGAAATAAGGTATTGATAGATTTTTTTTTAATTCATGCTGCATCTGAAAAAACTCCACCAAAGCACCCTTTCCTCAGATATTTAATGAGAGAAAAATCTCAGCAAAAACACATGCTCAAAAGTTGTTTTTGTGTTCAATTTCATATTAAATGAAAATCTGCAGATAGAAATGAAATATAGAAGATGTGTCAGAAGTAGAGAATTCAAATGTTACTGCTTAAATGGAAGATGAATGGAAAGATGAGAGACAGACATACAAACACGTGCCAGACCAGACTCATGATTTAGGGTTTTGAATATGGAACATATGAATCTTGTCAGTGACTTGCTGGCATCCCCCAGAATGGCCTTGTGCATCAACCTCATTGCTAGTGATCCCAGCAAGCTGTTATATGCACCCTGCCATTTTCACAGAGCATGAATGAAGAAAAACTTTCTAAAGTAACAAACTTCTAAGTAAGGAGAGTAATAGCTAAGAAAGTTGTCACATTAGAAATCTGATAGATTTATCAAAGGTAAGATGCTTTTCCAGGAATAATACACACACACACACTCTCTCTTAAAGAATCCCAGGTACCAAGTAATCAGCCTGATTTATTTTGTCATCATATGGGGCCAGAAACAGAAAAGTGAGCTGAGATGGCCTAAACAATATAAAAGAGATTCACGTAAACAAAAACCAATCCTCAAAGTGTAGCTAATAATTTTGTAAGGATTCTCCACATTATATTTTTTATATAGAGATTTGATAGGTTCTTACTATTTAATTAGAGGATTACTATTCACAGAGGATAATAAAGTTACCTAGGAGAAGAAAGCTGCTACTGAACAAGCAAATTGGACACTGTTAATTTAAATAAAGGAAAACTTTAAGAGATGGCTCTCCAGTGCCTCTGATTGTATCAGGTTCCCCTACTTAAAATTCCCTCAGACTCCAACCTCAGCTTATCTAAATCCTTATCCACAGGGATTTCCTCAAGGTCTATCTCCTCCACAAGTCAATCACTGTAGCCCACACTGATGAAAGCTTTCTACAAACTGCTATTGAAATAGAGAAATAACATACAAAATTTTACTTACTTGGTCTCTATTTCCAGTGTCATTTTTGCCTCTCTATTCAAATTGACTACATGGTCCTTAAAGACAAGAGCAATTTCTTATATATTAATATGCATAGCAGTACTGTTTAGTAAAACTCAATAAATAGTTCTGAAATGAACGACACAGAGCAACTCACTAGACCACCTTAATACCTATGCTCAACCTCTACAAGCTCGGAAACATCAAAAGCTAAAATGGTAATAATGCTGAACTAAAGGTAACTTCTAACTGGGATATGGGAGACCGCACAGAATCTTGGGACTCTTATTGCCAGGAGGTACAGCAAAGGGTTATCTGGTCCATCCTCCTGTCTTTAGGCAGATGGGTATTTAACCAAATTTGTTCTCTTATTAAAGAACACTGATATAGAAACACCCAATTCTTACCTCAAATGTCTATTCCAGTATCTCTCCCTCCCATTAAAAATTCCTACTTTCTGTAAATGAAATCTGATACATTAATCTATACTATCTCAAACACACAGTGATTCCTCCGATTATTTCTTCATTTAAATTGACTGATTCAATGTTGGTATCACACTGCCAAAAGCACTGAGAAATGGTTCCTGCAAGATTGTTGCCGAAAGATCACCCAGTCCCTAACAAGCCAAATAACCCAAAGACAAGGTCTTGGAGCTTAGAAGAAAAGAGGCAATTTTATTGTTTGCCTAGCAAAGGGGACTCACGGCAGGCTAGTGCCTTCAAAACTGTGAACCCACCTTGGATGGGGTAGGGTGGTTATATAGCCATAGCTCAAACAAAAAAGTATCTTGACAACAATCAACAGAATCATTTTCTCATCAGAAGACTTAGAATGGCATCAAGATGCCTCTAGGCAACCAATTCTATAGAGGCCAGAGGTTAGATCTCTTCATCTCTTAAACATTCAAGGTGTGGTCTTCTTGGTAATTCAAGCTATTTTGTAAGGCTATGGTCCTGTGACCTTCTCCTTGGAGAACGACTTAGAGACCAAGCATGATTATTACTTTCAATTACTGGAATAAAGTAGACAGAAAGATCAGTAGCTTTAGTTTTAACAATGGGCCTGGAGCTGTGAGTAGCAACCAGTCAGTCAGGTCAGTTGACCATTTTAAGGGCAAGAATAAGAATAAACAATCTGTTAGCCTAAGTGAGGCCATTTTATTAATCCTCCTTCAAGATCACTAATTGAGAAGAAAATAATCTTAATCCTTTCTCTTTATGCCCAGTCTCCAATCCTCATCAGTTCTGGTCAAGTGCCGAACACATCCACAAAGAAATGGAAATTCACAAAAAATCTTCTCCATCTAGGGACACAGTAACCTGTCAAAGTTCAACAATGGTTACCAGGGGGAAAAGGAGTGGGAAGGGATAAATTGGGAGTTCAAGATTTACAAATATTAGCTACTATATATAAAATAGATTAAAAAAGCAAATTTCTTCTGTATAGCACAGGGAACTATATTTAGTATCTTACAGTAAGCTATAACAAAAAAGAATATGAAAACAAATACATGTATTTATATGTATAATTGAAACATTATGCTGAATACCAGAAATTGACACATTGTAACTGACTACAATTTTGAAAAATAAAGTTCAACAATGTGTTAAAATGAAATCTCATCTTTTCATTCAGGTCATAAAAATTATTTTTAATCCTTTTTAATTTTGGGCGCTGCTAAAATCAGACCAAAGTGTTAAAGCCCACCTTGGCTCCTCAGGATGAACTCAACACTAAGGCGAGAGGAATTTTAGCACAGTATCTCAATAGAAGCTAAATCATAAATGGGAGGCCTTTAAGCTCCACGGTCCCAACCAAACATTTTATAAAAGCATTTAGTGAAGTAAAAATGTCTACACTCTATCTAGGTTTGGAGAATTCCTTTCAGCATGGCTCCTCACCTACAGACACAAAGAGGGACATATCATTGTCTTTGGTCTTGCCTTTGATAGTATTACAAATTACTTAGTAATCTTAGCAAAAGAAGTACTTCCCAATCCAAATGCTTAATATAAGATGAATAAATAATACATATGCAAAATAAGTTCCCCTTATTTTTCAATGAGTTTCATTGAACACATGTTTACTAAATTCCTATTCATATACACAGCACTGTGTTATACACATGGGGAAATCAAAAGACGACAAAGATAATGCCATTAACAATAAGGTGCTCCCAATATGGTAAGGGAGATGAGACTCTCTGCACAGTAATAGAATCTCCTATTTCTTGACTAAGCACATAGGCATAATTTTCAAATATGGTCGAGTACCTTCTTTGAGAAAGCTATATTCATTCTAAATGAAATGTTATTCATGAACTCAATTGCTCCCTGGATTTGAAGGATAAGAAAATACAGCCAAAAGAGCACCCTACCTATAGCAATTTATATCTTTTAAGATTTATTCCACTACTGCAGTCACTCCAGCTATAACAATACCACTGCATCACACTCAAAGTCATGTTTTTAAAAGCTTCCTTAAAGTCATCAAGATGAACCAGGCCATATTAATATATCAAAATGGTTATCCTTTTAATAATTAAAGAAATGTCAATTAAACAAAAATATGGATATTTTAAAATTATATTACTGGATTGGAAGAGGGAAAGTGTAGGGAAATTTCCTTAATCACTAAAATGGTTTGAATATAAAATGTTATAATCCTCCTGGAGAGTAATTTTTAAATGGGTAACACATTTACTAAATGTGCATATTCTAATAGCTATGTCAACATTTAATTCAGCATTTAGCTATTGTGGGAGACAGTATTTGGTTCTTCTCTACTTTCAGGCAAGTGGAAGCACAAAATTTTCATACCTCTTTGAGGTTAAAGGTGGCCATATGACTAGTTCTGGCCAGTGAAATGTGAGCATCTATGTTTCACTTCTAGGCAAAAACACTTACGAACTAGTAAGCAATCTTCTATATTCTCACTCCTTGCCAAGGTATTCCTGAGAGCATATGTTGAGAGGGTATCAGAAAATGAGGGAGTCTCAGTAAGTTTGGGTATCTGATGCATTACTTGTATAATAAGAAAAACATTTATTTTTAAAATGGGCCAAGGTGTAATTCTCAGTTATTTAAGATGATAAGCCCTGAAGACTTACTGTACAACATAGTACCTATAGTTAACAATACTGTACTGTACACTTAAAAATTTGCTAAGAAGGTAGTTCTTATGTTAAGTATTCTTATCACGGGAAAGATAATAGTAACAGAGGGCAAGAGGGCACTTTTGGAGGTGATGGATAGTTTATGGCATAGCTTGCAGTGAAGGCCTCATGGGTGTTTACATAAGTTGTATACATTAATTACGTACAGCTTTTTGTATGTCAAAAATAAATAAATAAATAGAATAAACAATCCTCTCAAAAACAAAAATTAGCCAGATCACTAATTATTCAAAGGCCTCATTGAAGTTGATTCATTTTAAGAAACTAAGATTTTTTTTTTCGCTTTTACTTCTGTGACTAGGAAATAAGCTGAATTTTCATTCAGTTTAAACAATGGTAAAAAGAATTTTTTTAAAAAGCCACCTCAGATAATATGATCTTCAGCATAAAATGGATAAATCTCATTTATTTCCTTTCGTTTTCCTAGCAGATGGGCAGCCGTTCTTTTATGCGCAGATCTCCTGTTACAAGCAGGAGATTCAGGCCAAGACCCCGAGGGGTGATTTTTAATCATTCATGGTGAGCTCTGGGAAGAAGAGACTATTGTTATGCAACTCACAGAAGCACTCAACCTTCTCTTTTCTACCTCACTTCAGTTCTACCACTTCAAGTTTCACATATTAGCTGCCTTTTGAAAGGCAATTCTAAGGTAACCAGTACCTTTTAGGAGGTAAAAAAAATTCCTTCTACTTAAGAGTTACATCACTGAAAGCCTGTATCAGCATGACAACTTATGCTTCTAGCTATAGCCACAATGCTTCACTATTGATTCCCACTGGGACACAGTCAGGGAGGAGCCTGACATATCCAAAAAAGGGCATGTTATAATATGAGTTGATGTGTACTCATGGGTAATTTGTTTGATGCTTTTATTTATTGTCCCTGCCAAAAGAAAATCAGAAATGGCGAGAAAACTGATACACTTATCAAGTTCACAAACTGAAAATGTCTAAAGTTAACAAGGGCCACACCTGGAAATACTCAGTTTTAACCAGAAAATCACCTAAACTTCCCGCATTTAAACATTAGTGTTGATGGTCAGATAGCTGGGGTAAGAAGGGGGAAGTACAACGTCATTTATTCAACAAGCATTTATTCAGAATCCACATATCCGCTCTACTCCTGGATTGCCATGATACAGTGGTGAACTGAAGTAGGCATGATCCCTGCCCTCTTGGGACTTACAGGAGATAATACAAGGTGATAATAGCTATGAACCAAAATATATACAAAGTTTTATAGGTCTCTGGTGATGGAGGGTGATCAGTGAGGGACAGTTTTGGCAATGTATGAAGATCACTTTGTTGGCACTATAAAAGAATGGGTTGAAGAAATAAAAGAATAAATCAGAGAGTGAATTTGCAGACTATTGGAATAGTTAAGTCTGTAAACAATGAATGCTTAATATTAAAATGCAGTAGCAGTGGGGATGGTGGGGTGGGAGGGGATCTGGAAGATATATAGAATGTTGATTTCAACAGCACTTGGAGATCAGTTGTATACTAGAAGGTTTGGGGCAAAAATCAAGTATGTAACACAGGTTACTGGCCTTGGCAACTAGGTGAATCTAAGTGTCCTTAAACAAGGCAACGAGTATTTGGGGCAGCAGGAAGGAAGAGGTTATTCAGAAAGATGGATAAGATAATGAGTTCAGGATATATTTATACTAGGCACTGAACATGCTTCTAAATGTTGAAAATACAGCCTGTCCTCCAAATTTATCATCCTTCATATCATTTTATTTCTTTCCAGCATTTAACATACTTGGTAACTAACTTTTTTCATCAAATCTAAGACGTCTTCAATTACAAGGCACACAAATATTTTATGTATTAATAAAAAAGAAAAAAGAACATATTTCCTTGTTACACTGATTCTGAGACACACCCCAATTACATAGACGTTAAAATGCAGGGGGAAAATGAGATCTCACAATCGATTAAATAAAGTATTTTGTTTATATATTTGTTTTCTTATTTAACTGTTCTTATGTTCCACTAAAGAGTAAGCTTCATGAAGACATAGGCATTGTTTCTTTTGGTCATTACTGTATTCCTAGCAGCTAGCACTGGGCCTGGCACAAGTTATCTGCTCAAAAAATATTTGTTGGTTTTGAAGAAGGGATGAGGGAGAGAGAAGAATAAGCAAAGGTAGGTATGGTCATTGATCTCATGGTCTATTGAGTCAATCCAAAGGACAGAGATGATCAAGTAATTGTAGTGGAGAAATGCAGGATGCTGTGGGGAACATATAAGGGAATTAGCATAATTTGAAGGGAATCAATGATGGCTTCCTGCAAGAAGGAAGTAGTAGTGTTTCACCTCCATACTGAGTAATAAACATGGGTGTGTTAGGTAAGGAAGATGGGAAATGAGTTGTATAACACAGAACAGCATATGCAAAGGTCCTGAGATAAAAGAGAGCATGGCATATTTAGGAAACTGAGAGAACACCATTCGAGCTGGAGTATAGCAAGTGAGACAGAAGGTGTTAGGAAATGAGATTTGAGGGTAGGCAAGGACTAAACTTTTTTAAATTGCAATATAATTAAAATACTATAAAATATACATTGTTAAAGTATACCATTCACTATGTTTCTTTTAATATATTCACAAAGTTATATAATCATCAAACTATTTAATATCAGAATATTTTCATCACCTCTGATAAAGTTAATTTATATATATGTATCAGGACCCACAAAATAGAGGTTGTCCCCAGTGACCTGACCACATAACAAATCTGAACCTAAGTAAGGCTACGCTTACAGGAAATATTTGTCAAGGAAGCCTAACATCCACCAATTATAATCCTCCAACTCAGCTTTAATGATTTAAAGTTTACCCAAGAAATCAGGACTTGCTGGCCTCATAAGGAAATCCTCTACTGCCTAGCCATTCATGCCCTTTTCCACATTGCCTCTTCTAACTCTCCATAAAACTTGTTCTTGCCCAAATCCCTCAGAAAGAGCACTCCACTGCTTGTGAGGTATTGTGCTCGCCCAACCCAAGTTGCTTTCCCTTGAATAAAGGACATAATACTCATTACTAAATTGTATCATTTTTTATCATTTGACACCCCCAAAAGAAGTCCATATCCAGTAGCATTTACTTCCCGCTCCTCCCAACCCCTGGCAACTACTAATCTACTTTCAATCTCTACACTTTTGTGTATTCTGGACATATCACATTAATAAAATCACACAGTATGTGGCCTTTTGTGTCTGGTTTCTTTCACTTAGCACAGAGTTTTCAAGGTTCATCAATGTTGCAGCATATATCAACACTTCATCACTTTTTTATTATATATATTTTTTATTGAAGTATAGTCAGTAGTTTTACAGCTTTTTGTAACTGAATATTCATTTCTACAATAACAATATTTGCTTTTTACAATTGAACAATATTCCTTTCTATGAATAATACCACATTTGTTTATTTATTCATCAATTGACAGACATTTGGCCTGATTCTACTTTTTGGCTATTATACATAAAGCTTATAAGAACACTTGTGTACAAGCTTATGCCTGGGCATATGTTTTCAATCTCTTCAGTATATACCTAGGAGTGGAACTGTTGGGTCAAATGGTAACTTTAAATTTTAAGTAACTAAAGGGTCAGATTTTACAGTTTCACGTAGATCATCAAATGATTTTGCTTTTTACTCTACAGGACAACAGGAAGCTAACAAAGGGTTTTTAGAGCATGGTACTGTTTGATTTACATTTTTAAAACCTTCTCTGGCTACTATACACAGAATGGGTTGAAAGCGGCAAAAATGGATAAAGGAAAATTGATTAGAGGCCTACTTTAAGACTCAGGAAACAGATGGTGGCTAGGACTAGAGAAGGTAGTAGTAGCGGATCTGGGAGGACACAGTTGGATTTGAGAGCTACTTGGCAGTACGATTAACCTGGCATCATTGATTAGATATTGTGAGCAAGAGAGAGGTTAGTGTTAAAAATGGTTCACAGTCTGTAGTTACTAATTACCTCTGCCAGAGCAATTTCAATAGATTGGTAGGAGGGAAAGTCAATAACAATGAGTTCATTCAACAAATATTAATTGAGTACCTACTATGTGCTAAGCACAGAGAATACACAGTAATGAAGAGAACAGGAAAAAAAATCCTTGTCCTCATACAGCTTATTTATAACTCAGTAGGCAGAAGAGTGAGTGGGAAAAAAGTCAAAGCCATCAACCATCTAGTATGTTGGAAGGTGGTAAGTATTACAGGCAAAAATTAGGGCAGTAAACTTATCTCTAAAGGAACTATAACAACAAATATTTAAGTAAAGCTAATGAAGGGCACATTCTGTTCTAGGTGCTTTACATGTAGTCATTTAATCCTTACAACACTATCAAGTAGGTACAATTATTATCCCCATTTTACAAATGAGGAAACTGAAGCACAGAGAGTTTTCTATTTGTTTTTAAAGTAACTTGCCCAAGTTCATAGTTTGTAATTCAAATGGTTGAAATTCAAATGAAGATAGCTGGCTACAAAGTTTACACTTGTAACCACTACACTATACTGAAAGAGAGAGAGAGAGAACACTGCCTATCTGAGAAAAAAGCGCCAGGAGATTTTATTTTTAACCAAAGCTATGTAAGTATGTTTACAGGATAAGGTAAAGGAAGTAATGGAGAAATTATTATTGAAATCATTCATAGATGGAGTACCATATAGAACAAAATCTCAAGAAGTTAAGAAGCCTTAGAGAAGATGGTACGTAGGATACTTCCTAAGGGTAAAATTATCTGAGGATATCTTATGTTTCTAATATTTGAGTAGGCAGGACTAAAGTATACCCTCATTCTGTTACTTTGGGTGTCTTTTTGGTCAACTTTCCTAGATTATTCTGCCTAAATTCTCTGAGGTTTCCACAAATCCAAATGGAAAAAAGAAATACATATAAGAATATACAAAAGAAGAGATAAATATAAGAATGGATCTGAAGCTGACTGACACCCAAACAGAACAGGTGAAGTTAAATTACAGTGAGGTGCCACAAAGGGAAGGAAAACATTGGGTGCAGAACTCTACTCTCCTTCATGATTTATTCCGGGAAAGCGTTGAATAATGTAGGCATTAGTCAAGGACCATCTTTCCCTACTTCAAATTCTGTCTCCCATTTCTTAGCCTAATATTACCAAGATGACTCCCAACTTTCCAGAACTCAATCTAGCTGCTTTATTTGCTCTGGGAATGCTGTGACCTCCTCCTCCTTTTTACATACTGATCTGGACATGCAGAGGGAATGAAGGTGAATAGTTTGCAGTCAGGTGAGAGGCCAAGTGCATAAGAACTCAAGAATGGAAAACTGAAAAAAATAGAAAAAAAAAAGTATTGAATTATACTAAAAATTAAGATCTGACTGCATGACTGCAGTAAGTGAAAGTTTACTAGATACCAACTCACAAACAGGCATCTGTGCTAGAGAGAAATGCTGTGGCACGACTGTGCCCTTTTAGGTCACTCACAGCTCAACCCACCATCTGCCTATTAAGTGCAGGAACAATTTCCGGGAAGGGCCAAGAGAGAGCAAATCTCTTGATTTAAAAGGAACAGAGGGAAGAAAAGGACGACAAACATGGGTACACATTCTATAATAACTGTGTGGATATTAGTACTCCCTATTTTTATTCTTAAACTGACATAAGTCAGCCTCCCTTCACCAAAGGAACATGCTGCAAAGCCGTCTGCCTATTTAAATTAACCACATCAAGATCTGAAAATCTAAAATGAATTTGGAAAGGGTTGATTTTTACTGAGGATGGGTAGGTGAACAGGATGTGTAAGAACTGGTATGTACTAATTCTCTTCCTCAAACCACTGGCTACTATACCCAGTAGCAACTGCAGGCTCTGTGACTGACTAATCCCAGTCTCAGTAAAACCAGGCCACTTTAGGAGGGAAACGAGCAAACCAAAGTGTGGTTTGCACCAGGCAGATTTACTTTACCCCAAGATAAAATGATTCATGGCCAAAGGTGGGATTTGACTTTCAAAAAAAAAAAAAAACGATGTGTGGAATAGTAAAAGGAACAAACATTGTTGCAAAAATTAAATGTTTGTCACATGAAAATATAATTTAAATATAGCTATTGCTGAAAGACTAAGGGCTGAAAGGATCCATACTTTAGGAAGTCATTTTAGTCTCCAACAAGGATATGAAGAATCTTAACACCTACAGATATGACTGTACAGCTTTTTTAAATGGCTCTCTTCTCCCCTCCACTCAACTTTTGGCTGAAATCTAAAACAAAATCATATAGATTGTAACTTTCTGTTTTCCAGGGACATAAAGAGGGAATACTTATTATTTCAGTATATATACTGTTGGCATGTATGTGTGCCTGTATGAATGTGTCTCTGTGTGTGTGTGTGTGTGTGTGTGTGTGTGTGTGTGTGTGTGTGTGTGTATAAACTTTCTAATTGCCATAAATATGAAGAAAACCCATATCCACAGCATTTCTGTCAGTTGCAAAGCTGGTAGAATCAAAGGCTTGGCAGTTGGACCTGTTGGCCTGTGAAACCACATTGGTAAGTAAAGACTGAAACAACATCCTCAAGGTGCTTAATTCAAAGAGAAAACATACTCTGTTCCAGCCTAGAAAATATAAATAAATAACAAAACTTCTGGAACGCTGGGGTTCAAGTTAACCACATGACAAGCCTAAACAAAGGTTTGGTTTGTGACACAGGAGATAGTTTTGATCTCTTCCTGTCTAAGGAGGCCAACTGATAAAACATGCCTACAACGTAGTACAAGGGCTACTGCCATTGAGAAGCCAGTAAGACAGGCAAAGTGAAGACATCCTGAAGGTCTAGGAACCCTCCTCTTTGTGGACCACTCATCCCACTGCAAAATGATTCCCCCACAATACACACAACCTTGCAAATATATTCACACATGAAGAAAACAGGGACATTTTCAATTATGACTAACGATCAATCTGATCAGCCAAAAATTCTTTGTCATTATATTGCATTTTCCTATGATTCTTCACATTATAAGCACATTCGCTCTAAAATTCATTAAAGGACATACAAAACTAAATAAAGAAGCATTTTCATTTTATTGAGATGACAGCAGAACTAAAAGTATAGTAAAACAGAAAAACAGTTTTAACAGTTAAAACAAGCATACAATTTCAACATTAGATTATTAAATTGCTTGTTCCTGAAATGTAGCTGCATGGAATTCTTTTCACATACAAACATAAATACAAACACAAGCTAACCAAACAGCTCATTTTAGCTGCCATGGAAACAAAGAAATCATTGGATAGTGAAAAAGAATTCAAGTATACTTGTCCCACAAACATGAAAAATCACAGCAGGTCTAAACTTACTCTTCCCCCAAAGCTAGCACCCATTCTTACTATTATAGACCAAAAACTAGATACGGCAAGTACTCCTTTAACAATAACACAGAACCAAGGTCAAAGCTTATGTCATCACAGATGCAAACATGAGACATCTGCCTAGTGCTCTTAGAATTCCGCTTGCTTTCAATTCACTTTGGACATTTCCAAATTTAAAAGCCAGAGGGAACACTCTCAACTAACTATCCACCTATAATTTAAAAATCAAAGAACAAAGTGTCTTAGGGCTCTGGGCGAGGAGTGGGCAAGAAGTAAAAGAATGATGTGCTTTTATTCTCAGATAATGGACCATCAATATGCCAAATCAATAGTGCTCAAATAGCAGCCAGATATTTGGGCATCTTTAATTTTTTTGCCTTCTCAGAGAAGACTAACAATACTTCTCTACAGAGACATAAAGAGTTATGCTGAGGCAACAATGACTACAAATACAGTTTGAGAACATATTGGAGGAAATGAAGGAAGATTCTGGAAGTTTATGGTTTTTTGGTTTTTGTTTTTTTGGTTTTTTTTTTTTTTGGTTTTTTTTTTTTTGCAGTCAGACCTCAGATCCGTATTTTCTTAGGTTGTATTCATACCCTTGTCATATTTCACATTGCAAGATATGCTTCCCTAACAGTTGAATGAAAATGGAATTTTCTTACTCAAATCACAAAAAAAGTGAAGAGACTGAGGATTAGGAATTCATTATTTTCTTACCAAATTTTAGGCAAATCACATATCTTCTCTACATTCCAAATTCCTTACCTGCAAATTTTTAAAAATGACACTGTCATCAGCTAACTAACCTCTGTTTTGTATGAAGGCCAAGCAAAAGCAATAAAGTTGGAAGCACTAGGAAAAAGCTGTGAGAGAACAGATATAAAGAACCTGTCTGGTCATTTAAAATAATAATAAGGTATACTAGTTAAAAAGGGGGGGGCTGCCTCTGGTGGTGGTGAGTTCCCTGTCATTAGAGACATCCAAGGACAGACAGATTAACACTTATCAGGACTTTAGTAAGGCAATTCAGTCATTGGATGTAGGGCAGTAACTTTTAAGATCCTTTCAAACTTTATGATACTTTTGATTCTATGAATGCTACTATGAATTATTTTCTACAGTGATATATATTTACTTTGCAAAAATAATTATTCATTAATTTTATAAACCTGCCTTTTCACATGTTGGGTCTATTTCAAGATGGCAAACACCTACAGTTGTATCTGATGCCTTATTCTCTTTCATAAGAGATATGAACATATGCATTTGATAAAAAGTTTTATATTTTAAGAAATGCATTATATTCAGAATCAAAACTGAAATTAAAATAAGCAAACAGAATGCAAGTAGAGAGGTAGGGTTTAGAGTATTAACCAGTAAGAAGCTTGGGAACAACTAAAGTGAAGACTCAACTATATGTATATAGAACCTCCAGAATTGGAAAAAAAAAAAAAAAAAAAAGGAAGATAGCAAAGATAGGGAGAAAGGAGAAGGAAAAGAAAGGAGGAAAAAAATGAAAGAAATCAACAGACCCTGGTTTGTCACACCATCACACCAGTATGAAGTTGTTAAACAAGAGTATCAATGAAATTGTTGACCAAAGCCAACTGACGTCTCTCTCAAACTGAAACAACAGAACTGACTGGGAAAAAGAGTCCTGGATATTTGCCTACCTCTTAAACAAAATGTTCAAAAAATTCTGGAACACTTACTGTGCCAGGATACTTAAACTGCAGCTGTCAACTTGAAGGTATTTACCACTGAGCCATAAGATTTCATACCCTTTGATCAAAAGGCATTCACAACAAGGTGGCGGTAACTGCCTTTTCAAGGAATAACTAAGCCCAAGATAACTAACATCTGACTCTTCTCTTATGTTTCAAGTATTATTGATTAGAAATGCCAAAGATCAAACTCCCATTAATAAGCATTTTGCTTGTGATCAATCACTTAAGTCCAGTTAAATTATTTTTCATGCAAAAATAACCATGTTTCAAACCCTGTGAGTAAGGAGAAAAAGAAAAGGTGGGAAGAATCTGCTTTTCAGCCACCATCTCCCTCCCCACTCAAGTAATCTGACTGGTAGTATCTTCTATTACTCAGGCAAAAAAATTTTTTCCCTTGTTCCTTACTCTCAAAGACACAAGAGGAAAATAAAATGCTGCGTATATTTTCAAGGTAATGAAAAAGCTAATCAGTCTCAATTCTAAGCTTTATCCCAGAGAAAATCAGTAGTTGTCTGAGTTTCAAATCCTCCTTAAACTTTGGAAAGCAGGACTTCTCCCACTAGGATTAGAGTAACATTGAAAGACAAATTCCAAAAGGGTTTTTTGTTTTGTTTGCAAGGACTATTACTCAGAATTTTTTTTTTAAATCGGAATATGGAGTATTTTCCCCCAAAAAAACTAGTTCATTGGGTTATAAAATCTCAAAAAAAAAAAAAAGCCCAGATTACTTATTGGCAACTTACTCAAGATACCCACGCTAGTTTGATCTCCCATCTTCATCTAGGGCCTCCCTCTTCTCAGCAACAAGTCCATCTGTTTGCCTGCATCACACTTACTGCAAAGCCCCATCGCTCTTTCTACCCCCAGATCACCCTGCTAACAGCATCCTCAAAGGGTACCCATATTCTTGTGTGTAATTCCTTCTCCCTCCATCCTGAATTTTTTTCAAGGTTTCCACTCCTTTTAAACTACCTCTTCACTTCTGCTGCCTCTCTTTGCTTGTAACCAATTCCAAACCACTGAACTTCCATTTCCTCTGGGACCCTTCAGGTATCCAAACTTTGATACCTGAAGAGCTAGTCTAAAAGCACACAGTAAAAAGGATAAACTAGGAAGATCATTTGTTTCATGCAGAGCTATCTTCAGATGCAGAGATAGTCCTTCTGATCTACCATCAGTAAGATGTGTGCAGTTTTTTTCTGGTAGTAATGTGGCTGTGTATTAAGTCACTTTTTTTCCCTCCAGCTAGACCTCTATCCATTGAAAGGCATATATATCATTGAAGACATCTGCCTCAGATTTTTAAGTGAAGAAAACTAGTCCATAAAGGCTGGATTTGACACCCCACTAAGTACCTTGTACTAACTACTGATATACCTCTGAGGTAGGTAAGGCAATATAATCAGTGCAACCTTCATAAAGTCCTTCCTTCACTCATTCAGCAGCTAATTGGTAGGCACTGGGCTAGGGGGTATGAATACAAAAACTCCAAGATATGATCTGTATTAGTCAGGTTTCTGCTGTAATAATGCTGTATTATAAATAATTTCAAAATCTCAGTGGCCTGTACTGTTAACTGTACACATTCATGGGTCTGTGGGATACCTGTGGTTAGGCTGACCTCAGTTGGGCACATCTAGGCTAGACTGGACTCTAGACCAGGTTAGGTGGAGGTCTGCTCCAATCTTCATCCCTGGACCTAGGCTGAAGGACGAATGAGTACTTGGGTCACATTCTCATCACGGCACAAGTCAGAAGGTCAAGAGGGGTGTATGGAAACATATGATGCCTCTTTAGGCCTTGGTCTAGAATTGGCCGGCTGTTATATCCACTCATATTCCACTGACCAAAATCAGTGAAATAGGAAAATATATTCTGCCCACAATGAGCCACAACCAGGTAAAGATGAAAGGAAGCGCTGTGAGAAAATAATATAATACAGACCAATGGAAAAGAATAGAGAGCCCAGAAATGAACCCACAAACTTTTGGTCAACTAATCTTCAACAAAGGAGGCAAGAATATACAATAGAATAAAGACAGTCTCTTCAGCAAATGGTGTTGGGAAAACTGGACAGCAGCATGTAAATCAATGAAGCTAGAACACTCCCTTACACCATACACAAAAATAAACTCAAAATGGATCAAAGACTTAAACATAAGACAAAACACAATAAACCTCCTAGAAGAAAATATAGGCAAAACATTATCTGAAACACATCTCAAAAATGTCCCCCTAGGGCAGTCTACCCAAGCAATAGAAATAAAAGCAAGAATAAACAAATGGGACCTAATGAAACTTACAAGCTTCTGCACAGCAAAGGAAACCATAAGCAAAACAAAAAGACAACCTATGGAATGGGAGAAAATTTTTGCAAATGAAACCGACAAAGGCTTGATCTCCAGAATATATAAGCAGCTCATACAACTTAATAAGAAACAACCAAATAACCCAATCCAAAAATAGGCAGAAGACCTAAACAAGCAATTCTCCAAGGAAGACATACAAATGATCAATAGGCACATTAAAAAAACACTCAATATCACTAATTACCAGAGAAATGCAAATCAAAACTACAATGAGGTATCACCTCACACCAGTCAGAATGGCCATCATTCAAAAATCCACAAAGGACAAATGCTGGAGAGGCTGTGGAGAAAGGGGAACCCTCCTACACTGCTGGTGGGAATGCAGTTTGGTGCAGCCACTGTGGAAAACAGTATGGAGATTCCTCAAAAGACTAGGAATAAACTTACCATATGACCCAGGAATCCCACTCCTGGGCATATATCCAGAAGGAACCCTACTTCAGGATGACACCTGCACCTCAATGTTCATAGCAGCACTATTTACAATAGCCAAGACATGGAGACAGCCTAAATGTCCATCAACGGATGACTGGATAAAGAAGAGGTGGTATATTTATACAATGGAATACTACTCAGTCATAAAAACTGACAATATAACGCCATTTGCAGCAACATGGATGCTCCTGGAGAATGTCATTCTAAGGGAAGTAAGCCAAAAAGAGAAAGAAAAATACCATATGAGATTGCTCATATGTGGAATCTAAAAAAAAAAAAAAACAAAAACAAATAAACAAAGCATAAATACAAAGCAGAAACAGACTCACAGACATAGAATACAAACTTGTGGTTGCCAAGGGGGCAGAAGGTGGGAAGGGATAGACGGGATTTCAAAATTGTAGAATTGATAAACAAGATGATACTGTATAGCACAGGGAAATATATACAAGATCTTGTAGTAGCTCACAGAGAAAAACAATGTGACAATGAATATATATATGCTCATGTATAACTGAAAAACTGTGCTCTACACTGGAATTTGACACAACATTGTAAGATGATTATAAATCAGTAAAAAATGTTAAAAAAAAAAAAAAGAAAATAATATAACCTAGCTACATGGTCCCTATCATAAACAACTCCCAGCCCAATGAGGGAGATATATGAGTGAAAAAAAAAAAAAAACAGTTAAAACTCACCTTTATCATCTCCTATATTTCTTTGACTCTCTCGTTTATTCTGCAGAACTCCAGATTGGTCCCTCCTTTCCCCAAAATTCCCCTCAAAGAGTTTTGGACCCTTAGTGGGTATCTAAACTGACTCTGAGACCTGGTATTCTCAACTACCACGTGGCATCTGACATTTTTCTCCAGAACTGCTCAGCTAGCAAAGGCAATGCCTGATTGCTGCCAAAGGCAAAAGTGGCAGTCACATGATTGATGCCCACCAAAGATTTCACAGTCAGCTGCACTAAATTCTGTGCCAAGGGTGTGGCACTAATGTCTCTTCAGTGGATACCTATGCCCCATGCCAAAGATACATTAAATCCACTACTGCCACCAATAATGTTGATATTTTAAACTCTCAAGACCTCATTTATTTACTAAAAGAAAAGAAACAGCTCTTCAAAATTCTAGTCACACTTATTTCCAGCATGCAATAAAAACAATAACTAAGAAATAACCTGCTATCCCCAGAAATCACCCCTTAGGTTCCCAGGGTTGAGGAACTCACTTTATTGACTTCATTCTTTTTACCTCTGTGATAAGCTATTTCCCATAAGCTCTTAATCTTACATACAAATAGATCTCCAATGGGCCAAAACTTTTCTGAATGGTTTGGTAAACACAACTCAAGGCTAGGATCTGAACTGCATAACCCTAATACAACATGATGAATTGTATAATAGATTTAGCTTTTAAAAACACTAAGAAATAAAAGAGTAGAGACTGATTTATTTGACTGAAAGGATCATGGAAAGCTTTACACATAAGATGACCTTGAGTTTTGGTTCAACAGGTACAAAAGAAGAAAAGGTATTAAGACAAAGGAAAGGGTGCAATTAGTGTGCATTAATTGGTGGAAAAAACTCATCTCTTCTTGACCTGTATAATGATCAAATGGCAGGTGATAACCAAATGTATGCTTTCTCCTGCCAATTGGTCTTTCTCCTGCCAATTGGTCTGTCTCCTGGGTAAACTGATGGTGGCAGAAGGAAGTCAGGCTCCAGCTCTGCATGTTACCAAGAAAAAGAAATATAAAGAGTAAAGTGCTATTAACTAGTCAAGGTGGAAATTTTCCTATTTCTAGCTAGAGGTGTCATGTGCCACAGTGTCATTATTAATAAAAATTAGTAAAAATCCTAGGAAAAAAAGAGGTGCTTCTGGAAAGCACAAAAGAATTTAAGAAAAATTCTACATTCTAAAAAAGTACCAAATATCAAGACCTTAACCTTGTTGACCTTCTCCCGTATTCTCTAATGGTCCCCAGTTACACTGCTGAGGAACCCAGGGGTACTGCTCACGCCCCTCTTCATTTATCCTCCGGTATCTACCCTGTTAAAATGGAGGGGCAGAGAGCTTGTGTATTCATTAGCACTGTTAGGTGTGGTTCATATTCTGCAATGTGCGCACAACATGCTGCCAGCTTTCCTTTGAATCACCAGTTCCAGCTTAAAATCGCAATACCAACCTTATCCCAGAAACGTCTGTGAAGTTGGAGGTACTGATTGAATAAGATCTATGTTTGCTTTGGTATTCCTTGTGTTAAAACTATACTTTCAAGGCCCTTACAATATCATACCTGAATTGCTATAGAAACCTAACACATGTCCCCATGCTCATTGTCTCATATCTCTAAAATCTGGAGACTCTCCAAATGCCCATCAAGAGTAGAATGGATAAACTGTAGCATATTCAACATAATGGAATGCTAAATAGCTAGAAGAATGAACTACAAATACACACAAAAATATGGATGGCTCTCATAAACATAATATTAAGTGAAAGAAGCCAAAAAGTCCACATGAAATGATTCCATTGAAATAAAGTTAAAAAACAGGCAAAAAGAAACTGTTGTTCCAATCCAAGACAATGGTTTCCACTCTGAATGCAGAATGAAGGCAATGGCATTGTAAAAATCACAACCAACCAAGAAATCCTATCATATTCTTGTTTGTGCTACTTCCCTGTATTAACCAATCATTTATGTTGGAGATGATCATACAGAAAGACAGGGAAAGCTAGGGCACAACACACAGTTTCTCTTCTTTCAGTTCTTCCTTACTCATCAGTAAGCCAAAGCTATACAGGCATGATGGAATGTGCACATATCAAAAATGAAATAAAAACAGCTGAGTTACATGTAGATACAGAGAACAGAGAGTAGTGGTTACCAGAGGGCAAAGGGTCAGGGGGAGGGCAAAATGGGTAACTGGGGTCAGTAGTACGGTGACAGATGGAAACTGAACTTTTGGTGGTGAGCACTCTGTAGTGTGTACAGAAGTAGAAATATGATGTACACATGAAACATAATGTTATAAGCCAATTATTACCTCAATGAATTAAAAATAATTTTACAAAACAGTTGTCTCAGTTCTGTGTACAAGGTCACTGTTCTGGTAAGAATGAAATACATATGCCTGCATGAGCTATAAAATATGAGTTGTATAATTTGATGATTCTGCATACAAGTTAAAACTTCTATTTTCATTTAAAACTGACATTGTACAAGATAAAGATAAATGGTAAAATCCATACTAATAATTTAAAATTTTAATTTTTCTTTACTTTGAATGACATTAAATACAATAAATAAAAATACCATAATGAAGGAGAAAGAGATATAGAGAGTTAAAGATGAGGAGAGAGACAGACAGACATCAAGGAAGAAAGAAAGGGAAAAGCTTCATATTTTAGTACTTTTTAATGGCACTTATTTCTTGCATTTTGAACAAGAGGCCTCACATTCTCACTTTTAACTGGACTCCCCAAATTAAGCAGCCTGTCTTCATCTGTAATGCAGTCCCTGAAGATGAACAATAGAAATAGTGCTAGTTATCAGAAAAGTCCCTCCTTTCTTTCCTTTCTTCAAAATGTTTCCTTCTACATTCCGGATCACGACAGAGGCCATTGTTCACGTGTGGGTCTTACAGACTGTGAATGTCACAGCTTATTTTCCCCTTTGATAAAATTCCCATACAGCTAAATACTTGGCTATAATGAGCAGACCTGACAAATAATAATTTCCTTCAAGGGAAAATACAGGAAATCGAAGTAACACACTGCTCTGAATTTCTCTATAGCACTGGCATGTACAAATCACAATAGCAGAAATAAAACACTTAGCTTCTCCCTATGACTGTCAAAACTCATGAATTACCACAGGAAAAAAAAGATAATAAGCTAAACATATGTTACCATAGACTTAAGGTGCTAAAGGGTTGGTTAGACACAGGAGGCTACCAGGTACAGACTACTGGGGCCTCTTCTACCATATTTGTCTTCTAATTTGTCTCACAACCCACAAAAGCAAGGTTCAGATGAGAGCCACGAAAAAGGAACCTAGTTTGAACTTCTCCACATGTTGCACATTGGACAAGCTGTAGACAGTTAAACATAGGAAGCAACCACACAATCATATGAGCCCCACTACTAGTTTTAGATGGAGTAACTGAGGTCCATAGAAGTAAAGTGACTAAAATATATAATCTTGTAACTAGAAAGAGCCTTAAGGGTCTTGTTACCTAACCCTCCACAGATGTTTGATTTCCTTCCAAGTGCTTGAAAACTCTCACTTATGGGAAGCTCATTGAGGGGAACATCTATTTCCTTTTTGAATACATCTTTCTCATATTAAGTCAAAGTCTGTATTTACTATAGCTTCTATCCACTGGTCTTAGCTCTTGTATCTTCGAGGTCACTTAGTAGAAGTTAAACGGTGAAGGACAGCTATCATGTCCATACTGAATCTTCCTCTTCTTTAACCCAAATATCCCCCAGTTATACCTCAATGTCCAACCAAAGATCATATAACTAGCAGTGGCAAATAAAGAATGAGACTTCAATTCTCCTAATTTCTTTTATTGTTCTCTTTCCTCTCTATCCCATGATTTTAAAACATGACTGGTAGAAATGTGGGATCAACTAGAATTGCCTAATCAAGCAAAGTCAGTTTTCTACCTAAGCAGGGACTACCCTAAAGGCCTCTAGAAAACTTGAATCAGAAAGCTACCCTCGTCAGGGGAAGTGGGGATGGGAAGGGACTGGGATTTCAAAATGTAGAATAGATAAACAAGATAAACAAGATTGTACTGTGTATCGCAAGGAAATATATACAGGATCTTGTGATGGCTCACAGCGAAACAGAATGTGATAATGAATGTATGTTCATGTATAACTGAAAAATTGTGCTCTACACTGGAATTTGACACATTATAAAATGACTATAATTCAATAAAAAATGTTTAAAAAAAAGAAAGAAAGAAAGAAAGCTACCCTCATCCCTACTTCCCTCTCCTACATCTCAATAAAATTCCTCATATTCCAAGGACCACATATCCTAAAAGACATCCTGGCCACTAAGCTTCTGCTGGGATGCGATTTAACTTAGCAATTCAGCCCTTGCAGCATTTTGCATTAATATAGGCCACAGAAAAATAAAGATAACAAAGCTAATGCCAGATGCCTCATTACTAAGATAAAGAGATGTGAGGCCTAGAAAAATCCAGAAACTGAGGCTAACGAGGAGAAACAAGCAGAAGAGAGGCTGGCTGCACTGAGTAGCTTGTTTAGTACTCTGTGCTGTTTGAATATGTTAGGCCTTAAAATCATTATTGTCTTCTGGGGTACATGCAGTAACATAATAAGTGGAGCATTATATGCTAGGCATCCTACTTGCAAAATAGCATTATTAAACTTCATCATAACTCCCCTCTGATGTGATTGATGTTATTCTCACTTTACTGATGAGGAAACTAATGTTCAGAAAGATTAAGTAACTTGCCTAAGGTCATACAGCAAGTAAAGTGACAGTCAAGATTTAACTGTTTACAGGGCCCAAGATTTTACCATCCCCTACTTTCTTACATACAGGTTTCTATAAAGCTCTGACTCTGTGAACTGTAGGGAGGTGGATGAAAGGAAATAATGCACACTCTTTAGGAAAACTGGCAGAATCAGGACTGAAAGCTACTCTCCCTGAGTCCACTACATCCCAGGATCAGGCAGGTCTTCAGGAACCAAGTAGAGGAAATCCAGAACTCAGTACATCAGGGATACTGAAGCTGAAGCAACAACATCAGAAAGAAGACCAAGGTAAGCTTGATCCTGTGTGGGGCTAGCTGAAGCAGGGGTAAGACTCTAAGATTACACTCATAGGTTTTTCCTCAATTGCTTAGAACAGTGTGTGTCACATCATAGGTGCTATGTGGACACACGGTAGGCATACCTGAATGACTGAGTTACAATCAACTTTGTCCAACTCGTGAATGTTTCAAAGCAACATACAAGCTGAAATAATTCAGAGCTAGGAAATGATCCTGTGGGCCAGGCTTATTCCAGGAATGCACCTAGGAAATGCCCCCCTTGAGAACAATAATGAGAATGCTAGGTACAACTTATAGTTATCTGAGACTAGCCCTTTTCACAATTAAGTACTCCAAACTTGCCCTCTGGGAGGGATTTATTTTTTTCTGTCATTTTTAAGAATACATTTCTTTCCAGTTGTTAAATATGAGCATGCAGAAATCCAGTGGTCTAACGGCACTTAGCAGGAAACAACAGTCTGGAGAGTCAAAGCAAGCACTGATTTCTTAGACCTCAGCACAGGATATTTTCTGATGTCCAAATACTGCAGAGAAAGTGATACTACTTGAAATAAATTACACCCTGAGAAAGTAGGAACTTTGATTTACCACCATGCTTGTTTATATTCTCACTAATTCATAAGAGTTAATGACTGGCAATGGGCTTCCTTGTCATTTATTTTAATTCACTTCTCAACAATGTTTTCAACAGATATTAAATAAGATAGTGCCAGGATAACTGTTACATTATCATAAACAAATACCATAAAATTTCAATTAATTGGAATCCAACTAACAGTCCTTTCAATTAAACTGTTTTTCCCCACTGTGTTCACATTTTAGTAGAATGATTATTATCACAAAATAAGCTTGTGTCAGAGGTTTATTAAAAACATCAGCAGCAACAAGCCAAATTCCAGGAAATGCCCTGAGGTCAGTACAGATTCAGCCCAATCTCTTGCTTGTGAATACTAATTCTGAACCATGATCACTGATTTCTACCATGAATCCCGAAAGGTCCTGAACTGTGGTTTGGATTAGAAGAGGACAGGAGAGCCGTGGTCCTAGAATTTAGGGGCATGAAAAGCTACGTATCTGAACAATGAAACACTATCAGGTTATACTAATTTGACATACAGGCATGAGGAGATCCAAAACCAGGTATTTTTATGAGAAAGGATATGTAGGGTAGTGGAAAGTAATCCTATCACCGGATATTCAATTAATCATCAGGCCAAACAGGCAGTCAGTTGAAACAGCGTAAATCCTTATAGCAAATATGCTGAGTCTCAGAGAGACTGGGGTTTAAAAAGTCAAGAAATCCAGTTATTTAGGCAGCTGATTTTATTGATTCATCCATTACTATTATATATAGAGAGCTATTTGCAAAACAAAAACTCAGATACAGGAATCTAAGACAGAATCCCAATGGTTACAAATGGAGGCTTTAAGCCAATCATGAAAGGATTCACATTCAATTTCTTCCACTTAATACCTGTAATGGTTAACTTTGTGTCACCCTGGTTAGACTGTGGTCCTCACCTACTCTGCTAATTTAGCTTGTGCAGGTATTTTGTAGATGTAGTTAACATCTACAGTCAGTTGACTTTAAGTAAAGGAGGTTATCACTGGTAATGTAGGTGGGTTTCAGCCAATCAGTTGAAGGCCTTAATAGTGAGAACTTTAGTCTCCCAGAAAGAAGAAATTCTGCTTCAAGACTAAAGAATCAATGCCTGTCTGAGTTTCCAACTTGCCAACATGCTCTGCAAATTTTAGACTTGCCATCCCCCACAACCCCAGGAGCCAATTCCTTTAAATAAGTAAGAAAGTAAATAAGTAAATAAATATCTATATCCCCTGTTGGTTCTGTTTCTCTGGAAAATTCTGACTATTATACTATTCATGTGACCTTAAGCAAGTTATTTAACCACTCTGAGCTCCAGTTTCCTCATTTAAAAAAAATGACGGTAATAGCTACCTCACAGAGATGTTGACATTATTAAAACTATGCTCAAACACCTTATACATGGTCTTACATGTAGTAATTGTTAATAAATGCTGTTTTCCATCCTCTTAAGATAGATCTGACATCATAGCTTTGACCTTTTGCTTGTTCTGATTTTGGATAACTTCCTAATCTGTCCAGGTCTTTGAGAGCAAGAACTATTTATTCTACATCTGGGGAACCTCCTACAGTAATGATTCTGGAAGCTGACCAAATGGAAATGGTGACTGAAAATTTGTAGTATGTCGTATATGAACCAGAAAGTAAACATAGATATAAGGATGGAGGACCCAAGTCTAAGGAGAGAGAAAGATGCTAGAGGAGAGGAAGAAAAAACAAACAAACAAACAAAAAGACCATCTTGAGTATTCTGGAACCCAACATATCAAAAATTTAAGAAAGAAAAAAATTAACCTCACTTGCCTCAGATAAGACACAGCTTGCATACACATGCATATATACACATACATACTCCAAATATACTAAATTCTTAAAAGTTAAAAATAAAACAAATCAATAATTTAAAATCTATTAATACTAGAAGAAAACCTTTTTAGGAGCTTGAGATATAGGTTTAAGATATCCTTTTAAAACAATTCACAAAACCAAAATCCATAAATGAAAGAAAGTGATAAATCTGATTATACCAAAATAAAAAAAAAAAAAAAGGTATACAAAAAAATTACCAAACCAAAGTTAAAAGCAAGTAACAGACTGGGAGAAGATATTGCAATGCATTTAACCAAATAGGAATAATCAAAAGACTCCTACAAATCCATAATATAAAAGACAACTCAGTAGGAAAAAAGACAAATAATTTACACAGGCAATTTACAGGTACAGAAATACAAATGGCCAATAAAGATACAAAGAAATAATTAACCCTTTAGTTATCAAGGAAATGCAAATCAGAAATACAAGCTACTACTTTTCAAACATTATTTGCAAAAATTTAAAAGTCTGATTTTGTTAAACAAATGGGACCTAATTAAAAAGTTTTGCATAGCAAAGGATACCCATCGACAAAACAAAAAGACAACCTATGGAATGGGAGAAAAGATTTGCAAACAGTGTAACTAACAAGGGGTTAATATCTAAAAAATACAAACAGCTCATACAACTCAGTATCAAAAGAATAAACAATTCAATCAAAAAATGGGCAGAAGATCTGAATAGACATTCTTCCAAACAAGACATACAGATGGCTAACAGGAACATGAAAGGATGTTCAACATTGTTAATTATTAGAGAAATGCAAATCTGAACAACACTGATATTACTTCACACCTATCAGAATGGCTATCATCAAAAAGTATACAAATAACAAATGTTAGCGAGAATGTGGAGAAAAGGGAACACTTGTACACTGTTGGTGGGAATCTAAGTTGGTGCAGCCACTATCCAAAACACTACGGAGATTCCACAAAAAACTAAAAGTATTACTACCATATGATCCAGCAACTCCACTCCTGGGTATGTATCCAGAAAAAGAACGAAAACACTAACTAGAATAGATACATATACCGCAATGTTCATGGTGGCAAGCTATGAAAGCAACCCAAATGCCCATCAACAGATAACCGGATTAAGATGTGATGTGTGTATATATACAATGGAATCTTACTCAGCCATAAAAAATATGAAATACTGCCATTTGCAGCACCAAGGATGGACCTAGAGAATCTTACGCTTGGCGAAATAAGTCAGACAAAGACAAATGCTGTAGGATATCACTTATATGTGAAATCTCAAAAATAACACCAATATGCAAAACAGACTCGCAGATATAGAAAATAAACTTGTAGTTACCAAAGGGGAGCAGGAGGGAGAAGGGACAAATTAGTGGTATGCGATTAACAGATACAAACTACTATATATAAAACAGATAAGCAACAAGAATTTGCTATACAGTACAGAGAATTATAGCTGTTATCTTGTAATAACCTATAATGGACTATAACCTGCAAAAATACTGAATCAGTATGCTGCACACCTGAAAGTAACACAATATTGTAAATCAACTATGTTTCAATTTTTAACAGTCTGATTTTGTTCAGATTTGGGTAAGATGTACAGAAAATGCCACAAAGAGCCTTGGAGGGCAATTTGATAATACATAGTTATTGAGATTGCTTATACTCAAAGACATAGTAACTTCAAACCTCTGCATTTCCCCTACAGAAAATACTTGCATCTATACACACAAAGCCACTTACAAAAATTGTTGATTCTACTAGTGACAATCTGAAACAACCTAAAGTCCCATGAATAAGAGAACTGCTAAATAAACTATGAGGAGTTCATATTATAGAACAACGTGAAGCTAGTAAAAGGGATGAGCTAGGTACACATGCAACAACATAAATACCCACCTGAGACACTTTGTTGAGCAAAGGAAAAAAACAGTTGCAAGATACTTTGTACAGAATAATACCAATTATGTGACAGTGCACATGAGCATGCACAGGCACCTACGCACAAGCACACATAGCCCAATAGAAGATACGTATGTAAGTATGGAAAAGCCTGGCAGAAATTTGAAAGGGTAAAAACCAAACTTGTGAAAGTAGTTAATCAGAGAAGAAAGAATAGACTGGAGTTGGGACTACTGATTAAAGCAGACTTTGGTCTCATATATAATATTTTAATTTTTAAAAAGAAGAATGTAGTTAAGGAATTAATTAAAATTAGAAAGAAAAGAAACTCTGAAGCCCTGGAATGAGAAGGCATAAAATGTTGAGGATTTCTCCCTGGCATGAAATATTTCTACTTGTTCACAACTACCAACGACTTGGTCCTGCACATCTCTTTGGGGCATGGCTCCACAGCTCTACATTTCTTCAGCACCAGGCCACAGATCTGTCCAAGCCAACGACTTCTTCCTTGCACTCACAGGCATTAAACCATATCCAAAAAGGAAACTAGTCTTGGATCAGAGCAATTTGAAATGAAAGTCCATTTCAACTTACCAAAACGTCCGCAGTCCTCCATCTTCTAATAGGTTGCAGAGCTGAAAAGCTAAAACAAACAGAAAAAGGTCAAAGCATGCATATTTTGAGAGCTCACACTTCTCTGCTTCTGACACACTGCATATTTGGCCCTTCTTCAACGATTTCAATAGGGATTTTTCCATTTAAAACTTGCAAATCTGTAAATTGCTTCTTTGTCAGTGAGTTAGCGAGAACTTGCCTCTCAGTTGCCAAAATCCAACTGTACATAATTTTTTAAGGAAATGAATGATCTCTGGAAATTTGCTGCTCAACTGGCACTAGTATATAACCCATTCTGTGTTGAAAATAAGAATACTCAACAATGGAAAAATGACTATAACTTGTTTAATCAAATAATTACCTTTGATACAGATTGTGTTTTGCAACAAAAGAACCATTTCATAGTTATACAGGGCAACTAAACTACAGTGATATACATTTTATCTTCACTACTAGAATATAAATTGTAAATGTCATAGAAATAATTTTTCAAGGACGCCAATTTTGAGTAGTTACTATGTGTCCATTACCCTGCCACCACATTAAACACATTATTGCATTTAAATTTTAATCCTTATAGGAAATGTAAAAAAAGTATTATCAGTCAATTTTTTAGATGAAGAAAGTGATGCTTAGAAACATTAAGCAACTTGCACTCAAGGTCAGACATCTAGTAAGTAGCAGAGCCAGGGTTTGAATCTGGGATTGTTACATTTCAAAGATAGTAGCAACTGCACACATAATACAACCTTTTATATATCAAATGGGAAAGCTGAATCTGGGAAAGAGATTACGAAAGTGATCCCATGGGGGTTTGCTTGGTATCAGGGACTCTATCTCATACATCTTTGTACTGCCCATGACACATAGCACCGTTACTTGCACATAATACCCAGTAAATGCTTGTTCAATAAATAAATAAATGTACATTTAAAGTTACAGAAAAACAAAAGGCTTTTAATATGCTATTCCACTCTTTAGTATCCCATTTTTAATTCATTCTCAATATAACATTACTTGCTAAAAGACAAAAGTCCATACAAAATAGAGCTCTCTTAGACCTCATTACTTATTAAAAGCAAGATGAGCTTAAAAAGAAATGAAAATTGTAAGAGTAAAGCAAAATCAATTAATGGATTTGACATTTTATGAAATCAAAATGAAAATACTACCTGTGACATGCTTTTAGGTTTTGCTTTTAAATTATTGCTAATTTTAAATATTACACAATGTATCTTCTCTTTGTTCTAAATACCTTATAACAAGTGTTGGCCAAAAAGCAGTAAAAGTATGTGTGGCACTTGAAAAAGAGAAATGTAGTGAATTAAATCCACAACTAAGAAGGAAGGTAAAATGATTCAACCACTTCGGAAAGTAGGCACCTTCTCATAAAAAATACACATTTACTGTATGAACCAGTGATTATGCTCCTAGGTGTTTAAATGAAATGAAACTTATGCTCACGCAAAAAGACACAAGTGAGTATTTATACAGGATTTTTTTTGTTAAGCATCAAAATCTGGGAAAAAACCCAATCGTCCTATCAAGTAGTGCATAAATAAATTGTGGTGCATTACATCGTATATTGGAATCTCAGAGCTTAATTAGGAATTAAAAGGCAAGAGCCATAGATATGTAACAACATGGATGAATGTCAAATCCATTATGATAAGTGAAAGGAGCCATTGCAAAAGAATACACACTGTATGATTCCATTTATGTGGCATTCTGGAAAAAGGAAAATAATAGGGATGGAAAACAGATATGTCAGAGGCTGGGAGGAGGGATTAAATACAAAGAGGTATGGGGGGAATTGGAGAAGAGGGCAGTGGAATTGTTTCATCTCTTAATTTTGTTGGTTTGCACTTGTCAAAACTTACAGAAGTATATGCTAGTAAATAGGGCAAATTTTACCATATGTAAATTATACCACAATTTTTTAAATTAAAAAGAAAAGCCTCACTTAAAGTACTTATAAGACAACTGTTCACATTTTGGTGTCCCATCTTGTTTCAAAAAGGAACAGATATGGCTACAGATAGATCTAATGTAAAAGGTAATAAAATTTTGTAATCATTTTTAAAGTTCTATCATTTAAAATAATATAATAAACTGTGATAATCAAAGTCCTTTTCTCCCCAAAACTAAAGGAAACTAAGGAAAATCATGGCAAAGAAAAATACAGGAAGTACAATTCAGATTAAACTAGCAGTGAGTTTAGTACAAAAATGCATGCTAAAATGTCTTTCCATTTCCTAGAGAATGGTCACAAATTTAGTTCAGGGTTTCCTAGCAATTGATACAAATAGGGAGATCCAATGGGTTACATGAGTCCTGTTGTTGCTCAGTAAAGAAAAAAAAATCCAATTTCTTAGGAAAAAGGAAGAGAATCAAGTATTATAAGCCAAAAGAGAAAAGAAAACAAGAAAACTTAGATGAGACAGAAGCAAAATACAGGAAGAAAAAAAAAGTGGAGGGGGTTAATAAAGCCAGTGATTGGGTATAAGGGGGGAAAATAATACATCTGGCAAATAAAAGATTACATCAATTAATTAAAAAGAAGACAAACACAAGCCATAGGTATACCAGGCTCTCTACCATCTCAGGGTCTTCACTCTGTTGTTTCTCCTGCTTAGAATGCTCCTCTGCTAGCCCTTTCCTTGGCTAGTTCAGCTTAAATATCAGCTGTTCAGACAGGCCCTCCCTGATAACCTAACAGAAAGTAGACTACCCTACCTACATGACCAAGTACTCTTTATTGCACCATTTTTATTTATTTCCTTCATTGCAGTCAACATGATTTATATTTATATTCAATTACCACCTTTAGGTCTGTTTCATCTTACTCTTACTAGACTGCAAGCTCTATAAATGACAATAGAGAATTTGTGTGTGTGTGTGTGTGTGTATGTATATATATATATATATTTTTTTTTTACTGCTTCATCCCTAGTGTCTAAATCAGTGCTTGGCAGACAGTAAGTGCTCAAAAAATATATTAAACTACATGTTTGAATTAGAATGACAGGAAAAATTAAATCCTCTTGAGTATTTTCAAATAAATTTGGTAACCATTTATTAAAAAAGAATACATTTCTACTAAAACACAGAGACTAAAAATCAGTACTACAAGAAACAGAGAATGCATATACTACTCCAATGATGGGAAGTTACATTTTTTAGACAAATGCTTAAATCAACTGGAGCTGATGGAGTCAGTAAAACTTATTTCAAACTTTCTTAGACTACACATTCTTTTGCTTCAAATCATTTTTAAATATAGAAAAAGAAGTTATGCTGCCCATGTCATGGTATAATGCAGGTATGTTTTTATCCTAAAAATTGAGAAGAAAAATATCAAATGAGAGAATTCTAGGCTGATATTAGTTTTGAAAAAACAATGTGTGTATGTGTTTGTATATACATATATTATGTATTATATTATTCAACCTATATATGTATGTATAGCCTGAGTAAAATCTTAAAATCTGAAGAAATAGAATACTAGAACATAATTTTTTAAAGTTATCAACTATAACTTACTATTTATTCTATCAATACAAGTTAGTGTAATGTGGTGATGGGAAAATATATACAATTATTTTTTCAATAGCTGCCAAGAAACATTGGTAATGTTCAATGTATTTTCTTGATTAACAAAATTAAATGTTTTCATTCCTAACATGAAAAGGGCACATTTAAAAACTAAATCAATGATATAGTTCATAGAGAAGTGTGACTAGAATTACTCTCTCTAAAATCAAGTACAGGCAAAAATACAACCCCCAAAATGCTAGCCCTTTTTCTTTTCCTGGTTGCCATTCTCTTTTAATGGAATATTGATCAAGATTTCCAGAGAGAAAAAAAGGAACTGAAGGTACATTTATGAAAGGAGGATACTAAAAATCACTTTTTGCTTGTGACATGAATACACAGTACTCAGAAAATCCAAAGAAGTCAACCAAAATATTACCAGAGGTAATAAATGAGTTCATCAGTGTTGTGGAATGAAGTAAATCCAAAAAAATTAATTAAATGCATCCTTATATACTAATAATACAGAAAATACAATGAATAACTGGAAAAAAATGAGATTACACTCTCAGTAGTTACTAGAACAGTAATGTCAATGCATTGATTGTTTGTGACACAAAGAAAACTGAGGCCCTACTGAGTAAAAAAATGGAAGATTTAAATAAGTAGAGAAATAAATCTTTCTCACAATGAGAAAGATAAAGATGACGATACTCACATTCACAAACACATACTTCAACAATTGCCAGAATTATGTGCTATTTTAACTAAATGAGTGAGACTAATCAATGATATAGAGCATTCAGAAATAGATTCAAATTATTATTATTATAACTAAAATTTTGTTAAAAATAAAAGTTACAGAGCAATGGAGAAAAAATCATTTATAAATGTTTTCCCAGCTGGTTACATATATGGTTAAAAATAAATAACTCAAAATCATTCCATACACTGTACATTTGCACCAAATTCCAGATAACAGTCAAAACTTCAATGACAAAGTATTTTGCTAAATTATAAAGTTAAATTATGTTTTAAAAATTGAAATTTGGTGTCAGGAGAGGTCAGACAAAGCTAGTATCTGAGAATAAAAACGCATCCATTATGTTGCAGTAAGACAGATTTAGCTAAAGGCAATGGGTAAGAATTCCAGCCAGGCAGGCCAATGCCTGGAGAATCTGGGGATGAGAGATGGCAGTCCAGGTAAACAGTCAGCACTGGGGAAGCCCAGGAGAGGGGGCAGGTGTTGGTGGTCTGGGAGACAGGTAAAGAAGAGCAACGTGGATGGCAGTGGAGGTGGGCATTATTTGGATAGGCAGCTGATGTCCAGAGTTATGGCAGCAGGTTCTGCAGTCCCAGTTGCTAGGCTGGGATTTAGAATCAGAAACCAAGCTGCTAAAAGAACAGGGGAGGGAAAGGCAAATTCCCAGTCTTAGAAGAATCAGAGTACGAGGTAAATTGTCAAAGCAGAGACCCTGTGATAGAACTGCTGTGAAAGGTCTAAGCACAATTACAGGAAGGAGGCAGAAACCAAGTTAGCAGAAAACAGATTGAGCCAGTCCAGGCTTACTATACATGCAGAGGTTAAGTGGTTCCAAAGGTGAGGATTTAAAGAGCTTGGGGATAGTGAACCAGGTAGCTCACTATGAAATGGCATTTTATTCGAGCTTTACAAGGGAGATGTATTTCTGACTTTTAAGGAAATAGAGTATGCCATCTCATACAAGATAAATGTATTCAAATGCCTTAAAAATAAAAAGGCTGTTAAGCTATGAAATGCTATGAAATGTAATAAAATGACTATCAAAAGAAAGCACCATAATGTGAAAAATTCATGAGAAAAATGTAACTGATAACGGCTCACTATCCAACTTGAATAAAAAATTAATGTACATATATCAGGCTAATACTCAGATTCCACCTGATAAGTTAACAAAGAAGATGAACAGGCAGTTTATATAAAAAGATTGAAATAGGATATAATCATGTGAAAAAAAAAAAGATAAATCCTCAATAGCAATTAAATGAATATAAATTAAAACAACTTAAAAGTTCCATTACTTATCTATTAAGCTAACAAACACATACAGTTTATAGTTATCTGCTAGCTGAAATTTGGGGAAATGGGTGCACTTATACATTGCTATTGGATCTGTAAATTGACTCAGTTTTGCAGGATGTTAATTTGGCTATGTACAAAAAGAAAAAAGAGACCACTCACAATTTTTCTCCTAGTAACTCCATTGTAGGGAATATACCCCCAAGGAAATAGCCAAAGGGGAAAGGTGATTTGTACTACAATTCTCATGGCAGTGCTCTGCACAACTACAAAAAACAGTAAAGTGTACAAATGTTCTTTATTACTGATATTTAACAAAGATTTTTTATAAGCAGTAAAAGTAACAAATGTAAGGAGTTTGTTATATAGAATACGTAAAATTGTTATGTGAAAAAAATCAGAGTACAAAAAAGTACACAACAGTACAACCATGCTAAAAGGTATAAGACCATGCATAAGCTTCCATTTCTTCCGCCAGCTTTGGTAAGATGTATTTTCCTAGGAATCTGTCCATACCAACTAAAATTTTCTAATTCACTGGCAAAAAGTTCTTCATATTTTTTTTAAATGTAAACATGTTGGAATTGTTCCCCTTTTCATCCCTGATACTGTTTATTTGTGCCTTCCCTGATTTTTACCTGGACAATGTTGGTAGAAGTTTATATATTTTATTAGTCTTTTCAAACAATCAACTTTTGGTTTTCCTGAATTTCTCTACTGTAAGTTTGATTTCTACTTCATTTCTGCTCTTGTCTTTATTTTCTTTCTTCTGTATTTCTTGAGTTCAGTTTGCTGTTCTTTTTCTAACTACATGAAATGGATATTTGTATCACCGCTTTTCAGCCTGTCTTCTTTCTAAGGTATTTAAGGCTACATATATCCCTCTAATAACAGCTGCATCCAATAGTGTTGATCTATATTTGTTATCATTCAATTCAAAATATTTCCTAAAGCCCATTATCATTTTTCCTTTGACTTATGGATTATATTGAAGTATATTGCTAATTCTGCAAATATTTCATAATTTAATGGTTATCATTTTGCTATCGATTTATAGTTTGATTCCATTATGGTCAAACAACACACTTCATGTAATTTAAATCCATCAAAATTTATGGAGATTTGCTTTATGGACCAACATATGGTCAATTTGGAAAATATTTCCATATGTAATTGAAAAAAAAGTATAATCTGCAAGACTCACATGCATTCCTCTATACATGCATTGGTGTGTTGGCAAATATTGAACAACTGGCTCTCAAACAGATACCCAGATGTGTACTGTTGCCCATTTCCAGGGTGTGAATACTCCCACTATGACCAATTGCAAGCAATCAACATGCAATCACTGATGCATATATGTACCTCTCACAAGTCAGTATAGGCTCATTCCACTATATCAGTGTATTTAGACATCTTATTAGGTCAAGTAATTAGTTGTATAGCTCAATATTCTATATCCTGACTGATTTATTGCTATGGACCGAATATTCACGTCCCTTTCCCAAATTCACATGTCAAAATCTAAAAGGTGTGAGCTCTGGGAGGGGCTTAGGTCATGAGGGTGGAGCTCTCATGAATGGGAGTCATGGTCTTCTAATAGACCCCACAGAGCTCCCTAGTCCCCTTCTGCCACGTGAGGTTACAGCTTGGAAATGGCAGTATGTGAGGAAGTGAGCTGTCACCCAACACCAAAGTTGCCAATGCTTTGATTTTGGACTTCTCAGCCTCCAGAACTGTGAGAAATAAATTTTTGTCTTTTATAAATCACCCAGTTAATGGTATTTTGCTATAGCAGCCTGAATGAACTAAGACATTTATCTTCTTATTCCAGTATTTGCCAAAAGAGGTATATAAAATCTCTTTCATTGTGGACTTGCCAAATTTCCCTTGTATTTCTGTTGAGTTTTGCTTTATATATTTAGAAGCAATGCCATTAGGTATGTACAAATTTATAATTATTTTATCTTCCTAAATGGTTGAACTATATATATATATAAAGTATATATACACATACACACACATACTGGTTTATACTTTAATAAGTCTTTTTGCCTTAAAATCTACTTTATTGAGGTGGGAGGAGGTACTGAATAAGAGGGCTAGGGTTGATAAACTTCCTAAACACAACCATACAACCAAGACTTGATGTGACCATGTTTCTCAATCTTTGAATGCCCCATCAGATACTTACTCAGATGAAAAAAAATCTGTTTATTATTATCTGAACCAAGATCTGAATTTCATTTTATATAAAATGCTTTTGCATGGTTTTAATGAACACTGAATTTTCCAAGAAAGCAACTACTACATAAATAAAGTTCATACTTTGTTTTGTTCACAACGAAAGCAAGAATTGTTCACCATTTAAGGTACTTATATCACCAATGTCAATAAATATCACTGTATTTAAGTCATCAACACACCACTCAACATTTTATTTATAGAAGTTGTATCCATAGTGGTTCTACATGTGGATGAAAATGTTTAGTATAACGTATAGTGTAGTAGTATCTGAACATATACATATTCAAATACATTTTCTATAAAGTATTTTCCTTAAGCATTTATAGTACACTTCAGAATATATACATATTCCTAGATAAAAGAAGATTATACTATCTATGAGTTTCAGCATAGCATATTTAAGCGATAATTACAAAGTATGTGTTATAATTTAAAGTATTTTGCTGAATATTTGGGAGAAAAAGCACTTTGAGAGTATGGGCACTTTTTTATAGAAATTGCAAGTAATTCTGAAGACACATGGCTTCAAATTTTCTGGGCACTAAAATCTGAACCCAGATAATTATATTCACAAAACAGGTAGCAGACAATTAGTATGAATTATGTTTTTAGTCGTAAACACCAAGGCATTTCTAATTCCTGTGAAAGTCAAACCAGGTGACCTAGTATCAGTAAGCCAGTCCCAAGAACGTAATAGCCATTTGAAATAGCTCACACAGTGGAAGAAAGGTCAGGAGACACATCCAAAGCCAACAGCTTTGGCTTTTGCTGACCATCAATCCAAAGCTTATACTCTTTATATTAATTTGGTTGTGACAAAAACAATTCTAGCCAATTAGAGCTGAATGAAAAAATAGATATCCATTTTTCTTCCAATGTGCACTTCTCTCAAGCGACTTCTTTGATTATTCCAGCCCTTGAGAAAATTTTCTTCTCTAATGCTTACAGACTTTACAATCTGTACCTGACAATCTAATCCTTGTGTTCTCAAGGCAACATTATACAGTGACTAAGACAGCAGGTTCAAAGACTGCCTACGCAAAAATCCCAGTTATTCTACTTATTAGATGTGTAACCTTGGACAAGTTACTTAATCTCACTATGCCTCAATTTCCTTGTTTGGAAAATGGACATGATAATATCTATTTCACAGAGATTGTTGTGGAACACAACTTAATACGCATCAAGTGCTTAGAACAGTGCCAGTTTTCATTATATAGCTTTTATTAATTCTTTTAACCTATTCTTAGCACAGAGCATAGGAATATAGTGCCTACTTGTCAAGTATCCAATAAGATGACTCTGTGGTATAAATTTGACTATGGAACGGAAGAAGAGAAAATGGCCTACAGAGACCAGACCTACAAACCTTGAACACATTAGCATGAGCACTAACTCAAAGTTTTCCAAAATGTGTTTAAAACACAGCTCATCATACATATATTTAGGATCTACTACGCATCAAGCACTGGGCTAAATTCTAGAGACACAGTTATGAATACCACAAATGAGGTCTCTTCCTCCTTTCAGTGGAAGAGAGAAACAAGTAAGCAAACCATTTGTATATAATCTAAAAAGCTGTATAATGAAGGTGTAAAGAGATTAAGAAAAAACACTCCTCTAATTTCTAGATGAGTTGGAAAAGCAGATGGGCCTTAAGGTAACACTCTTCACAGAACTGACATTCAGGGTGGCAAGTAGATTGGATGGAGAATGATTACCCTGCAACTTCCAGAGAGCTCAATGATGCCAGGAAGATCACATGTTAGGAGGCAGGCTGTGGAAAGTAGGTAAACATGAGGAGGGGAGCTGGCAAGACGGAACATGCTATACAGGACTCTACACTAACTGATGACTGCAGCTAACGCTGCTGTACGATGGATAGGAAAGTTAAGAGGGTAAATCCTAAAAGTTCTCATCACGAGGAGAAATTTTTTTCCTTGTTTCTTTCTTTTCTTTTCATTGTATCTAAGTGAGAGGATGCATGTTAGCTAAACTTACCCTGCTCATCATTTCACAGTGTATGTATATCAAACTAGCACGTTGTACACCTTAAACTTATACAGTGATGTACGTCAATTATTTCTCAATAAAATTGTGGTGGGAAGGATGAAGGGAGAGACTTGCTTAATTCCACAGTAGGGACTTTTAAACCACTGTTAGAATCCATGTCCGTGGGCTCCATACCCTTTTGTACTCTTGGTCAGAATTCTGCTCTGTTGGACAATTACAAGTCTAAACTGCTGGTGAGCTTAGCTCAGGTTATCAGGTTATTTTAAGTGTTACTTTAAGCATAGTAATCTTTGTACATTTTATATCCTTTCAGCCTTCCATGTTCTTCCTTGGCAAGAACATCACATTTATTACAAAATTAGAGTCCAGAAATTCCTCTGCGAACTTTACATCGACTTAATATAGAACACAGTTTCTGACAGTTTCTCATGGCACTGTCGGATTTCTTCCCTAGATTCCTATGACAATGTGAGAACTCCCAAATGCAAAGACTTTTTAGGTCTTTAAATTTTACTTCTGGGATTAGAGCTTCAGGCACTGATAGCTGGTATCTCTCAGATTCAGTCCAAAAGAGGTTAAAGATCATTTTAACAACTCCCATTAAAATAAACTCATATATGTATATGGTCCCACATTCAATATGCATCTTCTTGTTTAAACCCTGTTTTACAGTTATTGCTGTAGCTATTTCCTATTACAAGATTTCTCAGCACAAAACACCGTATCTTTGTCATCTCTGTAATCCACAGGACCTAACATAACACCTATAGTAGTGTACTGAGAAATGTTTATTGATTGACTGATTAAATAAATGGTAAAGCCACTTTTTATCTCTATTTTAAAACCTCATAAATTCCATTCAAATATGGTTCTTGAAATGCTTTGTTTTGAAAGAGACGTTAGCCCATTTAGAAAGCCATTTTGCTAATACTAGAAAATTGGGTAGCTACAAGGTTTTTCAAAAGACGAGCCGATTATGAAAGCAGGTGTATTTGATTTTGTGTGATGGTTGCTAAGGGAACACCTAAATGTAAATTTCATTTTACCTAAGACTCAGTTAAAATATTGATCAGAAAAGGGGGAAGAAGCTTCAAGTCAAGTAATAAAGTGACTGAGAAACTGCTTTTGGATTGGAAGAGGAAAAAAAAAGAAGATTATACTTTATGTAATCAATCTATTTCAGCATAGATGTAGAAAGGAAAGCTAGCAGTAAGGAAGCAGATAGGAGATGCTGTCTCTCTTACTCCTTGACAGTTTCCATTTCACGCTAAGACTCAGTAAAGTAGAAAAGGCAAAACAGCTAAATGCTAGCAATTTAATTCCTTTAGCACTTAGTGATCTAGATTTCAACTTAAAGCTCACATCTTATAGTAAACCTCCCCTGCCTTCAGGAGGGTGAAGTGCCTTAACATGTGTACTTACAGTACCTGGAACCTCTCCTCTTTAACATAAATTCTGGGAAACCAGGGGCCATGCCTTAATCATACCTATATCCTGTAGCACCTTGCCCAGTGACCCGCTTCCCTTTTAAACCTCTTCTCTCATTCCCTGCTTCACACTCTACACTACAAATGGGACTGAAAAAAAAAAAAAAAAAGGAATTTCTGCAACAGGCCACTCCTTCACCCACCGTTGAACCTTTACACAGACTATTTTCTACCATGAGCCCCTAAGCCCTATCATTCCCTGATATAATCTTTCTCAACCTTCAGTTCTCTGCTTATAAATCACTTCCTTCAAGACCTCCCTAACTCTCCAACTCTGGATGAGGATGCCCTCAATGTGTTCCAGGTCTAGCCTACCATGGCGCTCATCTCATGGTAGTTTATTTCATGGTGGAAAGCACCTCATCTCATCTCCAGCACCCAGCACAGTGCCCACCACATTACATGAGTTTAATAAATAGTTGATAACTGCATTAAAAATAGAATGCCTACTGTAGAGAAAGGAACCTGACAGGTGTGGGGTGACACAGGGATGCATACGACACAATTCTTGCTCACAACAACAGGAGGACTCAAATACATGATTAACACCAACACAAGGCAGATTGTAATGAATGCTACAATTAAGGCAAACATGCACTCTGAATTTTCTAGAATCATGTTGATTTCAAATAATCCAGCACATTGTTCCTGTAAGTATACTTATAGTTGTCAAAGCATGCATCCTGATTTTCGAGTTCAGCAAATGCAGTCCCTGTAGTTATAACTAAAGTATAAGCAAACTGCTGTGGGGGTACAGAAGATGTAAAGACATATTAGAGAAAGTGCAATCTGAAATGGGCTTTGGATGGAGAGTGACAGGCAGAAATGAGTGAAGGGGAGACAAATTTCCGGCAAAGGAAATCAGCCTAAGCAAAAGCTCTGAGGCAGGAAGGTGAAGGATGGAGCCAAGTAACGATGAATAAACCAGTAGGGCAGGAGTAGGGAATAAGAGATCATCTTAAAGCATAAGGAACATTAGAAATGGTAAAGGAGTTCCTGACCTTTGGTTAGTTGCAAGCAGATAATTCTCTTTCTCACAGGGGAGTTCAGTTGACTGTCTACACAGGAAGACAGGCCAAAGAGGTTGTGACACTTGGTGACGTGCCAGAGGCACAAAAACTTATTAGGGATGGGGAGAACCTGTTAATTCTAAGAAGACTCAGAAAGAAACCTTGTGGGGGGTGTGGGATGGAAAGAATAAGAATGTTGTACTTATTTTTTAACTTTATCTTAACTGTATATCTTTAATGATGATGTATAAATATTAAAAAAGAATTCTATTTAGGGGTGGAATACAATTGAGTAGCAGAACATGCTAATCTAGTTAAGCACGCCTACAGAAAGCATCATTCAACTGAAAGCAAGCAAAGTATCTAAGGGTCTAGTCTGAGTCCTAATATAGTGATAGTGATATCTCATTATCTAAAGCTAATTTATCTGTACAAATGTATAGATCCACAGTATTATCAACCAAATGGTACCTTTAATTTATTGATGGGTAGCACATAAAATTCTTGCTTAATTAATTGCTTCATTAAAATCAGTTTTTGTAGATAACACTTAACTTACTTGAATATCTGCTTTTGAAAATTAAGTTTACACATAATTTTCATGCAGTTCACATAGCAAAGAAAGCCTTGCAAATCCATTCCTTTAAGCATATCCCGATTTCTCAGGATATCTGAGAAAGAGACATATAGTTTCTGCAGTTCTTTGTATCAGCTGCGGATATGAACTGTCTCTTCATGGAGAACCTGAGCAGAGGAACACGACGGGAAGAGTAGGCAGCAACCCTAGCTCCAGCTCTTCCCAGTGCCGTGTCCTTATTGGGTTTATTCTAGGAATTCATCAGATACTGACTACTTCAAATATATGTATAAAACTCTCCAAAGTAAATTAGAAATGGTTTTTGAATTATCCACACAATTATACTAGACCCTCAGCTAGAAGAGGCCCAATGAGTAAATAGTTCAGAACTTTCATTTTAGGGACAAGAAAACAAAAACTCAGATAAGCTAAGGAACTTCCACACAGCCACCCATATAACTGTGCAGGTTATTCACTGCATATATCCAGTATGAGTAGACTACTCCTTGAGTTGCTCGGCATATAACTTACACAGCCATATGTGTGCCCTTTATGCCCCGGTCATAGGGCTAATTGCAGAATCAAGAAGGTAACATAGCATCACAGTTAAGCATGGAGGCTCTGGAGTCTATCTGCCTAAATTCAAATCTCACTTCTGCTAATTGCTAGCTGTGTTACTTTATACAAGTAGTCAAATCTTTTTAAATTTCAGTCTCTTCATATTTAAAATGGGGATAATGACATTACATACTTAGGATTGTTGTGAGTACGAAACATTTAGTAAAGGAATAATAAATACTAACTTTTATTGTTATTATTTTTAATCACACTAAGCACAGGTCTCCTAACTTCCATTCATTATTCCTTTCATTCCCTTCCTGTATATGAGTAGGCAGAGATTTGCCCTGTAACAAAGTATTGGTTAGTTGTGCAATGATTTCTGGTACTATTTCACTTAGTACCCATACTAACAACAAAAATAGCAAACATACACTGAGTGCTTTTGCCAGGCCCAGTGAGTGCTAAGCATACATCTCATTCAACCCTCACAACAACCCCCAAAAGGAAGTAGTTTTATCATCTCCATTTTAGAAATGAGAAAATCAAAGTTCATTAAGATTAAATAACCCAATTAAGGCCCAGTAAACGGCAGCACCACATTTCAAACCCAAGTCCATCTGACCCGAGTCCATGTTCCCAATTACTGTGCTTTGTAGGAGAGGAAAAATTTTCTTCTACCTTTCTAGGTTCTTTCAGTTGGTCTAATAATTAAGTTTGCATAAGACAGATAAGCAGGAGAAAAACAATTTTAACTTTGTATGCACAGGAGTCTCCCACAGACATGAGAGACTCAAAGAAAGTAGGGTAATTGAGGCTTATATGCCTCCTGAGCTAAGGAGAAGGGGATAGGGGGTCTGGGGCTTCAAAAGGAAGGAAGACAATTCACAGGAAGATGGGAAAAGCAAATTTTTGGTAAATAAATGTTTGCCATTCATGCAGAGACAATGGGACACAGAGAAATTTGAAAACAAACCCGGCCAAGCTACCCCCAGCTTAGCACACCTAGTCCCTACTCTTTGTAGTTCTCTCTGGTGGTAGTTCTCTTCCTGGACCTGGCCCCCTGTCTCAATTCTTTTAGGTAGTTAAGGGGAAAGTAGAAAGCTCTTCCTCAGTCTGTTTAGCCTTGATTATCTTCAACTCAAAATAATCCACATGCCATTCTGGGGCAGTCTGCCCTGAACTCCATCAGCTTCCTCAGTATGACAAGAACATCTGAGACTCTTCTATACTTCATTACAATGGCCTTTGACCTGGACTACTCAGTCCCTAGACCTCTGCTCATTTGCTTACCCGCCCAGCACCCAGGCCAGCTCTGAAAAAGATGTACAACAACCTGTTTCCTTTGCTATACTATCCTATTACAAACGGCAGAACCTCTATCTGCAATGTTACACAAGGGCTACCATGAAGGGTAAATATTTCCTAGGTGCTAATTTTCTATTCCCCTCATCTTTCTTCTAGTGCTTCTTTACTGTTTAATGTTTGAAAAATTAATCGTTTAATTTCAAGTGTTGATTTATGAAACCAACACTGACAGGGATATCTTAACTGAATATTTTTGAGCTCATCATTTCTGAATAGCAGGTAATGGTACTGCTGTAGAGGGGGAAAAAAAAAAACAGGCTCACAGAGAAAGAGAATGTGACAGTGAATGTATGTATGTTCATGTATAACTGAAAAATTGTGCTCTACACTGGAATTTGACACACCATTGTAAAATGACTATAACTCAATAAAAAATTTTTAAAAATTAAAACAAAATAAACAAAATAAAAATAAAATTAAAAAAACAGTGAGAAGAGAGCAAGGGAGAAAATCTTCCCTCTCTTTGGAGGAAAAAGTAGGGCCATAGTTTTGAGTCACAAGTGTTACTGAGAAACTCTGAGGAACAGCAAAAAGGAAATCAGGCCTTTACTTTTCATTTGACTCAGTGACTTCTCCAGGGTTAACATCAGTCAGAGTAAAGCCTAAATGCAAATTCAAATGAACAGAGACATAAAATATTTACATTGTATATGTATTACATGTATTATGTAGGTAAATGTTGTCATCTAAAATATGAATTTTTTTTAATTGAAGTATCGTCAATTACAATGTATCAATTTCTGGTGTACAGCATAATGTCCCAGTCATGCATATACATACATATATTCATTTTCAAATAAAATATCACTCTTAACATAAATGTCTGTAAATTCTAGTTATCAGTGATCGATGGCTACTGACCATAGCCATGATAAAGAAGTTTTTTAACATATCTGGGAAGACTATGATTAGAGATACAATTTAACATTTTTCTTAACTTTTATAGATTCCACATGACTTGTAATTACTGCGTCAACATATGTTTGCTGTTATTGTTGTTTCCTCCAAAACAGAGCACTGATGATTCACTTTTCCCATTATTATGAGCTTTCTCATGTACATGTTCCATAAACAAGGTCAGCCTCTTCCTCTAGGCCAGGGGTCAGCATACTTCTTTCATAAAGGGTCAAATAGTAAATGTTTAGGCTTTGTGAAACATAAACTCTCTATATTAATTCCTCAGTTCTGCCACTGCAGCAGGAAATCAGCCATGGACTATATATATAAAGGAATGTGGATGGCTGTGTTCAAATAAGAATTTATTTATGGACACTTAAATTTGAATTTCATATAATTTTCACATGTCATAAAATCTTATTCTCCATTTGATTTTTTCAGCCATTTAAAAATGTAAAAACTATTATTAGCTCACAGGCTATACAAAAACAGGCAACAGACTGGATTCGGCCCTTACACCACAGTTACCACCTCTTAACCTAGGTATGGATTAAGCAAATCCTAAAAGGAGATGATATGTATTTTGACTTTGATATTTATCCTGTAGAGTCAGAAATGAATAATGGCAGAACTTAATAGGCTACACCAATTATCAGGGTCACCTGGTGTGTTATGTCTCATAATACCATAAGGATCAGCTTTGGGGAGTCACAAACCCCCACCATAATGGCTCTAAATACGAGATCTTAGCTTTGACAGTTACTGACAGCAGGAAAAGAAAAAACTTGCAATTGGCAAGAGATTCATGTTAATAGGTATGTTTTAGTTCCAAAGAAACACCAGGAATAAATGTTTTTCAGTCTTTCTTTTTTTGGGGGGGGGGGTGGTATATACTAGAAAACTGATAGAGAACAATCACCTTCACTTTCCTATTTCATCGGCAGCTGCTCATCTTGGCATACTTAATTTAGCTTCCTAAAACGAGAGCCTCATCTTTCTAAGACTAGTCAATAGCTAGTCTAGTCATTTCTGTAATTGCTTAGGCACAAACATCAATAAATAGCACACATCTCTTTCTCTCCCCACCCCCCAAGAATTTTGGTAAGATAGAAGCAGCATTTATGCAACTATAATGATCTCAAAACAAAAGAATCTCATTTTCATATGGATCATTCTAACATGGATTAAAACTCCATGAAGGTAGGGGTCATGTGTGCTTTGCTCACTGTTCTATCCCAGAGACCTAGTACACTGCCTGGAATATAGGAAGTTCTCAATAAATAAGGCAGTATCTTATGGTGGTTAAGAGTGTGCACCTTGGAGTTAGATAGACATGGATTTGAATCCTGGCTCTACTTGACTTCACAAGTCACAGAGGCTTACTGAGCCTGTTTTCTCACCCATTAAGTAAGTATAATAATAGTGGATTGAATTAGGTGTATCTATAAAATAACAACATGGGACCCTGGCACGTAAAAAGCATTAAGTAAATACTAGCTGTGATTCCTTCTCCTCCTCCTCCTCATTTGTCAGTATTGTTTCTCCTCCAATGGGTGTGTTTCAGTTTATTCACTGAGTCTCAAGAACTTTGTTTCACTGTGGTCCTAGGGGTCTATCGATATGTAGACACTGCCTGTAAGCCTGCCAAGGTTTTTCATAGAGGACATAATCCTTGGTTTCCTGAATAACATTTCCTGGTAGGTTCAGTTAGAGTGATCATTCTGGTTTGCCCAGGACTGAGGGTGCACCCAAGACTTTCCGGGTTACAAGTGGAATGGACAACCTAAGATGAATCTGTCATCCTCTCCTTAAATCTCCTTTTCTTATCCTAGCATTGAGATGCCACCCATAAAAAAATTGATTTGCATTTGGGGGTGGGCAGATGAGTATGAGAGGAGGGAAGGTAAGACTCAAAGCCTCAGGTGGGGACCAGAACAGAATGCCTAACAAGAGTGCCTGTTTCTCCTCCTCCCCCAAACAGAAGCTTCCAGCACTTGATTCAATGGTTAATCAACTGGCTCCAGCCTAAGCAGAATTGGTATTTACATTCAGTCTTCGCTAAAATGCTAATTGAAATTATTTGCAACTAAAGGAAGTTTGAAAACTCCTTTCATTACATAGACAAAGACTGGGAAGGTGGTATTTCTCTCACTTTCATTTCTCTTTATTATGAGCTCTTGTTCTATAGATCAAAGACCGACCAGGTCTTTTACAGCTGGCCGTTCTAACTTCTGAAGTTTTATTCACAAGAAAATCCAAATATAACCTTCGTGGTTGGCTGCTGAGAGGCAAGAATCCCTTCTTTGACAAGGTTTCCTCCACACAGCTGGAGGAACCGCACAGGACTGCCTTTCCTCTGCATACAGTTCCTCATGCCTTGCTTTGGGATGGAGATGGCCTTGGAGAAGGACAATGTCTCTCACTGAAAGACACATTACCTCTTTTCCTTTTCCTCAGCAGAAATCCTCCAGAATTAACGGGAGAGTGCAGGCTTCTCTCAGGGGGAGGGTAAAGACCTGCTGGAGGCAAGGTAACCTGGCAGCCCAGGAAGCAGTTTTATAATAATATATTACACATTATTGATATGATAAAATATAGAATTATTAAAAAAGCTAAAATTTATTCAAAGTATACTATATACCAGGAACTTTGCATGCAAACAATATCTCATTTAATCTTTTCAGTGAGCCTGTGAGGTAAAGGGTATTATTATCTGTCTTCTACAGTGAAAAAAATCAGGCTCTAAGAAGTTAAGTAATCTGTCCAAAATCACACATGTAGTAGGAGGCCGAGCTTAAATCTTAAATCTAAATTATATAACTTTAGAGCCTACAATTTTAAACAGCAAACTGTCAATTGCTCCATTTATGTTCACTGAAGAAAATGGAATTGGAGGGAGAGATGGCTGCAAGATGATGGAAGATGGAAAACAATATAATCACAAAGAGCCTTAAGGATGTGATTTTTTTCATGCATTACGTAAAGGTCAAGAATGATATCTGGGCAATGTGTGGCCTATGCAAAAAATTTAATGAATAGAAACCTCAATTAAAGAGAGTTGGGAGACCAGAAGGGGGAGCTCTCATGCCCTACGAGGACAGCAAAGACTTCCTCCTACTTCCTGGTGTGGAGGAGCAAAATTTGCCGCCCCAAAATGTCTCTTCAGCATGAGGATTAGTTTAGGCTTATTATTTTTAAAAAGCAGAAGACTTAAGAAGTCTTTCTTTCTGCCTCTCCCTTAGCCACCTGAAGAATTTAGATAGAGGACCTGTTCCTGGAATAGAGTTATCACCAGAGCTCTCTGCAAAGAATGTGGGCAAGGTGTGGTGGGGGACACTCTAGGCAGGGCCTAGAGATAAGACTCCACTCTGTCCCATTGTCTCTGCACAGCCCAGCAAACATTTGTTTACCATACATTTGCTTTCTCCATGTGAATTGCCTTCTTTCCCTTTGAAGTTCCAAACCACTACCCCCAACATCCTCTTTTGCCTTTAGCTGAAGATAGCATTTAAGGTGAAGGTTTCAGACACTTTGGCAAACTACTCAGTTTCCCTGGGTCTCTCCCATTATACAGGAAGTATACATGCTATTAAACTTTTTGTGTTTCTCCTGTTAATCTTTTTATTACAGGGGGTTCTCAGCCAAGAACCTAGAAGGGTAGAGAGAAAATTATTTCCTCCCCTACAGTTCCATATTATTGCCAACCTCTGAGTGCATCACTATCTCTTCTTAGTATCTATATCCCTTCCCATCCCTCTGTAAATACCCCTTAATAAAATGCTTCTCAAATTTGCCTTCAGAGGGTGTCATGTGTTTCCTGCCAGAAATCTGAATGGTTCAACCTCCTTCCCTCTAAACTGTATGCTTGATTTAATCCAACCTAAGAGTGAATTAGCTTGCCATGGATCCTGTACAGGGAACTGATCCAAACCTCACATAAGAGGTGGAACCATATAGCTTTAGGGTTTTCTTTAATCCTGAAATGCAATATTGCTTTGGTCTACAATTTGCCCTTTTGTCCTTAAACACTTAACAGAGAACTCATTAATTCCTTATAAGTCCAGTGTGAACTAAAACTAAAATAAGTAAGGAGAAATCAATAATACAACACATAGCTGAACCCTGTCATTACATGACTTTGGCCATACATGGGTCAAATTAAGCCTTTTGGGACTTAAAAACCCTATACAATAAAAGTCTAATACAATTCCTCTAAGAGAATTTGCTTTACCTCAACAGTAATATTATAAAAGGATTTCACTAAACACAAATCAACATCTAAAAAGACAAATGGGGAAAAATTTAGTCTGAAAACTATTTCTGGGCAGTCTGTATTTGTAGTTACAGGTTTAGAAACACTAGAATCTAATGATGTTAGCGAAGTGAAGTGTAGACCTGGTATTGATTTAACTTTAGTTACTTAGAAACAATATTGATCCTTAAGAGATACATGTCAACATTTTGCATTCAGGGCACAAAGTAGTTCCATCCAATTGATTAATAGACACTGTATATCATTTTTGTTTTTAATGAGATCTTTTTCTCCTGGCTGAGATACTAGTAGTCCACTGAAAGATTAAAAGTGGATTTCATAGTTGAAAAGTTAACATAAATGAGTTCCCATTCCATCTTGTAAAGAAAGAAAGAAAGAAAGAAAGAAAGAAAGAAAGAAAGAAAGAAAGAAAGAAAGAAAGAAAGAAAGAAAGAAAGAAAGAAAGAAAGAAAGAAAGAAAGAAAGAAAGAAAGAAAGAAAGAAAGAAAGAAAGAAAGAAAGAAAGAAAGAAAGGAAGAAAGGAAGAAAGGAAGAAAGGAAGAAAAGAAAAGAAGGAAGGAAGGAAGAAAAGAAAAGAAGGAAGGAAGGAAGGAAGGAAGGAAGGAAGGAAGGAAGGAAGGAAGGAAGGAAGGAAGGAAGGAAGGAAGGAAGGAAGGAAGGAAGGAAGGAAAGAAAGAAAGAAAGAAAGAAAGAAAGAAAGAAAGAAAGAAAGAAAGAAAGAAAGAAAGAAAGAAAGAGAAAAGAAACATGGCAGATTCATTTTTAGAAAATGAGTGACTGGTAAAAAATGGATAAGACAGCTTAGTGCCTACGGAGAAATAGCTACCTCTCTACTCCCCTGACAATCACACCATCTTCCATGCACATTTTGAAATTCACAGATGAAGTAAGAGAGTCAAAGTGTGTGTCCCAAAAACCTCCTCAAGTATACACCAAGTAAAAGTGAAAACATCACGAGAATTTCCAGGTTTCTAAATTAGGAAAGTCACAAATGACGTATAAACCCCTCATTGCCAGTTAAAGAAATGTGGTTCCTTTCTAACACTGCTAACAAAGATTTGGGGTCACTTCTCCATTAACTGAGATACAGGGCATGGACATATTCTCCCAAACATTTAGAGAAATCATAGCCCCAGATGAAAGGAACTAAAGGAGTACCAAAGATGGAAAAGCAGTGACTTGTGTTGGAAATACGTGGCTTTGAATCCCAGCTCATTATTGAATGGTTGTGTGACCTTGCACAGGTTTACTTAAGCTCTCAGCATTTCATCAATAAAAATAAAGGTAATTCCATTCTGAGTGAATTTTCAAAGTAGTCAATGAGATAATACATCTGAAAGAACCTAACAAAATAATCACTAATGTAGAATTTTTGTCAATAAATGGAAGTCTCATTTCATTAAAAAAAGATTTGTTTTTAAGTCATGTAATCTAGTTACAGCAATAAACCACATGTTCTGGAAATTAATGGAGAACATTTTAAGGCAATATAGACTCAAGTGTCACATGGAATAATCTCAGGTCTCAAAATCGGTATTTTGATGAGAAATAACAATTCTGTGGATTAGTCAGGGGAGTGTTTAATTTCTAAACTATCAATTCTCCATATACTATGTACCCATGCTCAGAGACAGACAACTGGTATTTCTAATGGTTTCGATAAAACACAAATCTGTAATATGATGTACCTCTAACTCAAGTATCCAGGATGCCTAGATTATCCGCACTCCTGGATTAATTGTGCCAGTGTTCTCCTCCAGTAGGTAGAGATAATAGTAAATTTGCTGTTTTATCTGTCTACTTGGCCCAGAAGGCTCAGCCGGCTAATGAGGAACTTGCAGGGGCTACCCAAAGTGTTTAGATATTTGTCAGCATCCTTTCAATATATAAAGTGGTTTATAGTTTTCAAAGTGCTTTGACATGCATCTGAATCTCCTACAGAGTACTGCAAGCAGGACTTACAGATTTCGTTGTTATTGACTAATTAAATGTACAAAGAGGCATGTGCACAAGCTGGACCCCCCCCCCCACCATGCACAAACACAAAATATAGCAGCTCAGTACATTCCAAGTACAGACTTGATTCCAACACACAATCACATTCTGGGTCATTTGCAGCAGATAGCACACTCATTGAGCACAAGTCTAAGCAGTCTAACTTAAGAATATCCATGTAGCAGGAAACAAGGGAGCATCTAAAATTGCAGCTAGCCACAGAAGCATCTCCTGCTCCCACAGACACCTGCAATTACTAAAAGTAATACTAGCAGTAAACTTGAAATCGGGAAGAATACAATGAATATATTATATACAAGCAAACAAGCAAGTGAAGAATTAGGTTCTCAGGACACTCAAGAGAAGGGCGAACTAGGGGGGGAAACACGTGGCTTCCCTCCTCACCTGACTGCCTGTACTAAAGCACTGAATCCATCTCAAACTCTCTTCTCCTCTTAATTGTGGCTGCTGAGAGAAAATATTCACATTCTAACTTTTCTATGGCCTTCATTTCCTTTAAAAATATCCATATTTTATGCACATGGCTACGAAAATTCCAGGGATCAGATATTGATTGGACCACATTTCTGGACAAAAGTAAAGTAGAACTGAGTGCTCTAGGAGCCCATTGCTTTTCGGCTGCCTCAGTCACCCAGACCTGCCACCAGAGCTACTAGAGCATGGCAAACCCTTCCCTCTCCTTCACTGAAACATCACTCAGGCTCCTACTCCTCACTTTCCAAAGTGACAACTGAAAACCTAAGTAACTCATTTGTGCTGAGGTGTCCAAGGAGAGTCAAAGTGATACAATACCCTGTGATTATTGATATTTTTCACAAGAGTCTATTTCCAGGAGGCACTATACCTTAAGCACAACAAAAGATTTTGAATAATAGGGACTTTAGCTGTTCGTGGCAGGTTAGTGGTAGAAAGATTTTGGGTCACATATTCACCCAACTCTGAAATCTTGGCCACTTATTCCTTGTGAGTTGGACCCAACTCTTAAGCCCTAGCTTTCCCCTACAAGTTTTAGTTCAGCCCATTCCTCTGACACCTACTGTTTCCAGGTGCGTGCTTCAGCACTGGCCCTTCAGAATTCACATTCCAACCCCAGCACCTGACCAAGTCCACCTATGGCACTCACCCCAAGGTAGGAATCAGACAGAAACAAAAAACTAAGTAAAATAGAAGAAACAGTCCCCTTTCTAAGGAAATGAGTTTAGTGGGAGGAAATAGGTACACTCAATTATATTCTTAATGTGATAAATTCTTTTGTTCCTAGCAATTTGAGAAGGCTTTTTATGTATAAAGGGACATTTACTGGATATTTAATGTCAAAGGGGACTATGCCAGTCAGGGAAGAGAGGGCATTCTAGACAGTTGGGACTGAATATGAAAAAGCATAGTGTGTTCAGGAAAAAGCAAGGAGTTTCCTCGTGTTGGGAGATGTCTGATGCTTAGAAGGTACTCAGTAACTTTTTCTCTATTATTATGGTCAAATATACATAAACATGGTCAAAATGATAAACCTTATGTTAAGTAGAAAGTTATGTGGCAATAAGTACATTCACATTGTCCTGCAACCATCATTGTCAACAGATTTTTTAAATGAATGAATGATTATAATGAGATCATAAAGGACCTTATAATCCATGCTAAGGAGTATGGCCTATATTCTGTAGGCAATGGAAGGACATTTAAAGGTGATGGGCATAAAACAGAAAAAAGAAATCAAAAGGTTTTGAAAATACAAAATTTACAACAATGATTATCAACCCTGACTACACATTACAGATTTTTTTTAAAAATCACAACCATACCTGGGTCCCACCCCACACCAAATAAATCAAAACCCTTGGAGAATAGGACTTGCATCAGTATATTAAAATTTTTCCACACAGGGAACTGCATTCATTATTCTGCAATAAATCATAAAGGAAAAGACGAACCCTTCTAGGTGATTCCAGTGTGCAGCTAAGGCTGAGAACAGCCACTGCACTAGAGCAAAGAATCTGCTCAAAAATCAAAATGTGGTCTCCAGATCATCAGCATCACCTGGGAGCTTGTCAAAAATCCAAATTCTCAGGCTCCACCTCAGACCTACTCAATCAGAAACTCTGTGCTTTAACGAGACCTCCGGGTGATTCTGGTGCACGCTAAAGTTTGAGAACCACTGATCTGTAAGAATTGTGGATTTATGGAAGTGAGCGACGGGGAGATGGCCAAGATGTTGTCCAGGTTTTACAGTTTTAGTATGATCGTCTGGTGGGTGGAGGGATTATTATGCAGGGTAGGAAACAAGGGAACATGGGTCCCATGAAAGATCAGAATTAAGATACTCTTGGGAAGAAAAAGCAGAATTTATCCAGAATCAATTTACTTGAAGCCCCTTCCCATGCTTGTAACGTGGATGGGTACTGTTCCTGTCTCCATATGGACAAAGTTGGAAAAGGGGACTATCAAATAATGCAGCTTAGCCAGGGTAAAAGGAAAAAAAAAAAAAAAAAAGCCTGTTCAAAGAGGGTTTAGATTAATCCCTCTTTAAGGAGTCCTGCACATACCCTGGGGCTTAGCCCTTCCTCCCTACATTCTCCCAGCACCATATGCCTAAACAGCCTATGGTTTTGTATGGCCCCACTGGCATCCTTTTTACTAAAAGGCAATCTTAGAGAATAGGAAAAGGCAACCTTTCCGAACATACTACCTTTGTTATTGTTAATGCCAACTAAAAATTGTCATTTGCCATCTGCCTATACAAGGATTAGGTCATTAGTCAGTGCAGTTGCTGACCTTCAACACACCCTGAAATAAGTTCAGGGTGGAGATCAGGAATGAGGCACTCTATTCTGGAAAATACTGGCAGAACAGGCCTTCAGATAGTTAGATATTTTCAGAAGATTTTATGAGCCCAATTTCTTCCATCTTCGCATATCTAGAATAGCACTAGAATCATTAACGGAGACATCTGCTCCTCATGACGAGCAGCAACCTTCTGCCAAAATGTGTGCTTGATGGAACGTATTCCCCTTCACCAAAATCACATACGTACTGACTTCTCCCTTTACCTCTTCAGAACAGTTCCTCAGAGCTATCTGAGAGGCTCTCTTGGGCTATAGTCCTCATTTTGCCCCAAATAAAACTTGAATCACAACTCTCAATTTGTGCTTTTTTTTTCTCCAGGCCATGATAAATACCAGGATTGAATGTTCATCTGATTTCTCCAATATTATGCAGTGAGACAGTATATTTACTAGAACTTGTTGCCTTCAAATAGTAGTTCCAAGTTCTCTGGGGGTTAAATCTTAAATTACTTTACAAGAGAGTTAACATGAAGACTTCAGACAAACAGGCTGATTGAACTGTACTTCAGTGTCTATATGCTGTAATCAATCAAACTGACTGACAAAGATATTTGCAATCAGTTTACCAGGAAAACCTTCAGTAGTCATTTGGTCCAGTTGTACTTATGATTGCTTTTAAAAAAATTTTATTAATAAAGTCATTTCCTCTTTTCAAGTACAAAAGTGACAACTTTGCTTTTTCCACAGGAGAGTTAAAGTTTCCTCTTGATAAATGTATTCTCCATGGAAATTGATCAATGTGATATCAACAATGTGACTTCCAGTCTAAAGTGAGTATATACTATGGACTCAGTTTCATGGCAGATTTCAGGGCACTGGTTCTCAAACGTGGCTACACACTGGAATCACCTGGGATGTTTTATACATGACTGATGCCAGTGCCCCACCCCTAGAGATTTTGATATAATCAGTCAGGTTGGGGTGGGGGGTGTTGGGCACAGGAGTTTTTAGAAGCTCCCTAGGTCATTCTAACTTACAGCCAAGGATGAAAGCCATTTATAAGAGATTTCTTTGTAATGAATAGAACCTATTTGATGAAATAGCAGCTATATGGGTAACAGTGGAGAGCAATACAAGACATTTTATCAAAAAATCTGCTTGAAGATAAAAGGATACTAAAATGCAGGGTCCTAAAAAGCAAAATTTAGGTTCTTAAGTAGCCCAGACAAATGATGGATACAGTTTTAGGAAAATTAGTCTAGCAGTGCTGCTCAGGATGGACTAAAAAGGAGTATGAATGAAAGCATAGAGACAAGTGGGGAAGCCATTAAAGAAAAAAACCCTAAATGACCCCATTGCTTATACAATGAAGCTGAATGTTCTTAGCATAGTACTCAAGACTGTCTATAATATGCTCTCAATCTATATTTCTAGTCTTATCTATCATTCTAGCTCCTTATGCAAGCCCTAGTCTAACCCAGTGTGACTTAAAGGGAAATGATATGTTAATAGGTGTTACATGAAGAAAAAGTTCTGTGGTCAAAAAAGTTTAGAAACACTGAAAAATAGTTAAAATAGGTTTCTACACTTCAGGATTTCTCAGAACCTTTAATAATTCCCTCTTTGACAACCACCGTTTTATAATCCAGATTTTCTCATCGGACCATGCTTCTAAGATGGTTTTTTCCTTAGCATCGTACTTTTTTTTTTAAACATTAGGTATTATTATTCTTACATTACAGGACCACCTTTAAAACCATCCAAGATATTTTTCTACTGGAAGCACCAAAAGAAACTTGCAGAAGTAATTTTATATCTAACACTATCCAGAATCGTGGACTTTGATAATGGCATTATACCGAGGCACCAGCATGTAAACTTACGCTTAGCATCCCTCTTCAACTCTCCTTTGTTTATAAATAAAAGGTACAGAACAACCTTATGCTCCATGCACTGACCGGTTTTCTTTTATTTCAGTGGGCAACATAAACGTTCAGAGACCATATGAAATATTGAGTCAAGCCTGTATGTTCTTAAGACAAGATGCATTTTCCGGTCTGTTTAACACCTATTAATGTATCATAAAATAGCACTGAAAACCATCCCCCAACTCCCCCTGACACACACATCTCATTTGTTTTTCAAAAACCAAATTAAATTAGTCATTACTTAGAAAATAAGATAGAACAGTGCCACTGAAACATATGTAATACTTTAAAATCAGGCCCTAACAGCCTTGCTTGAAGAGGTCACAACTGCTTAACAGTTCAAGTTGAAGGGACATCTATTTGCAACTCTAAATATTCCATTAGAAGCTAGGTCCTTCAGGACTCCGCTTCTAAATGATGGTCTTCAAGAGCTTTCTAATTTGCCAGGGAAAGATGTTTCTAGTTGAGTTGGCATTCATAGTTTCACCCCAGGGGCGATTTTATTTTTTAAATGTTGAGGTAGAAATCACGGAACTGAGCCACATAATTGGCACCTCCACTAGCAGCAGCTGCAGAGAGGTGAGGTAGGGTGAGCATTCTCAAAGGCAGAATCTGATTTGCACTCTGTTGTAGAGGCACACGGGGGAAACACTGTTTTTCCTTAAGCGAAGAGGTTCCAATAGGAAGATTTCCTGGAGACTCTGAAGGCTTTCTTTTGTTAGGTTACTTCGGAGTGTTATTCATGTCTATTAAAAGGCCAGTTACTTTTACTTTATTTCTGACTGGAGTCACCCACTTCCTCTTCGGATATATCTATCAACCTACAAATAATCCTCGGGTCCCCAGTAAGTGCCAAGCACGAGGCATAGGAGACAGAGGGCATGGATTTTAGGCCCAGCTCTGCCTCTTCCTAGCTGTGTGACTTAAGCCCCTTTCCCACTTGAGACCTCAGTTTAAAGAAACTTTCAAAAGCTTTCAAAGCAATTATCATTCACACCCTACTTGTGACATGGCATTGTTAGAGGAAACGAGAGGTAATAGATATGAAATCCCTTTGGAAATATACTATAAACTTCTGTGTACCAAGTTCAAAATATTCCTTCTCATGGATTTTAGATTGTAAGGAGCAGAGAGACCTGCTGAAAGCAGATTTACTTTAGAAAAGGAGAAAAAGATTTCTTTTACGATTGCAGAACATTCCCATAAAGTGCTACTGTAAGATGTACTGGACCTTACAGGAACCAGAAAGTCCAAAGGCAGCTACATTTCTCTATGGATCTGCCTTCTTATTTTCCTGATAACCAACTTGTGCAGGTTCATGACTCAACAGACTGACTGACTCAGTCTTTGTAATCACAACTCCACAGTTCTTGGAGAATCTGATGTTCATCCAAATATCATCAGCCATAGCCCAAGAGGGCAGGATTATGTGAGAGTAGGGCAGAGTGCTCCTTCTCAAATGTGAAGGAATCAAGATAACAGTTGGCACTTTTATGTAGAAGTGTGATGAGTATAAAATTACATAAATAACTTGTCACCTCATTAGTGTCTCATTAAAACAGAATTACTCTTCCCAAAAGCTCAAATGAGGTTGTCTACTTGTAACAGAGATGCCTCTGCAACACAAGGAGAGGGCAGGCCTGGTTCCTTACCTATAACCAGTGGTAAGGGGAAAATATGAACATTATCAATGCCTTTCCACTTCTGAGTTGCATGATTCACGGTTTAAATAAAAAAGATAGAGCCTCTATAATCCATTTACCTCTGTCCCCATTTGCCACTGAAAAGCCAATAAAATTACTAAAGATGATGCTTTCAGATGTTTGTAAAAATGAACTTAACTGAAAATTTAGGCTTTTTACACTCAATGAGTTAAATGAATAAAACATTTTGACTTGATTCTTAATGTGATACTTTTAAAGCCTTAAATGAAAACCTTCTCTGTATAGGTGAGTGAGTAATTTTGCCAAAGGACAGACCTGTTTCAAAATGGGTCGGTGTCTCCAGCTGAGCTTTGATAAGCACATATTACCGCCTCCTTTCCTACATCCATCAGGCAAATCACCAGTTTCACTCCCTTGGTCAAAATCAGCCTTGTGGTGTGAGTTAATCTAAGATCTAAGTAAATCTTCCCAGTAGAGACTTTTGAAGGCCCTACTAAAAACATGGAACCCAGAGAGAGGTTTCTCACAAGTTCAAATCAGTCATTTTATTTGATGGGTAATGGGTGGAAGGTCAAAAAGCATGCCCTCATGTTGCAAATGATGTGGAATGGACCAAGGATGTGATTTTGGTGTCACTGATCACCCTTGCACAGGCAGCAGCATGGTCACAGAGTAGCTCTGCAGTTTATATCGACAGCAGATATTCCTTACTTAGCTAAGACTCTGACTGCAGAGATGCCAGGCTATCTATCCACTGCATAAACATGAAATTCAATAGATAAGTTATGGCACCAATTCTGAAAAAAGGCAGGAAACAGCCCCCCTGGCTGCAAGGTGGCACTTGAGTCATATTTTTATTTACCATGTATCTCTTCAGTGAATCCAGATACCTGAGTTTTAAAACATCTGCCCATGTAAAGAGATTACACTGGAGCCCAAGGGAGACACAGCTTACAATCTATTCTTATTGTCTTCTTTTTCCTATCTCACTTTCCAGGACACCCACGAAGCATGAATCTCTCCAGAGAGGAGAATAGGATGACAAGATAGGAAATAAAATACACTCATCTTTTGAAGACTTCCCATTTACCTACCAATCTCTCTCTTTCATGTCATAGCTACTTTCAAATCATAGACAACTGAGTTGGGTTCCCTTGTTACGGTGAAACAGACTGCTTTACGCCATGTGGAACACACAGTTGTACATTCAATACATATTTATCAAACATAGTGTGTATCATACAGTGTAGCTAGACATGGAAATTGGAATTTTTTTCCAAAAAAAAATATCATTATAGAGATCACACCCAACAGAAGAAGCCCAAGATTCTTGGGAAGACAAATGCAGACTCAGAAAAGATTCTTGTCTGCTACATGTATTTGGGAGGGGGCTGGGGGAGCGACAATGACAAATGAAATTAATTTTAAAGGCAAGATATCATCAACTAGCCCAGCAATGACCATTGCTAACTGTTAATGTGTTTACACACCTGCAGCAAATGCTTTAATTCTAAGCACAACAAAGGGTAGTAATTCTCAACTGTTAGTATATTTCAGAATCACCTAAGAATTTTATTAAAATGTGGATTCTCAGGTCCTAACTCCCTAAGCGCCTCATGTAGAAAATCTGCAGTAGGTCCGAGTAGTGCACATATTGTTACCAAGTACTCTGAATGGTTCCGATGCCTTCAGTTAAGCTACTGCTTACAGCAGCCCATTATAAACATATTGACCCATAAGCTCCTAATGGCTTTTTAACAAAAAGGGTGGACTTACTTGTGCAGTATTTTGCTTGAGATAGGGGGAAGAGGACGACTGTAACTTGAGGTGCCGCTGGGGTAGGAGGACAGCAGTAGGGGGACCTTTGTCAGCCCAGGGGTTGCCTGAGGCTGTATTATATGGCCATCACATAAGAACAGTTATGATGAAGCCAGATTAAGAGAGAAACGGGAGCAAGTGGTAGAGAACTAAAATCACTGACTTCCTTTGCAGCATAAATGCCTCGTAAGAGAAAAAATAAGGGTCAGGGGAGTACAGCTATCCCATCAAAACATCACCCTTGCCATCACCTCTGCTGCCATCTCTCTTGGTCGTGGGCTATGTACTGAGGGTGACAGTGCCACCAGACAAAAAATACAGAAGACAACCCTGGCATCATCAGAAACATGCAAATGGATATTTCCAGCAGAATGGTGCCACACAAAGAGCCACAGACTAGGGTCAGGAGACCTGGTTCCAGAACAGGCTCACCACTCATTTCACTTCTCCTCTTGGAGGCTTATCTGTCACTCCTTTAGCTAGAATCCATAGTTCAGTCCCAGAAGGCAGGGCAGCTGAAGAAGCCAAGGGCTAAAAGCAAGGAAGAGGAGGGCTGAGGGCTGAGGAGTTGTGAGCCTAATCATGTGCCCTTAAGCATTACTCCAGGACAGAAGATTCCTCTTTGCCACTCAGCCAGCTGACAACTTCAGTTTCAGACCTCAGTAAGAAAAGAAAAAAGGAAAAAAGACACATGGGCAGATTATTTAATGCTGCATGTACCATAGGAAGTACAGCCACATTCATCAATGTCCAGTCTTTAGAGAGAAGTATGCAAAAACCACATCACCTAAAAAGCAATGTAAAGAAGCCTGCAAAAGCAAAAACGCAAACTAGAGGAAAAACTGGAGGCACAGCTGCACCTGAGGAGGGTAGGGAGGACTCCCAGGCCTAGATCTGTGTCGAAATGGGATGGGGGAGGTGCAGGTTCTGGCCATATGGACAGTCATGCTCTGGGCAAAAGTGTGAAATTGCTAATGAGATGAATGGGGGTGTTCAGCAACACAGTTGCTCCTCTAACTGTATCCCTGTAACCCCTTTAGGCTCCCATCCCCACCTTAAGTATTTATTGCCCTCCTGCTGCCTGTTCTCTGGCTTTTCAGGAAGCCCTCTGGCTTCAACACCTGCTCTCTGCTTCGTGACTGCAGGTCAGAATCAGATAAACCGACATCTAACCACTGAAAATAAACATTTTGAAAACACCTTCAAAAAGTAATTCTAACTGGTAGAAATTTCAGCCTCTGTAGACATTTGGTAGAGGACAGAGTTGATCCAATGTCTGACTGCCAGAGAAATGTTCTATGGTCTCAGTCTCTCCTTTCCATACTTTTGTTCTTCCTACTTGCCTACCCTAAACAGGTAACCAGTGTCTTCATCCTCTCTCCCCTCCTTTTATCAAGTTCTGCTCTCATAAAAGAAGCTGCAATGTCATTAATACCTCCATCTGTGTAGGACACTGTGTTCTTTTCCTAGTGTTGGGTAAATTTCAAGTCCTCTTTCTCACTGTGGAATGACAGGCCTTGTCCTCTCCTATTCAAAGGATTTCTGGATTTAGTGAGTAATTTGGGGTGGAGGGAATTACAACCCTTCCCTCAGGCCCTGAATTCAGACAATCAATCCAAAACTAGGACTGATTCCAAGTACAGACCTCGCATGTAGAGTTCATCTTGATATTACTCGTGAATGTTGAAAGCAATAAAATCGCTAAACCCTAAATCACAGATCAAATTTCTTATTTCCATGTAATTTCTAATTGCTAATAGAACTGGTCTATAAAATAATGACCCTCATAGTTGATAGCTATATGCAAAGTAGTTTGACGCGGTAGATCAAAGCAATCTGTTGCCAGAGTGACTGTTGATTGCATTAAGGAATTTTTTTTAAAAAAAACGAAATTTCATGATATCCTTATGGGCAAAAAATAAAAATAAAAATAAAAAAAAAAAAGGAAAGCAATGCACATGGTCTAGATAACAATACAATGAGGTGAGACCTTAACTGACTGATGCTGACTCAATGTCAACCGGAGAGGTGGTCTACAATGACACACAGGCCTCCTGCCCTTCACCCAATCCTGTACAACATGGTTATCAGTAACTGGAATGAAGATATAGAGAGCCTGTTGGTCAAAATTCCAGGTGACAAGTGGTTTGAAAGAATAACAAATACACTGGTTGACAGAATCAAAACATAAGGAGTCAAAACAGAATAGGAATAAAGTACCACAGTTGTGTCCCCAAAATCAAACGTGTAGGTACAAAACAGGGAGATCTGACACATGAAGATGTTTTAGAAGCTTCTACTAACAACAAATTCAGTTGAGTCAACACTGTGCTGTGGCCCCTCAAAATTGCCAATACAATTGCTTTAAGAGAAATGCAGCATCAGTCATTGCAAAGCCAACGAATATGCTGCATTAAGCAACTGATCTTTTAAAAAAAAAAAAAGCGGTTCTTCTTCATAGGATTCTATGTTTGGTTATGATTATTCTCATCTAGAGGCAGTAGTGCCCGAAGGGAGCATATAGAAATGTGTTGGGGGTATTTGAGGTTGTCACAATAAATGAGGAGACCTACTTGCATCCATAGGGTAGGAGCCAGAGATGAGAAAATCCTTGCAAATGTGCAAGAAGATCCTACATGTATGCAGAAGTTTCTTGTCTAAAATGTAAATAGCATCCATCTCCAAAGAGAAGTATGAAACTAACAAGAGAAACCAGGATGGGGAAGAGTGTTGGAACCAAATCATAAGAGGCAGAGCTGAAATGACTGAGCATGAGTGGCCTGGAGGGAAAAAGGGGGACTTGGAAAGAATGATAACTCTTTCCAAATGTATAAAGTGCTGTGTAAACTCCCTAAGGTTTCATAGTTAATGAGTAGAGAGGGAGACCAGGAACTCAATCTCTGGAGGTAGAATATTTGAGGGGTGAGTGGGTGACACGTTGGCCTTTGGAACTTGCCACATATGGTTGGTAGGCTTTACTGCCTGCTTTTATTGTGTCCCAATATAGCAGAACTAGCATAAAGATTAAATAAGATAATAGAAATGAAGGCCTTACTTTGTGTCCATGATGCCAAAATAGCTCAGTAAATACTAGCTACCAGTGTTCTGAGACAGCACAGCATGGCTGTTTGGTTTGGATTCTTGATTCAGGTTGCTTGGGTTTGACTATTATACGAGATGCAGCAAGCAGGTGATTAGAAGGCGGGATTCTAAAACTACCCTGTGATACCCTATGTTTAAATATTGGTTCTGCTATATTCTAGTTGTCTGATCATGGACACAAATCACTTAATCTTCCTGTGCCTTAGTTTCTTCATCTGTCAAACATCAATAATAATAGTACTCTCATTGGGCTGTTGTGAAGATTAAATAATTCTGTAAATCATGCTTGGGGAGAACGAATGTCACACAGCGAACATTATTAAGTATTTGCTACAATTATCTACTGCTTGTGAGCTTTGTAACCCTGAACAGTTTACTTAGCACAGCTTCCAGATCCTTGTCTGTAGAGTGGAGATAATGACAGTTTTGTGAAGATTAAGGAAGGTTCTACATATAAAGCTCCTAGTAGAGCACCCACCGGGTGTATCACAAGTACGTGAAATATTAACTATCATTATTATCAATGGTGAAAGGCACCAAGAGCACAAGCAGATCAACCGCTCCATCATTCAAATAAACAGACAGTTAACATGTGATAGAACTGATCCTGGACATTATTTGTTAACAACAATTTCTGAAGATGAGGTTCAGATCTCATCATTTTCCCCCCAAAACTTCCCAAGATGATTCTAATATGCAGCCAAGGTGAAAGACCATTACACTGGACACTGTATTTCCTCGACCTCCTTCAGATTTTACAGAGGTGAGGCAATAGAGATGACCAGCTCAGCTTATTTCAGAAGGAGCAGAATGCTGGGGGACATAGAGCGAACGCATACACCTTCACAACAAGCCTTCTCAAATGAATCTTTTTTTTTCCCTGTGATCTGAGAATCACTGCACAGAACCAATACGTCCAGAAGGCAGAGTCAAAGCAGCGACCACAAACATGACATCTTCACAATTTCATGTTTTTATTTCTTTTTAGTCTGTGTGAATTTTGCCTTCTATTACATAGTGTAGCTGCATTTTGACATTAAGTTGCATTTGCCACATAGTAAAACTGCCTGCCCAAGAAACAGCATCATGTTTATCCCATGGGGCCTCATACTCTCTGGCATAATGCTTGTGTAGGCAGCTTTCAGAGATGCCCCCCTCAACGATCCCTGGCTTGTTATTATCACATACTTTCCTACATTTTGCAGCTCAAGAAACTGAGGCACTAAAACTGAGAGGATCAAAGTGCTAGCAAGTAACAAAGGCAGGATTCCAACTCTAGCAGTCTAGATTCAAAGCTCATTAAATGCATTCAGATAGACTAAGGTTTGAGGTCTAATCTCAGTTCTGCCATTCACTCTTTCTTTGACCTTGGACAAGCTATCTCAATTGGTTGAACCTCAGTTTCCTTCTCTGTTAAATGGGAACACTTACTGTACCAAACTCATAGAACTGTTATGAGGAGTAAATAAAGTTTTAGATCTAAAGCATATGGCACAGAACTTCATTTGGTAATCTGTTGCCATTATTAAAGGCCCTCCACTAGTATTTGTGGAGGCTGAGACAAGAGCACAAATGGAGGCCCACACACCAGATGTCTACATATTTTAAAAATATAAATCAAAATTTAAAAATAGTCAAATAAAATATGTTCTCTCCTCCTACCTTGAAAAATATAAATCATAACTTTGAAGGTCGGGTTCAAATTTTGAATTCTCAGATTTCCCAGAGTTCTGCACTAGAATGTCAGTGTAGAGAGAGGTGGCCCCAGGTACCTGGCCTGCTCCCTTCTCTTCCCAGGTTCTGTCCTAGAGAGTGAAGGGCCTTACACACATGCATGTGGACAATCCAGCCCCAAAGTCTAAGTTCTGACTATACTACGTTGCCAGATTCAGCAGATAGAAATACAGGATGGCATACATTTTTATCTGGCAACCCTAGACTGTACTCCCTTCCACAAGTTTCCCTCGGGCCTAAGGGTGCACATGCTGGCAGCACTAAGTCCTCTACCTGTGGAGAGGGGAAGCCAAAGGAAGGTCAGAGTGGGGTGCTTTTAGAGCATGGAGCCCAGGGCAATGGCATTCCTTGCCCAGGTCTAAGATTGGACAGGCCTCAATCCATCAAATGAGCTTTATTTCAGGGTTTCCTTTCTAATCTCCACTATCTCCTCTGCTGTACTGCTTTCTCTCACACCAGTGCCCTCAGTTTCTAACTACCCAGATCCCTACTTCCTAGGCTCCTGAGTTATGCCTGGCCCAGAAACACTGACGGAAAGCCTTGTCCATAGGTTTATATTCACTCGTGTAATCTATACAAGCCTCAGCTCAAATCCTCTCTTCACCTCCGTTCCCACTCATGATTCCTTGCCCTCTGAATGATTGCCAAAGATTTCTGGAGAACAGTGAGGGGAGGGAAAAAAATTATACATGTGTTTTGTGTGCATCCAAGAAATAAAATCAGAAATAGCAGTCCAGGTAAAGTCAAAAAAACAAAATGATGGAGCAGGCAAAGGCAGCCAAGCCATCATTACATGCATTGCATTAAGAAATGGAATTAATTTCATTCAACAATCATCTCATAAAGGCATATTCATATTCATCAAAGACTGACTAAATGTAATAAAGCAAGGCACAAATAGAAGGGGCAACATTTTCCCCAATTGCTTGAAGTGTTATATTTATAATCTGTTCATCTACAGAAAAAACTCTAAAGCTGAGGGAGGCCACAAACCACATTTCCATATTCATTGCAAACCTAGAGATAAAGAAAAGTCAAGTCAAGGACATAGATCCTGGCACTGAAATTACATCCATCTCTCAGTAAGATGACACACAAGCCAGGCAAACAGACAAAGTTGGTCAAAATGTGTCTCAGCGAGGTTGATAGAGGATTGACATCTGAGCACAGCTCTGGAAGACAGAAGAAGTAATTTCCCAGGAAGACAGAAAATGACTTGAAGGTTTAGGGTGATTGCAACCTCAGGAGGCAGTAACAGTGGAATGTATCTGCCAAATATGCTAATGCCATCCTAGGCTGTTTAACAAACATGAATGAAATAATACTTCACTCTTTATTACGTGCTTACATGCCAGGTACTACGCTAAGCGTTTTTATGTATATTATCCTGTTTAATCCTCACAACAGTTCAGCAATTACTATTATTCTTCCCATTTTATAGAAGAGGAAATGGAAGCCCAGAGAGGTGACTACCTTGCTCAATAAAACACAGTAAGACCCAGAGCTGCTATTTGAACCCAGATATGTCAATCATTTGTCAGATCACTCCTAATTCGGGACTCACACTCCTAGAGAGAAACTGATAACACATCTAGAGGAAGTTGACCAAGGCTGTGAGGGGACTCCAAACTATGCCATGTGTGAAAAAGTTCAAGAAACTAAAGATATTCAGAATTAAGAAGACTCAGGTGGACAAGATCAATGAACTTGAGGATTATGTATCTTTTAATCACCCATATATCCCCATTTTCTACAACAACACCTATCAATATAGTAGGTTCTCAATAAATATTTGTTGAATAAATGGATGAATAAATTAATGGAGGAAAAGATGAATGAATGACTTCACTGCTGTCTTAAGATGTATAAAGGGTAACCATGTAGAAGAGATATTACTCTAATACTCTATCTGGCTCTATGGGGCAGAAGCTGGAGGGTGTTAGATACTAACTAAAAATAATACAGATATTTCAAAGGGTTATTATGGTCCAGCAGGAAAATGGGGTTATCTTGAGAAGTTATAAACTTCTTGCTTGTGGAAGTATTTTCTTTTATTGATAATCAACAGATAAGACAGTTTTGTGTTTTTGTTTTCCTTGTACAGACAAAGAGTAGAACAGAAAGGTTTGCTGACTTATTAGAGGTCATCAGGTTGACCATCTAGGTTGAGGGCATCATCCTTACCTTTTGAATTTAAACTACAACTTTGACCTTAAATACCGAAACTGAAGTATACTTATGTAAAGTGGTACCTTGCTTGAGTTTCAGAATGTGATTTGACTTTTTCAACTCCTACTCTATCTTTAAGCCCACCTAACAAGTCCATAGAATTGCTGACCAATAAATTGCTAACTAATACAGATGAAAAACCGACAAATCAATGCTAGTTGAGCAAGCCTGCTCACCCTAGTCAGTTGCTTAGAACTGAGTCCTTATGATCTGATGAACTGACCACTGCCCAATTCATATTAGCCTGATTTATAATAATGGAGGAATGTGTATAAGAGATTAAGAATTCTAACAGTTAAAACATAGATAATACTGTGGATCTATCATCACATAGGTACAGTTGATCCTCAGTATTCATGAATTCCATATTTGCAAAAGTGCCTACTCCCTAAAAATTTTTTGTAACCCCTAGATCAATACTAATAGCATTTTCAAGGTAATTCACAGGCAAGACTGGAGAAAATTTTGAATTTCCCAAATATGCACATTCCCAGTTGAGACGGAACAAGGAAACACACTGCCTTCTTGTTTCAACTCTCATACTATAAACAAGTATCCTTTTCACAGTTTATTTACTACCACATTTTTAAATTTTTCTTTTGGTGATTTCACTAGTTAAAATGGCTGCTAAGGACAGTGCTGGAGTGCTGTCTGGTGTTTCTAAGTGCAAGAGGCTGCAATGTAACTTATGGAAAAATATGTAGGTTAGATAAGCTTCATCCAGGTTATATACAGAGTGCTACTGGCTGTGAGCTCAATGTTAATGAATCAACCGTGTATTAAATAAAGTGTCTTTAAACAGAAACACATACAAAACAAGGTTATGTATTGATCAGTCGACAAATCAGCTCACAGGAAGGTAACCTAACCTAATTCAGTATTTGTGGCAACTTGATACAACATAATGACCATGAATAAAAAGAATCAACTGTATACATTGAGAATCTCTTATTCCTTTCTGAGGCAAAAGGGGTTCAGCCTCAACATCTACCATCTCTCCCTGGCTTCCTGGAAATCATGTGTACACATCTACAAACATCTGGGTCCCAGCATGGGAGACAAGGAACAGAGGTACGAAAACAAGACTCCAAGGTCTCAAAACTCAGCCTCCTCAAGTCACAGTATGTATAATTCTGAAACAAAGAGATGAGTAAATCCAAGTCCTTGCTCAGGCTTATCAATCCCAGCCAAACGGCCACCAACCTTCCCAAGGACGACACTGCATATGGCCTAGTTAGACATCCTTTCTTCTTCCTGCCCAGGCCTCATGCTGGAGAGTAGGCTTCTTACTTAAAAGCAAAGCTTTTCAAAGACTTCTACTTTTGTTGAGAAATAAGCCATTCTGGTAAAGGGTTTTGCAGTGGGAGGCAAAGTACAAAAACAGAGTATAGGGTTTGTCCCAGTGCTCAGTGGAGGACATGACAGAGGACATCGTGCTATTGCAGTCCCAACTCCACCAGCCCAAGTGTGCTACTCCCTTAAGGCTGAATGGGCCCTGACAGAGGTGACACACTGGGTCTCAGGAGACTCCCTCCTCAGATCTAGGGGCTGCAGAGGTGCTCCCCACTGATAATGTCAGTCCAGTAACCACCGCATCCACTAGGAAAGAACTCCTACCACCACAGCTGGGAAACAGAAGTCCAGCCTACCTGGCAATATGTCCAACTAAGAGCAATTAGCCACTGAGCTCCCAAAAGCTTCAGATCATGGTACTTGCCACAAACATACGCCGCCCACTACTAAGAGAATTTTCTAAAGAAATCAAGCGGTTTGTTTTTTTTTTTTGAGAAAAGAGCACTTGACAAAAGGCACTAAAATACTCAGAATAAAATCTCAAGCAGAGCTGTCAAAGGTATCAGGATAAAGCACTGCAAATACATGCAAGAATTTGTGGTGCTTCTTCAAGCCAGACCACACTGCCACCTACTGAACAAGAATGCCCTTTTCCTTGCCCTTGTCTGTCCTGAATGCTTCCTAAATATTCATTCTGGGAAATGTGGCCATTCGTTTCCCCCTTCTCAGGGCAGTTTGGCAGTACGACAGGCAGCACCCCCTGTGAGCCAGCAGCATCTTCTATGGTGCCCACCCACCAGAAGAAACTTCAAGTAATTGGATGGCAAGCCGGCACCATTAGACACTGACTCATTTGTTCCATGACAGAAGTTGGGGGAGGCAGAGTCCAAACGAATGTGAGGAGAGGCACACCACACCGAAAACAATTGAATCACTAGGCAACCACAGGGAAGAAACTGCTGACAAGCGTTTGAAGCAAGGCACCCATAACCGTGAATCACGCAGCATAACAGCTGGGTACCAAATGATTTGTAAATCTAGAAAATTCAGAAATAACTTTGCAGTGCCAACCCACATGAGATCCAATTCCTAGCCCAGATCCCCTGGACGGAGGCCACTGAGAAGCAGCAGCAGGCCTGGGATTAACTGCTTCCCAAACTGTTACTTGCCATCAAGCTCTCACAGTTACTGCCCCAGTTTTAAGCCCCAAATCCCAGATTTCAGGGGCAAAGAGTCCAGGGAAAAACTAGATACCCAGGATGGGAGGTTGATACTCCCACTTGCCAGGTCTGTTCTAAGTTGATAAAGGTCATTTCTCTTCTCAAGACAGACATAAGAGGCAAGGGGAGTAAAATTTTTTAAAAGGAGAAAAGAAAAAAAATGGAGGAAGTAACAGTGACAACTCCATTTACAGAATGTGTATCATGTACGTGATACTTCTCTAGGCAGTTTAATGTGCCATTATTTCTAATCCTTTCAACAATACTTGACTCGTTCCACAGAAGAAACTGAGATTGCAAACAGCAAAAGTACTTGCTGAATATCATATAAATAATAAGATGTGGAATCTGGATTGTAACTAGCGATTAGAAAGTAAGGGAGAAAAGGAAAGAAACTACTTAGTCAGAGCTGCTGCCTACTGTCAGATGAACAAGTAGTTATTTTCCAGACCAAAATGAGTCAGAGACAGACGACCACTTGATGTATCGATTTGGCTAGGCAAGATAAAACCACACCTGCGAGAAGTCATTTTCTTCTACTCCTCATCTAACTGAATGGTTCCCATTGTCAGAGAAATAGTAATACTTTGAACTCTCAAGAATATCTGCTTCAGAAGTGGGGTTGAAGCCTTATTCCACAAAGATAATCTACAAGTCACTGACTGTCAGCAAGTTAATCTGTGGCTTACCTTTCACTGGTCACTCCAAGCAATAGAGCTGTATAGTTAAAAACTCAGAAAACTTCTAAAATCTTTCATCAATTTTCTGTGATTCATAACACTCTGGGAATGAATAAACCAAGTTCAAATGGATGCCAAGAACCATACTAAGAAGAGCCGAACCATACTAACAAGAGCGTCTCTCAAACTTTCCGAAGTGCCAAGGAACCAGTTAAGCATTGGATTTTATCCAAGTATATACCAACCTAGGATGTGCTATAGCTAGAAAGAAACTCAGCCGTCACCTAGTCTAAAACTCTTATTTGACAAACAAAACATACATTTATTTGTCTTTAAATAAAGCCTGCTCATGAATCTGAAAAATGCTATGTATGCATTTTTGAGAAATTCTTTATTTAATCTCCAGAGAGTTCTCAATAAGCACGCTTATGTAACACCTCACAGCTGCAGGCCACAGGCAGGAACTACTGCTGTAGAGGAAAAACCTGAAGACACTGCAGCCAGATCTAACTTTATACTCTGGCTGAATTGGAGGTGACCTATATGATATGTATTACTGGGTTTCAGGAATATTTACCTGCCCCAATACAGTCCCTTCCCCACTCTCTGAGACCTTTTATTTCCCTCAGCCACACTCCATACTCTCAACTTTCTGAAATTCCAACAACCAAAGCAGACATGGTTTCACAAGCAATCACCACTCAAATGCAACCCTTTCAGGAAGATGGACAAACATCACACATACCTTTACATAAGATCCTTATACTGATCTAGCTGAGTCTGAATAAAAGACATTACGGAAGTTTGACTGATAGGTTACTTCCAGTTGAGAAAACCTAAAGGAAGTCTGGACAAAGTATGCCAGCAGTAGGGGTAGGGGTAAGGACTTAGAGATTCGAAGAAAATAAAGATACCAGGTACAGGAAAATGGTGTGGAATTAAGGGGAAAACAAAGGGTACCGAAGGAAAATTTTACTAAAATTGAAAAGTTCCTTCAATCACGTCATACTACAGAGTATTACAAGAGTGTAGCATGGAGTGTTAACTGTTATGTGCACACAATAACTGGCAGAACAGTTAAGAAAAGAAACAAGATCTCTGTATGTTGAGCTATTTTGAGAAGGCTTCATGGAGAAGTAGGGTATGAACTGGACCTTAAAGTATAGGCAGGATTTGAAGAAGTGAGGGAAGGATACCCCAGGTCTAGAGGAAATCACTAAGCAAAAGTGCGCATTGGGGAGAGAATGGGAAACAACGATCAAGTCAGCATGGATGGAGAAATGGGTAGATACTGGAAGTCACGAAAAATAAGACTGGAGAAATATGGTGGTATGAGATCATGAAAGGTATTAGAACTAGATAAAAGAGTACATTCTTGTAGACACTGGGAATCTCCATGTGTTCTTGAACAGATGAGTGGCATAGTGCAAAGGGTACACTAGTCTACCAGTGATATGCTGGGTATTTGTTGCTGATGCATGGCCTTCAAAGTTATAACCCTAGTTTTTTCAACCTATTACCTATGGGGCCATAGATTCATTATGTAACCTCTCTGAGCCACAGGTTTTCTAATCTCTAAGATGTGAATAATAATATATACTTCACTTGCTTGTTATGAGAATCAAATGAGATAACCTTCATAAAGTACATTATTACAATGCCTGGCATATACTAGATAATAAATAGTAGATATTTATCCTAATAAATCATTATTATCATTTTTACCAACAACGCCAGAGAAAATAATCAGGAAGCTACAGTAGTCATCTAATATTTAGGCCTAGATAGAGGCCACAGAGAGGAGAAATTGACCCTCAAAGACATTCCAAGGAAAGATTCAACAGGATTTGGTGATAAATGGCACATGAATGGTGAAGAAGAATGGAGCAAGCAAGATTCCAAGGCCTAGTAGACTTGGATGATAGAAGCATATACACAAATAGCAAGAATGGAGAAGGAAATTAGCAAGAGTAGGAAGATTGGGTGGTAGAAAAGATAATATATTCCTTTTATAAAATACTGATTTGCAGGTGACTGAAATGTACCCAAGTGATATTCCACGCATTTTGACAACACTGTACTAAGGTCTACAGGACAGGACTGGAAAGGTAGATTTGGGAAATAACTACAAGGAGATTATAATTGAAGCCTGACAGCAGATAAGCTTGCCAAGAGGATGAATATCAGGAGAACACAGGGACTGGAGGAATGACCACAATGGTGGAATAAGGTAGATGAAAAGCATAGGCAGTGTTTAAGAAGCGGGGAGAAAGAGTAAGCAGTACCTCTCTTTACAGTTACACTAGACAGCAACAAAAAGGATTCAAATTAATCACAAAAGAACATGCCCAAACTGACGTTGGAACGGTCTTAAAAAAAAAAGATATGCTTATCCACATGGAATTATTTATGGTTCACTGGTAATTTAAAATGGAATTATCACTTAATACATTCATTTTCAAAAAGCATCTACAGGGGTTCTACGAAGGATGACAGTAAGTGTTTTATGAGCTACAATGAAGTATACAAAGTCTGTCCTCAAGGAGGGGGTAAGAGATATATTAATACATGTATTTACAAACATTTAAATCATAATACCAGAGTAAATTAGCAACTTGAGACAAGAATTCATATGCAGGGTAATATGTAATTGCCAAATAACTGCTAAGAGTTCAGAAAAGAGAAAAATGTATTTGGTCTAGAGTGATCAAGGAAGGCTTCCCAAAGGATGTGAACCTTAATTGGGATTTTTTACCATGGGTTAGTAACAAAGAAATTGGAACAAAGTTCTGATATGTTAAACTATATCTTTACCATCAAGATTATTTGTCTAAAGGGATCCATCCTGGATGCTGATCACCACGGATTCTATAGGACGAACAGCCTCTCCAAGCTGATGTTCCTAGAACTTGCTCAGTATGGTCAATATCAAGTTTGCCTTCTCTTCTCAACTCCACATCAGAGGGCTTTTCCTGGGCAGTTTAGTAATTTCAATTCAAACTTTACTACTGTTTATAAATGTAACTTCCCAAGATCTGGAAAATACAGTAGGAAAAAAAAAACTTACAAATAGAGGATGGGCCTGGCCTTGATCCACATTTTTTTCTGAGTTTCATATTTTTACACACATGGCAAATCATGAAAGGCCAAAGGTGATCAGGGAAATAAAAGCATCAGGCAATGACCTGATCTGGCTGAAAAGCCTTGCATTTAGAGAATGGAAATACACACTGCAAAAAATTAAACAGTAATGTAGTCTTTTTATCCTGATCCTCCAGGAGAACTGAGAGAGGAAAAAAGGGGCAAAAATAAACGGTCTGGGTTCATTTCGCCTGAAGGAATATTGGCTTTGAAGGGCAAAGGAATGGAGAAAGGGGAGAAATAGGACTTTGCTTTCCTGGTAAAGTCTGATATTAAGATGCAGGAAATGGTTTTTAAATTATACATGTGTCTCATTCTGTAGCGCAGAGAGCTGCTGACTGACTGAAGTATAAAAGAAAAGTGGCCATGTCCTGCAGAAGGCATTACCCTTTGAGGAGAATATTAGGTTGTTGTCCTTTTGCATTTCCCAAAGACAACACACTGAAATTTCCCAGATCAGTAACAGAAGGACCGCTTTGCAGAAAAAGGAACAGCAGGAAAGTCTGTGCTAACAGGAAGGTCTCACTTTAAGGAAACCTGATATCTAATTTATTTTGTCCTTTACAAATGAGATTATTTGAGTCAACTATTAGATTTACAAAATCATTCTTTGCTGCAAATAAAATAATAATAACAATAACATGGATAATAATACATTTCTAAAAAGCAATAAACCAATGTTCCATGGCAATTACACCCTGGAATTCACTTGGGCAATTATACAAAGTGAAATCTGGAGGTGAAGACAAGAAGTACCAGTGAGAGGCTTTCTCTCTTTTGGTAAAAATCAGAGTGAAACTGCAGAGTTGGTGAGGAAGGGCATTCTTAGGCAAACCAGCAGGGCTGCACAGTTTGGAAGGAAGCCAAGCCAGCAACAAAGTCAGGTGAGTTGGGAGCCAGGAAAGGTCATGGCAAAAACAGAATGAAGGAAAAGATGGGGCCAGGTCCAAACTGGGGGATGGCATCAGCAGAGCTCACGTGACAGGTGGAGTTTCCTAGGTATTCTCATGAAGCCCTCATTCCCACTGTCCCTTCTTGCTTTGCTTTGGAGTTTCTGGGACAGACATTTTGTGACATCCAAGATGACATTCAAAACAATAATGGTAAGGGATGCATATTCAGGAAATATCTCTGATTTTTAACACTCGTCTTGCAGAACCAATGTCCTAATCTTTATTTTCAAAATGAGATCAGCGATGGGGATTTCAAACCAGAGAATAAGGACCTCAAGCATTAAGGTGAAATCAGAACAATACAAGGTTTTACACTACGGCCAAGGAACGGTTTGTTTCTGAGGAACAGTGGGAGGTTCTGCAGTCCCAGATTATATATCTCTGTCTCTAAATCAGCCAATTAATGAATTTGAGCTTCTTTTCCCCAAAGTCTCTTTCTATATCCAGACTATTATCATCTTTTAGAATCCCTTATGAAAGATTAGAAAGGCTTTAATAGTTGAGAATTTGCTTCTGCTGCAGGTAATACATTTCACAGCTACCTGTCTGTCAATATCTGAGCTTCCAAATAAGAGTTTTAGGGTAGGTCAACTCCCTTAGTCACAGAACAAGGAAGTTTAGAAGAAGCATCTACTATGTTCCCAGTACTGTGAAGAGATAGAAAATAAACTAAAGACAGAAACAGAATGGGAAGAAGAATCATAATGTGATGTGTTATAATTCAGTTAAAAATCTCTTCTGTTCTGAATCTGACCATCCAAAGTGTTTATATCCCTCAAGATCATTGTAGGCTCATACACACAGCCCGAGAGCTCCCCAGTACCCATTCCAACAATGGATTTAAGTGCAAATGGTATCATTAGACTATAGATTCTCAACCCAGAGTGCGGGGGGGGGGGGGGGGGTGAAAGAGCACTACCGAGATAGAGAGCAGCAAGGAAGCTTAACCATGGAGCATAAAATTTTCTGGGGAAAGAGTTATATGGGTAGTTTTTAAAAAGAAATTCTAAAATGGTCATTTCTTTGCCATGTTTTTAGTCACTAATTTATTTTGAAATTTAAAACAACATTAAAGGTATGGCATTTTTATGTTTATCAAAGAGGGTCATGGATTAGAAAGTAAGAAATTTCCTTTAAAAAAAGACACCATGTTTAATTCTACTTTTTATCTTTGGCACCTACCGCAGAGCCTGGTGTCTTGGAGGTGTCCAGCAAAAGCATGTTAGTTCAAAAGATAGATATGAAAGAATGAACAATAGGGAGCTTGCACCATTAGCATGGACAGTCACATGAACAAACTAGAATCCTGTTTTCTTACCACTCCTAAGACATGTCATTTTTTCACTGATAACATTGAAAAAAACAAATCTAGGAGGGCTGGAGATTACCAAATTCTGACAAGTGGCATCACTGAAACTAGAGGAAAACTTCAGAAAGAATGCTTATTTTGACTTTATCAGGGAATTTAACTCTACAAACCAGGTCTCAGAGGCAAATTAACAATGGCCCAAACACCAGAAAGACTGTCCACAGCAAAACTGACAAATGATTCCAACCTCCTCTCCTTTGAGACCACTGATCTACAAAAGTGTGAGCAATTTAGATAAACTTGTCAAAATGTTTAGATTTTTCCTCTTCCAGGCATCTAGTAGGATTGTACTCCCTGGCCTCCTTGTGGTTTCAGTGGTTCTCTATTATCAGCTCCAGCCAATGAGTTGTTACTAAAAGTGATATATGCTGATTATGAACCAGAGAATTGTTACTGCAAGAAACTTCAGTGGTCTCTTTTTTTCTCTGCTACAAAGACTAACAATGTTCCCTACAGATGCTTCTCCATCAGCCTGAGCCAGAGAATGAGGGTGATGGCAATGCACAGCCAAGCCCCAAAGACCTGTGATAGATGCGTAGCTTGAACAGACAGAAAATAAACCTTTGATGTTTGAAGCCACTGAGATTTCATTGGTTCTTTGTTCCTGCAGCATAATCCAGCTGATCCAGACCAACACAACTTGGTTTACTATAATCAACATAGTTTATATCCCTTAATTGCCCTGACCCATTCTTCAAAGATTACAATCTAATTGCTGCTAGCAATCAACATTCCACCAAGAATGAAATAGTATAGAGAAAAGCAACTTTGTTTTTAATCACTGGAACTATGAATAGAGAAAAAGACCATGCAAAAAGGGAGATATATGCCAGCAAATACAGTCATTTTAAAATTAAAAAAAAAAAAAACAGATAAATTTTGAAACAATTTCAGGTGGCAGGAACAGATTCTCACCATCCTTCCCTAAAATGGAAGTTCATTAAATACAAAAAGAAATGTCTTGAGAAACTAAAATAGCAGACCACACTAAAGATGGCCCACTGAAAACAGACTATTCTTGAGACACTGATGGGAATTCCTTAGAGGAAAAGCAAGAGAGAAAGGGAATTCAATAAAGACACATATATGAGTCATTCTAAAGCTAACATAATAATCCTCATCTGTATAGCACTTTACATTACATGAAGCGCTTTCATGTATATTTCCTCATTTGAGCCTCATAACTATCCTATGAGACAGACATGGCAGGGGAGATTATCTACATTTAATTGATGAAAATTAATAGGTCCAGAAAAGTTGTGAATCATCTAAAATCAAATTGCTAACACATGACAAAGGTGGGATTATAACCTATGTTTCCTAACCCCTACTCCATGCATTCTAGATGATATCACATGTACTTCTAACAAAACCCATGAGGTCACTCATTTTACTGAACTAAAATCATACTGTTAGCTTCCTGAAATCACTTGTGATCTAAGTGTACGCTTTATTTGCTTTATTACCATCTGATAAATAGGTGCAATAGTTAAGTTTATATTCTGTTTGAAGATGAGGAACTTGCAACTAAGATGCCATATACTATGCATTAAACATGCCATACTGTTAATTTGTTTCTCAGCTGATGATGATTCTAGATGTAAATTAGCACTGTGCTTTTTCAGATCCAACAGATGTTTCTGAGTATTTATTTTTATAATTTTTCTCACTTGAGATATTACATGCAGTAATCAAGCACCGAATGTACTGACAGACAACTCTCCCTACAGCGGGGCATGAAGACTAGAGCCTAGAGTCCTCCAAGCTGGGCTCTCTAAGGTTCAGGGGTGTAATTCTTAATTTTCCTTTTTACATCTATTCTTTGGAGATGTCTTATCCCATTACTGCTATCTAAATACTAGAAATATTAGAAACATATAGATGGGTCTTCTTACTTCCAGCAGGGGTCAGGTACTACACCTTGAGAATTTTCTATTTTTAGGACTCAATAAAGGTCTTTAATTAAATTTATGCGACCAGTTTCTGTAGTGATCACTAAGGTAGTCCCTAAGATAGTCCTGACATAGAAGAAGCATCGCTGACTATTCCAATCATGAGGTACTCAAAAATCAAACATGTAGCAGGAAAAAAAAAGCCACTCATACTGTACTCAGATGCATAAAGAAAGTATAGCTTATTCATTTATTCTATAATTGATCAGATATTCCTCATAAGCCCTCACCCATTTGATAGAATATAAAGATCTAGCTCAGTTTGTTCATTTTAGCCCAATTTAATAATTTTAACTCTTTAAGGTACAGTCTCTTTACATAAATTCAGTTTTTAAAATGTGTTCTCCATCTCCTTACTTATCCCCAAGATGAGCCCAGGCTTTCTGAAAGGGTTTTCATGAATGTAAGAAGATACTAAAATTAGGCCCTTTCAATCTATTTAATTTCACACCACAATTAAGAATTAAAAAAAAATTGTTCACAAGTATGCTTCCATTCCAAAGTGAGGCTCTTGAACCATAAATGCAAGAATTTTGAAGGAGGTGTCCAACACCCCCGCTTCAGAATCCTAAGGTCAATACCGACCTCTGGCATAAGCGAGTTGAGGTGGGGTTGGAAACAAGAAAGAAACAATCCCTTTCAGAAATAGCTGTTGATTTCTAGTAATGCTATTCCTCCTTCTCCCCATAGGAGAAGGGAGCTGGTGTTTTCCCCTTACCCCAAATCAGGTAATAGGGACTTCAAGAACATTCAGAGAGCTTATTTTTGTTCCCTGTCATTTAGAGGTCACAGGAGACTCGTGTTTATTTAGAAGTCTAATGGGCAAGAAGTTGTGGCTGTCTAGCTCCTCACAATAAAGAGTGGATGCTGCACTGACAGTGGCCCATACTCCCAGAACCTGCCCACATAATGCATCACTATCTCTTTCGGACCATAGATTTCTTTCCTATTGCTCCTGTAACAAATTACCAGAAACTCAGTGGGTTACCACAATGCAAATATATTATCTTATAGTTCTGGAGGTCAGAAGTCCAAAATGAGTCTTACAGAGTTAAGGTATTGGAAGGACTGGTTCCTTCTCAGGGCTCCAGGGGAGAATCCATTCCTTGCCCCTTCCTGCTTATAGAGACTGTTGGCATCCCTTGGCTTATGGCTGCATCACTCAAATTTCTACTTCCACTGTTGCACTGCATTCTCCCCCTTCTGATCTTCTGCTTCCCTCTTATAAAGATCCTTGTGATTTTGTCAGGCCCTCCCAGATAATCCAAAATAATCTCATCTCAAAATCCTCAGTCATACCTACAAAATTCCTCCTTTTATCATGTAAGATAACACAGGCTGCAGAGTTTCAGACATTGACATCTTTAGGAGACCATTATTCAGCCTAGCACAGACCAGAAGTCAGCTTTCTTAAATCCTCCATCCCAAGAGGGCTTTAAGCCTAGAGCAATGGAACTTGAGCAGAAAGATGTTAGAGATATATTATCAAAGTTGGGAGTTGGTGGAAATGGGGCAGTTTCTTAATAGCTATCCAGAGGAGAGACTTTAACTTTATTTAAAAAATATGGAGGTAAGAAATTGCCAAGTAACTAAAGACAACAACTCAAGAGCAAGGTGTAAATACCTGCCAAACAGATACATTAAAGTCAAACCACAATAAGACTTTTCAGATAAGACTTTTCTTATGTCTTACTTCTCATTCTTCTACCTACTATGCCCCTAAGAGTTTGTAAAAACTGGCTATCAAACTGGGGGACAGGGCAAAAGGAAATGCATAAGGAAAGGAGAAAAGAAGGTAAAAATATGCCCCCTTTTATACTATAAATTAAGCCTGAAACAGACCATTCTCAGGGAGGGAAGAAGATTTAACTTCATTTGAAGTTCAGAATACTATTACATAGGACTGGACATTTTAATTACTGAAGAGAGACAATTCTTGGGGCAAATGTGACTAGGGACTTTCAATTATCCAAGAGCTTTGGGACCTGCCAAGATGTCATCCAGTGGCAAAGAAAGAACGAAATCACCAAGCAGGTTTGAGCAGGCAGTGAGGGAGCCTGGAAGAGCTTAAGTGCTTCATGAATTCACTTTATTAAGTTCTACTTTTCCAGTGAAGCCATTACACAACCTTGTAGCAGAAGGAAATGTGAGGCAAGCTCACAATCATGCACATATTCTTGTAACTATCCTCTGACTCTCTGATCCCTTGGGTCTCTGTAGCAATGTGCCTTGTCTCTGCTCATATTGTTGACATTTGCTGCTGAAGCCAGACTGGTGAATTCCAAGTTTTCTTTCAGCGTGGTCAGGGCCTGAGGACCCTTACTGCTAGGGAGGCTACACCATGGCACTTGTTAGCACAATGGACACCCAGATGTTTGGCTCTGATTTAACATCTATCTGGTCCTTAGCCCAGGCTAACCACCCTACAATGCTCATCTCCAGAGCTACTTAACTCCTGCCACCAAATCCCCTCTGGTAAACTCCACAGCCAGATGCTCAGCTAACTTCCATATATGCTCCTCCCAGTGGGGTCATAAAGGAACAACTGATTACAACTCCACCAAGAAACAGAGCAGCCCAGGAGCAGGATCAGCTACATAATTGGGGGAATTAAGTGCAAAATGAAAATGTGGGACATCTTGTTCAAAAATTAAGAATTTCAAGGTAAGAAGAGCAGAGCATTGAGCCAAGTACAGGGCGCTTCTGAGCACAGGGCCCTCTAGACTGCTCAGGAGCACTAAGTTTCTGTCTAACCATGCTATGCCACCAGTTTTATAGCTGGTGTGACCTTTCTCAACTGAGGAAGTGAAAGGCAATGCAGCTGCAGGGAAAAGCAGGGAGAAGGAGGTTAAAGACATCAACTGAATACTCTGGAACTATTATCCTGTGTTACAAGCATCTCAGCTTTAAACTGCACTGTATAGATTTTGGGTTTGCAAAATGCTTTTGTATCTATTATCTCATTTGTTCTTTGTGGCATCCTGAACAGTAGGTAGGCATGAGTTCCCTTTTACATTTAAGGAATTCAAGACTAGAGAGGGTAAAGAATTCATCTAAGAATATACAGTTGAGAATTTAGGATGATCCCAGACTGGAATGACTCCAAATGCAGTTTACTAAATTATACACCCTTATCTTATTTAATCATCAGTCATAAGATTCTTATTCTAAGAACCAGGAATTATGTTTGCTTTTTCATCTTTCCACAACATATAAACCCATCCAGCCCACAGGGGATGCACACACGGCAGACTTGCTTCTTCTCTTTCAGTCTCCATTCTTCACCGCCACACACGTACACACAGTGTCAGGGACTCGGTCAGCTACAGTTCAAATGCCACTCAGCATGGATACTACTCGTCAGAATCAAATTTATTTTTTAAAAAGGCTATGGAAACCTCAAATGGATATTTTGATGATTGGGGGCAGGGTGCAGAAAGGTACTACTGACCAATAAAATAACCTTTCCACTGCCTGAAAATCTCCTATGAGAGGCTTTGAGTTTTGTCAGCTTATGCAAATGCAAATATCTTAGGATAGCGACATGTTAAGCATTAAGTTACTCAGATTTCACTGTGAATGTTTCCAATTCCTTCATAAGGCCAAGTTTTGTCAAGGTATAGAAAGCACCTGGGGTCGCTAAACAATCTGAGAGAGACCATCCAGTGGGGAAAAAAACATCCGAGAAACCAGGCGATCTACCGTATATCCTCCCCCATTATTCCTGCAGCCCTTCCTTCTCTCATACAGATAGATCCCAAGTGATAGGGAGACAGACATTTAAGAAACTAACCTCTCTTCTGCTGGCAGAATGTGGTTTAACATGCTTTTTCTTCACAATTAATTCCCTTCAGCCTAAATGAAAAAGAATGCCTGTAACTTTGATGCTCCTAAGTCATGAGGGCAATTTTAAGGGCTCTCTGTATAAGTTCCATTTAGATGTACTTGCATTTGTTAAAGGGGATAAAACTCTGAAAAGGAATCCTGCTTCTGTGGAGATGAAAAAAAAATCAATAAAAGTTTACAAAATATAAAGTCAAAATTGCACATAAAAGATTCTCTCCAGGACCAAGTTTTTTTTAGGATAAATATATACTTGACAAGAAGAGCATTCAGATATTTATCTAGTAATAGTTGCAGTTTGCTCAGATGGTTAGAAAATTAAAACAGTATGGGCCAAGAATGCAAAGCTTCTTGTTTACAATTAATAAAAACCTGGTATCATTAGTATTCTAGAAGCCTCAACAAAAACGTGATATACAACTAAAACAGGTGAGGGATTTTTTTTTTTTTAAAGGCTGAAACATTTTTAAAACTTTTCCCTAAAAGAACTGTCAGAGTACAAAGCATGTCAGTGTAGATTCTTTGAAAAAGATGCCAAAAGACTCTTTCATTGCTGTGTGGCAGCCATATTTGACTAAATACCACTCTAGCCCCCAGTTTGTTTTTTTTTTTTAAACAACTACCACCTACACAATTCCATTCCTCAGAAACACTTACCCTTTCTCCTCTCCTGGCACTAATCTCAAGTGTCTGCAGTATATAGTTCAAGGATAAAAGCAATCTAGCCCTGCTGGTAAAGTTAGTATCTCACCAGAGACAGTCATCTAGGGACAAGCAGATAAGAGAAGTCAGTGTCCTTATCTGCAGCAGGAAGTCTTGTAAAGCCACATTTTAAAAAGTGCCTGAGCTACACAGCTGCATCCTTTGAGACCACAGCCCAAGAGCACCTAGTGCAAAAATAGATACACTCATTCATTCCCACAGTTACAGGTGAAACACCCCCAAAGAATGACTGCCTCATAATTACCAATGCAACTGAAACAGGCAATTTGAGAACTAAAGGTTAAGATGTCCCCCTCAGAAGCTAAGGTCAGTAGCAATAAGGGTTCCTTTTTCTATTACAGCTTCATCCTCCATTAGAACAGAACCTCCCTGAAGACACAGACCAGGTCTTACTCACTGCACAGGACCTGACACCAAATAGGTAATCGATAAATCAACTGATGACTGTAAAGTCCCTTTGCTTCTCATAGTTGCCAGGGTCCCAAAACCCCCTTTCACCCAGTGGAAGAAAGAGATGTCTACTAGTAGGTCAGTTTCAAGGTAACTTCAGAGCACTTGTCACTGTACTTTCATCTTTGCCTCTGTGAAAGAAGAAAAGATCCTAAAAGGCCAAGGAGGGAACTGTGTTTGGGTGTTCTCCCCCTCACAGCACCTGGTGATGGTGGCAGGACCTTAGAGGAACATAGGTGCATGGTGGGATCCAAAGAGGCTAAATCCTGGGCCATGAAGACACAGCAAAAAGCCATGGAAGCCACGGCAGAACTTAAGTTCAAGGAGTAGGCAGGCTTGGATGAGGAATACGTCAGTGGTGGTGAGTATGAACCAAAATCAAAGAGCTCTCCCTACATGTCCTGTTCTGTGCTAGTCTCCCAGGACCACTGCACAATGTAGGAAGCAGGGGCATAGGAGAAAGGATCAATGATAATAAAGGCTGTATTTTCAGCCAATGTGATAAACTGCAGGCTCAAGCAGATTAAATCTGACTTCGAGAAAACATATAAAATATTTCTTGCACACCTGAGTTTATGAAATTAAATTCATGCTCACAATACTACCTTATCAACTTCCCTGATCCTGCCAGAGATTTAGACCCACTGAGTACCTAAAAGATAGAGGCTCCACGCCCTAAAGAGTTGCCTAAGATGCTTCATGCATCTTTAGCAGATTCATAGGAAAAAATATTGAGCTCCAAAGAGCTGTCACTTCAGCCAGGTGAAATCTGCATCCTGAATAGGGAGGCATAATGTGGGTCTTTCTTAATCTTTACTTTTATGCTTTAGGTGTATAGTCACAAATGTCTCATTCAGGTACGAAGGCAGGGGAGTGGATACAGGGGAGTCCCCAAACTAGGCATTAGAAGAAAACAGCTGGATTAGCTGAGATTCTCCTGAGGTGGAGCTGATTGTGAAACACCCAACTGGGGGACCATGCAGATTTTATACAATTACCTGCATGTTTGCTACACTCCTGGGTCTGCTACAGAAATCACAGGCAATCAAATTAACACATGTATCACAGTGTGCAGCACTGAATTCCCAAGCTTTCCACACAGCCTGATTTGTATTAACAACATACCAAGGGAAAGAAGAATTAAAGGATAAACTATTCAGTCATCATGTTACGAATTAAATCAGTTCAATGGTGACTAAGCCTTAGTTTATGTTGTTCCATGCCCAAAATACCCTTCTCCTCCCTTTGACAACCTCCATCTTTCAAACCCTAACTCTAGCCCCATCTTATATGTGAATTCTGAACTGCTATTGGACATCATGCTACCAAATCAAAGACTTGCATAAAGTCACTAATAAATTCACCCATGGTAAATACGATTTACTAACTACATATAAGCTCCTTAATCACAAGGATGGGAGCTTTCATTTCTTTTGTATCCCCTTAATCAGTGGCTCTTAAACTTAGAAATTTCATGGGTAAGTAAAATCCCCACAAAAAGACTGTGAGGATCTGATAAAAGGTTGAAATTTTTTTATTCGACCAAATAAAGACATTTTAAAACCAACTGGCAGATTTCTATTTTATATAAAGGTGAACTAGGTAATAAGAAATAATAAAGACCAACTTTCCCTCTGAAACAACTAGAAAACTTGGTATAAATATTTTTAAAATCTGTTATTTGAAAAAAAATAAAGAAAACAATCCTATTTACAAAACAACCAAATTTAAGTCTCTATGAAGGCACTGGAGAGCTAAAAGAGTGGTAAAAACGTGTAAAAATATAAAAGGAGGAAATCAAGAAAGGTAAGCTGGACCCTCCATAATGGAATAGGCAGCTGAGAGATCAAGAAACTGAACAATTATTTTGAAAATCTGATAAAGTTAGGGGAGAAAAACTGAAATAAAGAGTCTCCTGGGGAGGAAGGGGTCCATGCTGGCAAAAGCTTTAGGTTGAGACCACAGGAGTTTATGTCCTAGGAATAGGATGGATTAGAAAAGACCAGCTCACTCAGGGACTATGCTTAAGAGTCACTGAAACTGCATTAATATGATCCAGGACTATGAGTTCCCATTGCCGTTCATCAGTTTTAAAAGGGTAGGATCCTTTCTTTATGAAGATACTGTCATACTAGGACTCAAATTCTTCCTATAATATTTTTATGTAGAATATTCAGCACTAAATCAAATATGAGTACACAGATGAGGAAATAAGACAATAATGATATAAAACCAAAAGAAACATCAGAAAATAAAGATAATGGAGATGGCAGACATGGATTTTTTAAGTTACCTTAGTAAATATACTCAATGAATGAAAAGATTATAAATACTTGAAAAAAAAAACAAGAAACTATAAACAAGAAAAAAATTCTAGAATTAAAAATACAATAACCATAGTTAGGAATTCAGTTTGTCAGTGTATTAAATATATCTGAAGAAAAATTCAGTGAATTAGAAAACAGGTCAGAAAAAAATAGGCAGAAAGAAGAACAAGGAGAGAAAGAGGAGGGAAAGAAAGTCTCAAAATGGGAAGACAGAAAAGGTGTAGGAAAAGTAATAGTTGAGGAGATAATGATTAAGAATATTGTAAAACTGGAGAAAAACATAAAATGAAAGATTCAAGGTGCCCTATAAACCCCAAATAGAAAATAGAATAATTATAAATATATAGAGAATCATCATACTGAAAACGATGAAAAACAAAAATAAAGCCATAAAAGAAATCAGAACACTACAAACTAATGAATAGTACACTTCAAAAATACTTAAAATAGTGAATTTTATCTCATAAAAAAATCAAAAATGAAAAAAAAAACTGAAGAATAAAGATAGATAATGTTTGGTGTATTAATCAGACTTTCTGCTTACTCAACAGAGACAACTGAATCCAGGAGAAAACTGAATAACCTCAAAGTGTTGAAAGAAAATAACTGTTCACCAAAACCAAAATAAATCTTTCACTACCTAGACTCAAATTGAGACAAATAGTAAAAGGGTGTTCTTCAAGAAGGAAAACAATCCCACATGCAAACACAGAAATGCAGGAAGAAAGGAGGAGACTGGAAAGGTTAAATTTATGAGTAAATGCAGATGAATACAGTTGACTTTTGACCACCATGAGTTTGAACTGATAGGGTACACTTGTAGATTATTATTTTTTTCAGTAAGTATGTACTACAGTACTACATAGTTCATGGCTGGCTGAAACTATGGATGCAGAACCACAGATTCAGAGGGCCGACTGTACAGTTATATGTGGATTTTCTACTGCACAGAGTATCGGCCAACCCCCATGTTGTTTAATGGTTAACTGTATTGACCCTAAACAACAATAATAATGTCTTCTGGGGGTTAAAATACAGAGCAACTTAAAATACACAATTAGAACAGCATATAATTTGAAAAAAGGTTGAAATGGAGTTAGTGTGTTTGAAGCTTGGAAGGAGCCAAGGATGGCTGCTATAATATCTAATGTAGCCACTAAAATATTAATAAAAGAGTATATAGTTACTATGCTAATATAAGAAAAAAATAAGAACTAGTCAATCAAAAAGAAGGCAAGATACGAAAGGACAAAATGAACTTAGGATGAATGGAAGACATATGAAGGATCTGGCAAAATAGGTTTAAATGCAAATATATGTACTAATTATAGTGCATGTTAATGAACAAGCTACTCCAATTAAATAGTTGTCAGACTAAATACAAATATAAATGCTTCATACAGGAAACACATCTTAAATATAAGAAAATGGAAAATCGAAAGTAAAAAGATGGGAAAGATACGTCATGCACACTCTAAACAGAAGAAAGCTGAAGAAGCTAGACCTAACAAAGTAAACCTCAAGGCAAGAAGCATTACTAGAGACAGAGTGGGATGCTCTGTTAAGATAAAGGGGTCAATCCATCAAGATAAACAATTCTAAATCTAGATGAACCTAATAACATAGCTTTGAAATACATAAGGAAAAATTATATAGGATTGAAAATGGAAATAAGCTGATCAAGAGGTTCAAAATTCCAGTTATAAGATAAATAAGTACTAGGGATGTGATGTACAACATGATGACTATAGGTAAACACGATGGATGGGAACTAACCTTATTGTGGTAATAATTGCACAATATATGTAAGATAAGTCACTATGCTGTATACCTTAAAGTTACATACGCATGCCTTGGACACATTGCAGGTTTGGTTGCAGACCACCCCAATAAAGCAAATATTGCAAGTCATACAAATTTTTTGGTTTCCCAGTACATATAAAAGTTATGTTTACACTATACTATAATCTACTAATATGCCATAGCACTATGCCTAAAAAACAATGAACATAACTTAATTCAAAAATATTTTATTGCTAAATGTGAACCATCATCTAATATCGCAAGTTTGCGACAAACCTTCATTTTGTAAAAAAAAAAAAAAACAAAAACAAAAAAAACAGTATCTGTGAAGCACAATAAAGTGAATCACAATAAAATAAACTATGCCTGTACAATGCTGTATGTCAATCCTATCTCAGTAAAACTGGAAAAAATTAAACCACACACAAAAGAAAATGGAAACAGACAAATCCAAAACCATAGTGGGAGATTTTAACACAGTTATCTCACTAACTGCTAGAATAAGGAAACAAACAAAAATATAGAATTTATGAACAAAATAATTAACAAATTAGACATAATTGACAAATAGAGAACAGTGCACCAAACTGAACAATCCCTCGCAAGTATACAAAAAATTATACTAAAATTGACCATAAAGCTTTAAATTATTCAGAGTATTTCTCTGCCCACAGTATTTCTCTGTTATTAATATAAAATAACAAAATATCACTTTAAAAATCCTTACATGCTTTGAAGCTAAGCAATATAGTTCAAAATAACCATGGGGCCAAAAAAGAAATCACAATGGACTTTTTTTAAATATTTGGAACTAAATAATCATGAAAATGTGAAATATCAAAACTTAAGGCTTAGAGGAAAATGTTAAATCTTAAATGCGTAACTGAACAAAGAAGGCAAGCTGAAAATCAATGATGTAAGTAACAAGTTTGCAAACTATGGCCCACAGGCCAGTCATCTGCTTTTGTAAATAGTCTTTAAGAAAACACAGCCACACTCATTTTTTAAGTATTGCCTATGCCTGCTTTTGTGCTACAACAGAAGAGATGAGTAACTGAGACAAAGACTATCTGGTTCACATGCCTAAAATATCTACTAAAATGGAGCTTTTAAAAAAAACACTTTGCTGACGTCTGATCTAGGCATTCCTCTCAAGAAATTAGCAGAAAATCAAAATGAACAATGAAATTCAAAATAAAAATGAAAATTTAGTTGAAATAGACAAATTCATAGAAAAGTAAAACTTGTGAAAACTACCAAGAAACATCTAAATAACCTTACAACTATTAAAGGAATTAAATTTGTAATTATCTCCCCACAAAGAAAACTCCAGGCTCAGAGGCCTTTCCTGGTAAATTTTGTTAAACATTAAGGGATTCACGAACATAATATAAGATTTTAAAAAGGGAACACCTCCCCAATTATTTAATGAAATCAGTGTAATTTTAACTCCAATACCTGACAAAAAACATTATGAGAAAGAATAATTACATGTCAACATCATTCAACAATAGAGATACAAAAACCTAAAGATTCCAAACTGAATCCCATACTAATAAAAACGACCACAGCGAGTTTATTTGGAAAATAGAAGGGTTATCTTTTTTTTTTAAACATTGATTTTTACAATCTTATTTACCACATTAACAGAATAAAGCTCAAAAAGCAAACAACCATTTTAGTAAATGTAGAGAAAGCATTTGATAATACTCATTACCTCCATTTGATAAGAAGTCTCAGCAAATTGGCAACAGAAGTAAAATTTCTTGATTTGATAAATGGCATCCACAAGCAAAACATGCAGTTAAAATCATATGTAATGGTTAAATAGTGGCCATTTGGCCCCTAAATTTAAAAATCAGATAAGCATTTCACTCTCATCACTTCTATTCAACACTGACCTCGAGGTCCTAATGAGTACAGTGAGGCAGGAAGAAGAAATAAAGGCTTAAATATTAGAAAGGAAGAGAAATAAGACTTTTTCATAGATGAGATAACTGTACATATAGAAAATTCTAAGGAACCCACAAAAACCCTTGAAATATTAACTAATGTAAAAGGCCAATAAAAAATCAATTGTATTTTACCCTATGAACAAGCAAAAAATAAATTCTATGTAATTGTTTGTTATAGCAAAATAATAATTAAAACCAAATGTAATAAAAGATATATAAAGTCTCTACTGAAAGTTATAAAATACTGATGAGCAAAACTGAAGGATACGTAAGAAGATTACGGTATTTATTATGCTCACTGATTACAAGACTTCAAAATATCAGCTTTCTCCAATTTGAGCTATGGCTCCGAAGTCAGAGGACTTACACTACCTAAAGAGTTATTCTATTTAAAAATATAATCATTAAGACATGATTATTGGTACAATAGACAGATTAACAGAGTAAAAAATACAAAAATAGGCCCACAAATACACAGTCAATTAATTTTCAAACAGGCACCAAAACAATTCCACTAGAGAAAAGGTTTTCCAACATATGTTGTAGGAATTACAGGATAATCCTATTTTTTAAATGGACAAATGATTCAATAAATGCTGCTAGAACAGCTGGACATCTATTGGTGAAAGAAAAGTGAATCTAGACACAGAATTTACACACTTCATGAAAATTAACTCAACTTGGATTATAGACCTAAATGTAAAATGAAAATCTCCTAGAAGATAAGATACAAGAAAATCTAGATGTCCTTGAATATGGCAATAACTATTTAGATGCAACACCAAAAGAATGATCCATGAGAGAAGTAATTGAGCTGGACTTCATTAAAATTAAAAACTTTCATTCTGCAAAAGATTATGCTAATACTAAGAGAATGAGAACACAAGCCACAGACTGGGAGAAAATATTTGCTGAAGACACATCTGATAAAGGACTGTTACCCAAAATACACAAAGAACTCTTAAAACTCAATAATAAGAAAACAGAATCCAGTTTTAAAAACAGACTAAAGACCTTAACAGACACTCCACCAAAGATACACAGATGGTAAATAAGCATATGAAAAGATGCTCAGCATCATATGTTCACAGGAAAATGCAAATTAAAACAACAGTGTGACTCCATTACGCACCTATTAGAATGGGCAAAATCTGAAACACAGACAATATCAAATGCCAACAAGGATGTGGAGCAACAGGAATTCTCATTCATTACTGGTTGGAATGAAAAATGGTACAGCCACAGTGGAACATAGTTGGCCAGTTTCTTAGAAAAATACACACTCTTACTATATGATCCAGCAATTGTACTCCTTAGTGTTTGCCCAAAGGAGGTGAAAACTTGCATCTACACAAAAACCTACACACATGTGTTTATAGTAACTCCATTCTTAATTGTGAAAACTGAAGCAACCAAAATGTCCTTCACCAGATGAATGGATAAATAAACTATGGTACATCCAGATTATGGAATATTATTCAGCAGTAAAAAGAAATGAGCTATCAAGCCATGAAAAAACAGGGAGGAACCTTAAACAAATACTTAAGTGAAAGAAGTCAATCTGAAAAGGCTACATACACTATGATTCCAACTATATGACATTCTGGAAAAGGCAAACTATGGAGAAAGTAAAAAGATCAGTGGTTGTCAGGGGTTAGGGAGGAGGGATAGAGAAACTGGCAGAGCACAAAGGACTTTTAGGACACTGACACTATTCTGTATGATATTACAATGGTAGATATATGTCATTTTAAATTTATCAAAACCCATAGACTGTGCAACACCAAGAAGAAACTAATGTAAACTATGGATTTGGGGTGATAATAATGTATCAATGTAGGTTTACAGGTTTTAACAAATGTATTACTGTGGCATAGGATGTTGATTGCTGGGGGCAGTGGTGCATTTGTCGGGGCAGGGAGTATATTCCACGCAATTTCGCTGTGTATCTAAAACTGCTCTAAAATCTATTACAATGGGGAAAAATTAACCTTGACCTCTATTCACACGACGCACAAAACTTGATATGTAAGGTAGTGGGGGAGGTGGTGGTGAGGGAGGTAAAGAGTACTTTCTCTTCAATTTTGCTGTGATCTAAAATTGCTCTAAAAAAAAAAACCACTAAAATTGAAAGAAAATGAATATCGACCTCTACATCACACCATATACAAAATTTAATTGTTGACAGATAATAGATCCAAGCATGAAAGCTAAAACTATGGCTTCTAGAAGTAAACATAGGTGAATATCTTTATCACCTTGGGTAGGCAGATTTTTCTTAGGACACAAAAATACTAAACATAAAAGAAACACTGATGAATTTTTCTTCATTTAAAATTAACTTCTCTTTATCAAAATATACCATTAAAAGAGTAAAGAAGCTACAGACTGGGAGAATATGTTTTCCATGCATATATCTGAAAAAGGACTTGAATCCAGAACTTACAATTCCTGTAATAAATTTTAAAAGACAAATAATCCAATAAAAATTAGCCAAAGAGCTAAACACTTCACAAAATAAGGTGTATGAGTGGCAAATGAGTACATGAAAAGCTACTCAACACCATTAATCATTAGAGAAGTACAAATTAAAACCTAAATGAGGTAATACTTCACAGCCACAAGAATGTAAAGTAAAAAGACCACCAATGCTAAATTTAAGTGACCCAGTGAAAATATTAAGAAAAAGACATGAGCTGTACTCAATTTGTCCCTAGTAGCTAACACTGTCCTTGTAAATAAGAGAGTGCTAAGTAAATATTTAAGGGATAGATGGATTGATGAATAGGAGGGAAAAAAGGTGGCAGAGGAGAGGAAAAAATGAGAGCAGCACGAAAGAGAAGAGGGGGAAATGGAGGGTAGAAAACTTAGAAACAGGTAGCTCCTTATTTAAGAAAAAAATCATACAGCCTTTAAATTTAACAGTTTAAAAGGAAAATACATTTGGAAAACAAACAAATATTAAATCAATGCCTCTTTAACAAAATCCAAAGCAATTTCAAAACTTAATTACCAAAAAAGAAAAAGTAGGAGGTGCTTTTATACAAACAACTTGGCAGAATCTGAAGTGCAAGAAATTCTATATTCTATAAAGGACAAAGACCAACATAAAACTGAACTACCAGTTAAAGCCCCTCCAAAATGTTTTTAGTATAACTTACTGTTTTGGTAAGTTATTCTTATGAAGTTTTCTGTGTATTAAACATGTTCAGGCATCACCATTAATACTCAAGGCCCAAGTTTACTCAGATCAGTGTTTACCAAATACTCCCTGTTGTAACAGGGCACATAATACGAAATCCATTCAGGATCCAAATCATGAAGAACTCAGTTTGGTTCTAAAATACCATTTGATTAACAAGTTTGTATTTTCTAGGTAATTCAAATTATCTAGGTATGAAATGATACATTCATAACATTTAATTATACCGCTCTTTTCACTAAACCTTATCTATGTTGAGTAAGATCAGGTATGTTACTCTATACTCCAGTCCACCTTCAGCAAACTGTGATGGCTTTTCTTTAAACTCCCACCACTGTATCCATCCCTGTTGTACCCACACGTGCAGTCTGGAATTAAGCTTGTTACCAAGGGTAAGAGGTCTTAGATATAAGCCATGGATACCCATATACCTAATGTATCCATTATATTCCTCCAAATGTTTGAAACCAAGTGAGATTGACAGGTAAGCACAAAGTCTAAAGACACATCATATCCACAGGGCCTGCCGTCAAAAACAAATTTGGGAAGTTAGAGAAATGTATCTTCATATTGAATTCATATTGAAAATTCCCCATGTACCCTGTCCTCAGACTGCTCCCTTGATTCTCGGGAATCCCCGTGGATGGTCACAAGCTTACCATTTTCAGCACTCTGTGCCCAGACCTTTGCTCCTACTTTTTCAGACAAAAATGTTTCTATCCATTATGGTTTCTTCTATGATGGATTACATGCTACATAAAAGGATAAAGAAACTGATGGAGGGGCAGGAATAGTAAACCAGGACATATTTCTCCTTCCAGGAAATATTTTAACATGATTATGAGAGGTCTCTAGAAACAACCATAACACACATAAGACTAGTGGTCCTGACTGTTCCACAAATCAGGTGTGTGGTACTGGCTTCCACAATGCTAGTTAATTACCCTTAGAACATGTACACTGCAGAAGCAGCCCCTTCAACCTAAGGCAATGTTGTCCACTTCCTTCAACATTTTGAGGGCAAAAGCAGACACTTTTATCAAGGAAGTAATTCAGCATTCAGAATTGTATGAAAATCCTCTGCAAATGGCACCACATGTGCAGTAAAGGGTTAACTCTTCAGGCCTGGGTTATCCAAATCCTGCATATTCCAAAGGTCTTCAGGAGAACCCTTAATTAGGAAATAATGTATAAAACCTTGGAATATCCTACCTGATAAGAGTGTTTGTATCCCTGGGGCCTGGACCACACCAGATAGAATATGCTAACAATGGGATTTACCTTGAACACTACTATGTTACCCTGGGCCACACTGAAGTTTGATCTGGTGGAGGTTGGGGGGACTGTGAGGGAGACCAAGTAGCCAAGGCCAGTCATGTGGAGCTCCATGCCTACAAGACTGGCCCCTAATAAAACCCTGGCCACCAAGGCTCCAGTGAGCTTACTGTTTGGCAACACTTTCCACGTGTATCACACATTGTTAATGGGAGACTTAAATGCTGCCTGCGCAATGCCACTGGGAGAGGACAACGTGAAGCCTGTGCCCAGTTTCTCCTGGACTCTGCCCTCAGTGCCTTTTTGCTTTGTTGATTTTAATTTGTATCCTTTCACTATAACGAACCACAATGATGAGTACAGCTCTTCTACGAGTCCTTCTAGAAATTCATCCAAATGGAGGGTTGTCTTGGTGACCCTGAACACAGCTATGTTCTTTTTTATTTTCATAAAACTGATAAAAATAGTCTTTTGTTGGTGAGTTATGTGCTAGCTCACTCTTTCACCCTGGTGCGCTCTCATGTGCGCGCGCTCTCTGTCTCAATCTCTCTGTCTATCTTGTCATCTCTCTCTCATATATATGTGTATATTCATACTTGCTCATCAGAAATTAATTTGCTGCTATAAGCAACCATTCTGATAAACTGCAAGAAAAGACAAGTGTGAAAATTAGAGTTATTTATATTCAGACAACTGGCAGACAAGTCTACACAACAGCCCAAAGGCAAAATATCAGTGGCTCTGAGAGGGAGACAAATTAGCTTGGCATTTTTTAATTAAAATTGGGCTGCTTCCTGGAATGCATAGATTTTTTTTTCCCACTTTTCTCTCAAAGACAAGAGACACATATTTTAAATATGTTTCTAAAATTTTAAAAATGCATGCAGTAAATTTCACCATATATTAAAGTCTATTAGTTTACTTTTATTGGGTTTTCCCTGACATCCATACTGTAATTTGAATTTTCATAACTAAAATATCCACTCATAGAAAGAAAATTTGAAAGCAGATAGGTAAATTCTGAACTGAGTTTTGACTTTCTGGCATTTTTTTTTTAAAAAAAACACAGCCTATTTTCATCATCCAAAGCTATTACTAAATGTTCTAGCCAATGCAGAGGGACATAGAGAAAAGACAGTATAAAACCCAAGGAGTGAGAAGAGAAAAAGTAAACCCAGTGTAGTATATGGAAACTCCTACCTCTCCTATACCTCAGGGGCCTAATATTCTGCAAGCCACGGTAAAATGACACAGACGCAGTCTTATCCTTTGGTGCCTTTCCATCTCCTTCCTCTTAAGCTTTCCTAACTTCTCTCCTTCTGGACAGAGCCCTACTCCAGATGCTTTCCTGATGCCTGACCAAGATGGCTCCACGAGTGCCTAAATTTCCTTCCTCTTTCTTAGCCAAACTTTGCGCAACTTACTTCTTATCTTTTCATAATCCTATTCTTTCCCATATGTCTCTGGCTAGTAACAGGCTCATCAGATAGGGTACATAGATTCTTGCTCCCAGGTCAGGCAACCTAACTTTACTATCCAGTTCAGCATTATATTCTATTTGCTCTGGAATAATTTTCCTATAAGTAGCGTGCACTGACAGGAGATGAGCAAACTCGATCCAAAGTTTTAACCATAGATGTACCCAACTATGAAAGAGGTTTGTTTTCTCATTCAAATAATAATTGTCTCATACCCTTAGGTGAGAACTGCCTTGTTGAAACTTGGCAATAACTTCAGCCCAATCTAGAAAACTGTATTTCTTCCCCTTACCTAGTTTTCTTGTTCAATCGTCCTGGGAATAATATTCAACTCAAATTGAGTTAGGGAATTCAGTCTCTAGTCTAAATGTCTTCTGCAGAGTAGCAAAAGGTACAGCACATTTTTCCTCATCTGCTTTATTTGCCGTAGTCATCATTCCACAAGCTGTGAACACTGAACACTCCATTAATTGAGACCAGCAAAGGAGACATTATTTGCCAGGGTTTTTTTTTTTGGGGGGGGGGGGGGTGATTGGATTTATTCTTTTTTTTTTTTTAAATGGAGGTACTGGGGATTGAACCCAGGACCTCCTGCATGCTAAGCATGCATACCATTACTTGTACTTGATGTTCTTCTGTCCTACTTTCTGGGCCATTTCTGTTCAAGCTTATGTCAAAATCTCTGTACCCTTTTATTCAACATTCAAGTAACAAATTTACTTGTCATGCAACTACTATATGCCAGGCACTGAGCTATCTGCTGAGTTCCATTTCTCATTCAAACTCAGGTGATTTCGGATGATGGTAGTTTATGGTACTTCCCCTCCAAGATAACACATTTGTATTTTCACAGTGGCCTTGAATGCTCTATACCTAAGAAATAATTCTAATGGTGAATTTATACATGGTGAGAGATATCTCTGGAGAGACATTTTTTGATATATTTTCTAACATCCTTCAAATCATAATCTATAAACCATCAACTAGACTTCATACTAGTTACAAAGCCTAAACCTGTGGCCACAATTTTGTTTGAAATCACCTCAAACACCTATGCTTATACCCACCCTTGAGACTGAAGCATTCTTTCAAAACACCCTATCAAGCATGAAGTATAAAGAAAATTTCTGCAGGTGACGGTCCATAGGTGATTCAGGACGATTTCTGAACATGTGTACCCTTGCTCTAATGTGGTATTGATTTCATCGAGTCCTGAAGCTCTCTTTAGATTAGAAGTAGCCTCTTAACTGCCTTTCCCAGACCTCAAGAATGAAGACTTCATATAACAATCTTAGATTAAAAGAACAGAACAATACCTGATGCTTATAATCATAACTGAGTAATCATGATAAAGTTAAGTAATCATGATCAAGTTAAATAATAATTATCATACTACACTTAAGAAGGAAAGTTGGGAAGAGAGTAAGCTGTTTTAGAAATACATTCTTATAAAATGAAGTATATACAAAGAACAGGCTTGGAAAGACAGTCACCCAGCTGATGTGATGGTTATTTCTGGATAATAGGATTATCTGTGGGTTTCAGAAAACTTTTTGCTTGATTATATTTCTAATCTTTCTACAATAAGCATATTTTGTAATTATTAAGCTATTTTCAATAAAAATAACTAAAATCTGTATATGAATACTGAGGAGTACTTAAGGAAGTGGCTTTTAGGATTACAGACGTATGCAAATAATACTTTATTAAGGGATTATAAGCATCTAATACAAAGAAAGTGAATAATAAATGTTCATAGAATCAGCAAAATGTCTTCCTCTGCACACAAGGAATGATTTTAGCATTTCATCGGCATTGTCTGCACAGCTGAAATATCTACCTTTTTATTAGTAAGCTTTGAACTTGACTTATATTTTGGGTATTGCCTGATAAACTCTCTTTCTTCCAAATTTATCCCATTTGTAAACTTTGGAAATTGGGCTGGGCTACAATGGGAGAATCTTCTATTTCATTGCATTTGCTTTGGTTTAGCAAGACTTTTGGAGGCTCAATTCATGAGCACTAATCTAAATCACCCAAATCTGACCCTAAATTCTCAGATCATAAAAAAATGTTAAGGCTCAGAATATTACTGAAATAACTTTTGTGAAATTACTACAATACCATATACTATATACTAAATACTAGAAATTCTCCAACACATGCTCTTCTTTAAATCCTATCATCACCAATACTCAATCACTGAAGACTAAAAGATTTTGATCTCAGCAACAGGGTGAGTTTTCTTTGAAGCCATGCATTTTGAAAATACAGCCAGATGGAAGTATGACTTTGCAAAGCTGCTTAATTTTGATAAAAAGCTATTTCTTATGGCCACATTCTCTTACTACTATGCTGACAGAATTCATGAAGGAAATAATAATGATATGCAGCAGAAATCCAAAAAGGGAAAGAGGTAGTAGTTGGGGCTTTGGGTACTGATGGGTATTATTTTTATTAAAGAATCTTTTTTAACAAGTTGGAAATGTAAAAATGTATTTTAAAAATACAGTTTAATAGCTCCTATTGGTTAATTCATCTGCTTAAATCTTTTTTTTTTAAAGGAAAATCAGATTCTATTCAAAACTGTACCAGTGTTGATTACTATGCCTTCGAAGAGGTCACATTGGGCACTACAAAATCAAATAACTTTTTCTCCATTCAAGTGAGCCAAGCTTGAGCCTTAACTATTGCCATTTCTGTGGTTAAGAAACTCTTGAAGAAATCTGGTAGAATAGGCTTAGGGGATAAAGAAGCTTTTGGGAGGAAATTCATCCTACAGGAAGAGAGAGACAGATGGGAAGACAAAAAAACTTGACCCTGCAACAAAGTCTCAGTGATCTGAAGGAAGAAGTAATTTCACATTTAGCAACTGACTACCACTCAAATCTGTCCTTGGCCCACACTCATGGATACATGTCTGAGTTCTAAGAAGACAGTATTGTGTCTATAAGTTGCAAAATGCTGTTTCAACAAAAAGTTCCAACACTTTGGGAGAGAAGCAGATTATTTTGGAACTCCTCTAAACATACAGGATAAAATAAAAGAGGGGTCTTTCTGCCACAGAGCACTGCTTATCTGTTCCACCATCAGCGCTTTGAATTCCCAGAGCGAGTGTGTCTAGAGGAGCAGGAATAGTGTACAAGGGAAGAGGGCAGCACCCAGCAGGAGACTGCCATTTCCCCTGAGCGGTACAGCAGGCAATGATTCAGCCCCTAAGAGTGAACAGACTACAAGTACCAAGCACCATCCCCAACACACACAAACAGTAGGCTACAGTAGTACCCAGGGGGAAACTAGTGCCTGGTAATAGCACAGAAGGAGAAGTGCCCAGCAGAAGCACACAACATAAGCTGTGTGGGTTCACAAGTTGTATTTGGACCCTGAGAAATACTAGGCAGAGGATAGGGGAGAGCAAGATGGGGAGAAGGACTTTGTAAGGATCTAGAGGTCTTATATAAGTAGGAAGAAACAAGAGTGAGTGAAATTTAGTTACTAATGTTCATGTCTTTTAGCTTTCTCACCTGTAAAATGAAGGTAATCATATTCATACATCAAAGGACTGTTGTAAGAGTTAAATGGGATAATACATAAAGCATTTAGAATATCTGGCACAAAAAGCACTATGTTGATATTATTACTGTTATACAATCATACTGCAGTATATTTGTTTTTGTTATTTGTGTATTTATTTATTCCAGTCAATCAAGGGTGGAACTTTAATTTTTAAATATCCACGATTTGTTCTCTTAAGTACTACTCAATGTAGATTTCTGCAGGCTTAGGTAAAATCCCATAGAAATCTACAGCTATGTAAATATGACTATAACAATGATATAGTATTACTTATGTTTTTAAGATTGCAGTAGCATAGTTCACTTGCATTTTAGAATTACTGTCCTTTATAAATGTCACACGACTTTCTCTAACACTGTGTATGAGTTTCAAGGTTCACCAGCTATTTATTCTTTATCACTATGCTTACAATTTGGGAAACTACACCAGTGCTTGGTTTATACAGACTTGACAAATTAGCTGATCTCACCTTACACATGGAAAACCGATTCAAAGATCATTTAGTATATGGATTCTCTAAACATTCTTTTTTTCTTCAAAAGTGTAACCTCACTGAAGTTTCAAGACTTACCAAAAAAAGTTTGTATCTTAGGAGTAAGACTTAAAGAAATAAAAACATTTGGTTCATGAACTCTCAATTGTTATCTATCATTTCTATCTCCCTAAGAGAGAGAAGTGATAAATGATCCTCCAGATACCCTGAATTTGTCTCATAGAATCAAAAGCTTTCTAGAGCTCATGAGTCTCTGTGAGGTTTACTGCAGTAAATTGGAGCTGGAAGACAACCCTCATATAAAGAACCTTCTTCACTCTAGAATTTTCTCACATGAAAGACTGACATTTGGCTGCCCATTACAAAATCTTAAAAGAGGCTGCAGCTGTTTCCACCCATGCCCTAAACTTGCAATCTGTGTTTCCTCTCCTTCATGACAAACAGAGGAAAGCAACAGAAAGAGAAGAGTATGTCAGGTTCCAGCTGATGACTACCGTCAGTTCCCCAGTGAGTACACGTGAATGGGTGAAGTTGTCATCCAATGAAATGGGTAAGACTGGAAGACCACCATGAGTTCAGGCAAAGATGTGGGTTTCCCTTTCATCTTTGAGAACTCCTCAACACCAAGTACCAAGGAAGTCCATGCACTCATCTGCTTACCCATACCAAGACCCTTCTCCTAGGCTACTATTCTATTGTTTTTCCTTCTCACCACACTGACAAGTAGAACCTTCCAATTCTGTGTCTTATTTTCTCAGAAATTTTCTCTTTATGATTTATTTTAGAAACAAATCCTAACCAAGGCATTAATGGAGGCCAAACGGTTTTTGATGTTCCTCCATCCATCTAGTCACAACAGGGCTATTATATAAACTTCCAAAGAATCAAATAACAAGGGGAATTTGGGGTCCTATCCTAAGGTCAGGGAGGGATACATTTTTGTGTAGGTGGACATTTCAGTGCCCATCAAATTATAATACACAAGATCCTGGTCTCAATTTAATAGAACATCAAAGCGAAGTAAATCCAGACATCTTCCTGCATGGAGCTTTCTCCAGTTGTCATCAGGCAGAAATGACAACTCCTTGCCTTGAACTCACACAATTTTCTTTTCAAAAAAAAAATTTTTTTTTTTTACAGGGAACTTATTTTAATATTTTTATCCTATTTATCCATGTGTATGTGTTCCTGCATACTGAGAACTGACTCAGCTTCTACACTCTTACTTCCCTCTCGTTCCTTCTCTTCTTTTGGCCTCTTACACACACGCACACACACACTCCCCCTACACAATGCTTTGCAATTATACATGTGCAGTCAATGGCTATGGAATAAATTAATCAATTTTGGAAGAAAGATTGTAAGGTTTTATTTGTACATAAAGTCATTCTATTCTGGCCTATGATTAAAAGACACCACAAGCAATCAATTTTTGTCTCTTCTGATCACAGCCATAACATGCCTCTCCCCAAGCCTTGTCTAAACCACATTTGCTCTTCATTTTTATTTGTTTAGCAAATTGAAGAAACTACCTCATATGCTCCAGAGCTACTTAAATTTCATCTAATGACAAGGTCAAGAGTTAAGATTTCTCCTTAAGATACCATAAGACAAAAGACAAATATAAATCTACAGACTGGTTTGTAAAAGAATCTTACTATTTTAGACCACAATAATATGAAATTTGTTACCATTTGAAAAAAGTTTGGTATGCAAAATAGTACCATAGACAAAATTTCAAGGAAGATATTTATACTTTTAACCAACAACTTCAAATATTTTCTAAGAAGCCTATTATTTGCCAATAACATATGCAAATAACAGATATGACAATCAGATAATTAGCTAAGGCAGCTCTTCTAAGGAATCCTATTAAGCTATATTCTTATTATATTTTAATCATTTTTCTTTCTCCCTTCACTAGAAATCAACCTTAATGATAGTAGAATTTTGTCTGTTTTGTTCACTGCTATATTCTCAGCACTTAGAACACTGCCTCCAAGTAGATATTTAATAGTTGCTAAACAAGTAAAACAATGGATGAAATCACTAAGTGTACTGGAAAGTGATGGAATATTTTAAAACACTGAAATTCTATTATTCAAAACCAAACTGCGGACTAATGTAATAGTCCCCAAGGTGTTCCAGTCAGTGTCCCTTATTATCTTTAAATCCAAAGCTTTGCCATTTTGGAAATCATCACCACAGATTAGTGGAGAAATTTTCCATCTTCTACAAAGCTGTAAGGGTGGAATCACTGTTAGAACTGTGATATAAATTCAGACACATCTAGAGAATTTAATTTCCTTGGTTTGACTGCTTTGTTTTCAGCTATTCCAACCAGCTCAAAAACCAAAATAAATGGCTTCTGGGAGAAGATGGCGGAGTAGAAGGACGCTCGCAGGTCACCCTCTCCCACAAATACACCAAGACCCACATCTACAGACCCACTCAGCCAACCAGAGCACCTGCGGAACTCCGACAGAACATCGCCCTCTTCAAAAGATAAAGACGCCAAAAATCTGGTAGGAGAAAAGGAAAAAAGAAAGAACAAAAGGCAAAGCAGCGCGGGACGGGTCCCGCGGGGAGGGAGCGGCAAAGGAGGACTGGCGCTCGCTCGCTGGGTCTCCCCTCTCCAACTGAGAGGCCAGCGGGACGGAGGGGGAGCCTCCGAGGCTCGGATCTGTACAGAGCAGCCCTTGACTAACAGAACTAAGTTAAACGGGCACAGAGCTTCCCCCCGACACCCAGCCTGAGACGCGGGCCGGCAGCGGCGGGCAGGGCCAGGCTGCACAAGCCGGGCAGAGGACAGAAGTGGCTGCACGGAGGCAGCCCCAGGGGAACGCAAGGGGCTGCGCGCCGTGGCTGTGGGTGCACAGGGCAGAACAACCTGGGCCCTCCATCAAACAGCAAGGTTGATGTGCTCTCGGGGGAAGGGTGCACACCCCCATCTCTGAAAACCCGCGGAAACTTTTCGGGGGAAGAGAGACGGGGCTCAGGCACAGCCGCCATATCCTCCGCGCTGAGCACCCAGGCGGGGGCGGGGCGAAAACTGCATCCGCACGGAAGGGCTTAGCAGCCTCAAAGGCCAGCCTGAGACTGGCCTGCAGCCTGGGGCAGATAGGATCCTTCCATCCTGGTCCCTCAGAGAACTTGCTCCACAAAGACAAACAAGGAGCTGGGTTTTGGCTCCGAGCAGGGACAGGGCTGTCCCTTGGTCTTCCCCGAGCCCACCCGCGGAGCGCCGACCAGGGCGGAGCGCGCAGCCTCACAGAGAGCGGAACTACTGGCGGCGTAGGTAGAGCGAGAGCGGCACCCCGCCTTTCGGGCAGAAACACAGCCCCTGACCGAGGTGCTGGGAGGGGGCACGACCCGCCCTCCAACCCGGCCAGTCTGCAACATCTGACTGCGGCATCCAGAGGGGCAGCGACCCGCCCGCCCACAGCAGAGGAGAGCTGCACCTGACCCAGTGTTAGGAGGAGGCGCGATCGGCTTGCCGACAGGTGCTGGGAGCAGCACAGAAGAGGGCGCCAACGGAGGGCCTCTGAAAACAGCAAGCTGAGCTTCCAAAACACGACGAAGACAGAAAGACTTCACATTAAAAGCACACAGACTCCAGGAGAACACTGACAACTCCCCCCCCCCTTTTTTTTTAAATCTGTTTTTACCTGTTCTATTTTCTATTACTCTCTTAATCTTTACTTCTTAATTCATTTCTATTTCTCTTGGGTTTTGATGTCCTGCTATTGATTAGACACAGGTTTCAAATACATCTATTCATCTCCCCCCCCCTTTTTTTTTGTAAAGGTTTTAAAAGGACGTCTCAACCCGATTAATACTCTGCTTCAACTCACTCTTCTATTATTCATTATACACTGTTTTCAAACCCTCTTTCTCCCTTCTTTTAAAATTCTTTCTCTCTCTCTCTCTTATTTTTTTTTTCTTTTTTTCCTAAGTTCTATTCCTAAATAGGCATCAGATAGATAAAATCCTTAAGGACCAAAATAAACAACTGATACTCCATAAACCACAGTGCCAAAGAGGTATGAGCAAGATGAAGAAGCAGAGAAACCTTTCCCAATTAAAAGAACAAGAGAAATCCCCTGAAAGAAAGATCAACAAAATAGACATCGATAGCCTACTAGATCAATATTTCAAAAAAGGAGTGATCGAATTGCTGAAGGAATTAAAAGAGATAGTGTTTAGAGATATAAAATATGTCAAAAATGAAATTGAAGCTATAAAGAAGAGCCAAGTAGAATGGGTAAACTCATTGACAGAGATGAGGAATGATCTAATAGCTGTGCAAAGCCGACTAGATAATGCAGAGGAACGAATTAGTGATCTAGAAGACAGGGCAATAGAAAGCACCCATTCAGAAGAACTACAAGATAAGCAAATAAAAAATAATGAAAATAGCATAAGGGACCTATGGGATAATATAAAGCGTCCCAATCTTCGCATAATAGGGGTCCCAGAAGGAGAAGAAAGATCAAAGGGGATTGAAAAGGTTTTTGAAGAAATCATGACTGAAAACTTCCCAAACTTAAAGAAGGAATCAGATATCCAAGTACAGGAAGCTCAGAGGGTCCCAAACAGGAAGAACCCAAATAGACCCACACCAAGACATATCATAATCAAGATGGCCAGAGTCAAGGATAAAGAAATGATTCTAAAGGCAGCAAGAGAAAAGCAAAGAGTAAGTTACAAGGGAACCCCCCATAAGGCTCTCAGCTGATTTCTCTACACAAACACTACAGGCCAGAAGGGAGTGGCAAGATACATTCAAAGCCCTGAATGAAAAAAAGATGCAGCCTAGGATCCTTTATCCAGCAAGGCAATCCTTGAGGATAGAAGGAGAAATAAAGAGTTTCACAGACAAAAAAAAAGCTGCAGGAGTTTAGCAACACTAAACCCATGCTAAAAGAAATATTGAAAGGGCTATTCTAAATAGAAAAGCAGCAGGATGCTACAGAAATGAGAAACACACAACTGGAAAGGTGATAACTCATGAATTACAAATAAAGTAAACATGAAATTATAAAAGAAGACATACAAATCACTGAGAGTGGGAGAGGGAGGCAGGGAACTATAGAATATTTTTTTCTTCCTTTTTTAAATTTTTTTAACAGTAGGATGGGTTTGAGATCATGTTACTATCAGTTTAATAAAAACAGTTATAGTAATGGGTTGATAGATTTACAAAAAAGGGTAACCACAAGCCAAAAATTTACAAAGGAGTCACAAAAATTAAATAAAATCCATGATAATACAAAGGAAAATTACCAAACCACAAAAGGAAGAAGAAAGGAACAAAGAGGATATACCAATTCAACTGCAAAGATAAGTTCAAAATGGCAATAAACACACATCTATCATTAATTACTGTAAATGTTAATGGACTAAATGCTCCAGTCAAAAGACACAGAGTGGCAGACTGGATAATAAAGCAAGAACCTTCAATATGCTGCATACAAGAGACCCACTTTAGGGAGAAGGACACATATAGATTGAGAGTGAAAGGATGGAAAAGGATATTCCATGCAAATGGAAAAGCCAAAAAAGCAGGTGTTGCAGTACTGATTTCAGACAAAATAGACTTTAAAACAAAGGCCATAAAGAAAGATAAAGAAGGACATTTTATAATGATTAAAGGAGTGATACATGATGAGGATATTACACTCGTTAATATATATGCACCCAATATAGGAGCACCTAAGTACATACAAGAATTACTAACAGAGATAAAGGGGGATATTGATGGGAATACAATCATAGTTAGGAGATTTTAACACTGCATTAACATCACTAGACAGATCTTCCAGACAGAAAATAAACAAGGCAACAGAGAAATTAAATACTACAATAGAAAAACTAGATTTGGTGGATATTTTCAGAGCATTACACCCCCAAAAAATAGGATATACATTCTTTTCAAGTGCACATGGAACATTTTCCAGGATCGATCATGTACTTGGGCACAAAAGAAACCTCAACAATTTTAAGAAGATAGAAATTATCTCAAGCATCTTTACTGACCACAATGCCATGAAACTGGAAATCAACAACAGAGAAACAAAGGAGAAAAAAAGGAAAGCATGGAGATTAAACAATATGTTATTGAAAAAACAATGGATCAATGAGGAAATCAAAGCTCAAATTAAAAAATACCTTGAGACAAATGATAATGAAAGCACAACCACTCAAAACCTATGGGACACAGCAAAGGCAGTGCTAAGAGGGAAGTTTATAGTGATACAGGCCTTCCTCAAAAAAGAACAATCTCAAATAAACAATTTAACCCACCACCTGAATGAATTAGAAAAAGAAGAACAAAAAGCCCCAAAAAGCAGCAGAAGGAAGGAAATAATAAAGATCAGAGAGGAATTAAATACAATAGAGATTAACAAGACCATAGGAAAAATCAACCAAACCAAAAGCTGGTTTTTTGAAAAAGTAAATAAAATCGACAAACCTCTGGCCAAACTCACAAAGAAGAAAAAAGAGAGAGCACAAATTAGCAAAATAAGAAAGGAAAATGGAGAAATTACAACAAACAAAAGAGAAATACAGAATATCATACGAGAATATTATGAAAAACTATATGGAACCAAACTGGATAACCTAGAGGAGATAGACAAGTTTCTGAAAACATACTGTCCACCAAAACTGAATCAAGAAGAATCTGAACACTTGAACAATCCAATCACTAGAAAGGAAATAGAAATAGCAATTAAAAACCTCCCTACAAATAAAAGTCCAGGACCAGACGGCTTCACCGGGGAATTCTACCAAACATACAAAGAAGAACTCATACCAGTCCTTCTCAAACTCTTCCAGTCGATTGAAAAGGAGGGATTACTCCCAAACTCATTCTATGAAGCCACCATCACCCTGATACCAAAACCAGGCAAAGACACTACAAAAAAAGAGAATTATAGGCCAATATCACTGATGAACATAGACGCCAAAATCCTCACCAAAATTTTAGCAAACAGAATCCAACAACACATAAAAAAGATTATACATCATGACCAAGTGGGGTTCATCCCAGGGACACAAGGCTGGTTCAACATACGCAAATCAATCAGTGTAATACATCACATCAACAAGAGAAAGGACAAAAACCACATGATCATATCAATCGATGCAGAAAAAGCATTTGATAAAATTCAACACCCATTTATGATAAAAACTCTCGCCAAAGTGGGTATAGAGGGAACATATCTCAACATAATAAAAGCTATATATGACAAACCTACAGCCAGCATAGTACTCAACGGTGAAAAACTCAAAAGCTTCCCACTAAAATCTGGGACAAGACAAGGATGCCCACTAGCACCACTCCTATTCAACATAGTCCTGGAAGTCCTAGCCACAGCAGTCAGGCAAGAGAAAGAAATAAAAGGGATCCAAATTGGAAAAGAAGACGTGAAAGTGTCATTATATGCTGATGACATGTTACTATATATAGAAAACCCTAAAAGGTCCACACAAAAGCTACTAGAGCTGATTGAAGAATTCAGCAAGGTAGCAGGTTACAAAATTAATGTTCAAAAATCAGTTGCATTTCTTTACACTAACGATAAATCAACAGAAGAAGAAAGTAAAGAAACAATCCCCTTTAAAATAGCACCCAAAGTAATAAAATATCTGGGAATAAATCTAACCAAGGAGGTGAAAGAATTATACACAGAAAACTATAAACCATTGATGAAGGAAATTAAAGAAGACTTTAAAAAATGAAAAGATATTCCATGCTCTTGGATTGGAAGAATCAATATTGTTAAAATGGTCACACTGCCCAAGGCAATCTACAGATTTAATGCAATCCCTATCCAATTACCCAGGACATATTTCACAGAACTAGAAAAAATCATAATAAAATTCATATGGAACCATCAAAGACCTAGAATTGCCAAAGCATTACTGAAGAGAAAGAAAGAGGCTGGAGGAATAACTCTCCCAGACTTCAGACAATACTGTAGAGCTACAGTCATCAAGACAGCATGGTATTGGTACCAAAACAGACATATAGACCAATGGAACAGAATAGAGAGCCCAGAAATGAACCCACAAACTTTTGGTCAACTCATCTTTGACAAAGGAGGCAAGAATATACTTATATTGGAATAAAGACAGTCTCTTCAGCAAATGGTGTTGGGAAAACTGGACAGCAGCATGTAAAACAATGAAGCTACAACACTCCCTTACACCATATACAAAAATCAACTCAAAATGGATTAAAGACTTAAACATAAGACAAGATACAATAAACCTCCTAGAGGAAAACATAGGCAAACATTATCTGACATACATTTCAAAAATTTTCTCCTAGAAGAAATAAAAGCAAGAATAAACAAATGGGACCTAATGAAACTTACAAGTTTCTGCACAGCAAAGGAAACCAGAAATAAAACAAGAAGAAAACCTACGGAATGGGAGAAAATTTTTGCAAGTGAAACCGACAAAGGCTTGATCTCCAGAATATATAAGCAGCTCATACGACTCAATAAGAAAAAAATAAACAACCCAATCCAAAAATGGGCAGAAGACCTAAACAAGCAATTCTCCAAGGAAGACATACAAATGATCAAAAAGCACATGAAAAAATGCTCAATATCACTAATTATCAGAGAAATGCAAGTCAAAACTACAATGAGGTATCACCTCACACCAGTCAGAATGGCCGTCATTCAAAAATCCACAAATGACAAATGCTGGAGAGGCTGTGGAGAAAGGGGAACCCTCCTACACTGCTGGTGGGAATGCACTTTGGTGCAGCCACTATGGAAAACAGTGTGGAGATTCCTCAAAAGACTAGGAATAGACTTACCATATGACCCAGGAATCCCACTCCTGGGCTTGTATCCTGAAGGAAATCTACTTCAGGATGACACCTGCACCCCAATGTTCATAGCAGCACTATTTACAATAGCCAAAACATGGAAACAGCCTAAATGTCCATCAACAGGTGACTGGATAAAGAAGAGGTGGTATATTTATACAATGGAATACTACTCAGCCATAAAAACCGACAACATAATGCCATTTGCAGCAACACGGATGCTCCTGGAGAATGTCATTCTAAGTGAAGTAAGCCAGAAAGAGAAAGAAAAATACCATATGAGATCGCTCATATGTGGAATCTAAAAAACAAAAACAAAAATAAACAAACAAACAAAAACAAAGCGTAAATAAAGGACAGAAATAGACTCACAGACAGAGAATACAGACTTGTGGTTACCAGAGGGGTGGAGGGTGGGAAGGGATAGACTGGGAATTCAGAATTGTAGAATAGACTACACTGTATAGCACAGGGAAATACACAAAATGTTATGATAACTCACAGAGAAAAAAATGTGACAATGAGTGTGTATATGTCCATGAATAACTGAAAAATTGTGCTGAACACTGGAATTTGACACAACATTGTAAAATGATTATAAATCAATAAAAAATGTTAAAAAAAAAAACCAAAATAATATACAGTTGATCTATAAAGTAGATAAACCATAGCACGCCATGAATTAGGGAAGATGTTTTATGCAAATTTCTTTCAAGACTGAATTGCTCATAAAGCCTTAAACAGTATCTTTTTTTCCTCTGCCATGTTCACTCCTACATCACCTATCACATACTCCAAGCATTTCTGAGAATTAATCAATTTCCATGTACATCACCCAAGCAAACAGGCTGAAAAACTTGTGGTGTTTCAAGAGTATCATTTTTAAAGAACAAAACAATTATACCTAATCTCTTCTTCAAACAGAAAGAGGTTTCAATGTTGAAAGCATGTGTTCCATCTCCACCAGCTCATAAACTTTAATGTTCTTATTGTCATTTGTTTGTGTTCTTTGATCATTTCTGACACTACTATTATCAACTTTCTCCATATTAATGCCATTTTACAACTTGTAAGTAACACAGCAGAAGCAGAGGCAAAGAGCCAGCAAGTTGAATGGTTTGGCTTTCACAAATGCACCTGACCTTATTACTAGTTTCTGCCTAACCTAACTGTTCCATCCCACCCTAGATCAGATATTTGTAAAAAATCTTGCGACAAAATAATTTTTAAATACTTAAAACGTTTTTCTAAGGTCCCTCAAAGGAACCAGAACTTTATTTTTCCCAAATGCTCCTGGACATTGACCCTCTACGTCTGACTGATTTGACAAGTCTGTATCAAACATTAAATATGCTAAGAACGTTTGAGGCTCTAACACCCACCTAAAACAGAATCAGCTAAGATTCCTTACACACCCAGTAGGCCAGTGACATTCAAACTCATCTTTTTTCTTTACCAGTGAAACATGCATTTTCCCCTCACCTCAAGCTGAAAAAACAATCTTACCTAGCAACTCAGCCCACAAAACATATAAGCAGAGTGGCTCTCCTTGAATCAAGTGTGAAAGTCCAGGAGACCCACCAGTTTGAGAGCTTGTACGGTCAAGCTTCAGCCAGCAGGAAACCAGACCTAGAGGTAAAGCAATGAAGGGCCAAGGAATCAGGTGAAAGATTAGGGTAACAGGGGTTAAGACGTGGGCAGAGATAGGTTCCAGTAAGAGGGATGCGGAATGAGCGACAAGAGAGAAGGTACAGATGCAGAGCCAGACTGTGAAGCTAGGGTTGCTAGCTGCCTTCCTATACTGCTACCTCCCCGACCACACACTCAGACCAAGACGGTCCAGCGCTACAGTAACTATTTTGCTGCAAGTGTAGTGACCAACTCAGGAATGTGGATTACCTGTAAGAATTAGGTGGCTCCATGGTAAAAATACCCAGCAGTGTGCCAGATGCTTTTGTTAACATGCCCCTAGTAGACTGGCAATCGGCCTTCACCTAAAGCTGGCATAAAGGGCTACCAACAAGCCAATGTGAGCACCGAGCTCTTTCCAGGGGCAGGAAGAGATCTACGTGCAGGCCTATCTAGGAGACCCTGCGGATTGGGTTCTAGACCATCACAAAGGGAATATTGCAATGTGTAAAGTCAGTCACATGAATTTTTTGGTTTCCCAGTGCATATAAATGCTCTGTCTATGCTATACTGCAGTCTATTAAGTGGGCAGTAGCAGTGTGTCTAAAAAAACCAACTTATATACCTTAATTTAAAAATATTTTATTGTTAAAAAATGCCAGCCATCATCTGAGGTTTCAGCTCATGAAAAAGTTTGAAATATTCTGAGAATTACCAAAACGTGACACAGAGACAGGAAGTGTGCAAGTGCTGCTGAAGAAATGCTGCAGACAGACTCGCTTGATGCAAGATTGCCAGAAACCTTCAACTTGTAAAACCAAACAAAGAAACAAAAAAAGCAATATCAAAGAAGCACAATAAAGTAAGTGCAATAAAAGGGTATGGCTGTGTATTTACTGTCTGGGTCCAATGAAATGCTTTTTTCAAAAGAATGTCTAAGGATATAGTCTGAGACCCTGGAACAGACACAAACTACCTAGTTGCTGATGGGTGCTGAGCCACCATTGTGGCCCTCATAGGCTTTCCGCATGTAGTGAAGGAAGGTTTGTTCCAATCAACTGAGGTAAGTAGCTACAGATTATTCTATGACTATGTCGACAATTGCTTACATTTGGCAACCTGAGCCACAGTAAAGAGAATGCCAAAGAACAGCCATAAGTAAAATAGGATTGTAACATCCTTGGAGAACAATTTTTTAAAATCAATGGGCAAGGGGAAGGTAACAAGTGTGTATGAATGTAAGTGTGAGTGAGTGTGTTAGAGAGAGATAGAGAGAGACAGAGAGAGACAGAGAGAGAGGCCTTGTGCAAATTGCGATTGCTTCTTAAAAACATAAGAAAAGATATTTCTGTCACTGTCTTGCTGTGGACCTTGGAACAAGTCTTTTCTGCCTTCTGGCCTTCAGCTACCCGGCAGATGAAATGATGGCTTCAGTCTGAACTGTCTGTGAGGTCATCTGCAGCTCTCTCAGTCTCTGGTTCCTTAATTCCCTTTGATAACCTGGATTTCAACTATGGGTGCAAAGACCACAGAGGGGCTGCATAAGTCTTCCTTTCCTTGTATCTTTCCTTCACCTGCTAATTCGATCTTCATTTTCCATTTGTCATAACAATAATTTATGTACCCTCCCCACCAGGTAATCTATGCCTCATTTCCTGGCAACAAAGAATAATTTCCTTTATTCTAAATTAAGGGCTATGGGAAGCTCTGAATCCATCCCCAAACCTCTTTCTCATGAGGCTTTGCTAGGGAGAATTGGGGGTTGCTTTCCAGCATTACAAAGGATACCATCCAGCTAACCACCTGCCTCAAAGTAGCCTTCAGAACCGTTGGATACGGGGTCAGATGACACCGTATTAGTTATAGAACAGAAGTTGGCTACAAAAATAAATGATGGTGGAATAAATATAAGAGACAGTACTGTGCCCAAATCCCTCCTCCCAGGACTTCACAGTCCATCCTGAGGAGTGATATACCAAAAGTAGGGGATGCAGTAACACAGGTCTGCCCAGTTGGGAAGACAATTTTATCACTGATGTTGTTTAGAATTTTCAGTATATGGTGATAAAATGCAGATTGACTTTCAGTTTCATTATTGTTTTTGGATTCTCTACAGACAGTGCCCATGGGAAGTTGATTACGATTAAGTGAATGTAAAGGAAACATCCCTGTTTTGAGAAGGCCTGGATTCTAATACTAATGAGAGTCACTAAGCATCTGGTAGGCTGAATAATAGCCTTCCAAAGATATCCAAGTCCTCATCTGCGGAACCTGTGAATGCTACCTTGTACGACAAAAAACTTTGCAGGTATGATTATGTTAAGGATTTTGTTATGAGGAGATTCTCCTGGATTATCATGAGATGGTCCCTAAATGCCATCACAAGTATCCTTAGAAGAGCAATGCAGAGGGAGATACTGCAACAGAGAATACAGCACAGTGTGACAACTAAAGCAGAGCTTAAAGTAAGGTGGCCATAAGCCAAGGAATGTCAACTACCAGAAGCTGAAAGAAGGAAGGAATGAATTCTTCCCTGAAGCTTCCATAACAATCAGCCACGCTGACACTTTGATTTTTAGCCCTGTCAGACTCATCCCAGACTTCTGACTTCTACAATTGTAAAATAATAAGTTTGCATTGTTTAAGCTACTAACTTCATGGTGATTTGTCAAACAGCAATAGGAAACTAACGCAGCACCTGCTGGAGGCCAGACATTGCATCAGATACTTACCAAAGCTCCTCTCATTTCATCTCCACATAAGCCCTGGAAAATAATACTCTTTTCACAGATGAGGAAAGTGAGGCTCTCAGAAATCATCAGAAATCACTCAACCATTTAGTGGCAGAGCCTAAAATGGAACAAAGGTAGGTCTAACTTCAGAACCTACTTTTTTCCCCACTACAACATGTAGTAAAAACCTCCATAATAACAACGCTCATCTGAAGCCTATGCTAACAACCTCACATGTATAATTTGAATTAATCCTCCTAATAATCTTAAAACACTGAGATTAGGTTAAAAAACAATTTGATAGCTGGGTGACAATGGGAAAACTACTTGTTCTCTGTGACTCAGTTTCTTATCAGTGAAATGGAGATGAAAATACTATTACCTGCCTCATGTGTGTGTTGTGAACACCTCATAGGTGTTAATATTTGTAAAGTGCTTAAAACAGTGCTTGGAACATGGTAAGTACCACACTTTAAACAAAGCCATGATGATACATTCTCTCAGGAATGTGGTCCTGCCACATCTGCTAACTAACTGGATGATTCTGAGCTAGTTTCTTGACTAGATTAGAAGGCCTTCAAATATTGATATTTCATGATTCAAGGCCTCTCTAAGCCTCGGTCTCCCAAGTATGAAATCAGGGCTTTGGAAACGAGCTCTGTCACTGCGTGACTGCATGAGAACTCTGGTCGGGGCTAAGGGTCTCAGGGGTGACACAGCTGCTGTGCTAACCAGGAAGTAAAACTACTCACTGTGTCCTATGTTCATGTACGGTGAGTTTGAGGAACACAAATTAACGAGCACTCAAGGCAAGCAGATCATTCCATGTCACAAAGCAGTTTACCTATAGATGGAAGTTTATCTTTGCTAGATGCTTCTAGTCCAACTTCCTAAAATGAGGCAGATCATTAAACAGACTTTTGAAAAACATAAAGCCTCAGGCATTTCAAAGCAATGAACACAGTGACATCCAACATTATTCTAACTAAAATGTGACCTTCTGTCATTTCTTTTCTGCCTTCTTATAACTGCTGGGAGATGGGCCCAATGTTCATGGATGTCAGGTACCACAATTAGTATGAGAGAAAACTGACAGGAAAGGAGTACAAGCTCAAGGTAAAATGACTCACGTGCGAACCACAGTTTCTCTGATAGAGTCACATCCCATGGCAGTAAGAGATCACAGTCCACCACCTAGAGAGGGACTGCTGGGTGCCAGAGGAATGAGATGCATGGGAGGGCAAGCTTGGACAGAAGACAGACAGTCCTAGAGTAGTGTCCTGAGAGGGAAAAACAAGCTGCTTCTATTCTTACCCTGGCCAAGCCCAGTCCTGCTGGTATCTACCTTTTACCTGAAGAGAACTTCAGGTATAAGCAGCTAACTGACCAGCAATGACTGGCTTCCACCTTTTTTTTTGGCTGACTTTCTCACCTGTTCATACACTGTTGTATAACTAGGTATTATGGACTAAATGTTTGTGTCCCCCTCTCCAAATTCATATGTTGAAATCTTAACTCCCACTGTCATGGTATTAGGAAATGGGGCTTTGGGGAAGTGTTTAGTTCATGAGAGTGGAGCTCTCATAAATGGGATTGATACACTTAGAAAAGGCCCACAGAGCTCTCTCACCCCTTCCATCATGTGAGGCCACAGCAATTAGAAACAAGGATCAGGCCCCACCAAGAAGCCAACCGTGCTGGCACCCTGATTGTAGACTTTCAGTCTCCAGGACTGTGAGAAATAAATTTCTGTTGTATATAAGCCACCTAGTCACAGTATTGTTTTAGCAGCCCAAACCATCTCAGGCACTAGGTTAATAGTTTCTAGTTGTTTTCAGAAAATATGAGAACCCCTCTTTACTATCAAACACTTTCTAAGACCTTCACATAACAATAGCTATACTGATGGTTGAGAAAACACGGTGACAGATAGTAACTGAATCCCAGGATACACACATTTGAAAAATGCTACATACGTGTACGAGTAATATATTTATTCAGTTTCGTGCAAGTATTTTCTGAAGTTCTTAAAATAATTTTATCCCTCTCTACTCCTGAGGCTGTTGTCAAGTGGGCATTTTGTCTCTTTTTACCTCCTACTTCCTTGTCCTGATATGGCCACCAAACCTCCTCCTCAAACATGGTTGCTATGTGACTGGAATTCAATGCTCTGACCAATCAGATCTGCTGTTACTTGGTTATTGGTTTTTTCATCTTCTCTCCCTTGCAGCACACACACATGTGAAACCCAGGGCAGAATTTCCTTATAAAACTCAGAGACCGTCTTCCAATTCTGCCTAAGCTATCCCATACCAGTTCTCTCAACTCTTCCTCGAACCCCAGCTCTCATGCGCCCACTTTTCCCATTCCATAGCCAACTCATCTGGTGGGAATGAGGGAAGTTTATCACTATGGCCTCGTTGAGGAAACACCCTCTGAGCTGGGTCTTGAGAGGTGAGCATGAGTACCACAGGCAAGAATAAGGGGGAAAGTATTCCAAAATGAGGCAATACTGCCTAAAGGGTTGAGCAGTAGTTATCAGAACAGAAGCATGTGTTAAACATGCAGCTCTTTGGACCCTACCTCCAGAGATTCTGATTCATATGTCTGAGGCAAGGCCCAGAAATCTGTATGTTCAACATATGCCCAATACAGTTGATAGTGGTAGTTTATAGATCACACTTAAAGAAACACTGATCTAGAAACAGGCTTAGTAAGTCAGATAACAATTTGTTCATCTGCAGAACTGTGTAAGGAAATTCTGTTGAGGGTCAAGGGTAATAGGGCTCATCTGAAAAATATTGGCCCAGGTACACACCAGGATACAACCCTGATTCCTTGGTATTGTTGAGTAATGGCATGCTGAACAAATCCTGCCTAAGAGCGAGCTAGTTCTTCCTTTATCTTTCTAAATTCATAGAAGCCAAATTTTCCAAATATATAACGTACATTATTTTTTTGTCCTACAAATCACAGGACAGAAGATACATCTATTGTATATCTAACCTACCCTAACCATCCTTACATCAAAATTTAACATCTCACATTTTAAGATGGTACTTCATGGTTTTTGGCCTCACAGCTCTGGTACCTGCATAAAGACAGTTTCTACACGTGACCGAAAATGTACTTAAAAACTGGAGATGGGAAAGTGGGGTAAAGGAATGTAATTTGCATATATGAACAAGTACATAAACCTGATGGTTAACTCAGTATGTTAAAGCATAAAGCTCATGAGGCCAAGGTTATGAGTTTAATCCACATGTGAATTAGACAGCTGCTCTCCATCACTTAACATAGTCTACTGTTCCCCTAGCTCACTAATGGGCAAACAGAACCGAGTTAGGCATAGGAGTGTGGCTAGCTCTGTGCAAGATATCCCACCTACATGTGAATAATGTAAAAGATGTAGAGCTCATGTTTTAATAAGAATAGGTTAGGACTAGTATATTTTTTTAAATAAGTAAAACCAGATCTTTTACCTGAGACAATTCAAACATAATGATTTTATGTGCCACCTTTTGTACCTTTAGATAAGTATGTTAAAGCATCCTTCTGAGAGTCAAGAAGTGGGGAAACAGTATTGTTAGTGATGCTTTGTAGACAGATGTAAATGGAGGAGAGCACTCCACCAAGGTAGCTTCCAAATGCAATAGTTAGATATACAATTTCCTTTTGTCAATCATACCTCAATAAAAACAAATGCAATAGTTGTTTTTACAGTCTAAAGGGAAATTTATTTCTAGATGAGTCACTGGGCTTCTGAATTCTTCTGATTTCCACTAAATAGTGTACAAGAAATTAAAAATCCCATCAAGAAAAAGGTCTAAGTAGATATCTTATGCTTGAATGGTCACTGGCATAACTCAAGCAGGCTTAGGCCCAAGGCATGCTGAGACCTTGCCAAGAAGGCACCTTTGTGAATTGCGAGGATGGTAAGGCTAGTCTGGTAAGAAACTGGGAAACTGGTCTCAAAGGCCAGCTTAGGAAAGGGCAGCTCAATCTCCAAAGGGGTATCATGGTTTCTGTCCTAAACCTGGAAACATTCAATATTAGTCTACTATCCAATATGGTTAGTGAGGTTCTAATTGATTCTTCCACATATAACAGGTTCCCAAACCAGCAGCTAACCAAGACAGCACCATCTAACCCTCCAAGAAGATACTGTTAAGACTTTTTAGGGTATTAGAGTCCTACTTAACTGAGACAATGTTCCTATAGATCCTATCCAAGGTGGTCCTGGGTGATGGGGTCCAATGATGACACGATGGGGATCTAGACTGGACCTCTCAAACTACTGCCTCCAGATGATGAACATAACATGGTACTTGTTACTGAATAAGCCCTCAGTAAGTGTTAGTTACTTTAATAATTACTTAGAAAACTGTAACACAACTGCTTGGTCACCCTTGCCTTCCACTAGGCCATTTCTGAAACCCATCTGTTTTCCTCAGCCTCTGTTCCCTCTCTTGCTATTGCTTAATGACAAGGTAGGAGTTCAGAGTTCACAAGTACACAAGGTCTGGAGATAAAGAAGACAATTTCAAATGGTCAGACTGAGGCTGACAAATGCAACACTGCATGACACTTAAGATGATGGGCCTTGACATCACACCATCTGGATGAAAATCCTAGCTTGTCCAAACTATGTAACCTTAGGCAAATTGCTTAACTTCTCTGTGCCTCTATTTGACCCTCCACAAAATAAGCACGATAAAGATCTCATTGAGTTGTCATAAGAATTAAATTGATATAATATATGTAAAGTTTTTAACATGGTACCAAACACATAGTAAGCACTGATTAAACGTTAACAGTGTGATTATTTCTTCTTTTCTTATTCAAGACTGGCTTAGAATGCAAGAGCAAATCTGTACTTTTCGATACCTGTGGGCTCAGGGGGAAGAGCTGAGGAAGAGGGACAATAAAGGAAATAGGGCAAGAGCTGCAAATAAGACAACAACAGCTGATAGTGACTTGGGGTGGCCCCTATTAGAGGAAACATTTAAACTTTAATAAGGCCTTAGTTCTCTTAGCCTGAAGCCATGCAGGTTTCACATACTGTAGCATATATAAAGGGGGACACTTCATGGCAATCAAGGACTTTTAACCCACCTCACTTCACAGTATGTAGGCAGCTAATTATTCCATCAAGGCATGGGACCAGAGAGGGCTGTGGTCAAAGGCCAGTGGAAAGTCAGGCCACAGGATCTGCCTACTCGAATCTCGTCTTATAAGAGTGTCCCAAGCTGGTTTCGATATGGAAGGTTTTTTTTCCATTTATGCTAGCAATTTTTCCATTGTAGCGCTTTATTCAACCTTAACCAAAATGGCAGTTATTACATCTGGCTTAATGAAAAGGAAACTAATGAATGTAACTAAGGTGATTAGCCAAAATGAATCACCAATTTAGGGAGGAGTGTTAGCTCAGCAGGGGCACTGCTCGCTTCCAGGTGTGAGCTCCAAATTGCAGCTTTCAGCACCAACAGAAAGTAGTTTAAAAGTTCAGATGCAGTTTTCTCTTTCTGCTCACTCTGTCTCTGAATAACACAAAAGAAAGATGCCTGAAAAAGCAGAATATTTCACTTTCACTTTTAGACCATTTAGCAAACATATAATGAGTACCTAACCTGGGCCTAGGCACTACAGATACTAAAATTTATGATAACAGCATTCC